>NC_091255.1:13772500-15022500 GCF_042477335.2 Ovis canadensis
AAGGCAAAATGGTTATCTGAGTAGGCCTTACCAATAGCTGTGAAAAGAAGAGAAGCAAAAAGCAAAGGGGAAAAGGAAAGATATACCTATTTGAATGCAAAATTCCAGAGAACAGCAAGGAGAGATAAGAAAGCCTTCCTCAGTAATCATGCAAAGAAATAGAGGAAAACAATAGAATGGGAAAGACTAGAGATCTCTTCAAGAAAATTAGAGATACCAAGAGAATATTTCATGCAAAGATAGGTACAATAAAAGACAGAAACAGTAGGGACCTAACAGAATCTGAAGATATTAAGAAGAGGTAGCAAGAATACGCAGAAGAACTATACAAAAAAGATCTTCACAACCCAGGTAATCACAATGATGTGATCACTCAGCTAGAGCCAGACATCGTGGAATGCGAAATCAAGTGGCCCTTAGGAAGCATCGCTACAAACAAAGCTAGTGGAGGTGATGGAATTCCAGCTGAGCTACTTCAAGTCCTAAAAGATGATGCTGTGAAAGTGCTGCACTCAATATGCCAGCAAATTTGGAAAACTCAGCAGTAGCCACAGGACTGGAAAAGGTCAGTTTTCATTCCAATCCCAAAGAAAGGCAATGCCAAAGAATGCTCAAACTAACACACAATTGCACTCATCTCACACACTAGTAAAGTAATGCTCAAAATTCTCCAAGTCAGTCTTCAACAGTACATGAACTATGAACTTCCAGATGTTCAACCTGGATTTAGAAAAAGCAGAGGAACCAGAAATCAAATAGCCAACATCCACTGGATCATTGAAAGAGCAAGAGAGTTCCAGAAAAGCCTCTGCTTCAACTTTATTGACTATGCCAAAGCCTTGACTGTGTGGATCACAACAAACTGTGTAAAATTCTTCAAGAAATGGGAATACCAGACCACCTGACCTGCCTCCTATGAGATCTGTATGCAGGTCAGGAAGCAACCATTAGAACTGGACATGGAACAGCAGACTGGTTCCAGATTGGGAAAGGAGTACCTCAAGGCAGCATATTGTCACCCTACTTATTTAACTTATATGCAGAGTATACCATGTGAAATGCCAGGCTGGATGAAGCACAAGCTGGAATCAGGATTGCCGGGAGAAATACCAATAACCTCAGATTCACAGATAGCACCACCCTTATGGCAGAAAGCAAAGAAGAACTAAAGAGCCTCTTGATGAGAGTGAAAAAGTTGGCTTAAAACTCAACTTTCAGAAAACTAAGATCATGGCATCCAGTCTCATCACTTCATGGCAAATAGATGGGGAAACAGTGACAGACTTTATTTTGGGGGGCTCCACAATCACTGCAGATGGTGATTGCAGCCATGAAATTAAAAGACTCTTGTTCCTTGGAAGAAAAGCTGTGACCAACTTAGACAGCATATTAAAAAGCAGAAACGTTACTTTGCCAACAAAGGTCTGTCTAGTCAAGACTATGGTTTTTCCAGTAGTCATGTATGGATGTGAGAATTGGACTATAAAGAAAGCTGAGTGCCAAAGAATTGATGCTTTTGAACTGTGTTTTTGAAGACTTGAGAGTCGCTTGGACTGCAAGGAGATCCAACCAGTCCATCCTAAAGGAAATCAGTCCTGAACATTCATTGGAAGGACTGATGCTGAAACTCCAATACTTGGGCCACCTGATATGAAGAACTGCCTCATTTATAAAGACCCTAATGCTGGGAAAGATTGAAGGTGGGAGAAGAAGGGGACGACAGAGAATGAGATGGTTGGATGGCATCACTGACTCGATGGACATGAGTTTGAGTAAGCTCTGGGAGTTGATGATGGACGGGGAAGCCTGGCGTGCTGCAGTCCATGGAGTCGCAAAGAGTCAGACACGACTGAGCAAGTAAACTGATCTGTATGTATATGACCATCCCAAACTCCCTAACTATCCCTTCCCCTCCAGCCACTGTAAGTTCCTTTTCTTTGTCTATGAGTTTCTTTCTGTTTGTGAGTAAGTTCATTTGTTTCATGTTTTTTAGATTCCCCATATAAGGGATATCATATCATATCTTTTCTTGTCTGTCTGACTTACTCAGTATGACACTCTCATCCATGTTGCTACAAATGGCGTTATTTCATTCTTTTTAATGGCTGAGTAATATTTCATTTTATATGTTGTCCCACTTCTTCTTTATCCATTCCTCTGTCAATGAACATTTAGGTTGCTTCCAAAAAAGCATATACTTGAGGTAATTATCCTGGTAGATAAATTTTTAAAAATTATTCTCAGCAAATTGTAACAGGCTGCGTAATCATTAATGTATATATTTTTCTGTTTTATATATTTCTTTTACATTATATAGTGCTGTGCTCAGTAGCTCAGTCATCTCTGACTCCGTGATCCCATGGACTGTAGCCTGCTAGGCTCCTCTGTCCATGGAGTTTTCCAGGTAGAATACTGAAGTGGGTTGCCCCTTCCTACCATAAGGGGCCTTCCCAGTCCAGGGACTGAAGCCATATCTTTTGCATCTCCTGCATTGGCAGGCAGATTCTTTACCACTAGCATCACCTGGGAAACCCCATATTTCATAGTATATGATATATAATATATGTTTTTATATATCTATTACAGAACCACTTTATAGAATTGTAAGTATAGTTCTAAATATAGAAACAATATATATTTTTAAATAGAGCGTATTTTATATATATATATTTTTTAGAACCACTTTCTCCAATGTAGAAACTATCTTAACCAACCTTAATAGGTCCCTCTCTAGTACTACCATGAACTTAAACTGCTACCAGTTAAAATATATATCAGAGTTGATTGTTTCCAAAACGATTAATGCCAATTGTACTTGCCACTGTAAATTAATTGTAATTTTTATAATTTGATGAAATGTGAATGTAGAAATCAAAAGCTGATTTTACAAAAACTAAGTTGAATACTTTAGAGATTTGATAATGGTGAATTAATATTGTTATTGATTAGATGTAAGAAGGGCTTACCAGGTAGCTCAGTGGCATAAAGAATCTTTCTGCCAATGCAGGGGATGCAGGTTTGATCCCTGGGTCAGGAAGATCCCGTGGAGGAGGAGATGGCAACCCACTCAGTAATCTTGCCTGGAAAATCCTATGGACAGAGAAACCTGGTAGGCTGCAGTCCACGGGGTCGCAGAGAGTTGGCTACAACTTAGTGACTGAGCACACAGCACAGATGTAAGAGTCATTTGTAAAAGATTGAAGGAAAATTCTAAAAGTCTAGAAGGATTCTTTTGCTCTTCAGTTGCTTCATAACTGTTCTTAATTCTCAATCTACTTTGAAGAACCTGAAACTGGAAATGAGAGCTGATGCATTTTGAGTGTGGTTTCTACGAGAAAAACAACACAGACCCCTATCAAAGCAGTGATCAATAAACAAAAGGCTAGCCTAATAAAGACTGGCAACTGAATGTGTTATTTATGTGTTTTGATTTAAAATAAAATATATAAGCATAAAATAATATATCCACAAATATATATGATACCTTAACTAACCTATGGCTAGTCTTCTTCTGTAGCTAAAACAAAGGTAAACTTTAACTCAGCCTAAGTTGATTACCAGAATGCACTCACAAACTTATCATTGGATAAATGGAACCTTAAAACAAAAGTTTGCTCCTTTTCCTTCATGATTTTGATATTTAGATACTTCAAGCAAGGAAAATGACTCTTTGAATGTGTTGAACTTTCTAACCATATGTGTTTTTCTAAGCATATTGTGTTTTTACACCCAGCCTTTGTTTCTTTGCTATAATAATCATGAAACAAAAATGAAAATATGAGTCACTCAGTTGTGTCTTTATGACCGCATGGACTGTAGCCCACCAGGCTCCTCTGTCCATTGAATTCACCAGGCAAGAATACTGGAGCCATTCCTTCTCCAGGGGATCTCCCCAACCCAGGGATCAAACGTGGGTCTCCCACATTGCAGGCAGATCCTTTACTGTCTGAGCCATCAGAGAAGACCGTATAATAATCACATTGGTAACTTTTCAGAATACAATTATGTATTATTTTAAACCAACATTGTTACCTCACTTTTATTGTCAAATATAACCTCAGTTAAGGTTAATAAAATATACTTCTCAAGTAGAAAATGATATAACTTATAAAGGTTCAGCTCTTATTTTCTTAAATTCTCTTTACAGTTAGTTCCAAACCTTACTCAAAATACTTAGAAGACGCAAGGAATAATAGTTTTTAATATTGCTACATGTTAAATATCAGTTTCTACTGTTCTATAAATTTAGCTGCAAGTATTTAATTATCAGTAATAATAATTGCTTTATTGACTATGCCAAAGCCTTTGACTGTGTAGATCACAATAAACTGTGGAAAATTCTGAAAGAAATGGGAATACCAGACCAGCTGACCTGCGTCTTGAGAAACCCATGTGCAGGTCAGGAAGCAACAGTTAGAACTGGACATGGAACAACAGACTGGTTCCAAATAGGAAAAGGAGTCCGTCAAGGCCGTATATTGTCACCCTGCTTATTTAACTTCTATGCAGAGTACATCATGAGAAACGCTGGGCTGGAAGAATCACAAGCTGGAATCAAGATTGCTGGGAGAAATACCAATAACCTCAGATATGCAGATGACACCACCCTTGTGGCAGAAAGTGAGGAGGAGCTAAAAAGCCTCTTGATGAAAGTGAAAGAGGAGAGTGAAAAAGTTGGCTTAAAGCTCAACATTCCAAAAACGAAGATCATGGCATCTGGTCCCATCACTTCATGGGAAATAGATGGGGAAACAGTGGAAACAGTGTCAGACTTTATTTTTTGGGCTCCCAAATCACTGCAGATGATGATTGCAGCCATGAAATTAAAAGACGCTTACTCCTTGGAAGGAAAGTTTTGTCCAACCTAGATTGCATATTAAAAAGCAGAGACATTACTTTGCCAACAAAGGTCCATCTAGTCAGGCTATGGTTTTTCCAGTGGTCATGGATGGATGTGAGAGTTGGACTGTGAAGAAAGCTGAACGCCGAAGAATTGATACTTTTGAACTGTAGTGTTGGAGAAGACTGTTGAGAGTCACTTGGACTGCAAGGAGATCCAACCAGTCCATTCTAAAGGAGATCAGTCCTGGGTGTTCATTGGAAGGACTGATCCTAAAGCTGAAACTCCAGTACTTTGGCCACCTGATGCAAAGAGTTGACTCATTGGAAAAGACCCTGATGCTGGGAGGGATTGGAGGCAGGAGGAAAAGGGGACGACAGAGGATGAGATGGCTGGATGGCATCACCAACTTGATGGACATGAGTTTGAGTGAACTCTGGGAGTTTGTGATGGACAGGGAGGCCTGGCATGCTGCGATTCATGGGGTCACAAAGAGTCAGACACGACTGAGAGACTGAACTGAACTGAATAATATTTTCAAATTAAAATTCCATATTTAATAGTCAAATTGTGAACAGTGTGGGATGGCAGTGCTTAAACTGAGGAGGTAGTAAAATAGAGTATAATAAAGGATAGTGATCCAGTGGGGGAAATAGAGATGAAGACTCCCAGAATTTATAAAGTAGGTTTTACTTTAATAAATATTTATTGATTTAGTTGGCTGCATCAGGTCTTGGTTGCAACATGCAGGATCTTCATCGTGTCACACAGAATCTTCGCCTGTGGCACAAACTCTAGTCATGGCAGGTGGCTCCAAAGTACGTGGGCTTTAGTAGTTGCAGCTTATGGGCTTAGTTGCCACATGGCCTGTGGTATCTTAGTTCCTCAACCAGGAATCAAACCCGTATCCCCTGAATTGCAATGCAGGATTCTTAACCACTAGACCATCAGGCAAGTCTCCATAAATTATATTCTTAAAGTAGATTTTATTTATTGGATTTGTAAATACTGTTTTTTTGTACATATGCACAGATGCCTAATAAATACAGTGTCTGTGATCCCTAGCTATAAATAGTTTCACCTCATTCTGTTAGTTTTGTATTGCTGACCAAGTAGCTTCCTTCCAGAGACATGTATGGTGCTTTGAGATGTGAGTATTATATAGCATCAGAAGTTAAGTCTTTGGGCTATCAAATAGAAGCACAACAAGAAGACGAACTTGGGCTCAATTCTGAAGAAGATCTTTGGACAATCAGAACTATCCTGTGTGTCCCATCACTACAGAGCCTGGAGAAATCATATAAGACTTATAGATACATTAGCAAAAATGAAACTGCTGAAACCCCTCTGTATGTCTGCCACAAAACATGAGCATTTTGTGCAGTCAGCAAAGATCGAGGGGTTCCGGGGGGCTGAAATACCATCCTTGCTGTGTTTGCCTGCCTGGATTTTGAGGTAGAACACTACGTCTCCTAGAGGAAGAAGTGCCAGTTTATGATTTTCACAAGGCCACCAGCCTTCCAGTCTCCATACCTGCGTTGCATCAGCTCAGAGGAGGTGCTGTTTTCTAGCACTTGCACATTTCCAACCCATAATGGGACTTTTTTTTTCTTTGTTCTTTTTAATGTCACCATAGGCTAGAAGGGGCCTTGTTTTTCCTTCCCACCAACACTGAGCGTCTGACTAAGCAAATGAAAGGAAATGAATTAAATATTCAACTCAGAAAATAAATTTTTTGGAACCAAATATGTTTGAGTAGGACTCAGTCCCCTCAAGGAGCTAGCAGTATATGGAAGGAGGGGAACAAAATAACTATGCAAATTATCATAATGCTAAATTGAAGATATTAACTATATTATGAATGGTAAAAAGTGCCAGTAGCTCAAAAGAACAATGAGGGAAATTGTTTTAAAATCAGGGAAGCATTTACAAGGAATGAAACACTTAAGATTTGGCTCTGAGGAATTTTGAATGGCAGCAGTGGAACCAAAAGGGAATTGTAGTGACTGGAAGATAAAAGAAAAACTGTCATAATTTAAAAGCACTGAAAAAACTTTGAGATACAAGGTTGAAACAGATATCTCATTATTTATTCTACTATAAGCAACACAGTCTTGAGAAAATATTGCAACATGGCTTATTAACTATTTGCCCTGATGCCCTAAGGTCCCCAAGGGCTCAGGCACACTCAGTCTGACAGACCGTGCTATCTTAACTAACCTTAATCCACTCTCTTGTTGTTTTTTGTTTTTGTCATCTGTGGCAGACTGATTGTCCTACCAGGTGTGTCACAGCAGAAACTGTAAAGCCAGGTACTTGCTTTCTGAACCTCCTGCTTCTGAGGGTAGCCCATTCCTGGCCAATGACATATGAACAAAAATCTGCTTAGGAACTTTTGTAAAGCTTGTGATTAATGAATAAGGACAGATGGAGCTCAGACCACTTTTTTTCCTTTCTTCCTGTCTTCAATATAGATATGTCTATAGCTTTGGAGGCCTTGCAACTACAAGGTTGCACTGGAGTAGAAATATAGAACCTGAGACCTTGATGCTATTATTGGGCACACTCTAGGCTGCGTAACTCCTGTTTGTTTGCCCCCGTAGTTGGGTGGTCTGTCTCTTTCACCTGAAAGCATTCCTACTAATGTGCCACTTTTTTCCTGAATCCCTTCAGGCAATCTTGCTTTTACAAATCGGAAGATAATCTTCCTTCTGGGGATGTGAATACTCAACAAAATATTGTTGAACACTTACCATGTACCAAAGACTATACTGTATACCAGAAAGCGGTACAGAGATTTAACACATAGCCAGTGCCCTCAAGGAACTCATGTTTGCCATGGAAGAGTGATAAGCGCTATGACAGAAGCTAGTACAGACCACAGAAGTAGCGCAGAAGAGGGAGAGATGAATTCCGCCAGGGAAACTAGGGGACGGTGCAGAGGCAGTACCACTCAGGTGGGTTCCAGCTTGATGAGCAGAAGTTTACGAGGCAGAAAAGAAAGGAAAATGTTAGTAATTTTAGGCAGAGTTGATAGCTTGTGCAAATACAGTGAGGAGTTGAAAGAACATGACATGTATTGAGGAAAAGCAAAATGTTGAGAGTGGTTGGAACATTTTGGCTTTTTTTTTTTTATGAAAGACTATTTAAAAATGAAAATAGAATTAAACTCTATGAAGCTACTTGTATAATTAATAAAGGTAATTTAAATTCTGTCTACTTTGAATTTATGAAAACATGAGCTGGTCAGAAATTTCTCTCTAGATTTTAAATTCACATATTTAGATGTATGTGTTGGTGTATCACTTTTCTAAGGAAATTAAAATATTAAGATTAGGAGGAGATTGCCTAAAGTGGAAGCAACATTTAAACACTTTTGAAGTACTGATTTTTGTTATAAATACTTAACATTTTTAGTTAAAGGTATTACAATCATTAAAATACATCATTAAAGATCATTAAATCAAAGTGTAAATGAAAGTGGGAAAATAAATTTTCTTAATTAGAAAATCTCTTTGAGAGATTTCACTAGTTCCTCCTTTTTTCATTCAAATTTGAGAGTTTTTAATTCCTTGGGTTTGTTATCCATCTTCTTTTCTGTTATTAATTAAAACAGATACATAATTTTAGAAAAGTTTGCTGAAGCTCCAGTCCTAAAACCCCAGATTCCAGCATAGTATTTGGCAAACCTCCAACCTAAGGACATTTGTTATCAGAATCCCCAAATATAACAGCTTTTCTTTTTGTTCAGTAATTTAGTATAGTTAAATGAAGGGGAAAGGAATACTTGGGGGCCTAAAGCTGGATATGTTGATATAAAGCTAAGGGGAGATTTGCAGAATTGATATCTGATTTACTGGGTATTGTTGTCTGTATCAGTCAAACCAAATCAATATATAGAAATAAAAATCTACTGTTTATAATTGAAGGTGTTTTTATACTGAATTATCAGAAATTATCATCATCACTGGTCAAATGAGAGATAACTCTCATATTTCTTAGCTCCTTATGATATTGATGCTCTTCACTAAGTGCTGTTAGACTGAAAGATGCCAATAAGGAATATGTGTTCAGGCCTTACTTTTTACATGGCACCTGTTTACATGCTGTTTTAGAAAGTATGACTCTATAAGGCATTTACAGAATAGACTCTGACTCATTTTAATAGATAGATATAGATGCATTTAAAAAAGAAGACAGGAAAAGCAATAGAATAAATTGTCTTTGAAACACTTTTTGCTCTCCCATCTCACAGAAGATTTACCTAAAGTGATGGGTTTAGCACTCAAAAGAAATTTATTTTTATTGTACTGATTAGCAGATTTTACTTTTAAATGAGTTCAGCCTCTTTTAAAGAAGAGTATGAATTTATGTCAGTGTGGTCAGTCCAATTTCGGTCAAGTAAACTGATTTACCAGTGTGCAAAATTTAGACCCGTTTTTATAGCTGTGTTAGCTAACTCAGGCTGCCATGACCAAGTACTGCAGCCTGAGTAACAACAGAAACTGTTTTGTCACAGTTCCGGAGGCTACAAAGTCCAAGGTCGAGGAACCGGGAATGTAGGTTTTATTCTGAGGCCCCTTCTTTTGACTTGTAGGCAGCTACCATCTTTCTGAGTGCTCACATGATCTCTTCTTTATTCACACATGAGTAGGGAGAGAGGAGTCAGAATCTCTTTTTATAAGACAGTAGTTTTATCAGGTCAAAGCCCCACCTCTATGACACCATTTGTCATTAATTACTTTCTTAGATGCCCCCGTCGCTATACACAGCCACACTGGGGGTTGGGGCTTCAACTTAAGAATTTTGCAGGAACACACACACTCAGTCCATAACAACAGCAAAACTGTTAAGCAGGCAGTAGCTAATAATTGAGAATTAATATACTGTTTATGTTTGAAAGAGAAATCTGAGTGCAACTTTTTTTGCTCTGCACATAAGTTGCATTATTACAGAGCAGCATACTGGATGATGTCTAGATCAGAAGTTAAATTACTGACCTTCCATATAATTGACTCTATGATAAAGCTTCTTAACCTATTTTGGCATCAGTCTCCAATTTATAGCATTAGACAAGTGAATCAAGAATTTCTAAAATCTCTTTCTACTCAAAAATTCTTTGATTCTGAGAGTTCTGCTTTCGGTATGACTGAATAATCTCCTGACAGACTAACTGTCTTTCAAAACTCAATTATAAACACTGGGAAAAATCTGAAAAACAACCACTTGAAGCCTCTAGAGAGTAAAATCAGGCAGATTCTGGACAATAGTCAAAAAGTGGAAGAAAGAACAAACCGGGGATAAGTTTCTTATTTGTTCCACTTTCAGACTGAGGGCAGGACCCAGGGCTGGGACTAGAGTGAGGCAAGAAGAACCCTGTTAAGGGGAGCACTCACTCTTGGGCGCCAACTCTTCACTTACATGAATGAGCCTGAGGGTGAGCACCTTCTTAAATTTTGAACCATGGACACCTTGCTTGCCTCACTCTACTCCAAGGCCTAACAGGACCCATGGAGCAGTAAAACTCTTGATAACTTGAAGTCTCTATGACATAGAACTAGATTATGAAGTTTGAAGCAAACTTTACTGATGCAAAGTGAGGGAAGAAAAGTCTAGAGAGGAGACAGCCAAATACAAGGCCCCCAGATTCTGTGTATAAATTCCACTCAACTCTGTGACTGACCCCAACCAAGCTCAGAAGAGACTGCAACAGCCCAGCCAAGGGGGTATAGAAAACTGAACTGAGATTTCAGTCATTGCCCAAGAGGTAGATAGAGCCTATAGCTTGAGTCTGACCAAGTAAATCTCCTGCAAAACTGGAAATATCAACACTCTTCAGAGTAATGATAGTGGAATTCAGAGTTTCTACCATATAACATTCATAATGTCCAGAATATAAAACACAATTACTCAATGTAAAAAGAAACAGGAAAGTATAACATTCTTAACCAAAAGGACAAAGAGCAGAGACAGACTCCCAAAGGATCCAGATGCTGGAAAAGGATAAGAAAGTGCTTTTTAAAACTATGTTCAATGAAGTAAAGGAAAATATATTCACAGTGAATGCAAAGATAAGATATATCAGCAGATAAATAGAAATCCTTTATTAAACTAATTGGAATTTCTAAAAGTAAAAACATAATGTTTCTAAAAATTATGGTAGTCTGTGGAATGGTGGTAAAAATCATCAGGAATGGTGTCTTTCTTGGGTGATGGTAATATTCTGTATATTGATGGTATTTTGGATTACACAGGTGTAAGCATTTGTCAAAAATCAGTGAATGTACACTTAAGGCTTGTGCATTTTATTGTATGTAAATTACATATCAAAGAAAAAATTCTAGATATACTTCCCAAATGAAAAAGGCCCTAAATCAGAGAATTGCCTGCATCCTGACAAAGACACTCTGGTATATGAATGTTGTCTTTGAAGTTCATTCAAAAGTGGTTATTGAGTGAATATATTCCACAGTGGTGAACATTCCAGGCAGAAAGAACAGTATCTGAAGAACCATAGAAAGGAAGACATCAATACTTGTAGGAGACTAGACAATAAGTAAGATTACTAGCACATGAAAATTAAAAAATAAAAGATTGAAGCTATATTTAAAAAGCGTTTTTTAATGAGCTTGTTTATATTGCCGTCTTTAGAGAGTTCCCTGTTATTTTTAATTTTAAAGGAATAATTTATATATAATAAAAATAAGTGTGCAATTCACTGAGTTTTGATAAATATATACAGTTACGTAATGCCGTCATAATCACACTAGAGAACATTTCCATCACCTCAGAACTTGTTCACGTGCCCCTGTGCGGTCAGTCCGTTGGCCCTGGAGCCAGGCAGCCACTGACCTGCCTTCTGTCACTTACAGTTTTGCCTTTTTGAAAATTTCATATAAATAGTATGTGGCATCTTCCACTTAGTATAGTGCTTTTGAGATTCATCTATGGTGTGTGCATCAATTGTACCAGTGTTGTTCAGCAGTATTGATTGATTGACATTCCACAATTTATCCAGTCACCACTTGATGGGGCATTTGAATTCTTTTCATTTGGGGCTATTATGAATAAAGCTTCAGTGAAGATTCAAGCATGTCTTTCTGTGGATATGTGTTTTGAAAACATTTTAAATGCCACACTACAGATATTTTACTTTTTTTAAGTGGTAGTCAACTATTCTGTGAGCACTAATATTCTGTGAGGAGAAAGAGGAGAAAAAGCAAAGTTCTTTTATTTGAGTTTATAACTCTTTAATGTAATCAGTATTGAGTTTATCTGACTGCATGAAAGCTATTGTTTGAAAATTTTATTTGCTCTGCTAAAGTGTTTTTATTGCTTGTCTTTGCATCTTTTTAAAAGTATATTTGATAAAAATGTAAGCAAATCTTTTTTTTTTTTGTAAATTTTATTTTTACTTTATTTTACTTTACTGTATTGGTTTTGCCATACATTGACATGAATCCACCATGGGTGTATACTAGCTCCCAATCCTGAATCCCCCTCCCACCTCCCACCCCATATCATCTCTTTAAAGGTGAATACCCAAAAGAGGGACTTCCCAAGTGGCACTAGTGGTAAAGAACTTGCCTGCCAGTTCAAGAGACATAAGAGACGCGATTTGCTCCTTGGATTGGGAAGATCCCTGGAGGGAGGGCATGACAGCCCACTCCAGTATTTTTGCCATGGAGAATCCCATGGACAGAGGAGCCTGGCGGGCTACAGTCCATAGGGTCACAAAGAGTCAGACACAACTGACAAAAGATTTAACACACATGCTCGCACACATGCAAACCTCCAAAAGAGGTTTTGTTTTTATGATTTTTAAAAAATTTTAAAACAAGGATGTTAACAGCAAAATGCTACATGATTAGGTACTAGTGATACTTAGAGTTCTATTATTTGCCCTCTGGGTAGAAACATAAATGATCTTGATTTAATTTCATCTGCTCTGTGATAGTGTTTCTAAAATTGCATGTCTGTTGGTCCTCTACTATCCTGTTGTCAAAATCCACAAGTAACAGTTGTGCAAATATTTGTGTGAAAATCTCCTGGTGAGTACAAAGGCTTTAATAACAATGATAAAATTTCAAATATGTGCTGGATTCCCTGAAACATCAGCCTTCACAGGTGTCAAATTTCTGCAGTCAGTCAACAGTATTTTTTGAGTGCCCGGGCTGTTCTGAATCTGGTCACCGTTTACCAGTCCTTGGATAGTAGTCACTAAACAAATGTGAGTAGAAAAAGTGTTGAGTGAAGTTTCTAAGAGATCCAGGGCCTAGGTAGATAAAGAGCCCAAGGTACTGCTGAGAATGTTCGGGAGATTACCCTGCTGGACAAGCATGAGGAGGAGATTTTGACCAGGGAGAGTCTGATGAGATTCCAAATCAGATTGAGAGACGGAATCTAGAAATTTCAGTCCACTGTCTCTAAGCTCACTTTTTCTGCCCAAGTTTACTGTGCCTAAATTTAAGGAGTACCCTTTTATGTTTTCTCTCCCTCACCCTTTTTCTGTTTCTATTTTCCTAAATCAAGTTTGTCTACCTATTACTGTCAGTTGACTCTTAGTTGCAGACAAATAGTAGTGTCCAGTTCAGACTGCCTAACATATTGCTGATAATATGTTGTCATTAACCAGAGGAAATCAAGATACTTGACAGCAGCTTTGCCACACTTAGTTACTGAATTCAGTCTTGCTGAATGGAGAAGAAAGAAGATGCAGTTCATTTTCCCTTCTAATATGTGGATTAATTCATGTTCAGCAGCCACTGACCTCTTAATACCTTTATTATTGTAACAGTGGCAGTGCTTTAAAGAAATCCTGTTTATCTTTGTACACTTAAAAGTAATTAGGAACACACACACACATTTAGGCTAAAGTAATGCTCAAAATTCTCCAAGCCAGGCTTCAGCAATATGTGAACCGTGAACTTCCAGATGTTCAGGCTGGTTTTAGAACAGGCAGAGGAACCAGAGATCAAATTGCCAACATCTGCTGGATCATCAAAAAAGCAAGAGAGTTCCAAAAAACATCTATTTCTGCTTTATTGACTACACCAAAGCCTTCGACTGTGTGGGTCATAATACTGTGGAAAATTCTGAAAGAGATGGGAATACCAGACCATCTGACCTGCCTCTAGAGAAATCTGTATGCAGGTCAGGAAGCAACAGTTAGAACTGTACATGGAACAACAGACTGGTTCCAAATAGGAAAAGGAGTACGTCAAGACTGTATATTATCACCCTCCTTATTTAACTTCTATGCAGAGTACATCATGAGAAACGCTGGGCTGGAAGAAGCACAAGCTGGAATCAAGATTGCCGGGAGAAATATCAATCACCTCAGATATGCAGATGACACCACCCTTTTTTCACCCAGAAAGTGAAGAAGAACTAAAAAGCCTCTTGATGAAAGTGAAAGAGGAGAGTGAAAAAGTTGGCTTAAAGGTCAACATTCAGAAAACGAAGATCATGGCATCTGGTCCCATCACTTCATGGGAAATAGATGGGGAAACAGTGGAAACAGTGGCAGACTTTAATTTGGGCGGCTCCAAAATCACTGCAGATGGTGACTGCAGCCATGACATTAAAAGATGCTTACTCCTTGGAAGGAAAATTATGACCAACCTAGAGAGCATATTAAAAAGCAGAGACATTTCTTTGCCCACAAGGGTCTGTCTAGTCAAGGCTATGGTTTTTCCAGTGGTCATGGATGGATGTGAGATTTGGACTGTGAAGAAAGCTGAATGCCAAAGAATTGATGCTTTTGAACTGTGGTGTTGGAGAAGATTCTTGAAAGTCCCTTGGACTGCAAGGACATCCAACCAGTCCATTCTAAAAGAGATCAGTCCTGGGTGTTCTTTGGAAGGACTGATGCTAAAGCTGAAACTCCAATACTTTGGCCACCTGATGCAAAAAGTTGACTCATTGGTAAAGACTGTGATGCTGGGAGAGATTGGGGGCAGGAAGAGAAGGGGACGACAGAGGTTGAGATGGCTGGATGGCATCACCAACTCGATGGACATGAGTTTGAGTGATCTCCGGGAGTTGGTGATGGACAGGCAGGCCTGGCGTGCTGTGATTCATGGGGTCGCAAAGAGTCCGACACGACTGAGTGACTGAACTGACTGACTGACTGATGCAAAGAGACATCTCTAGTGAAGAAAGTTTCAGTGTGTTTTATGCCAAGTCCTATTAGTGCACAAAATGAAGTCTACTCTATGTTATTGATTTTAAGCCAAACAAACCTAAACCAAATCATTCCCCCAGCATTGTCTGAATGCCCAGAGACAATACCCAGTGAAATCCCGCATTCTTGCCTTCAGTCTGGGTCATGGGATGAAAGCTAGCTACATAGGAAAGAACATTTCAGCTGGCTTCTCGAATGTGTGCATATCAGAGTTAAGGGAAATCACCCCTTAGTTTTAACTGTAAAAATAACTGCCTTTTGCATCTGTTGGGAAAAGAAATGTAGAAATAAATGTTAGCTTTTCCATCTTCCTAAGTGGATATTAGGGTAATAGTTGCCCAGAAAGAGTGATATGATAAAGAAGACAATGAACCACCAGATAACTTCTGGGAATATTTTTACCATTTTGTTACTTTAATGTATTATAGCTTTTAACCTGCTCAATGAGTAACCTCTAATTGGAAAAAAACTTGTCTAATTATGTTAACATTTAAACTCCTGAATTTGAGACATACAAATATAAAAACATAAAATCTTCCTATATTATATAGTCATTTGCTTTTTTGTTTGTTTAAATGATAATGTGTCTTGTTGTTGTTCAGTCGCTAAGTCATGTCCAACTTTTTGTGACCCCATGGACTGCAGCAACACCAGGCTACCCTGTCCTTCACTGTCTCCTGGAGTTGGCTCTCAAACTCATGTCCATTGAGTTGATGATGCCATCCAACCATCTCATCCTCTGTCACCCACACTTCTCCTCCTGTCCTCAATTTTTCCCAGAATCAGGGTCTTTTCCAATGAGTCGGCTCTTCACATCAGAGGGCCAAAGGATTGACTGATTTGAGCTGCTTGCTATCCAGGGGACTCTCAAGAGTCTTCTCCAGCATCACATTTCAAAAGCATCAGTTCTTTGCTGCTCAGCCTTCTTTGTGGTTCAGCTCTCACATTTGTACATAACTACTGGAAAAACCATAGCTTTGGCTCTTTAGTTCCTCTTTGCTTTCTGACGATGTATGTGACCATGTGTAAAAAATCAGTCACAAATCCAAAATTGTCTCTGAATATAGAGTTTATGCCAGTCTGTTAAGGAGTGTTTAAAGCACAATTCAGGAAATCTATATAGTTTTGTAATAAATTATTTCCTTAGAAGGTTTTTATACTTAAAATACTATATTATTTGGTTATTTATAGGTTACAACCATCTCTCAGTATAATAGATTCCTTTTTCACAGGAAAATTAGCTAGTACTTCTTTTAAAATTGGCACTGCAGGTCATACCTACAAATTAACCTGTGCAATCATAAATCTAGCATTAGAATTTCTCTAAAATAGACTGCTTTGTGTTAAAGCCTATAAATTATTTCAGTTTCTTTCAAAAGAGCATTTTTCTAGGTGATAATGCAGAATTTGAGATGTTGAGAGTTTGGGGTTTTTTTTTTCAGTTCTTCAAAAAATTAATCAAAATACTTTGGGACCATTTAAAAATATTGATTGTTAGCAGTGCTAACAAAAGTTAAGGAAATGGAAGCAGTATGACAATAGTTAAAAGCAGAGGCTAGCACCACTTTGCTTGGATTCAAATTGTGACTGTACCATTATTAACAGTATGACAAGGGGCAAGTTCTTAAACCTCTTTATTCCTTCAGTTTCTTCTCAGTAGGATAAGGTTAATAATAGCACCTATCTCAAATGATTGTTAAACTGAGTTAATATTTATTAAATATTTTTATAAATTTGTAAAACATTTGATAAATACTTAGTTTATTGTTAGCATAGTGATTCTCCACATTATTAGAGACTGATTGATTTTATGTAATCATCTTTTGGACAAAACAGTATTTTCCATCTATTCTATTTGAATTTTGGAATTTTCTATTAGGAGCAGGAAGATAAGAGATAGCTTCCACAGTGGTTAAACTGAAGCTGGCTAGTAGCAGCTTATAAGAATTTTGTGAGCTAATTGTGAAACATAACCATTGTTAACAATTAAAAATTACATTAAATTTTCAATTTAAATATTTTTTTAAAAAGAAACATAAATGCTCAAAACTTAGCACTTCCTAATTCTTTTTCTTATCTTTGTCATTGAGGTTATTTATGTCTTTTTTTTTAATTTCAAAATCTTTAATTCTTACATGCGTTCCCAAACATGAATATTTATGTCTCTTATGTCTGGGAAATCTACATCGTAGAATACTACTACTCATTTCTTCCCAACTCTATAGTTCATTGACATCACATAAGTAGCTTGAAATCAGTCATTGGTAGGAGTGTTTACACCACAGAAATCAGTAAATACTGTGAATTAGGGCTCCTTCTGCCCCCCAAAACTCATTGTTATACATTTATCATCACACCACTCAGTGAGTGTCCCACTGGTTTCTGTTATTCTTTTACTAAATGTTAGCATGAGTGAAATAGAGATGATATGATTTCCTGTATTAAGAGAAGATTGTAAAAAAAATCCCAGCATATTAGTAGAGATTTCCCCTGTAGATAAACACCTTTCCTGTATTAAACATCCAGAATACTCTATGTCTGTAGAACCATAAAAGATGAAGACAGAGCTATTATTTTTCTTACTCTGAGTAACAGCAGTCTCCTTTTGTATATCATTGCATAGTTATATATTCTTTGATAAGAGCCTCATGATAACCCTGTCAGCTAGGCAAGATGACTGCTATCCTCACTGTCATACAGACTCCACAAGATTATTACTTTCCCATGGTTTTTCAGTTTATAGTTGAGGAATATTACATATAGATTCAGATTTTGTGACTGCAAAAAAAAGTTTCACTATGTGATGAATGTTACATTCTTTAGTGAAGCTTCATTAAATGTGAGTTAGAGACTCTCTCTTTTTTCTCATAGCCAGCTTTCTCCAACCTTTTGCCCTCTCCTTTCTCTTTTTCTCAAGATGGTGCATGCATGCTAAGTCACTTCAATCATGTCCAACTCTTTGCAACCCTATGGACTGTAGCCTGCCATGGGATTCTCCAGGCAAGAACACTGGAGTGGGTTGCCGTGCCCTCCTACAGGGAATCTTCCTGACCCAGAGACCGAACCCAGGTCTCATGTCTCCTTCATTGGCAGGCAGGTTCTTTACCACTAGTGCCATCTGGGAAGCCCTTTCTCAAGATATCAGATGCTAAAAGTCAAATGTGTTTGAGTTTTTATAACAGTTACACTAGCGAAAGTTTTCTCAGATAGATTTGGTTATTTGAGCTCTCTGAGACTGATGCTATTGTCTTTGTTGTATTTTTAGAATTCTCATTCTCCATCATTTTTCCCCATCCCAGCTCCTGCCATCATCTGTGTGAGTCCACCACCCCTACTTTCCAGTTCATTTTGTCCAACGCCCATTTTTCCCCAGATTACTGTGGTCTTCCATTCCCACCACAGTCCTTGGCACCAACAGACAGTGGTTCAGACTCCTGACTCTCCCACTGCAGCCTCCCAGCTTTCCAGCTCAAAACATGGTTTACCACCTTCAGTGAGATCTGCTTTCTCTGTCCTTCAGCTTCCACTGTTATTCTCATCTTCTTATTCAGCTTAAAGTCTGGGGCCCATTGTTCCAATCATTCTCACACAGTCCCTCAGCTCACCTGGTGCTCTCTCCTTCCATCCCATCATTTAATAAGACTCTGGGCCTCAACAAGCTCAGTCTCTACCTTCTGCCTAATATACCCACGTAATGAGCAAGCCTGCAGTCACACAACCATAATTCACTATATTCCCTAGATCTTTTAGTGTGTAGTTATCTTAAAGCTCAGCATTGTCTCTGGATCTGGTTCTGTTTGCGATTTTATCTTTTGGCAATGGATCTTTTTATTTCCTCTTGCTTTTCTGTGTCTCATAATTTTTATTGTCATTCACTGAAGGTACAAAACTATAGGGACTGAGGCAAGTGTTATTTAAACTCGGATGTGGGTCTGTCTTTTCTGTTAGGCCTTTAGCGTGGAGAGGGTTATTCGCCCTCGTTTGTAGGCAGGCTGGTTCTGCATTCTGTTTCTAGGCTTGTGCTAAGTTTGCCACAGGCTTCTCATTCCTCCGGTGCTTGTCTGCTGTCCTCTTGTGCTTCAGTGAGGTCTGGGGTGCTGGGGGTGGGGGCCCTCAGGATACCTGCTGCCAACTCAGCGCATATTTCCTGTCTGCTCTCTCGCCTTCCCCCAGAGCAGGCAGCTCCGTGCCAGGTGAGTGGTGGATGGGGGGAATAGGGGCTGTGGGAGGGGCTCTTGGCTTTCCTACTGCAGTCTTTTAGGGTTTTAGGCAGGCCCTATGCCCAAGTCTCAGGGGCAGGACGTTCTCAGCCTTCCTGCCCTGTTAGCAAGCTGCTAAGTGCTCAGGTGGGCCTCCTGCCCCCGCCTTGTGGAGGTCAGTGCAGGACTCCAGATGTGGACGGCCTCCTGCCCTCCCCTCTCCGTCGACTAGTGTGAGCGCAGGGTGAAGACATCAGGTTTTCTGCCCACCCCACCCCCAGGGCAAAGGCGGTTTCCTGCAGTCTGGGAGGGACAGGGCTGTGACAGTTCCTTGCCCCGCCCCCAGGAACAGATGAGCAGCCTTGTGTCACACAAAGTCCTGTCCACGGTGGCCCTTGCTTCTCCAGCTGCAGCCGCTGTTACTTCGTGTCAGAGGAGGATCCAGGGCGTGGATGATCCGCCTGCTGCACCCTTGAACCTGTGCGGGTCCTGTGTGCACCCGCGCCACCCAGAGACTCTCTGAGGTCTCCTGCCCACCCTCAGTCTTCCTCATGAGAGAAAGCAGGCTCTCTTGCATCTAGGGCTCTGGGGACACCAAACTCCCTTGCTAGCCGATAAGCGGGCTTTACAGGTTGATTACAGCTTTAGCTGTCTTCTTCTCACCTACTTTTATGGCAGCACTTCATCCTGTGCTCTGCCAAGAGAGAATGAGTTCACGTGGCCCGTCTTCTCTCACGGGGGCTTACCACCCTTTGGAATCCAGGTCAGCTGAGGGCCGGCTCAGTGAGGAGCCAGTCTCGGAGCTGTGCGGCTCTCCCCGTGTAAGGTCGGAGCAGCATTCTCTCGCAGCTTTCCTCATCTTAAGCAGCAGCGGGTCTCCTGCTTCCCTTTTAAGAAACTTTCAAACAGTTCTCACAGGCCCTGCAAAGCCTGTCTCCCCACCCGTTCTCCTGCCACCCCCCTTCGCCCTCACTCACCGCCTTCCAGTAACAGTGCTGCCTCAGCCCCTCAGGTGTGCCAGCTCTTCCCCTCCCAGGGCCTTTGCACTTGCTGTCACTCTGCAGCCTAGCGCATTCTTGCCCACATCTTACCCGGGTGACTCCAGCAATTCCAGAGATTCTTCCTTCCTCCTTCATCCCTTTCTCCAAACTGTGCATAAAACACTTTCTTGTTCTTCCTCACAGCTGGACAGTATCCCCGTATCTGACATGTTGTCTTTAATCAGTCCCCAAGGGTGGTTATTTAGATGTTCAATCTTTTATTTTTATAATTAATTACCTTGTACATAAAGGTTATCTGTAAGATAAATTCTTAGAAGAACTGCTGGATCATATGGAGCCAGTTCAGGGGTAAAGAATCTGCCTGCAATGTGGGAGACTCGTCTTCAATTCCTGGGTCAGGAAGATCCCCTAGATTCACTATGTGAATTCACAGTGACAACCCACTCCTATATTCTTGCCTGGAGAATCCCATGGACAGAAGAATCTGATGGGCTATAGTCCATGGGGTCACAAAGCATCAGACACGACTGAGCAGCTAACATTTTTCAACCTAAGTGGTTAAGACTTTGGCCTCTACTATCTGCCAGCTGTGTAACCTTGGGCCGGTGATGGAAGGGGTCCATGCCTGTTTCCTCATTTGTAAAATGAGGGTAATAACAGGACCACTAAAATTGTTGTGAGATGTGAGAAAGTTGGTACACGTGTAACAAGTGTCCAGTATACGCCACTCCATCATTGTGAACTATTGTTATTGGCATTTAAAGTTTAGGTAGATCTTGACAAGGTTCTCCCTTACATATGTGATCATATTTATACGCCCATCAATATGAGAATATTGCCTCTTCATACCCTCAACACAATGTCTTATTAAACTACTTTTTACCCTTCGCTAACATGATGAATATGGCCTCTCATAGTAGTTTAATTTGTATTTTTCTTGTGATGAGTGAAATTAAGCTTTTTTTCATATTTTAAGTATGTTCGTGTCTTGAATGTTCTACAGACTCCTATTTGTCATTTCTTTTCTTTTACTGATTTGTAGAAGTTATTTATGTATTAAGGAGTTTAACTTTTGTCTGTGCTATGAATTACTCTTTCAGAGTATTCAATACTTTTTTTTCCTAGTTCTTATTCTTATTTTTGATGATGTCTTTAATTATGATTACTTTTTTAATGTTCCATAAGACCAAGGTCCAAGTTTATTTGTTATTCATTATCTATCGAACACCAAGTAAAATGCTGAACATATAAAATTAATCAATTACAGAAAATGATCAATAAATATTTAATGAATGGGCCAAATATGACAAAGAGAACTTTAATACATAAGTGGACTGGGGAAATGGAAGGGAGCTATTTTGTATGGACACGTGAGGAGTTTGGTTTTGGATACACAGAGTGTTAGGTGACAGCCAGTATTCTAAGCTGAATTTGCAGGAGACTCCTACTTTGGCAAAGTACTCATGAAGAGTCCACTGGAACAAATGATCTGTGATGGAAAGAATGTTATGTGAGGGTTCATAAACAAATACTTGCGGTCAGAAACAATAGTTGTCATAACAGTTTTAAAGCAAATATAAAAAGAAAAGGAAAATAAGAGCATTATGTATTTGCAAGTATACAAATGGGGAAGGTATAAATGTGGGGAAGGTAGAAAAATTTTAATGCCTTGAATCTATTACTAATATAACAATTATCAAAAAGTATTTAGATAATATGTTGTATTTATACCCAAATCACTATGAAGTGATGAAAACCTTTACTATGGGAAAATTGAATCCATCATAGTTATACAAGCTTGTAGAAATCAAAAGTGCCCTTTCTCTATAAAGTAGGATATTTGGTGTATCAGTATATTGTGGTTTTTAGTTTATACATGGACTGTGATTGTGTTTTCCATCAATGAACTCTTATTGAAATATAGCCGCTATCACGTTAATCCCCAAGTTGTTTTTTCAGACTGTATTACCTGCATGAAAAAGAAGAAACTACCCTGTTTCCTAAAAGGAAATACTGTTTTTTCAGAACAGATAATTTATTCTAAAATACTATTTAATTCACAAGAATATCTTGATGGCTACAGTCATTGATAATCATTTTGACTTATATAGATATAAACTGGTACCTTTAATAAATCTGTTGTGAAGTTATAGTCCTGGTAATAATTGTAAGAAAATAATCAGACAGAAACTTTATTTAGATGGCATGGGGATGTGGTATCCCAATGTCAATCTCAAATTTCAAAGGATCCTATGGATTAAAAGATACTGTCTTTAAATATGCATATTTTTTCTCCTCATTAAAAAAAAAAAGACCTGTGAATTAAGATTAGAAATATGACTGTAACTGCACTTGACAGACAAGTCATTTAAAGAAAAATCTTGGTCCCATTAGAATGTCTTTCTACTTTTAGCATGTCTTTGCCTTATTGATTAGCATTCCTGGCATTTCTGAACATTTTTGTCATAAAAGCATGGTTTTTGTGTATGGTCATCAGATTCTTCCCTTCAAGTGAGAGACTTGTCAGTGAAGAATGAAGTGATCCGTACAAAGATGCAGAAAGCGTAAAGAAGATAAATCTATATGAACTGAAGCAGCAGCAGCGGTTGATCACGGCCTGACTGAATGCGTGCTGGCCATGAATACTAGCAGAGATGCATACAGTGTCACTTCAGGGGCTTTTAAGAAACTAGCCATTTGCTCATGATGAGTCCCCAGAAATGCTTCTTTTCTGCTTAAAATAGAAAGATGTATTCATTAAGAAGCAAGAGAAACTCCTAGTTGCCCTATGTTAATCTGCAGAGGAAATAATTATAGAATTTGGGGCCAAGGTCTTATTTTGTACAACTTGTGTTAAAATATTGGAGGTAAATATAAAAACAGCATACTTAGAGCTGTTCTCAAAGAATGCAAAGTAAATGGTGATCGAGTAAGGTTTTATTTCATTCATAGTTGCTCTTCCTGATTTTTGCTCTGCTGCTTGCTGAGACTTTGAAAGTGAAGTCAATGGTTTGTTGTTATAGCTTAATTACTTTCTAAAGAAGTAAGCTACCTGTGCCATGAGTCTGTTCTTTGGCAGAGGAGACTTCAAAGGAGACTTGATGAGTCAGTACCAAAAACTGATCCAATTACAACCCTTAATAGTACTCAGGGGTGGAACCAAGAGATGGAAACCCTGTCTTCTAAAGGAGTACCACCCATGTATGAGCAGTAAACTCTTTGCAACCCCATGGACTGTAGCCCACCAGGCTCCTGTGTCCATGGAATTTTCCAGGCAAGAATACTGGAGCGGGTTGCCATTTTCTTCTCCTGGGGATGTTCCCGACCCAGAAAGAGATCAAAATGTGTCTTGGACCTTTTATATTGGCAGGCAGATTCTTTACCACTGGCGGCACCTGGGAAGGCCAACCTACCCATAACTGGAATATAAGAGAATGGGCTGCCTCAACCTGAACCTGTTTTGTTGGCATGATGAGGATAAAAATGTACTCATTTACAGAAATATGGTCAAATAATTGCTTGCTTACTTCAATCTGCATTTTTTTACATCTGACTAATTATTCTCAACCCCACTACAGAGCTGGAAGCTAAGTTTAGCCAATTATTTGGCCATTTATGTGTAGTGCACAAAATTCTTAATTAATGAAATAAAATACCACAATCCAAGGCAAATCACTTTGCTAAGCTTTCAGACTTCATAAGGTATTTTGTCTTGTGCGAGAGCTACTTGCAAACCCCTGCTGATCTGGCGCTCATATAGCAATTCCCTGTAGAACTGAGCAAAAGAATGTCAAGGGAGCCAATTAAGGAAACTTTGAGCCCAAATAGAATAGCGGGGGCCATCTTGTCCATCCTTCTACCTCCAGGCAAAAACCATCCGCTGCACCACAAGTTTTGGCGTGAATCCTGCTGACAAAAACGCTCACCACATGTAAATGGCAAGTCATAATCCATTTAATGCAACTAAAGCAGATTGTTAACTGAAGACTTATTTATTGTGTTCTAAGATGCTGAATATGAAAGCTCATCTGAATTGTTTTAATTTCCTCCTTTCTAGACAATTACTTTGTACAAGCAACATACTCAAATGATTGTAAAGTGGTGGGAATTCTGTGCCCAGGAAATAAAGTTATCTTTATCATCTTATTAAATGTATTTTTGGTTTCCTTTCACTGTAGGTCTACCTTACGGGTGGGAGGAAGCTTACACAGCAGATGGAATCAAGTATTTCATCAAGTAAGTACAAGCATCCCAACCAAGGAAGCAGTTTTCTTCACATCTGGAGAGAACCTAGAAGTTGCAGAATAATCAGTAAAACCAAGAAGCCCTCTTGGAGGTTACAGAAATTAGTAACAAGAAATGAAAGTTTGCCATTTTCATCTCATGTGATTTAAATGTTAATATCATTTAGGGACGAGAAACCTAATAATTAATTCAAGGGAAACATCAAAAACTTGGAACAAGACTGTCATTTAAACCTAAATGTTACTACCTGAATTCATTTCTGGCTAAAAGTATTAATATTTATGCAAAGTTAATATCTGTTGAAAAAATCTGTTTTGTGGCTTAAAACTTATTAACAATAATACTAATAACAATCAACATTTTTCATGCTTCACGATATACACAGTTCATTCATTCTGCGAAGATTCTTTGAGCGTTTGCTGTGTGGCAGGCAATATTCCATACTATAGTGAAATACATAGACCGTTTCTCTGCTATTAGGGAATTTACTTAATAGGGGAGAAAACATTCAATA
This sequence comes from Ovis canadensis, assembly GCF_042477335.2. Lineage (NCBI taxonomy): Eukaryota > Metazoa > Chordata > Mammalia > Artiodactyla > Bovidae > Ovis > Ovis canadensis. The sequence continues at coordinate 13,797,486 of NC_091255.1, forward strand.
TATAACTGAACAGATAAATGAGACAGTATAAGAACAGATCCCATCTCACTGGATTCTCAGAACATCCTTCATGTATAGATGAAGAAAATAAGTACTAGAGCAGTTGCCCAAAAATCCACAGCTAACTAAATCACCCAACCAGAAGAGAATCCAAGTCTTCTGCCACCAGGATTCTCTCTGCTGTACTAGACTGTCACTGACAGAGACCTTTCTTTTAAAGTCCTAGCAGAAATGCATTTTCTAGCTGCTGGGCACTGTGCTCTGGGTAACCCTTCTCATGTCAGAGTTGGAGTTAGAACACAAAGGGGACTCCCAACTGACTCTTCAGATCTCAAGAGACTTTCTTACATGGCCTTTTTTAAGCAAATGATCCTTGATGTACACGTGGCGAGGAAAAGAGAGATGTGTCCTTGCTGCTCTTTCAAACGTACAAGTATTTTTCTAAGCAATATCCACATTTTGAATTTTTAACTTCTGTGATTTTACATAGATTCCCACATCTCTCTTCATCTCAGTTTTCTCATCAAAAAATAAGGGGGATTTTACGTGCTTTGTAGAGTTGTTAAATGTTAAGCACCTACCGTAAAATTTTGAACACAATAGATGCCTAATAAGACAGTCGTCATTAATTTACAATATGGAGAAAACATCATGGTGGAAAAAAGAGCAGGAAAAATTGTATGACATTTAAAACATTGAAAATTCAAAAGCTTCATATTTTAAAAACATTTAAGGGAAAGCCAGGGGTAAAGCTGGCAAAGTATTTTCTTGATTTATTTTTCTTTTGGTCTCTAGCAAAAAGTAATTAACAAAGCAAAGGTGTAGCTTATAACACATGAAGGAGAAAGGGACTTTGGGAGCAAAGAACTCAAGAATTCCATGTACAGATTACGTTTAGGGTCACTTCCCAAATCGTAACTCTTCCAGAAGGAACATTTTGCTTCAATATGCTGTTTTAAGTATGTTTATTCCTGAAAGACTTGAATCACTATTGTATAGGGATGGCAAGAAAATGAAAAATCACATTCAAATTTATGTCAGTTGGTAAAGAATCTGCCTGCAATGCCAGAGACCCCAGTTTGACCCGGATTGGAAAGATCCCTTGAAGAAGGGATAGGCTACCCACTCCAGTATTCTTGGGCTTCCCTGGTGGCTCAGCTGGTAGAGAATCTACCTGCAATGCGGGAGACCTGTGTTTGATTCCTGGGTTGGGAAGATCCCCTGGAGAAGGGAAAGGAAAGGCTACCCACTCTGGTATTCTGGCCTGGAGAATGTCCAAGGGGTCACAAAGAGTCGGACACGACTGAGCAAGTTTCACTTCACTTTTCTTTCTTATGTTCACTTTGTAATGCATACGGGAATAAATGTAGGGATGAGGGATGATGCTTAGCAACCAGGCATCTGTTAGGTATTGGGTTTTGTTTTTATGCATTGTATCATGTAATCTTCCTAACAATGTGGAAAGTGGGCATTGCTCAGCTCTTAATAGGATGATATGATGGTGGTGAGCTGCATCCTGCTCTCAACCATGCCTATCTCCTAGAAGATCCCCAAAAGAAGTGCTCCACCAAAGGAAGGCGAATTAGCCTTCACTGTAAACCAGGGTTCTTAATTCAGAGGCCTTTGAAAAATGTAAGTAAAGGGGTCTGGACCCAGTGGGGAACTCCTTCACCCCAGCTGCGCCTTAGCCATCTGTCAGTATCCTGACACGCAGCTGTGTCAGAGCCTACCCAGTGCCCTGTGAGGGAAGGATGCTAACGGCACCATCACCCACCACCAAAGAAAATGAGGGGGAGAGAGACGTGAGTGTGAGAGGGTCAGAGTGAGTGTGCCCCATCGCCTGGGACCCAGAGGTTTAAGCCACTGTCCTTTGTGGGCTAGAACAGTAGCCTCAGGCTGGGCTTCTGCTACAAAGGAGAATAGCATCCAAGGAGAGGAGGAAAGAGAAGTAAGCAAGCCCTTTAACTGCCTTGAGATCTAGCTCAGTCTCTGTGAAGAAATAGAAAGAGACACTGCATTTGTATAGTCCACTCTCGTCACAGAAAACACATTCCTTAGGGAGTTCTCCTCCTTGACCTTAATCTTGACTCCTACCAAAAGCATAAAAGAGATAAGATATTTTAAAGCATAGTGGTGGGTATCCTTGTCTCTCCATTACCACTGGAGAAACTGTCATGCAGTAGTAAAATTTCAGAGTCAAGATACAGATCTAGGGTTGTCTGAGTCCAAGCCATCCCCCCAAAACACGCCCCCATGTGGCACCTCTCCATCTCCTTATTTTAACATGGAGTGTTTACATGTGATCGGAAAAATTTATAAACAGATCTTGATTCAGTTAGATTTCTATACTTGTCTCATGGAAGACATGAGACATGTCTCATGGGGTGCTTACCATCCAGCACCAACATTTATTTTAGTTTAACTATTCTTAATGGATGTCTTATTCTAAAAGTACTGCATGCTTCCCTACCTTCTTATATCAAGGCCAGTGAACAAAATCATTATGAACATCTGTCTTATACACAATTCAGTCAGTTCTTCAGGGGAATATTAAGCAGTATAAGCTGGAACAGAGACAGAGCTGTCATCTCCCCCTGCTCTCAACATGCCTGGCCATCTCCTTATCTCCATTCCCCTTTTTTATCCTCTACACACTTTACCATCTTCCCCAGGAGTTTCTTATTTGAGGAAGACAGGATGCCAAATAATCAGACTAATTTGAATTGCTTGTAAATAGTCCTTCAGTGCCTGATGGCATAAAAGAACACGCTTGCAATGTAGGAAACCTGAGTTCGATTCCTGGGTCAGGAAGATCCCCTGGAGGAGGAGATGGCAACCCACTCCAGTTTTTTGCCAGGATAATCTCATGGACAGAGGATCCTGGTGGGCTGCCATCCATGGAGTCACCAGAGTCTGATACAACTTAGTGACTAAACCACCACCAGTCCTGAAGTGTGAGTCTCCAGGGGATTATATATGAATCAAATGTGTAAGTTCTAATGCTGGTGCATTTGTTTGAGAAAGGCCATCTGGTGTAGGGAAAAGAGCATGGACTTTGAATTTGCAGCAAGTTGGGTTCAAGTGCTGGTGGCTGCATAGAATTGCTGAACAACCTCGGCCTGTGTGCTTAACCTCTTTGTGCTTTAATGTCTACATTTATAAAATGGAAAGACTATTACCCTTCAGAGAGTGAACTCCTCACAGAATGAATGCGTTTATGTATGTAAAGAAAGTATCATGACACCTGACCCAGAGCATACACTTTGAGCCAAGTGTTAGGCCTCTTCACTCCCTCCTCACTGCCATCTCCATGAGGGTTTCATCTCAGCTCCTAGCTACATCAGGTGGGTTGCTAAATAAGTAATGTCCGAATAAGCAAGCATCCACTCTATGTCTTCCTTGAAACTATTTAGACTTTTATTTTTTCATCTTTCTACTCTCCCAACCAAAATTTTGAGCCTGGATAGACTGTGTTCCCTTTTGAGTAGGAGTAGTTCATTTACCCGGAGAAGGCAATGGCACCCTACTCCAGTACTCTTGCCTGGAAAATCCCATGGATAGAGCAGCCTGGTGGGCTGCAGTCCATGGGGTCACTAAGTTTCGGACATGACTGAGCGACTTCACTTTCACTTTTCACTTTCATGCATTGGAGAAGGAAATGGCAACCCACTCCAGTGTTCTTGCCTGGAGAATCCCAAGGACGGGGGAGCCTAGTGGGCTGCCATCTATGGGGTCGCACAGAGTCAGACACGACTGAAGCGACTTAGCAGCAGCAGCAGTTCATTTACCACGTGAATCATATTTTGGAGGTAAGAATAGCAAATAATGAACTCAGGTCATTGCCTCTATCACCTTTACTTAGAAAGAACAGTGACTGAAATCACCTTTCCAGAACACTGGAGTAGATGATAGTCTGTGTACATACAGCCTCTTCCCTGAGATTGACACCTGTCAGTGTCTTCCCAGAAATTGAATGATTCCATCTGGTGGAAGCCTAGCCTCAGGCGAAGGAATAACTGTCAGTGCTGTCCCGAGAGCACCTAGATGAAGACGGTCCTCACTGAATATTCCGATCCACCCACACGTCCATTGCACATGCATTAACACTTTGTAGTCAGTCATCTGCTTACATTCTGACACAAGAGAAGAAAGCATTTTACCTGGTGTAAACAAGTACAGTCAAAATGCTGGCATTGTTAGAGCCAGCGTTTCACGGAATTAACAAACTTCTATATATGCATATGTGTATATACAAATATTTGTATTTGCATATGCAAATAGGCAGAGCTTACTCACTTGCTATATATGTCAATGCATTCAAGGGAAATTTTTCTTATTTTCTCATTAGAGAAAGAGCTGTAGCATTCTTCTATTCAATGACAAAATGCCAGTTATTTCGATGTTGCTGTAATGAAACTAGTGAATCTGACCATCTTACCACCCAACTTCTTATCTTCCATTTGTAGTTATATACTATTACATATTTACAATAGTTTTTTGACATCATTTCAGTTTAAAAGTTCATATACTTTGCATGTTATAATTTAACAAAATTATTATAAGATCTATGTTTAATAGTAAAAAATGAACTTAAATATTACAAACTAGAATAGCTGCTACATTGCTTTCATTGAACTCTTTTTTCTGTTGAAAAAAATAGAGATTCACTGTGATCAATAGCCTTGATTTCATGTATTAATTCTCTATCGCTGCTTAATAAATTCCCACAAATTTTGTTGCCTTAAACAGTAAACATTTATTTTCTTACCCAAGTTTCAGAGGGTCAAGAACCAGAAGTGCTTTTGCTAGCTCATTCTGATTCTCTCTCTGTCTGTGTTTCTCATGAAGTTGTAATCAAGCTCTTAGCGAGGTCTGGGAATTGAAGAGTAGCTTAGTGGGGCTGGAATATTTGTTCCAAGCTCACATGAGAGGTTTCGGTTCCTCACCGTACCTGGACCTTTCTCCATTGATAGGGTCATAGGGCTGCACAAACATGGCAGCTGGCTTACTCGGAGCAAGGAACAAAAGAAACAGTGAGAGAAAGAGAAACACCAAAACAAGAGCTGCAGTGGGTTCTATAACCAATCTCAGAAGTGAGCGACTTCCTTTCTGCCGTGTGCTGCTATTCACACAGACCCCGGTACAGTCTAGGAGGCAGCTACGTAAGAGTGTCCATGCCAGAAGGTAAGGAGCTGTCCTAGAGGACAGTGCTGTTTCACAGTGTAGTGTGTGTAATATATTAATAATTAAATCATAATATAATCTATACATCTGTACAAACAACACAAAAATCTCAATATCATATTCTTGCTTGAAAGATTAAGTTGTACTGTTGCTGATTTTTTCAAGTAGGTATAATCATTGGTTTTTAAAAGTGACTCATACTTGACTTATGGTTCCTTTTTGCTGATACACCTTTATATCAGATCCTGAAACCTGAAATAGCACTCCTCATGTTATAAAACCTGTTCTCCATTACATAGGAGATATTAACTTCCAGTATTACCACTGCATATCAGTAAAACCTGAGCAGTCTGTGATTTCTGCATCAAACAGAAGTTTCTGTCTTATAGCAGAGAAGGCAAATAGATTTCAACTCACTTTCTCAAGTGTTGCTTATGAAGAATTCTGGGGCCACAGTCAACCTCACTGACGTGTGTCTTGACCCATCAGCAGTGTCTGCTGTGGGTGCCAGGGGAAGAGACGTGTGGGACACGTGCCACATCTTGTGGTCTCTGGTCTTCCAGAGCATGTTGCCAACATAGGAACTCTGTGGGATAAGCAGTAATAATGCAGGCTGTAGTTTGGAATGAAAAGTTAAACAGTGATGCCTCCTCCCAAAACAAGCACAGTACATAAGAGCTTTGCCTTTATGACTTCAAAGGAAAGCTGATTTCCAATGGGCCTGTTTTCCTCATATCTTTCTAGTCCGAGTTCATTAGCTACCCTAAATGATAGTCTGAATTTGGGTTGTTAAAGTGGTAGTCAGTCATGTCTAATTTTTTGTGACCTCGTGGACTGTAGCCCACCAGGCTCCTCTGTCCATGAGATTCTCCAGGCAGGAGTACTGGAGTGGGTAGACATTCCCTTCTCCAGAGGATCTTCCCAACCCAGGGATCAAACCCAGGTCTCCTGCATTGCAGGCAGATTCTTTACCATCTGAGCCACCGGGGATGCCCAGCTTGGGGTAGAATATCCTATTAGGTTGTTTCCAGGCAGGAAAAAATATAGATCATAACCTGTATATGAATGAAATTTGTCATTGTCAGCCTGCTGTATTAATTAAAGGCTTAAGTTACATTCATCATCTCATTTATAAAATAATGCATGTAGTAATTCTAATGTGACTAGAAATTAGGAAAATTAGAGAAGGGAGGGTGGAAAGCAAGGGATGTTTTCTGGACTGGAAATAAAAAGCTGCTACTTTTAAGTTTTCCTAAATCCTTGGCAGATGATTTTTTTTAATTTATATATTTTTAACTGAAGGATAATTGCTTGACAATATTGTATTCGTTTTGCAAGGAGTCGCACACGACTGAGACACTAAGCACACACACACGTTGACTGAAGCAGCCATAGGTATACATATGTCCCCTCCCTTTGGAACCTCCCTCCCACCCTCTCCCACCCCTCTAGGTTGTCGCGGAGCCCCAGTTTGAGTCCCCTGGGTCATACAGCAAATTCCCACTGGCTATCCACTTTGCAGACGATAGTGTGTCTATTTCCATGACACTGTCTATATTCATTCCACCCACTCTGTCCCCCGTCCCGTGTCCATACTCTGTTCTCTATGTCTGTTCTCCCTTGCTGCTTGGCAGATGATTTGAACTCCACTTTAGTAGATACTGTCAGGAGCCCTCCCTCTGAAGACCTCATTAATTTGGCTGCTTTGATTAATTTTGAATGAGTTAAGAGAAACCCACAGACAGACCTCTAAAGTTTAAGTCTCGCTTGATGAACTGTTAGGGCAATTTCTATGCTCCTAACTTCAGCATCAGTAAGGAGCAATGGGGTAGGCTCTTCAGTCCTGAGCATTTCATTCTTAATAAAACTGTAATGAAGAAACCAGCAGAGGACTTGAGGAAGGGAATATGGAGCTTTTTAACGGTTTGTCTCCAAACATTTCTTAGCTATGAGTAAATTGTAAGGTGTTGAAACCAGGTTTGGATGGACACATCTATGTGATAACTGGTTTAGAATATCCAGTAACTAGTACAGTACCTGGTAGGTGTACCGGCTGAATAAATATTAATATTTATCAAATGAGTGAGTACTGTCTTTAAGGAAGCAGTTTCGGGGGGAAAAATATGGCCTTTCATATCAGAAAGAGCTGGTTTTGTTTTTTTGTTTTGCTGCATGTGTGGCTTGTGGGATCTTAGTTCCCCGACCAGGAATCAAACCTAATTCCTGGACCACCAGGGGATTTCCCAGACCTAGTATCTAATGTTTACGCCACCATTTTTTGGTGTAAACTTGGTGTAATTGATATTATTTCAGTTGTCTGTACTCCCATTTCTCATCGAAAAACAAAGATAGCAGTTTATCCAGTTTGAGAGTTGAACAAAATAACTCACCTGCCACAAGGTGAGGGCATAACAGATGTTGGTTTCCCCTAGCTCCCCTTCCATTATTCTACTGCTATTTGCCAGTGGAGGAGTTTTAAATGACAGCGTTTGCACAGTTGCAAATAGAAACCAACAGCCAAAACCTACCCCATACCCCTCCCCAGCCAGCCAGAGCTGTGTGACAGGAGCAGAGAGATGGGTGCTCAGGAGCCTGAGACGCCTGCGCTGGATATTCTATAAATACGACACGGGGCGTAGCCGCATGAAGCCTGGGATGAGCAACTGTCATTCAGACAGAAGGCCAGCCAGCTGTCCAAGGTTGCTCAGAATGCCAGAGCCCACTGAAATGAATAAAACATCCAGATCCAAACAGACACCATCAAACACTTTCCCCCGCGCTTCCCCCCCGCCCCCCGCATTTAACCAATGACAGGTATGACTGAGGCAGGAAGCATGGGTTTTTTTTTAGCTTTTTATCAGAAAGATATAAAAAAAATCTTTAGAGGTTGTGTGAAGTACTTTAGAAATCATTACCTTTCCAGGGTTATACTTTTTTCTTGATTTATATTTTGTTTAATTGTTTTTAATTTTGGAAATTCTAAAAATACAGAAAGTATGATAAATAATAAAATATTATCCAGTACCCACTGACATTTTATTATATTTTCTTTCAGTATTTTTTAATTAAAAAATAGGACATTTTAGATCAAACTGAAATCCCCTTTGTTCTCCGTTCTCTGTCTTATCCCATCCCTGGGGACAATTGCTATTATGAATTTAAGATATATTCTTAAAATATTTTTAATACTTTTTATGTGCAGAGGACATATGAATGTATTTTAAATGTACAAGAGGGACAGTTTACCCTACATATTTTTTTGTATCTATCATCTTACAAGTTGCTTTTCTCATTCAGTATTGATTTAACCATGAATATCTTGATTAGTGAATGAGCCTTATTTGTTTTATATTATTTATGGTATTTGTAGGGTTATATTAAATACTTTCATTTAGCCGAATGTGAAATCTTCTCTGCCTCCAAGACCCTTTATTTAAGCTGCTCAATAAATACTAACTTTTTTGTCACTTTCCCTTCCAAATTTGGTCGCTGCACAGACTGGGTGGCTTAAACTGGGTCAGAACTTTTTTCTCACAGTTCTGGAGGCTAGAAGGCCAAGATCAAGATGCCTTCGGGATTCACATCTTGCGAGGACCCTCTTCTGGGTGTAGACAACTGCCTTCTCGCTATGGCCTCTTCTCTGTGCATGGAAAGAAAGGTCTAGAGTGTCTTCCTTTTCTTACGAGGACACTAATCTCACTGGATCAGGGTCTCACCCCCATGATCTCACTGAATCTTAATCATCTCCACAAAGGCCGCATTCTCCAACAGACCCGCATTAGGGTTTAGGGCTGCAACATAGAGCTGGGAGGAGCGGAGGACCCAATACATTCCGTAACAGTTGCTTCTCCCTTAAATTACTTTCCAGAGATCTCTAGTTCCTTTTTCTTCAGCCAATAATCTCCAACACAATATAGCATATAATCTTTCTTGCTGTGTATTTGCTGAGTTTCATGCAAATTGCAAGAATTGATACACACCCAGTGCCCCTTCTCTCAAGACGCAGTCTTCAGTGAGAGAAGTAGCTGATGGGGCACCGGGATGTGGTAAGTGGAATAACAGCTCCCCAGTAATATTAATGAGCTAATCCCCAGAATATTTGAGTATATCAGGTTCCACGGCAAAGGGGCCTTAAAGCTGTAGGTGGAATTAAGGTTGCTAATCAGCTGACTTTAAAATAAGGAGGTTATCCTGGATTTTCCATGTGTGACCAAACTAATCACATGAGTCCTCAACAGTAGAAAAGAGAGGCCAAAGGAATGAGTCAAAGGAAAAGATATGACAACCAGAGATATACTGTGTGACTGACTTTGAAAATAGAAGCTGCAGGTCATGGAATGTGGGTGGCCTTTAAAAGCTAGAAAGGAAAGGAGATGAATTCTGTCCTAAAGCCTCCAGAAAGAAATTTAGCCTTGCCAACACCTTGACTTGAGCTCGGTAAGAACCATGTTGGACTTCTGAGCTACAGAACCATTAGTCGGTAAGTTAGCATTTTTTTAAGCACTGTGTTTGAGGCCATGTATTACTGCACCAAGAGAAAACTAATACAGAAAGTCAAAAGTGGAGGGGCGAGAGTGATGCTTATGATGGACCTATTATGTGTCAGGCATGAAACTAGGGAATTTATATGTTTTCTCTATATGTATTAACACTGTTAAGACAGTTCTTATGTTTTCTAGATTGGGAAACTGAGACTCAAAGTTTAAGTAAGTTTCCCTGGGACATACAAGTAATCCAGTGAGTGCCTGTATTTCAGTCACTCAGTCACGTCCAGCTCTTTGTGGCCCCATGGACTGCAGCATGCCGGGCTTCCTGTCCTTCACCATCTCCTGGACCTTGCTCAAACTCGTGTCCATTGAGTGAGTGATGCCATCCAGCCGTCTCATCCTCTGTCGTCATCCCCTGCTGTCTGGGCAGTACACGATTTCAGACCAGGTCTGCATGGTCTGCTCTACTACTGTGTGGCAGGGCACTGGGACTCTCTCAGCTTCAGTTCCTTCAGTTGCCACATGATGTGAAAAGTTTAAGTCTGCTTGGGAAGCAGGCATCACACATAATTTTTATTTATACTGAATGAAGTTTTTATGAATTTTGTGATAAGTGCTTTTAAAATGCTTTAGAGATATAGTCTGTGATCACTGAATTAATCAGTCATATGAAGTACACTCAAGTCGTGACCCCATGGACTGTAGCCCATCAAGCTCTTCTGTCCATGGAATTCTCCAGACAAGAATCCTGGAGTGGGTTGCCATCTCCTTCTCCAATCAGTCAATACATTGCATCTTGTAAAGCTAAAAAGCTCTTTCCAAGTGATGTCATTTAATCCATCCCAGAGCCTCCATATATATTGTTGTTGAAACCAACCCATACAATAGAGCCTCAGAAAGGAATATAACCAAGTGGTAAAATTCTCAGGAGTCAGATTTGGATCCAGATGCTGGCTCTAACATTTACTAGTTTTATTACCTGGGATAATGTATTTCACCTCTCATATATTTTAGCTTCTTCATATCTAAAGTGAGGATAATAAATGTAACTATCTCTCCTTTACAATATAAATATATATCCCACCTGGCTCCTCTGTCCATGGGATTCTCCAGGCAAGAATACTGAAGTGGGTTGCCATGCCCTCCTCCAGGGGATCTTCCTGACCCAGGGATCAAACCCATGACTCATGTCTCCTGCATTGCCAGGCAGGTTCTTTACCACTAGCACCACCTGGGAAGCCCATATATAAAATATAAATATGTAAATATATAAATCAGTATCTATAATATTTATAAAATATAAGCATAAAACAAGATTCTAAAAAACAGTTAAGCCTGTTTATTCACAAAGCCAAGGTGGTACCATTAGAAACCATCAGTATGTAAAGTTCATGAGAAAACGGTAATGGCTGGAGGCATATTTGATTTTTATCCCATAACTTTTCACTATAATTGCAGATTTCTGTTTTGTAGCACTCACTCTCAAGTACCTTTTGCACTTAGGATTATGGATTCCATAACACTGATAAAATACCTCAAGAGTTTAGAGATGGTCTCATATGGGACCCCTCAAAGTTTCCAGTTTTGTAATGCTGTTCTTCTCTAACATAATATGTGTATTTATAGCTTTATTTTTTAGTGTAGTCAGCTTAACTTTGATAGAAAAATAATATTAGGGTTAGTATAAAATTAGTTGAAACTATATATTTCAAATAATTTTAGTTTTTTTTAAGATTTGAAATTTCATAATTTAAAAATAGTCAGAATTTTATTAAACTCATTTTATTGGATAAATTAAATGAAAGCCTTACAACTTGTATTATAATTCTTACTATTTTATTATAATAACATTAAAAATTAAAGTAACTTCTATGTTTCATCTACTTCTACTCATGAGTCATAATTTAATATGGAAACTTTGGCAATGGTCTTGCAGACTTACTTCTAATTAAATTTAGTTTCCATTAATCTATAGTCTGACAAAGTCTTTTAATTACTGACATATGTGGAGTAGCTTGAAAATATGTATTTATTGCCTGTATTTTGTATTTTAGAAAGACAAGCTGTTTGGCTTATAAAAATTTGTACATATATTTACTGGGAAAGTAATAGTCATGGCCTCATCTTGAAATACTCTCTTGTAGTCCTTCAGAGTAACACTAGCTCACATAAGGATGTAGGGGGAGCTGAGAAATGTAGTCTCTGTCTGGGAGCTGCCTCCTGGTGACAACTCTACAGTGTGGGGCGGAGAACGTGAACGTAGGGGACACCGCCAAAGGGCACGTTAGAACGTACAAGTACACCAGCTATAACAGTCTATAAAATCGCCTATTAGAATCTAATAGTTCAGTGTCTAGGTGCCAGTGTCAGTTGGACATGTTCTTAGAGGGCTTCTGAAATTTTTTATCCTATCACCATCAAAAACTGCGTCAGTTTTTGAAAGTTACCCAAAGCTGTCATCTGAGACCATTAAACAGCTTCTCTTTCTGAAAAATTTATTGTATCAGCTTTAGACTTGGGATGTTTTTGGCTATACGATAATTGACAGCAATCTAAGCCTGTGTGTATTACTTGAAAAAATATAATTCATACTTTTAATACTTTTTCAGGGCTTTTCAATATTCATTTTTTGTAAGTCTGGTGGCATAGTAATTTTTTCCAATACTATGCATAAGTAATATATTAGTGTAGCTTTAGATTCTCGTATGTAATGTAATACATAGGCCTAAAGATCTTTTAATTAATTGGATTTTTTTATTTTAAAATATATCTTATGTATTTTTTATAGAGAATGCCATAAATATAGAATAGAAATAAAACTTGTCTTCAGAACCATAGAGATTTGGGATCCTGATAATATTTGATCAGAGCCTCACCGGATTTCCAAATGCCTACTTGCAAAATTCTCAAAGTATTCTGTGATATTTACAGAGTTCATTACTGAGAAATATTCATTTTGATTTTAGGGGTATATTTCCAAAATGATGTAAGAGGGAACTCTCTATACTGTGTATCAGTGGGAACAAACTGCTTGCAATTTTCTCTTAAACATGTTTTAGAATGGATACTTTCTATTCCTAATATGTAGTCATTCTCATAAACAGTGTCTGACAAGATTACATGCTGCATCACCAAGGTTCGGTGACTTTTTTATGTGTTTATTGACATGGTTCACTTTTTGTTCCTGCCTTTTGATTTGTTTTCAATTGGGAATATTTTTTATTAACTTCTTAAATTTTTCATTACTACTTACAGTTTATGGCCAGCTCTTAAAAGTTTTCAGTGATTCCAAGATACTGGTGCCAGAAACATTTTGGATTAACATACTTATTTTTTATTTTCTGATTCATACAAATATTGTATACATAATATTACTCGGCCCTTCATAAAAAATCATAATTACTTTGACTTATTATTCTTCAGGTTTATCTTAAATAGATAAAATAATGCATGTGATCGTGTTAAACTCACAATGACATATAAGTAGTATCATTTACAATGAAAGATTAACAAAAGAACCTCTTTCATCATCACAGACTATTATAAAAATGAATTTCTACAAAACTAGTGCACTTTTTTATCTTTAAACCACTTTTAATAAGCTGTCCTAAATTTTTATTTTGAAAGAAAGCATTTTGCATGCTAGGAGGTAAGAAACATAAGGAGGGTAATTATAATGGGAGTTAAATAATTCACTTATATTTCTTTGCCAGTAAATAAAGCATGTTCTCTTGGGGGTTTTTTAATAAGCTCTAAAATATGTCTTTCAAATTAGTAATATTACAAAAGGAAACATACAACACTGTCATCTTCCTGGCTCAAATATTATTGTTTTCAACAGTAGACTTGGCAGTCATTCAGAGGCAAGTAGTATGAGGCTTTTTAGATTTTCAGATATATCTGAACTGCTGTTGATTGCTCCCCAAATCAGGTCAGATACACTCTATGCAGGAAGAGTTGCCAGAGGTACTGTATGTTCAAATGGAAGATTTTTGTGTTTCATAGTCAGCCTCATTTATTTTCCAGACCTCTCAATTTTTCACAGTAAATAGCAGCATCTCACTTTGTGAACTATGGAGTCTTTATTAATTAAACAGAGTCAACAGCGCTGATTTATTCTCTCTCTTCTCAGTTGAATTACCAAGCACACAAATCAGAGAGGAAATATTTCTAATATAGAATGTTCGCCTAGCCTGTAAATCTGGGATTATCTCATCATACTGATTATGTCAAAGCTCTTCAGTCACCATGCTCACTAGGACGTAAAATTGAATGGTACACACACAAATGGCCCCATTCCAGCATCACAGGAAGAATTCCAAGTTTTTCTTACAGTATTCAGAAAGCCCTAATTATTAAAAAACTTTTTAAAAGGCAGAAAAAACAAACAAACAACAACAACAACCATGATCTTTATTGAATACTTACTTTTTGCCAGGCACTTTTTGCATTTTAGAAGCATTGGTTCTGGGTGGTTTCACAAAAAAGCCAGGTGTGAGATATGTACTTGAAGCATAGAAACTAACCCTCTTGGCTTCAGTTTTATTTTTTCTCTTGTGTTTGCATGTTTGGTGCTAAGGATGTGTTTTCCAGTTGTGAAGAGAAGTATATTGTGAACATTAGAGAATCAATGTTTTATGGCATTATTTTGTATTTGGAGAAAGATCAGATATTGATTTGTTGCTATAAAGTGCCTAATGCAGCTTACTGTCAAGGATGACCCTCTGGCGGTGGGCCTTTCTAATACTGATTGTTCAGAGTCTATAACCACATCTTCTTGAACATTTTACTTTTGCTTATTTTATGTTATCAATTCAGTGGAATGTCCATATATGGGCAGCAATAATATTTCAAGCATGAGAATTTGTTTTTTAATATAAATTCATTTAATTGGAGGTTAATTACGTTACAATATTATATTGGTTTTGCCATACATCAACATTAATCCACCACGGGTGTACACATGTTACCCATCCTGAACCCCCCTCCCACCTCCCTCCCCGTACCATCCCTCTGGGTCATCCCAGTGCACCAGCCCTGAGCACCCTGTATCATACATCGAACCTGGACTGGCGATTTGTCTCACATATGATAATATACATGTTTCAGTGCCATTCTCCCAAACCATCCCACCCTCTCGCTCTCCCACAGAGTCCAAAGACTGTTCTATACATCTGTGTCTCTTTTGCTGTCTCGCATACAGGGTTATCGTTACCATCTTTCTAAATTCCATATATATGCGTTAGTATACTGTATTTTTAAGTCATCCTAGAAAGCCTGCACCGGCACTCACCCCTCGGGTAACTGTGCCTGGTTCTCTTCCTTTCCAGCCTCCCCAGTTAGGAGGCATTGTAGGGGAGGAAAGATTCACAATAATTTATTAAGTCTCAACTTTGGACTAACCTATTACAAATGTGCTGATAAAGAGTAAAGTAAATATACTAAGATATTAAAATTAGCAAAACTATCCCATCAAACTTTCCTTTCAGCTTTAAACGGGTACTTTGCACAGGATGGTGTGTCCTCATTTCCCCTTGCAGTAGTATTCTAGCCCTCTGTGTTAACACTCACTGGTAATTCCTTAAAATCACTTTCAATTTAGGCAGCTTTCCAGCTTTAAAAAACCCTCGAAATGAAGTTAACCTGTGCAAAATCACGTGCTTTGTAGGTTTAGCCTCCATAATAAGAAACTGTGCTAAACCATTTTAAAGAGTTCATAGTAATATGGATTATTGTCAAGAGAATAATATTTCTTTGTGTCACTTAGCCACACTCTGAGGTTTTAGAACTATGAAAATATCTGGCCTTGCTTGCCACTTCCACCTTATTCTTAAACAGTTTAAGTACTTTTAGTCTATCATGAAACTATAAGTGATCTTGCATAGAGAGCTGCATTTTCAATATCTAAACAGAGGAACTGAACAGTTTGTATTGGGGGATATGGAAGGAGTTTAGAGTAAAGGATTGAAAACAAAACAAATCCAGTAATGGCAGTGAGCCTGACCATTGGTATTAAGTCCATCATTTCAGTTATTGTCATCAACAGCCAGTATAGTAAGTGCCTATTTGCAGTCAAGCCCAAACTGTGCTCAATGGCACACTTGTCCCGTGTGTGCTAACAGGCCACGGTAGGTTAAGTATTATTACAACTCTTCAGTCGCTCAGTCGTGCCCAACTCTTTGCGACCCCATGGACTACAGCACGCCAGGCCTCCCTGGCCATCACCCACTCCCAGAACTTGCTGAAACTCATGTCCATCAACTTGGTGATGCCATCCAGCCATCTCATCCTCTGTCATCCCCTTCTGACCTCCTTGCAGTCCAAGGGACTCTCAAGTCTTCTCCAGCACCACAGTTTGAAAGCATTAATTCTTCAGTGCTCAGCTTTCTTTCAGGTCCAACCCTCACATCCATACATGACTACTGGAAAAACCATAGATTTGACTAGACAGACAATTGTCAGCAAAGTAATGTCTTTGCTTTTTAATATGCTGTCTAGGTTGGCCATAGCTTTTCTTCCAAGGAGCAAACATCTTTTAATTTCATGGCTGCAGTCACCATCTGCAGTAATTTTGGAGCCCAAGAAAATAAAGTCTGTCACTGTTTCCATTGTTTCCCCATCTGTTTGCCACAAACTGACAGGACTGGATGCCATGATCTTAGTTTTCTGAGTGTTGAGCTTTAAGCCAACTTTCTCACTCTCCTCTTTCACTTTCATCAAGAGGCCCTTTAGTGCCTGTTTGCTTTCTGCCATAAGGGTGGTGTCATTTGCGTATCTGAGGTTATTAATAGTTCTCTCTGCAATCTTGATTCCAGCTTGTGCTTCTTCCAGCCCAGCGTTTCTCATGATGCTCTCTGCATAGAAGTTAAATAAGCAGGGTGACAATATACAGCCTTCACGGACTCCTTTTCCTATTTGGAACCAGTCTGTTGTTCCAAGTACAGTTCTAACTGTTGCTTCCTGACCTGCATACAGATTTCTCAGGAAGCAGGTAAGGTGTTCTGGTAGTCCATCTCTTGAAGAATTTTCCACAGTTTGTTGTGATTTACACAAAGGCTTTAGTATAGTCAGTGAAGCAGAAGTAGATGTTTATCTGAACTCTTTTGCTTTTTCTATGATCCAGCAGATTTTGGCAATTGGATCTCTGGTTCCTCTGCCTTTTCTAAATCCAACTTGAACAGCTAGAAGTTCTCGGTTCTGTACTGTTGAAGCCTGGCTTGGAGAATGTTGAGCATTACTTTGCTAGCATGTGAGATGAGTACAATTGTGCGATAGTTTGAGCATTCTTTGGCATTGCCTTTCTTTGGGATTGGAATGAAAACTGACCTTTTCCAGTCTTGTGGCCGCTGCTGAGTTTTCCAAATCTGCTGGCATATTGAGCGCAGCACTTTGGCAGCACCGTCTTTCAGGATTTGAAATAGCTCAAGTGGAATGCCATCACCTCCGCTAGCTTTGTTCGTAGTGATGCTTCCTAAGACCCACTTGACTTCTCACTCCAGGATGTCTGGCTCTAGGTGAGTGATCACACCATCGTGGTTATCTGGGTCATGAAGATCTTTTTTGTACAGTTCTTCTGTGTATTCTTGCCACCTCTTCTTAATATCTTCTGCTTCTGTTAGGTCCATACCATTTCTGTCCTTTATTGAGCCCATCTTTGCATGAAATATTCCCCTGGTATCTGTAATTTTCTTGAAGAGATCTCTAGTCTTTCCCATTTTATTGTTTTCCTCTATTTCCTTGCACTGATCACTGAGGAAGGCTTTTTTATCTCTCCTTGCTATTCTTTGGAACTCTGCATTCAGATGGATGTATCTTCCATTTTCTCCTTTGTCTTTTGCTTCTCTTCTTTTCTCAGCTATTTGTAAGGCCTCCTCAAACAACCATTTTGCCTTTTTGGATTTCTTCTTTGGGATAGTTTTGATCACCGCCACCTGTACAGTGTTATGAACCTCTGTCTATAGTTCTTCAGGCACTCTGTCTATCAGATTTAAGTCCCTTGAATCTATTTGTCACTTCCACTGTATAATCATAAGGGATTTGATTTGCTCATACCTGAATGGCCTAGTCGTTTTCCCTACTTTCTTCAATTTAAGTCTGAATTTTGCAATAATAAGTTCATGATCTGAGATACAGTCAGCTCCAGGTCTTGTTTTTGCTGACTGTATAGAGCTTCTTATTTTTGCTGACTGTTTACAGTCTTCTCTATAGACTATATAGAGCTTACTGAATGTATAGAGCTTTTGCTGACTGTACAGAGCTTTACACTGGTCATAGCCAACATCCTCTTCCAACAACGTAAGAGATGACTCTATACATGGACATCACCAGATGGCCAATACTGAAATCAGATTGATTATATTCTTTGCAGCTGAAGATGGAGGTCTATACATAAAATGTGTATTTAAAAAGCCTTGTTAGACACTTTGGAAATGTTATTCTGTGATATTTTAGGAAGTAGGAGATTCTTTCAGATCCACAGTCTTATTGATCTTCATAAGGGCCAGCCGTCGGGCGCACTTGGTCTAAGACATGATGCTGCTCTGAGGTTGAGTCTGGGTAGGATGGGACACAGGAAGTGGATCCAGGATGGGTGGTGTAGCAGGGTAAACCAGGGCTCGAATGAGGATCTCAGGAGAAGGAGCCAGTCAGCCTGTTCCAAAAGCTATCTCTCCAGGACCAAGAAGCTGGTCAGGTAGAGGTGGATTTAGGCGAGACATCCAGCTGAAGGCTGGGATTGGATACGAGTTCTGAGAAACACCATCCCTCAGTAGGGGCACATGCAGTGATGTTTGAGCACCCCATGAAAATGCACCATGTCTTTGTACACTCTTCCTTACCTCTGCTTGTGTTCTTCCCTGAAATGCCTAGTTATTTGTCATGAAAATATGTTAGGTACCATAGATTCAAAGTTGGGAAACCCAGTTCCTGCCCTCACATGCAGTGAGAAGGACTAGGAATAGTCCCTTGTAATATTGTGTGAGCGATAAGGCCATTGGCACAGATTGGAGGAATCTTGAGGGGTATTTGATTCTTTAGAATTAGAGTTAGCTGGATAAACCAGATGGGAAGGAGGAGTATTGTAGCAGAGAAGAAAGTGTGGAGGCAGGTAAAAAGCAAGGTGTTTCATACTGTGGAGTGTGTATTTAATCCAGAAAGCATTAATTGGCACTGAATTTTTAACAGGTGAGCAACAGTGTATGGTTTGTCATTTAGAAAGATCTCTTGGCTAGAGTGGGGAATGAATTAAAAAACCAGAACAGAGGCAGAGAAACAAGCTGTTTCAGTGACCCTAGTCTATAGCGTTGGAAAAGAAGAAAAAGATTCCAGAAATGTTACAGCATGACAGTCACAGGACTTGCTGATGGGTGAGGAAGAGTGAGCAGTTGAAGGTAATGCGTTCTCCTGCCTTGTTTTGTTATTGTTGGTTTTGTTTTACCAAAAATAATGAAATGGGTTTCGTTGAACCGAGAAAACGTATCTAAAGACTTTTAAAAACTACTGGATCCTGTTCCAACTGCTTCGTAATTCAGGGGACTGCAGTAGGGTGGAGGCAGTGTCACCAGGACCACCGCTTGCGTAGTGGCTAGAAGGGTAGTCTCTCCAGTCGTGATTGTGTCTCTTCTTGTGCCTCTTCCCAAGTCACGTAACACAGACTACGTCCTGGATGCACCCCGTGATGAGCGCGCTAAACTTGCCCTGCTCAGAGGAGAATGAAGAGGATTGTTCCAGAGAACCTCCCGACCAGAGGAACTGATGATTTTCCGTGGGAAGCTGTGCCCCATGGTCTTCCAGCGGCTCCATCTCTGCAGATAACTCCGAGATACAAAATCTAAACGAGGAGTAAAACGCACACTGGTTAGTGAAGTTGCGAAATGGAGACTCTGGATTTAAGCTGTTTTTGTAAAACTTTTGGCTATAACTGTATACATTTGCAAAATTGATTGCCGCTATAGTAGTTCTTTAAGAATAATCGAGCCCTATTTTTTAATCATATGTAATTGGATTTTATAATATGTATAAATTTTCATATGTAATTAGATCTTTGTAATTTTGTATTTGGTTCTTTATGGAATATCAGACAGTGGGTTTTATAATTAAGACTGAAAAATTATGTGAACATAGTGAAACACTTTGTTTATTTGATAACTCACTAATCTTTTATACGCATAGCATAGGAAGCTTTAAGCAAGCTTTGGGGAGTTCTTATGGATCACATTTAGACAACTGTCTCACAAGCCACTGGATACAGCTTATATCTTGATGATGCTTTCTAATTTACAAAATGCTTTTCAGACCCTGTCTTATGTAAAGCATACAATGTGCTTATGAGGCAGCTCCAGTGGGTATTTTATAGTTAGGAAAATAACATTCAGAGAAACAAAGCCCCTCTCCTGGAGCTGAGGCTCACACCATTGTCTTCCAGTTCCACACCCAGGCCCCTTTGCCCCGCACTCCGCTGTCCCTGCAGAGGCAGGTCACCCGACACGCGGGGCTGTGGGGCTCTGTTGATACAGCTGAGCTTCACCGCTGTGCAGCCCAGGAGCCACAGAGACTCAGGGGGCATGTCTGCATTTAAACCTAGCTCCCACGTTTAATGGGTCCACACTTCTTTATAAGCCTTTCCCCCACACCCTCAACTGGCAGAGGCAGGGCTTTGTGATGCTGTTACAAAGGGCTTCTTTTCAACAGCTCACATTTTTCTAAAGTCAAATGACTGGCTCCCATCAGGGATTTGCCCAGCTTGGGTTATGCTTGCCGGAGAAGGGGTTTTAGAGGGGCCAATGAACAGAGAATAGAGGGGCATCCAGAATCTGTGTCGAAAGAGACATCTGTCGGCCTCCAGACTGATTATGCTTTTGATCTCATTTTCATTTTATTGTAAGGAGAGTTTCTGGAAGGAATGAGCCATTGACTTGCAGTGCTAAAGATTTTCTCTCCGTTTAGTGATTTAAACCTGGAGCTGGGAAATGAGGGTAGGGGAAGGAATGGAGTTGGGAGGAAGTCATTTTAAATGCTCTGGGCATTAAGTACCAACTGAATAATAAAAAGGGACTTATCCTTACCCAATGTTGTTAATATTGTTAGGTAATACTTAGGAGGAAAGTCAGCAAGAATCATTAAACATCTTTTGATGAAAAAGACTCATTTTTCAAATGAGTTCTTATGTAGAATCTCAATACTTGTAATGGATTTTTTTTTTTAATATTACTGTCTTACTTAAAAGATGGAGGCTTGGAGCTCAATTAAAATAGCAAACCTAAAACTCCTTAGGAGATATACTGTCAGAATTATCGATTATAACCATTTTGTAGATGAGTAAACTGAGATCTTCAGAGTTCACACAGTAAGTCAAACTTAGACCTAGATCCTGAGTCTCCGAGTCTGCTGCTCTTCATATGGTATGTTACATAGACCTATGCTATAAATACATGTGTGCATGTGCTCACACATCCCTGAATATATGTAGGGTTTATAATTCTGTCTTGAATGATAACATAAGTCAAATCCAGGGTGATAGGTAGTCATTAGCCCTGAGAAAAGTTTCAGAATGGCTGCAGAGTTTCCTGCAGAATGACCTGAGTTTCCTCTGACAGCTCTTTGAATATCGGGAAGCTGCAGGGAGACATGTTTTGAGAGAAGGCCCTGAGGGAGCTCTCTCCTTACATCCCTTAGAGATGAGTGAGGTTCTCAAACACCCCAAGTTACTTTTATATGTTAGTATCTATAATCGTGAAAGTACAGAGTATTTGTTGTTGCCGAATTAATGGTATGAAATGTCCCTCCCCTTCTTGGGAATGTTTTTCTAATTAGTTTATAGTGCGGAAAACACAGGGGCCGCTCAAATCACTTGGCATCAACGTTCTCAGGGCACATTTCACTGGCGGAGGCCTCATATGTTGACTTTGCTATTTGGTGGCACTTTCCTCACTGACTCCTAATTGAACACCTAATGGAAAAGGCCTATAAAAATTGTAATATCAGGGACTTCCCTGGCAGTCCAGTGGTTAAGACTGTGAGCTCCCACTTTAGAGGGCATAGGTTTGATCCCTGGTCAGGGAACTAAGATCCCACACGGCACACAGGACACAGCCAAAAAATAAATAATATCTAAAAATAAAATTTAATATTACTTATTGAGCATATTGCCATATGTTTGTGATGGCAATTTGCAAATATTATTTCATTATCTTCTTAAAACAGCCCCATGAGGTAGAAACTATCTCTGATCATCCCCATTTTGTAAAGAAGTTTGCAATTAGAGAGAATTGCTAGTCTTTGCTTCAAGGTCCACACAGCACCCAAGAGTGGAAGCTGGGTCTCAAGGCAGGTTTCCCAGGGCCTGTTCTGGTAAACCACTGCACCACTAAGAACCATTGTATGTGACACTGGAGGGCAGAGCTGGGATCCACGGGTCAATTTTACAAAGAAACAGATGCCAGCTCAGTTCGATAAGGAGCTTTCTGGTAGTTAGGATCCATCAGGACAGAATTCCCCAGGAGGAAATGGAAGCTATGTTCCAGGAAGAGTTCCGTCAGTCTGAACTCCTTATTATGAGACCATTGCTGAGGAGGTTCAGGCTTCTCTGCCTGGACCTGAGCATTCCTCCATATGCCTCTGTGACCTCTAAACCAACAGAGAAATGCCCCAGGAGACGCCCAAAGAAACATAAGGCAGGGACTCATTAAGAATCCTTACTCAACACAGGTAGAGCCCCCCCCCCAGTTAATGTGGAGTGAGTTGACATTTATATAGCCCATCTTTCAAATTCTTCTCCTTTGACTGACTGACTCAGATTTTAGGATTAAAAAAGCCCAATGTTGTTATGTGCTTCCACCTCACTTTACTAAAGAGTGACCTGGCTTATTGACCAAGCACCACCACCATGCCAAGCACGGTACTAGGCACTGGGGGGCAGTAGGGCAATGGCCAACCACTCCTGGGGTCTACTTATTGCTGGTTAAAACGTGGAAAGCTTCCAGGTAGTCAGAATTGAATAGCTTTTCTTTAATTTTAATTTTTAAAATAATCTATTTCCATTTTTAAAAAATCAAGTAGTAGGGAATTGAATGAAGTTAAAAAAATCTCACTTTCTCGAGGTAACCATCAGTAATACTTCGATGGGTATTTTTACTAAAAGGAAGTTATACTGTTAAGTATCTTTGAATTAATATAGTGTAGTTATTTTCACAGTGATACCTACACAGATTAATGTTATATTTCAAATGACTCTGTAAAATATCACTACCCAGATAACTCCTAATTTCTGTAGCCAACAATCTATTGATGAACTCTTAGGTTAATTTAAGTTGTATTCTGATACTGTACTGATCTAGATAATATAATTGCTCTTAATTTTATCATTTCAAGACATTATAGACATCAGAATTTATTAAAAGGTCATATGTACTATAAAATACAATCTACTCTGTCCATGAACCAACCCCCCCTTCCCTCTGAGCCAGGTTAAAAATTTCCTTTGTGCTCCATTTTTTAAAATTTTTTTAATTTTATTGAAGTATAGTCGATTTTCCTTTATGATCCTTATTGTCCTTGTGTTTGATTTTATGCTAGTGTTTATTGTGTTGTACAGGATTTATTTATTGTTCTCTTTTGATAGTTTGTGAGTTCTGGGGGGGGCTGTTTTTCATTCTCCTTGTCCTTAGAATTTATGCATGTGTTATGTCCTCCATGATTGTTTTTTTCTCCAATTTTTTTGAAATCTAATTGACATACAGTACATAAAAGTATTTTAATTCTGTTACTAACAGTGCCCCAGTGAACATTCTCATATTCATTAAATCCTTTTCCTCATATATCTGTGCACTCTTGTGCCCGTATGTCTATAGTGAGAATACACCCTTAAAAGTAAATCACAGACTTTCCTGGTGGCCCAGTAGTTAGCAGTCTGCCAGCGCAGGGGACACGAGTTCAATCCCAGGTCCGAGAAGATTCCGCATGCCTCAGGGCCACTAAGCCCGCACACCGCCTTTATTGAGCCCATGCTCCCCAGCAAGAGAAACCACCGCAGTGAGAAGCCCCACACCACAACGAAGAGTTGTCCCCCCCTTGCCGCAACTAGGGAGACCATGTACAGCAACAAAGACCCAGCACAGCCAAAAATTAAAACTAATTAATTTTTAAAAGTAAATCACTACATCAAAGTCATGTTCACTTTAATTTTGATATACACAAGTTTTCCTGTGTAAAAAAAGGACTGCCAGCACTAATGTGTGAGAGCTTTTCTTCTATGTGTTATAGGACACTTTTTTTAGTCCAAAGATTGCCAATAACATTTCTGATTGTTTTTGTCCTTAGAAAAGTAATCTTCTTTCCATCATTGTATAAGGAGCTGAATTTCTCCATCACTGGGTTTTAGCTGTCCCTTGGCAGCAGAGGCTGACTGACTCGCTTTATGTGGGGGGAGTCTACCAGTGACCAATTCACTGTATGTCAAGCACATCATCACTGTCATCTTTTTACTTGCAAGTATTGGCCTTTCCTACTTTATGTATAATGATGGTGAGGACCAACTTTTAAATGAGCTAACTTGGGTGAGAGGCCTTGGTAAAGTGCAAAGCACAATACAAACGCACTTTGAGCCCTGGTTTCCCTGTCTGTGAGGGAATAGTCATCCTCTGATGGTCCGGAAACCATTCAACTCAATAGCCACTTCCTGAGCCACCTGCGAGATACCAGACAAGACGCAAGGGCTTGAAGACCCCACACTGGATAGTTCTGATTCCCAAATCAAGAAGCTCATAGTCTGAAACCTTTTCCCTTTCCTTCCTTTTTTCTCAGGAACATTTTATTTTTCCTTAAAGGAGTAAGAAGTTAGGGATCTGGTTAGTAAGAATCCCTGAAGAGAGGCCCTTTATCACTCTCAAATTTGAATAATTCCAAAATAATATTAACACCCCTTGACTAGAAATGAAAGGATCATACTGTATGAAGGGCCTCTCCAATAATAAATGCTAAGCAGCTATAAAAATAAGGAGTCAAATGATACTTTCATAAAGCGTTTGCAAAATTAGAAAATATTATCCTTTTTCTGGGGTAAATGGACATTTTATTTTCTTTGCTAAATAAAATACAGCTCTTTCAAAAGTCAACACACTTGAATTTTACAATATACAGAACAAGGGGAACTAAACTAATGAAAACAACTTACATAGCATGTAAATTTTGAGAGGATGAAAAGAACTTTAAGTAGAATACACCCATGAAAATTAACTTTAGAAATAAAATCCCAAGATGTTTTAACCACAGCTAACCACATATAATATCATTGGACCTGCATGATGATTATGTGAATATTGAATGCAATTCTGTGTTTGCTTTCTTCATATGACTTCTTACATTTAACTAATACTTCTTTTGTTAATTTTGTTTGAATTTCATTGTCAGGGTACAGGGGTGGTCTGAGGGACAGTGCAATCAGATTAATAGTTCTGATCCCTCCTCATTCCTGTTCCCCCATCACCAAAATATTTTGTCATTTTACCCTGTTTATTTCTTTTACGTTATTTATCAATTTGTAATGATATATTTGTTTATTATCTTTCTTAATAAAGAGAATAAGAATGAGAGTGTGTTCCATGGTGGCAGGGATTTATCTGCCTCATTCACCATTGTAGGAAAGGTCTAGCACCATGGAGGAGGGGCTAACACAGTGCCTGAACACAGTAGGTGTTCAATGCATCCTTGCCAAATTGAATGTGTAATGAGCTGTCCATAAGTAAGACTTATTTCCCACTTTAACTCTCATGCCCTTGTATTCATTTACTCACTTACACAATTACTTAATGCTACAGATGCCAAACACTGCAAAGTCCTAGAATTCAATTCAAAACAGATCTAGTCTAACTCTTATGTGATTTATATTTTATGCAAAGAACATTCAACTGAAATTAACCAAAGCTTTTTCCATTTATTTTCTTTATTCCCCTTATTTATTCCATAGCTGAATTTCTAGGCCATTTAATGTCATTGCCTCGAGAAAGGTATGTGACATCAGAAAGCAGAGGAACGCTTGCTCTTTTGAGTTTCAAAAGTCTGACTCCTTAGGGAACTGGAAAGGATTCATGATTTAGAACAAAGATTTGAAAGCATGTGTGATGCAAAAGAGTAAGGTTTTCCTACTCCCACTCTAGGTTATAATTCTCCTGGCTGTGGGAGAGGACAAATAACAAAACTGTTGGAGGGGCTCAGAGAAATGGGCTGGGCCCCACCTCCTGGACCACCTTCCTGGGAACAGTAAAACCTGGTGGTATATGTTAGTGTTGAGCAGAGGAAACCCATTCCTCATTGTGCCCCAGGATGGAAGTAATTGCAAGCTGTGTACAGGCAGATAGAGCCTTGGACAACATCAGTGAGCTTCCTCCTGCCCAGTGTGATTCAAACTGAAACACCAAATGGATTTCTATGAACCCCAAAGGATCACAGAAATAGGAAGACCCTCCCATGCCCCCACCAGACCTAAAAGATTTTTTTTTCCATTTCATCCAGTTAATGAGGATTTTTTTTCCTTTGAAGCCTCTCAGTGAAATCCAATTTGGACAATGACATCACACCATCCAAACCCAGAGTGCCCTGGCACTTAAGTAAATCTCTCAGTTTAGCAATGACTGAAGAATGGAGGGAACTACAAGGTGGCTGAGAATAGTATTGGTTGAGATCACTTATACCCTGCTCGTAATGTTCCCTTCCTCCAGAGGAAAACCTCTAGATAACCACGATGGTGTGATCACTCCTGAGCCAGAGTGATCACAGAGATCCAGAGAGCCAGACTCCTGGAGTGCGAAGAAGTCAAGTGGGCCTTAGGAAGCATCACTACAAACAAAGCTAATGTAGGTGATGGAATTCCAGCTGAGCTCTTTCAAATCTTAAAAGATGATGCTGTTAAAGTGCTGCACTCAGTTCAGTTCAGTCACTCAGTCATGTCCAACTCTGCACCCCATGGACTGCAGCACGCCAGGCCTCCGTGTCCATCACAAACTCTGGAGCTTACTCGAACTCATGTCCATTGAGTCAGTGATGCCATCCAACCATCTCATCCTCTGTCGTCCCCTTCTCCTCCCGCCCTCAATCTTTCCCAGCATCAGGGTCTTTTCCACTGAGTCAGTTCGCATCAGGTGGCCAAAGTATTGGAGCTTCAGCTTCAACATCAGCTGCACACAATATGTAGCAAATCTGGAAAACTCACCCATGGCCATAGGACTGGAAAAGATCAGTTTTTCATTCCAATCCCAAAGAAAGGCAATGCCAAAGAATATTCAAACTACCACAAATTGCACTATCTCAGGCTAGCAAAGTAATGCTCACCATATTCCTAGCCAGGCTTCAGCAGTACCTGAACCAAGAACTTCCAGATGTTCAAGCTGGATTTAGAAAAGACAGAGGAACCAGAGATCACATTGCCAAAATCTGCCGGATCATAGAAAAAGAAAGAGAGTTCCAGAAAAACATCTGCTTCATTGACTATGCTAAAACCTTTGACTGTGTGGATCACAACAAACTGTGGAAAATTATTCAAGAGATGGGAATACGAGGCCATCTCACCTGCCTCCTGAAAAACCTGTATGCAGGTCAACAGTTAGAACTGTACATGGAACATCAGACTGCTTCCAAATTGGGAAAGGAGTACTTCAAGGCTGTATGTTGTCATCCTGCTTATTTAACTTATCTGCAGAGTACATCATGCAAAATGCCAGGCTGGATGAAGCACAAACTGGTATCGAAATTGCTGGGAGAAATATCAGTAACCTCAGATGACACTACCCTTATGGCAAAAAGTGAAGAGGAACTAAAGAGCCTCTAGATGAAAGTGAAAGAGGAGAGTAAAAAAACTGGCTTAAAACTCAGCATTCAAAAAACAAAGATCATGGCATCCAGTCCCATCACTTCATGGCAAATAGTTGGAGAAACAATGGAAACAGTGACAGACTTTATTTTTTTGCACTCCAAAATCACTGCAGATGATGACTGCAGCCATGAAATTAAAAGACTCTTGTTCCTTGGAAGAAAAGCTATGACCAACCTAGACAGCACAGTAAAAAGCGAGACATTACTTTGCCGACAAAGGTCCGTCTAGTCAAAGCTATGGTTTTTCCTGTAGTCATGTATGGATGTGAGAGTTGGAGTATAAAGAAAGCTGAGCACCAAAGAATTAATGCTTTTGAACTGTGATGTTGGAGAAGACTCTTGAGAGTCCCTCGGACTGCAAGGAGATCAAACCAGTCCATCCTAAAGGAAATTAATCCTGAATATTCATTGGGAAAGACCCTGATGCTGGGAAAGATTGAAGGAAGGAGAAGGGGATGACAGAGGATGAGATGGTTGGATGGCATCACCGACTCAATGAACATGAGTTTGAGCAAGTTCCAGAGATGGTGAAGGACAGGGAAGCCTGGTGAGCTACAGTCCATAGTGTTGCAAAGAGTCAAACACGACTGAGCAACTGAACAACAACTGAGTTACTCAACTGAGCTGGCCTGTCTGCCTCCTCACTCTCAGGTAAGAGCTGACTTGCTTGGTGACTTTCAGGTAAAGAAAAAGACGTGTACTGTACATATTAATGTGTGTTAATATGTTCTCCTTTCTTTGATCCATGCCAACACTGCCGATTAGTTTGGCTTTCCTCTTTATTACCTGGATAATGGCCACGGAGACAATATGTCTTTCTCCCTCTCTACCACACCTGTCTGCATCAACCTCCCCACCGCATTTCGGTCAGAATTCTCTTTCTGAAACACACATTTGACTCTGTTGCTCCCTTGCTGGTCTTCAGTCCTCAGCACCTTCCATTATCTGCCCTTCCTCTTTTTCTCCAGCCTCATTTCTCAGGCCCCACAGTCATGTAGACAGACTGTATAGGGAACTCCCGCCTCGTTTGCTCAGCAGATTCCTCCTTCTTTAGACACCACTTGGCCCAGCTCTTCTCTGAAGATGCTGACGTGCTCCGTCCCTCCCACCACTAGCAGGCACCACCTCTGCATTTGTTCACACCTGTCCAGCCCCTCTTGCCACTCGAGGGCATTGAAGAAAGAGCTTCCACCACCAGAGGAGTTGCTGACCTGCTTGTCCAGGTACCCATTGGGACACTACAGTCATTCACTAATTTATTTCTGCCTAGCGAGCTGGGTTTCTGAGGCTTCAAAGCTGACCCTATGTGCTCTTTTGTGTTTCCTCTGAACGTGGTAACAAGCTCTCATTTAAGCCAACTAGTCTCTCACCGCAGCTGTCCCACCCAGCATCCCAGATAGGAGAGCACTTTAGGGAGAGCTGGGGGGTTGGGAAGACAGAAAGGTGGCTCAGCCTGTTGTTTCTTACTTGTCCTTGTGGCAGGAGGGTGTTTTCACATAGAACCCGGAGGCTGAGAGGGTTAGCTGAGTGGAGACGTGCTGTAAAATCCTATATCACCCCCCATCACTGCAAACCTCTTACTAAATCCTCTATCACACTGTGTTTGCAGTTAATTTTGGCACGAAAGGGAGGCATGTGTCTCTGCTACAGACTCTGAGTCCCTTAAGGGTCCATATGTTATTCTTCCTCCCTCTCATTGGACATGGCACAGTGATGTTCAGGGAGTGTTTACAGAATACATTGTAAAGTGAATTACTGCTTTCAAAAGCTCTTTCACTGTTTCCTGTGTCTGGCAGGGAAAAACAAAGTGAATGAAAAAGAAAATGAGATGGGAGTTTAGCACATCGACACCAACTAGTTCTACTAAACTTGAAATGATGTGATGGATTTTGCTGAAGAAGGCAGCGTATACTACATACTTTTGACCATAAAACTAACAGTGTAATTACAGAAAGATTGTTAAGCATATACACACACTTTGTTGATTTTTGCATACATACAAAAGTCCTGCAAAGTCCTGCAAAAAACCTGGATTTTTTTTTCCAAGGTTTTGAAAAAACACAACAGGATGACTTTGGTATGGAAGGGTAGGTAAAGCCCATAAGCAAAACAACTGTGCTTTTCAATGCAACAGTGTTAAACTTCTGTTCTTACCAGTTAATTAATCATGTTGCTGAAGAATTGATTTGGCACAAAGGAGTTATATATTGCCACGGTACTCTGAAGGTGCAGAAACTATCCCATCTATAACTAAGCCTATTGGAATTGCTTGTGTGTGCTGTTTCTCAATAAAGAAATTCATCATTCATCAGCAAAATACGGGGTGAGAAAACAGGAAGACAAAACAAATTGGGTGGATATAAAGTTACCTTGGCATATAGAGAGTTCAAGTGAGGCATTTCTCTGAAATGGAAAATGAAAAGATGTTTATGGGCAGATCCTATTAATATTTCTATATGCTGAGTAGTTTTATCATTTAGCAAAATGGCTGTCTGGGGAGGCCTTACAAATAGCTGCGAAAAGAAGAGAAGCCAAAAGCAAAAGAGTAAAGGAAAGATAGAAGCATCTGAATGCAGAGTTCCAAAGAACAGCAAGGAGAGGTAAGAAAGCCTTCCTCAGCGATCGGTGCGAAGAAATAGATGAAAACAGCAGGATGGGAAAGACTAGAGATCTCTCCAAGAAAATTAGAGATACCAAGAAAACATTTCATGCAAAGATGGGCTCGACAAAGGACAGAAATGGTAATGGACCTAACAGAAGCAAAAGATATTAAGAAGAGGTGGCAAGAATACACAGGAGAACTGTAAAAACAGAGATTCACGACCCAGATAATCACGATGGTGTGATCACTCACCTAGAGCCAGATATCCTGGAATGTGAAGTCAAGTGGGCCTTAGAAAGCATCACTACGAACAAAGCTAGTGGAGGTGATGGAATTCCAGTGGAGCTATCTCAAATCCTGAAAGATGATGCTGTGAAATTGCTGCACTCAATATGCCAGCAAATTTGGAAAACTCAGCAGTGGCCACAGGACTGGAAAAGGGCAGTTATCATTCCAATCCCAGAGAAAGGCAATGCTAAAGAATGCTCAAACTACCACACAATTGCACTCATCTCACATGCTAGTAAAGTAATGCTCAAAATTCTCCAAGCCAGGCTTCAGCAGTACATGAACTGTGAACTTCCAGATGTGCCGGCTGGATTGATAAAAGGCAGAGGAACCAGAGATCAAATTGCCAACATCCGCTGGATCATGGAAAAAGCAAGAGAGTTCCAGAAAAACATCTATTTCTGCTTTATTGACTATGCCAAAGCCTTTGACTGTGTGGATCACAATAAACTGTGGAAAATTCTGAAAAAGATGGGAATACCAGACCACCTGACCTGCCTCTTGAGAAACCTATATGCAGGTCAGGAAGCAACAGTTAGAACTGGACATGGAACAACAGACTGGTTCCAAATAGGAAAAGGAGTATGTCAAGGCTGTATATTGTCACCCTGCTTATTTAACTTCTATGCAGAGTACATCATGAGAAACACTGGGCTGGAAGAAGCACAAGCTGGAATCAAGATTTCTGGATTTCTGGGAGAAATATCAATAACCTCAGATATGCAGATGACACCACCTTTATGGCAGAAAGTGAAGAGGAACTAAAAAGCCTCTTGATGAAAGTGAAAGAGGAGAGTGAAAAAGTTGGCTTAAAGCTGAACATTCAGAAAACAAAGATCATGGCATCTGGTCCCATCACTTCGTGGGAAATAGATGGGGAAACAGTGGAAACAGTGTCAGACTTTATTTTGGGGGGCTCCAAAATCACTGCAGATGGTGACTGCAGCCATGACATTAAAAGACGCTTACTCCTTGGAAGGAAAGTTATGACCAACCTAGATAGCATATTCAAAAGCAGAGACATACTTTGCCAACAAAGGTCTGTCTAGTCAAAGCTATGGTTTTTCCAGTAGTCATGTATGGATGTGAGATTTGGACTGTGAAGAAAGCTGAGCGCCAAAGAATAGATGGTTTTGAACTGTGGTGTTGGAGAAGACTCTTGAGAGTCCCTTGGACTGCAAGGAGATCCAACTAGTCCATTCTGAAGGAGATCTGCCCTGGATATTCTTTGGAAGGAATGATGCTAAAGCTGAAACTCCAGTATTTTGGCCACCTCATGCGAAGAGTTGACTCATTGGGAAAGACTGTGATGCTGGGAGGGATTGGGGGCAGGAGGAGAAGGGGATGACAGAGGATGAGATGGCTGGATGGCATCACAGACTCGATGGACGTGAGTCTGAGTGAACTCCGGGAGCTGGTGATGGACAGGGGGGCCTGGCGTGCTGCAATTCATGGGGTCGCAAAGAGTCGGACACGACTGAGGGACTGAACTGAACTTTATCATTCAGGGCAGTAATCCACGCCTTTAATCTAATACCAGCTTTTCATTTTTGTGTAGTGATCACATGGGTTATATATAGGTCTCTGCATGTGTTAGTTGCTCAGTCGTGTCTGACTCTATGATTCTGCATACTGTAGACCATAAGGTTCTTCTTTCCATGGGATTTTCCAGGCCAGAATTCTGGAGTGGGTTGCCATTTCCTTCTCCAGGGTATCTTCCCAACCCAGGGATTGAACCCAGGTCTCCTTTGTCTCCTGCATTGCAGGCAGATTCTTTACCCACTGAGACATTAGGGAAGCCAATATAGTTCTGTGATCACCATTAAAAAATAAAAAGCTGGCCCAAAATTAAATTCATTGATTACTTCTCTGAGTAATGTATAAACATATGTATATACATTTTATATATATACATGTATATATATATGATGTATAAATGTATAAACATACATTTGTGTATATATACACACATATACACACTTTAGAAGAATAAGAAATATTTAATAGCTAAAGTCTGCAGAATTTTAAGAATATGATGAAATAGTGGCCTATCACTCACAAATATAACCCTTAATATGACTCATATAAGGTGAAAAGTCTATGAAGTTATCTTGGGTTTTCAAACGTTGCTAAGACTGTTCATTAATTATATTCTTTCTGTCTATGAGTAGCATATACTTGATTAGTATTTAGTTCAGTTCAGTTCAGTCACTCAGTCATGTCCAACTCTTTTCAAACCCATGGACAGCATTACTATTGGGTTGGCCAAAAAGTTCATTCAAGTTTTTCTATAAAATGTTATGGAAAACCGAAACAAACTTTTTGGCCAGCCAAGTATTTCACCAAATTTAAGACTCATCACTCTTCCCTGGTGGTCCAGTGGTTAAGAATCTGCCTGCCAATGCAGGGGACATGGGTTCAATCCCTGGTGTGGGAGGATTCCACGAACCAAAAGGCAACCAAGCCAGTGTGCCACAGCTGCTGAGCCTGCACATGCGCAGCCTGGGATTCACAACAAGAGAAACCACCGCAACAAGCAGCCCACAGGCAGCAACGAAGACCCAGCACAACCAACAATAAATGAATATAAAGCCAAAGAAGCAAGATTTTTTAAAAAGCCATCAATTATAAGACACACCACTATTTTATGTAAAACCAAAAATGATAAAAAGAATCTAAACTATGACATGGTAGTTTGAATTTTGTCTTACGCTTTTTAAGTGTATCTAAGAGCTATTTTAACATAGTGTTTATCATGTGTATGTATAAAGGAAAATTAAATACAAGTAAATCATGATATTCCTAAAACCTCTATATATTCAGAGTGGAACTCTTCTGAATCTCTCTTTTAAATCCACAGTTTTCATCCACATTTTTCATAATAACATCCTATCTGCCATCAAAGTGAAGCTTTTCTTAAGGGAATGTTCTACTGCCATCCCTAGGGGTTTCTTCCTGGGCTTTAACATCTGTTCTGAAGTTTGATGCTGGTACTTTTTTGATCTTTTCAAAAGGGTTTAATAGAAGAGCTTTTAGACTAATCAGGATTTATATTCCTTCCTCAAACAGTCCTTAAATACTTTATCTCCTGAAAGGTAAAGGAGTAACAGTCCATTCACATCTCAAGAAAAACAGCCAAAATCATGCATTCATGGGCAAAGGCAGTTGTGTTGGTTGCCTTTGGCAGCGTTGGTGGCACAGGGGTGAGTCCAGCTGCTTTCCTGGCCAACAGCACGTGCAAGATATCATGGGTTGTAAGACACACCTTGTAGTGTGTTCAGTTATCTGAGTTGAGAAAATTTTTGAATTAGGAGGGAAAAGATAGGAAATAGAAAACTAGGACTAACACAAAGGGAGGAGGGAAAAGCCCACACAGGGGTATGATGTCAAGCAAAGCCCATCCATCAGAGGGCATGGAGAGGGGATGGCATTTTGGGTCAGTCCCACAAGGGAGCTCTGGACACAGGGTAAGTCCTACCCATGTCTGTTGTCCAAGCTGAGGCTCCCCCCACCCCACTGTCATTGGTTAAGCATAGGAAGCCTGGCAGGAAGATGTGAATTTCTAGGTCCTTCAACCTCGGTGTAGACAAGGTGGGCTCCACAGCCCTATAACAAAGCAAAGCGGGGCCAAATGTTGGGAGTAAGAGCACACAGAGCTCATGTTCACGAGGGTGGCGGGCGGATCTGAGAGCGCTGACCATGTCTGTTACACGTCCCGAGTTCAGACACATTTAAATTTGAAAGATGTGTGTCTTAGAGCTGAAGGAATATGGGACAGAGGGTCAAATTTCCTTTTTCCTGACTCATAGTAACCTTAAAATTGAGTTTAAGTTGAAATGTCTTAAGAAATCAAAACAGAATGGCCTTTCTAAAATAGCATTTAATTCAATCAAAGGTACTTTAAAGGCTATTCCTAAAAATCCTAACAGAAAATACTTGGAAGAGAGCAAGCAGTTCATGTCCCTCCATTGACAGGAATTGAATGCCTAAACTAGGACAGATTAACTGTATTATCTATCTATAGTGAAGTCAATCCTGAAGTCTGTGGACAATTCAAATTCCTTCAATAACCCATACTAGTGCCTTTTCCTGCCAGTTTCAAAGAAATTAGAAACAAGCTTCCCCCTTCTGTGATATGAAGTTTCCCTAGAATTATTGATGAGTTACCTAAGATATGATTTTAAAAAACAAAACATTTTAAAAGCACAATAATACTCTATGTTGGTTGCATCAATAGCCTAAGATATTTTGTGGGCATTGATAAATCACTATAAACTTTCTGGAAAGCAGTCTTGGAACACCTATCAAAAACCTTAAAAATATTTAAACTTTTTGACCTATAGTTCTAGTACTGTGAATTTATTCTCACATGCGTGCATGCTAAGTCACGTTAGTTGTGTCTGACTCTTTGTAACTCTATGGACCATAGCTTGCCAGGCTCCACTGTCCATAGGATTCTCCAGGCAAGAATGCTGGAGTGGGTTGCCATGTCCTCCTCCAGGGCATCTTTTCAACCCAGGAATCGAACCTGGGCTTCTCTCTTTTTAAAATGTATTTATTTTTTTAATTGAAAGATAATTGCTGTACAGAATTATATGGGTTTCTGCCAAACATTAACATGAATCAGCCATAGGAATACATATGCCCCCTCCCTCTTGAGCCTCCCTCCCACCTCCTTCCCCATCCTACCTCTCTAGGTTGTTACAAAGCACTGGTTTGAGTTTCCTGAGTCATACAGCAAATCCTATTGGCTGTCTATTTTCCACACGGTAATGTAAGTTTCCATGTTACTCCCTCCATATATTCCACCTTCTCCTTGCTTCTCCTCCCACCCCCTGCCCCCCTGTCCATAACTCTGTGTCTCCATTGCTGCCCAGCAAATAATTTCCTCAGTACCATCTTTCTAGATTCCATGTATATTTGTTAATATATATTTGTTTTTCTCTTTCTGACTCACTTCACTCTGTATAATAGGCTCTAGGTTCATCCACATCATTAGAACTGACTCAAATGTGTTCCTTTGTATGACTAATACTCCACTGTATATGGGTACCACAGCTTCTTTATCCATTCACCTATCAATGGACATCTAGGTTGCTTCCATGTTCTAGCTATTGTATATAGTCCTGCAGTGAACATTGGGATACATGTGTCTTTTTCAATGTTGGTTTCCTCAGGCTATATGCCTAGTGGGATTGCTGGGTCATATGATGTGAACCCGTGTCTCTTATGTTTCCTGCCTTGGCAGGTGGGTTCTTTACCACTAGAGCCACCTGGGAAGTTTATCCTCACAAGTGACTACAACTTTAGATTTTAAGAAAATGTATTGAAAAGGTTTTCTGAAACACTATTTAAAATAAAAAAAAGTCCTCTATAGGCCTTGGACTTCCCTTGTGGTCCAGTGGTTAAGAATCGGCCAGCCAATGCAGGAGACGTGTGTTTGACTCCTGGTCTGGGAGGATTCCATATGCTGCCGTGCAGCGAAGCCGGTGGGCCTCAACTACTGAAGCCCACACACACTAGAGCCCATGCTCCATCACAAGAGAAGCCACCTCAAGAAGAAGCCCTCACATCACAATGAAGAGTAGCCCCCGCCCTCTGCAGGTAAAGACCCAGAGTGGCTAATAAATAAATAAATGAAATTTTACAATAATAGATATGCAGATGACACCAACCTTATGGCAGAAAGTGAAGAGGAACTAAAGAGCCTCTTGATGAAAGTGAAAGAGGAGAGTGAAAAAGTTTGCTTAAAGCTCAACATTCAGAAAACTAAGATCATGGCATCTGGTCCCATCACTTCATGGGAAATAGATGGGGAAACAGTGAAAACAGTGTTAGACTTTATTTTGGGGGGCTCCCAAATCACCACAGATGGTGATTGCAGCCATGAAATTAAAAGATGCTTACTCCTTGGGAGGAAAGTTATGACCAACCTAGATAGCATATTCAAAAGCAGAGACATTACTTTGCCAACAAAGGTCCATCTAGTCAAGGATATGGTTTTTCCAGTAGTCATGTATGGATGTGACCATTGGACTGTGAAGAAAGCTAAGCACTGAAGAATTGATGCTTTTGAACTGTGGTGTTGGAGAAGACCCTTGAGAGTCCCTTGGACTGCAAGAAGATCCAACCAGTCCATTCTAAAGGAGATCTGCCCCTGGGTATTCTTTGGAAGCTGAAACTCCAATACTTTGGCCACCTCATGCAAAGAGTTGACTCATTGGAAAAAACTCTGTTCTGGGAGGGATTGGAGGCAGGAGGAGAAGGGGACGACAGAGGATGAGATGGCTGGATGGCATCACCGACTCGATGGACGTGAGTCTGAGTGAACTCCGGGAGTTGGTGATGGACAGGGAGGCCTGGCGTGCTGCAATTCATGAGGTCGCAAAGAGTCAGACACAACTGAGCGACTGAACTGAACTGAACTGATAGGCCTCAAACCAGGAGAATATCTGAGTAATATATATCTAACATGATGGTAAATACTTAATAATATTTAAAGGCCCAGGGAAAATATCACACTATAACACTGTGGAAATGAAAACAGGTGTCTGTTTACAGTATGATATCAACTGTATTTTATATATAAATACTATAGAAGAGCTTGAAGAAAATATTAGATGAGATTATCAGTAGTATTTATTTTATTTGTTATATTTTTCTACATTTTAAAAATTCTCTATGGTAAGAAATTTATAAGAAAAAATAAGTGATAAATTTATAAGAAAAAAATTTTACATGGAAAAATTTTCCATAAAAATAAATTTTATGGAAAAAAAATATATGTGAGCTGATGATAGTTTTTGTTTCCTTGTTATTTCCTAGGGGAGTTTTGCTTTAGAACTCTGTATACAATCTGGTAAAAGTTTTTAATGCTATAACATTAGGGCTGAAAAGAGGAATGATTGGGCTGTGGGTATGAATGAGGCCTCGTCTGTATTCTTAACACTTAAGTTGATTATTGTGGAAAAAAAAAATTTTGCATTAAATATTGCATGCTGGGGTCCAGCCCCAGTGGATCCAGGGAATTTGATGCGTGGACGGCGTTGGCGAGGAAAGACTTATTTATTGATTGATATAAGATTAGATTAAGAAACAACAGTGTAGTAGGAAAATCAAGTGGAGGAAGAGGGCTGAATAACTTGGATTACACGGAAGACCAATAAAATTCCAGACAAGGAATTTGCACCATCTACGTTGGGCCACTGGCGCTTGCTTGAATATCTAAGGGTGCCTTGCCTTAGGCTCCCTTTCACACGGGTCTTTTTTTTTTTTTTTTTACTTTATTCTACTTTACAATGTTGTATTGGTTTTGCCATACATTGACATGAATCCACCACGGGTGTACATGCGTTCCCAAACTTGAACCCCCCTCCCACCTCCCTCCCCATAACATCTCTCTGGGTCATTACCGTGCACCAGCCCCAAGCATGCTGTATCCTGCGTCAGACATAGACTGGCGATTCGATTCTTACATGATAGTATACATGTTACAATGCCATTCTCCCAGATCATCCCACCCTCTCCCTCTCCCTCTGAGTCCAAAAGTCCGTTATACACATCTGTATCTTTTTTGCTGTCGTGCATACAGGGTCGTCATTTCCATCTTTCTAAATTCCATATATATGCATTAGAATACTGTATTGGTGTTTTTCTTTCTGGCTTACTTCACTCTGTATAATCGGCTCCAGTTTCATCCATCTCATCAGAACTGATTCAAATGTATTCTTTTTAATGGCTGAGTAATAACTCCATTGTGTCTATGTACCACAGCTTTCTTATCCATTCATCTGCTGATGGACATCTAGGTTGTTTCCATGTCCTGGCTATTATAAACAGTGCTGCGATGAATATTGGGGTACATGTGTCTCTTTCAATTCTGGTTTCCTCGGTGTGTATGCCCAGCAGTGGGATTGCTGGGTCATAAGGTAGTTCTATTTGCAATTTTTTCAGGAATCTCCACACTGTTAACAGCCAGGGCAAGTAAGTAGACTTGGCAAGCCTCCGCACCCCAGATGGGAATTCAGCCTGAAATTAGAGTAAAGAGCAGAGGGAGGGAAAGGGAGAAAAGGAGAGAGAAAGAGACACGGGGAGAGCCAGATTCCCAAGAAACCAGGCCGGGAGACTAGTCTGAGAAGCTGGTCCCATCCTTTATTGTTCAGAAGGCTTTTTATATTTTTGATAAAACATGGGGATCAATGGGTAACACAAAGGTGTGCAGCGTTAGCAGTCCAGACTCATCAAAACCAGGCTTCTCTCTCTGCATACCTAATTGTACACACAAGTCTTAGGTGATTTACATCATCTTCTGGCTAAGAAGGGCCAATTAGCATTTTACAGCCTTTTTTCTGATAAGGGTTTGTTAACTAGAAGACTTATTTGTGTTGATCTTCCCAAAGTCTGGTGCCAATCTCAGAAAGCACTAAATAAAGTTACATTGTTACATAGCAAAGATACAGCAGTTTATAACAAGTGAAAGGAGTACAGTGATTTATAACAAAGGAAAAGTAATTAACTCAAAAGTCTAGTGTTGCTAACATTAAAACTACTATATTCTTTTTTCTATATCCCAATTACATTGATTAGTATCCTTCAGGTGTTAAAGAATATGGAGGCCTGGCAACAGTCATTGACTCAACAGTGAAAACCCATCACCAGTATGATTTTTAACTCTTTAGAAAAGACTCTGTATCTTTAAGATGCTTTTAAGCTTTGTGCCTCTCGTGGTTGGGGGGCTGTAAGCAATTCACAAGCTGTAAGAGGTCTGGGGAACCTGTTAGGCAAGCTAGAGAGCTATCAGAGGGGGTTTAACTGAAACATCCCTTTCAAATGCAGAAGACTAAAGCCCTGATTTGACTTTTTCCAGAGAATATCAGAAAAGTGGAAAAGCAGAGCACAAAAGCCGGCAGATTTTTTGTTGGGGTACATGGTTAGGAATTTCCGGGGTGGGGGTGGGGGGTGGTCCCTGAAGTCTGATCATGCCTTGCGTATGTCAGCTTCCTTCCTCATGACCTTGTCACGGGCGAGATTCCTCACACTGGCTTCCAGCAATTGCATTTAATATTCTTTACACCTCTTGTGTGGCCAGATTCATTGCCTTTAACTCTTATTCAGAATTTTTCTCTTGCTAGAAAAATAAGATTGTCACAGATGTGATATTCCCTTTTTCATTCTCTAGTTGGATGGTAACATAAAGACTGAGGCTTTCATCGCTATTATGGATGGCAATTTAAATATTCCTGAACAATATCATTGAGAAAACATCCTGCAGGTTACCCAAGTTTTCCGTCTATATCTTGCCTTTTTCAAAGATCCTGGACCTGTTTTCTCCCCACTGAAAACATTTAAGCAGTTAATATAGCAGGGGATTTTAGCAAAGTTGATGTGTTATTAGGTTTTTCACATTAATTCTTTACACTTAGAGCCAAGTCTGAAGTATTCCTCCTTTGGACACAGTGGCTGGTGATGGGCTCTGCCCTGAACTAGGTGAGCCTCTGAATAATGTCTTCTCAGGAAGCACAGAGATGGGAATATCAGGCCACCATACCTGCCTCCTGAGAAACATGTATGGCGGTCAAGAAACAACAGGTAGAACTGGACATAAAACAACAAATTGGCTCAAACTTGGGAAAGGGGTACATTAATCACTGCAGATGTGACTGCAGCCATGAAATTAAAAGACGCTTACTCCTTGGAAGGAAAGTTATGACCAACCTAGATAGCATATTCAAAAGCAGAGACATTACTTTGCTGACTAAGGTCCATCTAGTCAAGGCTGTGGTTTTTCCTCTGGTCATGTATGGAAGTGAGAGTTGGACTGTGAAGAAAGCTGAGTAACGAAGAATTGATGTTTTTGAACTGTGGTGTTGGAGAAGACTCTTGAGAGTCCCTTGGACTGCAAGGAGATCCAACCAGTCCATTCTGAAGGAGATCAACCCTGGGATTTCTTTGCAAGGAATGATGCTAAAGCTGAAACTCCAGTACTTTGGCCACCTCATGCGAAGAATTGACTCATTGGGAAAGACTCTGATGCTGGGAGGGATTGGGGGCAGGAGGAGAAGGGGACAACCGAGGATGAGATGGCTGGATGGCATCACGGACTCGATGGACGTGAGTCTGAGTGAACTCCAGGAGTTGGCAATGGACAGGGAGGCCTGGCATGCTGCGATTCATGGAGTCGCAAAGAGTCGGACATGACTGAGCAACTGAACTGAACTGAACTGAAGGCTACATATTGTCACCCTGCTTATTTAACTTACAGCACAGTACATCACATGAAATGCCAGGTTGACTGAAGCTCAAGCTAGAATCAAGATTGCCAGGAGAAATATCAATAACCTCAGATATGCAGATGACACCACCCTCATGGCAAAAAGCAAAGAAGAACTAAACAGCCCCTTGATGAGAGTGAAAGAGGAGAGTGAAAAAACTGGCTTAAAATTCAACATTCAGAAAACTAATATGATGACATCCAGTCCAATCACTTCATGGCAAATAATGGAAACCGTGACAGATTTTATTTTCTTGGACTCCAAAATCACTGAACAGTGACTGCAGCCATGAAGTTAAAAGATGGTTGCTCCTTGGAAGAAAAGCTATGAAAACCTAGACAGTTATTATAAAGCAGAGACATTACTTTGCTGACAAAGTCCATCTAGCCAAAGCTATGGTTTTTCCAGTAGTCATGTACAGATGTGAGAAATGCATCATAAAGAAGGTTAAACACTGAAGAATTGATGCTTTTGAACTGTGGTGTTGGAGAAGACTCTAGAGAGTCCCTTGGACTGCAAGGAGATCAAGCCAGTCAATCATAAAGGAAATCAACCCTGAACATTGGAAGGACTGATGCTGAAACTGAAGCTGCAATACTTTGGCCACCTGATGTGAAGCTGACTCATTAGGAAAGACCTTGATGCTGGAAAGCCAAAAGCTTTTGACTGCGTGGATCACAAAAAACTGGAACATTCTTAAAGAGATGGGAATACTAGACCACCTCACCAACCTCCTGAGAAATCTGTATGCAGGTCAAGAAGCAAAAGTTAGAACCACACGTGGAACAACAGACTGGTTCCAAATTGGGAAAGGAGCACATCAAGGCTGTATATTGTCACCCTGCTGATTTAACTTATATGCAGAGAGCACCATGTGAAAGAAATGCTGGGCTGGATGAAGCACAAGCTGAAATCAAGATAGCCGGGAGAAATATCAGTAACCTTAGATTCAGAGATGACACCACCCTTATGGCAGAAAGCAAAGAAGAACTGAAGAGCCTCTTGATAAAAGTGAAAGAGGAGAGTGAAAAAGTTGGCTTAAAACTCAATATTCAAAAAACTAAGATCATGGCATCTGGTCCCATCACTTCATGGCAAATAGATGACAGACTATTTTTTTTTTGAGCAGATGGTGACTGCAGCCATGAAATTAAAAGATGCTTCCTCCTTGAAAGAAAAGCTATGACCAAACTAGACAGCATATTAAAAAGCAGACAAATTGCTGGCAAAGGTCTGTCTAGTCAAAGCTATGGTTTTTTCCAGTAGTCATGTATGGATGTGAGAGTTGGACTATAAACAAAGCTGAGAGCAGAAAAATTGATGGTTTTGAACTGTGGTGTTGGAGAAGACTCATGAGAGTCCCTTGGACTGCATGTTCAGAATGTTCATTGGAAGGACTGATGTTGAAGCTGAAACTCCAGTACTTTGGCCACCTGATGGGAAGAACTGACTCCTTGGAAAAGACCTGCAAAAGACCTTGAAAAAGATGCTAACAAAAGTTGAAGGTGTGAGGAGAAGGGGGCAACAGAGAATGTGCCGGTTGAATAGCATCACTGACTCAAAGGACATGAGTTTGAGCAAACTCCAG
Organism: Ovis canadensis; assembly: GCF_042477335.2. Lineage (NCBI taxonomy): Eukaryota > Metazoa > Chordata > Mammalia > Artiodactyla > Bovidae > Ovis > Ovis canadensis. Next base: position 13,839,768 of record NC_091255.1, read on the forward strand.
GAGACAGTAGACAGAGAAGCCTAGAATGCTGTAGTCCATGGAGTTGCAAAGAGTCAGACACGACTTAGTGATTGAACAACAATAATAGGAATCACAAAAATCTTAGAGTCCCTCTAGTCAACCATCTTTCCAATGAAAGAAGCCTTTTCAAGCATCACAGTAATAGCTACCTGAGTGCCTGATATCATTGTTGGTCATTCTCTGTAGAAGTGAGTTCTTGTTCTATTGAGATCAGAAGTCAGCTCTCCTGGAGGCACACTGCAGCCTCTTTCCTTGTGATGTGAGCTCACTAGACAGACCACCATCGGGGGTAGCAGTAAGAACCAGCCTCCCGGGGGTCATTTGGATGATGATCAGGAAAGTCACCCAAAGGAGATGTTCAGGTAAAATCATCTGGAGAGATTTTGAAAATCATGAAGCTTAGTCAGACTCCAGGCCAATTAAAAATAATCTCTGGGAGTTGGACCCAGGTACCTGTGCTTTAAAGATCCTCGTGATTACAGTGTGTATCCAAGGTTAAGAATCATTTCCCTAGACTATCTTGGAGTCCAGGTAACTAAAACTTCCCAAGAAGCAGGCTGCTGAAAACAATAGTTATAGTCTTGTGCCTATATTCTTACAGTCACAAAATAGAAACTGCAACCTCAGCAAAGCTTACAATCAGATATGCCCACACCTACTCTCCAGTTGCGTGACTTCCTTTGATAACACTTCCCCATTTTGCACGTTTAAAGACTGCCCCTAAATCCTGTTTATTTTTTTTAAATGTCAACAATAATGCCACAACTCACATTTTTACAGAATTTACCATTTAAAGTTTGTATCTCATGATAACCGTGTGAAGCAGTCAGGGCAAGCATTCTTTCTGTTTTGCATATGAGAAAATTGAGGCTCAGATAAGTTATGTGAATTTCTCAAGCCATGTTACGGTTACCAACTGTAATCATATTCACAATTTCCCTGGGACTTTCCTGGTTTTAAAAGTAGAGATCCCACATGTCAGGAGCCCTCTCAGCCCTTGGCCAGCCAGAGTGGTGGGTCACTCTGCACCTACAGCAAGGGTCCCAGCAGGTATCTGTTCTGAAGGGCTGTAGAGCTTGTGTAAGCCAGCCCCTCCTTTTTTCAGGGAGAAGAAAAGATCTGGGCGAGTCTCCAGAACAGGTGCTGGATCTCCTTCCACTGAGATCAATGTAGCAGGCCTGCCAGGGCGAGAAGAAAGAAAAGTGATGGGTCTCCACCCCCAATTGTATTCATAGAACGTTCCCTAGAACTTGAAATTCCCAGACCACAGGGCAGAAAGTTGTGTCAGGTTTGCCTCTGTTTCTGTTTTGTTATTGTTGGGTTATTATAATTTTGGTTAATATTTTTTAAATAATCACATAGAAAACTGAATTTCTTGGGGAGTATAAAAATTCTATGAATTTTTAATGCAGCATGCATAGACACATTTGACCGCCACCTTAATGAAGAAATAGAGCAGTTTTATCACCCCACAAGCTCCCTTCTACCCTCCTTGTATGACATACTCAGTCCATCCCCAAATTCTGCCAATCACTGTTCTATTCTCCATAACTACAGTTTTGTCTTTCTGAGAATATATAGGGTGTGTAACCTCCTGAGACTGGCTTCTTTCACTCAGCATGCCTCTGAGACGCATCCAGGTCTCTGGGTGTACCAAGTTTGTTCATTTTTGTTACCCATTACATGGGTGGACCCCAGCTTGTTCCTCCATTCACCTACTGAGACACGTAGGGTTGTTTCCAGGTTTTGCTGATTACGAATCGAGCAGTTATAAACAGTCATGTCTTAGTGTTTGTTTTCAATTTTGCTTTTAAAAATGCCACAGAACATAAAATTTGTGTGTTGGCTTTTGTAGAAACATGTGTTCATTCCTCCAGGGAAAATGCTTGGAGGCAAGAGTACTTGAGCATGCGTCGTGTTCATTTTTTTATTGCTGCTGTAACAAATTACCACAAACTTGGTAGATTAAACAATACAAATGTATTAACATCTCACCATTCCATAGGTCAGAGGCCTAAAATGGGTCTTAGCAGGCTATATCCAAGCTGTTAGCAGGTTGCATTCCTTTCTGGAAGCTTTAGAAAGGAACCCACTTTCTTGCTCATTCAGTTACTGACAGAAGTCAGTTAGTGAACTAAACACTCTTTCCTTCTTTGGCTCATGGTCCCCTTGCTGCACTCTCAAATCCATTCACATCACATCTCTATCTGACCCAGCCAAGAAAAATTCTCTGCTTTTAAGGACTCAGGTGGTTTGAGTAGATTCAGTTCAGTTCAGTTCATTTCAGTCACTCAGTTGTGTCTGACTCTTTGTGACCCCATGGACTACAGCACACCAAACTTCCCTGCCCATCACCAATTCCTAGAGCTTGCTCAAACTCATGTCCATCAAGTTAGTGATGCCATCCAACCTTCTCATCCTCTGTTGTCCCCTTCTCCTCCCGCCTTCAATCTTTCCCAGCATCAGGGTCAATGATCCTTCCAATGATTCAGTTCTTTACATCAGGTGGCCAAAGTATTACAGTTTCAGCATCAGTCCTTCCAACGAATATTCAGGGCTGATTTCCTTTAGGATTGACTGGTTGGATCTCCTTGCTGTCCAAGGGACTCTCACAAGTCTTCTCCAACACCCAGATAGCCCAAGATAGTATCACCATTTCAAAGGCCATACCCTGGGGAGTGGCTGAGATGGCAGTATAGGAAGACAGCTCACTTCCTCCCACAGACACATCAAAATTAGAACTATATATGTAGCAGTTTATTGATGAGGAAAAACTAGAAGACTTGCAGGAAAGATCTACAACTGAAGATATAAAAAAGGAAACACAACAAGATGGGAAAGAGGGGTGGAGATGAGGAGTAGTCAAGACCATACCCCTGTTGGGCAAGCCACAGATGAGAGGATGATTATAATCGCAGAGATTCCCCCTAAGAAGCAAGGGGCTGAAGTCCCACATTGGGCTCCTCAGCTCAGGGATCCTGCACCAAACAGTCAGCTTTGATGCCTATAGGTGACCCAGAGCATTGTGAGAGTCAGAGGCTTTACTCGACACAAAGTCTCACATACTCCAGGACCTGGGGCAGGAGCAGTAATTTGAAAGGAGCATAGGTCAGACTCACCTGCTTATCCTGGAGAGCCTCCCAAGAGGCAGAAGGCAACCAAAGTTCACCCTGGGACATAGACACTGGTGGAAATCATTTTGGAGAACCTGTTCTACCACATGGACACTGGTGTTGGTGATTGCCATTTTGGAATCCTCCCTCTAGCTTATTAGCTCTGAGACCCAGACCCTCCCACTAGACTGTTGGCACCAGTGTTGGGACACCTCAGGCCAAGCAACTAGCTGGACAAATGATACAACCCCACCAACCAGCACTCCTTCTGTCTTAAGACTCCCTGAGCCCATGGCTGCCCCAGATCTGGCCTTGTTGACCAGAGGACCCAGACACCTGTGCTCTCTCACTGTGCCCTGAACCCCCCATGCCTGCAGCAAGAGACTCTGGGACTGTCTCTGCCCAGCAGTTGGCTGGCAGTAGCCCTCGGACCAGCCTCACCCACCGACAGGTAGGCCCCAGACCTAGAAACCCCTAGGCCCCAGCTCTGCCCACTGGGGGCTGAAAACACCTACTCTGGGGCCCTTGAGTCCTGCAGCCCTAGACCCAGGGCCTGGTTCCACCTGCCACAGGGCAGGAGTTCACCCCAGGGTTTGGTCTCACCCACCAGCAGGTGGACACCAGTTCCAGGGCCACCACATCCCCACATCCTGACGGATGGGATGCAGCCCACCCAACACCAAGCCACCACTAGCCCCAAGACCCCTTTGGCCCCAGCCCCACCTACCAGCAGTTTGAGACACGTTGGAATCCTTAGTCACTCCAGAGTCCATCCCCACTTACCAGAAGATGCACTCTAGTTTTAGGACACCCCAGACTCCACAGCCAGCCATGTCAGGAACTGGTCCCACTCACTATCAGGTCAAAACTAGGTCCAGGACCCCTAGCCCCACAACCACCCACTTCATAACAGGATTCTGTGCACCAGAGGGCCATCACTAGCCCCAGGACTCCCTGGGACCTAAAGTCAGCAGCTTGAGGTCCAATCCCACCCATCAGTGGCCAGAAGCTTTCACACAAGGCAGGTCCTAGCAAGCAACCAGACTGGGGACCAGCCACACCTATTAGACCATGCAGAGCAGTCAGCCCATCACAACAGAAGGACCCATACAGCCCCCACAAAATGCACCCTTAGAGCATATATCTCTGGTGACCAGAGTGGGATGCATATGATGTCTCCTACAAAAGACCATTTCTCCAAAATTGGGAAATGCAATCAACTTCTCAAGTAAATAGATATAAAAATAGCAAATTAAGCAACCAGAAGCAACAGAGAAATATGTAAATGAAGGAACAAGATAAAACCATAGAACAAGAACTAAGTGAACTAGGCAATCTACCTGATAAAGTAATCAAGGTAATGATCATGAAGATATTCAAAGTAACTCACAAGAAGTTTGGATGAACAGAATGAGACGATAGAATTTTTTAACAAAGAGTTAGAAAATATAAATAAGAATCAGAGATAAGGAATACAATAATTGCAATGAAAAATCCACTAGAAGCAACAGACAGTAGATTAGATGATATAGAGGAACAGATGAGTGAGCTGGAAGATAGAGTAATGGAAGTCACTGAAAAGTGAAGTCACTCAGCCATGTCCGACTCTTTCCACCCAATGGACTGTAGCCCACCAGGCTCCTCCATCCATGGGATTTTCCAGGCAAGGGTACTGGAGTGGGTTGCCATTTCCTTTTCCAGGGGATTTTCCTGACCCAGGGATTGAACTCAGGTCTCCCGCATTGCGGATAGACACTTTACCATCTGAGCCACAGGAAGTCACTGAAGTGGAACAGAAAAAGGAAAAAGAATAAAAAGAAATGAAGATGATTTAAGAGACCAACATTGAGCATACTAACAGTCACAGTACAGGGGTCCCAAAAGGAGAAGGGAGACTGCAGGGGGCAGAGAACATATTTGGAGACTTAATAGCTGAAAGCTTCCCTAACCTGGGAAAGGAAACAGACATCCTGGTCCAAAAATCACAGAGAGTACCAAATAGGATCAACTCAAAAAGGGCCATACCAAGACACACAGTAATTAAAATAGCAAAAATTAAAGAGAATGATAAAAACAGTAAAAAAAAAAAAAACAGAAAAAAAAGCAATAAGTTATGTTTAAAAAATCTACATTCTCAAGTAATGAAAATAAAAGCAAAACTAAACAAGTGAAACCTAATTAAACTTAAAATCTTCTGCACAGTAAAGGACACCATAAAAAAATAAAAGACAGCACACAGAATGGGAGAAAATATTTGCAAATTACATGACTGATAAGAGATTAATTTCAATATATAGAAAAAGCTCATAAAACTCAAAGAAACAAACAACCTAATCCAAAAAATGGGCAGCAGATATAAACACACATTTCTTCAAAGAAGACATACAGATGGCCAAAAAGCACACAAAAATATGCTCAGCATCACTAATTATCAGAAAAGTGCAAATTAAAACTGTTAGCACAATGACCACATCACACAAATCAGAATGGCTATCATCAAAAAGGTCTACAAAAATACATGCTGGAGAGGGTGTAGAGAAAAGGGACTCCTCCTACAGTGCTCATGGGACTATAAGTGGGTAGAGCCACTATATAGAACACTTTTCTTTAAAAAACTAAAAATAGAGCTATAGATCCAGCAGCACCACTCCAGGGCATATACCCAGAGAAAACCATGTTCACTGCATCTCTGTTCACAGTAAACAAGAGATGGAAGCAACCTAAATGTCCATCAACAGAAGAATGAATAAATAAGGTGTGGTATATGTAAACAATGGAATACTACTCAGCCATAAAAAAGAACAAAATAAAGCCATTGATAACAACATGGATGGACATGGAGACTATCACACTAGGTGAGGTAAGTCAGACGAAACAAAAAAAAGACATCATACAATACACTCATATGTGGAATCTAATTTTTTTAAAGTGATACAAATAAACTTATTTATAAAACAGAAACAGACTTACAGATAATGAAAACAAAATTATAATTCAATTCAGTTGCTCAGTTGTGTCTGACTCCCTGCAACCCCATGGACAGCAGCACACCAGGCTTCCCTATCCATCACCAGCTCCCAGAGCTTACTCAAATTCATGTCCATTGAGTCGATGATGCCAACCAACCAGATCATCCTCTGTCTTCACCTTCTCCTCCTGCCTTCAATCTTTCCCCACATCAGGAACTTTTCAAATGAGTCAGTTCTTTGCATCAGATGGCCAAAGTATTGGAGTTTCAGCTTCAGCATCAGTTCTTCCAATGAATATTCAGGACTGATTTTCTTTAGGATGGACTGGTTGGATCTCCTTGCAGTCCAAGGGACTCTCAAGAGTCTTCTCCAACACCACAGTTCAAAAGCATCAATTCTTTGGTGCTCAGCTTTCTTTATAGTCCAACTTTCACATCCATACATGACTACTGGAAAAACCATAGCTTTGACTAGACAGACCTTTGTTGGCAAAGTAAGGCGTCTGCTTTTTAATATGCTGTCTGGGTTGGTCATAACTTTTCTTCCAAGGAGCATGTGTCCTTTAATTTCATTGCTACAGTCAACATCTGCAGTGATTTTGGAGACCAAAATAATAAAGTCTGTCATTGTTTCCATTTCTTCCCCATCTATTTGCCATGAAGTGGTGGGACCAGGTGCCATGATCTTAGTTTTTTGAATGCTGAGTTTTAAGCCAACTTTTTCCACTCTCCTCTTTCACTTTCACCAAGAGGCTCTTTAGTTCTTCACTTTCTGCCCTAACGGTGGTGTCATCTGCATATCTGAGGTTATTGATATTTCTCCTGACAACCTTGATTCCAGCTCCTGCTTCATGCAGTCCAGATTTTCTCATGCTGTACTCTGCATATAAGTTAAATAAGCAGGGTGACAATATACAGCCTTGATGTATTCCTTTCCTGATTTGGAATTAGTCTGTTGTTCCATGTCTAGTTCTAACTGTAGTTTCTTGACCTGCATACAGATTTTTCAGGAGGCAGGTCAGATGGTCAGTGGTCCCATTATTTAAGACAGGCTTTGGCATAGTCAATAAAGCAGAAGTAAATGTTTTTCTGGAACTCTCTTGCTTTTTTTGATAATCCAACAGATGTTGGCAATTTGATCTCTAGTTCCTCTGTCTTTTCTAAATCCAGTCTGAACATCTGGAACATCACAGTTCACATACTGTTGAAGCCTGGCTTGAAGGACTTTGAGCATTACTTTGCTAGCGTGTGAGATGAGTGCAGTTTTGCAGTAGTTTGAACATTCATGTGGCATTGTCTTTGTTTGGGATTGGAACGAATACTGACCTTTTCCAGTCCTGTGGCCACTGCTGAGATTTCCAAATTTGCTGGCATATTGAGTACAGCACTTTCACAGCATCATCTTTTAGGATTTGAAATAGCTCCACTGGAATTCCATCACCTCCACTAGTTTTGTTTGCAGTGATGCTTGCTAAAGCCCACTTGACTTCGCATTCCAGGATGTCTGGCTCTACGTGAGTGATCACACCATTGTGGTTATCTGGGTCGTGAAGATCTTTTTTGTATAGTTCTGTGTATTCTTGCCACCTCTTCTTAATATCTTCTGCTTCTGTTAGGTCCATACCATTTCTGTCCTTTATTGTGCCTATCTTTGCATGAAAAGTTCCCTTGGAATCTCTGATTTTCTTGAATAGATCTCCAGTCTTTCCCATTCTACTGTTTTCCTCTACTTCTTTGCATTGATCACTGAGGAAGACTTTCTTATCTCTCCTTGCTATTCTTTGAACTCTGCATTCAGATGGGTATATCGTTCCTTTTCTCCTTTGCTTTTCACTTCTCTTCTTTTCTCTGCTATTTGTAAGACCTCCTCAGACAGCCATTTTGCCTCTTTGCATTTCTTTTTCTTGGGGATGGTCTTGTTCCCAGATGCCTGTACAATGTCATGAACCTCCATTCATAATTCTTCAGGCACTCTGTCTATCCGATCTAATCCCTTGAATCTATTTTTCTCACTTCCACTGTATAATCATAAGGGATTTGATTTGGGTCATACCTGAATGGCCTAGTCATTTTCCCTACTTTCTTCAATTTACGTCTGAATTTGGCAATAAGGAGTTCATGATCTGGGCCACAGTCAGCTCCCAGTCTTGTTTTTGCTGACTGTATATAGTTACCAAAGGAGAAATGTTGTCAGGGGAAGGGTTAAATAAGGAGCTTGGAATTAACGAACACACTACTATATTAAAAATAGATAACCAACAAGTATCTACAACATAGAACAGGAAAATCCACTCAATATTCTGTAATATGTGATATCTGAAAAAAAATTGATAAAGATTGAATATATGTATGCATATAACATGTGATCCTAAGGGAAATCAGTCCTGAATATTCATTGGGAGGACTGATGTTGAAGCTGAAACTCCAATACTTTGGCCACCTGATGTGAGGAGCTGACTCACTGAGAAAGACCCTGATGCTGGGAAAGACTGAGGGCAGGAGGAGAAGGGGACGACAGAGGATGAGATGGTTGGATGGCATCACCGACTCGATGGACATGGTTTGGGTGAACTCTGGGAATTGGTGATGGACAGGGAGGCCTGGCGTGCTGCGGTTCATGGGGTCACAAAGAGTCGGACATGACTGAGCAACTGAACTGAACTGATGTGTATAACTGAATCAATTCACATACAGCTAAAACTAACACAGTATTGTAAATCAACTATAATCAAAATTTTTAAATAAATAATAAAAGGAACTGGGAATAAATCATTCTATCAATAAATAATGTGATGATTTTAACTCTAAAAGCCATACAATCATCTCAATATATTCAGAAAAACTTTTAATAAAATTCAACATCCATTTATGATAAGAACTCTCAGCAAAGTAGATATAGATGGAATGTACCTAAACATAATAATGACAAGCCCACAGGTAACATCAGACTCAACGGTGAAAAGCTGAAAGCATTTCCTCTATGATTAGAAATAAGACTAGGAGGACCAGTCTCTCCACTTTTATTTAACATAGTATTGGAAGTTCTTAGAGAAGGCAATGGCAACCCACTCCAGTCCTCTTGCCTGGAAAATCCCATGGATGGAGGAATCTGGTAGGCTGCAGTCCATGGAGTCGCGAAGAGTCAGGCATGACTGAGCGACTTCACTTCACTTTCACTTTCACTAGAAGTTCTAGCCACAGCAGTCAGACAAGAAAAAGAAATAACAAGAATATAAGTTGGGAAGGAGAAAGTAAAATAGTCATTCTTTGCAAATGACAAGATACTTTAGAAAACCATAAAGACATGACAAAAAGCTACTAGAACTCATCAATTAATTTGGTAAAGTTGCAGATGCAAAATTAATATATAGAAATATGTCCAACATCCGCTGGATCATGGAAAAAGCAAGAGAGTTCCAGAAAAACCTCTATTTCTGCTTTATTGACTATGCTAAAGCCTTTGATTGTGTGGATCACAATAAACTGTGGAAAATTCTGAGAGAGATGGGAATACCAGACCACCTGACCTGCCTCTTGAGAAATCTGTATGCAGGTTAGGAAGCAACAGTTAGAACTGGACATGGAACAACAGACTGGTTCCAAATAGGAAAAGGAGTATGTCAAGGCTATATATTGTCACCCTGCTTATTTAACTTCTATGCTGAGTACATCATGAGAAATGCTGGACTGGAAGAAACACAAGCTGGAATCAAGATTGCCAGGAGAAATCTCAATAACCTCAGATATGCAGATGACACCACCCTTATGGCAGAAAGTGAAGAGGAGCTAAAAAGCCTCTTGATGAAAGTGAAAGAGGAGAGAGAAAAACTTGGCCTAAAGCTCAACATTCAGAAAATGAAGATCATGGCATCTGGTCCCATCACTTCATGGGAAACAGATGGGGAAACAGTGGAAACAGTGTCAGGCTTTATCTTTGGGGGCTCCCAAATTACTGCAGATGGTGACTGCAGCCATGAAATTAAAAGACACTCCTTGGAAGAAAAGTTATGACCAACCTAGATAGCATATTCAAAAGCAGAGACATTACTTTGCCAACTAAGGTCCTTCTAGTCAAGGCTATGGTTTTTCCTGTGGTCATGTATGGATGTGAGAGTTGGACTGTGAAGAAGGCTGAGCGCTGAAGAATTGATGCTTTTGAACTGTGGTGTTGGAGAAGACTCTTGAGGGTCCCTTGGACTGCAAGGAGATCCAACCAGTCCATTCTGAAGGAGATCAACCCTGGGATTTCTTTGCAAGGAATGATGCTAAAGCTGAAACTCCAGTACTTTGGCCACCTCATGAGAAGAGTTGACTCATTGGGAAAGACTCTGATGCTAGGAGGGATTGGGGGCAGGAGGAGAAGGGGACGACAGAGGATGAGATGGCTGGATGGCATCACTAACTCAATGGACGTGAGTCTGAGTGAACTCCGGGAGATGGTGATGAACAGGGAGGCCTGGCATGCTGCGATTCATGGGGTCGCAAAGAGTCGGACACGACTGAGTGACTGAACTGAACTGAAGTGAAATATGTTGCATCTTTTGCTGTTGTTGTCCTGTGCTGTTCAGTCACTAAATCATTTCAAACTCTTTGCAAGTCCATGGACTGCAGCACACCAGGCTTCCCTGTCCTTCACTATCTCCCTGAGTGTGCTCAAACTCATATCCATTGACTCAATGATGCCATCCAACCATCCAATTCTCTGGCACCCCCTTCTCCTTTTGCCTTCAATCTTTCTCAGCATTAAGGTATCTTCCAATGAGTGGACTCCTCACATCAGGTGGCCAAAGTATTGGAGCTTCAGCATTAGTCCTTCAGTAAATATTCAGGGTTGATTCCCTGATAGCTGATAGTTGATAGTTGATAAAGAATCTGCCTGCATTGCAGGAGATCCCGGTTTGATTCCTGGGTTGGGAAGATCCACTGGAGAAGGGATAGGCTACCCACTCCAGTATTCTTGGGCTTCCCTTGTGCCTCAGCTGGTAAAGAATCTGCCTGCCATGTGGGAGACCTGGGTTCAATCCTTGGGTTGGGAAGATCCCCTGGAGAAGGGAAAGGCTACTTACTCCAGTATTCTGCCTGAGACTTCCATGGACTATATACCCATGGGGTCGCAAAGAGTCGGACACGACTCAGCGAGTTTCACTTTCGCTTTTCCTTTCGGATTGATTGGTTTGATCTCCATGTATTCCAAAGGACCCTTAAGAGTCTTCTCCAGCACCACAGTTCCACAGCATCAGTTCTTCCACACTCAACCTTCTTTATGGTGCAAATCTCACATCTATACACAACTACTGGTAAAAACCATAGCCTTGACTCTATGGAACTTTGTCAGCAAAGTGGTGTCTCTGCTTTTTAATTAGCTATCTAGGTTTGCTATAGCTTTTCTTCCAAAGAACAAGTATTTTTTTTTAATATAAATTTAGTTATTTTAATTGGAGGCTAATTACTTTACAATATTGTATTGGTTTTGCCATACATCAACAAGAATCCGCAACAGGTGCACATGTGTTCCCCATCGTGAACCCCCCTCCTTCCTCCTTCCCCATCCCATCCCTCTGGGTTATCCCACTGCACCAGCTCTAAGCATCCTGTATCATGCATCAAACCTGGACTGGTGATTTGTTACACATATGATATTATACATGTTTCAATGCCGTTCTCCCAAATCATCCCACCCTCTTCCTCTCCCACAGAGCCCAAAAGACTGTTCTATACATCTGTGTCTCTTTTGCTGTCTTGCATACAGGGTTATTGTTACCATCTTTTTAAATTCCATATATATGCGTTAGTATACTGTATTGGTGTTTTTCTTTCTGGCTTACTTCACTCTGTATAATAGACTCCAGTTTCATCCACCTCATTAGAACTGATTCAAATGTATTCTTTTTAATGGCTGAGTAATACTCCATTGTGTATATGTACCACAGCTTTCTTATCCATTCATCTGCTGTTGGACATCTAGGTTGCTTCCATATCCTGGCTATTATAAGCAGTGCTGCGATGAACATTGGGGTACACGTGTCTCTTTCAATTCTGGTTTCCTTGGTGTGTATGCCCAGTAGTGGGATTGTTGGGTCATATGGCAGTTCTATTTCCAGTTTTTAAACGAATCTCCACACTGTTCTCCATAGTGGTTTTACTAGTTTGCTTTCCCACCAACAGTGTAAGAGGGTTCCCTTTTCTCCACACCCTCTCCAGCATTTATTGCTTGTAGACTTTTGAATAGCAGCCATTCTGACTGGCGTGAAATGGTACCTCATTGTGGTTTTGATTTGCATTTCTCTGGTAATGAGTGATGTTGAGCATCTTTTTATGTGTTTGTTAGCCATCTGTATGTCTTCTTTGGAGAAATGTCTGTTTAGGTCTTTGGCCCATTTTTTGATTGGGTCATTTATTTTTTCTGGAATAGAGCTGTGGAGTTGCTTGTATATTTTTGAGACTAACTCTTTGTCAGTTGCTTCATTTGCTATTATTTTCTCCCATTCTGAAGGCTGTCTTTTCACCTTGCTTATAGTTTCCTTTGTTGTGCAGAAGCTTTTAATTTTAATTAGGTCCCATTTGTTTATTTTTGCTTTTAGTTCCAATATTCTGGGAGGTGGGTCATAGAGGATCCTGCTGTGATTTATGTCAGAGAGTGTTTTGCCTATGTTCTCCTCTAAGAGTTTTATAGTTTCTGCTCTTACATTTAGATCTTCAATCCATTTTGAATTTATTTTTGTGTATGGTGTTAGAAAGTGTTCTAGTTTCATTCTTTTACAAGTGGTTGACCAGTTTTCCCAGCATCACTTGTTAAAGAGAATGTCTTTTCTCCATTGTATATTCTTGCCTCCTTTGTCAAAAATAAGGTGTCCATAGGTGCATGGATTTATTTCTGGGCTTTCTATTTTGTTCCATTGATCTATATATCTGTCTCTGTGCCAGTACCATACTGTCTTGATGACTGTGGCTTTGTAGTAGAGCCTGAAGTCAGGCAGATTGATTCCTCCAGTTCCATTCTTCTTTCTCAAGATTGCTTTGGCTATTCGAAGTTTTTTGTATTTCCATACAAATTGTGAAATTATTTGTTCTTGCTCTGTGAAAAATACCATTGGTAGCTTGATAGGGATTGCATTGAATCCATAGATTGCTTTGGGTAGTATACTCATTTTCACTATATTGATTCTTCTGATCTATGAATACAGTATATTTCTCCATCTATTAGTGTCCTGTTTGATTTCTTTCACCAGTGTTTTAGTTTTCTATATATACGTCTTTAGTTTCTTTAGGTAGATATATTCCTAAGTATTTTATTCTTTTCGTTGCAATGGTGAATGGAATTATTTCCTTAATTTCTCTTTCTATCTTCCCATTATTAGTGTATAGGAATGCAAGGGATTTCTGTGTGTTGATTTTATATCCTGCAACTTTACTATATTCATTGATTAGCTAATTTTCTGGTGGAGTCTTTAGGGTTTTCTATGTAGAGGATCATGTCATCTGCAAACAGTGAGAGTTTTACTTCTTTTCCAATTTGGATTCCTTTTATTTCTTTTTCTACTCTGATTGCTGTGGCCAAAACTTCCAAACCTATGTTGAATAGTAATGGTGAAAGTGGGCACCCTTGTCTTGTTCCTGACTTTATGGGAAATGCTTTCAATTTTTCACCATTGAGGATAATGTTTGCTGTGGGATTGTCATAGATAGCTTTTATTATGTTGAGGTATGTTCCTTCTATTCCTGCTTTCTGAAGAGTTTTTATCATAAATGGATGTTGGATTTTGTCAAAGGCTTTCTCTGCATCTATTGAGATGATCTTATGGCTTTTATTTTTCAATTTGTTAATGTGGTGTATTACACTGATTGATTGGCGGATATTGAAGAATCCTTGCATCCCTGGGATAAAGACCACTTGGTCATGATGTATGATCTTTTTAATGTGTTTTTGGATTCTGATTGGTAGAATTTTGTTGATGATTTTTGCATCTATGTTCATCAGTGATATTGGCCTGTAGTTTTCTTTTTTTGTGGCATCTTTTTCAGGTTTTGGTATTAGGGTGATGGTGACCTCATAGAATGAGTTTGGAAGTTTACCTTTCTCTGCAATTTTCTGGAAGAGTTTGAGTAGGATAGGTGATAGCCCTTCTCTAAATTTTTGGTAGAATTCAGCTGTGAAGCCATCTGGACCTGGGCTTTTGTTTGCTGGAAGATTTCTGATTACAGTTTCAATGTCCGTGCTTGTGATGGGTCTGTTAAGATTTTCTATTTCTTCCTGGTTCAGTTTTGGAAAGTTGTACTTTTCTAAGAATTTGTCCATTTCTTCCACATTGTCCATTTCATCAGCATGTAATTGCTGATAGTAGTCTCTTATGATCCTTTGTATTTCTGTGTTGTCTGTTGTGATCTCTCCATTTTCATTTCTAATTTTATTGATTTGATTTTTCTCCCTTTGTTTCGTGATGAGTCTGACTAATGGTTTGTCAATTTTATTTATCTTTTCAAAGAACCAGCTTTTGGCTTTGTTGATTTTTGCTATGGTTTCTTTTGTTTCTTTTGCATTTATTTCTGCCCTAATTTTTAAGATTTCTTTCCTTCTACTAACCCTGGGTTTCTTCATTTCTTCCTTTTCTAGTTGCTTTAGGTGTAGAATTAGGTTATTTATTTGACTTTTTCATTGTTTCTTGAGTACAGTGTCCCACAGGTTTGGGGTTGTTGTGTTTTCATTTTCACTCATCTCTATGTATATTTTGATTTCTTTTTTGATTTATTCTGTGATTTGTTGGTTATCCAGAAGCGTGTTGTTCAGCCTCCATATGTTGGAATTTTTAATAGTTTTTCTCCTGTAATTGAGATCTTACTGCATTGTGGTCAGAAAAGATGCTTGGAATGATTTCAATTTTTTTTAATTTACCAAGGCTAGATTTATGGCTGAGGATGTGATCTATCCTGAAGAAGGTTCCATGTGCACTTGAGAAAAAGGTGAAATTCATAGTTTTGGGGTGAAATGTCCTATAGATATCAATTAGATCTGACTGGTCTATTGTGTCATTTAAAGTTTCTGTTTCCTTGTTAATTTTCTGTTTAGTTGATCTATCCATAGGTGTGAGTGGGGTATTCAAGTCTCCTACTATTATTATGTTATTGTTAATTTCCCCTTTCATACTTGTTAGCATTTGTCTTACATATTGCAGTGTTCCTGTGTTGGGTGCATATATATTTATAATTGTTATATCTTCTTCTTGGATTGATCCTTTGATCATTATGTAGTGTCCTTCTTTGTCTCTTTACACAGCCTTTGTTTTAAAGTCTATTTTATCTGATATAAGTATTGCTACTCCTGCTTTTTTTTTGGTCTCTATTTGCGTGGAATATCTTTTCCCAGCCCTTCACTTTCAGTCTGTATGTATCCCCTGTTTTCACGTGGATCTCTTGTGGACAACATATATAGGGGTCTTCTTTTTGTATCTATTCAGCCAGTCTTTGTCTTTTGGTTGGGGCATTCAACCCATTTACATTTAAGGTAATTATTGATAAGTATGATCCCATTGCCATTTCCTTTATTGTTTTGGGTTTGAGCTTATACACCTTTTTTCTGTTTCCTGTCTAAAGAAGATCCTTTAGCATTTGTTGGAAAGCTGGTTTGGTGGTGCTGAATTCCCTCAGCTTTTGCTTGTCTGTAAAGCTTTTGATTTCTCCTTCATATTTGAATGAGATCCTTGCTGGGTACAGTAATCTGGGCTGTAGGTTATTTTCTTTCATCACTCTAAGTATGTCTTGCCATTCCCTCCTGGCCTGAAGAGTTTCTGTTGAAAGATCAGCTGTTATCCTTATGGGAATCCCCTTGTGTGTTATTTGTTGTTTTTCCCTTGCTGCTTTTAATGTTTGTTCTTTGTGTTTGATCTTTGTTAATTTGATTAATATGTGTCTTGGGATGTTTCACCTTGAGTTTATCTTATTTGGGACTCTGTGGGTTTCTTGGATGTGGGTGATGATTTCCTTCCCCAATTTAGGGAAGTTTTCAACTATTATCTCCTCAAGTATTTTCTTATGGTCTTTCTTTATGTCTTCTTCTTCTGGGACTCCTATGATTAGAATGTTGGGGCGTTTAACATTGTCCCAGAGATCTCTGAGATTGTCCTCATTTCTTTTCATTCGTTTTTCTTTTTTCCTCTCTGATTCATTTATTTCTACTATTCTGTCTTCTACCTCACTAATCCTATCTTCTGCCTCCGTTATTCTACTATTTGTTCCCTCCAGAGTGTTTTTGATCTCATTTATTGCAGTACTCATCATATATTGACTCTTTTTTATTTCTTCTAGGTCCTTGTTAAACCTTTTTTGCATCTTCTCAATCCTTGTCTCCAGGCTATTTATCTGTGATTCCATTTTGATTTCAAGATTTTGCATCATTTTCACTATCAATATTCGGAATTCTTTCTCAGGTAGATTCCCTATCTCTTCCTCTTTGGTTTGGTTTGGTGGGCATTTCTCCTGTTCCTTTACCTGCTGGGTATTCCTCTGCCTCTTCCTCTTGGTTACATTTCTGTGTTTGGGGTGGCCTTTCTGTATTCTGGCAGTTTGTGGAGTTCTCTTTATTGTGGAGTTTCCTCACTGTGGATGGTGTTGTACAGGTGGCTTGTCAAGGTTTCCTGGTTAGGGATGCTTGTGTTGGTGTTCTGGTGGCTGGAGCTGGATTTCTTCTCTCTGAAGTGTAATGAAGTGTCCAGTAATGAGTTATGAGATGTCAATGGGTTTGGAGTGACTTTGGGCAGCCTGTATATTGAAGCTCAGGGCTGTGTTCCTGTGTTGCTGGAGAAATTGCATGGTATATCTTGCTCTGGAACTTGTTGGCCCTTGGGTGGGGCTTGGTTTCAGTGTAGGTATGGAGGCATTTGATGAGCTTCTGTCAATTAATGTTCCCTGGAGTCAGGAGTTCTCTGGTGTTCTCAGGATTTGGACTTAAGCCTCCTGCTTCTGGTTTTCAGTCTTATTTTTACAGTAGCCTCAAGACTGTCCTGAAGACTTGTCTTCTCCATCTTGTCCTGAAGATCCCGGACAAGCCCCTAAGATGAAAGCTTATGGAGCCAAGTGTCTTTTAATTTTATGGCTGTAGTCACCATCTGCAGTGTTTTTGGAGCCCAAGAAAATAAAATCTGCCACTATTTCTGTTTTTTCCCCATTTGCCTTTGAAGTGATGGGACTGTGTGCCATGATCTTCATTTTTTGAATGTTGAGTTTTAAACCAGCTTTTTCACTTTCCTCTTTCACCCTCATCAAGAGGCTCTTTAGTTCCTCTTTGCTTTCTGCCATTAGAATGCTATCATCTGCATATCTGAGGTTGTTGATATCTCTCCTGGCAATCTTGATTCCAGCTTGTGTGTGATTCATCCAGCCCAGAATTTCACATGATGTACTCTGCACATAAGTGAAATAAGCAGGGTGACAACATACAGCTTTGACATATGCCTTTCTCAATTTTGAACCAGTCCGTTGTTTCACATTTGGTTCTAATTGTTGCTTCTCAACCTTCGTACACATCTTTTGGGAGACAGTAAAGGTGTTCTGGTATTCCCACTTATTTAAGAATTTTCCAGTTGTGATCCACACAGTCCAAAGTTTTAGTGTTGTAAATGAAGCAGAAGTAGATGTTTTTTTCTAGAATTCTATTGCTTTTTCTATGATCCAGTGGATGTTGACAATTTGATCTTTGATTCCTCTGCCCTTTATAAATTCAGCTGATGTATCAGAAGCTCTTGTTTCACATGCCGTTGAAGCCTAGCCTGATGGATGTTGAGCATAACTTGCTAGCTTGTGAAATGAGTGCAATTGTAGGGTAGTTTAAACACTCTTTGGCATTGACCTTCTTTGTGATTGAAATGAAAACTGACCTTTACCAGTCTTGTGGCATTTTTATACACTAACAATGAAATATCAGAAAGAGAAGTTAAGGGAAAATACCATTTACAATTGCATCAAAAAGAATTAACTACCTAGGAATAAATCTAACCAAGGAGACAAAAGACCTGTACTCAGAAAACTATTAAGACACTAATGAAAGAAATTGAAAATGACACAAAGAGATGACAAGATATACCATGTTCGTGGATTAAAAGAATTAATGTTGTTAAAATGACCATACTACACCCAGGCAACCTACAGATTCAATGCAATCCTTATCAAAATACCAAAGGTATTTTTCATAGAACTAGGACAAATATCTCTAAAATTCATATGGAAATACAAAAGACCCAGAATAGCCAAACAATCTTGGGGGAAAAAATGAATGAAGCTAGAGGTATCATGCTTCCTGATTTTAAATTCTACTACAGAGCTACTATAACCAAAACAGTAAGGTACTGGCACAAAAACAGACACATAGATCAATGGAACACAGTCAAGAGCCCAGAAATGAACCTCCACTTGTGTGGGCAATTAATCTGTCCCTATATTCCATTAGGGGAATACAACTTTTGCTGTATTAAAACTATTATAAGATTACAGGATCTTAAAGGGGAACCCTGATGCCTAACCTCATGACATCTACAACTTCTTTCACGTGAGTGTCCCTTCTAACAAATGTTTAATTGTGTATGTGGCCTTCACAAGGAACCATTGGGGGAGGTCAAATGATAGGAAGTAAAAATGAACTAGAAGGAATTTTTTGTGTATTGAAGAACCATTCCTAAGCAGGGGTGAGAGATTTTCCTTAACACTGAATTGAATAGATATATAGATACCAAATCTTCCTAGAACAATATGATTTCTGAGATATATCACACCTGGTGATGCTCATAGATGAATCACTGAAAAGTAAGCAGAGGGAGGAAATCATATTTCTAGCCTTCTGGAAATTCTTATCTACATCTGTACAATAAGGCAGCAATCTGGAGCTGTCTTGAGAATTACCTCCAAGAATCTAAAGTTGCTAGAAACCATTCCAGAGAATTTGAAAATCCTAATCTTACCTGTACCAAGTAGAGTACTTTGTCAGAAACGTGGCAGGAAATAGAAACCACCACAAGTGGTCCAAATGAAGATGTTACTTATAGAGACATGTGAGGGTTCGGGGAGGAAGCAGTTGATGGTGAAACACCCAGAAACTAACAGTAGTTAGAAACCATTTCTACTTCTAGGGCTAAGAGGTAGAGGAAGATGTAAGGTTTCATGGACTGGACACTGGATGACGGAGGAGAAGGTTCCTTGCTGGAGGGATGCAGCTGCTCTCAGAACATGGCATCAAAGCAAGAAGGGGCAGAAGGGACTGTCCTTACCTTGCTTTCCTCCCACACTCCCTTCTCCTATGGTTACTTCCCACTGCTGGGATGAAATCAGTTCAAAACACCCAGCAGAAGAGCTGAGGGCTCCTCTTCTTTCTGAGGCTAAGAGAGCAGGTGGAGGATAACCAGCGTAAGGAGTCAGCCAAGCACTCCTGATCTGTGTGCAAGAAAAGATCTGCTATCTAAGAAATTTCATCAGAAGGCATAAATGGACTCGCTCCTTGATGGATGATTCCTGCCAGCCTTCTAGGTACACCAGTGCTGCCCATCAACAAGATGCACATGGTCCTCATGCACACAGAGCTTACTGCCCAGGGGGAGAGACAGCCCGATAGACCCACCTGAGAGTGTGACAGTGGCTCAGAGGAGAGGCAGCTGACCTAGTGTAAGAGATCAGGGAGAAGACCTCTCTGGTAGTCCAG
The DNA here is from genome assembly GCF_042477335.2 of Ovis canadensis. Classification (NCBI taxonomy): domain Eukaryota; kingdom Metazoa; phylum Chordata; class Mammalia; order Artiodactyla; family Bovidae; genus Ovis; species Ovis canadensis. The sequence continues at coordinate 13,859,548 of NC_091255.1, forward strand.
GGGTTAAGCATCCACCTGCCAATTCAGGGGACACCGGTTTGATCCCTGGTCTGGAACGATTCCACGTGCTGCAAGGCAACTGAGCCCCTGAGTGCAGCTCCTGGAGCCCGTGCACCAGAACCCATGCTCCACACAGAGAAGCCACTGCGGTGAGAAGCCCGCCCACCGCAGCCAAGAGTAGCCCTTGTTCGCTGCAACTAGAAGAACCCTCTGTGCAGCAACGAACACTCAGAGCAGCCAAAAAGAAATGAATTAATTTAAAAGAGAGAGCGATCAGGGAGAACTTCTTGGAGGAAGTTATGCCTAAATAGAGATTTAAATAGTAAGTAGAGAGGGCCTCCCAGTAGGAGTAGAGGGGTGAGATGGCAGAGAGGTGAGAAGGAGGATGATACAGTGCGATTCAGAACAGCCAGAGCATAGTCTGGGGAGTAGGTGGTGAGAACAGCCTGGGGGAAGTTTAGAGAGGTGAGCGGGGCCAGATAGCAAAAGACCCTGTAAGCATGCTAAGAAATGTGGGCATTATTCTAAGAATAAGGGTGATGAATGGAAAGATTATAAGCAAGGCAATGGCGTAATCAGATATTTCTCAAGGCTCTCCAAGGTGTGAAGGATAGATGGGCAAGGAACAAGAGGGGAAGGAGTTTCACAGTATGGCCCCTTCTCTGTCTGAGACCCTGACCAAGTCTCTCAACAATGCTGAGCTTCAGTTTCCTCACCCACATGACAAAAATAATCAGCCTCAACCAGCCGACCTCCCTGATTGGGGCAAGAATCAGAGGAACATGAACAGGCTCTGGCAACCATAAAGTGCAGTTTGAACTCCCACCAGTGCTGTGAGGAAACGAGAATGTGGCTGAGATCGTTCTAAATATTTCCCAAGGAAATCTGCATGGTCCTCTGACCCATTTCCGAAAGACCAAAGAGGAAACTGAGGATGAAGCAGGCCCAGAGCCAGCAGTGAAGAGCGTGAGCCTGCCACGGATTCTGAAATGGAGACCCCGTTTCCTGCCCCCCTACCCACGTCGTGTGGCTCATGATCATTGTCCCATAAATATGAATTGATGAATGGCTGAGTGGGGCTTTGTTTTTGCTTGTTTTCGTTTTTGCAAACTCTCTTATGACCACAGAGGGAAAACTAAATTAATGCCATATGCCTGTAAAAATGCCTCTGACATCTTTTATTGTAATGGAAGATGACAATGGTTATCAGAGCAGAAGGAACATGCTTGAGTGAAAGTAAATACCAAACACCTTTTGGGAAACAGAGCACCTCCTGATGACCTTTGCAGATGTTCAGCTTCCTGAAGCACAGCACCCTGGAGTCTCGTGGCAGTCTAACCAGGATTTCCTCCTGTTTCCAGGAGTGTGCCTCCTCCCTTTTCCTGGGTTGCACAGAATTTTAAATGTCATGGTAATCACATTTTTCCCCAGGATAACATGAAATATCATTGGAGCTTAATGGAGATGAACAAATGATTAAATTCAGATGTTACTGATATATTACATTGGAGAAATTACATCTATTTCACAAGCTGTAAATCCTCTGAACTTTGTAGCACAATAAGTAATAAAACTGCAAAAGCTACTGTTTCTGATTTTGTGCCACCCTTTCTACCCTATCCAAGTAAGTCAAACCTATCACCTCAATCCCTCAAGGTAGGCATTATCATCTCCATTTAACACATAAGTACAAATAAACTCATTGACCTACTCAAAATCACATGACTTGCGGATGTGTGAATGTCCCCCCACTTAAGCTCTATGGCCTTGGCAGAGTTACTTTTCTCCTCTAAACCTCATCTGTGGAACAGAAATAACAAACTACTAAATTCATTAGGATGTAGAGGATCATATTAAATGAGATGCTATGTGCACCGCTTTACTGCTGTGCCTGCTACACAGTAATCACTTACTGCATTAGTCAGGGTTCTCCAGAGAAACAGCACCAATGATATATATTAAATTATATGACATTATTAATATACATTTATAAATCATATAATATTATATAATAAAATTTATTACATATCATATTATAAGGGATTGGCTTTATGCAATTATGGAGGCTGAGAAGTCCCGCCATTTGCCATCTAGACATTCAGGAGAGCCATAAATATCGATCCAGTGTGAGTCCAAAGGCCTGAGAACCAAAGAGAGCCAAGTTCCACTCCGAGTACAAGAGGAAAACCCATGAATAGGCTAGAAAACTGGTAAAGAGAGGGAATTCTTATCAACCTGTTATACTATTCAGGTCTTCAGTGGATCGGATGAGCCAACCCACGTTGTAAAGGTCAATCTGTTTTACTCAGTCTACCAATTCAAGTGTTAATCATACCCAGAAATACCACCACAGACATGCCCAGAAATAATGTCTAAACAAATATCTGACTACTCTGTGGTCCAGTCAAGCTGACACATAAAATGAACCATGGCACTTACTAAATGGTGTCTTGTTAGCAATATTATTGCTATTGTTATTACTGTAGATTTGGCAGTCTGTCTAGCCACTGTTTCACTTTGCCTCAAAACCAAAAAGAGCCACTAGTATAATGATAATAAAGTCAAAAGCCACATACAATTTTTCCTTCCCTCAGGAAATTTTTTGACATCTTACATATTTAATTCATGGCAAAGATTCTAACCACCAGGGCTGTTTTCCCTAAAACTCTTGGGAAAAGGTGAGAAGTCATATTAGTGATTCAGAAATAGGAGAATGCCACATATTGAACCCTAGAGCACTAAGGGGAAATAAAAGGCCTAATTAACAGCTTGCCAACCTTCTAGGCTAAGGCTGTGAGTGTAGATAACCAAGTAAGGAAAAGTTTAAACCACGAATTAAAAGAACGTGCATCCTTGGGCTGGGTCATCTCATTAGATGCTCCTGTATCACACTAAATAAGAAGGAAAAAATTAGTTTAAACCTGAAGACAAGCACACAACATGTGTGTGTGTGCGCTTAGTCACTCAATGATGTCTGGCTCTCTGTGGCCCCATGGACTGTAGCTCACTAAGCTCCTCTGTCCATGGAATTTTCCAGGCAAGAAACCTGGAGTGGTTGCCATTTCCTCCTCTAGGGGATCTTCCCGACCCAGGGATTGAACGTGTGTCTCTTGTGCTTCCTGCAGGGAGATTCTTTACCACTGCCCGACCTGGGAAGCCCATATATATGTGTATATGTGTATATATACAAATCCATTGTAGAAAATAGCCTATGGCATTTTTCTGCACCCGAACCTGTGTTTCATTTGCTGAGGGGCCCATTACTTACACATCACCTTCATGTCTGATGGTCAGGTCAAAAAGTTATGAACTTGAAATGCAGCCCTGCCATATTCTAGACATGTTACCATGAGCCAAATATTCGTCTCTGAGTTTCAGAGGTCCCTCCACTGTCGTAAACTCCAAAGTGCCCATTGGAAGGTTGAGGAAAGTGCTTAGTGTGTCTGGCACTTAACAAGACCTCCATAAATGTGAACTTTCTTTCCACTCTCCACCTCCCGCCTCAATAAGGGGGAAAGTAAGCTTTTCTTAAATTACTGTTATTTTTAAATGACTGAAAGGTGGTATTCAGTCTTCTCTGTATAAGGAAATAGCTAGAAATGAAAGAAACATCAATTCCACTGGTTATTCTGCTGAGCCTCCTTAAGGGTCACGGGTGAGGAATACGTGGGTAAGAGTCTCAGCCTACCCAGCCTTCCACTTCAGCTAGAGTTCATTTTACTTTTTGCGTGCCTGCTTCCATTTAAGACTTCATTTTAACAAAAGATTCCTCAGAGGACAATCACAAACCCCTAATCTATTGTAAATCCATTTTAGAGATAAGGAAGGTAAGGCAGCATCCCTACAACCATATGAGACACAGTCTTAGAACACAGATTCGTGGACTCCTGGGTCACTGTGCTGTCAGCTTAAGCTATAACACCTCTCTGTGACTGACGTGGGAATGGTAATATGGTGTGGAAAGACAGCCTCTGTTCTCACAGGGCCCAGGTTTACACTGAGGAGAGTGTCCCAGGAAAAGACTCTGGATGGGAGAGAGAAGCTTTAGTTGTAGCCTTGAGTCATGATGGACACCCCATACAGCCTACAGAAGTCCAAACCAAACCCCTTTCTAGGTTTCTATTCCAAGACTCCACCCTATACCATGTCAGCTACTCAGAATAAGCCATGTTTTTCTTTTACTAAAAAGGCTGAATTCATTTGATCTCACTGAAGATTGCAGGGGGTGGAAGGGGAGGTGAGGTGCAGCCCTGCTGAACTCACAGCCTCTCCTCTGCCGGCATCTGTCTGTGTTAACCTTCCCTTTGTCTCCTCTCACCTCCTCCGTCTATGATTGCCACGCAAAATGCCAAATTCTTATCCTTTCCTGTAGTTATTCATTTTTCTCCCCTCTTTGATTGTCCAAATCTATCAAGGTATTTAACAGATTTGAAAATCTTCATGCTTTTACTGGCCACATCTTTTAGAATATAGTTGTTGCTAGATACAAAAAATTTATGCAAAACCTGAAATTAAATTATATTCTGAGAAATACGAAATGAGAACTTAGAGCAGTGGTTCTGAATTTTTCTTTCTTAAATTTCGCCTTCTCTCTGGAGGGCTCTCATAATTCTTTTTGCCACTATCTTTCCCAGGTACTGGAGAATGTTCCATTTACCTTAAAACCCACTGCACAAGCTTGGATCTGATTCCGCTCTTTGGTTCCTTTAGGCAGCACAGAGAGAGGGCAATTTCATTTTAAGCTAATTTAATTAAATAATTTCTGAAATGGTAAGCTAAGAAGCCATCATGAATGAGACCAGTGCTTTTCTAAGAGTCATAGGAGAGCTTGTTTCCTCCCTCTTTCCACCGTGTAAGGATGCAAGGAGAAACTTGCCATCTGTGACCCAGAAGAGGACTCTCATCAGAACCCAAGTATGCTGGCACCATGATCTTGGAATTCTAGCTTCCAGAAATGTGAGAAATATATTTCTGTTTTTGATGAGCCACCCAGTTGGTTTTTTTTTTAATGTACAGCCCAAATTAAATAAGACATCACCAAAACACTAATAAAAGTATAACCATCAAGCAAATTCAAGAGGGAAATGAAATGATGAAAAAATTCAAACATTACAAATTCTTTTATATTCTTGTCTTCTGACAAGAAACAAGAAATATAGGAGTGCAGATTGGTTGACAAAAACAGAAGGCTAACAGTGAAATGAGAGATCCAAACCAAATATATCAGTAATAAATTGTGCATAAATTGGACCTAACTTTCCAATTAAAGACAAAGATGCCAGGCTTTATAATAAAACAAAGTTCAGCTATCAACTACTCACAAGAATAATCTAAAATATGGAGATATTATAAAAGCATATGAAAGTAAAAGAATGAAAAAGATATACTATGCAAAGAATAACTAAAAAGCTAGAGTGGCTAAATGAATATCAGAAAATGCATTTTGTCAAAGTATTATAAAGGAAAGAAATAAATTCTATAATTTAAAGATCTTTTATTTACTAGATGTTGTTGTTCAGTCACTAAATTGTGTCCGATTCTTTGAGACCCCATGGGCTACAGCACATCAGGATTCCCTGTCCTTCACTGTCTCCCAGAGTTTGCTCAGATTTTTGTTCATTGAGTCAGTGATGCTTCCTGTCCATCTCAACCTCTGCTGCCCTATTCTCCTTTTGCCATCAATCTCTCCTAGCATCAGGGTCTTTTCCAACAAGTCATCTCTTCACATCAGGTGACCAATTATTGGAGCTTCAGCTTCAGTGTCAGTCCTTCCAGTGAATATTCAGGGTTGATTTCCTTTAGGATTGACTGGTTTGATCCCCTTGCAGTCCAAGGGACTCTCAAGAATCTTCTCCAACACCACAGTTCAAAGGCATCAATTCTTCAGTGCTCAGTTTTCTTTATGCTCCAACTCTCACATCCATAATGACTACTGGAAAAATCATAGCCTTGACTAGATGGACCTTTGTCAGCAAAGTGATGTTTTTGCTTTTTAATACACTGTCTAGGTTTGCCATAGCTTTTCTTCCAAGGAGCAAGTGTATTGATTTTATGGCTACAGTCACTGTCTACAGTGATTTTGGAGCACAGAAAGTAAAATCTGTTTCCCCTTCTCCTTGCCATGAAATGATGAGACTGGATGTGATGATCTTTGTTTTATGAATGTTGAGTTTTTAGCCAGCTTTTTTACTCTCCCTTTTCACTTTCATCAAGAGACTCTTCACTTTCTGCCACTAGACGGGTATCATCTGTATATCTGAGGTCATTGATATTTCTCCCAGCAATCTTGATTCCAGCTTGTGATTCATCCAGCCCAGCATTTCACATGGTATACTCTGCATACAAGTCAAATAAACAAGGTGACAATATACAGCTTTGTCATACTCCTTTCCCAATTCTAAACCAGCCAGTTGTTCCATGTAAAGCTCTAACTGTTGCTCTTGATTCACATACAGATTTCTCAGGTAGATATGGCAATTATACATTTATATGTACCAAGGAACATAGGCCAAAACACACAAAACAATAACTGATATAAGAGGAGAAATAGACAAATCCAGCATCTTAGTGGAGGTTTTATCATACTTCTTTCAGTAATAGTATATGTAGTAATAAAAAACAATCAATGAAGATAAAGATAATCTGAACAACACATTGGTAAATGTAACCTAATTGCCATGTATGAATATTCTACTTAATAACTGTAGCATACACATTTTTCCCAAACACATATGAAATAATTATAGAACTTAACTATATCCTTGATCAAAAGCAAAAAACAAGTCTCAACCAATGTCAAAGGACTAAAATCATACAGAATATATTTTTAAATACAGTGCTTAATTAAGCTAAGAATCGAGGACCCCAAAATTATAAATTTCCATGTGTTTGAAAACTAAGAAATAGCTTTCTAAATAATACATTATTCAAAGGAGGAAAAATCAAAATTTAAAATTATGTTTTCAATGAAAGATCTAAAAGGTAAAAGAAACTGTACAAAAACACTTGAAGTATACATCTTACAGGAAGTTACTACTTTTATTGTATGTGTTCTAAAAGAAGAAGGACTAAAAAGTGGTGAATTAAGTAGTCATCTCAACAATTTAGCAATAGAAAAGCAAATTACAAGCAAAAAAATGGAATAAAGAAGAAAAATAGTAGAAACAGAAGTTAAGGAAAGAGAACAAATTTACAATAGAGAGAAATCAACAAAGACCAAAGAAACTTCTTCTGGTAAGCTTAATGAAAATAATAATTAGTAAGGCTAATCAAGAAAAAAGAGAAAAAGAAAAAGAACCAACATTAGGTAACAAAAAAGGAAAATTATTAAAGATCTTTTAGATGTTAAAAGATAGCAAGAGAATACTATAAGCAATTTTAGGTCATTAAATTTTAAAGTTTGATAGAAGCAGAAAGCAATTTCATTTAAAAATACAATTTGTAAAACTAACACAAGAAAAAATAGAATATCTGAATCATCTTATAACATCAAATAAATTGAATCTATAATCTTAAACTCTCCACAAAGAAAACCCAGTACCAAATAGTTTCACCAGTGTATTCTAGAACATTTATGGAAGATATAGCTAACTATACACAAACTGTTTCAGAGAATAAAAAGGGATACTCTCAAACTTGCTTATGAGATCAGCAAAATCTTTATGCGAAATTCTGACAAGAACATTACAGGAAGTGAAAATTACAAGATGATTTCAGTCATGAAGATGCAAGAGGTATAAACAATATGTTAGCAAACAAAATCCAGCAATGTTGAAAAGGTTAATGCATTTTAACCAAGAAACATCTAGTCCAAGAAAGCAAGACTGATTTCACAACTGTCAAAAAATGGAACAATTAACTCACTACATTAACAAAATAAAGGCTAATTATCATATTGTCCTCTCAGTGCAGAAAAAGCATTTAACAGAAGTCATCTCCATTTTATGATTTAAGAATTTCATAGCGAATCTCAAAATAGAAACTTTCTTGATATTATACAGGACATCTATTTTTAAAATCCACACAGAAAGCATACTTAGGGGTTAAATGTCCTATGACACACCATCACTTTCAGGATGAGTCCAGGCTGCTTTGTGGTCTGCTGGCTCCACACTTAAAACCTGGGTCCCAGCCATAGGCAACCATTTGCAGCTTCTCAAACTGAAAAGTGATGTAGGCCGACTTCATATCACAAATTTCCTATTAAACAGAGGTCCTGCTGCCATTATAAAATTGCTTGTCTACAAGTATCTCTCAAATTCTGGCTGACATGAAAACAAATGAGTTTTTGAATAAAAATATGAATTACCCAAGTAGTTTGGAATAAATAACTTTAAATACTGAATGCCACGAAGCTTTTAGGATTAAAAACAGTATGTGGAAAGAAAAGCACTAGCTGTATTTCAAGCTAACATAAAAAGAAAAGAGGCTTTAAGAATTAATAGCTGGATTATATATTAATACTTCTAACACTAGTCAAATTAGAAGAAACTTGGGTGGTTTCGTACATGTAGTATTATAAAAGAATAAGTACGCAAGGAAATAAGTGTGTGCAGGCTCAGTTGTGTCTGACTCTGCGATCCCATGGACTGTGGCCCACCAGGCTCTTCTGTCCATGGGATTTTCCCAGCAAGAATACTGGAGTGGGTTGCCATTTCCTTCTCCAAAGGAAATAAGTATTGGAATCCATATGGGGAAAATATGCAGTGCCGCAGATCCTAAGGACACATGATGTTTAGATCAAAAGAACACACAAGTGCGAGGAGCTGAATTTCAGGATTAAAAAAATGAACTTAAAAAAAAAACCGACCTGGAGAAGAGGTAGTAAAATGACAAAATCATTTGATCTATGTTGTATGCATGGTCTTTGCAGGCCAACAAACCTAGGGAGAAATTTAAAAGTTCCTTGTGAGCTCCTGCCAACCAATTAACCTCCCTGAGGGCCAGTTGCCACGAACGTTAAATGACAAATGGGTATACTTTCATGTGAGTCCTCTCCGCACAAAAAGTTCTCCATTCATTCCTCTGGCCCCACTTCAAAGCTGCATCTTTATTTTCACAAGTGACAAAGAGCAAGACAAGATTCTCCACATCCAAAATAGAAATGGCTCATTCCTCAAATCAAAAGGAACAAAGAAACCACAAAAGGTAATCACTCCAATGAGCCTCAGAGGCTGTGGAGCTAAGAAATGCACTGTTGGCTAGAGCTGTCTTATGCAGACAGAGTATTTTGCAAATCTTTTCCAGACCTCTGCCGAAGCTTCCCTCCAGAATGCATTGCCTTCATAAGTATGTTGAATAACCAACTTGCCCGCCAACTGGTTGTGCACAAAAGTGGGTTGTGTACTTAGTCGTAGGATGGTTTGCAGAAGAAGAGCAGAGAGGTTTGTGCATCAGCAAAAACCTTGTGCAGAAGATGACTCATTACTTTAGAAGTGATCAAGCTTCAGAAGGAACCAAGAGAACTCTATTATGCTCTTACGAACGTGGACAGTCACATATGTGCTGAACGGCTCTTCCCGTGGATCTTGTCAAAGGGCTGATGTGCTGTGTTGCTGATTATATTGGCTTTTTTTTTGGTTCTGTTTTTTAATTCTAGGGCTCTATGGAATCCATTCTTAGAATGCCAAAGATTATTACAAGTCCCAGAACTTGTGAGCCAACCTAAACCTGACTGGGCTCAGAAATGGATGACATGCCATCCGAAGGCTGGTCCATGTTCCGCTCTGAATGGAGCAGGAGATGCAGGCACACCATTGATGAAGCTCCCTCCCAAAGTTATGAGGCTCTAATGAAAACATATTTTAATTCCCTCCAGGGGAGGCGGCCAAGAACCTGAAGGAGGGCAAAAAGGATCTAGAGAAAGGAGATGACTGTGAGGGAGACAAGCTCTAGCCCTCCAGACATGTCAATTCCCTGTTGCAAAGGGACCTGAAGAGAATGAAGGGCTTCCCAGGTGACCCTGGTGGTAAAAAGCTCACCTGACAATGCAAGAGACATAAGAGAGGCTGGCTTGATTGCTGGGTCAAGAAGATCCCCTGGAGGAGGGTAGGGCAACCCACTCCAGTATCCTTGCCTGGAAAATCCCATGGACAGAGGAGCCTGGTGGACTGCAGTCCATGGGGTCACAAAGAGTCAGACACGACTGAAGTGACTTAGCACGCACGCACACATGCAGAGCGAATGAAAGCACTCAAAGAAAGAAACCTTTCACGATTATCTTTAGGGCACACAGACAGAAGAATTCCAGAGCACTGATCTTTGCTCAGATAGAAAGCCCAGAAGGATTAAATCCTAGCAACCTGGGTATTAAGTGTGCCAGATGCTGTACTGAGCTTTACGTGCATTATCTCATTTAATCTTCATGATTTCCCTGCAACAAGGACTCTTATCTTCTCCATTTTATAGATAGAGAAGTGAGGCTTAGCGGGGCTATGCAACAAGCCCCACACCCAATAGCAGTGAGCACTGAACTTGTAACTGAATACTGCCTCTCCACTGAAAATAATCTATGGCAAAAATAATCCTAACAAACCACTTAGCACACCAAAAATGGAGAGGGCCCTGTGAGGCCCTTCTGGGTACAAATTATTTCCATGTCCCCCCATTTCTTGTTTGTAAGAAATAGACTTCATTCCCTGAGTTCCAAATGGTAAATTCAAGCAGCTATTTACCAGGGAAGGGAGGGAATGCAGAAACAAGGGAAGGACAGTCAAGAAACAATAGTGCAGAATTGGGCAGGGCCCTGGTTCCTCCTCAGGGAACAGACACAGCGATATCTTTGAGTTCTTCAGCAGGAACTAGGGCTGGCACTGAGGTAATAGATGGTAACTCCAAGCTAAGTATGCGATTCCTGGAACACTGCCCTGGTACCTCACCACCACCCAATCAGAAGAAAATCTGCACACAGTGAAAGATAATGAACACTCTGATTCCCTCCTAGAATGACTGTCCCTTTAAAAACTTTCATGGGCAAGCGGAATCTTTGGAGTTGGCTTTTGACATGAGTCCACCTTCTCTCTAGATTGCCAGCCTTCTGAATAAAGCACCCTTTCTTTCCCAGTCAACACTTATCTCTCAGGTATTGGCTTTCAAGCAGCAAACAGCTGAATCTGACTTCAGCAACACCATAACAATTCAATAAACAGTTATTATTGAAATAATTAACTAATGTTATTATTATTACACTTGCCAGGAGAAATATCAATAATCTCAGATATGCAGATGACACCACCCTTATGGTAGAAAGTGAAGAGGAACTGAAGAGCCTCTTGATGAAAGTGAAAGAGGAGAGTGAAAAGCTGGCTTAAAGGCTAAGAACATGACATCCGGTCCCATCACTCCTTGGCAAATAGATGGGGAAACAATAGAAACAGTGAGAGACTGTTTTCTTGTGCTCCAAAGTCACTGCAGATGGTGATGGCAGCCGTGAAATTAAAAGATGCTTGCTCCTTGGAAGAAAACCTGTGACCAACCCAGTTCAGTTCAGTTCAGTCCCTCAGTCGTGTCCGACTCTTTGTGACCCCATGGATCACAGCACTCCAGGCCTCCGTGTCCATCACCAACTCCCAGAGTTCACCCAAACTCATGTCCATCGAGTCGATGATGCCATCCAGCCATCTCATCCTCTGTCGTCCCCTTCTCCTCCTGTCCCCAGTCCCTCCCAGCAACAGAGTCTTTTCCAATGAGTCAACTCTTCGCATGAGGTGGCCAAAGTATTCGAGTTTCAGCTTTAGCATCAGTCTTTCCAAAGAATACCCAGGACTGATCTCCTTTAGGATGGACTGGTTGGATCTCCTTGCAGTTCAAGGGACTCTCAAAAGTCTTCTCCAATACTACAGTTCAAAAGCATCAATTTTTTGGTGCTCAGCTTTCTTCACAGCCCAACTCTCACATCCATACATGATTACTGGAAAAAACATAGCCTTGACTACACAAGCTGGAATCAAGATTGCCGGGAGAAACATCAATGACCTCAGATATGCAGATGACACCACACTTATGGAAGAAAGTGAGGAGGAACTAAAAAGCCTCTTGATGAAAGTGAAAGAGGAGAGTGAAAAAGTTGGCCTAAAGCTCAACATTGAGAAAACGAAGATCATGGCATCCAGTCCATCACTTCATGGGAAATAGATGGGGAAACAGTGGAAACAGTGTCAGACTTTATTTTTGGGGGCTCCAAAATCACTGCAGATGGTGATTGCAGCCATGAAATTAAAAGACGCTTACTCCTTGGAAGGAAAGTTATGATCAACCTAAACAGCATATTCAAAAACAGAGACATTACTTTGCCAGCTAAGGTCCATCTAGTCAAGGCTATGGTTTTTCCAGTAGTCATGTATGGATGTGAGAGTTGGACTGTGAAGAAGGCTGAGTGCCGAAGAATTGATGCTTTTGAACTGTGGTGTTGGAGAAGACTCTTGAGAGTCCCTCGGACTGCAAGGAGATCCAATTAGTCCATTCTGAAGGAGATCAGCCCTGGGATTTCTTTGGAAGGAATGATGCTAAAAGCTGAAACTCCAGTACTTTGGCCACCTCATGCAAAGAGTTGACTCATTGGAAAAGACTCTGATGCTGGGAGGGATTGAGGGCAGGAGGAGAAGGGGACGACAGAGGATGAGATGGCTGGATGGCATCACGGACTCGATGGACATGAGTCTGAGTGAACTCCGGGAGTTGGTGATGGACAGGGAGGCCTGGCGTACTGCAATTTATGGAGTTGCAAAGAGTTGGACACAACTGAGCAACTGAACTGAACTGAACTGACTACATGATCCTTTGTTGGCAAAGTAATGTCTCTGCTTTTGAATATGCTGTTTAGGTTGATCATAACTTTCCTTCCAAGGAGTAAGCGTCTTTTAATTTCATGGCTGCAATCATCATCTGCAGTGATTTTGGAGCCCCCAAAAATAAAGTCTGACACTGTTTCCACTGTTTCCCCATCTATTTCCCATGAAGCGATGGGACCAGATGCCATGATCTTCGTTTTCTGAATGTTGAGCTTTAAGCCAACTTTTTCACTCTCCTCTTTCACTTTCATCAAGAGGCTTTTTAGTTCCTCTTCACTTTCTGCCATAAGGGTGATGTCATCTGCATATCTGAGGTTATTGATATTTCTCCTGGCAATCTTGATTCCAGCTTGTGCTTCTTCCAGCCCAGCATTTCTCATGATGTACTCTGCATAGAAGTTAAATAAACAGGGTGACAATATACAGCCTTGACGTACTCCTTTTCCTGTTTGGAACCAGTCTGTTGTTCCATGTCCAGTTCTAACTGTTGCTTCCTGACCTGCATATAGGTTTCTCAAGAGGCAAGTCAGGTGGTGTTATTCCCAAACCTAGACAGCATACTAAAAAGCAGAGACAGTATTTTGCCAAGAAAGGTCCATCTTGTCAAAGCTATGGCTTTTCCAGTAGTCCTGTATGGATATGAGAGTTGGACTATAAAGAAAGCTGAACACTGAAGAATTGATGCTTTTGAACTGTATTTGGTGTTGGAGAAGACTCTTGGGAGTCCCTTGGACTGCAAGTAGATCCAGCCAGTCAATCTAAAAGGAAATCAGTCCTGAATATTCATTGGAAGGACTGATGCTAAAGCTGAAATTCCAATACTTTGGCCACCTGATGCGAAGAACTGACTCATTAGAAAAGACCCTGATGCTGGGAAAGGTTGAAGGCGGGAGGAGAAGGGGACGACAGAGGATGGGATGGCTGGATGGCATCACCGACTCAATGGTCATGAGTCTGAGCAAACTCCGGGAGTTGGTTATGGACAGGGAAGCCTGGCGTGCTGCATTCCATGGGATCGAAAAGAGCTGGACATGACTGAGTGACTGAATTCAACTGAATAGTATTATAAAGTCTTTGTAATAAAGATTCCCTGGTGGCTCAGATGGTAAAGTCTCTCCCTGCAATGCAGGACACCTAGGTTCAATCCCTGGGTTGGGAAGATCCCCTGGAGGAGGCTATGGCAACCCTCTCCATTATTCTTGCCTGGAGAATCCCTATGGACAGAGGAACCTGGCAGGCTGCAGTCCATGGAATAGCAGAGTTGGACACGACTGAGCAACTAAACACAGCACATTACAAAGTCTGCCCTGGATTAACACAGATCTGGCACCAATCTCCTGCGTGTCTTTGTGAAAATTACTTGACTTCTCTGGGTCATGTTTTCCCCATCTAAAAAGAGAAGTTTAGACTAGATGCTCTCTAGGTTATACAATATGATTAATGAGTCATATGACATGCCAACATTTAAACCAAACTATCCATCTAGTGTAAACCAGAACCCTCAATGTAACTTTAACCCAAGTCCCTTCAGCTGTATGAAATTGCTTCTTTCCCAAGAGAAAAAACAAATGCATGGGGACTGGAAAACACATACATCTTTCTAGAGCACCCTGTGGCTTGGTTGCAGAGGGCACTGCCATTAACTAATGGGTCATTTGTCATAGCTGTCACTTCATTCTCAGTGACCAGATTGTCCCAATTGTCTCAGTCAAGATTTGAAAGGACCCCATGAAGCGCTTCTCTCTTTGCTCAACCCAATGACTCTTTCCTGGCAACTGAAATGCAGGGTTTTTTCTACCAAAATGACAACACAAGGGCTGGAAAAACCTATTTGAATGTGCTCAGAGCAAAAGTATGGCCTTGAACATTTTTAGCAGCTGCTTTACTTTCCTTTAAAATTCCTTTTGTGTGTGTGCATGTGTGTGTGTGTGTGTGTGTGTGTGTGTGTGGTTGTTAATGCAGTAAACAATATTGCATGGACAGAATTTATTAGACCTGAAAAAGTTGATCATTTTTATATTTGTCCTTCGGCATCCCAACCTTACTATACCACATCCTTTTCTCAGCTACCACTCGTCTGCTCCTAGATGTGTTCATTCTTCTCCTCTATCCAGTCTCCATCAAGGTCTCCTCCTCCAGAAAGGCTTTCTTGAGTCTGCCAGGTAGACATGGACATGTTTTTTAGGAATAAACTACACCTGATGCCAGGGCTTATGATGTCTCCCTTTGGCATTCTCACCTAGCAAAGTACTTGAGGTAAGGTAGGCATCCACACAGTCAGGTAAGCACAGTCAGCTCTCCATCTATATTTGTTGGGTCCACATTCATGATTCAAAATGCCATTGATTAAAAATACTTGGAATAAAAAGTTCTAGAAAGTTCCACAAAGTAAAAGTTCAATTTGCTTCATACTGATAACTATTTACAAAGCATTTTCATTGTATTTACAACTATTTACATAGCATTTACATTGTATTAGGTATTATAAGTAATCTATAAATTAATTTAAATCTAAAAATCTCATCAGATTTATAAGAGTAAGTGCATAGTTCATGTGCAACTAGCATGCCATTTTGAATAAGGAACTTGAGTGGATTTGGGTGCCCACATGGTCTCCTGGAATCAATCCCTTGTGGATATCAAGGGACAACTGTTCAGTTGACCCTTGAACAATGTAGCAGGTTGGGGTCCCAACCCTCCAGGCAGTTAAAAATCTGCATATACCTAGAGTCAATTCTCTGTATCCACAGTTGGCCAGCCAAGAAGTCATCCAACTGCAGGTGTGTAGTAGCGTAGTAATTACTGTTGAAAAAAATTCACATTCAAGTGGATCTATGCAGTTCAAACCTTTGTTGTTCAAAGGCCAACTGTTATTTGGTGAATGAACCTTAAAAGGATACTTCAAAAAAATCAATTAAAATAGTAAGTAATATATTAAGCAAAATGCAATTACAAGAATATGTGTTATGAGGATACATGTGAATGTGTGTTAAGAATATGATAATGCTTATGAATGGGTCTACAGCTAAGCAATAATTATATTACTGATCATTTTTCCTTTTTATAGAGACTTTATGAGCTATGTGACTTGAATAGACCTGGTGTAAGTAGAAACAAAAGACAGATCATTTATGTGGGAGAGAGGAAGATGTAGGTGTCAAAAATCCAAATACATTTACATCAGAGCTTACTCTGAACCTAAAGCCCGTTCCTATCGCTGGATGAAAGGATCACCAACAAGCATCTATGAGAGGCAGGCTGACCATCACTGCCTTAGATCTGAAAAAGATAGAACAAGTCCATGGTCAAGTTACAGGTCCCAGCTTCATGTGGACGAGTGAAGGCTGAGTTATGAAGTGGTTCTGAAAATAAATCTATACAAGGAATTAAATTTAGAATGTCTCTCTTCTCAAACATTGATGAGACCTGTAGCCCCTATTCAGACAAAGCTGCTGCCTTGAGGCAGTTCTATGTAGGCAGCATGATTCGTTACAAGACTGACTATAAATTTAGCTCTATAACCTTGGTCATACCACTTACCCTCTGAGCATTATTTTTGTCAGTAGAGATAATACCACTTATCATTACATGTTGTTGAAAGTAGGCATTTAATAAATATTACTTTCCTTCTCTCCAGGTAATTGGCCACTAGAGAAAAAGAACTGAGAGGGAAACTTCCTAAACTGGGGAGTAATTGCCCAAATTTCCACCTGGGGAACATGCACTGTTGAAATAAGCTGATTGTAAAAAGGATCATAAAGAGTGGGAATCCTCTTTTTATGCCAAAAATTGGCATCTATGTCAAATCACTCACTTTAATTCCATAGATATTTTGTTGCAGATCTGCTATTTGACAGATATTGTTCTGAGCCCTGAGGATATGGGGAGGATAGGAGAGACAATACTTGCTGTCAGAGGTCACATAGTGAAAGTGAAAAAGTGAAAGTGAAGTTGCTCAGTCTTGTCTGACTCTTTGTGACCCCATGGTCTGTAGCCCACCAGGCTCCTCCATCCATGGGATTTTCCAGGCAAGAGTACCGGAGTGGGTTGCCATTTCCTCCTCCATGGGATCTTCCCAACCCAGGGATCGAACCCAGGTCTCCTGCATTGTAGGCAGATGTCTTACCGTCTGAGCCACCAGGGAAGACATAAGCTATCAGGAAAGATACGTGTTCAAGAGGTACACACATATGAGGGACTTTCCTGGCAGTCCACTGGTTAAGACTGCTCTTCCAGTTCAGGGGATTTGGGTTCGATCCCTGGTTGGGAACTAAGATCCCACATGCTGCACAGCACAGCCCCAAAATACATTAAACTTGAAAAAAAAATAAAAGGTACATGTGTGATAAGCCTTTTGAAAGGGCGCTAGGGGAGCACAGTGTTAGCCACTCAGTCATGTCCAGTTCTTTGTGATTCCATGGACCATAGCCTGCCAGGGAAATCTCCATGCAAGAATACTGGTGTGGGCTGCATTCCCTTCTCTAGGAGATCTTTCCAAGCCAGGGATTGAACCCAAGTCTCCTGCACTGTAGGCAAATTCTTTACTGTGTGAGCCACCAGGGGAGCACAGGGTCTAGTCTAAACCATCAAGCTTATATAAAAATCCCATTGATACTGAGAGTAAATCAATGAATAAAGACAAATTGGTAGACTTTTTTCTTTTCCTCCACCACTCACATCACCTAGATATTTCTTGCATTCCTACTATGTGCTAAACCCCAAGGAGACAGAAGTAAAAAAGAAGCTGTGAACAGTCTCTGCTCCCTCAAACCTCAAAAGCTATCAGAGGAAAAAAATGGCAGAGATGCCAATTGATAGTATGAATCAAAGGCTTTGGAAACATAGCGGGGAATGGTAGATCTGTTCCCAGGGGGAGATTAAAAGCCTACCAAGAAGGAGATCCAGCATTGGGCTTTGACTGGCAATTTCCATTCTACCTTCTGAGCTTTTACACTATAAGGATAAGTGATGCCTGCAGTGCCAGCTGGTATTGTTAACAACTTGAGGCATTAATGTAATACAGTGATGCTCTCGGAGAATAAATAGAGCTGATAAAGAAAGTAATGTGTTCAAAAACAAATGCATCATCTGCTGACTTGTTCACATCTCCTTCACACAGGGTGAAGTTTACTCAGGGCTAGAAATAAAGACTGCAGAAGCTAAATTCGACCCACGAGTGATAGCCAGGGGAAGCATCAGTGTTTCCTCCCTAGCCTCATGTGTTAAGTAATGGAAAAGCTTACTTTTGGGGGTCCTTTGCAGTTTTCAAAATATCTTTATATTCAGATTTTATTGGTTCTGCCCAACAAGTCCTGAAAACAAAGAGTGGGATGTGTCATTCCCACTATACAGATGGGGAAGCTGAGACTCGGAAGAAGCCATTTCTAGAGTCACATGCCAGAAAGGGGAAAGGGAATCTCAGCACTCAAGACTTCTGATTTTCCCTTCCTGATCTTTGGATATCCTCAGGCAGTTCTCAATTGTAAGTGCGCATGAGCCACGTGGGAGTCACAAAGGCAGAGTTGGAGTCATAAGTGGGGCGAGGCTTGAGAGTCTAGATTTCCAGCGGACCGCATGCTGCTGCTGCTAGAGAAAGACACTCTTCACAAGAAACGATAGTCATAGCTGTGTTTCCCAGAAGAAATTATTTCAAATGGCTATGACAGTGGGTAATCCTTCTTACTTTTTCAAAATACCAAGTAGCAGTCTCTCAGCAATTTTCACCTGTGTCAGCTGTTTCCCTTTGATGTTCGTGGGTCATGGGAAGACTCCTGTTAAAGTACATCTATCTCACTTTTCACCCTTGTCTGGGTCTGGAAAAGGTCAGTTTTCATTCCAATCCCAAGGAAAGGCAATGCCAAAGAATGCTCAAACTACCACACAATTGCACTCATCTCACATGCTAGTAAAGTAATGCTCAAAATTCTCCAAGCCAGGCTTCAGCAATACATGAACCGTGAACTCCCTGATGTTCAAGCCGGTTTTAGAAAAGGCAGAGGAACCAGAAATCAAATTGCCAACATCCACCGGATCATGGAAAAAGCAAGAGAGTTCCAGAAAAACATCTATTTCTGCTTTATTGACTATGCCAAAGACTTTGTGTGGATCACAATAAACTGTGGAAAATTCTGAAAGAGATGGGAATACCAGACCACCTGACCTGCCTCTTGAGAAATCTGTATGCAGGTCAGGAAGCAACAGTTAGAACTGAACATGGAACAACAGACTGGTTCCAAACAGGAAAAGGAGTACGTCAAGGCTGTATACTGTCACCCTGTTTATTTAACTTCTATGCAGAGTACATCATGAGAAACGCAGGACTGGAAGAAACACAAGCTGGAATCAAGATTGCTGGGAGAAATATCAATCACCACAGATATGCAGATGACACCACCCTTATGGCAGAAAGTGAAGAGGAGCTAAAAAGCCTCTTGATGAAAGTGAAAGAGGAGAGTGAAAAAGTTGCCTTAAAGCTCAACATTCTGAAAACGAAGATCATGGCATCTGGTCCCATCACTTCATGGGAAATAGATGGCGAAACAGTGGAAACAGTGTCATATTTTATTTTGGGGGGCTCCAAAATCACTGCAGATGGTGATTGCCGCCATGAAATTAAAAGATGCTTACTTCTTGGAAGGAAAGTTATGACCAACCTAGATAGTATATTCAAAAGCAGAGACATTACTTTGCCGACTAAGGTCTGTCTAGTCAAGGCTATGGTTTTTCCTGTGGTCATTCATGTATGGATGTGAAAGTTGGACTGTGAAGAAGGCTGAGCGCCAAAGAATTGATGCGTTTGAACTGTGATGTTGGAGAAGACTCTTGAGAGTCCCTTGGACTGCAAGGAGATCCAACCAGTCCATTCTGAAGGAGATCAACCCTGGGATTTCTTTGGAAGGAACGATGCTAATGCTGAAACTCCAGTACTTTGGCCACCTCATGCGAAGAGTTGACTCATTGGAAAAGACTCTGATGCTGGGAGGGATTGAGGGCAGGAGGAGAAGGGGGCAACTGAGGATGAGATGGCTGGATGGCATCACAGACTCGATGGACATGAGTCTGAGTGAACTCCGGGAGATGGTGATGGACAGGGAGTCCTGGCGTGCTGCAATTCACGGGGTCGCAAAGAGTCGGACACGACTGAGCGACTGAACTGAACTAAACTGAACTGGGTCTCTTCTAGTCTCTTGCTGGGTCTATCTCAGTCTCTGACTATATAGTACCCTCTCTCTCTTGCTTGACCATGAATCCATATTCTTGAATTACAGTAACAAGTAATGGCTCACATCTCCATTGTGTCCTGCCTTCTAAACAAAGGCTAATTCACTCTGCTGCCTTTCAGTATAATGTTGTCGTTGTAGTTGTTCAGTTGCCCAGTCATGTCTGACTATTTGCGACTCCAGGGGCTGCAGCATACCAGGCCTCCCTGTCCCTCACCAAGTTCGTGTCTATTGCCTCAGTGATGCCAGCCATCTCATCCTCTGATGCCCTCTTCTCCTCTGCCCTCAATCTTTGCAGCATCAGAGACTTTTTCAGTGAGTTGGCTGTTCTCATCAGATGACCAAAATACTGGAACTTCAGCTTCAGCATCAGTTTTTCCAATGAGTATTCAGGATTGATTTCCCTCAAGATTGACATAAGAACATATTCAGTATAATTGACAATGACAATCATCCTCATAATTAATCAATCAATACCTGTTCACTAACTGCTCCAAGGTACTCGCACATACTATACTTCAAAATGACCTGCCTAGAGACAAGATGCAAGATGGTTTAGGACAAGGATAACATGGCGTCAGGAACAAGATAAGGGGATACTTAGAGTAAGTCAAACTGTGTTCTTGGAAGTAAGAATAGAAAGAAAATATGTTCAATGCTGTAAAATATGGGGGGAAAGTGTAAGGCATAGTTATTTCTCATCACTTCAGTCGTGTCTGACTCTTTGAGACCCTACGGACCACAGCCCACCCAGGCTCCTCTGTCCACGGGATTCTCTAGGCAAGAATACTGGAGTGGGTTGCTGTGCCCTCCTCCAAGGGATCTTCCCACCCCAGGGATCAAGCCTGAGTCTCTTATGTCAAACCTGCATTGGCAGATGGGTTATTTACCACTAGCACCACCTAGAAGCCCTATTTCTTTCTAAGATGCTTTAAATCTAGTTGTGGAATTTATGATGAGAATAATTACACTCATTTTTATTGATGGTTCAGTTCAGTTCAGTTGCTCATTCTTGTCCAGCTCTTTGCGACCCCATGGACTGCAGCACACCAGGCCTCCCTGTCCATCACCAGCTTGATGGTAGAGGATAGTTATTAGTATATTTGTTCAGGTTTGCAATCCAGCATTGTGTGACAAAGCAGAGAGGGGCCACGTTTCCCTCCTTGGTCACCTGAGGAGGCTCCCAGGTGACCTTGGTTTCATCTGGTAAGGGGTGACCATGTGACCTCAGCCAAGGGAATCAGAGACTCTCTCCCTAGAATTTGAATTTTGAGCAGAGTGACAAGAAAGTAGTTTGAGCTGATACCCTGGATGGAAGTGCCCCAAGAATTCCCCACCAGTTCTTATGAGAGCTTCTTTATCTCCTGTCCTCTGAGTCTCATTCGTCAGCTTTTCTTTTTATTATATGAGCAGGCCCGTGGCCTTCCAATAGTTGCCTGGTCTATGTAAGTTGGCCAGAGAGTTGTTTAAATCAAAGAATTCTAATTCAAAACCACCTATATTTGGTTAGGTTCTGTGTTGTGTGCTTTTATGCTCATTTACTTTAATCATCCCCAAAATCAAAAGACTTCGGTGCTGTTGAGTCTGATAGGCATATTCTCTCTTTGTCTGAGTTCTGAATGGAAAAAAAGACAAAGGTCCCAAACATATCATTTTTATTACTGATAGAGCATATATTTTCAGATGAATGGATTTTCTGATACTATAGCCCAGAAGTGAAAAAAACTCATACAGGTGCCCTGTGTCAGAGCAGACCTCCTAATGCGGAGGCAGTCTTCTACAGAACATCTGTCATGAAGCAACAGAAAAGGAAGATTCCTCATGTGGTCACTCACGCTCAAGAAAAAGGAATGGAGGAGCCAAGAATGATCAATTTGTTCTTCCTGAATTTACCAGTCAAGTCAGTTACTCTCCTCTACTTGTCTTCTTTACATTGCAATAAGTGAAAGGGATGAAAGGCATTGCTGCTGCTAAGTCGCTTCAGTTGTGTCTGACTCTGTGCGACCCCATAGATGGCAGCCCACCAGGCTCCCCTGTCCCTGGGATTCTCCAGGCAAGAACACTGGAGTGGGTTGCCAGTTCCTTCTCCAATGCATGAAAGTGAAAAGTGAAAGTGAAGTCGCTCAGTCGTGCCCGACTCCTAGTGACACTGTGGCCTGCAGCCTACCAGGCTCCTCCATCCATGGGATTTTCCAGGCAACAGTACTGGAGTGGGGTGCCATTGCCTTCTCTGAGGAAAGGCATTAGGGCTTTTATAACAACTTAGCTCCTTCTGCAAGGAAGGAAATACCTGGAGAAGGGGAGAATCACCCTTCCCAAGATCAGTTAGCTCTTGTTGTTAATCCTATTTCCAGGAATTTGCTAAACATTGTGTATGGATTATGTTGTTTCATCCTCACAATTACTCTCCTAAGTATTTACTAAAAGCATGCTCATCTTATAGATGAAGATACTCGGGTTTAGAGAGATTAACTAACTTCCCAGGAGACCCAGCTAGTGTGGGATAAAGCCAGGCTTCCAACCCAAGCAGTGTTGACCCGATTTTGTGTCTTATGTCACTGTCCCAGAAGAGCCTGTTCAAGGAGGAAACTGACACCAAGAGAAGTCAGCCCACTGAGATAGTAATTGGTTGAGCGAGATAACCCGCAATTAGATCTGACAGCAAACAGCATGTACTTAGCCATTATATAAACGCGCAAAATAGTCAGAAAAGTTTGAGTACCAAGAGGCACTCACAAAAGAAACAGGAATTTAGTCTGGAGCACTCACACAAACAGGGCTTCTCTGATAGCTCAGTTGGTAAAGAATCTGCCTGCAATGCAGGAAACCCTGGTTCGATTCCTGGGTTGGGAAGATCCCCTGAAGAAGGGAACAGTTACCCGCTCCAGTGTTCTGGCCTGGAGAAGTCCATGGACTGTGTAGCCCATGGGTTCGCAAACAGTCGGACATGACTGAGCAACTTGCGCTTTGCTCTCACACAAACTATATAGATGGCTGGTGTTAGGAACTGGATATTAAAAGGTAGGTTGGATATATTTTGGAGAAGGAAATAGCAACCTGCTTCAGTATTCTTGCCTGAAAACTCCCATGGACAGAGGAGCCTGGGAGGCTACAGTCCAAAATGTTGTAAAAATTTGGACATGACTAAACACACACACGCACATGGGGTATGTTTTGAGGAAGGCGTTTCAGTCTGAGACCAGCATGAATCCTAGGTGGCTGGGTAAAAGTGAGCTTAGAGAACACTGCATCCATGAGGAAGATGAAGAAGCAGAAATTTAGGAGGTGGGGTGAGGAGAGGACGGAGCTCTAAGAGCATTAGATCAAAGGACCACGTGTGAGGGGATCAAAAAGATAGATGAGGAAATCAAATAGACAAAATCCCAATTACAGGATTTTAAACCAAGCAAACAAGTTTAGGGTATAAGATCCTTGAGCACAGTTTGAGGGAACAACCTGCCACACAAGCCTGTCAGTGATCCTCATCATGGAGGAGGATGAGATGGAATTGAAGAGACCTTGTGAGACCCTAGTGGGTTCTCATCATGGAGGAGGACGGGATGGAATTGATGATATCTTGCTAAACCCTAGTGGGTTCTCATCATGGAGGAGGACGGGATGGAATTGACGACATCTTGCGAGACCCTAGTGGGTTCTCATCATGGAGGAGGACGGGATGGAATTGACGATATCTTGCTAAACCCTAGTGGGTTCTCATCATGGAGGAGGACGGGATGGAATTGACGACATCTTGCGAGACCCTAGTGGGTTCTCATGGAGGAGGACGAGACGGAATTGAAGAGACCTTGCGAGACCCTAGTGGGTTCTCATCATGGAGGAGGACGGGATGGAATTGACGATATCTTGCGAGACCCTAGTGGGTTCTCATCATGGAGGAGGATGGAATGGAATTGATGATATCTTGTGAGACCCTAGTGGGTTCTCATCATGGAGGAGGACGGGATGGAATTGAAGAGACCTTGCTAAACCCTAGTGGGTTCTCATCATGGAGGAGGACGGGATGGAATTGAAGAGACCTTGCGAGACCCTAGTGGGGACCTCAGTCCAAAAGGAAGGTGATGAGAGACTGAACGAGGCACTACAACCCCACTGGAGAGGTAACGAAACCCACGGAAAGAAGTGGTAACTGAGAGACCCCTGCAATTTGGTGGCAGGAATGACTCAGGGAGGCCTCGGAGGGGAAAAGTGAAAACTTATATCGGTTTAGAAACTAAGGGATTTGAAAATATCATTTGAAGAAATTGGAGAAATAAAAATTTGGCTTTGGAAATCTGGTCTTCTGTTCCTGGGCCCCTGTTGTCACCTTAACCAAGACCTGAGCTCGGGAAAGGGCCTTATTAATCCCACCAAGGCTTGCATGACAGGCCAGAACTAAGACAACAGTACTCTCAGGGGAAAAAGAAAAAACATTAATCTTGGTGATGAAGGATTTTTAAATTATCCCCGTTAGAGAAATGCAGGCAGAAGCAGCCGGCAGAGGAGGAATCTGAGGGGAAAGGAGGACTCACTACGCTTGGGAGCCGGTGTCGCGTCAGCGCTCCCCACCTCGTGGCTCCCCTGGCGCCCTAGGGCCCTTCTCAGCACTGACATGCTTGCCCGCGTTCAGCCCCGACAGCAGCCCTGCAAGGCTGACACTGTGATCCTCGTTTGAGAGACGAGCAGAGAGGCACAGAGAGGCTGCACAAAGTGCCCCAAGTCACAGCATTAAGAAGGGGCAGAGCTGGGTCTGAACCAGCAAGGTGGCTTTTAGAGGATTAGTTCTAATGACAAAAATGAGAAGCTGCGGCAATATGAGCAAACCATCACATCAGCACTTCTGAAACTTTTTAACTAGTAAAATTCTTATTAGTTTATTCCTAGTTAAATCTTCCTCAGGAGATGGGCAGAGAGATGGTAGACAGATAGATAGACAGGAAGAAAAGAGCTGAACTATTCCAGGGCTTTCTGATAGCTCAGCTGTAAAGAATCCACCTGCAATGCAGCAGAGCCCAGTTCAGTCTCTGGGTTGGGAAGATCCCCTGGAGAAGGGAAAGGCTGCCTACTATAGTATTCTGGCCTGGAGAATTCCATGGGCTTCTCCAGGGGGAGAATAGTTCATGGGGTCACAAAGAGTTGGACAGGACTGAGCAGCTTTCACTTTCACTTTCATTCCAGGTCAAAGGAACACAGTGAGAGTCAGGAATCTGGAGCCTCTCTTGTCCCCCCGTTGCTTCCACGGACATTAGGTTGTCCACGGAAATGCAATCAGAACACAACTGCAGTGTGAAGCAGCTCATTCCTTTCACCTCTTACTCTTCTAAGTGGTAAAGAATGGACGCAGGGAAAATCAGAGATTGAAATACCAGTGTTATTGATAGGCCTCTGCTAATGACTAGATTGGAAAACACTGTGAACTCTTTCAGCTCCCTCGCCGAACTAAATCGATGAACGACCAATGCAGATACAGACAGGAGTAGGGTCACTCCTCTCAGATTCAGACAGATCAGAGATTAAGAGAACCAGAGACAAGAGACAAGACAGCACTATGAACCAAGCTAGTGGAGGGGATGGAATTCCAGCGGAGCTCTTTCAAATCCAAAAAAATGATGCTGTGAAAGTGCTGCACTCAATATGCCAGCAAATTTGGAAAACTCAGCAGTTTTCCAGACTGGAAAAGGTTAGTTTTCATTCCAATCCCAGAGAAAGGCAAGGCCAAAGAATATTCAAACTAGCACACAACTGCACTCATCTCACTCATCTAACACTCTGGCAAAGTAATGCTCAAAATTCTCCAAGCCAGGCTTCAACAGAATGTGGACCGTGAACTTCCAGATGTTCAAGCTGGATTTAGAAAAGGCAGAGGAACCAGAGATCAAATTGCCAACATCTGCTGGATCATCAAAATACCAAGAGAGTTCCAGAAAAACACCTATTTCTGCTTTATTGACTCTGCCAAAGCTTTTGACTGTATGGATCACAACAAACTGTGGAAAATTTTTAAAGAGATGGGAATATCAGACCACCTAATCTGCCTCCTGAGAAATCTGTATGCAGGTCAAGAATCAACAATTAGAACTGGACATGGAACAACAGAGTGGTTCCAAACCGGAAAAGGAGTACATCAAGGCTGTATATTGTCACCCTGCTTATTTAACCTATATGCAGAGTACATCATGTGACATGCTGGGCTGGATGAAGCACAAGCTGGAATCAAGACTGCCAGGAGAAATATCAATAACCTCAGATATGCAGATGACACCACCCTTATGGCAGAAAGTGAAGAAGAAGTAGAAAGCCTCTTGATGAAAGCAAAAGAGGAGAGTGGAAAAAGTTGGCTTAAAACTCAATATTCAGAAAACTAAGATCATGGCATCCAATCCCATCACTTCATGGCAAATAGATGGGGGAACAATGGAAACAGTGACAGACTTTATTTTCTTCAGCTCCAAAGTCACTGCAGATGGTGACTCTAGCCATGAAATTAAAAGACGCTTGCTCCTTGGAAGAAAAGTTATGACCAAACTAGAGAGCATATTAAAAAGCAGAGACATAACTTTACCAACAAAGATCCATCTTATCAAAGCTACGGTTTTTCCAGTAGTCTATAATGGATGTGAGATTTGGACTATAAAGAAAGCTGGGCACCGAAGAACAGATGTTTTTGAACTGTGGTGTTGGAGAAGACTCTGGAGAATCCCTTGAACTGCAAGGAGATCCAACCAGTCCACCCTAAAGGAGATCAGTCCTGGGTGTTCTTTGGAAGGACTGATGCTGAAGCTGAAACTCCAATACTTTGGCCACCTGATTCAAAGAACTGACTCATTGGAAACAATCCTGATGCTGGGAAAGATTGAGGGCAGGAGGAGAAGGGGATGACAGAAGATTAGATGGTTGGATGGCATCACCAACTCAATGAACATGAGTTTGAGCAAGCTCCAGGAGTTGCTGATGAACTGCAGGCGTGCTGCAGTCCAGGGGGTTGCAATGAGTTGGAAATCACTGTGCAACTGAACTGACTGAGACAGGAGGTTTAGCTGTACAAGAAACCTGTGTGGTGAGGAAATGTCAGACTTTCCCCCTTTATTCTGCCTTACACGTAGCTGGTAGAGACAGGTATAAGCAGGGTGATGTGCACAATTCTATGGGCACCTGAATGATGTCCTAAGGTGGAAGAGTCAGGGGCATGTTCATAATATGCAATGATCTGTACAGTTCAAGTATTAACCAACAAAAGTGGGACCTGGATATTAAGCGGACATACCTTTAAACCAACCAGGAGGGGAAAATGGCTGAGAATAGTTAAAATCTAGTGGAAAGCACAAGAGAAGAGCACTTTTGACATACCACCTTCAGCATCAACAGTCTGTACAGTCAGTCTGTACAGTGGTGATTGGTCCAATAAGCAAGGTCCAAATTTGTCAATGGGCTTCCCTGGTGGTTTAGATGGTAAAGAATCTGCCTGCAATGAGGGAGACTGGGGTTCGATCCTTGGGTTAGGAAGATCCCCTGGAGAAGGGAATGACAACCCACTCCAGTATCCTTGCATGGAGAATTCCATGGCCAGAGAAGCCTGGCAGGCTGTAGTCCATGGGGTTGCAAAGAGTCAGACCCAACTGAACATAACAAATACACAGATGACCTATGCAGAAAGAGTACCTTAGATGGGACTACGGAGCTGAGGGGTGTTCTGAACATCTGTCTTTAGAGTTCAAGCATCCAGACCTCATTAAGGTCCAAGACAGAAGCCTCTTCACTCCTGTGAAGACTTCCCTGCTTACCCTAAATTGTTTCCCTTCTATATAAGCCCTCATAGCAGCATGTATCTCATTTATGATACTCCTCTTTGTTGGATTGGATGCGTTATTCGTCCTTGGATCCCAATGGTTCTCATTCAGTGGCAATTTTTGATTGTCACAAGTTGGGCTGGGCTGGTGCAGGGGGAGGGCATCTAGCAGAGGCCAAAGATGCTGGTAAACTTCCTACAATGCACAGGACAGCCACCACCCCCTCAACTACACAAATGTCCCGTGTGGCCAAAATGTCAACAATGCCAAGGTTGAGAAATCTTTCTATATTCCTAGTGCTTCACACATGGTAGGTGTACAATAAATGTCTGCTCAGAGAAGAAACAGATGAATGGATGGTTTGTATTTTTTTAAGTAGTTCATCTCCTACTTGAAACCCCTACTAAGAGTTGGCCTGTGGATGTTGTAGCTGTTTGTTTTTGGATGAATGGTCGGTCATGGTGACCTGCATTTTGTAAGATGGTACATGACTCATCTGCTTCTTCTTCTCTTCACCAGTGCTCCATTGCCTATAGATCAAAATGTTTATGCCTAAGGATGGCATACGAGGCCTTCTATGATCAGTCCCGCCTACCATGTACCATTCCCCATTGCATATCCCGCACTCCAGCCAACTCTGCTAAATTATATTCAGCTCACATACATACACTGCTGTTTAGAATTTTCATGGCCTCATTCAATGTCTTCTCCTTGCCTAGAATTTGCTATACAATCCTATACCGTAACTACTAGTTGAGCTTCCATTCACCTAGTTTAACTTTTCTATTTTACTTTTATGTATGGCTGATCCTTGAAGGGCAGGAGTTAGAACTGCCCAAGTTCACTTATATATGATTTTTTTCCCAATAAATACACAGTTGTCCCTAAGCACCTGCAGGGGATTGGTTCCAGGACCCTCCTTGAATACCAAGATCTGAGGACATTCAAATCCCATAGGCTTCTGTATCTGCAAAATTTGTGTATGTGTTTTAAATTTATACTTGCAGCTGGCTGAATCCTTGGATGGGGAATTTACCAATAAGAAAGATGATCATATTCCCTTATTCACCTTACAGAAGTTATCAGGCATTCTTTTGTGATTTTCCTTGTGTCCCCTGCTCCCATATAGGATTTTATGATATTATATTACATCAATTTGTTTGCACATATGTCCTTCTCATCTAAACTGTGAACTCCTTTGAGATATATATCTCCCCAGCACCTATCTCCATTCCTGACAAAGAGGTAGTTTTTGTTCAGTTGCTAAGTCATGTCCGACTCTTTGTGACCCCGTGGACTGCAGCATACAAGTCTTCCCTGTGCTTCAACATCTCCCAGAGTTTGCTCAAACTCATGTCCATTGAATTGGTGATGCCATCCACCCATCTCATCCTCTCTTTTCCCTTTCTCCTCTTGCCCTCAATCTTCCTCACCATCAGGATCTTTTCAAATGAGTCAGTTCTTCACATCAGGTGGCCAAAGTATTGGAGTTTCAGCTTCAGCATCAGTCCTTCCAATGAGTATTCAGGGTTGATTTCCCTTTAGGATCAACTGGTTGATCTTCGCGCAGTCCAGGGAACTCTCAAGAGTCTTCTCCAGCACCGCATTCAAAAGCATCAATTCTTCGTCAGTCAGCTTTGTTTATGGCCCAATTCTCACATCTGTACATGACTACTGGAAAAACCATAGCCGTGACTATACAGACCTTTGTTGGCAAAGTGATGTCTCTACTTTTTAATATGTTGTCTAGGTTTGTCATAGCTTTTCTTCCAAGGAGCAAGAGTCTTTAATTTTATGGATGCAGTCACCATCTGCAGAGATTTGGGAGTGCAAGAAAGTAAAATCTGCCACTGCTTCCACTTTTCCCCCTTCTATTTGCCATGAAGTAATGGAACCGAATGCGAAGATCTTTGAATACTGAGTTTTAAGTCAGCTTTTTCACTCTCCTCTTTCACTGTCATCAAGAAGCTCTTTAGTTTCACTTCACTTTCTGACATTAGAGTGGCATCATCTGCATATCTGAGGTTATTGATACTTGTCTTGGCAAACTTGTTTCCAGCTTGTGATTCATCCAGCCTGCCATTTCACATGATGTACTCTGTATAAATCTGTATACAAGTTAAATAAGCAGGGTGACAATATACAGCTTTGACATACTGCTTTCCCAATTTGGAACCAGTCCATTGTTTCATTTCCAGTTCTAACTGTTGCTTCTTGACCTGTATACAGGTTTCTCAGGAGGCAGGTAAGATATTCCCATCTCTTTAAGAATTTTCACAGTTTGTTGTGATCCACACAGTCAAAGGGTTTAGCATAGTTAATGAAGTAGATATTTTTCTGGAATTCCCTTGTTTTTTCTATGATCCAATAGATATTGGCAATTTGAACTCTGGTTCCTTAGCCTTTCCTAAATCCACCTTGTACATCTGGAAATTTTTGGTTCACACACTGTTGAAGCCTAGCTTGAAGGATTTTGAGCATTACCTTACTAGCTTGTGAAATGAGCGCAACTGTACGGTAGTTTGAACCTTCTTTGGTATTGCTCTTCTTTGAGATTGGAATGAAAACTGACCTCTTCCAGTCCTGTGGCCACTGCTGAGTTTTCCAAATTTGCTGGCATATTGAGTGCAGCACTTTCACAGCTGGAATTCCATCACCTCCACTAGCTTTTTTCATAGTAATGCTTCCTAAATCCCACTTGACTTCACACTCCAGGATGTCTGGGTCTAGGTGAGTGACAACACCATCATGGTTATCTGCGTCCTGAAGATCTTTTTTGTACAGTTCTTCTGTGTATTCTTTCCATATCTTCTTAATCTTTTCTGCTTCTCTTAGGTCCATTACCATTTCTGTCTTATTGAGCCCATCTTCGCGTGAAATATCCCCTTGTTATCTCCAACTTTCTTTAAGAGATCTCTAGTCTTTCCCATTCTATTGTTTTCCTCTATTTCTTTGCATTGCATTAAGAAGGCTTTCTTATCTCTCCCTGCTATTCTCTGGAGCTCTGCTTTCAGTTGGATTTATCTTTCTCTTTTCCCCTTGCCTTTCATGTCTCTTCTTTTCTCAGCTATTTGTAAGACCTCCTCAGACAACCGCTTTGCCTTCTTACATTTCTTTTTGTCTGGGATGGTTCTGGTCACTGCTTCCTGTAGAATGGTACAGACTTCTGTCCATAATTCTTCAGGCACTTTGTCTACCAGATCTAATCCCTTGAATCTATTTGTCACCTCCACTGTACAATTGTAAGTGATTTTATTTAGGTCATACCTGAGTGATCTAGTAATTTCCTCTACTTTCTTCAATTTAAGCATAAATTTTGCAATAAAGAGCTCATGATCTGGGCCACAGTCAGCTCCCAGTCTTGTTTTTGCTGACTGTGTAGAGCGTCTCCATCTTTGGCTACTAAGAATATAATCAATCTGGTTTCAGCTGGTGATGTCACATGTAGAGTTGTCTCTTGTATTGTTGGGAAAACTCAATAATTGTTTGATGGATGAATGGATTAATGAATAAAGAATGTTCTACAAATAGTCCTGTCACTAGATTAGACTTAATGATAATCCTTTGATGTTTAAGGCCTAAACCCATATGCTAAATCACTTTGTGTCCGACTCTGTGCAACCCCGTAGACGGCAGCCCACCAGGCTTCCCTGTCCCTGGGATTCTCCAGGCAAGAACACTGGAGTGGGTTGCCATTTCCTTTTCCAATGCATGAAAATGAAAAGTGAAACTGAAGTCGCTCAGTCCTGTCTGACCCTTAGCGACCCCATGGACTGCAGCCCACCAGGCTCCTCCGTCCATAGGATTCTCCAGGCAAGAGTACTGGAGTGGGGTGCCATTGCCTTCTCCAAGGCCTAAACGCATAGGTTTGGACAAATCAGTTGGATCTGCACACTGACATTTAAATAGCTGAGTAGTAAAAAAGTTATGATGAAGAATATGCATTATTTTAGCATGTTTGCAATAAATCCAGTCAACAAATCCCTTATTAACCATTCTTGATAAAAGACACCAGATCCTAGGACTTCTCTGGCTAAGACTAATGGCTAAGACTCCATTTTCCCAATGCAGAGGGTCTATTTGGAGACTTGATTCTCCCAGTGCAAATCCCTGGTCAGAGAACTAGATCCCACATGCTACAACTAAGAGTTTGCATGCTGCAAGTAAAAGGTCCCACATGCTGCAACTGATATCCAGCGTAGATAAATAAATTAATTTTTTAAAGCTATAATAATAATCACTAATAAGCCAGATCCTTAGACCTAGGGTGGCAAACTGAGATGTTATGGATATATTAAATTTGCCTGCATATAAAAATTGTCTGGAAAACTATTAAAACATTAAACAGATACCTCAGCCCTAACCAATTAAATCAGAATCTCTTGGGGCATTGAGAGGGCAGGCATGACTTAAAACACTGAATTCACAAGTGTTTTAATGTGCAGAGAAGGCTGAAAACTTCAGCAGTTCTGCACAGAGGGAGACACTCCAAAGATTTCAGTAGCTATAAGAAACTACGGTTCCCCTGAAAATGAAGGTGACCAATGGAAAATTTCTATTTTATATAGAATGGGAGGGAGAATTAATCGCTGTTTCACACTGTGGGAACAAAGCCCATCACTTCCACCAGGGACTCTACAGTGGAAAAGTTGACCTAATTTCTTTTATAAATTCAGGCTGCAATAGTGAGTAGCATTGTCGCGAGGATCACAAGTCAGCCAGATTTGGGAATGCCAGACACTTTGATTTCCTCTCACTTCGATTTCCTCCTATTTCTTTCAGCATGGGAACTATACCATGCGTATGTGGTATGACTGATCATGGACACAGCACTGAGCTAATGATATAGCTCTTAAACTAGTTCCAAGTGTTATTTTGATGAGGGATTCAAAGGGTGTACATCAAAATCACCAGAGAAGAATTTTAAAATAAAAATCTCTGGAGATAGAATCCATTCTGTTTTTTACTGTCAATTCCTTTGGCGATTTCCAGGGTTGTCTCCTATTTACATATAAGTATTTTAAATGAACCAGCATCTTGTATAAAATCGATTCATCAGCTTATCAAACTTAAAAGCAAAAAGAAGACCAGCATCACCTGGTCTGAATGTACTGAATTCCTGCTTTTTCAAAGAAGGTATATTTATTCCTAAATAAAAAGTATTACTTAGAGACCAAGTGGCATACAACTTCATCCAGGACATGAACTGCAAGTAGGCAATATTCTGTTAAAAATCCTAGCATCTGTTTTGCATTTTCAGCTGGAAAGCAAGTATTTCCCATCTAACTCCGCTGATTCACTCACTGGAGTACTGTAAATGTTAGGACAGATTCTCTCTTTCCATGCCAATGAACTCGATTGGCCTCTTACAATTACTAAAATTAATTTACAGAAATATGTAATAAAAATCTTTCAAGGAAGAGAAGACGGAGATACTTGTGGATTGCAGCATGGGCACATTCTACTAACATCACGTCTATGCCAATGGCCATTTGCCATGCTGCTTCAGGTCTACAGCTGCTGCTGGTTAGCAAAAATTCCATTCACAGCTGTCCAGATGAATCAAATGTCCAATTAGCATTTCTTGCTCAGTGACAGGATTCTGCCCAGAACAAAAATTTTGAAACAGAAAGCACAAAAAAAAGAGAAAGTTTGATTCGTATTCTTGCTGAAAACAGTACTTTGTGAATTCTTGAATGCCTTCTTAGGGAAAAAAAATTATAGGAAGCTAACAAAATCTGCTAACAATGTTTTTTTTTTTTCCTTAAAAACAGTTAAGTTCAAAACATTTCAGCTGATCATATGCATGCCTTCCTGATGAAAAGCCTCAGTCTGTTCCTTTCTGTTCCTCAGCTCCGAAACACCATCAGCATCCTAAATTTGCCAGCCACTACAAATGGAAGATGGCTCCACTAATAAATCCATCGTCCATTTTCAGTTTAAACTGAAAGGTTTAAACTAAGGTGAGAGGAAAATGAACTCAGCTCAGTTTTCAGATTTCTCTTAATGGTGGTAACTAGCCCAGTTTTCAGATTTCCCTATATGTTCAAGTATGCTAAGGTACTCAGCAAAATACATAGAATTTTAACTCAAAAAAACTCAAGAGTAGAATAGCTCAAGAAGCTCTTTGTATTCCCCCACTGCTTAAAGCCTTTCCAGTGGTTTTTCAGCTTCACATAGAATAAAATTACCAAGGCCCAGCATGATTCAGGCTCCACTCTCAACCTGTGGATTCAGGCTCCACCCTCAACCTGTGGCTCTCTCCCCTCAGCCCACATGCCCCAGATACACTGGCCTAATTTCAGTTCTGCATCTCAGTCAGCCAACATCTTCTCTACCCCAGGGCCTTTGCACATGCTGTTTCTCCTGAATACTTTTCCTTTCTCTCTTTTACAACTCTACTTCCTCTGACAGTCCTTGATTATATCTGTCTAGCCCCATCTTCCTCTTGTTGCAAATCCTTTCTAATTTCCTTCTTTGTTTCTTGTACCACACATCACAGTTTACAATTTATTTTTTCTGTGTACGCTTTTTTTCCTTTTGGCTTTTGTCTCTGACTGGAAGGAAGTCTGTAGAAAGGCAGAGCTTAAGTTACTTTTGTTCATCATACTATCTCCACTGCCCAGCATAGTGCCTTTTACTTACTAGCATCTCAATAAATTGAGATGTTATGATAATAACATCTATGATAATAAATGAGTGAATGCATGAGTGTTAATTCATGTTTTAAGTAACCATGTGACCAAACTGTACTATACAATGGAACAGACATCTTTCTTTTCTCTGTACTAAGAAGGTCTTCCTAAATAAGGACCTTTATCCATAATAAGGAAGTGAAAATTTTCAAAGTAACTTAAATTCCATATTAATAACTGCTATTTGTAGAGCAATTTATAGCCCACAGGCTTCCTTGTACTTTTACCACTATTATCTTTCCTATGTTTTAGGAAAAAAACCCAATAAGTACAGAGTACCTTCTTAGTTGCCCAAGATTACAAATAAATAAAGGACAGAAATGGGACTCAATTCCAGGTCAACAGATACTTAATTTACTGGTCTTTCCTCCTTAATCCCTACCTACCTCATTAGTTTCTCTGTCTTGCGGTCTGGTTACTTCTGCCAAAGTCTGGAGACAATTTTCAGAAGAATCTACCCTGAAGGAGAAGTACAGCTTGATTTCGAATTTGATTGAATGTACTGCTAAATTAACTTGCTGGAGAAAATTCATTTTCTAGGAGTGGCTTCAGCATACATTTTAAACAATTAACAAACACAGTGCATATGTTAAAAAACAAAACTGAACCATAAAAAACGGACAATGGAAGAGACCGAGTAAACAGAGGCCACCCTGTCCCTAACCCATGGGGTGTCCACTGCTATGTGTATAAAGGATAGTCACAGGCAGAAGACTTATCCGTATTTTTATCTTTCTGGAGACAGTTATACACATGTTTTGTGTAAGTCAAGTACCCTTTAGTCAAAATTGTTCCATTCACTGTCATTTTCCCATGGCAATGTTGATTTTTGTGACAGGCTTCACCATTAACACTGTAGCCCAAATGTTTCCATAGCAGCGTGTGAGCTGTGGCTGCAGAAATAGTCTTCCCCTCCACAGTCACACTGATGTTTAAAGCAGTAATTACAAGAGCGATTTATTAAGTCAGTTAAGCTTTGTGTTTTTTTAATGCAATGACTGTGCTGTTTTATTTAAAAAATAAATGTTCATATAGAAATTATTTTATTATTGTTTTATTCAAACTAAAAATCAAAATTAAGAAGGGAAGATAAAAGAGGGAAGAGGAGAGAAAGGAGGAGGGAAAATGTGAGGACGAGAGGGAGAAGAAGAGAGGGGAGGGGGTTATGTTCCAGAATGCCGGTGTCTTATGTTATTAATGAAAATAAATTTAAAGATCCAATTTCTTTTTCAATATTAAGATGCTTTGTAATTATAGCATTTCTCATTTCCATCAACTTCCAATTCCCTTCTCAGCATGCCTAGGAAGTCTGAACATATTCTGGGTAAGAAGAAGTCTAATCAAGATGCAACTGCTAAGGTCACAGTGAAGGAAATGTTCACAGTTAAAGACAGGGAAGACTGGGATAAGTAGCACTGGGAGAGCGTCTGTGTATTTGCTTCCTCAGCAGTTTTCCTTCTCTTTCAAAATTTTGAGCAGAGTGCCAACTGCAAGGCTAAGCATGCATAAACACAGTTGACTGTTGTCTCCAAATGCAACTTGCAACCTATTTCATCTGAAGCATTTCATAACGTTCTGAATTATTATGCTACAGGATAGTTAGCATAAATGGTAAACAATTCACATTAAGGGTGGAATTACATTTACATTGTTAAATCAAGAGGTTTTCTTTTTTTCTCTTGCTCTTTAGTCTTCAGTACCATTTATATTTGTATCAATAATTTACATTTAACTCATTCAAAATAATCAAGACACCCACATATAGACATGCACAAACACACACATATAATACGCACACACACAGTGACAGAGTCAGTTCAAAAGCTAAGACACCCAGTGCTTCAGACCCAAATCCTCTTCCCGACAGCTCAAGTCCTGCTCCTCTCCCACCAACCTAGCCCTTTTCACAGTCTGCCTTTGAGGTCCTTCAGTCTTGGGAATACCTGATCTGTATATACACAATTAGACAGCATATTACTGTCCAATAAAGCAGACATTACTTTGCCAACAAAGGTCCGTCTAGTCAAAGCTATGGTTTCCCAGTGCTCATGTATGGATGTGAGAATTGAACTATAAAGAAAGCTGAGAGCCAAAGAATTGATGCTTTTGAACTGTGGTGTTGGAGAAGACTTCTCAGAGTCCTTTGGACTGCAAGGAGATCCAACCAGCCCATCCTAAAGGAAATCAGTCCTGAATATTCATTGGAAGGACTGATGTTGAAGCAGAAACTCCAGTTCTTTGGTCACCTGATACGAAGAGCTGACTCATTTGAAAAAACCCTGATGCTGGGAAAAGTTGAAGGCGGGAGGAGAAGGGGACGACAGAGGATGAGATGGTTGGATGGCATCATGGACTCAACAGACATGAATTTGGGTAAACTCTGGGAGTTGGTGATGGACAGGGAGGCCTGTTGTGCTGCGGTCCATGAGGTCACAAAGAGTCGGACACGACTGAGCGACTGAACTGAACTGAAGTGATATACACAATTCTCACCTTCAGGCCCGATCTCTTAGGTACTTGGGAGTCCAGGGGGA
The DNA here is from genome assembly GCF_042477335.2 of Ovis canadensis. NCBI lineage: Eukaryota > Metazoa > Chordata > Mammalia > Artiodactyla > Bovidae > Ovis > Ovis canadensis. Next base: position 13,896,569 of record NC_091255.1, read on the forward strand.
AAACAAAGGAAATCTAAATAGGTATTGAGTATAAGAAGTCATGGCAGGTGTTTATCTATGGACGATTTGATTTAAATCTTTCAAGAGTCTAGCCAGTCTGATACTGTACATACTTTTATAAACACAGTAACATCCATTTCTGGAAAACGATAAATAGACTATAGGTAAAAAATTCTCTCCAATGAGTTTGCTGAGCTGGGACAATGTAATTCTGGACCTGCTGGGACTTACATTTCCTAGCTACAGGAAGGAATCCACTGCTGTAGTTGCGAATAAGGCAGAAAGGCCAGCTGGCATGCTTTCCCTTCTGTATGCTTTTGCATGTGCTGTTCTCTACATCTAAAACATCTCTTTTGCTTTTCCTTCCAAAAAGAATCATAATGCTAATTCCTATCTCATTTCAGATATCAGCTCCTGCCGGAACTCTATCCTCTTTCCCCGTGTTGACTTCCGTGTCCCTGCTCTGTACTCTATAAGCATCTTTTACTTACACCTATAATTCAAATCATCAAGAGCACTGCAATTACCATCTACTGTTTTTCCCATCCTCTACTTGATGGGATTGTCATACAGAGTGAGCATATCCTGGTTATCACTGCATTCACAGCATCTGGGAAAGTAACAGGTATTTGGTAGTAAATATTAGGTGAAATTGAAAACTGTTTCTCAAACCCTGAAAGCTGTTGAGAATTATCTGTCACAAAGAAATAAAGGTAAATTTGCTCTTAAATTTCAGAAATTCTAAATTTTCCTAAATTCTTAGGGGTAAAGTTGGAACCAGTGAAAATTATAGACAGATTTTTTTAGCACAATATAAGAAAAGAATTTTTATCAATCACATGGTTTCAATATTTTCTGTATTTCTATGGTTTTATCAGTATTACTATGTTCTGCATATTTTCATTTTCTTTGTTACTTATTATCATTGGCGTTTATAGCACTTCTTGAAAATATAATTTATAATTTATTTTTGGCCATTTTGGGAAAATCTCAGTCAATATCCTTTCAAATATGTTTCTATCTCCTTTTCTCTTTCCTTAACTTCCAGGGCTACGGCTACATACAAGTATGATAGACCTTCTCACCAAGTGCCCCTAGCCTCCTGTTTTTAATGCTATTATTTCCTTGACTGGGAGAAGGGCATGGCAGCCCACCCCAGTATTCTTGCCTGGAGAATCCCATGGACAGAGGAGCCTGGCAGGCCATGGTCCACACGGTCGCAAACAACTGGACACGACTAACACACTTTCCTTGTATTATTCCAGATATTTTCTTCTGCCTTGTATTCCAATTCACTGCTTTCTCATTAGCTGTGACTAACGTGATGCTAAACCATTTAGTTCTTAATTTCAGTTACTGCATTTTTCACTTCCACAGTTTTTATTTTCTTTTTCACAGTCTCTTGACCTCTGCTGTAATTCTCCATTTTGTTACCCAGTTTCTTGAACATGTTAATCATAGTTAAAGTCCACACCTGATAATTCCAACATCTAGCTCTGTGGATTTATTTCTATTTTCTTTTTTTAATCTAAAATTTTCCAAATTTTTATATCTTTCCATGTCTGGTTATTTTTTTGTCAAATTCTAAATATTGTGTATGAAAAAGTACAGAAATAATTCAAGACTATAAAAGATGTTACCTTCTACAGAAAAGATTTGATTTGCTTGTGACAGCTGCTACAATAGACGTGGTTCACTTTAATCACCTTAATCTCTTACAGCTGAGTTTCAGTCTTTGCGAGAGCTAGGGTTAATCTATTTCTGGCTTCATCTGCCTTGTAAGTATAGCCCTTCAAGAACTGCAGCTGGAAGCCTTGGGTATTTATTTACAAAAGTCCCTCTTCCCTGGTGGGCTCTGTACTCATTTTGTCAGGGCTCCCTTCATATAAATCAAAAGAAAACTCTCATTAACACCTCAGCCTCTCAGTCACCAACTGATACCAACTGACTATGGACTTCATCTCCTGAGTTCTTACCCTCTCCAGTACTTGCTGTTTCAGTAGCTCTTTCAAAACCTTCAAAAAGATTATACACGTGTACATTTATATATATATATATATATATATATATATAAAATCATCCAACATGTTTATATATACTTCTACATCTATATTTCTTGCTATCTTGGTAGTTTTCCAGTACCTTCAAATATTTTTTTAAAAAATATACATTGTCCAGCCTATGTAATAGTTCTTAACAGGACAACTTGTAATCTACACTACCAGAAACAAAATCCTACTATAGGGACTTCCCTGGCGGTATGGTGGATAAGAATCTTCTCGCTAATGCAGGGGACACAGGTCTGATCCCAGGTTTGGGAAGATTCCACATGCCTTGGAGCAACTAGGCCCCCGTGCCACGACTACTGAAGCCCATATACCCGAGAGCCCGTGAGCCGCAATACTGAGCCTGTGTGCCCGGAGCCTCTACTCCACACAAGAGAGGCCACCGCAGTGAGAAGTCCGAGACCCACAGCTAGAGAGCAGCCCCAGTTTACTGCAACTAGAGAAAGTCACATGCAGCATTGAAGACCTAGCATAACCAAACAATATCATAAATAATTTTTTAAAGTTAGATGTAGAAAAAGATCCTACTATAGAATTTTTTTTTAATTTTTATTTTTACTTTATTTTGCTTTACAATACTGTATTGGTTTTGCCATACGTTGACATGAATCAGCCACGGGTGTACATGAGTTCCCAATCCTGAAGCCTCCTCCCACCTCCCACCCCATATCATCTCTCTTCAGTTCAGTTCAGTTCAGTTCAGTTCAGTCTCTCAGTCGTGTTGGACTCTGCGACCCCATGGACTGCAGTACACCAGGCTTCCCTGCCCTTCACCAACTCCTGGAGTTTACTCAAACTCATATCCATTGAGTCGGTGATACCATCCAACCATCTCATCCTCTGTCGTCCCCTTCTCCTCCTGCCTTCAGTCTTTCCCAGCATCAGGGTTTTTTCCAATGAGTCTGTTCTACACGTCAGGTGACCAATATTGGAGCTTCGGCTTCAGCATCAGTCTTTCCAATGAATAGTCAGGACTGATTTCCTTTAGGATTGATGGGTTTGATCTCCTTGCAGTCCAAGGGACTCTCAAGAATCTTCTCCAACAACACAGTTCAAAAGCATCAATTCTTCAGAGCTTAGCCTTCTTTATAGTTCACTTCTCACATCCATATACGACTGATGGAAAAGCCATAGCTTGGACTATATGGACCTTCTTGGCAAAGTAATGTCTTTCCTTTTTAATATGCTGTCTAGGTTTGTCATAGTTTTACTTCCAAGGAGCAAGCGTTTTTTAATTTCATGGCTGCAGTCACCATCTGCAGTGACTTTGGGGCTGAAAAAAAAAAAAGTCTCTCACTGTTTCCATTGTTTCCCCATCTATTTGCCATGAAGTGATGGGATTGGATGCCATGATCTTTGTTTTTGAATGTTGAGTTTTAAGCCAGGTTTTTCACTCTCCTCTTTGACTTTCATCAAGAAGCTCTTTAGTTCCTCTTCACTTTCTGCCATAAGAGTGGTGTCATCTCTGTAACTGAGACTATTGATGTTTCTCCCAGCAATCTTGATTCCAGCTTGTGCTTCATCCAGCCCAGGATTTCTCATGATATACTCTGCATATAGGTTAAATAAGCAGGGTGACATTATGCAGCCTTGACGTACTCCTTTCCCGATTTGGAACCAGTCTGTTGTTCAATGTCTGGTTCTAACTGTTGCTTCTTGACCTGAATTCAGATTTCTCAGGAGGTGGGTCAGGTGGTCTGGAATTCCCATCTCTTGAGGAATTTTCCACAGTTTGCTGTGATCCACACAGTCAAAGGCTTTGGCACAGTGAATAAAGCAGAAGTATATGTTTTTCTGGAACTCTTGCTTTTTCTATGATCCAACGGATGTTGTCAATTTGATCTCTGGTTCCTCTGCCTTTTAAGAATCCAGCTTGACCATCTGAAACTTCACGGTCCACATTCTGTTGAAGCCTGGCTTGGAGAATTTTGAGAATTACTTTGCCAGAGTGTTAGATGAGTGAGGTGAGTGCAATTGTGTGGTAGTTTGAATATTCTTTGGCCTTGCCTTTCTCTGGGATTGGAATGAAAACTGACCTTTTCCAGTCCTGTGGCCACTGTTGAGTTTTCCAAATTTGCTGGCATATTGAGTGCAGCACTTTCACAGCATCATCTTTTAGGATTTGAAACAGCTTAACTGGAATTCCATCACCTCCACTACTTCTGTTTATAGTGATGCTTCCTAAGGCCCACTTGACTTCACACTCTAGGATGTCTGGCTCTATGTAGGTGATCACACCATTGTGATTATCTGGGTCGTGAAGGTCTTTTTTGTATAGGTCTTCTGTGTATTCTTGCCACCTGTTCTTAATATCTTCTGCTTCCATTAGGTCCATACCATTTCTGTCTTTTATTGCACCCATCCTTTCATGAAATGTTCCCTTGGTATCTCTAATTTTCTTGAAGAGATCTCTAGTCTTTCCCATTCTGTTGTTTTCCTCTATTTCTTTGCATTGAGGAAGGCTTTCTTATCTCTCCTTGCTATTCTTTGAACTCTGCATTCAGATGCTTATATCTTTCTATTTCTCCTTTGGCTTTCACTTCCCTTCTTTTCTTGCCTATGTGTAAGGCCTTCTCAGACAACCATTTTGCCTTTTTGCATTTGCTTTTCTTGGAGATGGTCTTGATCACTGCTTCCTGTAAAATGTCACGAACCTCCATCCATAATTCTTCAGGTATTCTGTCTATCAGATCTAATCCCTTGAATCTATTTCTCATTTCCCCTGTATAATCATAAGGGATTTGATGTAGGTCATACCTGAATGATCTAGTGGTTTTCCCTTTTCTTCAATTTCAGTCTGAATTTGGCAATAAGGAGTTCATGATCTGAGCCACAGTCAGCTCCTGGTCTTGTTTTTGCTGATTGTATAGAGCTTCTCCATCTTTGGCTGCAAAAAATATAATCAACCTGATTTCAGTATTGACCATCTGGTGATATCCATGTGTAGAGTCTTCTCTTATGTCAGAAGAGGGTGCTTGCTATGACCAGTGCGTTCTCTTGGCAAAACTCTGTTAGCCTTTGCCCTGCTTCATCTGGTACTCCAAGGCCAAACCTGCCTGTTACTCCAGGTATCTCTTGACTTCCTACTTCTGCATTCCAGTCCCCTATGATGAAGAGGGCATCTTTTTATGGTGAGGTTGGAGTTATGACTGGATAAACCTTAAACTTTACCTGAAGGAGTAAATGCAAGAGAATAGCTAAGGAAATTTTTTTTTAATTTGTCTTTATACCATAAAGTTTTAGTAATAAAACTGTATGATGCTGAGACAAGAATAGCAACAGACCCATACAACCAAAAACAATATAGAACCTTTGGCTGCCCTGCCATGGAAGATGGCAGAGTAGGACGTGTGCCCATCGTTTGTGAGAACACTATTTGCTGAACAGCCATGGACAGGAGGATGTTGGAACCCACACACACAAAAAGATTTCCCACATCCAAGGACGAAGGAGAAGCTGCAACAAGATGGTAGGAAGGATGCAATAAAATTAAAATCAAACCCCATACCCATCAGAGACTCTTAAAGGGCACAAACAAAACCGTGTGTGCACCAGGGCCCTGGGAAAGGAGCAGTGACCCCCACAAGAGACTGAGTCAGACCTGCCTATGAGCTCTGAGGGCCTCCTGTAGAGGCGTGGGTCAGCAGTGACTTACCATGGGGACAGGGGCCCTGGCAGCAGCAGTCCTGGGAGCCACAGAGCGTGGCATTAGCCCTCTTGAAGGAGGTCGCGGTTAGCCCTACAACAGAGCCTGTAGCTCTGCCATAGAGCCAACCGGTGGGCAACCCAGAAACTGCAGAACAATTGTACCAGACAAGTTCTTGCACTGTTGCAAAGATTCTAGGCCCCACAATGAACTTTCTAACCTGCGGATCCAGCAAAGGGACTGAGAATCCCCAGGAGTCTGACTTTGAAGGTCAGCAGGATTTGATTAGAGAACTTCCTCAGGACTGCGGAAACAGAGACTCTTGGTGGGCACAAACAAAACCTTGTGCGCACCTAGACCTAGGGGAAAGGGCAGTGACCCCGCAAGATGCTGAGCCAGACATTTACTTACTATTACTTATACACGATATTTGTCGAGGAGGAATTTCACCTCATAGAAAATCAATGCCAGATGAACCGACAATCCAAAGTTTCAAACAATCATAATAGTGAAGTAGAGAAATCCTTCTTAGGTTAACACGCAAAGGAAAAATCAACAGATTGTCCACATTACATAAAATTTTATAAGGCAAGCAAAAATATATCATAATCAGGGTTAAAATTAAACAGGTAAGCAACGAGCTGGGAAAGGCATAAATGTTAGATATTTATGTAGACAGAGAGACAGAAATGGAGAGAAGGAGACAGAGAAACAATTCTAATACAAACCGATAAAAAGATTAAAACTACTCAAGGTGAATAGGCAATCGACATTATTTTTTCAAAAGTCTATTTGAAGATGTCCAACTTCACTACACTAGAAAAAATATGAAAAACAATAATAAGAGATAGTTTTTTTAGCTTTCAAATTAATATATATATTCTTGGCAAGAGTGTGAGGAGATAGGAACTCATATATTTTTAGTGGGAAGAAAAATTGATGCAATTTTTATAGAGGACAATTTGGCAATATTTATCAAACTGTAAAATATGCCTATCATTTCACTTCTAGGAGTCTCTCCTACAGAAATATTGGCACTTGGGTACAAAGAAGTGTACTCAAACACCATTTCTAATTGTGTAAAACTTGGATACTACCTAAATGTTCCTAAACATAAAATAATGGTTAATTAAATTTTGTGTTTAAATTAAATAGCATACTATAAATCTGTTAAGAAGTATAAGCAATTCTATACTTATCATATTATATATTTGCTAGTGAGAATGATTTGGGAGAATGGCATTGAAACATGTATAATATCATATATGAAACGAGTCGCCAGCCCAGGTTCGATGCATGATACTAGATGCTTGAGGCTGGTGCACTGGGACGACCCAGAGGGATGGTACAGGGAGGGAGGGGGGTGGTTCAGGATGGGGAACACGTGTATATCTGTGGCGGATTCGTGTTGATGTAGGGCAAAACCAATACAATATTATAAAGTAATTAACCTCCAATTAAAATAAATAAATTTTAAAAAATTAGTATTGTTTGCTTTAAAAATTCTGCTTCTGTGAATATCATGTATATTTTATGTGTGGTAACTGTGTGCATCTGTACGTAGCTTATCAAATGAGTTGAATTCAATAAACAACAGAAAACGGCTGTGTGTTTGTTTCCATGTTTCCCCACGCGTCTGCCCACAATGCAGGAGACCCAGGTTCGATCCCTGGGTCGGGAAGATCCCCTGGAGAAGGAAATGGCAATCCACTTCAGCACTCTTGCCTGGAAAATCCCACGGACGGAGGAGCCTGATAGGCTACAGTCCATGGGGTCGCAAAGAGTCGGACGGGACTGAGCAACTTCACTTCACTTCCCCACCCTCAGTTGTATGATACTACAACAAAAAGACCCCACAACCTCTTTTCTAATAACTTGAAGGTACTAAAAAACATACCAGTCTAAATCAAAACTTCAATTTCACATCCAATTTAAAACCCTCTCACCTCTTCCTAGCAGAGGCTTAAGTGTGGCTTAGAGACCAGTGGTGGCGTTTATCCGCTTTCTCTTTCTTCCTTTTTCCCCACCCTTGCTGATGACTTCAACAGTGTCAAGTCAGGGGAAGGGAGGTCTTAAATGGAAAGAGTCAGATGTCTTGGGCTTCCCTGGTGGCTCAGATGGTAAAGAATCTGCCTGCAATGCAGGAGACCTGGGTTCGATCCCTGGGTTGGGAAGATCCCCTGGAGAAGGGAATAGCTACCCACTCCAGTATCCTTGCCTGGAGAATCCCATGGACAGAGGAGCCTGGTGGGCTACAGTCCATGGGGTCGCAAAGAGTCTGACCCAACTGGGCAACTTCGCTTTCTTCCTTTCCCATAGGCATAAGCCCTCTACATAGGGAGCCCCCTTACTGGGTCTGAAACAGAGAAGAAAAGTCAAAGACCTACAAATTCCTTTCAGATAATGATATTGCAAATTAATTTCTAGATGCTTTGCATAGGCTGTTACTGATGACACTGCTGGTCTCATTTTGCTCTGTTTTAGTAAATCCTGACCCACACCAGTACTCTCGCCTGGAAAATCCCATGGATGGAGGAGCCTGCTAGGCTGCAGTCCATGGGGTCGCTAAGAGTCGGGCACGAGTGAGCGACTTCACTTTCACTTTTCATTTTCATGCATTGGAGAAGGAAATGGCAACCCACTCCAGTGTTCTTGCCTGGAAAATCCCAGGGACGGGAAGCCTGATGGGCTGCCGTCTATGGGGTCGCACAGAGTCAGACACGACTAAAGCGACTTAGCAGCAGCAGCAGTAAATCCTGGGTGAGTGTGTATGATGCCTCGCTTTAGAATATGAGTCACTGGGACTCTCCTGGTAGTTCAGTGATTAGGAATCCACCTGCCAATGCAGGGGACATGGGTTCAATACCTGGTCTGGGATGATCCCACATGCCTCAAAGCAACTAAGCCCATGAGCCACAGCTACTAAGCCAGCGTGCTGGAGCCCACACTCTGCACCAAGAGGAGCAGCTGCAGCGAGAAGCCCACGCGGCGAAAGCAGAAAGTAGCCCCACTCAGCACGGCTAGAGGAAGCCCGCGTGCAGCAACAAAGACCCAGTGCAGCCAAATATAAATACGCGAATACATGTTTTTAAAAGAAGAATATGCGTCATTTATCACCTATTATCTTCAGTTTTAGTGAAAATGCAAAACAATAGGAAATACTCCATTTAACACGCTGTCACATCTGCACTCCCCGCTCCCCCCCCTCCGCCCAATCTCATACACACAGATATATGTGTACATATCTGTTTTATTACAGGGGGAAAGAAATAGGAGACCCACAAACCGTGAACGTTGGTGGCCTCCACAGTGGAATGAGGGGCAGTGTGAGGGGTGACTTCGTTTTTCACTCTATATTTCTCTGTTGTTGAATTTGCTTACAACAAGCATGTAATTCCATTGTAATTAAGAAAAAATAAAATAGTAACAACAGTAGTAATAATAAAGCAATGATAATAGCTATCATTTTAAGTCTCTAAGTACCAGGCTTTGTGCTTGATGCTTTATTCACATTATCTATTTTAAGCCTCTCACGGCCCCATAATTTTGCCCGTTTGATGGATGAGGTTCCTTTGAGCAACTTGGCCAACGTTTTCAACTGTGCTGGGCTCAGAAACCAATCTAGTCTGCCTCCAGAAATCCTCAACAGTTCTTCTGGTGTATTCTAGCACGTAGCAGGGTAATAGGCAGGTAATAGGTCATAGGCAATCTGTTGGTTGATTGCAGGCTGCGTACTCTCTCTTCCTCTCTAGCACCTAGCGCAGTGTCTTGGGTGTAATAGATGTGTGTTAGGTGCTCAGCAGGACTTCCCTGGTGGCTCAGATGGCAAAGAATCTACCTGCAGGGCAGGAGACCTGCCTTTGATCACTGGGTGGAAAAGATCCCCTGGAGAAAAGAATGGTTACCCACTCCAGTACTCTTGCCTGGAGAATCCCCTGGACAGAGGAGCCTGGTGGGCTCTAGTCCATGGGGTCGTGAAGAGTTGGATACGACTGAGCAACATAGCACGCACGCAGATGCTCAGCAAATGCTTGCTGAATGGATTGAGAGGTCATAAAATTTATCATCCAAACTAGGACACTTCTCATAGTGAAAGTGAGTCTACGTGCAGCTTCATAGGCTCAGCTCATGAAAAATCAGGATTCTTCTGGGAAAAAAAGAGCTGTTTTCCTCTCATCCTTTTGATGGAAGGAAGGAAAGAAAGAGGGAGGGAGGGAACAGGAGAGCAGAGAAAGGGAAGAACATATCCATGGTGATTTCTTGTACTGCAAATTTTTATATAGTACATAAAGCTTTCTCACAATTAATGATATGAAGCTGGAAAATAAAACAGACCTCAGAGAAGTAGTGTATCTTTGTAAAAGAGTTTATTATGTTAGTGATTTCAAGTTATACTATAAAAGAAGAGGGATGGAGAGCTATAAGGAAGTAAGGGAAGCCTGAAAATTTTGAAGGAAAATAACTCCATTTATTTTCAGCCCTTGAAGACAAATAGTGTCTATGTGAGGAGACACAATGATACATCAAAGAACAAATGACCTGGAGACTAAGTTCTTTCCAACAGTTTAGGTAGAGAAGTTTAGGTCTTCTCTGAGGGGCTGAGTTGAAAGTTGCTGGGAGGGGACACGAAGCCTTTCATGCCCGGGACCAGCTGGGGTTCATCCAGTTCTGACCGCTCAGCTGAAAGGACAAAGGGCCTGAGCTGGGGAATAAGAGGCCTGAAGAAACTTTCTGGACAATGGTTTAAGCTTCTCTGAGTCTCACTTTCCTTATCTGCTCATTCAGGATAAAACAGTTACCTCACCATGTGAGGTGAAAATTCAATTAAATACAGAAGGCATGCATCCTCCTAGCCAGGACCTCTGACTGAGCAGTCTGGGACCTGTGTTCCACTTGTCTCTGCTCATTCACATCTGCTGCTGATACTTTGGACCATTTATCTTCCCAGGTGTGGTAAAGAATCCACCTGCCAATGCAGGAGATGCAAGAGATGACGTGCGTTCAATCCCTGGGTCGGGAAGATCCCCTGGAGGAGGAAATGGCAACCCACTCCAGTACTTATGCCTGAAAAGTTCAATGGATGGAGGAGCCTGGTGGGCTATAGTCCATGGGGTGCAGAGAGTCGGTCATGACTGAGCATGCACACAGATAGACTGACTATTTATGTCCCCCACCCCAAATTCGTATGCTGGAATACTAACCCCCAAAGTGACGGTGTTAGGAGGTGGATCTGGTGGAAGTGAATATGTCATGAGAGTGGAAGCCTCATGCGATTAGTGCCTTTACAAAGGAGGCTGCACAGATCTTGCCCCTTTGTGAGGTTACAGTGAAATGACAGTCATCTGTCTATGGGGAAGCAGGGCCCCTCATAGACCCCTCATGCCAAATCTGCCCTTGCCATGGTCTTGGACTTCTCAGTTCCCAGAAATAAATGTTTGTTGTTTCCAAACCACCTAGTATGCTTTGTTGTAGCAGCCCAAATGGACTAAGACAAAGCACATCACATTCGTGTTGCCTTGCAGGACATGTCATGCACTGAAACGACAGCTTGGGCTGGCTGAGAACTCGGGTCTCCATCTGTCTCACTGACCACTGAACCCAGGGAAGGCAAGACAAGGCTCGAGCGGGAATGCTGGGAGAAGATGCAAGGAGCCGTAGGAACTGCAGACGAGCTGTATTCGCTAATGGCTGATGCAGCAGCAAGGCAGACGTGCTTTATTCCCTAGTGGCTGACGCTGACCCTAATGCAGCCGCAAGGGCTGTTCAGGTGGTGCTTATACAGGAATACAGACCAAAGGTGGCACATGGCCAAACGAGGACATCATGATGCGTGTGTGCATTGCTACAAATGATCTTAGCTCTTACATAACCATGCAAAGTCATTGTTTATAGAACATGGGGGAGAGAGAGCCTGACCACCGCCATCTTGGTTAATTGCTATTTCCTTACATCCTACCACTTTAGGGTCTCTCGCCTCACAGTCTACACCCAGTCCATCTTCTGTTATACCCTCTTGGTGAGTAACACTGGCCTTGGACCAACATCCCACAGCAAGAGCAGAGGCTACAGCAACAAACTACTAGGGCACAAGCTATACGCCCAATACATAGCAAAACCCAATGCCAGGTACCGGATGGGTGATTCACACACAAGGGGGCTAGGCACTCATCACCCAGGGTACAACCTGGAACTCATATTGCAGTCCTTGCCTCCATGGAGCTAGGAGAGTGACCCACCGTATTTACCTTCCATAGCCAAGTCCAGTCTACTGTCTGTCCTTGTGCAATCTCAGTTGGAGGGGGTAGCGGTATATTGCCGTGAAGATCCATATCCAGGCTCTAACCCAGATGCAGTGGCATGGTGCAGGAGAGCCTCTACAGGGGCAATTGCACCCCTGCAGGGTTTCTTATTAAGGACGCACAAGATCCCCATAGGTGTCAGGCCCGTCTTTCAAAGAGGGGATTTTTACAGCATTCACAGCCCATCCACATGATTTCAAATACTTTATAAGCTTTGGTGCACACTGTTCTAAATCTGCAAGAGAATCAGAGGTTAGTAACACATCATCAATACAGTGGAACAATTTCACTGATGTTGGGCTCTTCCATCTCACCAAGTCTTCTGCAGGAGGAAGATGTATATATTATTGGGCTGTGCAGGTACCCTAGGGGCGGGACCTGGAACATCCACGGAGTCCCTCCAAAGTGAATGCAAATTGATCTCAGCTCTCATCAGCTATAGCTGTAGAGAAAAAACATTAGCTAAGGCCACCACATGGCGATAAGTGCCCAGCGCTGGGGTCAGTAGGTCCATCAAGTCATGAAGTGATGGCCTGGCAGCGTGCATAGGTGGCACCAGCTTATTCAGCTCTTTACAGTTCACAGTCCTTTACCATGAGCCATCAGGCTTCCAAACAGGCCACACAGGGAGTTAAATGGGCTCTGAGGGGGCCATACAAGGCCCACTTTTACCAGCTCAGCAATGCTGGTGCCTGTGTCTTCATGGGCGACTGGTAGATGATACTGTCTCACAGCTGTTACCCTCCAAGGCGCTAGCAGTAACTGTGGGGGATGCCTCGTGTATTCCCTCACAACGGGCTTCACTACATGCAATTGGGGATGAAACTCCTCTGCAGAGGTTTGCAACATTAGGCTTTGAGGAACATCTATCCCCAAAATGTCTTTTGGGATCGGGGATACATGCAAAGTACACCTAGGCACAGGGAGTCATCCAGTTTCCATGGGTAAGGACACAGCTTTACTGTTTGGCCACTGTAGCCACCAATTTGTGTAGGATGGGGAAACTGCTCCGGCTTGCTGTAAATAAGGCTGCATTTGGCACCGGGGTCAGCCTTAGCCATGACTCTGTACGTTAGTCTGTGACAGTGAATTACAAGCTCTACATGTGGCCTCTGGTCCCCGCTTGAGCTCATCAGGTGGGCACCTTGGCCTGAGCCCTGTTCAAAGTGGAAAAGGGCATGCAGAGGAACAGCCTTGGGCGCCATGCAATCTTCTAACTGAGCTCCCCGATTCTCTTGCTGTGGGTGCTTCTCACACTTGATAAACTGCTGCTCTGGTCTCAGTTGACTCTACAGCTCTAGAAGCGTGGCACTGGGCCATTTATCACTTTTATTTCTGTCAGCTCCCTGTGCCAGCAGATTGGCCCAGATTTGCATTCGTGTCAACCGGATGGGGCCTTTACCAGCTCACCCCCCTTTCGGAGTCTTCACACTTCTAATCCTCTGTGCCTGCCACCATCCCTCTACTTCTTCCAAGCTTGCCCCCATTGAGGTCATCTCATAGACGGGAGGGCCCACATAAGGTGCAAGAATGGCAGGTGATGACATGAAGGAAATAGAGGGAACATTGTTCAAAATGGTGTCTTGCCTGCTGCCTATAAAACGCTTGTTTTCTGGGCCTCAAGTGTTCCAGTTAAACATAGACTGTTTCATGCCCAATTCTCTCAAAACTTGGGTCAACTCAGCAAAGGTATGCCACTAAATCACAGCATCCAGGCGTTTACACGGTACACTTGGCAGCATTAATCCAGTCCATCAGTGTGTGTGTTTGGTTAAGAGCCCTGAAGGGTCATGTGTCACCTGGTGGTTTAGTTGCTAAGTTGTGTCTTGACTCTTGTGACCCTATGGACTGTAGCCTGCCAGGCTCCCCTGTCTGAGGGATTCTCCAGGCAGGAATACTGGAGTGGGTTTCCATTTCCTTCTCCAGGGGATCTTCCCGATCCAGGGATGGAACCTGGGTGTCCTGCACTGGAGGCAGATTGTTTACCAGCTGAGCTACCAGGGAATTCCTAGGGTTCTGAAATCTTGGCCTCAGTGCGTGTTTACAGATGCCAATCATTCTGTCTCATCCCCAGAACAAACAATACCATCCATCCCTGTGTCCCAGAGTTGCAAAACCCAAGCTGCCAAGGGTTTCCCTTGCTTCTACCAAAATTGGTTACACAAGTCAACCAACTGTGCTTAGGTATATGGTTGATGATAAGCAGTATACACAACTGAGGGCCCTTAAAGGATTCCCCTCCCTGGGCCCTAGGCTCCTCATGTTTCATCTTCTGCTGCATGTTGGGCCTTGATAAGTATAGACCCGCAGTCTCATCATGTTCATCATCACTGTCCCTTATCACCTCACTGTCAAAGGCACTGGGTTTGGCAACAAGAACACGACTCTCTTGTTCCAGCATATGTATACACAGTTCTAACTCTCCCTCCTGTCTGTGCAATTCACGCACTTGCACAGCATCATGCCGGGCACAATCCATTTTAGCCTTCAGGGCAGTCAGGAAAATCCACCCCACAGTCCCAGCAGCAGTAGACACTGTTTTGTCCAGCAAACGGGAACTCACCACTTGTAACGCCTTTTCAAGGCTATCTGGTGACCATTTCACCACCTCCCACTTTTCCACTGGGGCCCACACAGAGAGGACCATGGCCACCAGGTACCATATACTGTGTATGCAGTGGCCACTGGCTTCCTCCATCCACTGGAACCTCAGGCTCCTCTCCCTGCCGGGAATCCTGACAGTTACACCAATTGTCTCACTGATCGCTGACCTCAGGGTGGGCAAGGCAAGATGGGGAAGCTGGAAGAAGACACGAGGAGCCGTAGGAACTGCAGACACGTTTTACTTGCTAATGGCTGACACAATTTCCAGGTGGTGCTTATGTAGGTATACAGAACAGAGTTGGCACGTGGCCAAGTGAGCACACATGATGTGCGCGTGCATTGCTACAAACGATCTCAGCTGTTACATAACCATGCAAAGTCATGGTTTACAGAACGCGGGGTGAGAGCGAGAGGACATGTGCAAGAGAGCCTGGCAGTCGCCATCTTGGCTAATTGCTATTTCCCTACACCATCTCACCATTTATGCCCATCTTCCAAGAGGATGGCCACTGTGAAGGTCATTGGCTTTTCATTGACTTTTCATTGACTTGACTTGAATGTGGGATTCAAGGCATTCTCAAGAGGCAGGCTGACCGTATAAGGTCTAATACCCTTGGTGGTGAGTAGGTCCATAAAACAAGTGAGGGTAAGCGTGTGTGTGTGTGTGTGTGTGTGTGTGTGTGTGTGTGTGTTTAGTGAGAATAAAGAAATGAGATGAAAAGGGCTGAGGTCACGGATGAACCACAGAGTATCTTCCAAGCATCCTGAACCCCTGTATCTAGAATATCCACTTGTTCTAAACATTCAGGGAGAAGAAAGCTAGATCACTGACATCCTATATAAGTCTAAATTTTCTGATGGCATTTTATATCATTAAAGCTTAATGAGAAAAGCCTGAGCAGGGGAGCAGTCTAGCTTATTAAGCTCATTTTTTGGTCTATTTTTCATTTTATAAAGAAATTCAGATTCAGAGCCTGCACAACAAAGAAGTGTTCACTCCCCTTTGTGAAGTAACATGTTTGTTTTGTTTATTTTAAATTGGGCTTAAATTAGGCCTCAGAAGGAGGGAATTCATTAAAATCCTGATCTGTGATGTTGGCAAGTTGCCATCTGAAAAGCCTGCCTTATTTCCTTTGATAGGGTTCAGAGGAGAAATAACAAACGCCAACAATAAGATTATGGTTTTACTTGATGTGCCAATTTATTATGTTTCCATCAGACTGCAAAGTCACAAAATTAGAAAGATGAAGATGAAAAAGATTGATTCTTGACAGGTAGATTTTCTCTCCACTTAGAATACACATAGACCTTGTATGCATTGTGTGTTTTCTTCTAGCACTTTTCTGTGAAGAGACACACATGAAAACATGGACATACATGTATGTGGTGAAACTGACATCATACCTCACATATAAATTGTGTCCTGCTCTTTTCCACTTAATCCTATATTATTATTATCATTGCTTCTGACCAAATATTATTTGATAACAAATTTTAAGTATTTTCATAGATAAGGCATGCTGCTGCTGCTGCTGCTGCTGCTGCTAAGTCGCTTCAGTCGTGTCCAACTCTGTGCGACCCCAGAGACGGCAGCCCACCAGGCTCCCCCGTCCCTGGGATTCTCCAGGCAAGAACACTGGAATGGGTTGCCAGATCCTTCTCCAATGCAGGAAAGTGAAAAGTGAATGTGAAGTCGCTCAGTCGTGTCCGACTCTTTGCGACCCCATGAATTGCAGCACGCCAGGCCCCCCTGTACATCACCAACTCCCGGAGTTCACTCAAACTCACGTCCATTGAGTCAGTGATGCCATCCAGCCATCTCATCCTCTGTCGCCCCCTTTTTCTCCTGCTGTCAATCCCTCCCAGCATCAGAGTCTTTTCCAATGAGTCAACTCTTCGCATGAGGTGGCCAAAGTACTGGAGTTTCAGCTTTAGCATCATTCCTTCCAATGAACACCCAGGGCTGATCTCCTTTAGAATGGACTGGTTTGTTCTCCTTGCAGTCCAAGGGACTCTCAAGAGTCTTCTCCAACACCACAGTTCAGAAGCATCAATTCTTCAGTGCTCAGCTTTCTTCACAGCCCAACTCTCACATCCATACATGGCCACTGGAAAAACCATAGCCTTGACTAGACGGACCTTAGTCGGCAAAGTAATGTCTCTGCCTTTCAATATGCTACCTAGGTTGGTCATAACTTTCCTTCCAAGGAGTAAGCATGTTTTAATTTCATGGCTGCAGTCACCATCTGCAGTGATTTTGGAGCCCCAAAAAATAAAGTCTGACACTGTTTCCACTGTTTCCCCATCTATTTCCCATGAAGTGATGGGACCAGATGCCATGATCTTCGTTTTCTGAATGTTGAGCTTTAAGCCAACTTTTTCACTCTCCTCTTTCACTTTCATCAAGAGGCTTTTTAGTTCCTCTTCACTTTCTGCCATAAGGGTGGTGTCATCTGCATATCTGAGGTTATTGATATTTCTCCCAGCAATCTTGATTCCAGCTTGTGTTTCTTCCAGCCCAGTGTTTCTCATGATGTACTCTGCATAGAAGTTAAATAAGCAGGGTGACAATATACAGCCTTGATGTACTCCTTTTCCTATTTGGATCCAGTCTGTGGTTCCATGTCCAGTTCTAACTGTTGCTTCCTGACCTGCATGTAGGTTTCTCAAGAGGCAGGTCAGGTGGTCTGGTATTCAGTTCTGTTCAACTCTTTGTGACCCCAGGGACTGTAGGCCCCCAGGCTCCTCTGTCTGTGGGATTCCCCAGGCAAGAACACTGGAGTGGGGTGCCATTCCCTTCTGCAGGGGATCTTCTTGACCCAGGAACAGAACCCACTTCTCCTGCATCTCCTGCACTGCACAGCTGAGCCACCAGGAAGCCCACTTACTTACACTTATTGCCAGGTATTTCACCTGTTGTGTGCTTTTTTTTAAGATGTTTCACTACATTTTTAACTACCATTTGTTAAAATGGCCAAAACCCTAGAATGATAGATGTCAATTACATCTATATACCAAAATGAGATGACCCTCACCTTCAAGGACTAGCAGAGGAGGCTATGAAAATTGGTTTTACAATCCTTGTCTTTTCACCTTCTCAAACATCCCAGAGTTAAATGCAGAAGAGGGGAGAATTTGGAAATGGAGACTTTCTAAAAGAGAGAATGGCCTGAAATCTGCGTCCCATTCCACACCCCCTTTCTCTCACACAACACCTATGCACCCATGGGGAAAGGTGTAGGGTGCTTTCCTATCCACACACACCCAGTGAAAGCGGATGCATCAGGGGCACTCACAGAACTGGTTGGGAGTGCCTGGAACTGGTGGCTTGATGGTGTGGCATCTGAGTCATGCCTCTAAATCTAAGGGAACGAGAGTCTGAAGCAGCTGCAGAGAGAACATAGAGAGCTATAGTGGAATAAAGCTGTGCCCACCACCAGCAGATCTAAGAGACCTGAGTCTCCTGGAGGCCAGATAGGGTCACTGGAGCTACCTGATGGCACAGGAAGACATGATCAGTGAGAGGCAGGAAGGGGGCAGCCGAGGGAAGAGTGGGAAGACCGTCCAGGTGTTCCTCTTCCATGTCAGGACAAGGCGGGCATGGAGACCTCAGGGGCAGTGGCTCTGCCAAGAAGCCACAAAGTGCTCCAAAGAAAGTCTCCTTTAAGCACCTGAGACCAGGGAGTGACAATGCCCAGCATGAACCGAGGAGGACATTCCTGCCCTCTTGCCTCTCCTCCTTTCCCCCCACCCCCCCCCCCCACCCCCACGCATTTTGACTCTGGAAGGGCAGAGCTGCTATCAGCAAGAAGAGTGGTGGAATGGAAACACACCAAAAGCTAGAAAATGGGAGAAGCTGTAACTTAATGGGAGCTTGGACTTAGATTGGAATGAGAATGCCTGAGGATTAAAGTGACCTGGAGACTTATTAATTATCTCAGAGAGGCCAGAACATCCCGGCTTTTGCCCTCAATTTTATCCAAGAGAGTGGGAAAGAATAAGCCCTCCAAAATCAGTATGCAGGAGCAGTGATAAGAACAGTAGCAAGTTGTTTTCCGTTATATCCTTCAAATTCTGACATTCAACATGACAGTTACGTTGGTTCAAATTACAATATTATTTTAATAATAAGCATGAAAAAAATTATGAAGTGAGTCGAGCAAATTAGGAAAGTGACATTCAGTTATTTATCTTAGGGAGTTTATATAGCAGCAGATATGTTTTTAAGCGTGCAAAGATCAAACCAGTAAACCATGGGGATGGACTGTCCAGGCCATCAAGACCATTAGCCTGTCCGTAGAGCAAGTTACAACTAAATCAGGCATCCCTGGTGGCTCAGTGGTAAAGAACCCACCTGCCAATGCAAGAGATGTAAGAGACACGGATTCGATCCCTGGTTGGGAAGATCCCCTGGAGGAGGACGTGGCTACCCACTCCGGCATCTTGCCTGTCCAAGTGAATCGAGAGGACAGAGGAGCCCGGTGGGCCACAGTCCATAGCGTGGCAAAGAGTCAGACACGACTGAGCGACTGAGCATGCGTGCAACCACAACTAGATCATCTGTGTCAGATGCAAACTCCCTCTATTAAGAAACTTGTAATGGAGATTTCATTAAATAAAATCAAACGATTTCTGAGGAAGCCCTTTGCCACCAAGAGCCCTAATGTAAATAGTGGATATTAATTTTCAGGCCATAAAACTTATGGACACAAAGAGCATAACTTTGTAAAAATTTTCTGTAACTCATCCAGAGTCTTCATTCTGTCTGATGTAGAGGATATAATCTATTCAATCCAGATAAACTGTAGAGTAAGACTTAATTATTCTACCCCTAATGTGGCACTGAAAGTGAAGTTGCTCAGTCATGTCCGACTCTGCGACATTGTAGCCTAAAAGACTCCTCCATCCATGGGATTCTCCAGGCAAGAGTACTGGAGTGAGCTGCCATTTCCTTCTCCAAGGGATTTTTCCGACCCAGGGATTGAACCCAGGTCTCCCGCACTGCAGGCAGGCTACAGTCCATGGGGTTACAAAGAGTCGGACACGACTGAGCGACTTCACTTCACTTTAACGTGGCACTGAGCTTTGAGAGGAGCTTTGGCGGGACTGGGTGTCTGGTCTGCAGCTTTCCCTCTGTATCTGACGGATGCTGCAGGGATATAAAGCACCTGTGTAAACTCTGTCATCACTCGGGCCCCTTCTGTGTCTTCCAGCATACGTTCCATTCTGCCTTGCCCCTGGCTGAGGGTCACAGAGGTCATTCTCCTCATTCTATGACCAAGCTCTTTTGGGTGAGCTGTCCTCTTCAGCAGTTCGGTGTGGTTCTTAGGGGCATATGGAACTTCCGACCGTTATGCCATGCCTCTCAGGTGTCATAAGAGCCATTGGGTTGGAGGGATACCATCTCAAGCCCTCTTTGCCTAGACCTGCCCTGTCCCCAATTACGGAGTATAGCCATTCTCCATAGCAGATGTGAAAGACTTCTCTACAGCACCACCCCGCCTCACTCTCATCTGAGAAGCAGCACACAGGTCTTCCCTCCTGTGAATATTGCCCTCCCTCTCTGGGCTGTGCCTTGTCTTTCTCAGGCTTATTCAGGGCAGAGGGAAGGGGCCAGGCTCATCTCTGCTATGGACTGGCAGCTAAGCTTCCTCATTCTTCTCTGGAGCGCCTCCTTAGGCAGGCTGTCATCTTTTTCTATAGAAAGCTATGCATGGATGTGTGCTAAGTCACTTCAGTCATTGTATCTGACTCTTGTTGACCCCATGGACTGTAGCCCACCAGGCTCCTTCTGTCCATGGGATTCTCCAGGCAAGAGTACTGGAGTGGGTTGCCATGCCCTCCTCCAGGGGATCTTCCCGACCCAGGGATTGAACCTGCATCTCTCATATGACTCCTACATTGTCAGGCGGGTTCTTTACCACTGGCACCACCTGGGAAGCTATAGAAGGCATAGAGGGAACTCTATACCTGGCTCTGTCAGAGGCTTAGCCTTGCAACAAGCAAAAAACCCACCGACAACTTTATCTTTTATAAATAAAGGGCCTTGGATTTCAAGACTAATGTCTCTGCTCTGAGTTTCAAGTCTGTTTGGAATTTTAAAAAGGAAAGAAAAAAAGACTTTTCCCCTATTCTAGTTTCTTTATGTCTCCTCTCTGAGTAATGAATGCTGCTAAGTCAGAGAAGGCCATGATGTGAAGGAAGGAACCAAACGTTGCTTAATATTTCTGCATGTTAATCAGTAACACACGTGGTTCGAATCTCCAGTTATCTGACAAGTCACCACACGAACACCCACTTTCTCTTCCCTCCGAGCCAACAAGGAGGAAGCCAATAGTTCAACAGTTTCCTGAGCCTACGGGTAGGGAAAGAGACTCGACAGCAGGCATATATATGCCCATTAATGACCCAAAAGTGCACTTTGAAGCCAGCTGGATTGATGGAGGTCAGCTGAGAGAGGTTCTAGCAGATCTGTGCTCTTCTACATGAGAAGTACCCCTGGAAACAGAGGGTAGAAATAAAAGCACATATCCAAGGGAATTATTACTGAGCTCAGGATCAGCTTTAAACATTCAGAAAATTATTTGTTTACATGCAATTTTAATTCTATGCAGTTGACAATGTGAAATGAATGACGAAGAAACCTATCCACCTACATCCTATATATTGGACAATGAATACATTTTAACTCTGTAACAAACATAGCCAGATTAATATGCCTCTAACCTGAAATGACTTTGGAATTGTCAGAAAAGTGGACTGGGGAGTGTGAGGTCCCACCTCTATTTAGTAATCAATTTGCAGGGTCTTAATTAAATTCTCCTCTGAGCCTCGAGAAAATAACGTGACACTGGAAGGCATAACCTGAACCAAATTCTCCAACAGCCACAATAATTACTAGGGAGAAATAATATTAAGATCTTTTTAAGATAAAAGGAAAATGGAGTTCTTCTTTATCATACATTCTCTGTTAAAAGGACTAAGTAACATGTGAGAAAGAAATTGGATTTCCTTGGGGTTTTTGTTCCACAAGACAGAATTATACCAAGGAAGTCATGAATCAGGGAGAAGGTAAGAGGAGAGAGGCCAAGCCCCTGCTAAGGTACAAGTGAAAATGCGCAGTGGCTTGAAATCACATTCCAGTAGAAACATCAGCCCCTGAATTCTCTGGTCTCCTGCCTTCCCCAGGCAGGGGCTGAGAGAGGTAGGATTTATTCATCTGCTCCTTGCCATTACCTTGCCCTTCTGCTGTGTTGTTAGCTGAGCCCAGTTTTCCTTGTGGTGGCCTTGACCATCAGATAGTCTTTGCTGTCTCTGTGGCGTTCCTAACCTCTAGGCTCTTACGCCCTAGCTTGACCTTTCCACTGCCAGTGAAATGGGGAAGGTTCTCTCTTCAGCAATAACACAACTTCTTTGAGTGAAAGCCCAGACGGTAGCTTGGCTCCCACCATTTTAATTCATTCATTCAACACATATTCAACAAATGTTTAACCCTCAGCTAGAGTGCCAGGCACTGGGGCTGGCACTCAGGGCACAACGGAGAGAAAGCCAGTGATGGTCACTGATTTGTGGCACACAACATCTAACATTGCACTTCGCCTCCTTCTCTGGAAAACCCCAGGAAACCTCCTCAGTGCTGAGGAACACGGTGGTGGCACTTTCCAGGCTGGTGCTCAAAAGCACTGGTTCCCACCAGTAGTCGCCCAGCATCTCAGCATCTTACTGCTCCACCTTGGAACAAACTTTCTGCTCATGCAGGCACTTCCCCCAGCCCCTGTCTTCCACTCACGTTTCTCAAATGTTTTAATCACCACATCACAGAAATCAACACTCCATTTTATTTCTTGCCATTTTTCCCAAGATGGGTAGAGGGCTACAGTGATCATGGAATTTCATCAGCCCTAGTAGGCCTCAGCTATACTGATTACATGGGAGAGGATACGAAAGAGTTGTTGCTCTTCAGTCACTAAGTTGTGTCTGACTCTTTGTGACCCCATGGACTGTAGCACACCAGGCTCCCCTGTCCTCCACTCTCTCCCAGAGTTTGCTCACATTGAGTTGGTGATGTTGTCTAACCAGCTTAACCCCTTCTCCTTTTGCCTTCAAACTTTTCCAGCATCAGGGTCATTTCCAGTGAGTCAGCTCTTCACATCAGAGGGCCAAAATATTGGAGCTTCAGCATCCGTCCTTCCAATGAATAATCAAGGTTGATTTCCTCTAGGATTGACTTATTTGATCTCCTTATGTGCCAAGAGACTCTCAAGAGTCTTCTCCAGCACCACAATTCAAAAACATCAATCTTCAGCACTCAGCCATCTTTATGATCCAATTCTCACATCCATACATGACTACTGGAGAAATCATAGCTTTGACTATATGGACCTTTCGTCAAAATGATGTCTTTGCTTTTACACATTATCTAGGTTTGTCATAGCTTTCCCTCCAAGGAGCAAGCATCTTTTAATTTCATGGCCGCAGTCACTATCCACAGTGATTTTGGAACCCAAGAAAATGATATCTGTCACTGCTTCCATTTTCCCCCATACATCTATATGAAGGAGTATCCAAACTTAAGACTTGAATGTTCATATTATAAAAAACAGGTAATGGACAGTTGAAATTCTTGGTGGAAATATTAAATAGAGGATGCATTTTGTACAATTTGAACACTTTTCCTCATAGCTGAATGGTAAGAAATCCATGAACATTCTTAGAAAAGAGTGACAAGGTTAGTTTTGTACTTCCCGTCATGCAATTTATTTATTATCTAGGGAGCTTTGAAGGTGAGAATGTTTAGACAGAATTGGATGAACTATAGTGACTCTTCAACTTAAAGAGAAAAGGTATCCAACTGATTTCTTTACCTTTTTCTCTTCAGGGTAGTGCTTTTATCCTTCCCTAAAATCCTGCACTGAAGGGACAACCAGCATTCCCTTTCATCTTAAAGGGTTGGCCAGTCAAAAAAGAGTTCGATAGTCAGAGCTGTAATTTTACCTACGCCATAGTTGCATACTCTGCTCATGCTGGAAAGGAATCTGTGGTTCTGAGCATCATTCACTGAGATGAGGAGACTGGGGTGTCTGGTCTCAAGAAGGTAAGAAGGGGAGGAAGTTGAGGAAGAAGGTGGTTTTCAATCACTGGTCAACTAGTCCATATTACAGACCACCTTGCCACCAATTGAGGCCCTGATGACAAATACCTCTGAATTGAGGTCAGAAGTCAGGCTCATTCTGGACGTCCCAGGTGGTCCAGTGTTTAAGAGTCCACCTGTCAATTCCGGGGTTCAACCCCTGATCCGAGATCTGAGAACCGAGATCCCGCATGCCGTAGAGCAAATAAGCCCGTGCACCACCACTGCTGACCTCGCGCTCTAGAGCCCATGCCTTGAAACAAGGGAAGCCACCACGGCGAGAAGCCTGCACAGCACAAGAAGAGGAGCCTTGCTGGCCACAAGTAGGCAAAGCCCGCGCACAGCAACAAAGACACCATGCACACAGCCAAGGCCCCAGGCAGGCTAGCCTCATTTCTCTGATCTGCACTGAAAGTGGTCCTTTTACATGTTATGGACTGTAGGTTTTCTGCTTGGAGGAGCATGTGCATAGATCTGGGGAGGAACTGAGAAAGACACTACAGTGTTAGCAGGCAGGGTGTGAGCAACTATACCACTCTGTGCACATGTAATCCCCTGAGCTCTCGTTCACTCGCTTTCTCCCATTGGGAGGGTGGGCTCATGAGGTCAGTAAGACTGACTGAAGATGGACCCACAAAATCATGTTATCCAGGGATCCCAGAGGAGTAGCAGCTGCAAAGAAGACATCCTGGCAAAGACCAAAAAGAGAGAGCAGGCTTGACAGCCTTGAAGGCACAAGGTACACCTAGAAAGTATCCTGATTTTCTACAGTGGCTTTACTGACTAAAGGCAGAATCATTTAAGTGCAAGAAACGATGGAATGCATTTGAGAAGTCTAGCATTTTGTCAACAAAATCAATGCAGAAATATGATGTGGGAATTTTTCCTGGACAGAGGGAAAAGGCAAGCTGGCCCCAGCCTAATCAAAATTAACCTATTTATAGAAAGACTATGGCAAGAGTGTCAGACACAACTGATGTGGCTTAGCAGCAGCAGCAGCATGGCAAGAGAAGAGGGTTGGTTAGCCAGACAAGTGTAGAAAAATGGGGATCAGAGAGATAAAATTTGACCTCATGTGCTCAGTACCCAGCAGAGACAGATTGCAAGTGTGGAAGATTTGCCCCTGCATTTATTTCAAGAGGTCACAGAGGGCATCAGACAGGGTGTCTCTGGAGTCAAACTAACCTAAGTCACACAGCAGGACCCTAGCTTATCTACATACGCACTTAATTGCCGTCTTGTTTAAAAGTAATGAGTTAATTCATTGTGTCTATTTTTTGACTGTGCTGGGTCTTTGTTGCTGTGAGCAGGCTCTCTCTAGTTGTGGCACGTGGACTCAGCAGTTGTGGCGCCTGGGCTTTGTTGCATGGGGGTTCCTCCCAGACCAGGGATTGAAGCCGTGTCCCCTGCACTGGCAGGTGGATTCTTAACCACTGGGCCACACATTAAGGTACTTGCCCTCAATTGCTATCTTCAACAAAATACTTAGTCTTGATTTTTTTTAATGTAGAATTGAGGTACTATTAATCATTCTTTGTTGACCCTTCTTCCTGGTCACACAGCAAGACTACATTTCCCAAACTTTCCTGAAGTTTAAGGAGTGGTTGTGTGTCCAGTCTGTACCCAGGAGAATATGAGCAGAAGTGGTGTGCAACTCCTCCAGGCCCAATCCATTTAAAAGTTCCTATACTCAACCTTCTATTTTCAGTCTTAACCTTCCTCCTGACCATATGACGGAGCCTCCAATACTTTGGAGACCTGAATGACTCTGTGGAGTACAGCGCCCTTAGCAATCTGGAACCACTTCAGACTATTTATAGAAAAAAAAATTAAATTCTATGGGGGTAAACTATTATTCCAGTGGGGACTTATTTGATACAGCAGTTAGTCACCTTAACACATTATTAATTGTTTGGTTGTATCAAAAGAGATATTGTTCTTCAGTCACTCAGTCATATCCAACTCTTTGTGACCCCATGAACTACAGCATACCAGTCTTACCTGTCCTTTACTATCTCCCAGAGTTTGCTTAAACTCATGTCCGTTGAGTCGGTGATGCCGTCCAACCATCTCATCCTCTATCACCTGCTTCTCCTCCTGCCCTCAATCTTTCCCAGCATCAGGGTCTTTTCCAGTGAGTCAGCTCTTCATATCAGGTAGCCAAACTACTGGAGCTTCAGCTTCAGCATCAGTCCTTCCAATAATATTCAGGGTTGATTTCCTTTAGGATGGACTGGTTTAATCTCCCTGCAGTCCATGGGACTCTCAACAGACTTCTCCAGCACCACAGTTCAAAAGCATCAATTCTTCTGTGCTTAGCCTTCTTTATGGTCCAACTCTCACATCTGTACATGATTACTGGAAAAATTATAGCTTTGACTACATAGACCTTTGTCAGCAAAGTGATGTCTCTGCTTTTTAATACACTGTCTAGGTTTGTCATAGGTGAGTCCATGTAAAATCTGCAGGATGGTACCATGTACATAGAAAGTGCTTAAAATTTATAGCTATTGTTTTTCTCCTGAGTTAGACTAGACGTTTTTGAGGCTAGTGCAAGATGGGATGCAAAATTGATGTTAGACTCAACTTTTTGTTTCTTATTTGCCATGTTCGCCAAAAAGCACTACACAAGGTAGAATTAAGATGATGAATATGTGCCAGCATGACTGAGCAGGTTTCCATCCTCAGTCATGGAAAAAAAACTCCCTTGTTTGCCATGCAATTGTTGGGGTTGGCCCAACCACCCACACAGAGCAAGGAAGCTATCAAATCAAAGCAGCCAGAGCCGCACACTCATTGTCTTCATACCCTTTAGCTTGGGGTTAGAAGGTGAAGATGACAGACAGTCTGTCTTAGATCATTTCTCTAAGATGTCATTTGAGTTTAGCTTTATACTTTTGTTGAACCATATAATATTCTTACATCCATATTCCATTTCTTATCATTCCCCTGATAAGAGGAGGAAACCTCTACAGAGGTTTCAGTGCAACACAACTGTTATAACCTACCACATTCTACCAGCCTTCCTCCTTTGTACAAATTCCTTGATTTCCAAACATGTATTCCAGTTAGCTTTCCCATCCTCTATAACTGAAAACTAAAGCCTAGGAAAGAGGACACAAGCATTGATCACAGAAGAGGAAATCCATATTACCAACGCATGCGTGCATGCTAAGTCACTTTAGTTGTGTCTGACTCTATGTGACCCCGCGGACTGTAGCCCACCAGGCTCCTCTGTCCATGGGATTCTCCAGGCAAGAATACTGGAGTGTGTTGCCATGCCCTCCTCCAGGGGATCTTCCTGGTCCAGGAATTGAACACAGGTCACCCAAATTGAAGGCAGATTCTTTACTGTCTGAGTCACCAAGGAAGGCATATATAAGTCAATTATTTATCTACCAGCCACGCTCCAATCATTCTTTACCCTCCATCCTGCATTATCTTTTCATGGCATTTACAACTATCTGAAATTTCATCTCCTATCTATTTGCTTACTTTTTATCTGTCTCTTCCCAAGGATATAAGCTTATGAGGATGGAAACCATCCTGTTTGCTGCTATATGCCAGCATTCAAAACAGTGCCATTCACAAAGGAAATACAAAGAGGCACACTTTTTTTTTTTTCAAATAAAAACATGAATCTGTTGAATGCATGGATGTTTGTCATTGGTTGGCTTTCCAGAATCTCTTCATTTACAGGGTACAGATGAAAGAGTTTCAAGACCAAAAAAAT
The DNA here is from genome assembly GCF_042477335.2 of Ovis canadensis. Lineage (NCBI taxonomy): Eukaryota > Metazoa > Chordata > Mammalia > Artiodactyla > Bovidae > Ovis > Ovis canadensis. The sequence goes on from NC_091255.1 coordinate 13,924,047, forward strand.
AAAAAAGCTAACTACTACGGCCCTGACCAGATCCGGTATCAAGATCAGGTTACTTTGTGGGCACTTGTTTGGTATCCAGACAGCTGGAATCTCTAGGTAAACTGACTCTGTGCTGTGTGTAGTCACTAAGTTGTGACTGACTCTTTGTGGCCCCATAGGCTGTAGCCCAACAAGGCTCCACTGTTCATGAAATTTCCCAGGCAAGAAAACTGGAGTGGGTTGCATCTTCTCCAGAAACTGAACCCATGTCTCTTGCACTGAGAGGCGGATTCTTTACCACTGAACCACCAGGGGCATCCACAACCACAAAGCATTTGGGAATGGAAATTTGTACATTCCATCTGTGGGGACGAGTCTAGCTTTCATCTGTCTGCACTCGTTCACTTCAGTCGTGTCCAACTCTTTGTGACTCTAGAGACTGTAGCTCACCAGACTCCTCTGTCCATGGGATTCTTCAGGCAAGAATACTGGAGTGGGTTGCTATTTCCTCCTCCAGCGGATCTTCCCCAACCAGGGATAGAACTCATGTATCCTGCATTGGCAGGTGGATTCCCTACCCCTGAGCCGCTGGGGAAGCCCTAATCTAGCTATTGTCACTCAGTTATATTGTCATTCACTAGACTTTTGAGCTGTGGTGTTGGAGTGCCTTGCATTGCAAGGAGAGCCAACCAGTCCATTCTAAAGGAGATCAGTCCTGAATATTCATTGAAAGGACTGATGCTGAAGCTGAAACTCCAGTACTTTGGCCACCTAATGGGAAAAACTGACTCATTTGAAAAGACCCTGATACTGGGAAAGATCAAAGATGGGAGGAGAAAGGGAAGACAGAGGATGAGATGGTTGGATGGCATCACTGACTCAATGGACATGAGCTTGAGAAAGCTCTGGGAGTTGGTGATGGACAGGGAAGCCTCGTGTGCTACAGTCCATGGGGTCGCAAAGAGTTGGACCTGTTTGAGTGATTGAACTGAACTGACTGATTCCCTGTTCTGGTGTCAGGAAAAGATTAGAGCCCTTGGGATTACTTAGCTGAGAGGAGAAAATACTGAGATGAGATATAGTCTGCTCACTAAAACAAGTCTTGTCAAATTTGTCTCAGGTCGTTGTTGGTTAGGGTCATTAAGCTGGTGGATCTGGAGGAAGGTTCTACACTACAGGAGTTTGTGGGGGTCTCTCAGGTTATTCTCACAGATGAGAAGGGAAAAGGCGGGTGAACTGGTGTATGGTGGAATGACCATCCTTGAAGGGTGCAGGAAGGGTCTTTGGTGATAGATTTTAATAGATTTGATATGAGTACCTACAAAGCGCACTGATTAAATCTGTGAATCACAAGGCATACCCAGGCGTAAGAAGTAACACATGGGTGACAGAATCAGGTCCCGTAAGCATCTTATTGAACTGTAACAATGAGCATAATATAGCATGACTGGATTTAACAGAAAGATCAAGCCAAGCACCTGGGTTCTACAAGGTAATCACACATCTGACCCAGCTGAGTTCTTTTAAATCATCTAAGCCCCATCCTTTTCTTACTGTTCATGGGGTTCTCAAGAAAGAAACTGAAGCCGAAACTCCAATACTTTGGCCACCTGATGCGAAGAACTGACTCACTGGAAAAGACCTGGATGCTGGGAAAGACTGAAGGCAGGAGGAGAAGGGAACAACAGAGGATGAGATGGTTGGATGGCATCACTGACTCAATACCCATGAGTCTGGGTAGACTCCAGGAGTTGGTGATGGACAGGGAGGCCTGGCGTGCTGTGGTTCATGGGGTCGCAAAGAGTCAGACATGACTGAGCGACTGAACTGAACTGAAGCCACACCCAAGCTGCACAACTGATATCCTGGGAAACGCAGTCCCTGGCACCTAACAGAGCTCGAGTCTAGAGCCCTAGTGCCCACGGTCACAGCTAATTCATTTCTTGACCCAGTCTGTTGCTTTAGCTCCTGCCCTCTGACCCCATTCCTTGGCTCTGGCCACAGGTTCCCCTCTGCTGCTGTGGGGCCATTTCCCCCGCTTTGACCTCTTCTGGTTTACACTCAAGCCTCTTTGAGTCCAGTCTATGGGACCCACACCAGCACCTTCTCTGAGAACAGAGAGCTTAAGGACAGAATGCTCGAAGCATTGACCCATCTTGGCACCCATGAAAACAACACCTGTGGAGAAGACAGTTACTTGTGTGTGTGTGTGTAATCTTCATTCTTTTGCTTTCACTGTATGCAAATATATTTATAAAATTCATTCACACTTTATTGCCACCGTCTTGTACTTTTACAACTTATTAAGATGTTTTGACCGTGAAAATATTCTTCTATGATAGATTCATTGAAGAATGCATGTCAGAACTATTTAAAAGTATAGGGTTTTTTTATTTCTACACTTTAAGAAAATATCATGCATTATTCCTTGCTAATTTCAGTTTTTTTGAAGGGAAATATAGATGATCAAAACTGGTTCAGAAGGATGTCCACCTGGCTGGGTCTCTGGCTTTCAGCTCTCTGCGTGACGACCCTTGTCCACCTGGTCACACATCCATAGTGGGTCATGCAATTATTTTGTTTGTATGTTTTGTCAAGAGCAATTAGGTATTTTGAAAAGCATTTCATTACCTCCAAATTTTCCTTGCTTATGACTTAATCTTTTAAGACCTGAAATGCACCAGAATCCAGCTGCGGCTGCATTCAAAGGCTCCTCTAGAGCCTCCGACCCTCGGCCCTTTCCTACCGTCTCTCCAGAGAGAGGAGCTGTCCTCCGTTTGCCATGCTCCATGCTCTGTGAGTTAGGTCAGGTGGCTTGGGGAGGGGCCAGAGAATCATAAACGTGTTCTCAAACTGGTGACTACTGGTGATTTCAGGCTGGTTTCCAAGCTGTTTGCTGAGGTAGGAGGGTGGACGGAGTTCTTAGCAACGGCCATCCACACACACCCTTCCAGACTCATTGCTGGGCCCTTCAGACTGCCTCTGCTTCTCCTTCTGGGAAGGAACCAGAGGTAAGTTCTGATGTCACTTGGAGTCTTTCTATATCTCTCAGTCAGTTCAGTTCAGTCGCTCAGTCGTGTCTGACTCTTTGCGACCCCATGAATCGCAGCACGCCAGGCCTCCCTGTCCATCACCAACTCCCGGAGTTCACTCAGATTCACGTCTGTCAAGTCAGTGATGCCATCCAGCCATCTCATCCTCTGTCGTCCCCTTCTCCTCCTGACCCCAATCCCTCTCAGCATCAGAGTCTTTTCCAATGAGTCAACTCTTCGCATGAGGTGGCCAAAGTACTGGAGCTTCAGCTTTAGCATTATTCCTTCCAAAGAAATCCCAGGGCTGATCTCCTTCAGAATGGACTGGTTGGATATCCTTGCAGTCCAAGGGACTCTCAAGAGTCTTCTCCAACACCACAGTTCAAAAGCATCAATTCTTCGGCACTCAGCCTTCTTCCCAGTCCAACTCTCACATCCATACATGACCACAGGAAAAACCATAGCCTTGACTAGACGGACCTTAGTCAGCAAAGTAATGTCTCTGTTTTTGAATATACTATCTAGGTTGGTCTTAACTTTTCTTCCAAGGAGTAAGCGCCTTTTAATTTCATGGCTACAGTCACAATCTGCAGTGACTTTGGACCCCCCAAAAATAAAGTCAGCCACTGTTTCCACTGTTTCCGCATCTATTTCCCATGGAGTGATGGGACCGGACGCCATAATCTTCATATATCTCTAACTGATCCCAATTTCCTCTCATGAAGAGTGAAACCAAACCTCCCAAAGCTACCCATGTCAGCTACAGCCCACGTCATCCTCCTGGCAACAGGGCCCTCTGAGGACCTTCCCTCAGGTTCTGGGAAGAATGTGAGAGAGCAGAAAACCACCTTTCAGGGCGCACACCCACGACTACAGAACGCACGTCCCCACTCAGACCTGGAGGACTGCCTCTGCGCCTGCCTCCTGCTGTGGTCTCTGGATGGAGCCCGTTCCCAGCTCCTGAGGCCTTCCTGACTTCAGTGCAGGCTCAAAGCGAGCCTGCCCCACAAAGCATCCACGAGTCCCCCTCACAAGGGTCCAGTTCACTCGGCACCCGTGGCCTTAGCTCTCGCAACCTCTCTCTGCCCCCTTCGTGTTAGGCTGCTCAGCACAGAGGTCCCCACTCACTCACTGGACTGCAGGCTTCTTTGCAGCACAGTGACTTGACTCACCTTTATTTTTTTTCCCCACAGGCGCTCATTACCCTAAAAGCTGCCTGAGTTCCTGATGCCCTGAATGAAGCTGCTTATTTCTGTTTCTTCTGGGACACATCACAAGCGATTCTTCTTTCCAAACATGCTGCCACCTTCCAACTCTGGCTCCCAGGAGCCCCCGGCTGAGTTTTTTCTTAGAATCAGGGAGAGGCCTCTGGGTTCCTTCCCAGCGCACGCCCACACTGCACACACCCATCTAATGCCACCTTAGCCTGTGGGTGAGGAAGCCACCAACAGCAGCTCTTCCTGGGCCCTCCACACCCCCTCCCGGGGTAAAGACATCAGAGACCCCCTTCAGTCACTTTGGGGAGAAGACCAAGACCTCCACAGGCGTGCACCTCCCAAGAGGAAGTTGGGTCAGTGGTACCTACAGTGGCCCACAAGCTAAAAACTCAGGCTCTCATCAAAGTCTTTTCTGACTCTGATCTCTTGAAGGGCCACTTCTCTTCTAGATTTCTTCTCTGTAAAGATAAAATCAGTGCCTCCCAAGTGTCTCCAGCTTCAAACCCTAATATGAAAACGAAAACAAATAAAATACAGACAGACTTGTCCTGACCGAAATAAAAGGGGATGTGGCTTCATCTCTCTTGCTTGATTTCTCTTTCCCTGGTTTCCCCTCCACCCAGCAGCTGGCCCCATGAGAGCTCCTGGGAACCACAGGACAGTTTGAAACCTCTGCAGAGATGGTCACTGAGGACCCCAAGTCATCTGAGTTTCTGATCTTTAGCTTGGACAGCAGCAACGGCCCGATATGGAGGGGAGTTGAGGGCAGCAAAACTTGTTATTGAGGAGAACCTGAGATCTACCTAGGAACGTGGTCACTGTGTGTGCACACGTGTTATGTACCAAAGTTCCAGGCCACAGCAGTGTGCAGCCGTTTAGAAGCAGGGGTGTATTTTATCAACCTCTGCATAATCACCACTTGGCATGTGGTCGTATCAAAGCTGCCATCTCTCTATCACATTTGAAAGTGAAAGTGAAGCCGTGCAGTCGTGTCCGACTCTTTGTGACCCCAAGTACTGTAGCCTACCAGGCTCCTCTGTCCATGGGATTTTCCAGGCAGTAGTACTGGAGTGTATTGAACTTAGTAATTATGAGTTGCTCTCCATGCCTCCTCTGACAACAGAGCATTACGTTCTACACTGCTTTGTGTCTAAACTATTAATAGTTGGTTTTGCATTGGTCTTGTCACTCTGCTGTAGGATACCCGAGGGCATGGATCATATACTATTCATCTCTGCCCACAACCAGGCACAGAGGACAGAAGAAGCCAGGGGTGAGAAGTCAGGCAAGTCAACCTGAAGGTGTTCATAATGTAGCCAGTGAGCCGGCAGTAGGAAGTTTGAGTGGGTAGAGGATGATCCATTTCAGCTGTGGTGGGGTTAGAATATGGGGCTGGACTCTGGAGGGCAAGGGGAAGGCCCCCAAGGGTGGTATCATACTGAAATCCTAAGTGAGGGCTCTGGACTGGTGGCAACCAGCAGGGCAATTCTCTGTGCCTCAACTCATCCTTTGCTAGCTTGAGTGGATAATATTACTCACCTCAGAGGGCTCTTTTGAGAATGAATATAAGGCATGTAAGGTTAGCATGGTGCTGGGCACCTAATAAGTTCTCAAGCATTAACTATGATGTCATTATTTTTTGTGTGCAATTCATAACACACTTTCCCAAATCAGCCTTGATTTCTCAGAAATATTTAGTAGGTTGGGGGCTCTGAAAATAGCTATGAAAGGAAGATTCTCAATAAACTACTAATAAATAATTGGGCAAGGTCTTACCTGGAGCAGCTGGAGCAAAATACCACAGACTGGGTTATAAACAACAGGAATTTATTGCTTAGAGTTCTGGAGGCCGAAACTTCAGACTCAAGGTGACAGCATGGCTTCCTTTGGTGGAAGTCCCCATCCTGTTCGTAGCCCATGCATTCTTGCTGGGCCCTCACATGCTGGCCAGGACCAGGGTGCTCTCTGGGGCCTCTCTTTTGGAGCACTAATGCCATTCATGGGAGGCCCACCCTCCTGACCTACACAGTTCCCAAAGACCCACCTCCTGATAAAATCATCTTTGGGGAGAGGATCTCAGTATAAGAATTTGAGGGGGATACAAACATTCAGACTGTAACAGGGAAGATGTACAGGCATAAAGAGAAAAACACATCCAGAGACACACAGGCATGCCTGATTCTTTGCTACTGGGTCTGTCACACACACATACACACAAACACTCCCTTTTCCAGATGTCCCCTGGAGAGAATTCTGCAAACAATATGTCGCAGCAAGCACTCTTGGCTCTGCCCCTCCAGGGATGATCCTTGAGCCAACATGGAGAAAGGCATTCTCATCACAATTTCCGTTGAGAAGACTGTGGTTCCTTGGGACGAGGAAAGCCTATGATAAAATGTTGTGCATGAATTGAAAAAGTAACTAGTTTTACTGCAGAGAATGGAGTACAAGAAACAATTTATTCAGGCCCTGAAATGTACCTCCCTTGTTCTGTTACACACTGAATCCATCCTTTACAAAGCAAAAGTGGATATATATGTGAAATCTCTTGTGCGGTCACTGCTCCTTTATCCTGGGTCTTGGTGTGCACAAGGTTTTGTTTGTGCCCTCCAAGAGTCTGTTTCCCCAGTCCTGTATAAGTTCTGGCAGCTCTATGGTGGGATTAATGGTGATCTCCTTCAAGAGGGCTTATGCCATACGCTAGTCTGCTGCACCCAGAGCCCCTGTCCCTGCAGCAGGCCACTGCTGACCTGTAACTCCGCAGAAGGCACTCAAACACTCAAAGACAGGTCTGGCTCAGTCTCTATGGAGTCTCCTGGTGCACACAAGGTTTTGTTTGAGCCCCCTGAGCATCTCTGGCGGGTATGGGGTTTGATTCTAAATGTGATTTTGCCCCTCCTACGGTCTTGCTGGGGCTTCTCCTTTGCCCTTTGAAGTGGGATATATTTTTTTGGTGAGATACAACGTTCTCCTGTTGAAGGTTGTTCAGGAGTGAGTTGTAATTTTGGAGTTCTCACAGAAGATGAGTGGTCGTCCTTCTACTGCACCATCTCCTTCAGCAGAAAAGTCTGACCTAGACTTGCCTGTGAATGTGCAGGAGTCTCTGGTGGAGGCGAGGGTCGGTGGCAGCCTGGTGCAGGGCCAGGGGCACTGAGTGCAGCAGTGTAGGCACAGACCTTTTGAAAGACATCCCCATTGTCTTCATCACCTCCACCATAGTTTGGCCTCGGGTTAAACAACAGAGAGGGAACACAGCACTGCCCATCAACAAAAAATTGGGTTAAAGATTTACAGAGCATGGCCCCACCCATCAGAACAAGACCCAGTTCCACCTAGTCAGGCTGTCCCATTAGGAAGCTTCCACAAACCACTTACCCTTCTCCATCAGAGGGCAGACAGAAGGAAAACCACAATCACAGAAAACTAATCAACTGATCACATGGACCACAGCCTTGTCTAATTCAGTGAAACCATGAGCCATGCCATGTAGGGCCACCCAAGATGGACGGGTCATGGTAGAGAGTTCTGCAAAACGTGGTCCTCTTGAGAAGGGAATGGCAAACCACTTCAGTATTCTTGCCTTGAGAACCCCATGAACAGCATGAAAAGGCAAAAAGATAGGACACTGAAAGATGAACTCCCCATGTTGGTAGGTGCCCAATATGCTACAGGAGATCACTGGAGAAATAACTCCAGAAAGAATGGAGAGGTGGAGCCAAGCAAAAACAACACCCAGTTGCGGATGTGACTGGTAATGGAAGTAAAGTCCAATGCTATAAAGAACAATATTGCATAGGAACCTTGGATGTCAGGTCCATGACTCAAGGTAAATTGGAAGTGGTCAAACAGGAGATGGCAAGAGTGAATATTGACATTTTAGGAATCAGTGAACTAAAATGGACTGGAATGGGTGAATTTAACTTACATGACCATTATATCTACTCCTGTGGGCAAGAATCCCTTAGAAGAAATGGAGTAGCCATCATAGTCAACAAAAGAGTCTGAAATGCAGTACATGGGTACAATCTCAAAAACAACAGAATGATCTCTGTTCATTTCCAAGGCAAACCACTCAATATCATTTTAATCCAAGTCTATGCTCTGAGCAGTAATGCTGAAGAAGCTGAAGTTGAATGGTTCTGTGAAAACCTACAAGACCTTCTAGAACTAATACCAAAAAAAGATGTCATTTTCATTATAAGGGACTGGAATGCAAAAGTAGGAAGTCAAGAGATACCTGGAGTAACAGGCAAGTTTGGCCTTGGAGTACAGAATGAAGCAGGGCAAAGGGTAACAGAGTTTTGCCAAGAGAACGCACAGGTCATAGCAAACAGTCTCTTCCAACAACATAAGAGGGGACTCTATACATGGACATCAGCAGATGCACAACACCGAGATCAAATTGATTATATTCTTGGCAGCCAAAGACGGAGAAGCTCTATTTTGCTGACCCAGAAGTCAGCAAAAATAAGACTGGGAGCTGACTGTGGCTTAGATCATGAACTCCTTATTGCCCAATTCAGACTGAAATTGAAGAAAGTAGGGGAAACCACTAGTCCATTCAGGTATGACCTAAATCAAATCCCTTATGATTATACAGTGGAAGTGAGAAATAGATTTAAGGGCCTAGATCTGATAGATAGAGTGCCTGATGAACTATGGATGGAGGTTCGTGACATTGTACAGGAGACAGGGATCAAGACCATCCCCATGGAAAAGAAATGCAAAAAGCCAAAATGGCTGTCTGAGGAGGCCTTACAAATAGCTGTGATAAGAAGAGAAGCAAAAAGCAAAGGAGAAAAGGAAAGATATAAGCATCTGAATGCAGAGTTCCAAAGAATAGCAAGAAGAGATAAGAAAGCCTTTCTCAGTGATCAATGCAAAGAAATAGAGGAAAACAATAGAATGGGAAAGACTAGAGATCTCTTCAAGAAAATTAGAGATACCAAGGGAACATTTCATGCAAAGATGGGCTCGATAAAGGACAGAAATGGTATGGACCTTACAGAAGCAGAAGATATTAAGAAAGGGTGGCAAGAATACACAGAAGAACTATACAAAAAAGATCTTCACGACCCAGATAATCACGATGGTGTGATCACTCATCTAGAGCCAGACATCCTGGAATGTGAAGTCAAGTGGGCCTTAAAAAGCATCACTACGAACAAAGCTAGTGGAGGTGATGGAATTCCAGTTGAGCTCTTTCAAATCCTGAAAGATGATGCTTTGCACTCAACATGCCAGCAAATTTGGAAAACTCAGCAGTGGCCACAGGACTGGAAAAGGTCAGTTTTCATTCCAGTCCCAAAGAAAGGCAATGTCAAAGAATGCTCAGACTACTGCACAATTGCACTCATCTCACACGCTAGTAAAGTAATGCTCAAAATTCTCCAAGCCAGGCTTCAGCAATATGTGAAATTTAAACTTCCAAATGTTCAAGCTGGTTTTAGAAAAGGCAGGAAAACCAGAGATCAAATTGGGAACATCTGCTGGATCATAAAAAAAGCAAGAGAGTTCCAGAGAAACATCTATTTCTGCTTTATTGACTATGCCAAAACCTTTGACTGTGTGGATCACAATAAACTGTTGAAAATTCTGAAAAGAGATGGGAATACTAGACCACCTGACCTGCCTCTTGAGAAATCTGTATGCAGGTCAGGAAGCAACAGTTAGAACTGGACATGGAACAACAGACTGGTTCCAAATAGGAAAAGGAGTATGTCAAGGCTGTATATTGTCACCCTGCTTATTTAACTTCTATGCAGAGTACATCATGAGAAACTCCGGGCCAGAGGAAGCACAAGCTGGAATCAAGATTGCCAGGAGAAATATCAATAACCTCAGATATGCAGATGACACCATGCTTATGGCAGAAAGTGAAGAAGAACTAAAGAGCCTCTTGATGAAAGTGAAAGAGGAGAGTGAAAAAGTTGGCTTAGAACTCAACATTCAGAAAACTAAGATCCTGGCCCCTGGTCCCATCACTTCATGGCACACAGATGGGCAAACAGTGGAAACAGTGAGAGACTTTAGTCTTTGGGCTCCAAAGTCACTGCAGATGCTGACTGCAGCCATGAAATTAAAAGACGCTTGCTCCTTCAAAGAAAAGCTATGACCAACCTAGACAGCATATTAAAAAGCAGAGATATTGATCTATATTTCTGTCTTTGTCCAGTACCATACTATCTTGATGACTGTAGCTTTGTAGTATAGTCTGAAGTCAGGCAGGTTGATTCCTCCAATTCCATTCTTCTTTCTCAAGATTGCTTTGGCTATTTGAGGTTTTTTGCATTTCCATGCAAATTGTGAAATTATTTATTTTAGTTCTGTGAAAAATACAATTGGTAGCTTGATAGGGTTTGCATTGAATCTATAGATAGCTTTGGGTAGTATACTCATTTTCACTATATTGATTCTTCTGATCCGTGAACATGGTATATTTCCCTAGATCAATGGAACAAAATAGAAAGCCCAGAGATACGTCCACGGACCTATGGACACCTTATCTTTGACAAAGGAGGCAAGAATATACAATCTCTTTAACAACTGGTAGTGGAAAAACTGCTTAACCACTGTAAAAAAAAAAATGAAATTAGAACACTTTCTAACACCACATAGAAACATAAACTCAAAATGGATTCAAGATTTAAATGTAAGACCATAAACTATAAAACTCCTAGAGGAAAACATAGGCAAAACAGTCTCTGAAAAATCACAGCAGGATCCTCTATGATCCACCTCCCAGAGTAATGGAAATAAAAGCAAAAATAAACAAATGGGACCTAATTAAACTTAAAAGCTGTTGCACAATGAAGGAAACTATAAACAAGGTGAAAAGACAGCTTTCAGAATGGGTGAAAATAATAGCAAATGAAGCAACTGACAAAGAATTAATCTCAAAAATATACAAGCAGCTCATGCAGCTCAATTCCAGAAAAATAAATGACCCAATCAAAAAATGGGCCAAGAACTAAACGCACATTTCTCCAAAGAAGACATACAGATGGCTAACATATGAAAAGATGCTCAACATCACTCATTATCAGAGAAATGCAAATAAAATCACAACGAGGTACCATCTCACGCCAGTCAGAATGGCTGCTATCAAAAAGTCTACAAACAATAAATGCCTGAAAGGGTGCAGAGAAAAGGGAATCATCTTACATTGTTGGTGGGAATGCAAACTAGTATAGCCACTATGGAGAACAGTATGGAGATTCCTTAAAAACCTGAAATAAAGCTGCCTTATGACCCAACAATCCCACTGCTGGGCATACACACCAAGGAAACCAGAATTGAAAGAGACATGTGTACCCCAGTGTTCATTACAGCACTGTTTACAATAGCTAGGACATGGAAGCAACCTAGATGTCCATCAGCAGATGAATGGATAAGAAAGCAGTGGTACATATACACAATGGAGTATTACTCAGCTATTAAAAAGAACACATTTGACTCAGTTCTAATGAGGTGGATGTAACTGTAGAGTTACATCAGAGTGAAGTAAGCCAGAAAGAAAAATATCAATACAGTATATTAATGCATATATATGGAATTTAGAAAGATGGTAATGATGACCTTCTATGTGAGACAGCAAAAGAGACAGATGTAAAGAACAGAATTTTGGACTCTGTGGGAGAAGGTGAGGGTGGGGTGATTTGAGAGAATAGCATTGAAACATGTATATTACCATATATGAAACAGAGGACCAGTCCGGACTCGATGCATGAGACAAGGTGCTCAGGGCCGGTGCACTGGGATGACCCAGAGGGATGGGATGGGGAGGGAGGTGGAAGGGGGGGTTCAGGATGGGGAATACATGTACACCCATGGCTGATTCATGTTGGTGCATGGTGAAAGGCACTACAATATCATAAAGTAATTAGCCTCCAATTAAAATAAGTTAATTAATTTTTTAAAAAGCAGATATATTACTTTGCCAACAAAGATTCATCTAGTCAAAGCTATGGTTTTTCCAGTAGTCATGTATGGATGTGAGAGTTGGACTATAAAGAATGCTGAGCGCCAAAGAATTGATGCTTTTGAACTGTGGTGTTGGAGAAGACTCTTGAGAGTCCCTTGGACTGCAAGGAGAACAAACCAGTCCATCCTAAAGGAAATAAGTCCTAAATATTGATTGGAAGGACTGAGGCTGAAGCTGAAGCTCCAATACTTTGGCCACCTGATGCGATGAACTGACTCACTGGAAAAGACCCTGATGCTGGGAAAGATTGAAGGTGGGAGGAGAAGGGGATAACAGAGGATGAGATGGTTGGATGGCATCACCGACTCAATGGACATGAGTTTGAATAAGCTCCAAGAGTTGGTGATGGATAGGGAAGCCTGGCCTGTTGCAGTCCATGGAGTCGCAAAGAGTCAGACACAACTGAGTGATTGAATTGAACTGATGTGAAATCTATATAGATTCACATTCACCTGATCTTCATAGATCAGGTTTGTAAAATAAGTTCATTTTTCTGCTAATAATAAAATCTATGACTCTAAGCTTACACCTACTGTTGAGAGACTCTTTCTCTCTGCCATGCAATTGATTCTTTCTGTGATTCCAGGTTATTGGGAGAATTAAAGAAGTTATTACAGGAAAAGTGTTTACACTAGTATCCAGCTCAATTCTAACAGAATAGCACTCACTCAATAAATTATTATTATTCCCACCATGGAAAAAGCAAGAGAGTTCCAGAAAAACATCTATTTCTGCTTTATTGACTATGCCCAAGCCTTTGACTGTGTGGATCACAATAAACTGTGGAAAACTCTGAGAGAGATGGGAATACCAGACCACCTGACCTGCCTCTTGAGAAATCTGTATGCAGGTCAGGAAGCAACAGTTAGAACTGGACGTGGAACAACAGACTGGTTCCAAACAGGAAAAGGAATACATCAAGGCTGTATATTGTCACCCTGATTAGTTAACTTCTATGCAGAGTACATCATGAGAAATGCTGGACTGGAAGAAACACAAGCTGGAATCAAGATTTCTGGGAGAAATATCAATAACCTCAGATATGCAGATGACACCACCCTTATGGCAGAAAGTGAAGAGGAGCTAAAAAGCCTCTTGATGAAAGTGAAGGAGGAGAGCGAAAAAGTTGGCCTAAAGCTCAACATTCAGAAAATGAAGATCATGGCATCCAGTCCCATCACTTCATGGGAAATAGATGGGGAAACAGTGGAAACAGTGTCAGACTTTATTTTTAGGGGGCTCCAAAATCAGTGCAGATGGTGATTGCAGCCATGAAATTAACAGACACTTACTCCTTGGAAGAAAAGTTATGACCAACCTAGATAGTATATTCAAAAGCAGAGACATTACTTTGCCGACTAAGGTCTGTCTAGTCAAAGCTATGGTTTTTCCTGTGGTCATGTATGGATGTGAGAGTTGGACTGTGAAGAAGGCTGAGCGCCAAAGAATTGATGCTTTGAACTGTGGTGTTGGAGAAGCCTCTTGAGAGTCCCTTGGACTGCAAGGAGATCCAACCAGTCCATTCTGAAGGAGACCAACCCTGGGATTTCTTTGGAAGGAATGATGCTGAAGCTGAAACTCCAGTACTTTGGACACCTCATGCAAAGAGTTGACTCATTGGAAAAGACTTTGATGCTGGGAGGGATTAGGGGCAGGAGGAGAAGGGGTCGACCGAGGATGAGATGGCTGGATGGCATCACGGACTCGATGGACGTGAATCTGAGTGAACTCCGGGAGATGGTGATGGACAGGGAGGCCTGGAGTGCTGCGATTCATGGGGTCGCAAAGAGTCGGACACGACTGAGCGACTGAACTGAGCTGACTGATGACTCTAAGCTTACACTTACTGTTGACTCTTTCTCTCTGCCATGCAATTGCTTCTTTCTGTGATTCCAGGTTATTGGGAGAATTAAAGAAGTTATTACAGGAAAAGTGTTTACACTACTGTCCAGCTCAATTCTAACAGAATAGCACTCACTCAATAAATTATTATTATTCCCACCATCAATATCATTCCCAGTATTTCAGTTTGTCCAGTGGGGTTTCCCAGGTGGTGTTAATGGTAAAAAGACTGCCTGCCAATGCAGCAGACGTAAGAGATGCAGGTTCAGTCCCTTGGTGGGGAAGATCCCCTGGAGCAGGAAATGACAACCCACTCTAGTATTCTTGCCTGGAGAATCCCATGAACAGAGGAACCTGGTGGGATACAGGCCATGGGGTCACAAAGAGCCAGACACAACTGAAGCAACTTAGCACACATGGGAGTCTGAATTTGGGAAGCCAGCTAGAGGCAAAGGATGTCACAGACGCAATGCTCAGAAGTGTACAGGCTCCCTGGTCTTCCGGTCACCAGCTAGAAATGGACTCACTCAACTGCCTGTGGTTGGGTAAGGCCACGTGACTAGTTCTGGCCACTGGGTTGTGAATGGAAGCAACACATGTTCTCCTCCACGATGGAGTTTTAATTACTGATGCAGAACCTGCCAGAAGACCAGCAATGTTGCAGATGAGGGCTGCTCTTTCTGTCTCCGTCCTCAGCTGAGAACAGTGATGAGATGGAACAGAATTCCTGCCAGCTTGTAGTGGCTGTATAGCAAGGTCTTCACTCTTTTAGCCACTAGGGTTTGGGCTTGTTTGTTCCTGTGACTCACTCCAGCCCAACACCAGGAACTCGGTTAACGCAACACAAGCTATTGCGTGGCAAGTGCATCTCCAGAGGAGGCCGTGGCTTATTGAAGATTCAAAAGGGTTTTTTGCCAGTGGCTCTTTCTGCCACAGCATTTCTCAGGGCCAGGACATGGGGGAAGATATTTCTGGGAAAATATGGGAGAAGGGAAAATAAGGTTCCTCCTTCCAGCATTTTGCTCAACTATGAGCTCCCAATGTTGTGGTCATTCCTTGCTAACATTAACTCGGTGATAAGTTGGTTCAGCCCCAAACACAGGCTTCATCCTCAGTTTGACAAATGCCCTGTCCCCAACCAAGTCACTGCTCCATCACTGTGATATTTTGGTATCCTTTTTCACCTACTGGTTTCAGTCAGTACCATCTAAATCATCAGAAATTTTCAAACATGTTAAACATCAAAACGGAAAGTAAAAGGGAATTTCCAGCCCTTTCAAAAGCCCTTAGCTCCTTATGCAAATATGCTCAAACCTACCATCTAATCTTTAAGCTCTCTATACTGGAAGAATGGATGGCTTTGTCACACCCCAAATGTCTCCCAATTCCCACATATCAGACATCTGGTTCTTTCTCCTGGCTTTCCATAGCATCACAGCACTGGGCGGAAACCTTTATTGACCATTTCTCAGGATCTCTGCAGTTTTCTGTTTTCAGGGCATACATACATGGTGATGATATAGCATGGCATAAACACAGATGATATAATTGGAATCATTCCTGACCCCTCCCTCTCCTTCCCATATACCCAGCAAAGTGATGGTGAGATATCTTTCATCCTGCTTCCTAGGAAAGGATGATGGGGTGGGGGCGGGGCTGGGCACAGGAAGCGCATGGACCTGCTGTGGGGTGACTGTAATCAGTTGCCTGTCACTGAGCACACGTGAAACACCCTTGGGTACTCTCTGGTGTAACTGGATGAGACTTGGACAGGATGAGCAGGAGGGATCAAGAGCCAGGTCAATTTTAATAACCACTGTGCATCTATATCCACAAGGGCTGAACACCTGGGACACCTCGTTTCTCCTCTCCAACGCAACCCTCCCCTGTGCCAATAAGCCTGGTCACTAATCTTGAGAATACTGGATTCATTTGCACTCCTTTGCTCATATGGTGTTCAACTGTCTATATAGCTCTTCCCTTGTCCTCTGTTTATTTGACCTAACCTAAGCAATCCTTCAAGGCCCTCTTCTGTTTCTTAACTCTTCAAACTAAGCTCTACCTACATGGTCTCTCTCTGCCACATTGCATTATCATCCATTTATGCACTTAACTGCATGCCATCTCATCATTATTTTAATAGTTTCCAAGTCTCTGGTTTGCCTAATTTAACTACATTTCCTTTGAGTTTAGGGATAATGAATGTCCTCCATTTTTCTACAAGAGCCCCTGTGCCTCCATATATAGTAGTAGTCTAATATTTATTGCATGTGTGGATGCAGAAATAGCACATACATGTAGTGTGTGTGTGTGTGTGTGTGTGTGTGTGTGTGTGTGTGTGCTTAGTTGCTGAGTCATGTCCGACTCTTTGCCAGCCTCCTCTTTCCTTGGGATTTCCCCTGCAAGAATACTGGGGTGGGTTGCCATTCCTTTCTCCAGGGGTTCTTCCTGACCCAGGGATCAAACCCACGTCTCCTGTGTCTCCTGCATTGACAGGCACATTCTTTACGACTGAGCTACCTGGGAAACCCTATGGTATTTGTATACTTCCTTTATATGATTCTGCCAAAGTGACATCACTTAATCTCTCACCATAACTTTGTTTTTGTAGTAGTGGACACAGATTTTCTCTGATGTAGCACACCCTCACTGGGAAGATGTACATCGTGGGAAAAACGGCACATTCTCTGGCTGCATCATTTTGGGATAAACCAAGATGGTGACTGCAGCCATGAAATTAAAAGACGCTTACTCTGTGGAAGGAAAGTTATGACCAATCTAGATAGCATATTCAAAAGCAGAGACATTACTTTGCCAACAAAGGTCCGTCTAGTCAAGGCTATGGTTTTTCCAGTGGTCATGTATGGATGTGAGAGTTGGATTATGAAAAAAGCTGAGCGCTGAAGAATTGATGCTTTTGAACTGTGGTGTTGGAGAAGACTCTTGAGAGTCCCTTGGACTGCAAGGAGATCCAACCAGTCCATTCTGAAGGAGATCAGCCCTGGGTGTTCTTTGGAAGGAATGATGTTAAAGCTGAAACTCCAGTACTTTGGCCACCTCATGCGAAGGGTTGACTCATTGGAAAAGACTCTGATGCTGGGAGGGATTGGAGGCAGGAGGAGAAGGGGACGACCGAGGTTGAGATGGCTGGATGGCATCACGGACTCGATGGATGTGAGTTTGAGTGAATTCTGGAAGTTGGTGATGGACAGGGAGGCCTGGCGTGCTGCGATTCATGGGGTGCCAAAGAGTGGGACACGACTGAACGACTGAACTGAGCTGAACTGAAGATCTAACATCCAATCCACACCGGAAAAGGGGGACAATAATAACAACAGGAGTAATAAAACGGATGTGGGGCACGGTGTTTGCCTCCTCAAGATCCACATGCAGTACGTTTGCTTGTTCTCTCCAGCTCCCCTCAGGGCAGGTGGATGATGGACTCAGCCAAATGAATGAAAATAATCCTGTCTCCAGCTACAGTTGTTGGTTCAGATGTGGGCACTTGTCCCAACTCAGGTCAATGAGTAAGGAAAAGGTGTTTGCTTGCTGACTCTGAAAAGGATGCATTTTCACTAAAGGAGACCTTCCCAAAGCTTTAGATGAAACTGACATCATGGAAAACATGGCGGACAGATGGAAAGAAACTAGTTACTGGTGATACTGTTTAGCTGTTGAATCAAACTGTCCCTGAAGTCCATCCTGTCCTGGACTTGAGTAAAATGAGCTATGTGTTCAAGGTCAACTCAATCCACTTAGAGCTGGATTTCCTGTTACTTGTAACCCAATATAACCTACAAAGACAATACTAGTTCATCACAAACTCACAGAGTAATTGGAAGGGTGCAGGTTAATCACAGATGCAAAACTGCTGCATCGGCTTTACCATGCAAATATTTGTTGCCGACTGTTTCTGTTAAGATTTCTTCCCTTAAGACACAGAACATGGAGAGGATCTTAAAGGTGTAGCAGTCTTGTTGATGGGGCGGGGGGGGGGGCGGGGGGGGGGGTGGGGGTGGGGGGGGTGTTGGTGGTTATCTTGGGCATTAAATTTTTTTCTCAACAGAGATTCCAGAAAGCTTGAAACATTAAAACACAAGCTGATCAGGATTAAAAGTGCAGCAGATACTGCATATGACAAATTTCTAGAAGGAAATGATTTCTATAAGACCTGGTGCATAGCACAAAATGAGTGCTAAATAACTCTCTTCAATTTTCATTTTTAAAAATAAATTAATCACACAAGGTACAACGTCGAAGTTAGCAAAGTTAGTGTCAAGTCAGTCTCTCTTCTTCCCGGGACCTGTCAATCATCCGATATACCTTCCTTTACATTTCTTCTGTGTATTTCCAGAGCTACTCTATAGGCTCCAGTAGCATCCCATACAAACTGCTGTGCTCCATTTTATGTTTTTAGATTCCATAATGTAACCTGGAGGTCTCTCCGTATCAGCGTCTATAGGGTTGTCCATTTCTTTGTAAACACTGCAGAGAATTCCAAACATTGCCTAAACGCAGTTTCTTTTCCTGAATGTGACTTTAGAGCGTTTCCCACCGTTTGCGGATGTCACACAGTGATGTCATGATCATCCTTCTAGGGAGGCATTGCACAGAACTGAGAGCGCATCTGCAGGATGCATTCTGAGCCGCGGAACTGCTGATTCAAAGGGTCGTGTACAGTAACTTTGTTTTCATTTCTGAATTCACAAATGCTAAATTCGACGTTCTGGGGCAGCCCCCGGGGGCACCTCAGCAGCTCTCTGGGCCGTGGGGTGGTGGCCGAGGAATCCCCAGCTCCCGCTGAGCTGGGCCGCACGGCCCCGCCCCCTCGCGCGCTCTGGGCCCCGCCCGCGCGTCCCGCCCGCGGCCCGGAGGAGCGGCACGTGCGAGCCCACGTGAAGCTGCCGGGGCGCGCAGAGCGCAAGTGCGCCTGCGCGGGCGGCGGGAAAAGTAGGTCAGACTCCCGTGTCACGTGACCCGCTCCCCTCGGCGCCCCCGGCGCCTCCCGCCCGGGCGCAGCCGGCAGGCGCTGCGCAGCCGGCAGGCGCTCCGCAGCCAACGTGAGCGGCGGGCGCGGCCCGCGAGCGCCCGGCGCCCGCGAGGATTCGCCGGTTCTCGTCCCTCCCGGGCGCTCCGCTCCGAAGTCGGGCGGGCGAAAGAAGCTCCGCTCGGAGCCTTCCGGCGCGGAGTAGGAGCGACCCGCAGAGGGCGGCGGCCTCCCCTCGCTGACTGGGGCGCGGCTCGTTGAGGCGCTGCCGGCTGCGGGGAGGGGGCGCGTGGCCGTTCCATGTCGGCCGGACTCCACGGAGCCTTCTCGGTCCCTGTTTGTGAGGGAACTTCAGACACTCCGGGAAACGGACTGTGTCCAGGGAATCTTCCCAGGCCAGGGATCGAACCCGTGTCTCCCGCACCGCGGGCGGATTCTTCACCGCCTGAGCCACCAGGGAAATGGGAGAGTGTGACTGGTTCCTGGACGTTTGCAGGAATGCCCCTCAGACCCCGTTTCTAATCTGCACCCCCGCCCCGAGATACCTCACTGCGAGGATTTTAGGCATATTTCTCACCTTCCACAGGAGACTGCAGAGGTGATGGGTGCCCATGGGGCTGGCTGTGTGTGAGGCAGCTCTGAATCAACTGAAGCCTGGGTTTTGTGTATTAGGAAAAACTATTTCATGTCTCCACCCTTTCTGATTTTAAACTTTTTGCACAAAGACGGGCTCCACCTAAGTGGGTTGCAAACCCAGTGGAAGAGACCAGCAAAGTCAGTGGGCCACACCGAAGTGGGCTGTAAATCCTTCGATAGAGGTGTGCCCAGGTGTTACATAAGCACAAAGGAGGAGGGGCACCCAAGCGCAGGGGTGGGTACCCTGAGTCTTGACGGCTAAGTGGGAGTTAGCTGGCAGAAAAGTAAGGCAGAGAGGGTGGGTAAGTGTTCCAAACAAAAGGAGCTACTAGTAGTTACATAATGTTTCCCTCACAGAGTTCTTCATTGTAATTGTTTTAGCTATGCATTTGGTTGGAATGTATGTAGTTTCCATTTATGTTATTCTAAACCAGTCTTTAATGAACATCATTATGCACAATGCTTTTCCCATTTCACTTTTAAATAAATCCCAGGAAAAGGATGGGTACATAGAAGTCACAAATATTTTGTAACTTTTGTAAAGCACTGTCAAATTGTTTTCCAAAAAAAGTTATTTTAAATTTGTGTTAAGGTAGCATTTAAATATTTAGCATTGAGGCAGTAAGTTCAGTTCAATTCAGTCGCTCAGTCGTGTCCAACTCTGCGACCCCATGAATCGCAGCACGCCAGGCCTCCCTGTCCATCACCAACTCAAACTCAAGTCCATCGAGTCGGTGACGCCATCCAGCCGTCTCATCCTCTGTCGTCCCCTTTTCCTCCTGCCCCCAATCCCTCCTAGCATCAGTGTCTTTTCTAATGAGTCACCTCTTCACACGAGGTAGCCAAAGTACTGGAGTTTCAGCTTTAGCATCATTCCTCCCAAAGAACATCCAGGGCTGATCTCCTTTAGAATGGACTGGTTTGTTCTCCTTGCAGTCCAAGGGACTCTCAAGAGTCTTCTCCAACACCACAGTTCAAAAGCATCAGTTCTTTGGTGCTCAGCTTTCTTCACAGTCCAACTCACATCCATACATGACCACTGGAGAAACCATAGCCTTGACTAGATGGACCTTTGTTGGCAAAGTAATGTCTCTGCTTTTGAATATGCTATCTAGGTTGGTCATAACTTTTCTTCCAAGGAGTAAGCATCTTTTAATTTCATGGCTACAGTCACCATCTGCAGTGATTTTGGAGCCCCAAAAGATAAAGTCTGACACTGTTTCCCATCTATTTCCCATGAAGTGATGGGACCAGATGCCATGATCTTCGTTTTCTGAATGTTGAGCTTTAAGCCAACTTTTTCACTCTCCTCTTTCACTTTCATCAAGAGGCTTTTTAGTTCCTCTTCACTTTCTGCCATAAGGGTGGTGTCATCTGCATACCTGAGGTTATTGATATTTCTCCCAGCAATCTTGTCACCCTGCTTATTTAACTTATATGCAGAGGCAGTAAGTCCCCCTTTAATTATTTCAAATCAACATAGTCTGATGAGATGAATATTTTATTTACCAAAATGCCATAAATCATAATATATGCATTTCTAGTTTTCATGACCCATGATAAAATTCTGATTGAATTCAAGTCTGAAAAATGGAAAATATCAGATCAGTGCATTTCATCCTTACAGGGAACCAGGTAGCGTGTGTGTGTGTGTGTGTGTGTGTGTGTGTGTATGTTGGGAGCGGGGGTTAAGGGACAGAGAATAGGAGTGAGAGAAACTAAATCAGCACTAATGTCCAATACTTGCCTCTGATTACTTTCTTGCTGTGAATCAAGAGGAACAGAGAAGTTAGCGCCACACAAGTCAGAACAAGCCAGGAAAGTTCCACACCTTGCAGCAAATGTCAGAACAGCAGCAGAATCAAAGGGGTCCAGAGTTTGACCCAAAAGGCCACTATAACTTAGAGGAAGCCTGGTCACCTGCTGGGAAGGAAATTCCAGAAACCTGCATGTTTCCCAGCTGAGTCTCTGTTGGCATCTGTACCTGCAAGAAGGAAACAGTACTGTGACATTCAAAAGTCCATTTAGGGGGAAAGTAATTTAGGTAATAGGGACTATGAAAGCAGAACATACCTTCCTTTTTGCCTGTATTAAGCTAGATGTTTAAGGAAAGCAGAAGCATGGTACAGTTTTGATTTTGCAGACACAAAGCTATAGTTCACATTGTATTGTTCCCTAATATCTATTCTGCATATTGGGTAATGACCATATACTTTGGGGGAAGGGATTTACCTCCCAGCAGCTTGGGGGGCTGGCCTTGATTGAATTAACAAATCAGAGTAGTCTCATTGCATTTTTATGAAAATTAAAAGAGTTAATTCAGCAAAAGCACTTAGAAGGGTGACTGCCACATGTGAAGAGCTCAGTGAACATTTGTTGTTGATACTGTTGTTATGATTAGTGTAACAATGACTGTTCAATCAGAGAAAGCCTGAACTTGTTTTAGTGGTTACTTGATGACCTTATTTCTTCTAGGAAGGAGATAAAGAAGATGTGTAACAACTGGTGCCATCTTTCCACCTTGAAGGGAGCCAAGCCAAGCCAACCCAATCCCATACCTGATAAAACAGGGGCAGAGGAGGCCACACCCTGACCAAATTGCACTTGAAGCCTGCACTGCCTCTTGAGACAAACACATCCCATTTGTTACTTCGGTCATTGAAGTTATTGTTCGGTTGCTAAGTCATGTCCCATTCTTTGCGACCCCATGGACTGCAGCCCTTCAGCCTCCTCTGTCCTCCACTGTCTCCTGGAGTTTGCTCAGATTCATGTCCATTGAATTGGTGATGTTATCTAACCATCTTATCCTCTGCCACCCTGCTTCACCTTCGCCTTCAATCTTTCCCAGCATCAGGTTCTTTTCCAATGAGTCTGCCCTTTGCATCAGGTGGCCAAAGTAGTGGAGCTTCAGCAGCAGTTCTTCCAGTGATTATTCAGGGTTGATTTCCTTCAGGATTGACTGGTTTGATCTCCTTGCAGTTCAAGGGACTTTTAAGAGCACCACAATCCGAAAGCATCAATTCTTCAGTTTTCAGTCTTCTTTATTGTCCAAATCTCATATCCATACGTGACTGTTGGAAAAACTATAGCTTTGACTATGTGATGCCTCTGCTTTTTAATATACTGTCTAGGTTGGCCATAGCTTTCCTTCCAAGGAGCAAGCATCTATTAATTTCATGGCTACAGTCACCATCCACGGTGATTTTGGCGCCCAAGAAAATAAAATCTGTCACTGCTTCCACTTTCCCCCTTTTATTTGCCATGAAGCAATATGGGCCAGATGCCATGATCCTAGTTTGGGTTTTTTTTTTTTTTTAATGTTGCGTTTAAGCCAACTCTTTCACTCTCCTCTTTCACCATCATCAAGAGGCTCTTTGGTTTCTCTTCACTTTTTGCCATTAGAGAGGTATCATCTTGAATGTCTGGAAGTTCTTGGCTCATGTATTATTGAAGTCTCTCTTGGACGATTTGAGCATGACTTTGCTAGCTTGTGAAATGGGTGCAGTTGTGCAGAAGTTTGAGCATTGTTTGGCACTTTCTTTGTGATTGGAATGAAAACTGACCTTTTCTAGTCCTGTGGCCATTGCTGAGTTTTCCAAATTTGCTGACAAATTGAATGCAGTGCTTTAATAACATCATCTTTTAGGATTTGAAACAATTCATCTGGAATTGAGACACCTCCACTAGCTTTATTCATAGTAAGGCTTCCTAAGGCCCACTTGACTTCACACTCCAGGATGTCTGGCTCTAGGTGGGTGACCACACCATCGTAGTTATCTGGGTCATTAAGACCTTACTTGTACAGTTCTGTGTATTCTTGCCACCTCTTCTTTTATATATATATAAATTTATTTATTTTAATTGGAGGCTAATTACTTTACAATATTGTATTGGTTTTGCCATACATCAACATGTATTCACCACAGGTATACACGTGTTCCCCATCCTGAACCCCCTTCCCTCCTCCCTCCCTGTACCATCCCTCTGGGTCATCCCAGTGCACCAGCCCCAAGCATCCAGTATCATGCATTGAACCTGGGCTGGTGACTTGTTTCGTATTTGATATTATAGATGTTTCAATGCCATTCTCCCAAATCATCCCACCCTCTTCCCCTCCCACAGAGTCCAAAAGACTGTTCTATACATCTGTGTCTCTTTTGCTGTCTCACATACAGGGTTATCATTACCATCATTCTAAATTCCATATATATGCGTTAATATACTGTATTGGTGTTTTTCTTTCTGGCTTACTTCACTCTGTATAATAGGTTCCAGTTTCATCCACCTCATTAGAACTGATTCAAATGTATTCTTTTTAATGGCTGAGTAATACTCCATTGTGTATATGTACCACAGCTTTCTTATCCATTCGTCTGCTGATGGACATCTAGGTTGCTTCCATGTCCTGGCTATTATAAATAGTGCTGCGATGAACATTGGGGTACACGTGTCTCTTTCAATTCTGGTTTCCTTGGTGTGTATACCCAGCAGTGGGATTGCTGGGTCATAATCTTTCTACCTCTTCTAATATCTTCTGCTTCTGTTAGGTCCTTACCATTTCTGTCCTTTCTTATGCCCATCTTTGCATCAAAGATTCCCCTGTTATCTCCACTTTTCTTGAAGAGATTTCTAGTCTTTCCCATTCTACTATTTTTCTCTATTTCTTCACATTGTTCATTTAAAAAGTTTTTCTTATCTCTCCTTGCTATTCTCTGGAACTCTGAATTCAGTTGGGCATATCTTTCTCTTTCTCCCTTACCTTTCATTTCTCTTCTTTTCTCAGCTATTTGTAAGGCCTCCACAGACAACCACTCTGCCTGCTTGCATTTCTTTTTCTTTGCGATGGTTTTGGTCACTGCCTGCTGTACAGTATTATGAACCTCTGCCCATAGTTCTTCAGGCATTCTGTCTACCAAACCGAATCCCTTGAATCTGTTTGTCACCTCCACTGTATAAGCATAAGCAATTTGATTTAGGTCGTTCCTGAATGGTCTAGTGGTTTTCTCTACTTTCTTCAATGTAAGCCTGAAGTTTGCAATAAGGAGCTCATGACCTGAGCCACAGTCAGGTCCAGGTCTTTTTACTGACTGTATAGAACTTCTCCATCTTTGACTGCAAAGAACATAATCAATCCAATTTCAGTATTGACCATTGGAGTTAGGTTATCTGTTATTTGCCAGCAACAACAGGTAACAAAAGTGTATGTCTTAAGAATGAGATGATACTCCTATATTTGAACATCTGCCCATGTTTATTTCATTATATGATTCTTTTACTTTTCCCCCTAGAGCAAGAAAAAGGGGGAGGGAAGAAGAATTGTTCGCAGTGGAAGCCAGCATCTCAAGGAAATATTTTGTTATAGCTTCTCAGTGTACCATCCCAGGAAGGCAGGCTCCAGCCCAAGGGTTCTGAACCAAGGATGCACATCAGAATCACCTGTGATCGTTTTACACACGTGCCCTGGACTCTGCTCCTCAATATTTTGTATCAGTGATTCTGGAGAAGGGCATGTCTGTGGAAAGAACCACAGGTATATGCATCACACCACTAGCTCTGAACTGGTGTTTGATCCAAACCTTTCCTCTGAACCATTCCTGGGTCCTTTTGGCCAATGATGTTAAAACACCTTGAAGCCTATGGATATAATCCAGGAAAACTGCACACATATATCTTATCTGCAGTTAAGAAGGACAATTCTTTTTTTTTTTCCCCAAAGTTACATATTAAGAATTTTAGTTGGTTGAGTGGGGAGAAAGCATCCAAGTAACTTAAATTTTTACCTATTTTGCCATTCTAAATGCAGTTAGCTTTTCTGAAACTAGGAGTAATGTTTTGCTACAGTGCTGATGTGCTCCAAACAACAACAAAACTTTGCATGGTGTTTGCTAAATGCAGAGCAGTATTTGGTATCAGTGCTCTTTGTGAAATCACTGAGGTGTATTTTGGAATTACAGCACTAAAATAACAACACGCTTGATTCCGTCAACTCTCTTGGAGGGTTTGTGTAAGGAAATTGTATTTGCCTGCTGAACTGTAAGTTAAACAGGTTCTTCCACATCTTCAGCCTTGTATCTCTGTGGCTGCATATGGAATTTGTTCTCACTGGACGTCAGTAAAGAGCACCCAAAGAGAAAAAAAGAGGAAACTTTACTCAACACATTGAAAAGCAAAGAATTTCTTGCTTTCCCCAGAAGTCCAGCTTTTGGAGCAGTGGAATAAGCAGATATTTTGAAGTCAAACAAAACTGTTTCGAACCCCAGCTCCTTCCAACCACAACTAGTTTACATGTGTAACTACTTGTTACTTCACCTTCTGAGCTACAGTGATTTGACTCTGTGCGTGGCAAGTCACACTCCTGTGGCAGGGCGGTTGGCTGTGAGTACGAGTAAAGATGATGTATGTAAAGTGCTTGGCATGTGATGGTACCCTCAGCTGAGTCCTGGCATCATTATTATTTTTTTAGAAAGAAAAAAATATGCAGATAAGCAAGGATTTACTTTTTCTTCAAAGTTCCCTCTTAAGAGGAATTCAAAGGAATGAAAATAAATTTGGAAATCTCCAACTTGCCTCTTGGTAACCGCAGATGCTAACTCTCCAGTGGCTGGTTCTTTATAGACGTGTACAAGTACAAAGGTATATAAGCACAAAATGTGTACACATACTAAGGTATATGTGACATTCTCAAGGGAGCGAAAAGGAGCCCTTAAACTTCCTTTGATCTGCACATTAGCTGTGAATTGACAGCTCCACTTGAAATAGAATGAAAGCTCAAACTCCATGGAGTTGAGGCACAATCTTTTTCAATACAGGGAAAGTGGATTCAAATAGGATATGTAGTATTTACAAGATCTCAGATTCTTATAGAACCTAAGATTACTAAGTACAAAGCAGGTGGCTGTAAATTATACTTCAGTTGTTAAGAGGAAAAGGAAGAAGAAAATTGAGCCCTTAAAAAAAAATTAAACTTAAAAAAAAATTAACCTGTTAAAGTTGGGTCAAATTTTTGTATCAACTTGAGTTTCCAGGGAAGTGGAAGCAGAAAGGAAGGGTTGTGATATTACCATCAGACATTCGAAACCAAGGGGAAGTATAACCACCCCAAAGGATGCAGTCACTTCAGTGGTGTCTGCCCCTTTGCCACCCCATGGACAGCAGCCTGCCAGGCTCCTCTGTCCATGCGATTCTCCAGGCAAGAATGCTGGAGGAGGTTGTCATGCCCTTCTCTAGGGGATCTTCCTGACCCAGGGATCAAACTCAGGTCTCTTATATTGCATGCCAGATTCTTTACCCTCTGAGCCACCAGGGAAGCTCCACCCCAAAGTATAACTGTCACAAATGTTTTCATACCAAATAACACAAAAAAGTAAAACATGACTAATGTTGTCGAAATAAACATCAATAGTTTACCCTGTACATAGAGAATACACATCCTTTTTAAGCATTGAAACATTTATAAAAGTAACTACAAACACTTGACATTATCGGATAGAGACGTAGTATTAGCATTGGTCAACGCTAAAGGAGTTTGGGGTGACATTTAGGCTTTCCGTGTTCTTTCACATTATTCGAATACTTTAAGCCAACGTTTTTATGAGAAAATAATAGGATTATTTTAATTTAAAAATAATACCTAACAATTACTGGATGCTCACTGTTTTGCGGGTATAGATGTAGCATGTGTCCTGACACTTCATTTCGTCCTCACAGGAACACCAGAAGTAGGATGGCGAACACTGATGGCATCAACCTTCCCCTGTGTATGTTTCCTCTATTTTATCCATAATAATAGAAGTTTTAGGTAGACATGTACCACACAGCTAAAGACAAGTTCAGCCTCCCTGGCTGCTAGGTGGCCAACAGATTGGATGTGAGATGATACGAGTACGACCTCTGTCCCACCTCCTTCTTTTGACCTTTTCCGCTGCTAGAATACAGACAGTGGACATGGTGGGAAGCCATACTCAACCAAGACTAAGAGGGCCTCCTGCAGGGCAGGGGGAGTAACATGAGAGCAAAAAGCCTGGGTTCCTGATGCCAGGGAGCTCCAGACCAGCCTTGAACTGTTTGCATTCAGGCTGCTATAAGAGGGAGAAATAAACCTCTGTCTGTATTTCTGGCTGTGCTGGGTCTTTGTTGCCGTGCATGGGCTTTCTCTAGTTGCAACAAGCAGGGGCTTCTCTTGTTGCAGAGTATAGGCTCCAGAGCACACAGGCTATAGCAGTTGTGGCTCCCAGGCTTCAGAGCACAGTCTCAATAACTGTGCACAGGCTTAGTTGCTCAGAGGCATGTGGGATCTTCCCGGACCAAGGATCAAGCCTGTGTCCCCTTCTTTGGCAGGTGGGTTCCCAACCACTGGACTACCAGGGGAGTCCATAAACCTCTCTCTTATTTAAACCACCATTAAGTTGGCATCTGTTAAAGATACCAAATCAGTATTGTGTTATTATCTTATATTGTGTAGATTTTCTTTTGAGAATTGTAACTTTTACATTATGTTTTATAACCACAGTTATTTAAAAATTCATTTTATGCTTCATGTATTTCAGTGTTCACCAATAATCCTTATGTGCCTCAACACCATCCGTTTCATAAGTATATTAGTCTTAATCATGCCTAGTGGCCCTGGTGGTATCTTTTCATTACAAAAGGAAGAAATGAGTGATATATTCCCAGAGGTCTTCATATCTGAATGGCAATTTTTAAAAATTGAAATATAGTTGATTTACAATATGGTGACAGTTTCAGGTGTACAGCATAGTGATTTAATGTTTTTTGCAGATTATGCTTCATTACAGGTTATTAGAAGATAATGGATATAATTCTCTGTGCTACACAGTGTATCCTCGTTGCTCATACATTTAATATATAGTAGTGAATCCCATGCTGCTAATTTATCCTCCCCCCTCCCCTTTCTCCTTTGGTAACCATAAGTTTATATTTTATCTCTGTGGGTCTGTTTATGTACAGTCATTTGTTTTATTTTTTAGATTCCACATATAAGTGATATTATAGAATATTTGTCTTTCTCTGACTTATTTCACTAAGCATAATATTCTCTAGGTCCATCCACCTGGCTGCAAATGGTAGTATTTCATTCTCATTTGTGGCTGAGTAATATTCACGTATAGATACACATATCATATCTTCCTGGTCTAATCACCTGTTGATGGGAACTTGGGTTGCCTCCATGTCTTGCCTAT
The DNA here is from genome assembly GCF_042477335.2 of Ovis canadensis. Lineage (NCBI taxonomy): Eukaryota > Metazoa > Chordata > Mammalia > Artiodactyla > Bovidae > Ovis > Ovis canadensis. The sequence goes on from NC_091255.1 coordinate 13,952,924, forward strand.
TGTAAATAGTGCTTCAGTGAACACTGAGGCGTCTATATCTTTTCAAATTACTGTTCTCATTTTTTTTTCTGAATATAATAATCTGGAATGGAATTTCTGGATCACATGATAGTTCTGTATTTAGTTGTTTAAGCTCTAAAGAGTTTTTCACAGTGGTTGGACCAGTTTGCATTCCCACCAAGAGTGTACAAGTGTTCCCTTTACATCCTCTCCAACATATTGTTTATAGACTGTTTTATGATAGCCATTCTGACTGGTGAGGTGATTCCTCACTGCAGTTTTGATTTGCATTTCTCTAATAATTAGTGGTGTTGAACATATTTTCATGTTCCTGTTAGCCATCTATATGTCTTCTTTGGGCAAATAAATGTCGTTCAAGTCTCCTGCCCATTCCTCACCCCCTTTTTAAATTGAATTGTTTTTTTTTTTTTTTTTTTGCTATTGAGTTTTACGAGCTGTTTGTATACTTTGGATATTAACCCCTTTCAGTCGCATAACTTCCAATTATTTTCTCCCATTCTGTAAATTGTCTTTCTGCTTTGTTGATGGTTTCCTTTGCTATGCAAAGTCTTTTAAATTTAATTAAATCCCACTTGTTTAGTTTTGCTTTTGCTTCTTTTGCCTTGGGAGACTAATCCAAGAGAATATATCCACAGTTTATGTCTAAAAATGTTCACCTATGTTCTCTTCCAGAATTTTATGGTTTCATGTCTTCCATTTAGGTCTTTAAGCCATTTTGAGTTTACTTATTTATTTATTTATTGTGGTACAAGGGAATGTTCTAATCTCATGCTTTGACATGTGGTTGTCTAGCTTTCCCAGCACCTGTTTTTTTCCTCTATCATATATTTTTGCCTCCTTGGTTGTAGATTAATTGACCATTGGTGGGTGGGTTTATTTCTAGGCTCTCTATTCTGTTCCATCATTTTGTCATGCCTATTTTCTGCCAGCATGACACTCTTTTGATTACTGTAGCTTTGTGGTATAGTGTGAACTCTGGGAAGATTATACCTCTAGCTTTGTTCTTTTCTCTCAGGATTGCTGTGGCAATTCAAGGTCTTTTGTGGTTCCATATAAATTTTAGAATTCTTTGTTTTAGTTCTGTGAAAACTGTCCTGGGTATTTTGATTGGGATTGCATTAAATCTGTAGACTGCTTTGGGTAGTATAGCCGTTCTAATAATATTGGTTCTTCTAATCCAAGAACCTGAGATAATCTTTCCATTTCTTTGAATCATCTTCAGTTTCCTTCATCAGTGTTTTATAGTTTTCAGCATATGCCTTTTACTTCCTTGGTTAAATTTGTTCCTCAGTGTTTTAAATTTTCTGATGCAATTTTAAATGGGATTCTAAGAAAATTTTCTCTATTTCTTTATTAGTGTGCAGAAAAGTGTAACAGAGTTTTGCATATTAACCTTGTATCTTATAACCTTGCTGAATTCTGTTATTAGTTCTCATAGTTTTGGGGTGGAGAGTGTCAATTTGTTTATTTTAGAATCCTTTCTTTTTGGCTGTTTTGTCTGGCATGTGGGATCTTATTCCCATGACTGTGTCGCCTGCATTGGGAACACAGAGTCTTAACCATTGGCTGCCAGGGAAGTCCCGTGTTTTAGAATTCTTGAGTCATTTTCCTTCCCTCTTAGGTCTCTGGGGATTGCTTTTTGTTGTTGTTATTTTTGTTACCTTCTGGGCTGAAGATTGCTTTGAGATCAGCCTGATCATTTCTTCTTTTGGAATAACCTTACTTCTGCTGGGGCACTTTTGGATTGTAAACTTTAGACTAACAACTTCACAAAGATTATGTGATAGCAGTAGTCAATATTAATCATTTTAAAAAATACTATAGACCCTTTATTGTGTAGTTCTTTGGTTTTCACCTTTCCATTTTCTTGTTATATTAACTTTTCTTTTTATTCTTTTATCTTCAGATATGCCAACTGTCTAAACTCATTCATCCATTCAACAAATATTAAATAAATGTTGGTCACCATTCTTAATATTACTATGTGCCAGGCATTGTTCTAGATGCCAACAGTAGAGTAATGAACAGGACAGGCAAAGTTTCCACTCCATGGAGCATACCTTTTAGTAGAAGGAAGCAGAAAATAATTAAACAGAAAACTAAGCAAGAGCCTTTCAGATGGAGATATGTTTTAGGAAGAAAAACCAGGATGATCTAACAGCGTGACTACCAGGAAGCAGTGGATTAAGGACAGCTTCAGGGTTTGAGCTGAACCCTGAATGACCTGAAGAAGCCATTCATCCACGATCCTCAGTTCCGCTTTCTTTGTCTCGTGAAAGCCCAGTAGAGGATTTCTGAAAGTGGATTCCAAAATATATCTCAAATCAGATTACTTCTTACCCCCTCAGCTTCTACGACTCTAGCCCAAGCCATCTCTCTTTCTCCACTGGGCTCTCTGCTTCTGCTCTCGTGCATACTCTCTTCAAGCTGCCTTCCTTTACCATCTATGCAACTTCTGAAGAATTAGTCAGATTGGGTCACAGCCTTGCACAAATCCCTACAGTGACTTTCTATGACAAAGTTCTTTTCAACCAGAGACTGTTTATTTCTTCTCCTTTTGCTAATAGAATTACCTAATTTTAGCTAGGAGGCTTCCCTGGTGGCTCAGTGGTAAAGAATACACCTGTGAATGCAGGAGACAAGAGTTCAACCCCTGGATTGGGAAGATCCCCTGAAGAAGGAAGTGGCAATGCACTCCAGTATTCTTGCCTGGGAAATTCCATGGACAGAGGAGTCTGGTGGGGCTTTGGTCCATGGGTTCACAGACGAGTCGGACAACTTAGTGACTAAACAAGAATTTTAGCTAGGCACATTACCCAGCTTCCTTTGCAGCCAGTTTTGGTTACATGACCAAATTCTGGTCAACAGAGTGAACAGAATTGATGTGAACAATTCTAGATTGTGCCCTTAAGAAGAAAAAAGCTGTCAGGACGTCCCTGGTGGTCCAGTGGTTAAGAATCCATCTGCCGATGCAGCAAACATGGATTCAATCCCTGTTTCAGGAAGACCCTATATGCTGTGGGGCAACTCAGCCTGTATGCCACATCTTCTGGGTCCGAGCTTGGGTCCTAGATCTCGTGAGCCTCAAATACTGAAGCCTGCAGGCCCTAGAGTCTATGCCTGCTCAGCAACTAGAGAAGGCACCGCAATGAGAAGCTGGTGAAACACAACTAGAGCCTCACACAGCGATGTAGACCCAGTGCAGCCAAAAAATAAAGGGATAAATATTTTAAAAGATGAAAATAGCTGTCCTTTCCTTCTCCTTTCTCCTGGCTCCCATGGGGACCATGTGGTGGTGACCTGCCTTCCACTGTAGATGGTGCAAACTATGGGAGATGGTAGGAGAACAAGAGCAAACGTGGTTCTTGCCACTGTGGAGGCCCTGGGGTTGCTTACTTTCAGACTGAAAAGGGAGAGAGAAATAAACTTCCGTGTTGCTAGAACCATTGCTACTTAGGGCTGTGAGCAGAAATGATGTGTGGTACTTCTGGGTCATGTCTTAAAAGAGTAGATCACCTTGCCTTTCCCTGACTTTGCTGTCTAGGGTACAAACACAGTGACAGCAGAGGGAGCAGCCATCTGCGGTTCAGAAGTGGAAGCAGTGTCCTGAGGATGGTGCAGCCACTGCTTGCCCCTAGGCCGGTACGTGAGAGAGAAATACCTTCTTACCCATTGGAACGTCTGTACTGTTGGGGCCTCTTTGTTACAGCACCGTAGATCCTACCTAGCTGATACATTTCCTTTTGCACTTAAATCAGAAGTCCTTAATAAGAAGACAGCATGTCTACCTCATAGGGAGGCCAACACCTAGCACAGTGTTCGGAACAAAGGCTATACTAAAAATAGCAGAGCCCTGTCCCTCCCCCCCACTTTGCTCAGCACATCATTTTGATGCCTGGAAACCCTAAGGTAATGTGACTATGTTTTAATGGGAAACTAAATACTGGTAATTAGAAAATGTTGTTCGTACGAGGATCACATCACTGCATATGTTTGCCAGGAAATGTCTTGCTATATTTTTGACATTAAAAAGGTTCCAATTCCTTAGGAAAGTGAGGCATTGTTGATTTCATGCCTTGTAACTGTCACAGATAGCTCTTTATCCAATCTAAGCCTTAGTTTTCTCACACTTCTTAGAGCGCCTGCAGGAATGAATTCATTAGACATTCAGTGGCAGAAGCTTGATGTGTTAGCCCCGTGTGGTGGTACCAGTTCTTTTCTTGCACAGTTAAGGCTTGTGAATGTCAGCCCACTGCCAGGGCACTAATTAAATTGGGCAACAATCAGAGCTCTGACTAGAAAATCCACGGAATGGTGAAGAGAGGCCTCATCTTGCTCAGCCTCCTCCAGCGGCTGCCACTACAGGGGGAAAAAGGCAGCCAAAGGGATTTCTACCAAATACCAAGCATATCGGTGCTTTATACACATTGTTTCCTTCATTCTTCATGAGGCCCCCTTAAAATCATCATTATGATCCCCATTTTATTTTTAAAATGTTTTAAAAAATTATTTGATGTTTTTGGCTAAACTGGGTCTTTGCTGCTGCTGGTGAGTTCTCCCTCGTTGTGGTGAGTGGGGGCTACTCTTTGTTAACAGCAGTGCATGGGCTTCTCATTGCAGGGCCTTCTCTTTTGCAGAGCCCAGGCCCTGGGTGACTGGGCTTCAGTGGTTGCAGCACGTGGGCTCAGTAGTTGTGGCTCTCAGGCTTAGTTGCTCTGTGGCATGTGGAATCCTCCTGGACCAGGGATCAAACCCGGGTCCTCTGCGTCGGCCGGCAGCTTCCCACGCACTGTGCCACCAGGGAAGTCTGATCCCTGTTTTACCGATGAGAAAACCGAGGCTTAGGAGGCTTGGCTATTTGTTCACAAATGCTGAACAAGGAAGTTATGAAGCCAGATTCTCTTGTGTTTGTTAAAAACTCATGCTTCCTCTACCCGCACACCTTGCCCCCATCCCAGGCTTCTGACAATGTGATGAGAAATGCCAGGGAAAGGCGTTCTCAGGCCTGGGGCACCCTGAGCTCAGTGTCCTCATCTGACAACAGGGGCACTGGGGTTAGGCTAGATGAACTCGGACTCCTGTGGGAAGAAGCCTGTGAAGCCTGCAGCTGGTGCAGGGATGACACAAAGTGCTTTCCAATCTGCACGTTGGAATGAGGTCTCCAGGCCTGTTCCTGGTAGCCGCACATACCCTTGGGCTACAGCTTCCCCACAAGCCCCAAGAAAGCCAAGGATCTACAGCTTTGTTAACTAAATGTATACTGAATGCCTTCTAGGAGCCTGACCTTGTGCCTGGGTCACACTAGTCAACAAGACTTGTGTGATTCCTGGCCTCACAGAGCTTATACTTTAGCAGGGGGTGCAAGCCAGAAACAAAGAATTACACATTTTAAAGGTATTTAGAAAGAAGTAAATAAGGCTTTGAGAAAAAAAAGAGTAACTTGACTTTAGAGAGGGCTGGGGTGAGGAGCAGACCTGGAAGGTTAGGCTTTGACTGACTGGCCCAGGCAGAGCTCCAGGCAGAGGGAGCAGCGTGTGTAAAGGCTGAAAGTCGGAAAGAACGAACCAGGCTCAAGGACCTGAGGCCTGAGTAAGTGAAGCTAGAAATAGAACGGGGCTGCAGATATGCAAGGCCAAGACTGAGAGCTGTGGTAAGGAGCTTAGATTTTAGCTGAAGTGCAACAGAAAAGCCAGAGAAGGATTTTAAACAGGGAAGAAAAGTGACCCAATACCCTCATCTTTTAAAATCCTCATGCCTTTTGGGGATAAATATATTGAAGTATAACTTAAGTTCAGAAAAGTCCACAGATTGAAAGTGTTCAGCTCAATATATTTTAACAATGTGAAGATCTCTATTTAAACAGCACCCAGATCAAGAAACAGAACATTACTGCAAGTCCAGAACCTCCCCTGATGTCCCATCCCATTCATGTATCCACCCCTTACTCATGTTAAAGGCTACTCCTGGCAGCTTGGGAGTGATGAGGATCAAATTTTCAGGACTCTATGAAATGGTTGTTAAACACAGAAACTCTCAAAAATTTATATCAATTTCTAATTAGATACATTGTATTAAAATAAAAGGTTAGAAATTTTAGAAATTAATGTATAGTAACAGAAAGCAGATCAGTGTGACCTGGAGATGGAGGGGGGCAGAGGGGGAAGGAGGAAAGGGTCACACAGGGGCACCAGGAAATTTGGAGGTTGGTGGATGTGTTCATTATGTGGATCGTGGTAACAGTTTTGTGGGTATATACAGAAATCAAAACTTGGTGTGTACAGTAAATCATCTATAGTTTACTGAATGGCAATTATACTGCAACAGAACTGTCAAAAAGAAAGGTGCCTGGAATATTTAGCTTGCTAAATATTTGTTGAGAAGCTGGATAAATTCAGACAGACTAGGAGGGTTCAAGAAAGAGTGACACTAATGGAGAAAGTAGCATCTACATATATACAGTACCATGTGTAAAATAGATTACTGGGAGAAATATCAGTAACCTCAGATGTGCAGATGGCACCACCCTTATGGCAGAAAGCGAAGAAGAACTAAAGAGCCTCTTGATGAAAGTGAAAGAGGAGAGTGAAAAAGTTGGCTTAAAGCTCAACATTCAGATAATGAAGATCGTGGCATCTGGTCCCATCACTTCATGGCAAATAGATGGGGAAATAGTGGAAACAGTGGCAGAGTTTATTTTGGGGGCTCCAAAATCACTGCAGATGATGATTGCAGCCATGAAATTAAAAGATGCTTACCCCTTGGAAGGAAAGTTATGACCAACTTAGATAGCAGACATTACTTCGCCAACAAAGGTCCCATCTAGTTAAGGCTATGGTTCTTCAGGTAGTCATGTATGGATGTGAGAGTTGGACAAAGAAAGCTGAGCACCAAAGAATTGATGCTTTTGAACTGTGGTAGTGGAGAAGACGCTTGAGAGTCCCTTGGACTGCAAGGAGATCCAATCAGTCCATTCTAAGGGAGATCAGTCCTAAGTGTTCATTGGAAGGACTGATGCTGAAGCTGAAACTCCAATACTTTGGCCACCTGATGCAAAGAGCTGACTCATTTGAAAAGACCTTGATGCTGGGAAAGATTGAGGGCAAGAGAAGGGGATGACAGAGGATGAGATGGTTGGATGGCATCACCGACTCAATGGTCATGAGTGTGGGTAAACTCTGGGAGTTGGTGATGGACAGGGAGGCCTGGCGTGCTGAGGTCCATGGGGTCACAAAGAGTCAGACATGGCTGAGCGACTGAACTGAACTGAACCAAGCTGAACTGAGCTGGTGTTGCTGTGTAACACAGGGAGCCCAGCCTGGCACTCTGTGATGACCTGGAGGGGTGAGGGAGGGGAGGGACACTCAAGAGGGAGGTGATACATGTGTAATTATGGCTGATTCGCATTGTTGTACGGCAGAGACCAATACAACATAGTAAAGCAATTTCCCTCCAATTAAAAAATAAATTTAAAAAAAGGAAAAACAAGAATGGTGCAAATTGAGAGGGTAGTTGGACATCTGAAGTCATTTCAATCATGTATCTTAGAAGGCATTAGCTGTTTCAAATTTGCATGTGAGTGAGGGTACAGATCATTTGGAACACAGAAAAAGATAATGAATACTCAAAATTCTCTACTTCCTTTGCATTCTACTACATTTTATTAGTATTTATGCTCTTGAGGTATTTACATCTATCCATCCAGTGGAAATTCCATATAATGTTGTGCTACAATACAGCTTCTCCCAACTCTGAATTAAATGGCATTGTTTTAGCAGCTTGAAACTGGCTGAGAGAGGAGTTTTTACACCCAGGAAAACAGCCAGCATTGGTTTCTAGACCCACAGAAACTTCATACATAGTGCATACTCTTCTGGATCTGATCTCTCTGCCTTCTTCCATATTGCATTTATGAGACACTCATATCGTTGCATGGAGTGGATTCACTGAGAGGAGAATCAATAGCGAGGGTACAAGGCTGGGAGAGGTGGACACCAGTGAAGAGGCACTTTTGGCCAGATTTTGCTTTTAGGATATCAAGGGGGAGGCGGAGCTTTGGGATGAAGCACGCTGTATTTGGCCCTGATCCCAACGTTCAGAAGAGTCACAGCTCCTGGAAATGTTGGGGGAAGAGACAGGATTGGGGATTGCATGAAAAGTAAAATGTCCACACACACACACACACACGTCTGAAGATGGAGCACCAGCTACAAGATGTGTAGAAAATCCTTGGAGTATTAGGTGTACAGGAAATAAATACAGTAAAAGAGACGAGGTTCTTGTAGACGAAGCAGATTGCAGCCATGAAGACTCCCACGCTTTTGTCGAAAAGGCAGGGGTTACTATAGATCCTTGGTTTCAAGGAATTCTTTAGTTTGAAACAGGATGAGGAAGGTAACTAACATACAGAAAGAGAAGGAGGAGGTATCTTATCTCAGTGGTAAAACTGTACTAATAAGACAGAGAGAGGAGAAAACCAGGAAAGGACTACGGAAAGGAAGGGCTGATTTTTATCAAGGTTCAATATACAAAGGTCTGAATGAGTTGAAAGAAAAGGAAATGCTTCCATTCTTTTGTGTGCCTTTGTGTGTTTGTTCATTCTTTCATGCATTTAATATCTATGTTTCCAGCAGAAGGCTCAGTGCTTTTGGTGAAGAGGCAGTGTCTGAGCCTGGAACTCTGCTTTTAGAGCTTAAGTTTTATTTTGGCTGGAGAGGAAAAGACCAGACATTTAATAGAGGAGAGAGAAAAGGAGAAGAGGGAAGAGGAAGGGAGGGGAGGAAGCGATATGAAACAGAGGAGGGAAGCCAGCCCTTCTGCTTTTCCTCCCCCTCCCTTTCTTCCACAATGGCAATGGTCCAGTGAAGTCACTCAGTCGTGTCTGACTCTCTGAGATACCGTGGACTGTAGCCCACCAAGCTCCTCAGTCCATGGAATTTTCCAGGCAAGAGTACTGGAGTGGGTTGCCATTTCCTTCTCCAGGGGATCTTCCTGACCCAGGGATCGAATCTGGGTCTCCCGCACTGCAGGCAGATGCTTTACAGTCTGAGCCACCAGGGAAGCCCCAGGGCGAGAGCATTCCCTTTTATTTCTAATTTTTTCAACTTACTAGTGTTCTAGCATAGAACCGTCTAGATATCACGAAGACTAGTACAATGATAAGCTCTAAAACTGATCCAGGACCTAGGGTAGCATTTTAACAGTATAATCCCAGAACCACATAAATCAGCATAACTTTCTGTAGTGGGTTGAATCTGGTCCCTTCAAGAAGGTATGTCAAGGAACTTCACAGGTGGTCCGGTGGTTAAGAGTCTGCCTGCTAATGCAGGGGACATAGGTTCGATCCCTGGTCTGGGGAGATTCCACATCAGGGCAACCAAGCCCGTGTGCCACAACTGCTGAGCCCACACTCTAGAGTCTGTGCTCTGCAACAAGAGAGGCCACTGCAGCGAAAGCCCACACATCACAACTCGAGAGTAGCCGCTGCTCATCACAACGAGAGAAAGCCCACACACGGCAACAAAGACCCAGGGCGGCCAAAACTAAAAACAGGGAAGATACGTCCAAGTCCTAACCTCCCAGTACCCGTGACTGTGACCTTATTTGGAAATAGCATCTTTGCAGATGAAATTAATTTAAGAATCTCCAGGTAAAATGCTCCTGTATTTAGGATGAGTTCCAAAACCAATGACTGGTATCCTTATAAGAGAAATAAGAGGGATATTTGAGAGCCGCATCAGAGGCCAAGGCCATATGGAGGCGAAGGCAGAGACTGAAGCGATGCAGCCACAGCCAAAGAATGTCCAGAGCCGCCAGCAGCAGAAAGAGGCCAGGAGAGATTCTCCCTGAAGTGCCTTTGCAGGGACCCTGATCTACAAGTATCTTCAGTTTAGGCCTCCAGAACTGTGAGAGAAAAAATCCTTTCATCTTCAGATACCACATTTACGGTGATTTGTTAGGGAAGCCCTAGGAAACTAATTGGGCCATGCTAAGTCACTTCAGTCGTGTCCGAGTCTTTGCGACCCTATGAACCATAACCCACCACGTTCCTCAAGAATACTGGAGTGGGTTGCCATGCCCTCCTCCAGGGGATCGTCCCAACCCAGGGACTGAACTTGTGTCTTAACCTCTCCTGCAGGGCAGGCGGGTTCTTTACCCACTAGCTCCACCTGGGAAGCCCTAGGAAACAATCCACCTTGATGCAAACATAGTGCAAATGACTTAACAAGTAAACAACAACAACAGATTACTAAATGAAAACTCAGCAGCAGGCCCAGGAATCTACATCCTAATGAACCCCTCTAAACGTTAGTATATAAGGCTTGACAACTGCAGATAAAGAACAACAGAGTGCGGCTGCTGTCTTTCGGGATGGAAGTGGCCCAATATTTCAAGATTTTTTTTTTTTAATGAAATAGGAAATCCCAAAGGCTGCCTTCCACTTTCTCAGCACAGTAGCCAGGATTATCAGGTAGAGGTATGAGATGCCTGGATTACTGTTATTGGAGACGTATAATTACTTAAGCCCTGACTCAGTAGCAACTGGAGCCACAAGCTGGAGACCTGGTAACTGGCCTCAATGGACAGGAAACCTCTCTGATTGTGCAGAAACTAATGAGGAAGGAGAGCTGCACGGTCAAGGGCTGGTGTCGGCAGGTAAACAGAAACCAAGCTGGAGAGGTAATGGAGAATCTGGGAAGCTTGATAACAAACACAACAAACACTCAGACGTGGATAAGAGCTGACGGGTCGAGGCGGAAGGACCAAGCTCCTGAGCTCTGTAAATGATATTTTCCACACCTCTGAAGATAAGCAAGTAGGAACAGTTGATATATGAGTAGAGAAAACAATGGTTAGGCAAACGAATCAGCACCTTTGCATGACCCAGGCAAATGTCTCTAGATATTGGTGTTGCCACCGTAAAATCTACATATTTATGCTTTCAAACTGGTATGTGGTGGGTACAGTGCTAGGTATGGTGACGAATACCAAGAGAAAAGAACCATACTCTCGAGGAGCAGGGAGGAAGATGGACGTGAAGCCGAGAGTTTCTGGGGCACAAAGGAGGATGAAGTGTTTTTGAGGGCATCAGGGAGATTTCAACAAGGAGTGGCAGCTGTGCTGAGCCCGGAAGGCCGAGACAGGCATTCCTGAGAGCTGTGAGAGCGGGGCTCCTCGTGGTCACCCAACTTACACTCTGGGCCAGGCACTAGTCACAGCCCTTCCTATGCATTAATGCATTTAACCCTCCCCTGTGAGGTGGGTACAAGTGCTACCTTCATCTTATGGCTGGGGAAGAAGCTGAGGGACTTGCCACACATCATCCAACTGAGAGACAGTGCCCAGGTTTTGAGCTCCCAGGTCTTGTTCCCGAGCTGCCCGCTGCCTGCTGCCCTGCTGGGGGAGCTGGAGTACAGGTTGGGGGGCCTGGGCCGGGGCCCTAAAGAGCCTGCAGGCTGGTGCCCAACTGGGGCGGGGCGTCTGCTGCAGGAGAAGGGTGGGCTTGATTCTGCAGGCAGTGTGGGGCTACTGAGGGCTCATAGTGAAAGGAAAGAAACCAAATCCCGATTGGACGTTTGGAACCTAAGTTTGGAGGAACACTACTTTGGGAAGGCGGGAAGTGAAGACGTAAAGTTCAGGGGCAGCAGTGGGCAAGGAGGCTCCTCTCGAGGGAGAGCGGCAGCAAGCCTTAACCAAAGCAGCGGCAGTGAGGCCGAAGGGTCGGTTCTGTAGCTTCTAACTTGCTGACCCGGCAAACTGGTGCCAGTGGGGAGGAGGGGAGAGGAAATGCAACCGGGGAAGGGTTGGTTCATTTGAGAGTAGGACGAAAGAGGAGTACTATTTAGAGTTATTTTGCAAAGAGGACTAGACTCTCAAATATTTGGAAAATTACTGAGCTTGGTGGCATCTAAGCTTACTTGATTGAACAAGATAATTGTGCCAGCCAGGGCATATTGTCTCTGTTTTCTTCATATTATGGTGGTTTGACATCTGACATCTTAAAAACCTTCCTACCCCTTTGGGGGCTAGATGATTCTTTTTCAAAAAATCTAATTTGGTTGTGCTGGGTCTCAGCAGCCTGCAGGATCTAGTTCCCTGATCGGGGATCAAACCTGGGCCCCTGCACTGGGAGGACAGAGTCTTAACCATTGGATCATCAGGGGAGTCCTGGGGCTTGATAATTCTTATAGACAGCAAAGGACTCAGCTAGGAACACACTCTTGAAATACAAATGAACCAACCCAGAGCCACACCTCCTCTACCTGGCCTGAACACCCTCAGGGCAATATTACTTTGCTTTAATTACCGTGGGTACTCCACAAATAGGACCACCCCTATAGCCTGCAGCTGCTAATACTGAACTAGCCGGTTGTAGACTGTGGACCCTTCCCCGCCTTGCCTTTCCGGCAGAAATTAAAGGTTGCCCAGGTTCTCCACTCACTCCTGCCCCTTCAGCCTCCTGACCGGCACTGGTGTTTCCTCCTATGACCCTGCTTGGGGTTGCCATGCCTCCTGTTTCTAGGACCTGTGAGTACATTAAACTTGTTTTCACAAGCCTCTCCTTGTTCTTGTCTTCTCTTGAGGCAACGCTTGACTGCTCATCACCTGAAAAAGCACAAAACACAGGCAAAATCACCAGCTCTGTCACCACAAGAAGCTTTCCACAGCCACAGGCTGTGCTGTTACCCTTGAGGGGAGAGATGGAAGAATACGGCTACCTCACTGCAAATCCACCTCTCCTCATGAAGACAGTTCTGGGCAGAGATAGGATGCAATCCCCGTATACTGAAAGCAGTTTATTAGACTATCAGCTCTAATCTGGACAAAATAATTAAGCTCCAAAGGGCTTGGGTTTAAGTTGTCTATTATTTGGTATTTAGTTAGCATTTATGTGCGCAAGTTGAACCCAACATTTGGAAACCAGGGGACAACTCTCTGACAGGAAGTTGGTAAAAATTGAAACCTAAAGAAGGAGGTGGAGACGACCTGATCCATTGTCTACAGATGTGTGGGGAGGAGGCCTAGGAGCCACCAAAGGCCAAGCAAGGCCCTCTGTGGGCGTGGCAGTGGGGGGCACGTAGAGGAGTGGGTCAGTACTCTGATATGTCAGGTTTCTCAGCCTTAGCACTGCTGTCATTCTTGAACCAGATCGTTCCTTGTGGGGCCGTCCTTTGCCCTGTAGAATCTGAGCAGCAGCCCTGGCCCCTACCCACCAGAGGTCAGAAGCAGCCCCATCCCCAGCCCAGATTTGGGAGGAGCAGAAATCTCCACACATTTCCAGATGTGCTGAGGAGAGGGAGCAGAATCCTCCCTGTTTGCAAACCCCAGAAAGAGACTTAGATTAGATTCCAATTTTTGCTACTTATTAGCTGTGTGGCCTCAGCCTGTTAGCCAACCTCTCAAACTTCAATATCCTCATTCCTCAAAAGAAAGCAGTGAGCATATGTGATTTTGTCTGCCAAGAACCCCCTCAGTCCAGTTCAGTTCAGTCTCTCAGTCGTGTCCCACTCTTTGCAACCCCGTGGACTGCAGCACACCAGGCCTCCCTGTCCATCACCAACTCCCGGAGCTTACTCAAACTCATGTCCGTTGAGTCGGTGATGCCATCCAACCATCTCATCCTCCGTCGTCCCCTTCTCCTCCCACCTTCAATCTTTCCCAGCATCAGGGGTTTTCCAATGAGTCAGTTCTTTGCATCAGGTGGCCAAAGTATTGGAGTTTCAGCTTCAACATCAGTCTTTCCCATGGATATTCAGGACTGATTTTCTTTAGGATGGACTAGCTGTCCAAGGGACTCTCAAGAATCTTCTCCAACACCACAGTTCAAAAGCATCAATTCTTTGGTGCTCAGCTTTCTTTATAGTCCAAATTTCACACCCATACGTGACTACTGGAAAAACCAAAGCTTTGACTAGATGGACCTTTGTCGGCAAAGTAATGTCTCTGCTTTTTAATATGCTGTCTAGGTTGGCAATACCCACTCCAGTGTTCTTGCCTGGAGAATCCCAGGGACGGCGGAGCCTGGTGGGCTGCCGTCTATGGGGTCGCACAGAGTCGGACACGACTGAAGCGAATTAGCAGCAGCAGCAACAGCAGGTTGGCAACAGCTTTCCTTCCAAGGAGCAAGCATCTTTTAATTTCATGGCTGCAGTCACCATTTGTAGTGATTTGGGAGCCCCCCATAATAAGGTCTCTCACTGTTTCCCCATCTATTTGCCATGAAGTGAAGGGACCAGATGCCATGATCTTAGTTTTCTGAATGTTGAGTTTTAAGCCAGCTTTTTCACTCTCTTCTTTCACTTTCATCAAGAGGTTCTTTAGTTCTTCTTCGCTTTCTGCCATAATGGTGGTGTCTTCTGCATATCTGAGGTTTTTGTATTTCTCCAGGCAATCTTGCTTCCAGCTTGTGCTTCATCCAGTCCAGAACCCCCTACTCTTGGAACTTCCTCTTCCTTCCACTCCACCATTTGGTCCCAGTTGGGGTGGTCACATTCCTATCAACTACAGGACACCACTGCCCACTCCCAGAATGGGCAGCTGCTCTAAGCTGGGCCCATTTGTCTACAAAACCAAGAAAGAGAGTTAGTCCATCTCTGGTGGAGGAAAGCCAAAGATATGAAACTCCTAAATGACTGGAAGCCTCACAGTGCATGGAAGAGGCCAATTTGCGGAGAGAGAATGCAGAGACAATGAGAAGGCAAAGTGAGGCCAACCCAAACTCCCCATATTCGCCTCAGCCAGTGTGGCTTTGGCTTATGTCACCCCAAGAATTTTCATCAATAAAAAGCTATCAGTATCTATCTCCTAGTGTTGTCTTGAAGATGGTCTGTGATGATGCAAAGTACTTAGCACAGAGCCTGGCCTGGTCTGTGCTCTACATAGAGTCATTGCCATGGTTAAGATCATTGGTATCATTCTTCTTCTTGTGAGCTTGTCATTCCAGAAACTGAACAGCCTGTAGTTTCAACTGTGCTATTCTATGCCTGTGTACCTTACACCCGCCACACCTCTCCCACTCCCCTCCTCCCTCATATACTCCTATTCTGCCTACAAAACCTTCCTGAGGCCGCTCTCTAAAGCCCTTCAGTAAGAGACAGTCACCTCCCTCTTCACACTCCGTTTGTCTCTCTCAATTGTACACTGATGTATGTATCTAGCTAAGTGACTGTCTTCCCAGCTGACTGCAGGGACCCCCATGTTTCTATTTCTCTTCTTAGCTTGAATCCTCAGCATCCAGGACAGCGCTGGGTCCCAGAGTGCTCTCCTTCACCCATCAGCATTCTGTGCCTTGAGAAGAGGACCTGCGGAAACAGACAGGCGGGCCTGCTGAAAGCTCTTCAGTCCTCATGTTCCCTGCCTGATGAAGAAGGCACTAGCAGATGGGAACCAGTGTGCTTGGAGCCTAGCAAAATTAGTGTCCAAAAAGCCTGGAAGGTTGCCTCCAGCTCTGAGCAAAGACCAGCAGATTCGAAGCCTGTGAGACATAATGAGCTGGAATAAAGCGAGCCTAGAATGTGTCTGTCTGTGTGTGAGAAGACAGACCTAACGCCACCTCCAGCCAAGCAAGGCCCCTTCTCCTGCCTTTTGCTCCCAGGCTCTGAGCCCCTGTGATGGATGTGTCCACATCCTCACAGTCATGCAATGGGAGGGAAGTCTCAGCAAGATCGTGTGCACCCAGCTGGCACTGCCTGGTGTCACTAAGGCCATGCAACTCACTTGCCTAGCTCTAACTCCATGGTCAGCAAGGACGCTCCCATGGAGTGTCCCTGCAGAGCAGGAAACACACTATCCAGCTGATACAAATTTTTAAGTATTGTTAGAAGTTCAACACACCTGGCATGCCCAGTGCTTCTTTACAGAAGAAAGCTGTGCCAAGTTGATCTGTCCACACATGGCTTGGGCCACATGTTTGAGTAAAACCAGCTACCTCTAGTAATTGAATCGATTACCAATGTCCCAACAAAGACCCCCGCTTAAAGGCATCAGTTTGGCCACTTGTTATGAGATGGCCCATGTGAAACTCCACCCAGTGCAAAATCTGGATATAGAAAATGGTGGTGAGGTCTGTGGATCACATTTTGTCTTGGAGTGAAGATGTAATGAACAGAGGGAACCTGCATTCCTGTGTGATGAGATGCCCTTGTTCCTAACACATGCCCTTGAGCCTAACATGCAGCTTGGAAATTATATTTTAGAGTGTGGTTAATGGTCAATTTTGCTGAGGCTGACCGAGCCTGGATTCTAGAAAACTGAAGGCTAGATTCTGAGTCATGGCAAGTCCTTGCCTCTGTAGCTCAAACACCTCTAACTTCAGTTATACTGACTAGATTTGAAATAATTTTCACGTGCTAATTAACACCCTATATAGGGATTTCCCTACAGCTCAGATGGTAAGGAATCTGCCTGCAATGCAGGAGACCCGGGTTCAGTCCATGGGTAAGGAAGATCCCCTAGAGAAGGAAATGACGATCCCCTCCAGTATTCTTGCTTGGAGAATTCCATAGACAAGGAGCCTGGTGGACTACAGTCTATGGGGTCCCAAAGAGTAGGATATGACTTAAGTGACTAATACACAATTAACACCCAGATTTCTATTCCTCACCCTTTAGTAAGATACAGGAAATGGACATCTTTTCCCTACTCTGGTTGAAAGGCTATTAGGGATCTGCTTTATTGGATTCTTTCATTGAACTTCAAACTCATACGTCTTTTGGAGTCTGGAAGCAATAGAAGGTGGCTACCCTGGGTTTCTCACTTTCGTGAGAAAAGTGTGAAAAAAGAAAAGGACACATGTGTTTCGATTAAAAGGAGCATCTAACATTACAGGCCAAATAAACAGATATGTAGATCCACAAATGGAACACCCCTACAAAGAAACAGAAAAACAGAAAATGCAAAAATGCCCCAGTTAACAAGTTCTCAGATTTGTTTCAGTCAGTCAGTCAGTTCAGTTGCTCAGTCATGTCTGATTCTTTGTGACCTCATGGACTACAGCCTGTCCATCATCAACTTCCAGAGTTTACTCAGACTCATGTCCATTGAGTCGGTGATACCATCCAACCATCTCATCCTCTGTTGTCCCCTTCTCCTCCTGTCCTCAATCTTTCCCAGCATCAGGGTCTTTTCAAATGAGTCAGCTCTTCGCATCAGGTGGCCAAAGTATTGGAGTTTCAGCTTCAGCATCAGTTCTTCCAAAGAATATTCAGGACTGATTTCCTTTAGGATGGACTGATTGGATCTCCTAGCAGTCCAAGGGACTCTCAAGAATCTTCTTCAACACCACAGTTCAAAAGCATCAATTCTTCCCTGTTCAGCTTTATTATAGTCCAACTCTCACATCCATGCATGACTACTGGAAAAACCATAGCTTTGACTAGACGGACATTGGTTGGCAAAGTAATGTCTCTGCTTTTTAATATGCTGTCTAGGTTGGTCATAGCTTTTCTTCCAAGGAGAAGCATCTTTTAATTTCATGGCTGCAGTCAACATCTGCAGTGATTTTGGAGTCCCAAAAAATAAAGTCTCTCACTGTTTCCATTGTTTCCCCATCTATTTGCCATGAAGTGATGGGACCGGATGCCTTGATCTTAGTTTTCTGAATGTTGAGTTTTAAGCCAACTTTTTCACTCTCCTCTTTCACTTTCATCAAGAGACTCTTTAGTTCTTTCCTTTCTGTGATAAGGGTGGTGTCATCTGCGTATCTGAGGTTATTGATATTTCTCCCAGGAATCTTGTGCTTCATCCAGCCTGGCATTTCTCATGATGTACTCTGCATATAAGTTAAATAAGCAGGGTGACAATATACAGCCCTTCCAAGCACCTTCACATGCATTCTCATTTAATCCTCCTAGTGATTCTGTGAGCTTTAGTTTTTATTTCACACAGAGAAAATGGAGCTCAGAGAGGTTATCCAAGGTCACAGGACAGAAGAAGAATTTGAACCAGAGGGAAGCCCAGGGAGTTTACTGGATGGATGCCTGTCATTCTTTTACTGCATGGAGGTTAAGAGCACATGTTTTGGAGTCAAGCAGAGCTGTTTTCAACTCACAGGTTTTCCATGTCCCAACTAGGCATAGGACCAAGGCAAGTCACTACCTTCTCTAAGCTTCACTGTTCTCATCTGTAAAATGGGGGTGACAGTGCTCCACACCCTACGCTGATGTTACAAGCAAAAAATGAGATAATATATGAAAAGTGTCTAATGCCATGCCAGAACACAGTTAAGCACACAATAAATGTGACTTTTCCTCCTTCATGTTGTTCTAATTACTACTTTAGTAGGAGATACCGAGGTATGTCTCACCCCAAACTCTGTACTTATTCTACTGTAACACACTATATTTTTTTCTCTCCTTTTCAACATACTGTAGATCTGTTCTTTCCTTCTTGTCAACACAATTTTTCTTCGCTTTCCTCTGGATTGTAGTAAACCACACCTACCTGGCTTACCACATTTACTGCTTTTTGTTTGTTTGTTTTAGAAATTAATATTAAGGAATTAAAGATAGTTTAAACAAAATCCCATGTATTTGGAAATTAAACATCCACTTATCAATGATGGGTGTATCTAAGATGGCTTACCACCTCTTACAGGTATCTGTCTGTCCTAGTCCCTATCATTTCATTCAGTAAACACCCCCAGAACCCAGATCTAGGGTAGGAAGCCCAGCCCTGGTCCTTCACATGAGTCATCCTTTGGACAAGAACTTAGCCTGCTAAACATGTGTTTACTTTTGGTTTGTATCTTCCTGCACCAAGTGAATGGATTTGAGGGTCTCTAATAAGCTTCTGTTAGGTCCATACCATTTCTGTCCTTTATAGAGCCCATCTTTGCATGAAATGTTCCCTTGGTATCTCTAATTTTCTTGAAGAGATCTCTAGTCTTTCCCATTCTGTTAATTCCTCTATTTCTTTGCATTGATCGCTGAAGACAGCTTTCTTATCTCTCCGTGCTATTCTTTGGAACTCTGCATTCAGATGCTTATCTTTCCTTTTCTCCTTTGTTTTTTGCCTCTCTTCTTTTCACAGCTATTTGTACAGCCTCCCCAGACAGCCATTTTGCTTTTTTGTATTTCTTTTCCATGGGGATGGTCTTCATCCCTGTCTCCTGTACAGTGTCATGAACCTCATTCCATAGTTCATCAGGTGCTCTACCTATCAGATCTAGGCCCTTAAATCTATTTCTCATTTCCACTGTATAATCATAAGGGATTTGATTTAGGTCATACCTGAATGGTCTAGCAGTTTTCCCTACTTTCTTCAATTTAAGTCTGAATTTGGTAATAAGGAGTTCATGATCTGAGCCACAGTCAGCTCCTGGTCTTGTTTTTGTTGATTGTATAGAGCTTCTCCATCTTTGGCTGCAAAGAATATAATCAATCTGATTTCGGTGTTGACCACTGGTGATGCCCATGTGTAGAATCTTCTCTTGTGTTGTTGGAAGAGGGTGTTTGATATGACCAGTGCATTTTCTTGGCAAAACTCTATTAGTCTTTGCCCTGCTTCATTCTGCATTCCAACGCCAAATTTGCCTGTTACTCCAGGTGTTTCTTGACTTCCTACTTTTGCATTCCAGTCCCCTATAATGAAAAGGACATCTTTTTTGGGTGTTAGTTCTAAAAGGTCTTGTAGGTCTTCATAGAACCATTCAACTTCAGCTTCTTCAACATTACTGGCTGAGGCATAGACTTGGATTACTGTGATATTGAATGGTTTGCCTTGGAAACGAACACAGATCATTCTGTCGTTTTTGAGATTGCATCCAAGTACTGCATTTCGGACTCTTCTGTTGACCATGATGGCGACTCCATTTCTTCTGAGGGATTCCTGCCTGCAGTAGTAGATATAATGGTCATCTGAGTTAAATTCACCCATTCCAGTCCATTTTAGTTCTCTGATTCATAGAATGTTGACGTTCACTCTTGCCATCTCCTGTTTGACCACTTCCAATTTGCCTTGATTCATGGACCTGACATTCCAGGTTCCTATGCAATATTGCTCTTTACAGCATCGGACCTTGCTTCTATCACGTCACATCCACAGCTGGGTATTGTTTTTGCTTTGGCTCCATCCCTTCATTCTTTCTGGAGTTATTTCTCCACTGATCTCCAGTAGCATGTTGGGCACCTACTGACCTGGGGAGTTCCTCTTTCAGTATCCTATCATTTTGCCTTTTCATACTGTTCATGGGGTTCTCAAGGCAAGAATACTGAAGTGGTTTGCCAGTCCCTTCTCCAGTGGACCACATTCTGTCAGACCTCTCCACCATGACCCGCCCGTCTTGGGTGGCCCCACAGGCATGGCTTAGTTTCATTGAGTTAGACAAGGCTGTGGTCCTAGTGTGATTAGATTGACTAGTTTTCTGTGAGTATGGTTTCAGTGTGTCTGCCCTCTGATGCCCTCTTGCAACACCTACCATCTTACTTGGTTTTGGGGTATCTCTTCACGGCTGCTCCAGCAAAGCACAGCCGCTGCTCCTTACCTTGGACAAGGGGTATCTCCTCACCGCCGCCCTTCCTGACCTTCAACGTGGGATGGCTCCTGTAGGCCCTCCTGCACCCGTGAGCCACCGCTCCCTCAATCTTTCCCAGCATCAGGGTCTCCTCCAATGTCATCTCTCTGTATTGGGTGGCCAAAGTATTGGAGGGTCAGCGTCAGTCTTTCCAATGAATATTCAGGGTTGATTTCCTCTAGGATTGACTGGTTTCATGTCTATTTTTGGCAAGAGTCAAAATGTGAGGAAATGAGAGAATTTCAGTGGCTCCTCACCCTCCAGGCCATCCCAGCTCCTGGCCTCCAAATCCATGCAAAGATGGGCATGATAAAGGACAGAAATTGTCTGGACCTAACGGAAGCAGAAGATATTAAGAAGAGGTGGCAAGAATACACAGAAGAACTGTACAAAAAGGATCTTCACGACCCAGATAATCACAATGGTGTGATCACTCATCTAGAGCCAGACATCCTGGAATGTGAAGTCAAGTGGGCCTTAGAAAGCATCACAACAAACAAAGCTAGTGGAGGTGATGGCATTCCAGTTGAGCTCTTTCAAATCCTGAAAGATGATGCTGTGAAAGTGCTGCACTCAATATGCCAGCAAATTTGGAAAACTCAGCAGTGGCCACAGGACTGGAAAAGGTCAGTTTTCATTCCAGTCCCAAAGAAAGGCAATGCCAAAGAATGCTCAAACTACCACATAATTGCACCCATCTCACATGCTAGTAAAGTAATGCTCAAAATTCTCCAAGCCAGGCTTCAGCAATACGTGAACCGTGAACTCCCTGATGTTCAAGCTGGTTTTAGAAAAGGCAGAGGAACCAGAGATCAAATTGCCAACATTCACTAGATCATGGAAAAAGCAAGAGTTCCAGAAAAACATCTATTTCTGCTTTATTGACTATGCCAAAGCCTTTGACTGTGTGGATCACAATAAACTGTGGAAAACTCTGAAAGAGATGGGAATACCAGATCACCTGACCTAACTCTTGAGAAATCTGTACGCAGGTCAGGAAGCAACAGTTAGAACTGGACATGGAACAACAGACTGGTTCCAAATAGGAAAAGGAGTACGTCAAGGCTGTATATTGTCACCCTGCTTATTTAACTTATATGCAGAGTACATCATGAGAAACGCTGGGCTGGAAGAAGCACAAGCTGGAATCAAGACTGCCAGGAGAAATATCAATAACCTCAGATATGCAGATGACACCACCCTTATGGCAGAAAGTGAAGAGGAGCTAAAAAGCCTCTTGATGAAAGTGAAAGAGGAGAGTGAAAAAGTTGGCTTAAAGTGCAACATTCAGAAAACAAAGATCATGGCATCTGGTCCCATCACTTTACGGGAAATAGATGGGGAAACAGTGGAAACAGTGTCAGACTTTATTTTCTGGGGCTCCAAAATCACTGCAGATGCTGACTGCAGCCATGAAAATTAAAAGACGCTTACTCCTTGGAAGAAAAGTTATGACCAACCTAGATAGCATATTCGAAAGCAGAGACATTACTTTGCTAACTAAAGTCCATCTAGTCAAGGCTATCGTTTTTCCACTGGTCACGTATGGATGTGAGAGTTGGACTGTGAAGAAGGGTAAGCAGCGAAGAATTGATGCGTTTGAACTGTGGTGTTGAAGAAGATTCTTGAGAGTCCCTTGGACTGTAAGGAGATCCAACCAACCCATTCTAAAGGAGATCAGTCCTGGGATTTCTTTGGAAGGAATGATGCTGAAGCTGAAACTCCAGTACTTTGGCCACCTCATGCGAAGAGTTGACTCATTGGAAAAGACTCTGATGCTGGGAGGAACTGGGGGCAGGAGGAGAAGGGGATGACCGAGGATGAGATGGCTGGATGGCATCACTGACTTGATGGATGTGAATCTGAGTGAACTCCAGGAGTTGGTGATGGACAGGGAGGCCTGGTGTGCTGCAATTCATGAGGTCGCAAAGAGTCGGACACGACTGAGTGACTGAACTGAACTGAACTGAGTAGTTAAGCTAATTAAATATAATTTTCCCATCTTTGGTGTTTTAGCCAGGATAGAGGTTTCAGGAAGGAGAGAGGGAAAGCTGGGTAAGGCGTATCCAGCTCAACTCCCCTGTGATGTCATTTACTTCTGAATTAATTTCCTGGATAAAGTGCCCTTTCTGGCAACAAGATAAACAGGTTCATCTAGAGGTTTGGCTCGCTGGCACATAAAGCCTTTTATAACCTCAGTGGCTGCTTCTCAGCACCCTAGGCTTCCAGCCACTGGTAGGGTACAGTGGCAGGCATTGTGTGCTCAAAAGCTTTCACACCCACTGGGAACCTGAAACACAGATGATGCTTACTCTGCAAAGACCTTTCTGCAGACCTGCAGGGCAGTGCCACGGCGGCAGTATCAAATCTGCCCCCCACCCCCCCACCCCCCCACCTAGGCTGCAAGAAAGACTTCCTCACTCAGTCTCACCCAAGTTCTGAAATGACAGGCCAGGTGCAAACCACTGGCTGGACAGAACGCTGATTCCCACACCATCAGGGCAGAGCAGGGCTGTGCTGACAGCTTTTAAGAGGTTGTCTGAGAAACCTTTCTTCCAAGGTCATTTCTATTTTTAGGACAGTTCCATACTCCAGGAGCCTCTGCTAGCCTTCCCTACTTGAAGAGACAACTAAAGAGTTTCCACTGACCTGTTAAATGTTCTCCTTACAGAATTTATTTGATTGGATGTATGCAACAGAGGTTTAGCTTTGACCTTTTTATCCCCCAAGCACATGCGGGTTAGGACAGGAGGGCTGAAAATATTCACATTTGTAACAAAAAGCATTCAATAGACTTGATTATTTACTCTTAGACATAAAAAGCAAATTAGCCATGCCTCTGCCTCTAGGCTCTTATTTACCTTAACATGGATAGCTTTGTAGAAGGTCTTGTAACAAACCAAATGAGCCATCCAAAGTGAGCCATCCATTTTAGCCTTGAACTTGGATGAACTTTGTTCTGCTGCTTGATACGAATCAGAACCCAGGAAACTTAGAAATAGCATTATTCTGTTCTTGGAAATAAAGCATCCATTTTCCCTTGATGATCAAAGGTTTTGATCACTCACAAATATACAGTCAAATAATTTTCAATAAATCTACCAAAGCCACTCAAAGGGGAAGTAAAAGTCTTTCCAATAGTCACTGCTAGAACAATCAAATATTCCCATGAGAGAAAAAAAAAAAAAACAGAGCCTCAACCTCTATCTCAGTGCTATCCACAAAATTTAATTTGAGATGGGTCACTGACTTACAAGGAAAAGCTTAAACTATAAAAGGTTTAGAAGAAAATATCTCCAAAACTCAGGATTCTTAGTTCACCAAAAGTAATAGCCATGAAAAAATTTTTAATAAGTTGAACTTCATTAAAGTTCCGTGAGTCCATGAATTTTTGCTCATGGAAAGGCAATGTTAAGAAAATTAATAGGAAAGCCACAGAGTGGACAGAAACACATGTATCTGCCAAAGGACCTGTTATCCAAAGTATATAAAGAACTCCTAAAATTCAATCATAAAAAAGACAAACAACCCAATTTTAAATTGGGCAAGGGATTTGGGCAGTTTGCACAGAAAAATATACAAATGATTGATATGCACATAAAAAAGTGCTTAACATTGTCATCATGAAAATTCAAATTAAAAGCACAATGAGACATTCATTCTCTTTAATGGCTAAATATTTTAAAATTGACAGAGGTAAATGTCAGTAAGAATTCAAAGCAGTCAGGAGTCTCAACTGCTGCTGGAAATGCAGAATAAGACACCTACTTCAGGAAGTTGTTTGGCAGTTTCTCATGAGGTAAAACATGTACCCTTCCAATGAAACAAATTGCACTCCTATTTGTATATCCAAAAGAAATTAAAACACATTCACAAGTTGTCAATTTCCTTTCTCCATATCTTGACCAATGTCATCCCTTTCTAGAATTCCCTTTTTCCTACCCGTATCCCTGATTTCCACATGTACAAATACTATGCATTCTTTTTATTTATTTATTTATTTATTTATTTTTGATGTGGACCATTTTTAAAGTTGGGCTTTCCGGTGGCTCAGATGGTAAAGATCTCTAAGTTGGAAAGGTCCTCTGGAGGAGGGCATGGCAGCCCACTCCAGTATTCTTGCCTGGAGAATCCCATGGACAGAGGAGCCTGGTGGGCTACAGTCCATGGGGTCGCAGAGAGTTGGACACAACTGAGCAACAAAGCACAGCACAGCGCGTTTTTTTGAATTTGTTACAATATTGCTTCTGTTTCACAGTTTTGGTTTTTTTCTGCCACAAGGCATGTAGAATCTTAGCTCCCTGATTAGGGACTGAACCCACACCTCCTTGATCACCAGGGAAGTCCCCAAATACTATGCATTCTTAATGTCTTGTTTTGAGAAAGCTTGCTGCAAGTTCCCTTATCTTTATTCTCCAGACCTCTCTTGTACTGCTTCTGTGTTTCTCACATGCGTGTGTGCTAAGTTGCTTCAGTTCTGTCCGACTTTTTCTGACCCTATGGACCATAAGCCATCAGGCTCCTCTATCCATGGGATTCTCCAGGCAAGAATACTAGAGTGGGTTATTATGTCCTCCGCAAGGAGATTTTCCCAACCCAGGAGTCAAAGCCGCATCCCTTATGTCTCCTGCATTGGTAGTTGGATTCTTTACCAGTAGCGTCACCTGGGAAGCCCGTGTCTCTCACACACCATCGCTTTTCACATTGGTTACATATGGCATATCACCAGCCAGTCTCTAAACTTCCACCTGACCTGATCCCTCTGGCCTGACACCTTTGCCTAGCAACCAGAGCTTTACAAAAGTTGTTTTGAACTAGTACTGAATGAATGACTGAGTGGACATATAATCATCCAATGGACTTATGGTCAAAAGATCTTGATATAATGATGTTTGATAAGTTCTCTAATCTTAGCCTTTATTTAAGATAAAATAACTGTGGTAGACTCTTACTTTGGGGACCTCCTAATAAACTATGCCACCCAACTTCCACCCCCTTGTATAGTCCCTCCTCACTTCCTTGAGATTTGACTACAAGTCTGACTTTGACCACTGGAACATTAGCAAGCAAAATCTTAATAAGTGCTGCAGACTGAGGCTTATCTTAGATGGCTGGCTCTTGGCAGCCCTGAGCTGTCACGTAAGAAGGCAGACTA
This sequence comes from Ovis canadensis, assembly GCF_042477335.2. Taxonomy (NCBI): domain Eukaryota; kingdom Metazoa; phylum Chordata; class Mammalia; order Artiodactyla; family Bovidae; genus Ovis; species Ovis canadensis. The sequence goes on from NC_091255.1 coordinate 13,978,609, forward strand.
CACGGCTGGAGAGACCACACAAAGGCCACGTGCCAGCAGAAAAGCCTTAACACCTCATGTAGAGGAAGAGAAGGCTGGCCATTGCAGTGCCCCAGCCGAGTCTAGGCCAGATTGCAGGATGAGGAGAAGAAACAAAAGAGCTGTTCTTTGAAGCCAGTAGATTTTTGAGGGATTGTTTGGAGATGTCATCTCTATCTACCTAGTTTTGCTCCTTTAAAACTATATTATAATGTGCATATATGCCAGGCTCTAAACTTTTTTGAGGGTTAGAACTATGTCTTATCCATCTTTTCCTCCTCAGTTCCAGTATAGGTCCCTGGCATACAGCTGGTGCTCGATACATATATGTGACATTAGCTTAAAGCCTGATGTTTTCAGAATTTGGTTGAAGTCTGAAACACTCTAGCACTGTCTCACCTACCTTTCCTCATAATTTTCAAATGAGGAAAAATGTAGAGGTCACTTGATCATATGCCCAATGAGGAGGAATCTGTGGCTCAGAGAGGGAAAGGCACTCACCAGAAGCCACCCTGCCAAGGGCCCCCTCCACCTGGTCTCCTGTCTTCCAAATGCCATCGGGGGCTCCAGGGAAGAGCCACCAAGAATTTCCACCCCCCTGAGGTAGTCTTTAAAAAAACAAAAACTTTTTATTTGGTGTTGGGGAATAGCTGATTAACAATGCTGTGATAGTTTCAGGTGACTAGTGAAGGGACTCAGCCATACACTTAGGTATGTATATCCATTCTCCAGCAAACTCCCCTCCGGTCCAGGCTGCCACATAACATTGAGGAGAGTTCCCTGTGCTGTTCAGGAGGTCCTTGTTGGTTATCCATTTTAAATATAGCAATCACTGCCCACTCTTAGCCAGAGGTAGTGTTTACAAAGGCCTTTCTGTCTTATTGTAAGATTGTATTAATTTGTGCCCATTCACTCTTGCAGACCTTTCCGGAGATGACAGTACCCTAATCTTAGTGAGGAGATATGGGAAGGGAGGGTGAGGAAGACCCAGATGTCTGTGTGTTGGAGGGGAGGGGCTCCCCAGGCCTGGATGCCAGCGATCCCAGCCAAGCCATACCCGGCTTCACCCAGTGCTCAGCTATCACCACTGGCAGCAAACTGGCCAAGCACGAACCTGCAGCTGCTGTGGTGGCCTTGAACAGTTATATTACTTTGGGGAAAATTTTACATCATTTTAAATACCATGCAGACTTTGTAACCCAGGCACAGTTATCTGCGTTCTTTTAGAGCAAATATTCCCGAAATACTATTCAGTATGTGTATCTCTCCTGCCCTCACTCAACTTTAGGCCAGAGTGTATCCCTATTAACATTGCCTTGAAAGCTCTGGAAACAGTTCGCAGCGCTCCTCTGTGGTCTCCTCTGGTTTTTATTACGTCTCATTTGAACTTCCAGCAAGTCCTTATTTTTCTGAGGTTGTGGGAGCGGGGCAAGAGGAAGGGCGCTAAACTTGGCTTGGGCCGGGGGTAATATTTATAAGAGTATCCTCGATTGGAAGCAGTCATTGCCCAACTTGGTTGCTCCCTAATCACTCTGGGAGTGATTTTTCAAATGCCCTAAATTATCCCCAGGTGGAAAACTAAAGAGATAAATTTGTCATTCATCTTCTTACTGTGAAGAAGTTCGGTCCTCAGCGCAGGCCCACGGCCCCGCGGGGACCTGGCGTCCCGACGCCCTTCGCCTCCCGCCGACACCACAAGGCTGCAGAAAGTCGGCGCGCGCGGCAACGCTACACTCGCGGCGGGGGCGGAGCCTCGGCGGGGGCGGAGCCCGGTGGGGCGGGGCCTCAGTGGGAGGAGCCGCGGCCCCGCCCCCGAACGCCGCTGGGCGCGCGGGGCGGGCACTGACGTCACTCCCGGCCGGCCGCGGCACATGGGCGGCCGGCTGCGCTGGGCCGGGCGCTGCGGGGCCGCCGGCGCGGGGGGCAGCGGCCGCGGCGCGGGAGGGGCGGGGCGGGGCGCGCGGCCTCGCGCTCGCGCTCGCGCTCGCGCCGGGGCGGTGCGGGCTCTCCGCCTTCTGCAGCGCTCTGCATGTTTTTCCTTCCTTTTTCGCAATTTTGAGCGTTGTGCATGACGAGAGGTTCGAGGCAGGTGAGAGCATCCCGCCCGCCGCGGAGGAGCCCGCGGGCACTCGGCGCGCTCCCCGGGGGTCGTCTGCGCTGGGAGCCCGAAAGTTCTTTCGGTTTTGTGTTTTTATGCAGATGTATTTATAAAGACATAAGTAATTTTTTTTTTCTTTTTCTCCTCTTGTCTCCACCGCCTTAAAAGCTAGTACTTTTGGCAAAGGACGGAGGAAAAAGCTCCGCAACATTTTGGGGGGAGGTTGGAGTTTTTTTATTTTTTTGTTTTTTTTTTTTAAGAAAAAAAAAATTGAGTGCATCGCGATGGAGAAAATGTCCCGACCGCTTCCCCTGAACCCCACCTTTATCCCGCCTCCCTACGGCGTGCTCAGGTCCTTGCTGGAGAACCCGCTGAAGCTCCCCCTTCATCACGAAGACGGTGAGCGCTGCCCTGCTGGCTGCCCCGCTGGGGGCCCCACTCCCGGGCCGGGCACCCCCGGAGCATCCCCCGCTCCCCCACTCCCGGCACCCCGGCCCCGCTTGAATGAAATTGAGGCGCTCACCTATCGCCCCACCCTTCCTCCCCCCCAAAAGGGAGGGGACGTTTCTGTCGAGGAGATATTCCGTTTTGCTAGTTGAGCGCTGGGGCCCCGGCCGGGCCTTGCGGGTCCTCTCGGGCGGCTCAGGTGGGAGACAGAAGTTGACAGGTCGGCGTCCCCGAGGTCGAGGTGCACCCACACGCGGAACGAAAGCCCCAGCGCCGGGGCGAGGGGCGCCCCGCGCGCCCGGGAGTGAACCCCAGGGCCGGGCTCCAAGCGGGCGGGGGCTTGAGTCAGGGGTCGCACCGCGGAGCCGGGGTATTTGCGATAGTGCTGATCACAGCTCTTAGTTTTAGCGTTTGGAGCTCCCGAGGCGCCGGCGGAGACGCGCGTTGTCCCGGGCTGGGTGCTTCAGACCGGGAGATGGGGGCTGGGGTGGGCTGGAGGAGTGGTCCCTGGGCGGGGTGCCGCGCACAACCCCCGCGCGGCCCCCTTCGCCGCGCACTTTCTTGGTAGGAAGGGAGAGCGGGGCAGGCTCACGTGTAACCGCACCGGAGCCTCCTCTGGCCTGAGCCCTTTCTGGGTAAGTCCCAAACCTTCCCGAGCAACCCTGGCTGGGGCAGGCCCGGAGGGGTCCTGCGTGGAGGCGCCGGATCCAGTTGGTGCCGCCAGGGATTTGTCGTTTGGGCTGGCGGGTTTCCTGCCATAGGTATCCCAGGAGCAAGTGTGAACTGTGAGGTGAGCCCTGCGGCTCAAGAGGGTAAAGTCTTAAAAGATCCTTTGGCCGCTAGCAGCCGGGGCATATTCTCATTTTTCTTTCCTAGGGCAACCTGTTGCATTGCAAGAGCTGAGGGGTTTGGTTCCCAGTCTGCAGAACAGAGCTTCCCTCTTAAATCCCCTTTAAGGAGGGGCACTGGGGAGGAAGGTGCTGCCTGCAGTCTTTTGCATCTGTGGGAGTTTTGAAGTCAGATTCTTGGGAGATGAGACTGTACAGGATTAGAAGGGATGGCATGGAGGCTGTGTTTCTGTGAGGAAGAAAGTCAGAAACCAGATTCCTTAATCACAGATTTCACCTGCACTTAAGCACTAGTAGACTTGTCCAAATCCAGAGTGCTGGTTAAAGACCTAATGGGGTGAGGGATACTTGCAGGTAGAAAATAGCTGTACATCTCCATCATAGGTGCTCAGAGGAACCACCTTTTCTGGTAACTGTGCTTTTGACAGGTCCCATACATGTATAATTTTTGAGTTCCATCATACCTAAGTGTTTGGGGAAGAGGGGGAAGAAAACACTTTTGTATTTTAAACCACAGCAAAACAAGAAACTCCTTTTGTAAAATACAGTGTACCCCAGTGGCTTTAGAAGCAAACACACGTGGGCTAGGAAGTTCTCAGCTTTCCTCTCTGCAATGTGATACGTTGGTTAAGCTCCCATAGGCCTCAGAGCCTCTATTTCTTCATTGTGAATACAAGTTGTCACTATTTGCAAGTTTATTATGAGATTTTTTGGGGGGAGAAACATATAAAAGAACCAGGTATGTTAGTAGGTGCTCAGTACATGGTATTGAAGAAGGGCAGAGAGTCCCTGCTTTACCAAAATTAGCATTACTAATGCACTGGCTTTCTAAATCTGAATGACCTCATATTGTCACTGTAATGAATTTCCTGGAAGATAAATCATGTCTAGTTATTGGCTGTTTTCTTAAAAATCACAGCAGTTGTATGTAATTGCAGGTGTTATTTTCCCACTGTAGATTTAAATTATTATTTGTCTCCTTAAATAATGCATGGAGGGCTGTGCTGTCTTGTTTATATCCTAGACCAGTCTGTAGCCCTGTCCCGAGGACTAGGGCTTTCTTTCCAAAGTAAATAGGAAGATGTCGAAAAACAGGCAGAGATCCATGTCCTGCCTGAACTTTTAACTCTAGATCCACAAGAAACAGTCGCCAGAGAACAGCCCCGGTATGTGTGGAAAGTAGTTTTGTAGCAGAAGCCAAGGAGGAGTGATAAAAAAAAGTGAGACTTTTTCACCGTCTTTTTTAAACTCCAATATTTCCCCTTGTTTTGCAGCATATAGTAAGGATAAAGACAAGGAAAAGAAGCTGGATGATGAGAGTAATAGCCCGACGGTCCCCCAATCAGCGTTCTTGGGGCCCACCTTATGGGACAAAACCCTTCCCTATGACGGAGATACCTTCCAGTTGGAATACATGGACCTGGAGGAGTTTTTGTCGGAAAATGGCATTCCCCCCAGCCCGTCTCAGCATGACCACAGCCCCCACCCTCCGGGGCTGCAGCCGACCTCCTCAGCGGCCCCTTCCGTCATGGACCTCAGCAGTCGGGCCTCCGCACCCATTCACCCTGGCATCCCACCCCCAAATTGTGTGCAGAGCCCCATGCGACCAGGTAAACTCCCAGATGGTTCTTCCTTCCCCTGGGGAGGAGGGGAGCAAAGAGGGAGGACAGCTGATGTGAACGTCTTGATCCTCAGGGGTGCATCTGAAAAGAGGAGCCTTGGATTTCAGCCACAGTAGTGGTTGTCCCATTTCAGCCGGCGCATCACCCAGAGAGTCTGCTAAAGGCCGACTCTATGGAACCTACCCCCAGAAATTCTGATGTTTCAGGTCTGGCTGAGGCCTGGAATATGCATTTTTATCCAGCCCCAGTGGGGATTCTAATGCAGCTGATCCAAGGACTGCAGTTTGAGGAATGCCAACCTGTGGTTAATGGTTCAGATAATTTAGGCCTCGACTCACCTCCGTCTCTTTTCCTCCTTCCCCAAGTACACAGATAACAGGACCTTGCTGAATGATTTGGGTGGACTGTCTGTATAATCCTGTGGTTTACCTGTATTCATTGTTTTTTTCAGCCTGAAGGGGAACAAGATGTGAGTGAGGGGTGGGGGGCAGGTATCTTTTTCATCCACTTCATCTTGTGTTGTCAGTTGAGAAACTGAGTCTTAAAGTAGCTCTCACCTTAAGCATGACTTAGCCTTCTTCAGCATCCGATCCTGTCTTTCTCTTCACTATTCCTACCAAATTGTTCCTTTTTTTTTTTTTTCATTTTCATCTGTTCACCGCACGCCACTTTTATCAAAACCTACAAGGCTGGCTTTAAATGGTGTTGAAATATTGCACAAAAATGTTACCTGAAATGACCGGTACTTCAAAACCCACCCGCAAACGCTCAGATGTAAACACAAGTGAGGGCGCTCTGTCTCTGTGTCTTTAGCCCTGTTGTACAAAACACACAGAAAGAAAAGCCGTTTCATGTGCACAGGTAACCGGGAACAAAGATGCAGCGGATAAGTCATCGGGAAGGTCACCGAGCCAGGGGCCTTAGCTGCGGGGAGGCCAGAAAGCAGGACAGTGGGAGACTTGGGCCGGAGATCATTCCCGAACTCTGTGTCCTCGGCTCATGTAGAATTTCTGTGGCACACAGAGCAAGATGAAAATGAAAGGAAGCGGTGCAGAGGAGGAAGAGAATGCCTCTGCCTCAAAATGTTAGTACTGGAGTTAAAGCTCTCCCATCCGGTCTCTCTGTGCGGCCCCTTCTTCAAAACCCACTTTGAGTTATAGCTTCTAGGGTGCTGCCTGGAACAGCATGAAATCTTAGCCCCTGCCCCCCGCCAGGGGCCACAGAAGCTTACAGAGACACTCCTTTCATGTGAGCCTGACCCCCTGTTACTTAGGACACAGGGGCGTTCTCCCAGGAACAGACTACAAAATAAATAATCGTCAGAGCGAGAAGAGAGGCAGGAGGAAGGGCACAAAGGCCCGGTGAGAGGGCTTAGCTGTGCCCCTGCCATCTGCTCACAGCAGTGGGACTTTACAAAGTACTGCAGGCTTTCTGGGCCTCGGTTTCCCTTTTGTGCAGGAGGGTGTCACTTCTGTTCGATTGGATCATTGTGAAAGTTAGAGAGAATGTGTCGAAGGGGTCAGATGACTAGCACTAGATATTTCTTAATGAGAGCAGTTATGACCATTATTCTGTTCATGTCAGCTTCCATCATTTCTTCCAATGCTTATCTTCTGAAATACCTTCATAGAGTAACTAGGTACAGTGTATACCCCTTTGTTTTATAGAGAAATGTCAGGAGATTTTGACCAATAGTTTTTGGCTTGCAGTGTTCTAAGCCTAACACTTGCACTCAGTTGGCAAGTTATTTCTCAGTCTTCTGTTCATGTATAGGATGTGTGCCATGTTAGAAATATTGCATTTTTTTTTTTCCCAAAAAAGGCATGCTGATTGTCGGGTCCCCACCCTTAGGTTCCTATTGAAAAATTAAGAATTGGGATTTTGGAGCTTGAAAGTCATTTGAATCAATATTGATCAATGACTTTCAGAAACTTGTGATGCCCTCCTCAGGCTTGCAGTCCATAGCAAAGGACTCCTGCTTTTGGTCGACTGTCATTTTGTTAGGTTGTGGAGTTCAAGATGCTTGGACCAAAGGGCGCACTGGGACCTAGAAATGAGTTCTTCACTTGTATATCTTTTTTCATAATGGAAGCACACTTCATAAATAACACTCTTCAGTTCATTTAAACTCAATGATATTCCTGACAAAAAAAGGAAAAGAAGTTAGAGCTCTTCTTGAAATACCCAGTGCAGATAAAATAACACTGCTATTCTTACAGAGGTGATAACGCAAAGTAAATTCTAGGGAATGTGGAATTGATGGATGGTATATCACAGGCAAACCTGAAAAGGGAGAGTGTCCTTCATTATTCTGTGTAATCACAGCGGTGACCCGAATAGAAATACCAAGTAAACCTTGAGGAAAACAAATCCTGAGAAGGGAAGAGCACAGAGTTAGCTGTGAACATTCTGGGAACTATAGAATCTCAGTCTGGAGCAAGATTTCTCAGCTTTGGCACTGTTACGCTTCAGGTCGGTCTTTGCTGTAGGGGCTACCCTGTGCTTTGTGGGATGTTTAAGGGCCTCCCTGCCCTCTGTTCTGTAGAAGCCAGTAAACCCTCCCCACCCCAACCTGTGTGACCAGTAAAAACGTCTGGGGTTACTGCCAAATGTCCCCAGAGGGCAAAATCACCCCCTCCCTCTCCCTACCCCCAGCCCGCCCCAGAACTACTAATCTCAACTTGCGATTTGAACGGCCACATCTGGGCTTAATTCAGGATCCTGTCACACACATGGATACCTCCTGTAATGCATTATGGCAGAACTTCTGAAGCAGTCAGGAGACCTTAAGTTGAAATATAACAAGAAGACATAACATTAATAAGAGCATAGTTATCCACTTTTAGTTAATAAAACTAAGACATCAGGCTGATCAGGAGATAATTGCAAAGCAATTTCGTTAAATATTTGTTTTCTACTCTCTGCTCAGCATGCATCTTTTGAGTTATGCTTGGTAGCATTGTACCATTAGTGTTACCTGTGTGGCTGAAGGGAAGTGAAAGAGATGATACATTACGCATTTCTGGGTTTACCCCAAGTGTGTCTTGGAATGACAAGGTGAGTGTTCCTGTGAATTCTCTTACTGTTTACTCTGACTGCCCTGCAAGCCCTCTCCTGTTTTATACACCCATCATTATTCCTCTGTTTATGTCTCTGTTCAAAGAAAGAGTTAAATATCTGAATACAGTTTTCCTTGAAGAAGTAACCCAGGGATCTGCTGAAGCCTCCTCTGGCAGTGGGGGTTATTGCTATGCTTTCTGGGCTGACATCTTAATCAGCAGCAGTGGTGGTTCCCGGATGCTGTAGGCATCGGCAGGGGCTTCTCAGGCATTTGAGGTGCAGCTTCCTGGACATTCCTGAGCCCGCAGGGATGGCAGGAGTTGTCCTGACCACTTCAATGTATGTTTGTCAGATGCTATCAGAGGCGGTGCCCGGGAGTGCTTTCCTGGAGGTATGTGCTGCATACTGGAAAAAAAAGAATCAGTTTGCCCTGAGAATTGAGTGATTGCTTTAAGGACAGCAGTCCCTTTAGGGAAAGTCATCTATAGCAGACAAAGGCAGAGTTATTTTTAAATCATATGCTTGTAAAGCCAGAATTGAGATGTTTCCTCTGGTGGTTTTTCTTTGAATAGCTTGGAGGTGTCCTACCACCGTTAGACCCATATTCAGCTGAGAATTACGAAGCCTCTCTTTCCAGTTCTGAGCACGAACTGGGTTGTGGTGAAGGCTGGTTATGGAGTAAAGTGAGAACCCTTCTGTGGGGGGGGGGGGTGTGGGAAGAGGAGGGTGGGGGGTTGGGGAGACCCCACTGGAGCTTGGCAGGGTGGAATCAGCATTGCGTGTGCTCCATTCTCCTCTTGTAGTGAGGTTCTGATGTGGAAGGGAGGTATTGCCATGGGATCCGAATCGTGATGTCAGGGAGTTCTGTTCTGGGGGCTCTGAGATTACGAGGGGTCCTGCTGAAGCAACAGAGTTCTTTGGGCTTTTCTGACACCGTGAGACGAAGCTTCGATTTCTCCCTGCAGGGAGAGAAGGGCGTGCAGTTCATGTACCTTCCCGTCCCGTGTGCTGGTCACGTCTGCAGGTTGGGAGTGCTCTAAGTTGAGGTGCACTGCGCCCCGCGTGTCTCGGGAGTGCTTTCCGTTCGTTGGGATCAAGGAGGCCTTGAGGGGAGAGTGTCAGCTTTGTCCTCGAAGCAGGCAGACGTTTTTTGGTTTCAGTTTCTTGTACGAGTTCATCTTCTCCACCACACCCTGCAGAGGACAGGCACACCTTCTGGCAGGAGGTGTTTCTGGACAGGGGTGCACGATGAGGGTGACTAGGTGCTTAAGAGCATCAGCTCTGGGCCCAGGGACTTGGGTTCACAACCTGGATGTATGCTGGCGTGCTGTGTAACTTTGGGTCCATTTCTGGACCTCTTTAAGCCTTGGTTTTCCCAGCGGGAGATGGACACTGGACATAGTCCCCCTCCCACCGGGTGTTAGCGGGCTGTGTGACACACGCCTCCGCAAGCTGGGAGCTGGAGGGATGTCGTGGCTTGCCAGCAGGGAAAGGAACGGCCTGTTCCCAACCCCGTTCTCCATTGAGGGATTTGTTTCATCTAGCACCCTTCCCTTTGCAAAACTAGGGCGTGGGGTGCTTTGTGGTCCACCCCCTAGCGGGCCCTGTACCCTGGAGGCTGCCTGACTTTTTGGCCTCCTTCTGGATTAGAACGAGCCACTTCCCTGATGTTACTCCAGCAGTTTCTGGGTTCTCACCTCATGTCCTCCAGTGTAGACATAGCCGCTTGCTGGGTGCCCAGCCCCCAGCTCCCTTCCGCGTGAGCCTGGGCGACCCTGGCTGCCTGCCCGCGCGCTCTGTGTGCCCCGGGCACGTGGCTGTGCCCTGCGGAGCTCGCCCGGCCCTGGGTGGCGAGCTGGCCGCCTGCCACCCCCCAGCCCCCACTCTCACTTCCCTTCCCAGGCACGCCGCTATAAGTGCAGCCAGCGATCGTAATCCTGACCCTGGCACGAGAAGGCCGAGCTCTGGAGGGCCGTTCCCATGCCAGGGAAGCCTGCTCTGCCCCACGTCCTAGCCAGACCCCAAGTGCCCAGCTGCCCAGAGGCGCTGTCTTCTTTGTGCCACTGCGGTGGGCAGGCTTCCTGCAGGCCGACTCCTGCCAAGGAGCTTGGCAGAGGCTTTGCAGTTCAGCCGGTGTCTACCAGACGAGAAAAATAGCAGTGTAAAGACAGAACTAGGTAGAGCAGAACAGGGTGGGGAGGTGGGAAGGAGGGGGCCGCGATAACATCCTGGTGCAGAGAGCCAGAGGGTGAGAGACAACAGTGATTTATTGGGTTTCGCAGAAGCCTCCCCGCCAACCAGCGCTAATCACTTGTACCCAGGAATCATTTTTTATGTCTCAGCAGTGAAGATGGAGGGAAGCGAGAGGGTGGCAGGGGAAGCATTAAGATGGAAAAAGCGTTGGAAAAGAATAAACGAGAGAGGGACGGGGAGGTGCAGGGCCTGCATCTGGTCCTGTAGTGGGAAGGGCCAAGAATATCGGTGCCAGGTCATATCCCACTTTATTATACTGCTTGGTGTTCCCCTAGCACGTGTCTTAACCTGAAACCACTCAACCACTGTTTTGGAATAAACTGAAATGTGTTTCCGACCTAGGTGCTTGCTAGCTCACCATTCAGATGTCCATCAGGGGGACCTGTGTTTGGTACGCGGGTCATCCAAGCAGCGTGTCACTCTTGTAGGGCACAGGATCCCACAAACAGACACACCTGGTGTAAATCCCATCCCTGCCACGTTCGCCCATGCTCTTGGAGACGTCCTTTAAATGGTGTGAGCTTTGCATTTCCCATCTGGAACTTCGGAGAAATCCCTGGACCTGCCTTCTAGGCTATTGAAGGATTGCTGAGGAATGCTTGGCACGGTGATGAGCCCGCAGCAAGTGCCCAGTCCCAGCTGCTCTGAGGGCTTCCTCCTTCCCGTCTGGTCTCATCTCTCATAGGAGGACCTCATCTCTCGCTGGGTTCCTGGGGAGTCTCCACACTTCTCCCGTCCTGGCCAGTTAAGGCCTCTGGAGTTGGCGTTTCTCCTTTGCTTCTCTGCCGAGTCTTGCTCACCCCCTTCTTCACCTCTGAGTTTTAATTAACCTTGGATCGCTAACTGTAACCTTTATTCAGTCCTCCTTGCTCATGAGATTTAAAAAAAAAAAAAATCAGACAAGCAAAATGTAGCCCAAAGAAGTTCTTGAGTAGAAGATTTCTCCGTGACATATATGGCTAGAAAATCAATCAGTCAATCAGTTGATGTTACTATTGTGAATTTTTACTAATAGGCAAGAATCCCACTTGAAGGAAATACAGTGAACTCAGGGGTAAATAAACCATACAGGCATGTTAGGGCGCTGGGAAAGGAGGAAAGTCTAGTCCATCCTCCTGCTTACCGGCAGGACTTTGCAAAAGCATTCCAGAGTAATTCCTCCTCCCCCCACAGAGGTCCTTTAATGGAGAAATCTTGACTCTTTCCACACATTTATCTTCTTATCTGCAGAGTAACATCTTTGTTGGGTTGATGTGAGGTTTCTGATGTCCATGAAGGCCAGCATGGCACCTCCCATAGTAAGCCAGCCCTGACCCCATCTGTCCCATCACTTTCCTCTTGTTAACAGTGGGAAGATGCGGAGGCAACAGAGGAAGCCGTCAGAGCTGGGGGCACGTGGGTGATCCCCAGCAATAGCATCAGCTGTGGGTTTGTGCTTTCCCCTGGGGAAGACAGATAAGGGTATGATCGGGCTGCTGGTCTCAAGGGGATGGGAGTTCAGTAGGGGAGATGGAGCATTTAGGTAAAATGATGAATGACAGGACAAGCTAGCATGTTCCAGGCTAAAGGATGAGTCCACGGAGGCCTCCAGTATCTACTGAAAGACAAGGGTGAAAGAGTCAGCCCGAAAATGAGTAAAACCCCTGAAAATTAATGCGGGGGCAGCGCTGTCAGTCAGGGCTGCCAGGTCTCGGGGAAGCAGCCGCTGCCTGGGGCGGGATGGCGTGGGGGTGATGCTTCTTGCGGGGGTCAGGCCTTCCCGGGTCTCGTGCGTGACGGAGGAGCCGGGGTGGACAGCAGCAGTGGTGTGGTGGAGCATGGAGGTGGGAACGCCCGTGGGTGTCCGGGGAGCAGGGTGTCGATCCAGTTCAGCTGGTGCAGAAAACTCACATGAAGGAGGCAGGAGCGTGAGTCTGCAGAGGCAGGTGCCAGCCAGGCTGGCAGCTTCATGAACGCCAGGCTCCTGAGCTTGAACTTGGTCCAGGCGGCAGTGGGGAGCCATTGAAGGTTTCTGAGCAGGGAAGCGGCATGTGGATGTTTCCGCTTGGGTTCAAGGTTGGATTTGAAACATTTTTAGATCCTTCACAACAGTTTCCTCTGGCAAACCGGGACTTCCTTATTTTTGTTGTTTGGAAAATAAACACTCTTCCTTGAACATCAAACAGCTTTTCAAAACACGATGTTCTAATGATCTAGAGAAAGTAATTCAAAAACACAGGGTTTAAGTTTCACTTATAAAGCCTATAATTTTGGTGATTGGGGGAAACCCTCTTTGGCAAGAAAAGAGTTTGAGGGATGTGAACGGTTCAGAATTTAAAAGTCCAAAAGCGGGCCTGATCTCACAGAAGCAGAAAGATAGAGTTTACCCAATCTATTAACATTCGTGACTTTAAAATGCCTCTATATTATAAAGCTGACTGGGTTTGCAAACAAATATGTTAAACGTCTTTCTTTGAGTGTAGGTTTTTGTTTGTGCCTTTTTGTGTGTGTATATATGATTGTGAGAGAGAGAGGGAGGGAAGGCTCCAGTGATAGAAATTTTAATCCTTGATTATAAGGATTACCTGCAGCAGTAATATCAGGCTAAAACACTTAGGCGAGTGTTTGGCCAGCTTAGTAATTTTACTCCTGAGAGACAAAGGAATCCTTATTAGAGTTGTGTATTCTTGAGTCCTGACCTTGTGTTTGTGGCTCCCTTCTTCCCTGAAAACCGGAATTAATTGCATGTCATGTAGAGATCGGGTGGCTGGGGGTGGGGTGGGGGTTGTGCTGAATTGCTGCTGGAGGAAAAGGACTTTGTGGGAGCAGACAGGCTCTGGGGGAGGGAAGGGGGCTGCTGAGCGGCACCTGCTTGAAGTAGCTCGCTCAGGTACCCCTGAAGTGTTCTCAGATTAAGCCAAGATTACAGAAAGCAGGAGCAGTTGCCATAACCCAAATCAGTTCACTTAAGGGAAAAAAAAACCAACAGTCAATGTGTGCAATTTCACCTCCAGCTATGTACAGTAGACAATTGCAGGAGTGTTGGCAGAATCAAGCATCTGTTGGGGAAAAACTATACAGTACTTGTTTCTGTTAAATTGGCTTCTGGTGGATACACACTCCATGACTTACTATGAAAAGTCCAAAAATGTTTTCCTTCCTTTCTGACTTTAACAAGTATTGTCACTGTCTCAAGTTCCTAACCATCCAGCTCATGATGGGAATCCAGTCTGTCCTGAAAAATGGCAGTTCCGTTGTCAGACAGATCTCCTAAAAGTTTCGTTTTTAGAAGTTTAATCTAGGATTTTTTTTTTCATTAATGATTTTTGGAAGACTGCTTTGGAATTTGGGGTCTTGTAATAAGAGATAGCTTGTGGCTAATTTAGCCTCTTTCTGTCTCAGATCTTGCCCGGGAGATCCTAGATTCCTAAAAACAATGAGCGCACGCTGCTGCAGAAAGATGCTCCAGGGAGCTGCAACATTAAATCATCTGTGACAAAATGTTCTCTTAGACAGTGGGATTGCATAAATGGATCAGCAGAAATAAGCGCCTTGGCAGAAGCTTCTTGAGTGGGAAACAGCAGTGCTTTCTTCTGTAACTGGCTCTGGGTAACAGTCTGCTGGGAGGTCCTTGCTGGGGAACCCACGCATGGGCCGTGGAGTAGAGAGGGAAAGCTTCACTGCCGCTCTGTAAGTGTTTTCACACTTAATGGAAAGAGTTAAGTGAGACTGGCCATTCAGGCCAGTAATGCCTCCTGAATTGAATGAGCAGAGCGAAGGTTTGTTTGGGGAGGGATGCCACCAGGCCCTGGCCAATGGGAATCGAGGCTGTAAACCAGATGAACAAGACCATCTAGACAGGCAGTAATTAGATTACCCAGAACAGATACTTCAATACCCCAAGACAGGAAGAGGTCTTCTAAGGAGAGTGGCAGAGAGTCAAACTCTGTCTGCCCAAAGGATCGATCAGAAGACTTGGTTCACTTTAGAATGGATTTATTGTGCTATGGGCTTAGTTAGAATCACGGAAGGAGATTATGGAGGCTTTTACTAGAGAGAACTTTTAAAATAGGATGGAGATCTCATATCCAGTTTGAATAACATTGCTTTTAGAGGCCAAATGCCACTGAAAGATTTATGGAAGAAAGAATAAATAATATAAAATGTAAAGATAGAAATAAAGCCTTGATAGAGTTTCTGAGGATAGGAAAAGGAAAATTTGTAGAACTGACTTCATAGGAATTTGGTAGAATTCATTTCATCACGATTGATTTCTTTTTATTAATATGCTTTCCGGGGGAGTTGTGGGTTTTTTTCTGTCATAGAATCCAAAGTATGTTTATTTCAAATGACCAGTTAACACCTGAATGATTTTTAAAATGATATTTATATTCAGGTCAAAAATATGTTTAGCATTGTAAATGAAATTAACCCAGACATATCAGGTCTCTTAGTGATATTTAGTTATTGGATTCCTTAGACGCTTAAAGGTAAAAGACAGGAAGTTTCAGTATTACAAAAATTAAGTGTAAAGAAGCAATTTGCGTTTACTTACATTCAACTTATTTCTCTTTTTACCCTCAAGCTCACTTGGCAGTGACATGGCATTGATTCACATTTTGTGATCATTTGATCTTGCATTGATCAAACTGAAACCTGTATCTTTGTATTTTTTGTAAAGATACTACCAAACACATTAATTATGCAAATAGAATTTTAGAAGGCACATTGAACTTATTTGAGTATTAAACAGGCTTTAAAGGCCTTCTCTGTGTCTATACACTGACGCTCTTAACCACAGCGTGTATCAGCCAGGAGTAAAGGAATTTCTTTCATTCAGCTGCGTCAGTACTTCAGATTAGTGTGACCACCCAGCTGTGGGAGTTTGTCTCTGTCTGCCTTCCCCCACCTTGTCCCCATCTACTAAAGTTTCATCTTTGTAAGCTTACGTTTTCATATAAGTGCATGGAACCAAAAGAGCATTTTTGTTCGTTTTCATCCCATCGGAGAGGATGTCATGCAAGGGTGGTGTTTTCCCTGAGGACTTTTCTCATGAACTCATCACCTGCTGGAGCAGACCCCCCTCCTTCTTCCCTTCCCCTCACTGATGGGCAGCACCGTGTGGTTACAATTTCTGTCTTGGTTTAGATCTTAGAGCCAAGTGGACCCGCTCTCTAGCTCTTCTGCCCTTGTTTTCTCCTCCGTAAGTGGGGATGGCCAATACCCGCTTCAGCTTCAGCGGATTCCTGGAGGAGTAAACGAGGTGCTCTGTGGAAACAGTGGTCAGTCTGACTGGTAGCTGTCACCACTTTCATTTGCTCTACAGTGACGGGTTTTCCCTTTTCCTCCTTCCATCGTCATCTGTGGACACTTACACGGGAACAGGTTTGGTGCTGCAGCAATCACGGCCAGCAGCGATTGCTGCAGCCACGCTCTCTGCCTCTTGTAGGGAGAAAAGGGTGATGGAGAGGCCGCGCTGGGGGCATCCTCTGTACTGACCTCAGTGAGCACATATCCAGCCCCCGCACCCCGAGAGCCCTGATTGTGGCTGTCACAGCACATGCTGTCTTCCTCGGGCAGCGCTGTGTCTTCCGTCTCCACCCCCCTTTGCCATCCTCTGACTCTGTGCCTGGGAGACCCGGAGAGACTAACGGGGGAAATGGGACAATTCACTTCTCTTCGTGCTCTCAAGCTTTTCCAGTGTGCTACAGGGTTGGGGACTGGGCTGCTGCTTCTTCTTTCTGGTGACGCCTTTGGGTCATGGACTGGAAGACTGGCCGTAGCCCCGCTGTGGGCAGCGGGGTGCGGAGCAGAGGACGTGGGACCATGGGCTTCCATGGTGAAAACCCCCAGCTTTCTGCTCCCCTGGTGCACATCTTGCAAGCATTTTCTTAGCCTTCCCTGCAAGATAAAAACATGGCAGAGAGTGCCTCCAAAGAGGGCAGATAGAGCCTTCTGTCAGAGTAGAATGGAAACCAAGGAAACAGAACTAAATGATTTGGAAGAAATGTGTGAAAATAGTTCTTACACAAAGGGGGGAACTAGAAGTCGATTAATTTAAGACTCAGGACTAACCTGATATGACCGTCTTTCAGCCGTATTAGAGATCTGGCCGTCGTGGCATGGGTCTTCATACAGTACAGAGTGCAGGGTACACATCAGTGTGGCAGGATGAGCCTTTTCAAGGCACAACAGTCCTGTCTTAAGGATGGCAAAGTACATCAGCATCAAACTAGGCAAGACTTCCCTCTTAGGAGGGGAGTTTGATTTCAGGGAAAGCTCCCTCAGCCTGATTTCACATCCAATCACACACCTCCGAGCTTTTATAAAAGACTAGACACCATGCTCCTAAGTTTAAATGAACTAAACGCTATGAAATCATGGCCATACTCATTATGTGTTCAGGCCAGGATGGCGCTGAGCATTTAGTGTAGGGGGTTGCAGGAAATCAAGTCACGTTAGAAATGAAACTGGTTTCTGGAATTTACTCTGCTCCCAGGAGCATTGACTCTTGTGGATCCATTGCCAAAGCACGTTTTCTCTTTCCTTCATCCATCTTTCCATTCTGATTACAAGCTGCTTAGAAATAAACGTAGGCCTATCTCACTAGCCCAAAACGGTGGAGATCAGGATTAAATAATTTTAAGGCAGAAATAACAAGCTTTGATTAAGACGTTCAGAAAAACACGGTCCTAATAGCATCTGCACATTCCTTTTGGATCCTTCAGACACTAAACTAAATAGGAGGCCGAGAAGCTGTGACACCCTGGGCAGATCACTTAAACTCTGAGCCCTGTTTTCTCATCTGGAACATTGCAGTCTTATTTCATAGGAACGCTGTGAGGGTTAAATGACATTAAATGGGCTAGTTGGTGAACAGATCTGGAGAGTTGTCCCTCAGTAAGTGTTAACTCAGAGTGAGAATCTGGTATTTAAACGCCACTTTGAGGCTCACTGTTAGATTTCTGAGTTGCTAGGCTGAGTCTTTGCAAGCTTCCTGATGCTTCTTTAGATACACTAACAAATCTAGTATCTAGTCTCAGCTGTTGCAAGACCACCCTCTCTTGGTTTATCAGCCTCTCTTGGTTTCACCTCTTCATTTGTAAGATGGGAATAATCTGTTTTTCTAACTTACAAATAATATAAGATAGCCAATTAGAAAACTGACCAAATTAAATTCAAATCAAAGTATAAGTTCTGCAAGTGTTATTGTTTCCCTTGGGTTTTAAGTGGCAAAGGGGAAAATCAGTCAGTTCAGTTCAGTTGCTCACTCCTGTCCGACTCTGCGACCCCATGAATTGCAGCACGCCAGGCCTCCCTGTCCATCACCAACTCCCAGAGTTCATTCAGACTCACGTCCATCAAGTCAGTGATGCCATCCAGCCATCTCATCCTCTGTCGTCCCCTTCTCCTCCTGCCCCTAATCCCTCCCAGCATCAGAGTCTTTCCCAATGAGTCAACTCTTCGCATGAGGTGGCCAAAGTACTAGTTTCAGCTTTAGCATCATTCCTTCCAAAGAACACCCAGGGCTGATCTTCTTTAGAATGGACCAGTTGGATCTCCTTGCAGTCCAAAGGACTCTCAAGAGTCTTCTCCAACACCACAGTTGAAAAGCATCAATTCTTCAGTGCTCAGCTTTCTTCACAGTCCAACTCTCACATCCATACATGACCACTGGAAAAACCATAGCCTTGACTAGACGGACCTTTGTTGGCAAAGTAATGTCTCTGCTTTTTAATATGCTATCTAGGTTGGTCATAACTTTCCTTCCAAGGAGTAAGTGTCTTTTATACACAGCAATAATTGCAGGGCAGGCCATTTACAAAACACTGAGTTTGGAATCAGCTAATCTAGATTCTGGCTTCCCAGGTGGCGCTCGTGGTAAAGAAGCCGCTTGCCAATGCAAGAGACATAAGAGACACAGGTTCAGTCCCTGAGTTGGGAAGATCCCCTGGAGAAGGGCACGGTGACCCACTCTAGAATTCTTGCCTGGAGGACCCCATGAACAGAGGAGCCTGGCAGGCTACAGTCCATGGGGTCGCAGAAAGTCAGACAGGACTGAGCGGGTTTGTGCACACACTCGCAATCCAGGCTCCGGGCCTGGTCTGCACCGACGGGTGGTGTGTCTGGACAGGTCACTGAATCTCTGAAGGCCTCAGTTTTCTTATCTATCAAACACAGGTGCTATTTTAAGCTCCATGACCCTGTATTATAAAGTTATTATGAACTAAAAGACTAATACTCAACTTTTGTTGCAAAAAAATGTAAATTTTCTTGGGGTGATGGTACCACTCCTAAGCTGGTCAGTAGGTTGAGAGTCTGATGTTCTGCCACTGATAAAGGATGACAGTGTTCGAAAAGTAAAACTGAAAAGCAAGAGATATTTGACCCCATTGGGGCTGGGGGCGGGGGTGGGGGGAGAGGGCGAGGCAGCAGCATTAAACTCGTTACTTCCTAAAACTTGGTCTTTATCCAGTTCTGAATGGGAACTACTGACTTCTCTCTGGTGTTCAGCATTCCAGAATAATCCTGAAAGCAAGTTTTCTGGCTGAAATCACTGCTCCAAGGGTTAGTTTTTTGTTTCTTTTTTTTAAGTGGTGTATAAAACACCAGAGAATTTTTTAAAAAGAGAAGCAGGAAAACCCCAAGGCCCACAGCTAGCTCTGATGGAACTTCTCTGGAGGGCCGTGGCCCGCGGTGCCCTGGCCTGCCCCTCTGGGTGGCCGGGTTTCGGTTTGAAGGAACTTCCCATGCAACCGTTTTCACCCCAGCCGCTTCTGATGGATTAGGAGGTGCCTGGAATGTCTTAAAAGACTGAAGCTTGGTCTGGGCTCAGTGGAAAGAGCTCTGTGATGGATTAGGGATGTCTGCCCTGAGCGCAGGTAGGACCTTACTTGTGCCGGGTCTTTGCTGCCCCGACTGAGCCAGTTGGGAGGATCGTTCAGGACTTGTCCCTCCAGTGGGAAGAAGGTTAAGGACTCAGGCCAGTGCTGTTCCTGGTGTCCTGGGAAAGTGCTTATCCAAGTCCCTGGCAGGTACTGTTCCGCTCTCAGCAGGAGTCTTCCTCCGGTTAGTGTCGCAGGATGGAAGAAGGGAAATCTGTTGATTCTGTACCATGGTCACAGGACCGGTGTTGAGCGTGGAAGGAAGCTGTCATTCCAGTGGTCGCCATCAGATTCCCGCGGAAACTTTGGCCGACCAGAGCGCTCGCCGCCCTGCAGGGGCAGCCGCGTACCGCGGGCCGCAGTGGCGGAAACCCAGCCCTCGGAAGGACCAGGAGGCTGGGCCCTCGGGATGCTGCACACTGTGATTCTTGACGTTTAAAACAGAATTTCTGTTACCTGAAGGAGCAGTGGAGAATTTACCAACCTGTGTAGGTTTGAGGATGACCCTCAGGTATCCATATTAGCAGTTCTGAAGTTTACTTCTCTTGCCTTCAGAATGTGCTGGATGTTTTTGTCTCTTGATATGCTTTCCTAGAGATGTTTAAACTCTTCAGATTTTCCTTTTTGTAAAGCACACTCAGGTGGAGAGTAGAGTGGTTTTTGCAGCTCCCCCAGTGTGCTTCCCCCAGCCAAATGTCTTGGAGGCCTCCTAACTTCCTAGCTTTAAATCCATTAGCCACACTGGTCCTGCTTGTGTGTGTGTGCTAAGTCACTTCACTTCAGTTCAGTTCAGTCACTCAGTCGTGTCCGACTCTTTGCGACCCTATGAATCACAGCACGCCAGGCCTCCCTGTCCATCACCAACTCCCGGAGTTCATTCAGACTCACGTCCATCGAGTCAGTGATGCCATCCAGCCATCTCATCCTCTGACGTCCTCTTCTCCTCCTGCCCCCATCCCTCCCAGCATCAGAGTCTTTTCCAATGAGTCAACTCTTCGCATGAGGTGGCCAAAGTACTGGAGTTTCAGCTTCAGCATCATTCCTTCCAAAGAAATCCCAGGACTGATCTCCTTCAGAATGGACTGGTTGGATCTCCCTACAGTCCAAGGGACTCTCAAGAGTCTTCTCCAACACCACAGTTCAAAAGCATCAATTCTTCAGCGCTCAGCTTTCTTCACAGTCCAACTCTCACATCCTTACATGACCAGTGGAAAAACCGTAGCTTTGACTAGACGGACATTTGTTGGCAAAGTAATATCTCTGCTTTTGAATATGCTATCTAGGTTGGTCATAACTTTTCTTCCAAGGAGTAAGCGTCTTTTAATTTCATGGCTGCAGTCACCATCTGCAGTGATTTAGGAGCCCCCAAAAATAAAGTCTGACACTATTTCCACTGTTTCCCTATCTATTTCCCATGAAGTGATGGGGCCAGATGCCATGATCTTCGTTTTCTGAATGTTGAGCTTTAAGTCAACTTTTTCACTCTCCTCTTTCACTTTCATCAAGAGGCTTTTTAGTTCCTCTTCACTTTCTGCCATAAGGGTGGTGTCATCTGCATATCTGAGGTTATTGATATTTCTCCCGGCAATCTTGATTCCAGCTTGTGCTTCTTCCAGCCCAGCGTTTCTCATGATGTACTCTGCATAGAAGTTAAATAAGCAGGGTGACAATATACAGCCTTGACGTATTCCTTTTCCTATTTGGAACCAGTCTGTTGTTCCATGTCCAGTTCTAACTGTTGCTTCCTGACCTGCATATAGGTTTCTCAAGAGGCAGGTCAGGTGATCTGGTATTCCCATCTCTTTCAGAGTTTTCCACAGTTTATTGTGATCCACACAGTCAAAGGTTTTGGCATAGTCAATAAAGGAGAAATAGCTGTTTTTCTGGAACCCTCTTGCTTTTTCCAAGATCCAGTGGATGTTGGCAATTTGACCTCTGGTTCCTCTGCCTTTTCTAAAACCAGCTTGAAGATCTGGAAGTTCATGGTTCACGTTTTGTTGAAGCCTGGCTTGGAGAATTTTGAGCATTACTTTACTAGCATGTGAGATGAGTGCAATTGTGCGGTAGTTTGAGCATTCTTTGGTATTGCCTTTCTTTGGGACTGGAATGAAAACTGACCTTTTCCAGTCCTGTGGCCACTGCTGAGTTTTCCAAATTTGCTGGCATATTGAGTGCAGCACTTTCACAGCATCATCTTTCAGGATTTGAAAGAGCTCAACTGGAATTCCACCACCTCCACTAGCTTTGTTCGTAGTGATGCTTTCTAAGGCCCACTTGACTTCACATTCCAGGATGTCTGGCTCTAGATGAGTGCTCACACCATCGTGATTATCTTGGTCATGAAGATCTTTTTGTACATTTCTTCTGTGTATTCTTGCCACCTCTTTTTAATATCTTCTGCTTCTGTTAGGTCCATACCATTTCTGTCCTTTATCGAGCCCATCTTTGCATGAAATGTTCCCTTGGTGTCTCTAATTTTCTTGAAGAGATCTCTAGTCTTCCCCCATTCTGTTGTTTTCCTCTATTTCTTTGCATTGATCGCTGAGGAAGGCTTTCTTCAGTTGTGTCCAACTCTTTGTGACCCTATGTAGCCCACCAGGCTCCTCTGTCTATGGGATTCTCCAGGCAAGAATACTGGAGTGGGTGGCCATGCCCTCCTCCAGGGGACCTTCCCTACCTGGGGATCAAACCTGCGTCTCTTGTGTCTCCTGCATTGGCAGGCAGGTTCTTTACCACTAGCACCACCTGGGACCACAGGCTGGACCACCTCAACCACACTGAAGGATTAATAATAACTGCAACTTATTGAACACTTACTGGGCGGTCCCAGGAGTCAGGGTCGCTGTGTAACAAGGGTCAGTTGCAGGAGTGAATGGGGCCGTGCATGAAGTGGGCTCAAGGTTGAACATTGTCTTTGGAGAAGCGACAGGTTCACTGAACGTGGACCTCCGCTACTGTGGTTTCCTGCTGTTTCTAGTGACTGCACTTGGGCTGTGCATACGATTAACTTTCAATTATCCTGAGGCCGATTAACCAGTGTGCAGATTAACCAAGGTGAAGGTTCACCTGGGCCTGGGAGGTGCTCATCAATTCAGCTGCCCCACAATTAGCTGGTTCTGGTTGACTGCATACCCCGTGGTCCAGGAGCCTGAGGGCTGGGCTGCTGCAGGGCAGGAGAGCTAAGTGCCAGTGTCTTCTAGGACCTTCCACTCCTTTCAACCAGAGGAGCCCACAGGCCTGGCAAGTCCTGCAACCTCCAGCACATCCCCTGAGACGTTCGGAAACTCCTGGGGCCCAGGGCTCTGCCTGTGCTCCCTGTAGCTTCCAAGTTGGGGAGATCAGTACCTTTGACACAGTACCTTTGACAGTCCTGGAGAGGAAGTCATCTAGGGTGTTGAAAGAGGCTCAGCAAGCAGGGGCCCTAATCCCCGCTTTCCTTCCTGTGAATCCCCACCCATGGCGCCCCCAAATGTGGGTTTGCAGGTTTGAGTCTGTGGGCAGTGGCTACCTCCTGTGGTCAAAGGAGGCTGAGGCCACAGTGGCAGCGAGGCAGGAGTGGCCCACAGAAGCAAGGCATGTGCCAGCCTGGAGCATACACAGTCTAACCCCAGAGCCAACCTCCTGCCACCCTGGGAGGGATCTCGGCTGTGGGGGAGGAGCCTCGAGTCCAGGGTAAACTCCACATCTTGAGAAAGTGCCCATGAACTTTGGTCTCTGGCCCGTCAAGGAGGAGCAAGCCTTTGCTCAGGACGTGCTTGCTGCGCCTCCGTGGATTATCTGATGTTTAAGCAGCTTTCGCGCAAGCGCCTGGCACGACCTTTCACCTCTGACTCGGGGCTCATCCCACACCTGCCCAGCCTGGCCGCCCTGGACGGTGCAGTCGAGGTTGCCGACCGCTGCAGCCCTCCTCAGCCTGGGCCATGGGTTTCCTCGGGTCCTTCCCTTTGGCTCACGTTTTCCCAGGGCTGCCTGTGTGTACAGTCTAGATATCACATTTTATTAACACAAAGAAATCTGCTCTGGCTGCCTGGCTATCGCAGTCACATGGAGAGGAATGTGCTGCTTCGCTTCGCCAGCCCGCAGCTCTGTGCAGAATCCAGCCGCGGGCTAGGCACCGCGCCAAGCTTACATTTCACTTTGGAACACACTTTCACATCACTCCTTGGCAGAACATCCACGGCGGCGTCTATTTGGGGAGTGAGTTAGAGAAGTGTTATTTCCCTCTTATGAGTGTCGAGAGATAGGACCTTTAAAGCATGTTGGACTGGTCCCCGTCCCTGTTGTCTTCAGGGGGTCCAGGTAATATGGTGACCCAGCGAAGCATGGCAGCGGTGGGTGGGAGAGGCCCCCTCCTAGGTTCCCCTGTTTCCTAAGTCAGTAAACATAGCCAGGACAGAGAAACTCAGGCCAAGGTAATAACATCAAAACCAAAGTCCTGGAACTCTTGAAACCAATGACCCTCCCAGATAAAACAACTTTGTTGTCTAAATCTTCCTTTCCAAAGATCTAAGATTTTTCAAATGCTGGTCCAAGGCCAGCCATTGAAAGAAAGAGCTTCAGCAAGCCTCCTGGAATGGCAAACACTGTTAAAATAAACAAACGAACCTCTTCCATTCAGTTTTCCCTTACTGGTCTATTTTTATTCTGTACCCCCCCCCCCGCCCCCCGCCCCAATCCTCGGTACTTAACATTTTGTAATCCCCTCCCTTCTGCATCCCTCCTCCCATCCTCACCTCACTTTTCTCGGAACTAAGCTCATTGTTTGGCCTTCAGTAACACATCTAATTTCAAAAACAGGAGTTGGAGGAAAGGGGTGGTGTAACCCCCTCTTTTTCGTGTTGGCTCATATACTGTTCTTACAGGTGGATACCTAAGCCTGACTCGGGTTTGAAAAGAACTGGAATTTTAAACCCTGATTAGGAAAGATCAGAATGGTTAGAACACAGAGATTCATTGGAATCATACTGACCTCTCTTTTCTCAATGAAATCGACCCCTCTTGAAACAAACAAACAAAAAATTGAAAATAAACTCTTTTTTTCCACATTGTGCCAGCCCATACATCCTTTGGGGATTTCCCAAGTGCCAAGTGTTATTCTGATCCTAGTGTTGACGACCTTGGACTGTTGCTTTTGCTGTAAGTCCCATCTAGCCAAACAGCAACTAATAAAGATTTAAAGAAACTTTTTCGTCCACAAGATGCACACGGCAGCTGCTGCTTCATTGAACAGGACGCCACGGAACCCCTCCCCCCATGAGAAGGGTGCCCAGAAACTTGGGGACCAGGATGCAGGCTCTCCTGCCAGGCATCTGGAGAAGTTTCTCCTTACTCTGCAGAAGGGAGGGGGCAGAAACCCATGCCACCTGTCTCCAAAACCTGAAGGTAATTAGCTTTAAAAATAATGCCAAGTTCTCATGGTGATGGCAGAGGCCTCGGAGCAGTGGGGGGTGGAAAGAGGGCTACTTCAGAGAGTAAAACTGTTGCAATCACATTAGTCATTTCAGGTGAGGTCAGACAAGGTTATTGGAGAGATGAAAGTTGCCCTGCAGTTTCAAAGAGATCTCCTGAAAGCATTGAGAAATGGTTGAAGTTCAGAATCTTTGTTCCCCTTCCCCTTATAAGCAAGACAGGTTTTTATTTTTTTGTCTCTTTTTCCTTTTTGATGGGCAGAAGCTCTGGTGGACAACGGGGATGGTCTGATCTGCAGTCTGGCAGGTGTGTTGTGTGGGTCACCTGCTTTCTACGTTGGCCACGGTGAATGTGTAAGCTCTTGGCTTGCTGCCATCTGCCACCCAGCAAGATGGCACCTCGAGGCAGCTACCCTCTGCCCTCGCTTGGACGAGGGTTCAGGGAATGTAACTTCGTGATATACTTAACTGATGCAACGGACACTGCTTTTCTTACTGCTTTGAATGGCAGGACACTTACCACTCAGAATTGACTGTGTTGGGACTTTGAAAATCGGTAGATTAAGGGGCTAGGCCTGAGTTTGACCTATTCTCGTGCCAGTCCTGTGGGTACCTCAGTCCCGTGAGGGTTTTGCATAAAACAGGTGGTGGTGTGTTGAACCCCGTGTTCCCCAGAGCACTTGTGTGGACTCTACCCCTGCTCGTGGGTGTCTCAGAGACAGGGATTAGGCGTTTCTCTCAGGCACCGAAGCCCATGCTTCGCCCGTAGTCGGCGTACTTGCTTCCCTAGTCAGCACTTGTTGAATGGTTGAGATCGCAAAGACATTGCTTTCACCGTAAACGGTTTTCCAGGAGCACCTGTGCTCACTTCAGTATCTTCGGTGATGCTGGCAGAATTCGGTTCAAAATGGCGAGTCTGTACGGAAGGTCCGGGGGATGTGATGAGCTCCTTTAGGGCAGCACTGAGTCAGGGTGGTCTTGGAGGAGGAGCCATGTGTACAGACCCCTGTGGACGGTGATGGGGTCAGGGCTCACCTCAGGGCTCCAGTGAGCTGCTCTTTGGGCTGTTTTCTGATAAGCTGTTGAATAGCCAAGGATGAGAGATTACAAACAAAGGTGGGTACTCAGCCCTGACTTTCCATGCCCAAGTGGCAAGCCAGCAACTCCAGCCTGTACTGTGTCCCCAGATCACCTGTAAGAGTCGTGAAACTCATCTAACAGGTACTTAACTGGAGTTTTAACTGGGCAAGTAGGAAGTCCCATGTTGGGCTGGGGGAAGGGAGGAATGGAGAGGAATGCCAGTTTTTTTGAAAAACACTAACTTATAGTTCTTCGCTTAGCAGATGCAGAGGCCTCTCAGTGACACGTTAGGATGTAACTCCCTTGAGCATATGGTTTGTTGGTTTGAGGAAGGGTGCTCTGTCCTCACCAGCCAGTGGCTGGGGCCTCTGAGATAGACAGGGCCCTGCTGGAGGGAGAGGGGCTTCAGGAGCCGACCCTGTGCTGAGGATGGGCTGGGGGCCGGAGCTGCCCTCCTGGCCCTCTGCCCCCCGCCACGGCAGGTCAAGAATTAGACTGGGTTTTGGCTGGATCTGTGATGTCCTCGATAGGCTCTGAGCAGAGTTCATTCTAAGCCCCCTGGAGGTGTGGGACCTTCCCCTCTGTTCTGGGGCTGTGTCTGTTTAGTAGAACGTTGGGGAAAAGAACCTCCCTCCTACTTGGGTGAGGTCGCAGAGGTCTCTGGAAAGAACCGAGCAGAAAATTATTCAAACAACTGAGGCATTTGAAAAATTATTTTGAGAAAGGTTTAAAATATTTTTAAAAAATTTCATAGCCAGCACCCTTCTTCCATTATCCATTGGTGAATTAACAGCTTGGCATATTTACCATGTATGTTCATATATAAATGTATGTATTGGTTTATGAGCTTAAATGTTACAGATCAAGTTGTGATTCGGGGGGAACTTTTGAAAAAGAGCCATGTATAAACTCATAAGGCGGAACGTTAATAATTCCGAATCTGCTTTCTCAGGTGCAAATCTGTCCTGGCCCTTTGGGTCCGCCGTATTAATAAATAAGCCTGGCTTGAGTCTGGTTAGGAAGGCCAGGCTGGCTCATAGGAGCACTGCGTTCCACTCAGTTAGCCTTTGTCAGAGGAGGGCAGGCGGCTCGTTGGCACAGAGTCCTGGGTGTCTCCCTTCGGAATGTGAGGGGAGTATCCCTTCACTTCAGGGGAGACTGCACCAGAGCCATCTTCTTCCCTTGGTGCTGGAGAAAAACAGACAAATGCAGAAAGCAGACGTTCAGAGAAGAGTGTGGTACAACCCAAAGCTGCGTGGTGAGCTGGGATGCCAGCTCCCCCCAGGGCACCCAGCGTCACAGGGGATCCGGGTGGTGAGCTGTGATGCCAGCTCCCCCCAGGGCACCTGGCATCCCAGGGGGGGCCTGTCAGGTGAGGCAGCCGGACGGTCACCTGTGCCTTCTTTCTTGACCGCTGAAATCCTGAGAGTCAGGCCGTCTTCAGCGTGCACCCGTTTCTCTCTGAACACAGAGCTTCCTTCAGACAGATGGGTAAAAAGGAACAGTGTGATTAACAGCTAATCCTTCTCTAGTATTTACTGTAGCCTGGGCTACAAGCTAGACTCAGTGGCTTTACATGTACAATTAAAACTCAAAGCAAGCCTCAGACGCTGCTATTATTGGTACTAGGTAGGTACTATTATTATGCTCTTTGCACAGAGGAGAAAACCAAGGGCGGGACAAGGAGCAGACGGCTAAGGGAGTCCGGTCAGTGGGCAGCCAGGCTGGCGCGGGCACCCCGAGAGCTGGCTGCTGCACCTGTGTGCGGGCCCACCGCTCCTGTTTCCCCGCAGGAGATGCTCTGGCCTCGTGGAACGTGGAGAATTCCCGGGACCTCGGAACCCCCGTGTGGATGGCATGACAGTGTCAGCATCCGGGGGACCTGGGTGTGGAGGGGATGCGAGCAAAAGGGCCCCCAAACCAAGCCACGCGTCTGTGGCGGCGCTGAGATCTCACGGCCCCGGCCTGGGGAGGCCAGCTGTCAGAGCGCAGGCTTTCCTTTCAAATCAGAGCGGATGTGACTTAAAAATGGATTCTGTGCTTTGGTACAGCTCTCAAAGCCACAGCGCCTTCCAGTCCTATTTTAAAAGTGAACCTCTGTGAAATGGTACACACAGCCATCGGGAAGTCAGGGACAGTCTAGAGGCTTGGGAGCGCGCAGTGCCTCTGTGCCGAGCTCATGGCGTGGTCCGCGGAGGGCTGAGGGCAGGGGTCGGCCCCCAGGGCCAGGCTGTGCTGATCTGCCCGGTGCAGCAGGGAGGCCTGTGGGGCCCGGGAACGCCGGTCCTCCGGGCTGAGATTTCCGTCTTCAGCCCTCCCGAGAGGCTGGCACGGAGAAGCACGCACGGCCATGTGGTCGCGCCGGACTGCAGCTCTGTGCTCCGCCATCAGCGGGTGGGTGAAGGGAGTGCGCGCCTTCACGTGCTTTTCAGAGACAAGCTTACTGAGAGCTCCTTGCAGAGACTCAAAACGTGGGGGACGGGTGTTCGCAGTCATGTAGGTGAGGCAGCTCAGAGCGTGGAGCCGGCACTTGGTAAATATTAGTTCCCTTCCCCTTCCTGCGTGAGAGGCAAGTTGTACAAGTGAAGCCTCAGCAGTTCAGATGCAAAAATAGAGCTCCATGTGAGGATGTGGCCTCTTTTCCCTGCATGTGGACCAGATGTCAGGCTGCCTGGTGAGGACTCCAGGAATGTGACGGCTTCCTTCTTCGGGGCTTCACTGCTTCTCCCCATATGGAGGAGCCTCCCTCTCGATGCACTTCTTGGATCTGAAAAACAAGAATGAAAAAGAGGATGGTATAAAAGTCTCAGGAATGAACTTTCTGTATTCTTCTTAAAAAAAGCATTTGCACGTGTGTTCTTTGGCTGTTACCTGTAGGTTTGATACGTGGTCACCACACCATTATCCCTGTTGCTTAACATGATAAAAACTAATGGAAGACCACGGCAAATGAACCTTTGTTTTCAGTGCATTTATCCTTTTCCTTACCTGACATTTACTGAGGGCCAGCCATCAGGCTTTGAACTAGATGTTGGGAATTCAGCGATCAGGAAGATGTTATCTCTTGAACTTGAGAAGTTTATGAACTACAAAGAGATAGATAAAAAAATGTGACTAAAGTGTATGGGTCTTCTCTGGCAGTCCAGTGATTAAGATGCTACACTTCCACTTCCCTGGTGGTTCAGATGGTAAAGAATCTGCCTGCAATGTAGAAGACCTGGGTTCAATCCTTGGGTTGGGAAGAGCCCCTGGAGGGGGGCATGACAACCCACTCTAGTATTCTTGCCTGGAGAATTCCATGGGCAGGGGAGCCTGATGGGCTACTGTCCTTGGGGCTGCACAGAGTCGGACACGACTGAGTGAGCAAGCTCACTTTCACTGCAGGGCGTGCAAGTTCAGTCCCTGGTTGGACTATAAGGTCTTATGAGCCATAAGATCTTATAAGCCACATGCCATGGCCAAAAATAGAGGGGGGAAAAAATGTACCACTTGGAAAGAAATGAAAGTTGTAAAGAAAGAAAGTGGAAATTTTAAAAAAAAAGGTCTTAAGGGTATGGACAAAGTGCAGTCAGGAAGGCAAGAGTGGTCAGCTCTGAATGGGGTGCAGAGAAACGATCAGAGATGAACTGTGTCTTGAAGAATGAGCACAAATTATTCAATGTGAAGCACATATTTAAATGACTCATTGAGTTTTTCTTGACTGATACTAATTTCCATTAAATACGCTCAAAAATTAATTCAGATCATAACGTTAAGGGACATGAGACTAAAATTTTAAAACCAGGGGGAAAAGAATGAAAAGAATGTATATGTGATGAATACCCAGAGAAGCGAGGCTTTGCTGTGTGGTGAGGAGCTGGGGGTCTGCACTCCAGGGCAGCTGAGGCACGTGTCTCAAACGTGGCACGTTTAAAGAAGTTGGGAGGTTAGAGGCAGCTTAACTGACGGAATTCGACAGTTGCTGTGGCAACACACCCACTTTCAGAAAAGCGTTTGGTGGGAGGGCAGGAAAAGGTGTGGTCCTTGCCCTGGGCTGCCTTACACCCCACACTGCCTGTTCTGGCCAAAGGTGAGGATGGGTTGAGAAGGAAAAACGCCCCACGTGGCTGACTGTTGTCTGCTTTCGTGGAACTGACTCTGGAACAAGATAAGGAGATGAGTAAACCAGAGCAGACAGCCGGGGACCGTGTGAGCAGGAGGGGGAGTTTTGAGCAAGCCCACTGCCTTCAGGAAAACATCTCCCAAGCACTGTATTGGAATATATTGAATGACCCATGGATTTCTGTGAAAAAATGCATATGGCACAAATGTGTGTAAACCTTCCCTATGGAAGCAGCAGCAAAGAATGCTGTTGGCATAAAAAAAGAGTCCTGAGAGGAGCAAAAAGACTTTGGTTTATGAAAAATTGGTTTTGAAAAGTTTTGGCCCAAGAGCTGGGTGATTGTCTCTGCGGCGCCACCTTCTGGCATGTCAGAGGTATGACATGGTGTGAATCTGGGTGGTGGGTTTCCTTACAGGCTTCCATGTGCTAGCTACTTACTTCCACGTGGGCTGTATCTTCAGACCTTTGGTTCAGGTCTCAGCGGTACAACATCAGCAACAAATTGGTTCTCGACCTCGGCCTCATGTGAGACTCTCCGAGGGAGCTTTCTGAAAAAAAGTTATTTAAAATAATTTAATTACAAAAGAAATGTATCAGTCAGTTCAGTCACTCAGCGTGTCCAACTCTTTGCTACCCCATGGACTGCAGCATGCCAGGCTTCCCTGTCCATCACCAACTCCTGGAGCTTGCTCAAACTCATGTCCATCAAGTCAGTGATGTCATCCAACCATCTCATCCTCTGTCATCCCCTTCTCCTCCCATCTTCAATCTTTCCCAGCGTCAGGGTCTTTTCCAGTGAGTCAGCTCTTCGCATCAGGTGACCCGAGTATTGCAGCCTCAGCTTCAGCATCAGTCCTTCCAATGAATATTTAGGACTGATTTCCTTTAGGATGGACTGGTTGGATCTCCTTGCAGTCCAAGGGATTCTCAAGAGTCTTTTCCAACACCACAAATCAAAAGCATCAATTCTTCAGCACTCAGCTTTCTTTGTAGTCCAACTCTCACATCCACACATGACTACTGGGGAAACCATAGCTTTGACTAGACGGACCTTTGTTGGCAAAGCAATGTCTCTGCTTTTTAATATACTGTCCAGACTGGTCATAGCGTCTCTTCCAAGGAGCAAGCGGCTTTTAATTTCATGGCTGTGGTCACGATCTTCAGTGATTTTGGAGCCCCCCCAAAATTAAAGTCTGTCACTGTTTCCATTGTTTCCTCATCTATTTGCCATGAAGTAGTGGGACCAGAGGCCATGGTCTTAGTTTTTTTGAATGTCTATAAGTAATATATGACCAGTGTAAAATACAACTTGAGAGTTCCTATATCTCATTCCCAGATTTAACAGTCAGCAGTTCCTTGGATACTCTTCCAGACATTTTCTTTGTGTGTATAAATACATGTGTACATATATTTATATAGAGATTGATTTTGTAGAGAAATATGGAAATATATGTATATGCATACAGTATATGAAGAATATATACTATACATAATATGCAACTTGCCTTTTTTGCATAATGTTTTTTGGATATCTTTCCATATGAGTATATGCAGCTCTCCTGGCTGAATGGAATTCCATTGTCTGGATGGGCTGTAATTTATTTAACAGGTACCTTTAGCTTGTTTTCATCCTTGGTTGCCATTCTTCATACATTCAGCATGTTTAAAGTGTAAGTCCCTAGATGTGGAATGACTTGATCAAAGTGTGTAGGCGCTAAAAGAATTGTAGTAGTTCATACTCCTATCAAAAGTGGATGTGAAGGCTATTTCTTCTTTCATTAAAAAAATAAATCAATACAACAAAGCAAAAATAGAGGGTTCCAGGCCCCGTTTTCAGAGCTTCTGACGGAGGTGGGAGAGGTGCTTGAACATCTATATATTTTAAAGCTCTGCAGGTGAATCTGGGCCATAACCAGGGTTGGGAGCGATGACCTCAGACAGAGGGGGTAAAATTAAGAGCCTGCGTCTAGGTGGTGATGCCTCGGTTATGCCCTTTAAGATCCAGATAGCAAGGCTTCGCTTACGGAGGCCAGCTGGGGGGTAATTCCTTGCTGCGTGGCCTCACATTCCATTGGAAGAGGCAGAGTTTGTGGATATGAAAGTCAGTACTTTGTTCTCTGACTTCAGCATGCAGAGCCCCTGGCCTGGCCCACTCTGGGGAGTAACAGTGTCTCCTTTCTTCTGCTTAGTTAGCTTCAGGAGATAGAGAGAAAATGGACCTCTCTTCTTCAGAGAGCCCGTCCAGCATTCTCCATCTCGGGGGATGACTCCTCCTGCACAGCGTTGTGTCAGAAGAAAGTCACCGCCTTCGTTGCCTTCGGTCGCTCTCATTCTGTCCTTTGAGGCTGTGCTCTGCCATCCCCTTCCATGCCTCTGTCTGCCGAGCTGTGCCAAGAGCAGCGTCCTTGCCCGCTGGCATCAGGACATCACGTCTTGCTTCACGCCTCCCGCCCGCTGGAAGACCTCCATCCCTGTCTGATGTGTCTGTCCTTTCCTTTTTGAGGAAATAACCCTGTCCCCGCCCATCTCTTGTTTGCCCACGTGTCTTTTCAGTCGGTTTCTCTCTCTCTCTCCCATGTTTAGGTAAGAACTGCCGTTCGTTAGCTAAGGAGTTTGTATCAATATTAGGAAATCTGAGTTGATGGGGGGGCGGGGCGGGTTGCACACTGGAATGACAAAGGTCACGGAGGCGCTGGGCCACCCTGGGTCCACCAAAAGGTCACAGACTGTGCCGGGCCCCCCGTCCCGCGCGTGGTCCTGGCAGGCCCTGGCCTGAAGCCCGGGAAGGGGTGTCGCAACACAAGGACCCGCACGAGTGTTTGATGCTGACTTAGTCCTCGTTTCTGTTTACCCAAGAGGCACGCAGACCTCACCTCGTGCCTGGGGAATAGAAAGGCAGATTTTTGTCCCATATAGATTTTTCTACATGAGGCAGGAGCCAGATGGGTTTAGCTTGGCTAATCTTAGTGCAAGCTGGAAAATTCCAATTTTTCCGAAACAACACATTTCTAAGAAATTGTCTGGTTTAGAATATGATGCTAGTATATGTAAGGGAACCACATGACTCTGGGCTGACTTACAGCAAGGCTTATAAATATGTAGGAAAATGTACCTGCATCTCCCTTGTCCCCCACCAGCATGGTGATGGCAAGGACTAGATTCTCTTAAGCCCCTCCATTTTTATTGCTTGTCAAAAAAGACCAGTGCCTGTTTGGCAAATATTCCCTTGTGTGGGATTTAAATTTATTTAAGAAAACCTGAGTGTCTGCCTTTCCCAAGTCTCGGCTCGCCTGACGCATGCTCAGTGAATGTTGATTCAGGTTTTACATCGCTGGAAACAGTGTATGTTGCTCTTTGGTCTTCCCTTTAACTCTGCCCAAATAACCGAGACCACGCTATCACTTCTGTAAAATGCAGTTCCTCCCATGATACCTCATCACCAAGGTGTATGCCCATCAGACCACAGTACCCGTGCCGGGAGCGCCTACATGAAGCAGAGTGCCCGCAGCTGCTGCAGAGGCTGGCAGTGCCCGCCTTGCCCCGATGAGGTGCTGGGTGGGGTGGGGGGCACACTGCATTTTGTTCAGGTACCAGCTGACTCCCTGGGGTTAAGCTGATTTCCCTCTCCCCGAGAATCCATACCCCCGAGTTATCAGAACCCCACCCCACACCCCCACTGTGACTCCTGTTGCCTAGCAACACTTATTTAGTCACCTTTCAGAATTATCATTAATACTGAGGAAGAGAACATCCCTGCTCCGTGTTATATACATAGCCTGCGCACTGCTGACTTCTCTGTTTGGGGCTGGAGGGGTATCTATGGGCATTTTTTAATCTGTCATCCTCTGTCCAACATGCACTCTCCAGACCAAGAGCGAATCAAAAGATGTCATGGGGGCTTTAGTGGATGCAAAGGGGCCACTCTAGGCTGGCTGCTCACCATCCCTCAGAGAGAGCTCCCCAGAGGACACGGAGCAGACACGGGCATCCTGAGGAGCAGGTCGGAACCCCAGACTCCGCTGCCCGAGGGGTCCAGGGGAGGGCTGCCTGGCAGGAGTTGTTGGCCATGGCCTGCGGCATTCCTGTTCTAGCTGGGCAGCTGTCGGTGATGGCGGGAGTGTAGAGAGGTGAGGGCTTTGGAACTGACCCGAGTCTGAATGTAAGTCTCATACCTCACTGGTTGCTCGACCTGGAGCCAGTTACCAAGCTGTAAGGCGGCGAACCCTCGCTCAGTCAGCCCGAGACACTAGCCTGTCCAGGAGTGAGTCCACTTCCTGCCTTTCTGTCCTCTCCAAGAGCTTCCCACAGACTCCTCTTCAGCTCCCATCCCTGGAACGGCAAGATTCCCCCACGGCCTTCCCTTTAATTTTTTCCTGCCCTGTATTATCTCCCAGGGGATCACAAGGCTGTGAAATCCGCATCTCTAGTTACGATTGCACTTCTGAGGCCTGGACTCTTGCCTAAAGCTGGGGTCCATGTCCTCCAGGGTCTCCATCTGGAGCCCAGAGGTGCCATGGACTTGGTGGAGCCACAGACTCTGACTTTTCCTCCGAGAGTGCTCAGGGCACTGTCTCCCGGGTCTCGGTGAGTTTTATCTCCTCCTTTCTGGCTGTCCAAGCTGGAACCTGCAAGTTGGTCCTGCTCTCTCCTGCGCTGCCTCACAGAGTAACGGAGTCTCATATTGACCCTACCTCATCAATGACTCTTGAATCCAGCCTGCCCTCTCCCAGTGCTGGGGGAGCCACTCAGCACTCCTGCCTCCCGTCTGAGGCCTCTTCTGCTGTTGCCATGGTGTCGCCTCATCACTCGCTCACCAGCCCCTTGAGGATGAGATCTGACCACCGAGGGCCCCTCTCTGTCTGGTCTCAGCTCTTCCTTCCCCTCTCCTCAACCTCTAAGCTCCAGTTATCCCCTGCTTTCAGCTCCCTGCCTGATCCAGGAGTTCTTGAACATCTTCATGGCCTCACAGATTCTGTTCCCTCTGCCTCCATCACCCCTTATCTCTTTACTTGTCCAGCTGATGTCGAGAATCCTCCAAGATGCCAACTCCCTCTGAGAAGCCTTTCCTGATGCCCTGCAACTCTCTCCGTGGATCTGGCTTAGTGATCGACCTTTGGCCTCCACCCTGTGGTTCCCTGGGCAAAGCTCTCCTGTAGCACCTAGCACCTGCTGTGAACACCTGTGTGCTTACAGTTTCCACCTCCAGACTGTGTGCTGGGTTTTATTTATGTATTTTCACAGCTTGGCTTCCCTGGTGGCTCAGGTTTGATCCCTGGGTCGGGAAGATCCCCTGGAGAAGGGAAAGGCAACCCACTCCGATATTCTTGCCTGGGAAATCCCATGAACAATGGGCTACAGTCCGTGGAGTCAAGAAGAGTCCAACACCACTGAGCGACTCTCTGTCTCTCACACACACAGACACACACACACACCAAAAGTAAATACACAACTAGGAAACTGACAGCTCTGCTGCATTAAGACCATCCAAACTTTTGGCGCTTCTCTGGTGGCTCAGACGGTAAAGAATCTGCCTGCAATGCAGGAGACCCAGGTTCACTCCCTCGGTTGGGAAGATCCCCTGGAGAAGGCAGTGGCAACCCACTCCAGGATTCTGGCCTGGGAAATCCCAGGGACAGAGGAGCCTGGCGGGTCCATGGGATCACAAAGAGTCAGACACGACTGAGCAACTAACACGCACACGCTCAGAACTTAGTCCATAGTAGGTCTTAGTAAATGTTTGTTAAATCATTGTTTTAGCCAACAAGCCTTTGTTTTACTTTATTATTATTCTTTTTAAATATTTGTTTGGCTGCACCAGGCCTCGCTTGCAGCACACAGGATCTGATTTCCTGACCAGGTTCAGATGCAGGCCCCTTGCGATGGGAGCAGAGTCTTAGCCACTGGATAGCCAGGGAAGTCCCAACAAGCCTTTGCTAATTATCTTCTGTGCAAGACATTGGCAAGGCCTTTGCCTGAAAAGATTTACAGTGTAGTTTGAGAACAGATAATTGCTTAAAAGCTATAGAGTCACTTAACCTGAGAAGCTCCCAGGCCTGCATATGCTTGCATGAGATATGATATAGATATTAAATATGAGGCATGTTGGACGTTGTCACCAATGCTAGGACAGTCAGTGGGAGGAGGGCTTGACTTAGACCTTGAGGGGCGGTCGGGCAGGTAGAGGTGGAGACGGTGAGAAGCAGGAACAGGGCCAGCCAGTGTGGCTGGACCGAGAGCGGAGCAGGGCTGAGGGCATCCTCGACCTCTGGACAGAGCTTAGACCAGGCAGCGGAGCAAGGCCGCTGGCGGCCTTGATCAGGTGGAGGTGGTGTTTGAAGAGTCGCCTGGTGGCATGCTCAGGACAAGCCTGCAGGGGGCAGGGGGCCCAGCGAGGAGGGCAATGCATCAGCCCAGGTCCTCAGGGATGGCCTGCCCTGCCTCTGACGGATCTGAACCAATGCACAGCCTCCCTGGGACTTAAGGATGGTTTATTGCTAGAGCTGGAATGACCTTTGCTCTTCTTCTGAACTCGCATCTCATTATTTAACAGGTGCTCAAATCAGAGCCCAGGGGGTCTCCCCCACGGTCTGCGTCACTGGCCCGGTCTCTGGATTCCAGTCCTGCATGAGACGGGTGTGGTCCACGCCCAAAGCCTGATGGAAGAAGGGATAGGACACGGCAGTGTCCAGGTCTTGGGAGACCCAGGGGGAGGGGCTGGTGGTCCCTGTGAGCTCAGACCTTGAGTTCAGTTCCCAGCAACGGTGAGTGACAGGCCTCAAGTGGCCACGCCCGGACCAGCGCAGGACTCTGAACCCTGGGCAGAGAATTTCAGTGCACTGGCCAGGCGCCGAGGCAGGAGGCCTTAGAAAAGCTTATTTACTTTTGGGTGCTCAGCCTGGAGACTCGCACAGGAAAGAATTTGTGTGGATCTCCTTGAGAAGCCGCAGAGCCGCAGCCACACCTGAATCCTATTCATGTTCATCCGGAAACTCAGGCTTTCAAACAATTCTGTTTCTCTTCCTATGTTTGTTTGGACAGGTTGAGGGGCTGGGAGAGGAGGAAGGGTGTCGCTCGGGGGAATGTGGGCCATTTGTTTGCAGCCGGTTCCGGGGTTCGCCGTGGACGTCAGCAAGCCCGGCGCTTACCTCGTCCCCAAATCCAAACAAAAAACTCACATGGCCCAAAGGAGAATAGTCAGTTTAATAACTCGCCCTGGCAGCACTTTGAAAACTGCAGATTTCAAATGACTAGACCTGCAGATTTTCACCAACTCGGACAATTAAAGAGGCTCCAGAGACCTCAGCGGTGCTGACTCCAGTGGTGCGTGTTGTCATTAAAAACGGAAAGAGCCTCCGAAAATAGCCTCCAGGTATGGAGAGCTTGCTTCTCTGCTTGATGAGAAGGTAGCCCCATCCCAGCGGGACCTCCGTAAACTGCTGAGTGGCTCAGTTTCTCCGCAGGTACCGTGTGCCCATTGGCCCTCGGGGCTCTGCAGGGCTGTCAGGAGGGCAGGATGAGCCCATCGACACTCCGTGTGCACTTGAACCAGGTCCAGGGGCAGCGAGTAACGCCAGGCAGGAGCCCCTCTGGTGTCTGCTGCTCCTCGGAAAGCGACATCACCACTGTGCCCATGCAGGGGGCTGAGGAGGGGCAGAGGAGGGGCCCCCAGTCTCCGCTTCATCCTCCCCAGATGGCTTGTCACTTGTCCTCTGTCCCGTGGAGATGCAGAAAGGCTTGACGCGGCCATTCTGGATAAGAGTCCCCATTCCCAGGGCGGCCTGGGGAGGATTGCAGCCACGCAGTTCTCAGAGGGCGTGTGTAACATTCAGAGTGTTCAAAGGCTGGGCAAGCAGGCAGTCAGTGGGATTCGACCTTGCACTTCCCAGGTCTTCACCCGCCATGCATTTCCTGCAAGTGCAGAGGAACCAAGAGGCCTGCTCTTGCACAGCGGCGTGCCATGACTTGGGATGGAGTGGGCGGAGACAGGAGAGTGCAGGGGAGGACCGGGCACTCTTTCCCATCTGTGGCCCTTCCGACTCACCTGTGGTTGATGGGGGGAGGGAGGCTCAGTGTTGCCAGACCTGGAATCTGGCCTGCACCCGCCGGCTTTGGTCTTCGGGGCTGTGAGTACATTTCCGGCCACCTTTTTAATTCCCTGCACCCGGCGGTGGCATGCGTGCAGCAGGGAGAGACTCTGGTCCTGGGGATAGAGGAGCTGGAGGGGGCTCTGTCACTTTGTCTCGGGAACAGTGGTGCAGTAACCGGTGGGCCCACGCGTGCCTGGACCCCCGGCTGGAGGTTTGGTGCTGCTGCGTGGCACTGAGTGCCAGCGGGGGAGGCTCTGAGCCCCTCAGCTCTCAGTCGGCTCAAGGAGGCAAGTTTCTTGCTGACTCCACTGGCAAGATTTGCGCTGATCCACACCCTTGGAATGAGAGGCCTTGCTAATCCAGCCCTGGCCTCTGCCAAATCAGGAGCTGCCAGATCAAGTCAGGGCCATTTTGGGTACTGGAGCGCGATCCCAGAGCACCGTGCTTGTCCTGGATGCGGGGTCACACTTGGTGACGTCCAGCAGGCTTTGCTCGGGTGGCAGCTGGCGGGCAGTGTGTGCTGGAGGGCAGGGGAGGTGCAGACGCTGCCGCGTGGCCACCCCACACCATGCCCAGCACAGCCAGCCCTGGGGGACTGACGAGTGAGCAGGACTCTGCGTGGTGGAGCGGCTGGCCCTGGTCACAAAGCTGTTTAGGGCAAGTGCACCCTGAGTCCAAGTCCATCTGTGCTTTCAGGCGAGCCCAGTGGTCTCCAAAGGATGGGTCAAAGGGGACGGACAGAGGCTGCAGCGGGAGCCTGAATGGTGTTTCCCCCGTCTGTGCCCAAACGCAGACCCAGAGTTAATTAGCGCACTGATTACTCAAGGGTATAGACGTAAAACATGCTCCCCCGCGATATGACCTTTGCAGCCACAGCCCGTAACAGAACAGACGAGGCCTGGCCTCCGGCCGTCCAGCGGCTCTTTAAAGGCGCCTGTGTGAGATGTAGCATTGCCAGGAGCCCCGGCCCCCTGGACCATTAATTCATTTGTCGTTGAAGGCGTGTCCTTGGCACGAGTGGCCGTTCAGGAGGACCGAAGTGGTGAAGGCGGGGAGGGAAAGGAAACGGGGCGGCTGGCTGCCCTCATTCCTGGGGCTCTGGTCCATGCCTGGGGGCATCCCTGCCCCCTTGGGGAAGCATCCACGCCCAGGAGCATGGCGCACCCTGGGAGTCGGAGCCCCACCAGTCTCCCTCCAGCTTTCCGGCTGCATGACTGTGTGTGTGTGTTGGGGTGGGGGGTGGGGGGGGGATGCGGATTTCACCTCTGACCCACCTCTTCCTAATCCGTAAATTGTGGGGCAGGCTCATGGGTCAGTGGGAAGTTGTCCATGAGGCCAGGAGACCCAGGTCCTGACACTGAGCTCAGTTGGAGAGTACAAAATCCCTTGCTTTCCTTTAAGGCATTTACATGCTTAAGAGCTTGGGCTTTAGAATCAGAAGAGTAGGGAGGTGAGATTCTGTTTCATCTACCAGTTGGGCAACTTTGGTGCATTATTTAGCATTTCTGAGTGAGTGAGTGATAGTTGCTCAGTCGTGTCCGACTCTTTGCGACCCCCTGGATATAGCCCACTAGGCTCTTCTATCTCTGGGATTCTCCAGGCAAGAATACTGGAGTAGGGTGCCATTCCCTTCTCCAGCATTTCTGAGCTTGTCTTAAACTGTCTGGAAAAAGGGAGCAGCAGCAATGATTCCGACTTACACAGATATCTTGAGGATTAAGTGAGGCGGTACGTGGTGGGGTGCCTGGGGGGGTTGCTTCCCCTGAACACTGACCTTTGCTCCTAACAGCGACTCTTCAGTGGGCAGGGGCCCGTCCACTGGCCCACAGGGCAGCGTTCCACTCGCTCTCAGTGAACGGGAGCAGACGGACCCTTCCTTATCTTCACACATAATGGCTTGGTTTGGCTTCTCAATATTGTGCTTTACCCATATTTCTGTGGACAGCCCGTTACTGTCGAGAGTGTTAGAAAAGAGCTGCTTTGATCAAAGTGATCTTTATAGGGCACCTTTCAGTATATTTGTCGTGTAATCATGGACAGCACTTACTGGGCACCTTGTCTGGATTTGGCACAAGGGAAGCCGTGTGTGTGTGTGTGTGTGTGTGTGTGTGTGTGTGTGTGTAAAACAGAGACAGAGGGATTTGTTTTTGCCTTGAAGTTAGTGTATCAGCCAAATAAGGCTCAGGACACTAGAAAGTGTCAAATGTTATGACAGATTCACAGCTGCTGGAGTTGAAAAGGACTCTTTCGAATCTAATGTTTGGTTAAGCCTTTTCTTTCTCCTCTTCTTCCTTTTCTGGGGGCTTCTCGTTGCAAAATGAAGCAAAGTCCAATTTTAAAAGCTTATTTTTATTTCTGTCTTTGAAAGTAAAAGAGGCTCATTGTAGATAATTGGTAAAATATAATAAAAAGAAAACATAGTCCCCCAAACCGTCCTCGTTACGAACCAGGGGTATTTATTTCCGGTTGTTCAGTGGTTAGTATTAAACGTCTCTTGCATGCAGGCTCCTTCTAGAAGCTGGGGATACAGCAGCAAAGAAAACAAGGTCCCCATCCCTTGGTTCTTACGTGTTTGTGGAGGGAGGTCTCTGACCAAGTCAGGCAAATACAAAAGATAATTTGGGGTGGAGATAAATTTTGCAAAGGACATGAAACAGGGTAGTTTGGTAGTTGGGGCAGAGGAAAGTCAGAGAGTGAGGGGACGTGGCATTTGCACCGGCGACTAAAGGACGCAGAAGGGTCAGGCAGGCAGTTCAGGGCAGAATGTTTAGGTTAAGGAATCCTGAGGACCCGGACCCTGGGGGTCCTGCTTGGGGCGTGAGGAGTGGAGGGAAGGCCGCATGGCAAGGCCTGCAGGGTGCAGACCCTTGAGTGGCAGTGCGAAGACTTTGGAGGGTTTCAGATGGGAGAGTGACCAGCGTAGGTCTGTATTGTTATTTTTTTATGCTTATGTTTGGCTGCACCACGTGGCATGTGGGATTGTAGTTCCCCAATCAGGGGCTGAAACCACGCTCCCTGCAGTGGCAATGCGAAGTCCTACCCACTGGAGCACCGCAGAAGTCCAGGTCCATTTTTAGAATGTTTTCCAGGCTGTGTGGACAGTCCATTGTGAGGACTCGAACGGAAGGAGGGGGAGCAGTTAGGAGGGTGAGAGAGATGACTCCCAGGTGGCTCAGTGGTAAAGAATCCCCCTGCCAATGCAGGAGATGCGGGTTTGATCCCTGGGTTGGGAAGATCCCCTGGAGAAGGAAATAGCAACCCAGCTGCCTGGGAAATCCCATGGACCAAGGAAGCTGGTGGGCTACAGTCCACTGGGTTGCAGAGAACCGAACATGACTGACCCTGCACTCACACACACACACAGAGGCTTGGTGATGAAACCATGAAGCTTAGATGAGGAGGCGTAGTCTTTTTATTCAATTTTTTTAGAGTGTCTGGGATCATAGTATTTATTTATCTATCTATATTTTTGGCTGTGCCAAGCAACTTGCAGAATCTGAGTTTCCCAGCCAGGGATCGAGCCTGTAGTGTTAATGCAGAGTCCTAACCACTTGACTACCAGGGAATTCCTCATACTCTGGATATTCGATATTTGTGTTTATATGGAGACCACTGACTACTTCCAAGGTACTGTGAATTATGTTAAGCACTTTGTCTATCACTTCAATTCAGTCACTCAATTGTGTCCGACTCTGTGACCTCATGGACTGCAGCACGCCAGGCCTCCCTGTCCATCACCAACTCCCGGAGTTTACATAGACTCATGTCCATCATGGCATCGTTGGTGATGCCATCCAACCATCTCATCCTCTGTCGTCCCCTTCTCCTCCTGCCTTCAATCCTTCCCAGTATCAGGGTCTTTTCAAATGAGTCAGCTCTTCACATCAGGTGGCCAAAGTATTGGGGAGCGTCAGCTTCAACATCAGTCCTTCCAGTGAACACCCAGGACTGATTTCCTTTAGGATGGACTAGTTGGATCTCCTTGCAGTCCAAGGGACTCTTAAGAGTCTTCTCCAACATCACAGTTCAAAAGCATTAATTCTTCGGCACTCAACTTTCTTTATAGTCCAACTCTCACATCCATACATGACTACTAGAAAAACCATAGCTTTGACTAGATGGACCATTGTTGGTAAAGTAATGTCTCTGCTTTTTAATATGCTGTATAGGTTGGTCATAGCTTTTCTTCCAAGGAGCAAGCGTCTTTTAATTTCATGGCTGCAATCACCATCTGCAATGATTTTGGAGCCCCCCAAAATAAAGTCTGTCACTGTTTTCACTGTTTCCCCATCTATTTGCCATGAAGTGATGGGACCAGATGCCATGATCTTAGTTTTCTGAATGTTGAATTTTAAGCCAACTTTTTCACTCTCCTCTTTCACTTTCATCAAGAGGCTCTTTAGTTCTTCACTTTCTGCCATAGGGTGGTGTCATCTGCATATCTGAGGTTATTGATATTTCTCTCGGCAATCTTGATTCCAGCTTGTGCTTCATCCAGCCCGGCATTTCGCGTTATGTACTCCGTATATGAGTTAAATAAGCAGGGTGACAATATACAGCCTTGATGTACTCTTTTTCCAATTAAGCGAATGAAAGAGCTCAGCTGTGATTCTAGCACCTCCACTAGCTTTGTTTGTAATAATGCTTCCTAAGGCCCACGTGACTTCGGATTCCCAGATGTCTGGCTCTAGGTGAGTGATCACACCATCGTGGTTATCTGGGTCATGAAGATCTTTTTTGTGTAGCTCTTCTGTGTATTCTTGCCACCTCTTCCTAATAGCTTCTGCTTCTGTTAGGTCCATACCATTTCTATCCTTTATTGTGCCCATCTTTTCATGAAATGTTCCCTTGGTATCTCTAATTTTCTTGAAGAGATTTCTAGGCTTTCCCATTCTGTTGTTTTCTTCTATTTCTTTACCCTGATCACTGAGGAAGGCTTTGTTATCTCTCCTTGCTATTCTTTGGTACTCTGCTTTCAAATGGGTATATCTTTCCTTTTCTCCTTTGCCTTTCGCTTCTCTTCTTTTCTCAGCTATTTGTAAGGCCTCCTCAGACAACCATTTTGCCTTTTTGCATTTCTTTTTCACATTCCTTTCTCACACAGCCCTGTGAGACAGGCATGGTAATCTGTGTTTATAGATGAAAAGACTTAAACTCAGAGAGGTAGATTTTTAAAAAGGAAAAAAATTCACCATAGTTTCTGTCCTTACTATAGACCTTACTAGGAATTTGGGACGATTTCTCTCTGGTCCTTTACTCAAACACCCAAGTTTGTAACATATAGGTGGCAGAACGAGAAATCAAACCCAAGTCTGACTCACTAGATGGCTTAACCACTACTCAGTACGTTTTAAAACCTTGTTGTAATCTTAATGTTATTGTATAAGCGTCTCCCCAACAGCTTATACAGCTCAAGTACAACAGCTTAAGTACAACAGCTCAGCCTGTAGATCAGCCGGGTTGCCATGACAGTGTTTACCAAACACTCACAAATGCTCAGTAGCATTCACAGATGGAGGCTTATTGTTCCCTTGTCTGAAGTGGCTATGAGTTGGTCAGGTGGCTCAGCTGATCTTGGCTGGACTTGCACGTCTGGGGGACAGGTGACCTGGGCTGGCCTGGACTGGCCTGCTCCCTGTCCCCCTCAGCCCCTCCCACACTGCAGGCTCGAGGGGCAGTGTGACCAGTGGGGACTGAAGTGCTGCAGAGAAGCAGCAGGACATGCAGCCCTCAAGGCCCAGCCTTGGAGCTGACGCTGTCACTTCTGTCACTTTCTGTTGGCCAGTGCTCGTCACAGGGCCAGCCCAGATGCGAAGGCCGGGGAAATAGACTCAGCCTGGACCTGCAGGGTCGCATGTAACAGAACGTGGGGAGAGGGAGGGGCAAGACCTCTGGCCTTTAGGACACTGCTGTCTTTGCAGAGTGCTTGTTAGACCGGCCAAGAGGTTCCTGCCATTGGAATGGAGACCTCAGGGCCCAGAGTCAGCCTCAGGGTCCAGAAAGCCCGTATCCTTAGGATGTGCTTGTAGGGCCTTTATTTAATCTCTGTACCTAAAATGGTCACTCATTATAGATCCTCGAATGTTACTGGAGTCTCCTAAG
The DNA here is from genome assembly GCF_042477335.2 of Ovis canadensis. Taxonomy (NCBI): domain Eukaryota; kingdom Metazoa; phylum Chordata; class Mammalia; order Artiodactyla; family Bovidae; genus Ovis; species Ovis canadensis. The sequence goes on from NC_091255.1 coordinate 14,022,598, forward strand.
TTGATTGGTTCCCTGTAACGTAAGGATTCTCAGAAGCCGAGTGTTTTGCAGTGAAGTGAGCCCTGATGATGGTTTCCCTCTGAAAGCAGTGAGTGCAAAGACAGTCAAAAGTGCTATTTCATACTCAAATTATGACTGTGTGGGGTCAAAGAGGTTGCTAGATTCTTATTAAGTATGTAAGAATAAGAAACATCCTATCTTCAATTATGTTATTTGGAGGTTTAGGCATACCTACTCTGTGACAAAAGCAGAGGCCAATTTTTGGTTTCAAGATAACTTTTAATCTCTTTCCAGATTTAAGCCCTTTGTTCCACCCTTTCCACCAGAAATCCTCCTTGGCTCTCCTAGAAATGACTTTCACTGAGATGCTTTTAGAAAAAAGAAAACTATGTCCCAGCAAACTGCAGAGTCTACACCATGCGGTTGATCCTGTCCACCCAGTTCTTTCAGAGAAAGCCTTGGAAAAATACCAAGCTCAGACTTAAGAAATACAGAAAAGAGAAACAAAACACTTGATCATCTCAACAGATACTAAAAAATGCATTTGAGGAAATTTATTATCATACATGGAGAAGGCGATGGCACCCCACTCCAGTACTCTTGCCTGGAAAAATCCCATGGATGAAGGAGCCTGGAAGGCTGCAGTCCATGGGGTCGCTGAGGGTCGGACACGACAGAGTGACTTCACTTTCACTTTCATGCATTGGAGAAGGAAATGGCAACCCACTCCAGTGTTCTCGCCTGGAGAATCCCAGGGACGGGGGAGCCTGGTGGGCTGCCATCTATAGGGTCGCACAGAGTCGGACACGACTGAAGCGACTTAGCAGCAGCATTATCATACATAATTTCTGATTTTAAGAAAACAACAGTAGGGCTGGGAAGGTTGGAACTGTTTTAGCTTCTCAAAAGGTTACTAGGGGTCTAGAACAAACCTTAAGGATGTAAGGCATTAAAAGTTATTTTCATAAAAGTCTGGGACAGACTCTAGGCTCATCCCTTTTACTCAGTGGTTTTTTTTTGCAGAGCCTAGCCAATGCAGTGAGTTGTTGTTTTTTTTTTTTTTTTTAAGTAGGAATTACAAACACTGAGGCAACAACTATCTCTAGAGGCAGAAAAGATTATTTACCTTGAAAACTCTGTTAGAGCTATTAGAACCAATAAGGGAGTAAAGTGGCCTTAAAGATAAAAGAAAAAGATGAAGTAATAAAAATGCAGAGTATACTAAGGATATATTGAATATTTTAAAGTTATCAGTTGTCCCCAAACTAACCTATGGTTTCATTCAATCTTCATTCAAATTCCCATTAATAATTTAAAATATAATTTAATGTATCCAGAAATTCCTATTTCTATGAGTATAAGAATACTGAAGAAAATCTCCTGAAAAGAACCACAAAGAGGGCAGAACTTCCCCTTTCAAATATCAAATCTCACTAATATCATTATATTAATCCATTTGGAAAGTATTATGTAAAGGTTCTTGCTTGTATGTTATACAAAAATAAATCATAGGTGACTCAAAATCCTAAAATATAGTTATATCAAAGTATAGAGTAATATGCTGCTGCTGCTAAGTCGCTTCAGTCATGTCCGACTCTGTGCGACCCCATAGATGGAAGCCCACCAGGCTCCCCCGTCCCTGGGATTCTCCAGGCAGGAACACTGGAGTGGGTTGCCATTTCCTTCTCCAATGCATAAAAGTGAAAAGTGAAAGGGAAGTCGCTCAGTCGTGTCCGACTCTTAGCGACCCTATGGACGGCAGCCTACCAGGCTCCTCCATCCATGGGATTTTCCAGGCAAGAGTACTGGAGTGGGGTGCCACTGCCTTCTCCGATAGAGTAATATATATGTATATATATAGCCACACACATATGCACACATATATAGTATATATATATATATACACGTATACATGTGTGCATATAGTATGCTTTGGGGATAGAGAAGATATGAAATTAGGAGCCATAAAGAAGAAAATTTTAAGATATTATTACTATGTTATAGTGCAAGAGCTCGTCAGTAGTGCAAAACTCTAAGCAAAGTTAGAAAACAAATAGTCTGGGAGAAAATATTTTCTACAGAGAAAACAGATAAAATGATTATATCCACAGTTGATATAAAATTCTTTCTATGAAGAGTGCTTACAAATGAATGAGCAACAAAATCCACTTAAAAAGGAGCAAAAAATAAGAGAAGGGTAGTATACAGGAGAAAAAACAAATATCCAATAGACACATGAGTTGTTTAGTCTCACTACTAAGAAGGAAATGTAAATTAAACAGTAGTGATATTTGTGTAATCAGATTGGTAACATTTAAAAAATTATCATTTAGTTTGTACAAAAATGCACTCTCAGAAATGTTGGTGCAAGTATAAATAGATAAGACTTAGCAATGCTTTTAGAAATTTAAAAATACTTGCCTTTTGTAAGAGCAATCTCACTTTTAGAAATCTCTTCTATAAAAACACTCACATACCTAAAAATGCATCAGTTGGGAAATAATTAAGTAAATTGTTATACCTAAATTTTGGGAACTACTCACCCTTTAAAAAGAACAGAGTAGTTCTGTTTGTACTAACATGGGTAATTGCATATGGTATACTGGTATATAGAAAGAGTCATGTAAGACCTAGGGGTAGTATAATCCTATAGGATTGAGAAGTTCACACTAAACAGTTAAAGGTATCCTTTGGGAAGAACAGCAAGATGGATTGAGGGCAAGGGAGACACATTTCTGCATTTGTTGAAATTTTGCAGTGAACATCTATGGTAATTTAAAAGATTAATGTAATGATTCATTTTTAATTTGAAAATTCTTATTAATAAAATTTTGCAAATCCACAAAAAGTAGGATAAAATAATAAAGATCCTCCTCCCTGTTACTCAGGGATACTGTTGACATTTAGGAATAAAGGGGGAAACAAACGTGTCCAGCAGAGTTAAGGCAGTCGAAAATATAGACAAGATGATGCAAGGGTGTCTTGGGAGAAGGGAGACCTGGATGTTTCTCAGGTCCTTCGTGGGGTGCTCTGCGATGCTGGGAAGCCACTGACTCATCTGCAGTCTGGTTAGGTTTTCTCCATGCTTCAGGTAGGGCTGCCCTACTTCCGTTGGAAGAAAGGGCTGAAGAGAAAGAATGCAGATAAAGGTTCTGCCTCATGTGAAGTGTTATTGTTAGAATGTCCATGAATGAATGTCAGCGCCCGGCATTTCTGAGGGCCGCCATTAAATGAGCAGTATTCTTTGCAGAAGCGAAACTCTGAAGCAGGCACACTGGGAGAAGTGGGTGGGGATAAAATAGAGCAAAGATGAAAGACCATGTAGTCGGTAGGGGAGGAGTGTGTGTGTATGTGTGTGTGTGTAAAGCTTAACATGTATAAAGAAATAGAGTATAATCTTTAAATACAACATAAGTACTTGAAGTAACTTTGACCAATTAGATGGTAGGAGAGGGTATTTATGCCTCTGTGTGTGTGTGTTTGTATTGGGCGTGGGGGTTGGGGGGGTGGTGGGCATTGGGTAGCTTTATTATTAAGTTCAAAGAGAGTTCCTAAAGGGAAAATAAAATACCAGTTTGAGTCAGACACGGCTCATTCTCTCAGTCAGTGTCGAGAGGCACAAGATCAAATCTGGCTTGACACCATCCAGTGCAGATCTCAGCAGCCACTAGAAGCTGGAACCAAGCAGAGCTTGGCTAATGAGAATCTCTATCCTTTGCCAGTGCCTGGGGGCCCATCCCTTCCTCTCTGGCAAGCAGGATACAAAGAGAGCTCAAAGCAGAGTGAGGACCAAAAGGTCACCCAGAACATTCATTCTGAAGCTCCCCACCAGGCCTTTCTGAAAAACAGACAAGTGTGGTTTCACAGTTTAGCCAGAAAGCAAGCCAACGGCTTTGCCCTTTAGCCCAGGGTAGGTTCTAATGGCACCTACAGGATGTTCCACGTGACATCCGGCCTTCAGCAGTGAAGGCGGAGGAGGACCCGGGCCAGACCTAGCCGAGGCATATCCTCTCATGTATTCTTTGGGCGTGAAAGGGATGACTGTAAAATTCAGGTGAAACTGGAAGTTAGGATTCAGAGCTCCCCGCATAAACACTGCAGTCTGTTATCAAGTTCACATCCACCAGTAAGACACTTTGCAAAACGCAGTCAGCTTGTTGCTCTGAGGACCTTTGTGCATTTCAGCAGCTTGGTTCACAGATGCCTCAGGTGGCAGTTAGAGCATCTCCACCGTGTCTTTTCCATTTTGCTCTGTGTTTCCGGAGTGCATATGTGGGTTAGGGTGCAGCCTGCCGGCTCATCTCCCGTGTCCAGTCCTGTCCCCTTCAGCTCCCTCCTCCCGCTTTCCAAACCTCAGCTCCGCCTGTCACTTCCGTGCGCAGAACCCCTCAGTGACATTCAAGGCCTCTTGAACATCCCTACTGGCCGCCTTCCTGACCACGTCTCTTGCACTCCTGCCCCTCTCGGTCTCCTGCTGTGACAGAGCCACCCAAGACTGCTCGTGGTTCTTTCAAAACCTGGCCCTCTGTCTTGGGTCCCTGGATTACCTTTGTGGCTCATTTCTCTGTAGAGATGCAGCTATGCCGAGCATTCTCTCTGGAAAGTGTTCCTGGCCTGCTTTGTGTCCTGTTCCTCCACTCTGCAAGCACGTGTGGGTTCCTTTCACCCCTTCACTATATCTCACTGGCTGGTTTTAATCTGATTCCCCGACTCACTTGGAAAAAACCTTAAAGGTTGAAAAAAACAGAGTACCTGCCACATAGTTGGTGCTTTGGGATTATGTTATAGGAAGGGATGAACGCATGCGTTTTTTAATTTAGCTTGTGAATATGTGTACATGGGTCTTTGTTTCCCCCTATCTGACATGAATAAAGTGTTCAGCCTGCTGTGCCTCAGGGGGGATGTTGGGGTCACATTTAAGTAAGCTTAAGACCCTTCACCTCATCCTGAGCATCACCAAGTAGATGGCAGTCAATAGCCCGCTCCTGGGCTTCCACAGAATGCTCACAAACTAAAGCTCCGTATCGTTCCAGGCCAGCTGCTGCCAGCCAACCGCAATACTCCGAGCCCCATCGACCCCGACACCATCCAGGTGCCCGTGGGCTACGAGCCGGACCCGGCCGACCTCGCCCTCTCCAGCATCCCGGGCCAGGAGATGTTTGACCCTCGCAAACGCAAGTTCTCCGAGGAAGAGCTGAAGCCACAGCCCATGATTAAGAAAGCGCGCAAAGTCTTCATCCCAGACGACCTGAAGGTAAACGGGAACTGGTAACTAGGCTGTGGGCAAGTGGAGAGTGGGGTCGAGAGGCAGGCTGAAAGGGTGAGCCCAGGAAAAGCACACAAGCTTGTGAACAAAGACTGGTAATTTTCGGCCCCATTTTTCAGCATGTGACAAGGCTGGTTGCTTCCTCTCTGGATGTCTTCTGTACTGTGCCTTTCATATCTTGATAATGCACAGAAATAAGGAAAAGCAATAAAATGAAGTACTTTGCAGCCCATGAAGGAAGCAAGCCCACTGCTACCTGCAAGGAAACCCATGAAAGCCTAGTAAAGACAAATCTGGATCTTTCAAAGTTGGAAAGGAAAAAAAAAATTTATTGGGAAGGGTACCTAGACCTCAGAGTCTTCAAGGGTAACCTTTTCTTTGGGAGTTTAATGCTAATTAACTGCTACCATTTCTCTGTAGGCCTCAGGGAGTAATAGCGAGAGACAGGACCTCTCTCCACATTGCCAACCTTGGATGCCAGGGTGGGACTTTGTTGAGGAAGCTGGGGGGTTTCCTGACACTATTTATAAGTAATGTTCACTCTGCGTCTCACATAGTGATCACTTGGGTATCTCAACAAAAGGTTCATTTGAGGTTGGTTTTTCTCTACTGTGTTGAAGGGACACATTATTTATAAAGGAAAATAGATTTACCTTAGGAAATCAGATACAACTTAAACAAAATTAATCTGACACATTTATGATACCTTAGGAAGAGAATTCTAAAATTATGCCATGCGTACTGATACCAGAATAGAACCATTTTTGATTAGCCATTGCTTAGAATTGTCTGTGTTTATGCTGCTTTCCAATCATATGAACAATAGAGATGTGATTGTACACATTCAAGGCACTGGAAGCAGGCATAATTAGGTCTTTTCTAACTTCTCAAACCTAAACATGGTTCACGTGAAGAGAACTCATGTTGGGAAAATAGGGAGTTTTGGACATTATTCTGGAACCACTTTAGACCAGTCATGCCTGCTTTTCAGACCTAAAGAGCACTGGAAGAAAACATGCCTGCAGATTTGCCACTGCTGTCGTCCAGCAGCTGAAGTTACCTGCGGTGATGCAGGATCATAAAATGCCCAAGGTGAAGGGGGCCTCAGACCTCATTAGATCACAGGGGTCACTGCACCACTGAGGAAGTGGAGATGAAGGAAAGCGAAGGTGAGCCCTGGTAGGTAGAACAAGACCCAGCCAGGTCCCCAAGTCTGCTAGCTTCCAGAAACGTCACTGCGGCACGTGGCCCTGGCAGGAGCTACAACAGGGACCTCCAGTAACTGTCATCCTCAATAACTCCGACTAGAAGGAGGAAAGTGCATGGTAAACACACCAGGAGATAGAGACTAGTCAAGGAACTGATGGTTAGACAAAGAGGGGATAAGAAAGGGGCCCGCGGGATTAGGTCTTGGGCAGTTTAAGTACCTTCTTTCAACGGATGCTTTTCCTCACCTTGTGTTCTTAGTCATTCAGTCCTCTGTGTATTTTAGAACTGGCTTCTTAAACTAAATCAGGGAGCCCATTCAGCATGGATTTCCTCTTGAGTGGAGGCAAGTTTGAAGAGGTGCTGCTGTGTAGTGGATAAAACCTCTAGCCAGACTTGCACAGTCTCCAAATTTACAAGTTTAAAGCAAGGAGCAAGCTGCTTTAATTACCCAGGTAACCTTGGCAACAGAGAGGCCACGTGAACATTGCTGTGCTGGAATTATACATGTTACCACCACCATGGCTGGACGTGGCCTTTCCACGTGCCAGTGTGGGGAACAGGCAAGAACATTCTCCTGCCAGGGGTCTCTGGATTCCTTCAGTTGTGAGCAAATCCTCAGGCCCCAGACCACAAGCACGGGTGAAACAGGAAGCAGAACTCCAAGGTGTTTCTTGTGCAGCAGGAGGACTGAGCTGGGGCAGGTGGGAGCCACGTGTGTGGCCTCCAGCGCTGGGTGAGCAGAAACTGAGTGAGTGAAGCGGCCCTCGCTGCCTGCACTTCCTCTCTGGAGCCATTCATCTGGGTTAGCAGGCGTCTTGCCCCCACCCGGGAAGATGAAGGGATGGCATACAGGTTCCTAACTGAGAATCAGTTTAATCGCCTCGGTGTCTTCCAAAGACCCATTCATTCACTTGACAAATATTTTTCAAATGCTAGTGTCTGCCAAGTCAGGGCCTGGGGATTCAGAGGTGAGCCGCTACTGACATTGTTCCTACCCCCAAGTGAGAAAAAGGGAGTGCTGATATGTCAGGAGGGGCCTGCTGAGTGGAGGTGGCATCAAACGCAGACCCTCAAGAAGATAGGACTGGACTGAGGGTGGTTTGCCAGGTGGTGGTGCCTCGGGAGCCAGATGGCATCCGGCCCTGGGAGGTAGAGGGAAAGGGCACAGGTGATGTATCAGCCCTGATCAATACTTCTGCACCCCACCCCCATTCTGCGGTAACAGAGTGGGGGAGGCTGGTTTTCTTGTCGGGGACAGCCCTCCTTCCATCATTCCTGCCTCCTGTGTCCCCTGCTCCGTTTCTGCTCCCAGCTCCCCTCCTACCTGAGACTGTCCACATTTCACACCTTTGCTCACTCATCTGTTCACGTGCACAGGAGGCTGGGAAATGGAAGTACCTCAGAAGTGAGAAGAGCTCAGAAATCGGTTGTTACACTTAGGTCAGCTGGTGACTCCCCTGGTCCTTAAGACCTGATCCCAAACCTCCAAGGCCTGTGGTGGTACCCTTTCTCCATCCCTCTGAAAACACAGCTTCAACTTCCCAGGGCCTTGTTCTCCCTACTCCCTGGCCCCTATGTGCAAGTTCTGATACATCCTAAGTTAGTCCCTCTTTCAAATCATCTTGGAAGCCACACTTCTGGGAACACTGATGAGAGGGGTAGATTTCCTGATTTACCAAGGGCATGGATCTGGGGCTTACTAACATAGACAACGTCCATCAGAATTGGAGGTGTCACTGCTAATGTGCCATAGACCCTCTCACCCCACGGAGTCTTGGGCTCTCTTAGCTCCTCCCAGCTTCTTTTCCAGCCAGCTGGCCTGGCCTCTCTCCTCTTCCTCCGGCTCCCCACGCCTTTTTCCCAAGGGCAAGCAACAAATCCTGCCCCAAGGTTTCCAAAGGATAGCCTCCTAAGAAGAATTCTTCAGCGATTATGAAGATCATGTTTTTCACTTTGTTGTATATTATTATGAAATGTATAGTAAGCTGGGAGTGCTTTATAAATAAGAGAATAGTAGTAGTTTGTAAAAAGCAAACAGAAGGTGCCTGCACTGACTTTGTCTCACACCTCCTGTCTGCTGGGCAGTGTTGGCTGAGGGTAAAGGGCATGGATGGGGCAGACCACTGACCTTGCAACTTGTTTGCAGACTTTCTCTCAAGTCTGAGGTCACCATGTGACCTCCTCCAATGCCAAATGCCCCTTGGAATCCTGGGGCAGGGTTAGAACTGACCTCACTCACTTATTCTGGGTGGTACTAACTGCAGGTATTAGCATTGCTAGGATTGAGGAATTTACTATTGCAATGTGTTGAAAAAAAGGGGTGGCAAAACCCACCTGGTGGCACCATAAATGGAAGAAGACTTCCTTAGTGCTTCTAGGACGGTTTTCCCTTTTTTGGCAGAGAGAGCCGTGATGGGGGGGAAAAGGGACTGTTTTCAAGTTGACCACAATCAAACATCACTCAGGCTAAGAAGGCCTAGTTAACAAACAGTTAAACAAAAAAAGTTAGAGTAAATTATTTAAATGCTAGCCATGAATAAGAATTTATTAATCAGTGGCCAAGTGGAACATTATTGTTTGTTTTTAATTGCCAAAGTATACATGCCATTATAGAATATTCTAATAGTTCAGAAGGACATAAAAACTGAAAGATCCTACCTCCTTCAATCCTCCTTCCAAAGGCACCACTTTTAATAGCTGGGTATAAATCTTTCTGGATTTATACTATTTCTGAATATATATTATTACTTTAAAAAAAAAAAAACGAAGTGGGATGAGAACCTGTTGATCTACAAATTGCCACTGTTTCTACCCACACAGTAATATGTCTCTAGCATCTTTCTGATTCAGCAGGATCATTATTTTTAATAGTTGTGTGACTTATCATGATGTAGTTATCAAAGCTCGTACTGATGATTGGTGGGGGCGGGGGTGCCCATTTCTTTCAATTCCAGACAGTTCAGTTCAGTCACTCAGTCGTGTCTGACTCTTTGCGACACCGTGGACCACAGCACCCCAGGCCTCTCTGTCCATCACCAACTCCCAGAGTTTACCCAAACTCATGTCCATTGAGTCGGTGATGCCATCCAACCATCTCATCCTCTGTCCTCCCCTACTCCCACCTTCAATCTTTCCCAGCATCAGGGTCTTTTCCAATGAGTCAACTCTTCGCATCAGGTGGCCAAAATATTGGAGTTCCAGCTTCAGCATCAGTCCTTCCAGTGAACACCCAGGACTGGTCTACTTTAGGATGGACTGGTTGGATCTCCTTGCAGTCCAGGGGACTCTCAAGAGTCTTCTCCAACATCACAGTTCAAAAGCATCAATTCTTTGGCGCTCAGCTTTCTTCACAGTCCAACTCTCACATCCATACATGACCACTCGAAAAACCATAGCCTTGACTAGATGGACCTTTGTTGGGAAAGTAATGTCTCTCTGCTTTTCAATATGCTGTCTAGGTTGGTCATAACTTTCCTTCCAAGGAGTAAGCGTCTTTAATTTCATGGCTGCAGTCACCATCTGCGGACAACGCTTTAGTAAAAATAGGCCCTTGTGTGCGCAGGTGACTGAGGACTGCCCTAGGGAGAGAGCCCAGGCGTGAGGTGGCCCTTGACAAGACATTGCCAGGTCGTCTTCCAGCAATAAAGTACCAGCTTATCTCAGAAAGCACGCGCGCCCAGGGAAGGAAGGGGTTGAACAAAGAAGGAATTCGGCCTGTCCTTTCGGGGGTGCAGGGCCTGCACCCCACTTGGCGGGCTTGCGCGCTGCCGGGCGGGAGAGACGGCCCGACGGAGGGAGGCCCGGGCCGGGGAGGGAGGCCCGGGCCGGGGAGGGAGGCCCGGGCCGGGGAGGGAGGCCCGGGCCGGGGAGGGAGGCCCGGGCCGGGGAGGGAGGCCCGGGCCGGGGAGGGAGGCCCGGGCCGGGGAGGGAGGCCCGGGCCGGGGAGGGAGGCCCGGGCCGGGGAGGGAGGCCCGGGCCGGGGAGGGAGGCCCGGGCGGCCGCGCTCTGACGCCTCGCGTGTCTCCCGGCAGGACGACAAGTACTGGGCGCGGCGCCGGAAGAACAACATGGCGGCCAAGCGCTCGCGCGACGCGCGGCGCCTCAAGGAGAACCAGATCGCCATTCGCGCGTCCTTCCTGGAGAAGGAGAACTCGGCGCTGCGCCAGGAGGTGGCCGACCTGCGCAAGGAGCTGGGCAAGTGCAAGAACATCCTGGCCAAGTACGAGGCCCGGCACGGGCCCCTGTAGGCGGGCGGCGGGCGGCCGCGGCCCGGACAGGCCTTCACCGCAGCGACCGACCTTTCTGACATCAGCACTTTACCAGACGCAGCAACACGACGGACTCACGTTTTGGGGAGTGTGTGTGTGTGTGTGTGTGTGCGTGTGCTCCTGTGTGGTCAGCGGTGTGTGTGTGTGTGCTCCCGTGTGGTCAGCGCGGTGTGTGTGTGTGTGTGTGTGCGCGTGCGCTCCCGTGTGGTCAGAGATGTGAGTGTGTGTGTGTATGCCCCTGTGTGGTCAGCGGTGTGTGTGTGTGTGTGCGTGTGCTCCTGTGTGGTCAGCGGGTGTGTGCGCGTGCTCGTGCCTCCCTCTGCGCCCGCCATTTTGAAACGAAAGGTGCCATGTTTTTCCTGGACTGAGGAGCCGGCGCGGGCTTCCTGCTCCCCGCCCCTCACCCCCTCCCGCCCTTTCCGCGTGGCTTCAGGTGCGCTCCTGCCCACTCTTTCAGGGCCTTCTGCTCGGGGTCACTGAGAAGGGCCCTGCTGAAATAGTAGATCTCGGTTTCGCAAGACCACAGGCTCTTGTTTCTGTTTAATCTGTAAGTTACCATGCTAATAAGGTGCACAGTAATTTAGCACTACACTGCAGCTCCGTTCAGTTATAGGTTGCTTTCCTCACTTTTTAAGTTTTGGTGATAATCGTCTTCAAATTTAAAGTGCTGTTTAGATTTACTAGATCCCATATTTACTTAGTGCTCTCTACTAAGTTTCCTTTTAACTCTACCAACTCCAGCGAGTAAGAGTACTCTTATAGAACACAGAGTGTGTTTTTGCACTGTCTGTACCTAAAGCAATAATCCTATTGTACGCTAGAGCATGCTGCCTGAGTATTACTAGTGGAAGTAGGATCTTTTCCCTACCTGAGAATTTCACTGTCTTTTAAAAAGCAAAAATTACAGTAATGTATTTGCGCATGCCCAGAACATCCCCAGGACCAGGAAGCAGAGGGAAACGCCAGGTCTAAGAACAAGGGGTTAACTTATCAGTGTACAGCCAAAAAATGCATCTTGGAACAGCTTTTGACATTGATGTGTTTGCTTTTGTTTTCTCTCTTTTCCCATGCCCCCAACCTCCAATTTTCTAGTTAACTTTTTCCACATCCCTCTTGATATTCAATACAATTCAATTACTTAAGATTCAGTTTTCCCCATTTTTTTGGTAATGTATATATTTTTGTGAATTATACCTTGTTGTTTTAAAAAATCAGTTAATAAGTTGATGTTTTGTAAAACCCCTTTTTCTTAGTGGTGTCATATTTGAATGCTTCATAAATTAATGATTCTGGAGCTTATGTTTCTTATTCTCTGTTTTCTTTTGAACGTATGTGCTCTTATTAAGTGGACTTCTGAAAAATGAATGTAAAAGACACTGGTGTATCTCCGAAGGGGATGGTGTTGTCACAAACTGTGGTTAATCCAATCAATTTAAGTGTTTACTGTAGACCAAAAGGAGAGATTATTAAATTGTTTAATGTTTATACAGAGTAATTATAGGAAGTTCTTTTTGTACAGTATTTTTCAGATATAAATACTGACGATGTATTTTGGAAGACATATATTATATATAGCAAAGAGAAAAGGAAAACTATTCCATGTTTTAAAATTATATAGCAAAGATATATATTCATCAATGTTGTACAGAAAAGTGCTTGGGGGTTTTTGAAGTCTTAAATATTTTAATTTTGTCACTGACACATCAGCATGTTTTCTGCTTTAAATTAAAATTTTGCAACAGTATCGAAGCTTGCTGTGACGAATTCTGCTCTAAAATATCTAAGGAGTTTTCTTATTTCCTATTAGGTCTCAGAAAGAAAACCCAGAACCACAAAATGGATGTTAGTCAAATATTTATTGGATGATACAGTGATTTTTAGGAAAGGCATCTGCCACAGAAATGTTCACTTCAAAATTATGAGTTCCTAAAAATGAATAGCACTGCAAGCATCCCCCAAAATTCTGTTCTCCTCAGTGGGCACGTGCATCTTACACAGTATAAGGTTAATATCGGTGCTATGTGTATGATTTATAATTTGATAGCTGTCTTGACTTTAAAGGTGATTGTTCTTTTGTTTCACTAACTTGTGGTAAGAGATTTTGCCGTTGTTATAAAGAAACATTTTCTGCAAGATTAAAATACCCTTTTATCAGTGGGATTTTCTAGTTTCCTGTGTCCAGAGTATGTGATTCTTTAATGACCTTTAATAATTCTTTAATGGTGATCTTGTCAATCTGTTAGTGAAGCTTCTCTCTGACTGTCATAGTCTTGGGGAATCTGAATAGTGGAATATTCCTACAGATATCCCATTTTATCTGAAGCTACAGATTATAATGGGAGATGGACGCATATTGGAATTGAAATAACCTTGTTCAGGTAAATAATAAAATAAACAAAACCTCTATCACACTTAAGCAGAACTGAATTAGTGATATTCAGAGACACAGGTAAACATGGAGTTGGCCTTTTTATAGATAAAGAGACTAACTGCAGCAGAATTGTTAAATAGTTCAATATCTAGGAAGAAAGCTGAAGTATTGAAGGATTGTACTGAAGACAATCCAAATTCATTGAAGTTTAAAATGGTAACTGAAAAAACTGTATTTGAGTACTAGTCTTTCTGAAATTAGGTTGCTTGTATCTGATGAGCATCACAGATGTTTTCTGCAGAAGAAATTTAAAGATCATAATAAAACTTACTCTTTCGCGTGCCAGGGGTAGTTTCAGAAACCTACCTCGCTTTAAAATTTTTTAAAGCTTTGGAGTCTGTACAGGTGCCTTATATGTAGGTCATTGTCACCACACACAAGCACTCAACCCCTGAACTCACTGCCTTCTGTCCAGGGCAGTCAGCTAGTAAATAAAGCAGTCCTGCTAAATGGCATGAGAAGGCATGGCCCGATTTGGAATGACTTAGATCATCCAGGGTCAGATGAGTTCCGCAGACTGCAGCTATTAAAAGAGTCCTGTTGTCATTTTTCACCTTTTCATCATAAGCATCTTTCAAAGATTAATTACTTGGCCATTAAAAATGAATCCAAATCATATTATGCCAACATCATTTAGACATGATTTGGAATGAGCAGCCTAGGACTTCCTGACAAGGTCACATCCTCCTTTCTACTGGACTTGCAAAGAAAGGCGAAAATTGGTCAGCCTGTGGTACTGCTTGTGCCACCTGGAGGACATAGGAATGGGAGGGCTGTAAGTGATCACTTCCTCCTCTTGAGAAAGTGGACGCTTTGACCATTCCAAAACCCACAGTGAGCAGGATAGTGACAGGCCTTTCATCTTCACATATGACAGGCCGATGTGAAACCATCGTTTGAAGCAGAAGGACCGTTTGCTTGATGAGCATGCAGATGGAATTCTAGCACTGGGTGGAGAGGAAGCAGTGCTGGAAAGCCCAGAGGTTCCTTCCAACTTAGCGGTTTTGTGAGGGAACTCAATTCTAAATGTATGTTTGAAAGGTCTTGGGTCTGTTTGCAGAAGAGTCAATAAGAATTTTAAGTAGAGTCACTCCCACCCCCACCCCAAATTAAAACAGAGGTCATTCTGTAAAATGCAAAGGAGTTTGCCTCCCTTCTTCCTAAAGTTCCTTTTTGGAAAACTTAATTCGTGTTAATCAGAGCAGTTCCAGAAGGTGATAGACATCTGCTCTCAGTCTGCCAGCTTCCTGCTAAAGGCTCCTAGGCCCCCACGGGGGAGGCTAAGATCTCCTCTAGGTTTTCTCTACAATTAATGTCATTTTTTAAATGAGCAAAGCCATGGTTTTAATCATGATGCATTGGATTCGGCAACTAAAGGCAGTATATTTTGCTGAGGGCTAAGTGTATGTAGAGGAGGATGTGTGTGTGTGTGTCTGTGTGTGTGTGTGAGAGAGAGAGAGAGAGAGAGAGAGTAGTTAAGGCATAAAATCTTTCATGTGGAGCACCTTACCAAACGTAACAATAATCACCATTATCCTTTTGGCAACACCACACAGATTGCATCTGTTAAACAGGTACAAGTTCACTTGAGGTCAGTGTGTTTGTACACCATGGTTTTGGTTGCTGTTTATGCTGTTAAGTCCAAAACTTTGTCTGTTACTCTTCATGTTTAATAAAATTTGAATTGTTTCCTGTCTTTCATGTATTTTTGTTGACAGTCTGCTGGAAATCGGATTCTATTCCCAATTCTATCACCAAGAAGCCATTGACAGATTAATTACATAGATGATAAAGTAATAACATAATTAGTGAGAAATTAACATTTATTGGGTACTTACATGTCAGATCCAGTACTAAACACTTGCAAGGAATATTTAATCCCACATTAACCTCATGAGGTAGGGACAATTGTAATCTCCGTTTATGGAAAAGAAGATAGAAGCTTGGAGAGGTTATGTAGTTGGTAGAAGTGACAGAAATGAGTTCTGGTTCATTAGATGGGCATCATTTAGAGTGGTGTTTCCCTCAAACCAATCCAAAGGCTGTTTTCTGGTCATGTATATGAGAATCATCTGGAGACATATTACTAGACTACAGACTCAGTAATTCTGAATCCATACATCTGGGATAGAGCCTGGAAATCTGAACTGCTTAAAGACTCCCAGCTGACTTGCATGTGTGGCCAAGTAACTGGAGCCCAAGGATTTACAGACTTGACCTTCATCTGAGTCCATGACCTTGGGGGAATCCATGTAGAAGCTTCAAAACTGTAATTACCTGGAATTCCATGCAACTTTTTGTACGTAAACAGTTTTCTGTAGAGGGGATCCATGGCTTCCCACCCCACACGGGAATCTATGATGCAAGATGGAATAAAAATCCCTGATTTACAGGAGAGGTGATGTAGTGTGGTGGTTTCCAGCCCAGGCAACCCATTAGAGTCACCTGGGAAGCTCAGAACACTGCTGCTGTGTGGGCCACAGCCTCAGCCAAGGAGCTCAGCATCTCTGGCAGAAGAGAAAGGGCTCCAGTGAGGAGCCCAGTGATTCAGATCTGTCACTTAGCAGGTGTGTGACCTTGAACAGCCATGGAGCATTTTTAATCTCCTCCTCTGTGAGCTGAAGTTCCACTCACCATCCCTGGGGGTCATGGGGAGAACTAATGACATAACAAATGCATAGTCTGGCTCGTCGTCAGCCCTCAATAAATAACTGCCGTGGGGACCCGAGGAGTCCAATGTGTGCCTGGAGCACTTTTTCCAGTTCAGTATTTCAGACCATTCGTTCTTCCAAAGAAGGCAGAAAACAATTCTGTGCAGAAGAAGGGGCAGGTGGCTGGTGGCGAGGGAAATGGTGACGCCCCAGCATGGGTGTGGTTCGTGTTCCAATGCCCCTAGTAGATCCGAGCTTTGGCCAAACTTGGGGGACATCCATCAGGTGGTCCCTTCCAGTTTAAGCAGTCGCAATTTAGAGTTAGCTCTATTTCACCATCAAATCGGTTTCTCCTTCCTCAGAGGAATAGGCACAATGACCTTCAGATTCTCTTTGAGTAGGTGATTCTGTGTTTTCGCATTTTCAGATCTTAGATGGAATGACTACTTCTCCACGCCTGGAGAGACTTTTGAGTCTCAGATGGCAGGAACTGGTGAGAAGCCCCGCTGCAGATGCCCCCGTCACTTACAGTCACTCAGTCCCCAGGCCAGTCACATGCTGCCTTGGGGGTGGCTTTTCCATTCACATTTAAACATCAACACACCATCAGCCCCCAAGCCCTTTCTCTTCAAAGCACAGGAATTCCATTCCTTCTTCGAAAATCACTGGCTTCGAAGTCTCTTTGTGCGTCTTTAGCGGGGATCTGGGTGGAAATTATGGAAATCTTGCCTTTGTGGTTGGGAGATGGCTCCTTGGTAATAAAGGTAAGGGAACTACTGAAGGAGAAAGTCCCAAGTGAGGAAAGTGGTGAGTGTCTTCTGGTCCTTTGGGCTTTGAGTCAGTGAAGACTTGGGCGCAAAGGCCCCTCTCTGACTTTTCTTTGTGCAAAGCCTGGCACAATAGGAAAAGCCAAAAGTTACTGAGTCCTAAGCCTTGTACCTGCCACATCTCACTTAATTTTTATGCTATGACATTGCTGCCAGTATTTTTCCTGTTTTACAGGTAAAGAAACAGGTTCATGGAAATGAAGGAAGCAGAATGTAAACCCAGACAGGATGTCCGATTCCAGAGTTTGTGTTCTGTGCTGCTCTTCTCCATGACTTAAATGAATGACTCAGCTAAGGCAAAAGGCAATTGCTGTGATTAGGAAGGTGAGCCCAGGGCAGGCAAACCTGGACTTAAATCCCCCCTCTGTTATTTACTGTGTGAACATAGAAAATTCACCAGAGCGCCCTGAGTTTTATTTGCAAAACGGACATACTACTACTCTCCATAGGGTTGTTGTAGGATTAAGTGAGAACATGCATTTCAAACACTTGGATCAATGTCCAAAGTATAATAGGAATTCAACAGATATTTGCTTTTTATGGTAATAATAGCAATTATTAATAAGCATTGCTTGGTTTGATTTCACTAGCAATGTGCTACAATGGAGTCAGACTCTACACTGTGTATTTTAGTGGGCGCATTTTTATTTTGCAAATCCTTGACTATGTTTAGGTGACATCCCTCTTTTGGATGAGTAAATGGGAGAGCTGTGATCACTTTATGGGCCTAGCTGTGTTTCTGAGATTGATCTTATAAAATCCATGAGGCATCACCAATTTTAAGTCAACTCTGTTGCCTCTGATATTATTGAGAACCTGGAGATCTTTGCTTTAACGAATGTACTAAGTGGTGCTGAAAGGCTGACCCTTGCGGTGTGAGGGCAGGCTCAGGCTCACAGAGACGAGAAGTCACGAGTGGCTCTCAAGGGTCTTTCATTTGCTTCTGCCTCCAGGCCTGCCCCAGTCTCCACACTGTACATCTACATTCATATATCCATCTGTATACCTCTATCAATCCTTGTTAGCTCCTGCTAATCACATGGAGAGAGAGGCTGGGCCCCCGTGCTCTATGACGAGAGTAAGAAATATGCCAGCAGTTTACTAAACCCATTGCTTTCTCAGGATATCCCTGGCTATCCAGTGGTTAAGAATCTGCCTTGCAATCCTGGGAACGTGGGTTCAACCCCTGGCTGGGGAACTATGATGCCCCACGCCACAGAGCAGCTAAGCCCACGCGCCACAACTCAGTCCACGTGCGCTAGAGCCTGAGCCACGGCTAGAGAGAAGCCTGCACACCACGTGGGGCCCGTGGGGCCTGCATGTCACAACAGGACTCAGTGAGGCCACAAAACCCCATTGCTTTTCTAGACATTCACTGAGACCACCTTTTCCAGCCCCTCTTGCACTTCGTGTGTCCAGACAACTGGATTGTGGCCCATGGCATATGGGCGGGAGTGAGCCAGGTATTGCTTCACAACTAGCCCACAAATATCTCCTTTCTCTTCTGGCTCCAGCAGATGCCTCAAGAAGATGCAGACTCCAGGAGGAAGGGACTGAGGTCTCTGAATCACTGGGCTGTCACGTGAGGGACAAAAACCCTGCTCTGGACTAAACCTTTGAGATCCTGGGGTTGGTTGTTACAGGGGTCAGTCCGCCATAACTTGAGAACCTTTTTCTGCAGTTCGATGTCCTTATTCAAGGTCTTCGCATCTTTGCCAGTCTCCTTCCCAGGCTGGGGAGTGGGGCTGGCTCCTTGGAACCCAGCTTGTCACCTCTCACATACAGGACTTTGTGGTCTACGTGCCTCCTGGACAGACCTCCCACCCAGTTTTGGCCAAACCTGTTGGGCTGGACCTTCAGAATATCACTGCCTTCCTGTGGCCTCAGTTTTTCCTGGATTGAACAGTATCCACAGCTGTCTAGCCTCCCTCAGGAGAAGCAGCCTCTACCTCCAGGTCAGCTCTTCCAGCCTTATCCGCCCCTCTAGCCCAGACTCTTTCCCTGGCTCCTTGGTCCTGCCTCCCTCCCCAACCCAAGACATTCAGATACTTCCCTAGAAATGAGGCCTAACGTTTCTCAGAGCACTGATCTTCCCAGTTTTTGACTCATATACTCCCTAAAATTCTTTGTAAACCATGAACCCACATTGCACATTATAAAGCTAACGTCTAAAATTTCTCATCACAAGTATGTGGTACCATGCTGTGCTAAGTCGCTTCAGTCGTGTCCAACTCTATGCAGCCCTATGGACTGTAGCCCACCAGGCTCCTCCATCCATGGGATTTCCCAGGCAAGAATACTGGAGTGGGTTGCCATGCCCTCCTTCAGAGGATCTTCCTGACCCAGGGATCGAACCTGCATCTCTTCAGTCTCCTGCATTGGCAGGCAGGTTCTTTACCACTGATGCCACTTGGGAAGCCCCATCACAAGTATTAATAGTTGCAAATAGAGCAATAGCTGCTCTAAACATCAGCATTTTAGTGAAGCACAGCATACCTCTTCCTAAAGTAGCCAATGAGGTACAAAACCCCAAGTGACTGGATGCCTGCCAACATCCACTTGAAAAATGCAGCTGGAATTTGTACGTCACTTCTTTTTCCCTTGAAATCATTATTTTAATGGTATTGTCTCTTACTGAATTTGTTTCTAATGTATATATTTGGGGGTTTATAAGTCTTGTATTGCTCCTCCATATTTTTCAGCTGTAAAACCATATCTATAGACTGAGATTATTTTTATTTTCTGTGAAAATAAGGCCCCCATTAAAAACATTTCTTTAGGTGTGATTTACTTTTATTGCCACTTTTATTTACTTTTATTACCACTATGCAATTGATCAAAACCACATATATATGTTAAATTTTTGGAATTTTTTGGAGATTTGTTTTTATTACATATATATAATAAAATTCTTGCCATGGTCAGAGGAGCCTGATGGGCTACAGTCCATAGTCGCACAGAATTGGACACAAGTGAAGCGACTTAGCACACACACACACACACACACACACATATAGATATATATATGGTTCCTTGAATTTGACGATTATGCTAGCTCAAATCAGGGTGTTGGAGATGGATGGGGGTAGGAAGCAGGAAGTTCATTTGGGCAAGTCTTACATTTTTGAAGTGTTTGGGATGCTTAAGTAGGATGCTTGAGTTGTCATCAAATGAATATACATTTACAGAGATAGAATGGCAGCTTTTCTTGGAACTTTCTCTGGGCACTTCATCTTTTGGAATATACCTTAAAGTCCATAAACAGAAGTGGTCCTAAGCCTCCCTCCCTCTCCATTGTGGGGGCAGGATGGCCTCCAGGTCTGGAAGGGCTCTATAGGGAGGGTGATGATTGAGCTGAGTGAGGGAAAGCAGGTTTGTCAGGAAACAATGGGCAGGGATATTCCAGGTAGCAGCACAGCGGGGAGAGAGACCAGAACCCTCCTAGACTATTAGAGAATCATAAAACCAGAAACACAAACAGGAAGTAGAGCAACAACATTTTTATGCGTTGAAAGTGAAAGTGAAGTCGGTCAGTAGTGTTTTACTCTATGCGACCCCATGAACTATAGCCTGGCAAGCTTCTCCACCCGTGGGATTTTCCAGGCAAGAATACTGGAGTGGGTTGCCATTTTTCTCTCCAGGGGATCTTCCCCTGGAGAACTCGTGTCTCCCTCATTGCAGGCAGACTCTTTACTGTCTGAGCCACCAGGGAATCCCTCCTTGGGGCGACAGCACTGTTGGATCCTAGGGTCTGAGGGGCAACATGATGGGAAACGAGATGTGGCAAGACCGTAAAAGTCCTTGCATGTCACTCCAAGGCCTTTGGAATTCATCCTAATCAGGAGAATGACAAAAGCAGACTCCTTCTTAGAAAAGATTAGCCTGGCAGCTATATGGAAGAGGGATTGCAAAGAATTAGGAAGAGTGGAGGGCTGAGGATGGTTCTCATGTTCAGTTCAGTCACTCAGTTGTGTCCGACTCTGTGACCCCATGGACTGCAGCACGCCAGGCCTCTCTGTCCATCACCAACTCCCAGAGTTTACCCAAACTCATGTCCATAGAGTCAGTGATGCCATCCAACCATCTCATCCTCTGTCATTCCCTTCTCCTCCCGCCCTCAAGCTTTCCCAGCATCAGGGTCTTCAATGAGTTAGCTCTTTGCATCAGATGGCCAAAGTATTGGAGCTTCAGCTTCAGCCTCAGTCCTTCCAATGAACACCCAGGACTGATTTCCTTTAGGATGGACTGGATCTCCTTGCAGTCCAAGGGACTCTCAAGAGTCTTCTCCAGCACCACAGTTCAAAAGCATCAATTCTTTGGCGCTCAGCTTTCTTCACAGTCCAACTCTCACATCCATCCATGACCACTGGAAAAACCATAGCCTTGACTAGACGGACCTTTGTTGGCAAAGTAATGTCTCTGCTTTTGAATATGCTGTCTAGTTTGGTCATAAGTTTCCTTCCAAAGAGTAAGTGTCTAATTTCATGGCTGCAGTCATCATCTGGATAAAGTTCTAGGGATGCGATGGGTGGATGGATTCAGGGCCTGGTCCACAGGGTTTGGTAGGAGGACCGCTCCAAGGTTTCACTCCCGTGACTTCTGGTGATCAGTGATTCACAGCCGGCAGTGCAGAGAGGGACCGTCTGGGGAATTTGTAAAGAAACCTGTGCTGCACCCCCTGGAGACATGCAGCCTCTGGTGTGGAAGACCAGCCTGCTTCCCTAGAGAACTCCCCTAGCTGCGTCTCCTCTGTGCACCCTTGGTTGACCAGCACTGGCTCTCTGAGAGAGATGGGGATCCCTGACCGGCAACTTCGGCAAGCTTCAAAGAGGGAGGGAGGCCGGAGCCCACTTCTCTTTCACGGATGTGAAGGTGTATTTTAAAAGATGAAGAGGTGCCCCAAAGGGAAACATTACAAAAAATGTTGTCAGTCTATCTCTGTGAATATGTATTTGTTTGGTGACAAATAAAACATCCTCTTTTGATACCATTCACCTTTCACTTAAAGAAGCCAAGGCTCAGACTTCCCTGGTGGTCCAGTGGCTAAGACTTCTGAGCTCCCAACGCAGGGAGCCCAGGTTTGATCCCTGGTCAGGGAACCAACTAGATCCCACGAGCCGCAAGTAAAGTCTTCGGCGGCCACAACAGATGGACGATCCCATGTGCTGCAACTGAGACCTGGTGCAAAAATAAGCAAATATTTAAAAAGAAAGAAACCAAGGCTCAAAGAGTTCTGCAGTCAGAGTCTGGAGCAGAGCTTACACCCAGGAAAAGGTGATGCCAGGATTTTGCACCAGGCTTTTGGGCTCCCGAGCCCTCTGCTGTCCAGACGTGCTGATCCTTGCCACCCCCCTTGCCCTGCACAGTCCAGTAGGGCTGGGGTGTTTATACCTTGTGAGCCCGCACTTTACCCATGGCTGCCTGAACTCCGAGGAACACGTAACCCCAGAGAAGCCACTTCCTTGAGTCAGCTGGGCATTTGGCCTAAAACAGAGGCTCTTAAACCTTGCTGCTCATCTGAATCACCTGAGGGAAATTTTAAACATCCTGGTTCCTAGGTCATATTTCAAACCAGTTGTTATCAGAATATCTGCTGGGGTTGGTGGAACCCAGACATCACTATTTTTAAAAATTTCCCAGGTGATTCCAATTGCAGCTTGTGGATTAGCACACTAAGGCTTTGAAGTTGAATTACCCTTGAATTCAAACCCTGTCTCTGATATCCATTTATTTAATAAACAAATATGCATTGAGCATTCATGATGGAGAAGCTCTTTTAGACTAGTAACACTGTACTTAATTTTTCTGAGCCTCAGAGTCATTTAATGCCATCTTAATATTGTTTGCATTAAGCAACATATATAAAGCACCTAGCAACTTGAAATATTAGACATTCAACAGGTATTAGTTCCTTCTCTCACTCTTCCCGACTCCTCCTTTCCTTGACCCTGCAGGAGGTAAATAAGAAACTCCAGGAAGGAGGAGCCCAGGGTTGGAGTCCTCATTCTGGCCTTTGAAATTCAAGAGTAACACAGGACAAAAAACAAGGAGGCCTTTTCGAACTTTTGCCCCTTAGGCTAGATTTACTTATTAGATTCCTATACTAGCATACTCTGTGTTAGTCACTCAGTTGTGTCTGACTCTGCGAGCCCATGGACTGTAGCCCTCCAGGCTCCTCTGTCCATGGAATTTTCCAGGCAAAAATACTGGAGCGGGTTGCCATGTCCTTCTCCAGGGGTCTTCCCGACCCAGGGATCGAACCCAGGTCTAACATACTATAGGAGAGCAAATGGATTAAAAAATCTTGGAGAGCCTTCCCTGGTGGTCAAATGGTTAAGAATCTGCCTTCCAATGCAGAGAACTTGGGTTCAATCCCTGGTTGAGGTATTAAGATCCCACACGCCCTGGAGCAACTACTGAGCCCACACACATAATTAGAGATCCCCTGCATGCTACAACTAAGACCAGATGCAGCCAAATAAATAATTTAGAAAAAAAAAAGGAAAAGGAGTTTTGGAGAATCTTTCATCCTGATTTTAAAATGAGAAATCAAACATTTGCTGGTGGAGACTAGATTCCATCCTAAGTTTGCAAACTTCCGGTGTAATGCTCATTCTAAAACATCAAACTTGCCCCCTAAAAACTGAAACGGAGCAGGGACCTGTGGGGCTCCTGGGCATAGAAGCCTTTCTATGTCCCCCATTTCTTGTTTGCAGGGTATAGACTCCAGTCCCCATGACTTTCCCTGAGTTCTAAAGGGCAGATTCCAACAGCTGCTAATCAGGGAAAGGAGGAGATGCACAGAGGAGGGAGCAGCAGTCAGGAAACAAGAGTGCAACTTGGGGGCCGGGGCCTGACTCCATCTCAAGGATTACACAGAGCAATGCCTTTGAGCTCTTGACAGAACTAAAACCCCCAACACACGGAAGCAGGTAGCATTCTTCATTCCAGACTGAAGAACCAGAGAAGCTCATCAAGACTAGGAGACCATCTGAGCCTGCACACACTTCGATCCTTATCAGAAATCCTGCCCCTGCACCCCTGTTATAACACTCACCAAATCCCTCTGGGTTGGGGCACACAGTTTTTGAGGGGCACAAGCCTGTTGGTTCCCCTTTGCCTGGCAAAACAGTAAATATTCTTTTCTACTTTAGTCAAAACTCTTGTCTCTGAGATTCCATTCAGCCCCAGTGCACAGAGGCTGTTTTCAGCATCAGAGCCATAGTTGCATCTTTAATTTTTTACTCTAATATAAACTGGTGGCGGAGCAGCATGGAATTTTTAACCCCAAGGTCAGCACTGACTTCTGAAAGCATCCCCGAATTAGCATGTAAAACCAGAATGCTCGGTTTACTAACGCTGCTGCACCCCCACTCCCCAAATAGATGGCAGCCCCTAAGCTACTTCTTCCTAGAAAGTCTGAAGCCATCTCCGAAAATGAGTCCCAGGAGGTAAAGAATCAGAGATCTGTGCCCTGCAGTGTGGACCTACAGGCCCCAGTCAGATGGGAATTGCGCAGCTTTCCGGGGTAGCAGGTGGCTTCCAGTATGACTCACAAGGTTCAGCCAGAAGCCAGGTTTCTACTCCAATTCTGTTCTTTCCCCGGGCAGCCTCCTGTGACTTGAGAACCCGGTGAAAGGAGGGAGAGAGAAGGGCGGGTCTCCTCGTGCACCTCTCACAGGGGAAGACACACTCAGGGAAGGAGAGTGTGTGCAGCGCTGCCCTGAGTGCAGGCCCCCGACGTGTCTGAACACCACTGCGCCGCAGAAGGACGCCTCACCCGCGTCTCACTGGCCCTGTCAGCAACCCCGGGAAGGGCCCAGGAAACAGGGCTGGCGGCCGCACGCCTGCTGCAAGGCCAGCGAGGAGCGCGACCTGAGCTGCGCAGTGACTCCGACTTCCCTGCGCTCCCTGAGGGGGTGTGCGGATCCTAGCCCAGCCTGACTCTCCTCAGTGCCCTGGGAACGCTCCAGCAGTAATTAATGACCTGTGACTCAATTGTTAGAGATGCTTCTGACGGGGTGAGGACTCCCCACCCACCGCCTCTGAGGTCCGATTAATATCTGAAGCCAGAAACCAGGGCTGGTTGATTTCCTTTGAGATGGGACTGCCTTTCTTAAACGTGCGTCTTCCCACCTCGATCCTACTGCTTGCCCTCTCCCTAACTTTTCTGCTCACAGCTGAAGGCCAGAGCAGGGCCCTTTCATGGGCTTCTCCGACAGCACAGGGCCCCCTCCCAGTCTCGGGGCACCCCCTCCTCCCGGGCAGCAGGCAGAATGCGGGTCCCCCTTCCTGCAGGTGCCTTGCCACCTGCTGCCTCCCTGGAACTACAGAGGCAGGCAGACACGCACAGAGGCCTCGTGAAACGGTACTTTAAAAGACCAAAGGGCCTTTCTTTCTTTTGACAGACGATGAATCTCAGAAATAGAAGAGTGATTTTAGAAGGCGGTGGGGGCGGGTGAGCAGAAAGGGGGAGCTGGGGTCCGCGCGTCTGCGCCCTGGGCCCTTCCCCTCCTCGGCCCTTCCCCTGCTCCCCCGCGGTCTCTCCTCCCTCCCTCCCTGACCCTCTGCCCTCCCCACTCTCTCCGTCTCTGCCGCGTTTCTCCCTTGCCACCCCCTTCTGTCCTCCCCGCTGCTGTGCTGGGTCGAGAGGGGACGTGAATGAGCAGAGGGGATGGCTACAGGGAAGCGGGGCCAGAGACTCAGGCCCCCAGCAGACGGACTCCCCGACCCCCCTCTGCAACCCCGTAGACCCCGCAGCTGGTGCTCTGGAGCCAGACCCGTCCGCCACAGCCATGCTCAGAAAGCCTCCCCAAGGCGCTTTCAGGACGGCCCAGGAAGCTCTGGGTCAGAGGATGCCTTTGAGACGTTTCCTGGGGTAAGCTCTTTGTGGCCTAGAGAGGGAAAGCGACTCTGAATGTCACACGCAGTTGAGGACAATTACGATGACACCCCCCCCCCCCCACTGGCCGGGCTCTGTTCCAAAGAGCACCCTGTCTTCTCTTGGGTTCGTTTCCCTGTGGACCCAAGGGGCAGAAAGGACGGCGAAATGGAGGCACTGGTCCCTAGGCCCTAGCAGAGTCATTAAGTCCCGAATGCTGTTCATTCTTCAGGACACATGGAAATGCCGTTTTTTCCCGTGAAATCTCCTCTTGAGAGAGTCAGTTCTTAGGCGGGTTGCTAAGAAGTCCAAGAGTCCCAGAAGAGAGATGGGTCTAGGGTTCTCAAGGAGGAGGAAAGGGCAGACCTTTTTTTTCCCCTCTACAATCCTTAGTCTTACTCACATAAAACAGTGTTTTTCTTTAAGCCCAGAACTGATGACTACACAAAAAACCAATTCTGTTTAAACCCTGTACTAGGGATTATATGACAACAGTGTATCCTGCTTGAGGACAGTTTCTCCTTCCTGAAAACCTTCCGACTAATCCTGATATTTTAGAATGTAAATTATGGCAGTGGGTCTGGTAGGATCTTTCTATTCTAGTGGGTCTTTCTGGATCTTTCTGGTAGGATCTATCTTTCTAAGTTCTAATCGTGTTGTCCTGAAACATAAATTGTGGGAGTGACTCTGGCAAAATTTTCACAAACTTGAGACATTCTTTTGACTTATTGTAATAACTAATTTAAAAAGCACATAATTCCCTTGCTAAAGACTAGCAAGAGGGCACTCTCCACCCCCTTCTGATGTCTATGTCAGAAGTTACCTCTGTCCCTTCTCACTGTGATAAACTTCTGCCACACGAGAGCCCTGACTGGTCAAGCCTGGTCCCTGGTCCCAAAGCTAAAACTATTTCTTCTTCGATCACAAATCCGATATCCTTCAGTGTAAGCTACCACTCTGATCTCGTGGTTGGATGCAGTTACTCCCTCCCCTGAACCTCATCCCTTTTCCAACGCAGCTCCCCACCTGTCCCTCTCTTGTGATGGCTAACTTCCTACAGTCCAGAAAACAGCCCCTCCACAAAGACACCAGCATCTTTGAGGGCAGGTTTGGAAAACCAAACATAACCCTAACTAATAAATGTGTCACTTTTATTTTTTCATTTGTTTCTGTATTTGCATATTTGTATGCCAAGAGTGAAAAAATGTGGGGGTGGGGGGAGGGTGGAATCTCGTGGTGGAACACTGATTCCTTGAACCCTAACTGACCACATAGACCTTTCCCTAACAACATAAAAATGGAACTTACCTCCTCCAGGAAGTGTTCACCCAGAGCTGGTGGGGCCAGAAGGCAGGACGGGTCAGCCCAGGGTGTAGGCAGTAAGGGGCTTCATTGTCAGAAGTAATTTTTAAAATGATAATATCAATGTTCTGTTAATCAGCCATTTTCTCTTTTTGTGGAAGAAAAATTTTCCAAGTTTTAACCAAATACAATTAAATTAAGTGGACTTTCTGTTGAAAGTATTTTAGTGGGAATCTTCAACTGTAGAGACTTTGGAAAGCTTTAGAATAAATCCTGAAGAGAAACAGGACACAGAAAGTATTACAATTTTGGAATTGACTGAAAAATGGGATGTCTTCTGTATCTTAGCTGAACTTACTCTTAGATAGGTATGAAAATTTCTACTTGTACACCTGTTTCTTTATGTGAAAGAAAATTTCAAAATTAAGACTAATAAAAAATTCTTTGATCAACTATGAGTGAAGATAGTTTGACAAATCTGACTGCATTGTCTATCAAATAGGAATATGCAAAGACTAATTTTGACAGAGAAGGCTAATTTTAACTAAAATCATTGA
Source organism: Ovis canadensis (assembly GCF_042477335.2). NCBI lineage: Eukaryota > Metazoa > Chordata > Mammalia > Artiodactyla > Bovidae > Ovis > Ovis canadensis. Next base: position 14,049,990 of record NC_091255.1, read on the forward strand.
CAAATTTGTAGAACTCAAGGCATGAATATAGAACCTGTAATATCATTATTCATTATTTCAACATATCAATATACAGGTATAGTTTTTCCTTTGAAAGAAAATACACTCATATAATTTAAAAGTATTAATACAGTACTCTTCCTTTTTCACTACATGTATATTTATCTTTTTATTACTGACATGATTTTGTATACGACATAAAAAATTCAGTTTTCTGGTTGTCATTATTTATTTTAATTTGATTATCACTGAAAGCAATCATGTACAGAGGAAAGGAAGTTAAAAATGATCTGTTTTGGGTACGCCCCAAGCACCAGCCTGCCCAGGGTGCACACAGTTTCTTGTTGATCTGACAAAGCCTTTGACTTATCCATTTGACACAGCATTTTAGAAATGAAGCCCCAGTGGGGTTATGTCTCTAGAGAAATTAAGGTTTATCAGTTATGTCTTCCTTACTAAGTAGTAATCACCTTGGCTATGGGTTCCTAGTCCATTTCCACAAGTATGAAAGGAGGGATACAACTTCCCCCCTTGGACTCAATCCCCCATAATATATATGTGAGAGAGTTGCTCCATCTTGGCGCTAGACATTTGGAGCCAAGTCATTCTTTACTGAGACTGTTCTCTGCAGCACAGTATATCCACCAGCATCCTGGCCTCTACCTCTGGGTAGAGTGTGACGACCAAAATTGTCTCTAGAAATGGCCCCAGCTGAGAACCACTATATTAGACAGAGATTCAGTAGCTTGTTTTCAAATGGGCCTGGAAGAAGCCTTTTTCTAGGTTGGTGAACTTGAACAAGGCTCTGACCATCACTGAGCCTCTGTTTTCTGCATCTGTAAAGTTGGAATAAAGCATCTACTTTGATTTGCCGTCAAGTTCAAAATGATAATGTATGTGAAGATGACTCAGAAACTCTAAATCTATTTGTGGATTTGTAAAGCAATCGTTATAGAGAGGTCAAAATTTTTACACTGCAATTCAGTTGTGCAAAAAAAAAAAAAAAGTAGCTCTAAAAAGTATAATTGATTTCATCAATTTCTTTGAGTCCCCAAAAAACTTAATTGGCCAATTAAAAGTAATTTCTTCTTTTCCAATTTAAAACAGGCTCTTTCATTGAACTTGACACGTTCAGGTTAAGAATCCAATCAATTTAGGGCTTTCCTGATGGTCCCGTGGTTAAGACTCTGTGCTTCCATTGCAGAGGGCACAGGTTCCATCCCTGGTTGGGGAACTAACATCTCACATGCCATGCTGCATGGTCAAAAAAAAAAAGAAAATAAATAAATAAGTAAATTCAAAATATAAAGGTCCAGGAAAGTTTCTCTCAAGATATCTCTCAACCTTTCTCTCTTTCTCCAGGTTGTGTCTGTGTAGAGGCCATGAGGTAGGATAGATGGGCCCCTGAGCTGAACAGCTGGAGATTGTCAAGTAGAGTAAATTGGATCTTTGTTTTCCCTAGACACTTCAAGGATCAACTCAAGGGCAGGAGCTGAGCTCTGCTGGAATAGAAAGATAAGATGACCACATCTATCCAGTATGCAAGACAGCAAAAAAGACACAGATGTGTATAGCGGACTTTTGGACTCAGAGGGAGAGGGAGAGGGTGGGATGATTTGGGAGAATGGCATTGAAACATGTATACTATCATGTAAGAATCAAATCGCCAGTCTATGTCCGATGAAGGATACAGCATGCTTGGGGCTGGTGCACGGGGATGACCCAGAGAGATGTTATGGGGAGGGAGGTGGGAGGGGGGTTCGTGTTTGGGAACGCATGTACACCCGTGGTGGATTGATGTCAATGTATGGCAAAACCAATACAGTATTATAAAGTAAAATAAAGTAAAAATTAAAAAATAAAAAAAGATGACCACATCTATGACTCCTGAGGTCAAGGAGCCCTCCCCGACTGCACATGAATAGGAAGACTTCTCAGAGGTCAACAAGGGAGGGGACGCTGCTTCATAATAGGTGCTGTGAAGCTCCCATAGGTCTCTGCACTGGAATCTATCTTGGCAAAAAGATGTGCACAGATATAAGGGAAGGCCCTGGGACAGAACAGATGTGGGAAAAGAAATGAGATAATTGGCCAGATGAGGACAAAGACCCGGCGGAACTGTCCTTATATAAGTGATTTAACCACCTCTTTACTGTACTTCTCCTCATTGGGAAGGATGCCCACATTCTTTCTCTCCAGGTATGTATTCCTGTTTGTTTCTGCCCAAATAAATTATTTCTGTGTGAGCTCTCGCATGTGTTGTGCTATGCCAATAATAATAATACTCACTGCCCAACAGCCATTGACAGGAGAATGTTGGATCCCACCAAGAAAAGATACCCCGCATCCAAGGGCAAAGGAGAAGCCAATTAGGATGGTAGGAAGGGCTTTGTTTAGATTCAAAGCCCATAATTGCCAGAGATGCTCGGAGGGCTCAAACAACGCCTGTGTGCACCAGGACCCAGTGACCCCAGAGAGACAGGGCCAGGCAGCTTTGCATCTGAGTGTCTCCTGCGGAGGCAGTCAGCAGTGGCCTGCATAGGGACAGGGGCTCTGGCTGCAGCAGACCTGGGAGGCACAGTCTGTGGCCTAAGTTCTCTTAGAGGAGGTTGCCATTAGCCCCACCATAGAGCCACTGAGCAGATGACCCACAAACTGGAGAACAATTATACAAAAGATGTTCTCGCATTATTACAAAAATTCTAAGATGCACAACAGATTTTCCAACGTGGGGATCTGGCAAAGAGACTGAGAACCGGCAGGGAATTTGACTTTGGAGGCCAGTGGGATTTGATTACAGAACTGCCACAGGACTGGGGAAACAGACTCTTGGAGGGCACAAACAAAACCTTGTCTGCACCAGGACCAGGAGAAAGGAGCAATGACCCCACAAGAGACTGAACGAGAGTTGCCTATGAGTATCCAGGAGTGTCCGGCAGAGGCATGAGTTGACAGTGGCCTGCTGTGGGGTCAGGAACACTGACAGCAACAGTCCTTGGAGCAACAATGGCAGACTGGTGTAAGTCCTTTTGAAGGAGGTTGCCATTACCTTATCCCTACAATAGTTTGGCCTTATGCCAAGCAACATGGAAGGAACACAATTCTGACCATCAACAGAAAATTGGATTAAAGATTTACTGAGCATGACCCAGCTGAACAAGACCCAGATTCCCCCACAACCAGTCCCTCCCATCAGGAAGCTTCCACAAGCCTCTTATCCTTATCCATCAGAGGGCAGACAGAATGAAAAACGCAATCGCAGAAAACTAACCAAACTGATCACGTGGTTCATAGCCTTGTCTAACTCAGTAAAACTATGAGCCATGCCGTGTAGAGCCACCCAAGACGGATGGGTCATGGTGGAGAGTTCGTGGTCCACTGGAGAAGGGAATGGCAAACCACTTCAGTGTTCTTGCCTTGAGAGCCCCATGGACAGTAGAAAAGGCAAAAAGATGGGACACTGAAAGAGGAACTCCCCAGGTCTGTAGGTGCCCAATAGGCTACTGGAGATCAGTGGAGAAATAACTCCAGAAAGAGTGAAGAGATGGAGGCAAAGTGAAAACAACCCCAGGCTGTGGATGTGACTGGTGATGGAAGGAAAGTGAGATGCTGTAAAGCGCAACATTGCATAGGAACATGGGATGTTAGGTCCATGAATCAAGGTAAATTGGAAGTGGTGTAACAGGAGACGGCAAGAGTGAACATTGACATTTTAGGACTCAGCAAACTAAAATGGACGGGAATGGGTGAATTTAACTCAGATGACCATTATATCTACTACTGCGGGCAAGAATCCCTTAGAGGAAATGGAGTAGCCATCATAGCCAACAAAAGAGTCCAAAATGCAGTACTTGGATGCAATCTCAAAAACCACAGAGTGATTTCTGTTCATTTCCAAGGCAAACCATTCAGTATCACAGTAATCCAAGTCTATGCCCCAACCAGTAATGCTGAAGAAGCTGAAGTTGAATGGTCCTATGAAGACCTACAAGACCTTCTAGAACTAACACCCCAAATTATGTCTTTTTCATCACAGGGGACTGGAATGCAAAACTAGGAAGTCCAGAGATGCCTGGAGTAACAGGCAAGTTTACCCTTGGAATACAGAAGGAAACAGGGCAAAGGCTACCAGAGTTTTGCCAAGAGAACACACGGGTCATAGCAAACACCCTCTTCCAACAACACAAGAGACAACTCTACACAGGGACATCAGCAAATGGTCAATACTGAAATCAGATTAGTTATATTCTTTGTGGCCAAAGATGGACAAACTCTATACAGTCAGCAAAAACAATATCGGAAGCTGACTGTGGCTCAGATCATGAACTCCTCATTGCCAATTTCAGACTTAAATAGAAGAGAGTGGGGAAAATTATTAGACCATTCAGGTATGACCTAAATCAAATCCCTTATGATTATACAGTGGAAGTGAGAAATAGATTCAAGGGATTAGATCTGATAGACAGAATGCCTGAAGAACTATGGACAGAGGTCTGTGACATTGCACAGGAGACAGGGATCAAGACCATCCCCAAAAAAAGAAATGCAAAAAGGCAAAATGGTTGTCTGAGGAGAACTTACAAATAGCTGAGAAAAGAAGGGAAGTGAAAAGCAAAGGAGAAAGGGAAAATATACCCATTTGAATGCAGAGTTCCAAAGAATAGCAAGAGATAAGAAAACCTTCCTCAGTGATCAATGCAAAGAAATAGAGGAAAACAATAGAATGGGAAAGACTAGAAATCTCTTCATGAAAATTAGAGATACCAAGGGAATATTTCATGCAAAGACAGATACAATATAGGACAGAAATAGTGTGGACCTAACAGAAGCAGAAGATATTAAGAAGAGGTGTCAAGAATACACAGAAGAACTGTACAAAAAAGATCTTCATGACCCAGATAACCATGATGGTGTGATCACTCACCTAGAGCCAGACATTCTGGAGTGTGAATTCAAGTGGGCCTTAGGAAGCATCACTATGAACAAAGCTAGTGGAGGTGATGGAATTATAGCTGAACTATTTCAAATCCTAAAAGTTGATATTAAAATGTTGCACTCAGTATGCCAGCAAATTTGGAAAACTCAGCAGTGGCCACAGGACTGGAAAAGGTTAGTTTTCATTCCAATCCCAAAGAAAGGCAGTGCCTAACAATGTGCAAACTACCACACAATTGCCCTCATCTCACATGCTAGAAAAGTAATACTCAAAATTCTCTAAGTGAGGCTTCAACAGTATGTGAACTGAGGAGTTCCAGATGTTCAAGCTGGATTTAGGAAAGGCAGAGGAACCAGAGATCAAATTGCCAACATCCATTGGATCATAGAAAAAGCAGAAAAACATCTACTTCTTCTTTATTGATTATGCTAAAGCCTTTGACTGGGTGGATCACAACAAACTGGAAAATTCGTCAAGAGACGGCAATACCAGACCACATTACCTACCTCCTAAGAAACCTGTATGCAGGTCAATAAACAACAGTTAGAACCAGACATGGAGCAATGGACTGGCTCCAAATTGGGAAAGGAGTGCATCAGCATCAAGGCTGTTATATTGTCACCCTGCTTATTTAGCGTATATGCAGAGCACACCATGAGAAATGCCGGGCTGGATGAATCACAAGCTGGAATCAGTATTCCCCCTGGTGGTCTAGTGGTTAAAAATCCTGGTTTTCACCCAGGTTTAATTTCTGGGCAGGGAACTAAGATCTTGCTTCAAACCACTGCTCACTGCTCTGTCTCCAAGATCAGCAGAAGTTAAAAGTCTACGGCAGCAGGGGGTAGTCACAGTTCCATATGCTAGTCTTAGGTATGTGCTGACCCATGAGCCATTCTTGTCTGGTTCCTGGGTATCTACCTTGGTAGGGAATCCTGCCTTGTCCTTTGGAGCTTTGTTGGGGCCTCTACCCTGGCATTCAGAGGTGAGTCCCTGCTCCCTGCAGCCATCTTATTTACCACCCCGATCATTTATTTCAGCCTCTGCATCCCCCTGGGGGTCCAGGAACTCTCAGATGTGGGCCCTGCATCAAACTGGAGTCCACAGGTCTCCACAAGTCGGACCTCCTGGAAACCCTCCTGAGCCCTGGTTCCGGCTACCCAGGGGCCAGGCTTACAGGAGCTCTGGGCCCACCTGGGCTAAGATATTTGCATTTCTCCAGGGGTGAGTCATCCTATATTCCCTAACTGGGTGTTTCTAACCCCTGCTAAATATCTTTGGTTCCATCCCACCCTCAACAACTGAGGTGTGACCTGGAGCTGACGAGCAGACACCCACACCTCATACTCCCTGCCCTGTTTTTTCTGTCTCTAAGCTCCCTTCTCAGACCTGCAAATCCATCTCCTCCCCTTCCTTCTGGGTGTGGCTTTCCCTTTACGTCCTGTCTTCTTTCTTTGCTACTCTGTAGTTTTCCTCTCCATCTCAGGGGCTATATAGCCAAAGGGATTTTGGGAAAGAGACACATTTATCAATATGAAAATACATTGAGATGTATTTCAAAAATATTACAGTGAGGGCTTAGGGCTTGGTGGTGGGAGAGAGGAATCCTCTGAACATGAAAAGCATGCTCCAAACTCTCTTCACCCTTCAGCTTCCTGTTCGCTCCCATGGAGACCAACTCCTGCCCTGGCAAAGCAAAATCTGTCCTAAGAGAGAATGTCTCCTAAACCTTTCCCTCCTCCTTGCCCTTGCAAGCTTTCCTTTCTTCTCATCCTCCTTGTTTTTCTGTCATCTCCTCTCTATCTGGATTTGGTTTCCTGTATCGTTTGCTCTTGGGAGCTATCCCCTGGAAAGAGGCCCCTGAGTTAGCAGAGGGAGGTCTGCTTACTTTCTCCTCTTTGCTGAGGAAGCTGGCCTGATCCAGCTGCTCTGGCAACCACTTTTCCAAGGAGAGCCGCCAAGCACGTGGAGCCTCAGCACAGGGAGCTGGGACAGCATCTCCTGATGGAAAAGTTATTCCAGTGGCTTCCTTCAGAACCACCTAGAAGGGCCAAGGCAGACCCCAGAGTTGCTCAACAGCCTGAGGTGCTCAGCAAGCAATCCCCAGTGGCCCCATCAACAGATCCCTTTGAATTTCAAAGGGAATTCATATCCTACAACCTATTCAGGGTCAGCGTCGCATTCTTGATAGCACTCCAAACACACTACATGCACACACATGGACACATCTCCCCTCCAGCTCTGTTGAAAAGCCTGGATTAATATAATGAAACTTCTTCTGCCTCATGAACTAAAATAACTCTGGCATCCCCTTCTGGATGGATTTTAATTAGGAAAGACACAGCATTTAAATTATGCTTATTACTTGCAGTTGCTTGTACAGGCTGTGCGCTTAGGAAAAGGCAATGGAAGTCATGTGAGCTGGAGTTTTTAATGGGATGGCTCTGGAAGGGGAAAAACAGGCCAAGAGCATTTTAAATCTTTTCTTCCCTTGTAGTCAGCCTGGCTGAGAAAAGAAGTCCAGGTTTGGATATCACCATCGTCATCACTAATATTCCTTGAGTGCCTCCTCCATGTCAGAATCCCAGCTAATAAGAATTTTATATGCATTATCTTATTTAGTCAAAAGAATTAGAATTTGACCAACAGAATTGATTAGAAGCCGTTTCCAGGGGAAACCAGGGACAAACCCTTAGCATGAATCAGGGATTCCTTTCCTCCCTGGAGCTGCCAGGTGCCTGTCACAGTATCTACTAAGAGGACATGTGTGATGAATCAATCAGCAATAAATACATGACTGAATGTGGATGTGCTCAGGATGAATCAGATGCAGAAGAACCATGTGTGGGAATAGAGTTTATCATTCCCTGGGGCTGAGGCCTGGCCACAGACCTTGTTTTTGTGTAGACCAGAGAGGCAGTGTTTTATTCCATTAACTCCTCAGTGGATGGATAATGTGATGGTGGAGTTTAAAATTTGGAAGAACAGATAGAATTTCTCTCCCCTGCCTCTTTCCCCAAAAGATCTATTGGTATCTCACAGGGGATAAGCTTCCAGGCCACAATTATGATTTTAGGCAAATTGTTAATCTCACTTGATCCATTTCCTCAACTATAACGTGGCTGTCTGTGATGCTAACATCTACCTCAGGGAATTTTCTGAAGATAACGAAAGATCAGATGTGTCGCTGAGGAATGGGGGCACCAATATATTAAATGGTGTTACCATCATTACTTATTCAATCACCCAAAAAATATTTGATTATCTATTATGCATCCCCTATTCTAGATGCCTCTTCCTTTTTTCTTTCATTCTTCATGTATAAATGTGACAACTGGACCATAAAGAAGACTGAGCACCTAAGAATTGACGCTTTTGAACTATGGTGCTGGAGAAGACTCTTGACAGTTCCCTGGACTGCAAGGAGCTCCAACCAGTCAACCCTAAAGGAAATCAGCCCTGAATATTCATTGAAAAGACTGATGTTGAAGTTGAAGCTCCAATATTTTGAGCACCTGATGCAAAGAGCCAACTCATTGGTAAAGACCTTGATGCTGGGAAAGATTGAGGGCAGGAGGAGAAGGGGATGACAGACGATAAGATAGCTGGATGGCATTACCTACTCAATGGACATGAGTCTGAAGAAACTCCAGGAAATGGTGAAGGACAGGGAAGCCTGGCGAGCTGTGGTTCAGGGGTTGCAAAGAGTCAGTCATGACTTACCGAGTCAACAATTCTATATGCTGGGGGCACAGCAGTGTATGGGATAGACAAGACTCATTAGTGGGGCAGGGGAGACAGACAATAAACAAATAAAGTAGGTAATTTCAGATTATAGCAAACATGAGAATAAAAGAAAACAGTGAAAAGGCTGTGATGGAGTAGGGTAGGGAAACTTTAGTCAAAATCCTCAGGGAAGAACTCTAACAAAAATCGCCTGTTAAGCTGGGATCTGAATCAGAAGAGGAAGAAACCAGTATATATATGCCTGACTCCTCCACTGTTCACCTGAAACCATCACAACATTTTTAATCAGCTATACCCCAATACAAAATAAGATAAATTTTAAAATAAAGAGGAGGAAGAAACCATGTGACTGGTGAAGAGCAATTCAGTCGACAAAAACAGCACATGCAAAGGCCCTGAGGCAGAAAGGACACTACAGCAATGCAGAGACAGGAGGTCAATGAGCTTGGTGAGTAAGAAGCAGGGATTCCAGGAGAGAGCTGGACAGACAGACAGATGCCAGATCATGGGAGGACTGGGTAGAGAGTTTGGATTGTTTTCTAAGTGCAGTGAAAATATTTGGAAAATTTTAGTAGAGGAGAGGTGTGTTCTGATTTACATTTTAAAAGATCCCTCTGGCTGCCACATGGAGAATGAATTAGAACAAGACAGATGTGGAAGTTAAGTGGAAGAGTCGAGGGCAGAAGTGATGGTAGCTGGACTGGGGGGCAGCAACACGATGGAAAAGCTTGGCTCCAGGCAGTAAGGACACTGAGGCTAGAGCCCAGCCTGCTACAGCACCTGCCCCTCTGGCCCACTGTGTGCCAATAGAAAAGTCCTGCTTTTCTTTGGTTTTAAGCAGATTTCCCATTTAATAGAGATTCCTGCAGAGCCAGGAGGTCCCTGGGAACTGCTAAGGTCTATACCTGAGGGAGATCTATGTGCCAATCGTGATAGGGATTGCTAAGCGTCTCTGCAGTTCACCCTCCTACAGTGCTGAAAGGGCTGGGACGCCCTGGGAAGGGTAGGAAAAGAGGGGCAAATGGGATCTTGGGGCTCCTGCAGAGTAGGGGGCTTCTCATCAAGAAAGCGCAGGTCTGAGGTTACAACCTGTTCCCATATAAGGGCAGCTAGTTTACTGGCAGCATGACAGAGACCATGTGGGGGTTGTTGGGGGGACAGCTGTGGGCGACGGTGGCCTCCGGTGCCGGCTGGGAGCACACCCTTCACTGAAGGGCTCTTCCTTTGCAGCACTTCACATCCTCCTGAGATGAGGAGGAGCAGCTGCAATACTCTGGGGGGCCGTGTCTCTCAGTGCCCTGGGTTAAACGCCACCCTGAGTTTTAGACAGCGTAATTCTTTGTTCACGGGCCCTTCTCGCTCATGGGAGAGTAATCTCTCTGAAAGGTATCTTATTGACTTTTGTATCCTTGGACCATGGCGAAGGAACTGGTAGGCCACCAGCAAAAATGGCTGAAGAGTTACTCCTGGAAGCACAGAGCTGTCATTGTCTCAAGCTGGATGGTAAGAATTTGTAAATCTTAAGTCCAGGGATTCTCAGCCATTGTCTGTCACAGACTCTTGAGAAAACAATGACATCCATGGACCCTTTCCCCCCCAAATTTATGTATAAAATTTTTTTAATATGCAATTTTTAAAAACAGATGGGGAATATGGAGGGCCAGAAAACAGAAATGACTTATCCAAAGCCACCAAACTTTTCTGTGCCGGTCATACCCAGAAGCCCAGATGTCTTGATCACCTACCCTGTGCACTCTGCCACACGTGGACTCTGCCACCGATGCCACCGGGAGGGTACAAAGATAACAATCAGAGCCATTCCAAGAACTGGCCCTGGGCAGAGTTCTCAGAATGCAGTTGATGCAGAGATAGGCTGCCTGGGGCTGCCTGATCACCTGGGCCTGTCCCGGGCAGGCCGGAGGAGCCCAGAGTCCAGAAAACAAGTGACTGCTCATTTGTCTCTGAAAGCAAGGCAACGATACCAGCTGTGTGTTCAGGAACCCAAACCTAATCATAACCCCCGATGAGCTCATTTCAACCTCGGGGCACAAACACCTAGGAGCCCCAAAGCTCCACCCTTGCCTACAGGCTCATTTAAGAGGGAGTGGCCGAGCACAGCGGGGCTGGGGTGCCCCTCAGAGCCTGCCCCCTGCGTGGCTGAAGCGGGAAACACACGTCTGCCGGGCGTACCCCAACTCCCGCTTCCTGAGAAGGAGAAACAGCACGTGCTGGAAGCAATGAAGCCAGAAGAGAAGCGGCGGGGACGTGGGAAGACGAAGAGGGGACGGCTTCCCTTCCCTGGGGCTTTACAGCCTAAAAGCGCTGTCTTAAGGCCATGTCACAGACCCCCCAGCACAGGGTGTAATGACTGAGGAGACCTGGAGGGGGGGGAAAAAAAAAGACAGCTAGCTTCCCTCTGAGGACAGTCATTAAGCATCAGAGGTCCGGTCAAGCAGGACCCCACACCGAAGCCACCCCGGCCTCCCCGGCTGCACGCCCTGTGCCTCCCCGCGGAGGGCAGCTCGCCCGCGCAGGCCCTGCGGGCGGAGGAGGCCCCAGGCTGCAGCCCTCCCCTCCTGGAGCGGCTCCTCTGCCTCACCTTTCGCCAGCCCGCCAGGCTCCTGACAAACCCCATTCTGCCTTGTTCAGCTCAGATGTTACCCTTTCCATGTTGCTTTTATTCTTGGACCCACTCTTTCCTCTGCGGAAGATGAGGACGCCTAACATTTATGCGCCTATTGTGTAGCCACCATGTGCGACATACAGTCGCTTGAGTCTCAGATCTAGGAATAGCTGGGCTTCTTCAGAACTCCTCTGCGTTTAGCTCGGCGCTCTGAGTCATAACTAACCATATTTCCTTTCTTTACCGCTTTGGATGCTGAGAATCTTAAAGCCGAATTTGTGCCCCCATCACTAGCAATTATATAGACTCTTAAGATGGGATCCAAAATTCTAAACTTGTCTCCTGTTTTACCTATCCTTGATTTTAAAATGTGTTATAAAAGAAAAGGTCATTATGTTAATTTTTATTTTGAGTAGGTAAATCCAAATCCTATCTGAAATGGGTCATGATACAAATAAAAAGTTAGAAGTATTATATATACGTTGTGTGTGTGTGTGTGTGTGTGTGTGTGGTTTGCATGATAATCTTGCAAGTTGCAAGGCAAGTGGAGCTCAAAGAATTTACATCACTTATTCAAGATAAAAGCTAGGTGTCAGATCAACATCTGACTGATTTCAGATTTCAAGCCTTTGACAGTCAAAATTGCCTATACAGGCGGACTTGCTTATTTTGTATCAGGCTTTGTGCTGCTTATCCTCAGAATATTATCTCATTTATCCTGACAACCATCCTACAAAACAGCCACAATGATTACAGACGTTTAAGAGATGAAGAAATTGAGGCTCAGAGAGATCAAATGTTTGTCCGAAGGTTCTCCGCATGCTAAGATTCAAATCCAAACGCCTGAGCTTGGAATCTCTGCACTTTTTTCAGGTTCTTTAACTTACAATAGAGATAAACATATAAAAGGGCTTCCCAGGGGGCGCTAATGGTAAAGAACCTGCCTGCCAGTGCAGGAGACACAAGAGACGCAGATTCGATCCCTGGGTCGGGAAGATCCCCTGGAGGAGGGCTTGGCAACCTTCCTGCCTAGAGAATCCCATGGACAGAGGAGCCTGGAGGGCTACAGTCCATAAGGTCACAAACAGTCGGGCACGACTGAAGCGACTTAGCACGCACGCAAACATATAAAACGCCAGACTCCTAATTGTTTGACTTATTTGGAATGCCCAACTGCCTGATTAAATCACAAAGGCTTATCCGCCGACAAATCCTAGTGGAGAAATGGGTGTCTGGGTAGAAGTAGGTATTTCTGAGTTTCACAGTTCTTCATGGAGCAGATGGATCAGAAACACAAAGTCTGTGTGCGATACTGGATTTTAAATACCAGCCTGAGCACTGACAGAGGAAGATACCTCGCACCCAAGGGGTGGAAATGAAAGCCTTTGGAAAGGGCAGTGCTGCTCACAGGCGCCATCTGGCAGTCGAGGTGAGAAATTGCTCCCAGAAAGAAACCCACACACAAAATGGAATTGCCCCAAAGTATGAAGTAGTCATGTATGGACCTGAGAGTTCGACCAGAAAGAAGGCTGAGTGCTGAAGAACTGATGTTATTGAACTGTGGTGCTGGAAAAGAGTCTAGAGAGTCCCTTGGATAGCAAGGAAATCCAACCAGTCAATCCTAGAGGAAATCAGTCCGGAATATTCATTGGAAGGACTGATGTTGAAGCTGAAACTCCAATACTTTGGCCACCTGATGGGAAGAACGGACTCATTGGGAAAAGACCCTGATGCTGGGAAAGATTGAAGGCAGGAGGAGAAGGGGACGACAGAGGATGAGACGGTTGGATGGCATCACCAACTCCATGGACATGAGTTTGAGCAAATTCTGGGACATAGTGAAGGACAGGGAGGCCTGGCATGATGCACTCCACGGGGTTGCAAAGAGTCGGACACGCCTGAGTAACTGAACAATGAAGTATAATGCCTTGGGCCTCTTATGTTCTGAGCACATAATGTACATATTTTTCTATGTACATAATGTACATATTTTCTACATACCCATCCTTAGGGAGATATGATTACCTTTATTTTATAAATGAGCATTTTGAAACTCAAAGATACTAAGTATCTTGCCTTAAGAAGCTTGACCACAGTTTGCAGAGCCTCCCTCAACCTCTATTTCCGCTAGACCAGGCAAACTCTCAGAAGTTCCTCAGGCCTCCTGCCTTCTCTAGTCCTTCTCAGCTGGAATTACAGGTGGTCTACACTCCACCTTAAGCCGTTTGTCCAGGCAGGAACCACATTAGCAGAAAGATCAATAGGGCTGGTGTTCCCCTTGCCTACAGTTGCCTGATTCACAGCATAGAACTCCTGCCCCGGGGACTATGTCAGACGCTCCACCCTGAACTGCAGGGCGCTGTTACCCCATGCTACCCTCAACAGCTCCCCTCCCAGGGAGTGGGCGATGCTGGATTCTCCTCTCTTTGTCCACTAATCATTGACGAGGTGCTCTCTGGGTTACAGAATAAAAGAAAAAAATGTCCTCATCCTCTCCTTTCTCCTTCTATCCCGAACTATCCACCACAGCTCTGAGTGCGGCTGGGAACTCTGGTCTCGTTGACCCCCACGACACCACCCCAGGAGCTGTTGAGCAGGGGGCCCAGGCGAGGCCACAGGGGAACCAGCCTCTGCAGCGAGACCACTTCCCCAGACCACCCCTCCCGGCCCCGCCTCACCCGGGAACTGCTGAGGCTGCAGATGAATTCTTCCTCATCATTGTCCTCTGGAGAATATGCGCAGAGATGAGAAAAAGGCTAGAAACTTGAGGGCAGACCTATGCTGCCTCAATTTTCGAAAAGAGACAGTGATGCCTCCTTGATAGTCCACTAAGTATAACATCCTTTAGAAACAAAGGATGTGTGAACAGTAAAGAAACAGTGAAGCATGAGAGCCGGAAACATTTACTATGAATAAATCATGTGAAATTAGCCAACTTACCTTTTGAGAAAGAAGTTTTCTTACTGGGAGATTTTGTCATGCCAGTGGCACAGTTTGGAAGCACAAGGATTCCAAAAATTTTAATGCAGGACAAGTGCCCCTGGAGGGGTACCCAGTGAAATACAAAAAGGCTGGTCTCTGCTATGACTTGGCCAGTGAATTAAACGAAACCACGAGGCATCCTTACTGATGCAGGATTCACAGTTATTTGACATATTGGAACAACCACAATAAAGAAAAATGGAATTTAATTAGTGGAAATGAAAAGTCTTAGGCCTCCTTAAAAACAACTAAGGGAAACTGTTCCTGGCTACTACAGGAAGGAGAAGCCAGAAGCTCAAGACAAAAGATCAAGGCTTTTGACCACCACAAGCCAAGTGTGAGACTGTGATGCCATCGCTTAGAAAGTCCTGCAGCCGGGCTTCCAGTTTGCACAACGGCAGAATGGAGCCTTGCGAAAATCTGCTCTTCCACAAAGCAGGAGGAACACTGAATCAGTGTTTTTAGAACTATGGAAATGAACAAACGTCTTACAACAATCCAAGGAATATTTATTCAGGAAAAATGTCTGGCTCTCATCAAAAACATTGTGCTTTGTGCATTTAAACTTGTCCTATTCCCGTTTCCCTCATATTTATACGAATATATATGTATATGTTTCCCCGGAGGAGGAAATGGCAACCCACTGCAGTATTCTTGCCTGGAGAAATCCATGGACAGAGGGGCCTGGCGGACTACAGTCCATGGGGTCGGACACGACTGAGCGAGTCTCAGTCATATGTACATATCTAGATATATATACATGTATATGATCTTAGCAATGCCCCGGTACATAACCACCACTTAATAAATATTAGCCTAAAGATAATGCTTCCTTCTTCTTCCCCTTGCTGTAGTTGTTGTGCCTCCAAATACGTATGCATATCTGTATATGCATATACACAGTATATAATACCATACATAGCATATATGTATATTCACAGTACATCCAGAGTATAGTAGTTTTGCCTCCATATATGATCAATTGCTAGATCCCCTTCATTTTTCTTTCCTAGTTTTCATAGGAGCTAGAAAATCCTGGCAGAAGTAGTGGCCTCCTAGTCCATGCTAGGGCTCCCATGTACAGGGCTGGGGCAGGCTAGGTTGTCTCCGGGAAGTGAGACAAGTGTGAATTATAACTTAGGATAAGAAGCAAGATTAACACATAAGTGTGGCTTAGACCCTGAACCTGTGCTGGCGTAAGAAGAGGGCAGAACACGACGGGCAGGAGAAGCAGGGCAAGCGGGAGGAGGGTGAGGGGCCCAGGCTGCAGGGAGCTCAGGAAGCCTGCAGGCTGCACCCCTCTGCCCCCCTCCGCGTCCTCACCGGCATCCTTCACCCTGAATCTCCATCCACCCACTGTGCTCTCTGGATCACTGAAGGGGCTTGCAAACTGTGCTACCCAGAGGTACACCCAAGGGTCTCCCAACATTTAATTATAAAAATTGTGGCCAGTTTACCGTTTGGAGCTGCAAGAAGGTAATAAAGAGGCACAGTAGGTGAAGACCTGGGTCCCACACTCGTGTTTCAGCCAGAACAACAGCTTCATTTTCACTTCTCTTAACTACTGGAGTTTCTCTTAAAATTTAGCTTTGTTAAGAGTTTTCACTGCAAGTGTTTGGCCTCACATTGGTCTCCTGCAACACTGCCTGGTCGTCTCTGACTTTTGCCACTCTTTTCCCCTGCACTCTGCTCTAAATAAATCATGCCAACTGCTTCTTCATTAAGGTACCTACTTCCTGCTCCAGAATATCTGTTGACTTTTTATTATTCTCTGAACAAGTCAAACCCCCAGCTGAGCCCCTGGGCCCTCTTCAATCAGAATGAAAGGAATGGGGTAATACCTGATGCTATTGAGAACCCTTAGTGCTTGGCAGGCACTCAATACGTAGATACCAACTTATGATATTTGATTGTAATTCAAGAGAACTTTGCATCCTCCCAACTTCTAGAATACCAACCACCTTGCACACAGGGCCTTCACAGCATACTTCATTGTACACAGCTCAGTTTCCATGGGGAAGCAACTGGGCGATGTTTAGGAAGACTCTGAATTTCTACCTTCTGCAGAAAATGACGTGGTAATGTTTAGAAAGTGCCTTCAACTGCCACCTTCTGTTGTCTGGAAAAATACCTACTTCTGGCTGGTCCTCGATGGAACTGTTGGAATGATCCAACTGAATCCCTGGAGTGGCTCATCACTACACCTGGCTCTTGGTGCCCCCTTGTGGCGATCTGTTGCTATGCAGCGTCCAACCAGAGAAGGGAGAGCTATTTAGCGGGTGTTGACTCGGAGACGAACATCACGGGGGAATTAGCTCCTTTATCCTCACCGAGCTCCTCTGAGGTTGCTGCCGTTAGTTTCATAACTTATTCTAAGTACCATAACTAACAAGCGGCAGAATAGAAACTTGGACCCAAGCTGTTAGACCAGGGCTTGTGCTCCTGACAGCTATGCTAACATGCCAAGAGACATTAGAGGAGGCATATAAGGATGAATTAAGAGATAGACATTCTGGAATAATGGAGTAGAAAGCTTGGCATGCTTTCTCCCAAGTAAAATAACGACTGAACTCAGGTTATTGTTTAAAACAGTCATCATTGAAAGCCTCTGGAAAGATGCCCAATGGGGATATAGCAAAAGAGAAACATTTATTCAAGAAAATCTAAAGTCTCTCAATAAAAACAGTGAAAACCCGTGGTATGTGAGCCCCACTCTGTTCCACTGCCCTCCCCACTAGCTCGAAGTTTTGGAAGTTCAGCCCAGAGCACGTGTAGCCAAACGCTGCATTTCTCCTGAGACGTGGGTCTAGGGCTGCGGTTTGACCCCAGAGGAGGCAGGAGGCTGCTGTTTCTCAGCTTTCAGCCCCATTTTGCAGAAGCTGCATTCCAGAAAGTCATGCCAAGAGGACTAGGTCTTCCTCTTCTCATCCAGCCCCACCTGTGGGGCAGAAGCTCTTCCCCAGGCAAGTTGAGGGTCCCAGGGCCCTGGTTGCCCACACTTGCAGGGCAGAGATGATACGGGTGTCCACACCGCCTCCCACAGAACACACTTGTTAAGCAAGGACATCCCTTTGGGAAGAGCGGCTCTCTGGCCCAGCTTCAGTGCACTGCTACCACTCATCTGAACCTCGTGGGAAAGGCAGGCCGCAAGAAGGAACAGCTCCATAGTTCTGACTTTATTTGGAATAAAGAGTGGAGAGCTTCCTTCCTAAAAGCATAGCTGAAAATACCCGTGATCTTCATGGAGAACAAGGGAAGAGACTGTTATCTGCAGGATACAGGCAAAATGGTGGACCAGCCAGAAGCCTAATCGAGAGAACCAGGGAGAGAGAAGCCCAGCAGAGCATCCCACTGGTCACAGCCGGCTCTGGGGGTCACTCTGCTCGCCTCGGGAAGCGTCAGAGCAGGGCGAGGACAGGGGCGTCACTGGGACGTGGAGAGGAGACGGTCCGGAGTGGGGAGTGTGGCGGGCGGGCCGGAGGGGAAGCCCGCACGTGGAAAGGAGGCCTGGAGACCGACTGCTCCTCTGAGCTAAGCACGAGGGGAGAAGAGAAGGGGGCGGAGCTCGGGGGCGAAGTGTCACTAGTTTGTAAGGTTTTTAAAGTGGGGGCTCTTCCATCCTTTGTGTGTGGACAGGATTGTGTGTGACCCGGGTAAGAAGGGGTAATTCATGACGTATGATGTAGAAGGGGTGTGGCCTTGGAGTGGGGAAACCCAGGCACATGGAGAGGACGGCCTTGCAGAGGATGAAGAGCAGGAGGAGGAGGAGGAGGGGGGAGAGGAGGAGGGGGAGGGGGAGGGGGAGGAGGAGGGGGGGGAGGGGGAGGAGGAGGAGGGTGCCTGCTCTCCTGGACCAGACAGGAAAGAAGCTGGATGCAGACACAGGACGATGTCCTGCATGGTCAAGGAAAGACGGGCGCACTCCCACGTGATGCCCTGGGTTTTAACGAGGAAAACATAGAGATACGCCTGGGAAATCTGAGGAGTGAACCAAAGGGGTGGGGTCAAGCTGATCGACAGAGAGCGTGGGAATCCCCGGCAGCATAGTGTACCCAGCTGAAGTCAATTACTCAGCTCTTCATTTAAAGTGACAACAATTGGCTTCAACTCGTGGCTTTCTGTGGCTATTCCTGGAAAAGTTGGTATATAGAAACTGCTCCACCTATGAGGTGCGTGTGATGAGAGGAAAGAAGGGTAAGAGACACAGTGGAGGGGGGTGGTGGGCGGTGGTGATGGAACGATCCATGAACCGTAAGTGAGGGAGATTGACGTGATATCAAGAAAAGGCAGATGAACAAAAGAAAAAATAAGTCAGCTCAATTCAGTTCAGTCGCTCAGTCGTCTCTAACTCTTTGCAACACCATGGACCACAGCACACCAGGCTTTCCTGTCCATCACCAACTCCCAGAGTTTACTCAAACTCATGTCCATCGAGTCGGTGATGCCATCCAACCATCTCATCTTCTGTTGTCCCCTTCTTCTCCTGCCCTCAGTCTTTCCCAGCATCAGGGTCTTTTCAAATGAGTCCGTTCTTCCCATCAAGTAGCCAAAGTATTAGAGCTTCAGCTTTAGCATCAGTCCTTCCAGTGAATATTCAGGACTGATCTCCTTTAGGATGGACTGGTTGTATCTCCTTGCTCTCCAAGGGACTCTCAAGAGTCTTCTCCAACACCACAGTTCAAAAGCATCAATTCTTCAGAGCTCAGTTTTCTTTATGGTCCAAATCTCACATCCATACATGACCTCTGGAAAAACCATCGCCTTGACTAGACGGACCTTTGTTGGCAAAGTAATGTCTCTGCTTTTTAATATGCTGTCTAGGTTGGTCATAGCTTTTCTTCCAAGGAGTAAGCATCTTTTAATTTCATGGGCTGCAGTCACCATCTGCAGTGATTTTGGAGCCCAAGAAAATTAAGTATCACTGTTTCCCCATCCATTTGCCATGAAGTGATGGGACTGGATGCCATGATCTTTGTTGTTTGAATGTTGAGTTTTAAGCCAACTTTTTCACTTTCCTCTTTCACTTTCATCAAGAGGCCCTTTAGTTCTTCTTCACTTTCTGCCATAAGGGTGGTGTCATCTGCGTATCTGAGGTTGTTGATATTTCTCCCAGGAATCTTGATTCCAGCTTGTGCTTCATCTAGCCCAGCATTTCGCATGATATACTCTGCATATACGTTAAATAAGTAGGGTGATAATATACAGCCTTGACGTACTCTTTGTCTAACTTAATGAAACTATGAGCCATGCTGTGTTAGTTCAGATCAGTTCATTTCAGTCACTCAGTCATGTCTGACTCTTGGCGATCCCATGAATCGCAGCAAGCCAGGCCTCCCTGTCCATCACCAACTCCCAGAGTTCACTCAAACCCACGTCCATCGAGTCGGTGATGCCATCCAGCCATCTCATCCTCTGTCGTCCCCTTTTCCTCTTGTCCCTTATCCCTCTCAGCATCAGAGTCTTTTCCAATGAGTCAACTCTTTGCATGAGGTGGCCGAAGTCCTGGAGCTTCATCTTTAGCCTCATTCCCTCCAAAGAAATCCCAGGGCTGATCTTCAGAATGGGCTGGCTGGATCTCCTTGCAGTCCAAGGGACTCTCAGGAAGTGTAGGGCCCCCCAAAATGGACGGATGGGTCATGCTGGAGAGTTTTGACAAAATGTGGTCCCCTGGAGAAGGGAATAGCAAACCACTTCATACTGTTCAGTATGAACAGTATGAAAAGGCAAAACATAAAGGTTGGAAGAATAGATTAGAGGTCTCCATGAGGCTGAAGAATTCCTGGCAAGAGAGGAAGATGTGGTCCATAAATCAGATCATCACGTACTTGGAGACAAAGTCCGTGGTGGAATCTCAGGCTCCCAGGCTGCAGCGCTGCTAAGGAAGGTCGGTGAGTGGATGGGTGGGGCGCTGGGCGAGCTGCTTGCCTGCCTGCAGAAGGGAAGTCCCTGAGCTGAGTCCCTGGACCAGGAGACAAAGCCCGCAGATCACAGGCTAGAGTCTGGAGGTAACGTGACCACAGAGCAAGAGGAAAGAAGGCAACAGAGGGCAGCACGTGCCCCAAGGGAGCTGGGTTTGCTGTTGCTATTGTATGTTTTTTTGTTGTTTGTTTAACACCAAGGTAGGGGAATAACTGTAGGAAGCAGCAAGGACCCACGTGGAGGACCGTTCTCCCATCAGACCCCGAGCTGCGGGAGAGTGAGGGCCACACACTGGCTGGGGTCTCAACTCTGGCAGAGAGGTGAGGGAATTCTCAGAGGAGTATCTGAGGATGGATGAGTCTGCTGATCACTCAGTGGAAGTTCTTGGGGGGAGAGTTAAGAGGTAGAGGGAGAGGAGGAGTTAAGGGTTGGCTGGATGGGGTGGGGGCTGCGTAAAGACAGGCTTTTATTTTTCAAAACAGCATTAACTTTGCTGATTGTTTGGTAGATGACTTATATAATTTGTTAGTGACATACGTTTGTGGTCAGTCATCTCTGACTCTTTGTGACCCCATGGACTGTAGCCTGCCAGGCTCATGTCCATGGAGTTTTCCAGACAAGAATACTGGAGTGGGCTGCCATTTCCTCCTCCAGGGGAATCTTGCCCACCCAGGGACTGCATCTGCATCTCCTCCATTGGCAGGAGGATTCTTTACCTCTGAGCTGCCTGGGAAGCCAGCAACATTTATATGTATATAAAAATTATCTCCTCCTACTCAAAAAACTGACTACAGAAAATTCCATTGGCCTCCAACTTTATTTTATTTTTCTAGCATATTTTAATGGCTTCCTCTGCTCTTTTAGACATTGTGGGCCCTCAGTGGTAGTTGTAGTTTTGACTAGATTCAGCCCATTTGGAAAACAAACCATTAAGAAGTGCATTTGGGCTTCGTTTTGTGAAAGAAACAAAAAACCCCCTACAGTATCTATTTCATTAGCACATCAGGCCCTGGGGAGAGGTGAGAATACTCTGGAAAGAAAAGAACAGCAGGACTAGGGAAGAGATCAGCCAAGCCCCAAAATTCAATTTTGCTCTTTCCAGACCACACCTCAGTCAGAGCAGCTGGACTAGATAAGGCTCTCTGGTTAAGATGCTGAGATTGATATTCAGATGAAAGGTAATGTGAGGAGGACTTTCTCTCTCAGGTTGAGAAGTGTTTTCTTTAGGGAAAAATAGCAGGCACAACAAAGGAAGTGCTGAGGCTTTCAAAGAAAATGAGAACAGCAGAGGATGATGGAGAAAATAGTTTAAATGTCCCAAAGAAAGGCTGTGCTTGTCTGCACAGGTCAGGTCTGCCTGACAGTCAAGTCAGAAATGTGTCCAGCCGTCTGCAGCTCTGAATTCATGATAACAAATCCCCTGCAATGGTTCAGCTTTTGATTGCCTCAGCAATGGCATTGTGTGTGACCACAGAGACCCAGCTACTCTTCCTCTTGCTAAGAAACGCTTAGAGCCATTCACTGGGGCCTGAAATAAAGATATTACATTGATAAATTAAATGGAATAATATATCCAGCTTGCCTAGCACATGGGAAGGCTACTTTCTTTCCACTTCCGTTATTATACAAGCACAGTGAAACAATGGAGACACACATTGCTCTGAAGAATTGCTTTTCCCTCTGAATTTTAAAATTGCAGTCACTGTAATACTGAGACTATCATTGCTCTCGTTGACTCTACATCAGCCTCTTGGCACTGGCTGGAATTCGGTGTGAAGTGAGTCTTTTCTTGGCCTCGCCCCAGCAGGCTTGGTGATGCAGCCTGGTCTAGAAAGTGGTCTTACAGCAATTGTGGTAATTACCATCCGGATTGAGATGCTCCTGCACGTCAGTTAGGTGCTGTACTGGGCAGGCGTTCTCCCCATTTCCCAGAACCTCTGTTGAGTGAGGTAGCAGCATCCTGGTCTAATGGGTGAAGAAGCTGAAGCTTAGGAGAGTCTTGGCCAAGACTGTTTTATTCATGATGAAATTCATAAATAAAAGGTTTTATTACTTCCCTGGTAGTTCAGACGGTAAAGCGTCTGTCTACAATGCGGGAGACCTGGGTTTGATCCCTGGGTCGGGAAGATTCCCTGGAGAAGGCAATGGCAACCCACTCCAGTACTCTTGCCTAGAAAATCCCATGGATGGAGGAGCTTGGTGCAGGCTCCTGTCCATGGGGTCGCAGAGTCCGGCACGACTGAGCTACTTCACTTCACTATGTCAGTGGTGAAGCATAGCTAAGCCTTGATTAGAATCTTCTGAAGAATTTTAAACTCTTTTCAAACTATTTTTTAAGCTTGGGTCACTGTGATCCAACACCAAAGGCATACCGTTGAAAATGGCAGGTGGGAATTCTTGCCCATCTTACCTTTTTTCTTTTTTTGGCGGTGCCGGGTCTTCGTGATGCACTGGGCTTTTTCCCAGCTGTGGCTAGCAGGGGCTTCCCTTGCTTGCGGTGCCTGGGCTGCGTGCCGCCGAGGCTTCTCTTGCGGAGGAGCACCGGCTCCGGCCTATGATTTCAGTAGTGATGGCTCGAGGGCTCTGAAGGGCTCAGTAGCTGCATTGCTCTGGCTCAGTCACTCCGAGGCATGTGGGATCTTCCTGGATCCCAGACCACGGATCAAACCCATGTCCACTGCACTGGCAGGCAGATTCTTAACCACTAGACCACCGGGGAAGTCCAGGAGGCAGATTTAATATATATTTAAAAATATTTTTAAAAATATATTTAAAAATATTTTTAAAAAATATATTTTTTTATTCTGGTTATGCCGGGTATTTGTTGCTGCGTGGAAGCTTCTTCTAGTTGGTGTGGGCGGGGGCTCCCACCAGAAGCCTGGTGGTCACGGGCGTCTCATCGGGGTGGCTTTTCTTGCCGTGAAGCATAGGCTCCAGGAACACTTCAGTGGTTGCACTGCGTGGGTTCAGTAGCTGTGGCTCGCAGGCGCTAGGGCACGGGCTCAGTTGTTGTGGCGAAAAGCTTTAGCTGCTCCGGCCAAGTGGGATCTTCCCGGACCAGGGCGCCAACCCGTGTTCCCCGCACTGGCAGGCAGATCGCTATCCACAGCACCACCAGGGAAGTCCCTATCTTCTCTTTCTTGGACACTGCTGATTTTGATCAAAACATAGCTTCAACTCTAGGGGTCTGCCCTTGGGTTTTCCCTTGTCCTTTGCCACTGTCTCTGGGCAACCTCACTTATGCTTAGGGCTTTAAATGCCAACTCCATTCTGATGACTTCCAAGTCTTTAATTACAGTTCAATCTCTTCCCTGAGTGCCAACCCATTTAGTCTTATAAAACTTAATTTTTGTTGGTTAACATGTACATTTTACACTTAGCAACAGGTGTAAACTCTGAAACATCCATCGGAAAAGAATGTCCTTGAGGCGCTTGCACAAGAGGATATCAATACACATTCACACAGTGACATTTCAGACAGATAAGTGCCGTTATAGCAGGTCACCAAATAGGAAAGATAGAAAGCATGAGCAGAGAGCATGCGAAATGAAATACAAATGTAGAGACTGACCGTCATTTGAAGCCAACCCATTTATATCCAGCTACTCATGAGATGTTTCCTCCTGGGTATTCCTAAGGGACCTCAAGCTGAATATACCCCAAACCAAACCCATACCATTCTCCCAAGCAAGTGTCCCCTCTTCCAGTTTCCATATACCTGGACAGTCATGGCTGGGACCAGCAGGTCACAGAATTCTCCCATTCCGTCTCTTTTCCTGTATCTTGTTGGTGGCCCAGTCCTGCAGAGGAGAGATTCTTGGAATAAGGTCTCCAAACCACTGCAGCAACTCCGTCTGGAAACAAGTTAGAAATAACGATGCTTGGGCTCCATCCTTGTTCAGAATGAGCATCTTTGGGGCTGGGACCAGTAATCTGTGGTGTAACAAACCATCCATGTATTCTGGTGATGCTCTAAACTGACCTTGTTTATTAGCCCTCTAATTACTCCATTCCGGAAGCTCCTAAGTCAGGTCCTCCTCTTCTCGCACCTGAATGAGTACAATCATTTCCTAACCATGTACCTTTCTCCAGCTTCAGACCCCTATGAACTTCCTCTCCTTTCTTGCCAGCATGCTCCCTCCAAATGAAAATTTGATCATGTCTCTACCACACATATTAGGTTGGTGCAAAAGTAATTCCATTTTGCAATGTTCCAAATAGGAAAATAAGTACGTCAAGGCTGTATATTGTCACCCTGCTTACTTAACGTATATGCAGAGTACATCATGAGAAACGCTGGTCTGGAAGAAGCACAAGCTGGAATCAAGATTGCCTGGGGAAATATCAATAACCTCAGATATGCAGATGACACCACCTTTATGGCAGAAAGTGAAGAACTAAAGAGCCTCTTGATGAAAGTGAAAGAGGAGAGTGAAAAAGTTGGCTTAAAACTCAACATTCAGAAACTAAGATCATGGCATCTGGTCCCATCACTTCTGGCAAATAGATGAGGAAATAGTGGAAACAGTGGCTGACTTTATTTTTCCGGGCTCCAAAATCACTGCAGATTGCAGTGATTTTGTGATTGCAGCAATGAAATTAAAAGACGGTTACTCCTTGGAAGGAAAGTCATGAACAACCTAGACAGCATATTAAAAAGCAAAGACATTACTTTGCCAACAAAGGTCCGTCTAGTCAAGGCTATGGTTTTTCGAGTGGTCATATATGGATGTGAGAGTTGGACTATAAAGAAAGCTGAATGCTGAAGAATTGATGCTTTTGAACTGTGGTGTTGGCGAAGACTCTTGAGAGTCCCTTGGACTTCAAGGAGATCCAAGCAGTCCATCCGAAAGGAGATCACTCTTGGGTGTTCATCGGAAGGACTGATGTTGAAGCTGAAACTCCAATACTTTGGCGACCTGATGTGAAGAGCTGACTCATTTGAAAAGACCCTGATGCTGGGAAAGATTGAGGACAGGAGGAGAAGGGGACAACAGAGGATGAGATGGTTGGATGGCATCACCGACTCAATGGACATGAGTTTGGGTGGACTCTGGGAGTTGGTGATGGACAGGGAGGCCTGGCATGCTGCGATTCATGGGGTCACAAAGAGTTGGACACAACTGAGCGACTGAACTGAACTGAATGTTGAACTTTGCCATTTGATATTGGAATACATTCATAAATAAATGTGTTTATGCTATACATCATTTTAATGCACATTTCTCGCTTTTTTTTTTTGCCAATGACTTATTACTTGCTGTGTATTTTATATTTATTTTAGACTATGGAAGTGATGTTAGACAAAAAGCAAATTTGAGTAATTTTCTTATTCGAGTTCAAAATGGATTGTAAAGCAGCAGAGACCAGCTTGCAACACCAGTAACACGTTTGGCCCAGGAACTGCTATTGAATGTACAGTGCAGTGGTGGTTCAAGAAGCAACCTTTGCAAAGAAGGTTCAAGAAGCAACTTCTTTGCAAAGAAGACAAGAGCCTTGAAGATGAGGGTGTGGTGGCTGACCACTGGATGTTGACAGTGACCAACTGAGAGCTATCATTGAAACGGATCCTCTTACGACTACATGAGAAGCTGCTGAAGAACTCAACGTCGACTGTTTCACAGTCATTTGACATTTGAAGCAAATTGGAAAGGTGGAAAGATTCAATAAGTGGGTGCCTCATGAGCTGACTGAAAGTAAAAAAAAACAACAACATAGTTTTGAAGTGTTGCTTTCTCTTTTCCTATGCAGCCACTGTGAACAGTTTCTCAATTGGATTGTGACATGTGATGAAAAGTGGATTTTATACAACAACTAGTGATGACCAGCTCAGTGGCTGGACCGAGAAGAAGCTCCAAAGCACTTCCCCAAGTCAAACTTGCACCACAAAAAGGTCATAGACATTCTTTGATGGTCTGCTGCCCATCTGATCCACTACAGCTTTCTGAATCCTGGCAAAACCATTACATCTGAGAAGTATGCTCAGCAAACCAGTAAGATGCATTGAAAATTGCAATGCCTGCAGCCAGCACTGGTTAACAGAAAGGGCCCAATTCTTCTCCAGGACAACACCCGACTGTAGGTCACCCAGCCAATACTTCAAAAGTTGAACAAATTGGGCTATGAAGTTTTGCCTCATCTGCCATATTCACCTAACCTCTTGCCAACTGACTACCACTTCTTCAAGCATCCAAAAACTTTTTGCAGGAAAAATGCTTCCACAACCAATAGGAGGCAGAAAATGCTTTCCAAGAGTTTGTCAAACCCTGAAGCACAGACTTTCACATTACAGAAGTAAACAAATTTATTTCTCATTGGCAAAAATGTATTGATTGTAATGGGTCCTATTTTGATTAATAAAGATGTGTTTGAACCTAGTTATAATGATTTAAAATTAATAATCCAAAACTGCAATTACGTTTGCACCAACCTAATAACTTTCTTCAAAGTTTCCCCAGTGCCTAAGGGGCACTCTTCCCAAGAAAATATAATGTAGGCTCATAGAATTATTTAATGTGGCTACTAGAAAATTTTTTAAGTTGAAAAAGAAACTGGACTTCCCCAGTGGGGCAGTGGATGAGAATCCACCTGCCAGGGCAGGGGACGTGGGCTCACTCAGTCCCTGGTCCAGGAAGATCCCACCTGCCTCGGAGCAGCTAAGCCCATGTGCCAGAACTGCTGAGCCCACGTGCTGCGACTCTCGAAGCCCAAGTGCCTCTAGGCGTCTGTGTTCCGCAAGGGAAGGCCCTGCAATGAGCCACAGGGAAGAGTAACCCCCAACTAGAGGAAGCCCTCACGCGTCAGTGAAGACCCAGTGAAACTAAAGCTAATTAATTAAAAAAGAAAAAGAAAGAAAGAAACCGAAAGATCCCACACGCCACAAGTAATGATCCCGAGTGCTGCAACTAAGATCCAGCACAGCCAAATAAATAAATAAATATTATACAAATAAATGAATTTAAATCATGGTGATTAAAATCCTATATATCTAAATATTATTTCAACAAGCAATTAATATAACTAATAAGGTACTTTACTTTTTTCCCAAGTCATTGAAATCTGGTCGATATCTTCATGCTTACTGTGTATCTCATTTCAGATGTTTTCTTGGAAAGTATTCGGCTTATATTTAGATTTCATAAAATTTGCAAGTTGAAAGAGTAGATGTACTTATCCAAGGTGCTCCAAATGTACTTACGGGCTTTTTGATAGCTGAATTGAATACCACTTTTAAAATTTAAATGAATTAAAAATGAACTTCTCAGTCAAGCGACCACATTTCTAATGCTCTCTAGTTGCACCCGGCAACTATCTCAGTGCCCCCGCTCCCCGCCCCGCTTCCCTGAATGGCTCATCACAAGGAAGTGCATTTCCTGAGATACTTCAGTCGTTTCGTGCCTCAGGACACTCCCCCCATGACACCTCCTTCCCTTCAGTTCTCTCTCCCTCATCTCCTTCTTGATGTGACAAAACCCACTTATTTTTTAAAGTCAGCCCAAGAGACACCTCCTCCGTTAAGCCTCCATCTCTGCTCCCCAGGACTGACCAATCCTTCTCTGAGCTGAACTGTATCAGCTTCTAAGACTCATATAAATACTGAATTTTATTTGCTTGCTCATATTTCTTTTTTTAATTAAAAGTGTTTATTTTATATTGGCATATAGTTGAGTAACAATGTTGTGTTACTTTCAGGCGTACAACAAAGTGAATCAGTTATACATACACATGCTTACATATCTCTTGTTGCTAGTTAGTAAACTCCTGAAATCTTGTTATTCAAGAACACCACCTCCACATACTCTCCTCCACGGACCTGAAGGGCAGTGGTTCACTATCACTGAAGAATTAGTAAAAATTGTAGCTATGGGAGATGATGGCTCTGTTACTTAATGTGATTGTATTAATCCTTTCACAGTGTATACATGTATCAGAACATCACACTGTATATCTTAAATCATATTGTACAACCTAAATATATACACATTTTTAAAAAAATATGTATTTTATTGAGGTATAGTTGACTTACAATGTTTCAGGTGCACAGCAAGGTGATTCAGTTATACAAATACATACATATTATTTTTGAAATTATTTTCCATCATCGGTTGTTACAAGGTGTTGACTCTGGTTCTCTATGCTATACGGTAAACCTTTGTGGCTTGTTGCATATTTATTTTTTAATTAGAAATCTAGCATTCTATTCACACTAAGTCAAACAAATGGAATCAAAATGTCATAATTTTTAAATTAGGCAAAAACTCATAAGTTTTCTAAAATATATATATTGTATTTATTTTTATATATGTATACCAAAGCTTTTCTATTACACTTGATAAAGGCTTGAGGAAGATTAAAAACAAAGAAGAGATGGAGACATTGGAGAACAAAAACTAAATGAAATGGGAGCACCAAATATGAAATAGAAAAAGTGAGATAAACTAGGTAAAAGTAAAAGATCATCATACAGTACTGTTTTTTTTTTTTAAACATGACTGCTCATTAGAAACATATCTGGAGCTCTGGAGGAAAAAAGCAATACCTGAGCATTTGTATGTTTCAAAAAATTTCAATATAATTCTGATATGCACCTTGATTTTATTTTTTTAATTTTATTTTTAATTAGAGGATAATTACAATATTTTGACGGTTTCTGCCATACATCAACAAGAATCGGCCATAGGTTTACATATGTCTCCTCTCTCTTGAACCTCCCTCCCCATCCCTTCCCTCTAGGTTGTAACAAAGGACTGGGCAGCAAAAAGATACAGATAGAAAGAAGAGACATTTGGACACAGTGGGGGGAGGAAAGGGTGGGCTGATTTGCGAGAGTAGCTCTGGAACATAGACATTACCAGATGTAAAACAGATCACCAGTGGGAATTTGCTGTATGACACAGGGCACTCCCTACTTTTTGTTTTAGGATAAGGTCCTATAATGTGATTCCTGGAGTAGTCACAGCCTTCTTGAGACTATGAGGACACAAGCCTGAGGCACCTTGATTTTAAAAAGCAATCACAGGTTTTTCTATTATATCCTAGTTTTGGTGCTATGGAGTTCTATTATTTTTCTGTTGACCAATCATGACACAATGATATTAAGTGAGTAATAAGAGTCATAATCACAATAGTAAAAGAAGTTTGTCAGTTTTCACAATCGTCAGTCAAAAAATAAATGATTAATTACAATTGCAAGCCATAATGGGACCATGATTAATTTAACAATATGAAATAATTACAGTAATTACATACAAGTTGGCGGCGGAGGGGAGCGTCAAGCGGAGCGATGTGGTAAGTGGAAATGCATACGTGCACGTGTTTTCATCCACCCAGCTAGTCTGTGACTTTTGGTTGGTGCATTTAACCCATTGACATTCAAGGTAATTATCAATATGTAGGATACTATTTGGAGAAGGCAATGGCACCCCACTCCAGTACTCTTGCCTGGAAAATCCCATGGATGGTGGAACCTGGTAGGCTCCAGACCATGGGGTTGCAGAGTCGGACACGACTGAGCAACTTCACTTTCACATTTCATGATACTATTACTGTTTTCTTAATTGTTTGGGGTTTGTTTTCTTTACGTCTTTTCCTTCTGCCGTGTTTCCTGCCTAGAGAAGTTCCTTTAGCGTTTGTTGTAAAGCTGGTTTGGTGGTGCTGAATTCTCTTAATGTTTGCTTGTCTGGAAAACCTTCAGTTTCTTCATCAAATCTGAAGGAGAGTCTTGCTGGGTATTCTTGGTAGTAGGTTCTTTGCTTTCATTACCTTAAATACATCATGCCATTCCCTTCTGGCTTGTAGAGTTTCTATTGAGAAATCAGCTGATAACCTGGTGAGGCTCCCTGGTATGTTATTTATTGTTTTCCCTTTTTGCTTTTAATAGTTTATCTTTAATTTTTGTCAGTTTGGTTACTATGTATCTTGGTGTGTTCCTCCTGGGACTCTTTCGGGGACTCTCTGTGCTTCCTGGACTTGATTGATTGTTTCCTCTTCCATGTTCAGGAAGTTTTCAGCTATTACCTCTTCAAATATTTTCTCAGGTCCTTTCTCTCTTTCTCTGTCTGGGACCCGTATAATATGAATGTTGGCATGTTTAGTGTTGTTCCAGAGGTCTGTTAGGTTGTCTTCATTTCTTTCCATTCTTTTTTTCTTCTGTGGCAGTGATTTACACCATTTTTTTCATCCAGACCATTTATCCATTCTTCTGCCTCAGTTATTCTGCTATTGATTCCTTCTAGTGTATTATTCATCTGTTTGTTCTTTAATTTTTCTAGGTCTTTGGTAAACAGTTTTTGCATCTGCTCAATCTTTGCTTCCATTCTTTCCCAGAGATCCTGGATCATCTTCACTATCATTAATCTGAATTATTTTTCTGGAAGTTTGCTTACCTCCACTTTATTTAGTTGTTTTTCTGGGACTTTATCTTGTCCCTTCATCTGGGACATAACTTGCTGCTTTGGCATCATGAGTAACTTTCTGTAGTGTTTTTTTTTGTTTTAGCTGCTGTGAGACAGTGCTTTTTCTTGCTTCTTCTGTTTGCCCTCTGATGCATGAAGCTGAAGCTTGTGTAAGCTTCTTGATGGGAGGGACTGGTGGTGGGAGAAACTCGATCTTGCTCTGGTGGGCAGGGCTCTGCTCAGTAAAGCTTTAATCCAAATACCTGCTGATGGCGGGGTTGCACTTCTTCTCTTGTAGTTGTTTGGCCTGAGGCGACCCAGCCCTGGGGTCTTTGGGCTCTATGCTAGGGTTAATGGCGACCTCCAAGAGGGTTTCCACCAAGACCTTCCAGTGTCCCCTTCCCTTGGGGCCCCTCCTGACCCATGCCTCCACAGGAGGCACCACACTAGCAGGTAGTGGTGGTTCAGTCTCCTGTGGGTCCCTGCTCCTCTCCTCTGGGTCTTGGTGTGTGCACAACTTTGTTTGTGCCTTCCAAGGCTGGAGTATCTGTTTCCCTCAGTCCTCTGGAAGGCCTATAACCAGATCCCACTGGCCCTCAAGGCCCAATTCTCTGGGGATTCCCAGTCCCTTTGTCGGATCCCCAGGCAGGGACGCCTGAAGCGGGCTTCAGAACCTTCACAAGAGTGCGAGAACTTCTTTGATATTATTGTTCTCCAGTCTGTGGGTATGCGATTTGAGTTGATCGTGACTGTGCCCCTCCCACTGTCTCACTGCAGCTTCTTTGTCTTTGGAAGTGGGGTATCCTTTTTTTTGATGGACCTCCTGCCAATGGTTGTTTTGCTAGTTGCAATTTCGGTGCTCTTGCAGGAGATGAGCGGACTTCCTTCAACTCCACCATCTTGCTACAATTCTCATTTGAAAAATCATACTTCCACAAAACTGGAAAGGAAAATAAATAAAAATTTGAAAAAAAAAATAGTATTTGAGCTCTTGCAATGGTCATGTTATGGCAATGTTCCTAAAGTTGAAGGACAAGAGATGGGCTTTCTGCCTTGCCATTGGTTCTTTCTCCAAAGGTGATAGGCACACTGCTGAGTGTTCCCGTCACAACGGAATTAGAAAGAGAAGACTGTAAGCTCTGGTGATTGTTATCTTTCTCTGGTTTTCCTGGACTCAGTGCTTTAACTTCTCTGAGTCTTGGTGTCCTCCCCTGTAAAATGGTGATGAGTACGTGCTCAGTCACTTCAGTCATATCTGACTCTTCGTAACCCTACGGACTGTAGCCCGCCAGCCCCTCTGTCCATGGGATTCTCCAGGCAAAAATATTGTAGTGGGCTGCCATGCCCTCCTCTAGGGGATCTTCCCGAACCTGCATCTCCGGCATTGCAGGCCGATTCTTTACCCACTGAGCCACTTGGGAAGCCCTAAAATGCATGATAACCTAATGCACTAAAGAATATTAAATGTGCCATAAACTGGAGTTAAGCAAACGTAAGGTCCTATTATCATTTACTCTCACAAGGTGAGAAGACAAAGGTGAGAAGAGAGGAAACGCCTCCTTTATGCAGGAGGCTGTACTGCCTGTGGAGGCAGGTAGGAAGCGAGGTGCGTGGATGAGGCGTGGATGAAGTCACGGCTGTCTCATCCTGCTTCTTCATCACATTTTGTCTCTAGAGGGAGGAGATGCCGCTTTGCACTCTCATTGGTTCTGAGAGTTACCAATTCCTACGTCTGGCTTTTTCCCCTCCAAACCTTCTTTTACTGTCCTGAGATCTTTCTATATACAGGCCGCTACATAAAAGATTTCTGAAGTTCAAGATAGGACTGAAAAGCAAGAATGACATTGTCAAATTATTGGGAGTTAAGATTGTCAGGTGTAAGCTGTAATGATTTAGCTCAGGATACTTGCTGAGCTGGGGACTTCCCTGGTGGTTCAGCAGTAAAGAATCCACCTGCCAATGCCGAAAATGTGGGTTTGATCCCTGGGTCAGGAAGATCCCCTGGGGAAGGAACTGGCAACCCACTCCAGTATTCTTGCCTGGGAAATCCCATGGCAGAGGAGCCTGGTGGGCCACAGTCCATGGGGTCACAAAGAGTTGGACACAACTTAGCAACTCAACAACAAAACGACTACGACAGCTTGCTGAGCTGGATTCCCTCTGCCCGCCTTCATCTCCCAAGGGGAAGAACGTGACAGGGTTGGAAGGAAAATAAGACAGCCTGTGGCGAGTGTACCGGAGAAGGGGCGCTTCTCCCGAGTCAGCTTCAAAGGGGGTGGGACGGGTGGCCCTGG
The DNA here is from genome assembly GCF_042477335.2 of Ovis canadensis. NCBI lineage: Eukaryota > Metazoa > Chordata > Mammalia > Artiodactyla > Bovidae > Ovis > Ovis canadensis. The sequence goes on from NC_091255.1 coordinate 14,082,882, forward strand.
AAGAGTGTGAGTTCCAGCAGTGGGGGGCTCTGCCCTAGGCCTGCGCCCCAGTGGCTCCTTACACGCCTGTGGCTTGACAGCAGAAAGGAGATATCATAATGCCAGAGGCTGAGAGCAGAGAGAGTCCAAAGCAGCCAGTGTCTCAGTTTCCTAAGCTCCAGGGAGCCTTCCTAGGGAGACCTCTCATTTCCCGGTGTGTCCAAAGATGCGTATGAGAGAACTGGTAGACCCGACGGTGTCTGCGTCATGATGGGGGAGCTGGTCCGCCAGCCAGACTGGAGGTCAGGCAGAGGCCAGCACAGCGCTGACAGGTGCCCCCCCCCGTGTCTGATGCCTCCCCCACCGCTAATGCCCACTCATTGTGTGATGCTCAGAACTCAGAGGTAGTCCTCACAACTGCTTGGAAGGAAAGGTAGAAGACATGGGACTAACCAGGACAGCCTGGAACTGGCTTGGCTAAGAATTCAGTCAGGAGCGGGTAAGGCAGGGAATGGAGACTTTTATAGAGATGAAGTCAAGTTACACAAAATAAAGTAAGGATGCATTAGAAAAAGCCTGTGCACAGCAATAAAGACCAAGTGCAACCAAAAATTAAATGCGTGTGATAGCCTTTCAGTCATGTCCCACTCTGCGGCCCCATGGACTGTAGCCCGCCAGGCTTCACTGTCCTTGGGATTTCCCAGGCAAGAATACAGGAGTGGGTTGCCATTTCCTTCTCCAGGGCATTTTTCCAACCCAGGGATTGAACCTGGCTCTCCTGTATTGAAGGCAGATTCTTTACTGTCTGAGCCACCATGGAAGCACCAAAACATAAATAAATAAAAATTAAAAAAAAAAAAAGTGGGGGAGAATAACCAATTTACCCTGTAGAAGAATTCCAGATAATTGATGTCGATATTCTGCCCTCAAGAGGGGCAGCCAACTCCCCGCTCCCTAGTGTGGGTCGTGCGTGTGCATGGTGACTTTTGAATTTGGACGTGCCACACAGCATGCAGAATCCTAGTCCCTGACTGGAGATCACACCCAGGGCACTGGGTTCTAGGAGTGCCCTAGAGTGCAGAGTATTAACCACTGGATCACCAGGGAAGTCCTGGCATGGTGACTTTCTTCCCAAGAGTGTAGGGTGGGAAAAGAGGGAAAAGGGTAACCTGCCAGCGGAGAAAGCCAACAAGCGACGGCTCAGCCAGGTGGACCCAGGTCAACGTCAGCAGTGGTAGGTCGTGTTGATAGTAGGCGCTCCTGGGATGACATGATGAGAATGGCACTTTGCATCTGCCGATTCCCCTCTCCAGACCCACAACCCTGTCTTATCATGTGATAAACATCAGACACATCCCAGACGAGGAACATTGTACGGCTACCTGATTCATCCTCCTCGAAACCATCAAGGTCGTGACAAACAAGGGAAGACTGAGAAGCTCACAGCTGCGAGGAGCCTGCAGAGACATGATGACTCAGTGTATCTTGGATGGGATCCTGGACCAGATAAAGGGCATTAGACAAAAACTAGGGCAATCTGGATCAAGTATAGACTTAGTTAATCGTGATTAAGCAGTTTTGATTCATTAATTATGGCTAATACACCATTCTAGTGGAAGATGTTAATAAGAGGGAAAGCTGGGTGAGGGGGTATATGGGAACTCAATACTATTGCGAGGTTTTGCAAACCTCAAATGATTCTAAATTTTAAGGTCTATGGGAAATATATGAATCTTTTAAAAAAAGATTAATTGGGACTTCCCTGGTGGTCCAGTGGCTAATACTCTGTGCTTCCATTGCAGAGGGCACAGATTTGATCCCTGCCCATGAAAGTTCCACCTGTTGTACAGTGCAGCCAAATAAATAAATATATCAATTACACAGTGAAAAACACTGCTGGGCATTTATTGCTGGCGTTATAAGGGTAGGGGTGAGAGGAAGGCACTATACAAGAATTTATCCTATTTTCCTGTGAGTCAAGTGGAAGTCAGTCAGTTTTGGTTGAAGTAACACAGAAAAGAGCTTTTCTATTCCTGTCACAAATATGTGGCCCCTCCAGTGCCTGGCTGATTCTGGATGAACACTTTTTCTGCACCATCGTCTCCACAATCTTTGCTCTCTGATGTTAATAACTCTGCTAGGAGCTCTTTGGCTGTTCCTTGAGCCAGAATATCTACTACATCAGCTAGCTGCTTTTCAGAATCCAGAAAAGAGTGGAAGATTGGAAGTCAGAGTACCTTTGAGTGTCACCTGATCGCCATGCTCTTTGACTTGACCTTTCTCATTCCTTACTTTAGCCGTGAACTGATGATAATGATGGTCCCGGGGTAGTACAGACTTAAATGGTGGAAGGTATGTGAAAGCATTCTGTGACCTAGAAAGGGCTGTGGTATTTTATTTTAGAACGTGCTTCTCTTCTGGGAGACTAGGACTTCCTGTGTCTCATCCTCTTTTAAGCAGCGCTCTGGCTTATTCACTCAATTTAGCTCTACAGACATTTGTCAAGGATCATTAACACGTCAGGCACACGAAGTGCCTCACCTGGGTAATGGTGTCCCTGAAAAAGTAAGAAATGGAGAAACTCAGGTTTGTCAGAATCTCCATGGCTTGGAAGAGTTGCATGTGGTTGGATGGACAAGCTGCTTGGGTGGGGATTATAAACTCACAAGAGGCATTTGTGACTCTTGATGCCTTTGGTTGCTGGACATCGAAAACCTGAATCAAAATGGCCTAGATAAGCTGTTGGTTCACCTAACTGGGAGGTCCAGTGTTAGGAGGTCTTCAGGGTTCCATGATACAGTGGTTTAACCACAGCATCAAGGGTATAGTTTTTCCTTTTTCTGTTATCTGTAGTGATGGCTTCATCCTGTAACTAGCTCCTTTCAGGGTATGGGATGGCTGCCAGCAGCAAGTGGAGTTCTTAGCTTCCTTGTTCGTGATAAAGCAGGATGGGGAGGGCACTCACACCTCATGACCTTGACCATCCTATCTTAATTAGCCACCCCCACCTCCTGTCTCTTTCTCTAACCTCTCTGCATTCTTCCTTTCATAGTTTGAACTATTATTTACTTTGCTATTTTGCCTATTATTTATTTATATGTTTACTCATTTATAGTCAGCTCCCTGTCTGGAATATCAGCTTCACGGGGTCATGGATTTCATCTTGTTCACAACGGTCCTTGACCCACCTTCTAAGCAGAGTGGGGATCCTCCTTGACCTACAAGAGAGAGGCTGAGCCTGCAAGGGGGGGTTCCCCTTTCCTGCCTCCTTCCTAAGTCCACAGTGCTTGCCTGGGTCCTGACCGCTCGGTGGACGTCGAGATGTTACTGGAATTAAGACGATCACAGGTGCCACTTTGAAGAGGTCTTTCCCAATAAAGCATCTTGAGTTGGTTTAGTTTGGTTAGAAAAACAGAACTGTTGACCAGAGAAATCTGGGAAAGCTGGGAAGACAAGGTTGATGGACAAATTGTCCCTCAAGGGAGAAGGGCAGCAAGGTCAAGTGGGTGAAAAATCAAAGAGGCATAAGATGAACAGTTTAGGACAAAGTCAGAGCAGAGGGGGGGCCATGGTAGGGCTTCTCTCCCACAAACCTCTGTCTACATTCCTGAGCATACTAATTGCACTTTTTCATGGCGATGCTCCAAGGATCCTATGAAAGATTAATAATAGTTCTTCACAGTTTTAGAGCATTTCAGAACTTATAAGACATATTCCCAGACATTATCTCACTTCATTGTCACAGCCATTCTGTGCGGTTGGCTTGATCACTCCTCTTTTGCAAGCAAAGAAACCAAACCTCAGAGCGACTTTCCAAAAGCCATGAAGTTCAGAAGAGGAAAAAACTGGGTACAGACATTTTCCTTCAAGTCTTGAGTTCATGCTGCCTCAGTGCAGTTGAAGAAAAATGGGCTAATGATTTCCTACTGAAAACACATCCTTAGGCCTAGGCTTTTTTATTTTGCATTATTTATCATTCCATTTAGTAATGAGTTGCTCTGTACTTTTATATACATATGTAATTTTCCATAACAGAAGAGTTAAAAAATTAAAAGGATGGGGTTGAGTGGCTTGGTGCGCCCCCAGCAGAGAGAACCACGGGAAGGTCAGGCCCCAAGGAAGTCGGGTGCTGAAGGGTTTGGGCTTCAGTGCGTTAAGATTTGACTTTAAAAAAGAAGTGAGAAGAGAACATTTGGGAATAAGAAATAAGAAAAATCACGTGCATGCACAAGCAGCTAAAAAAAAAACACACACACACAAAGGGATGAGTTGTTCCCTCTGGGTTTTATATTCTGTTGCCAGATCATTTAATTATGTTTCTATTCTTTTTTTCCCAAATTTAATTTTCCCCCAGACTTAAATAAGGAGCAGCTGATGCTTCATAGAAGACTTTGTGGAGCAGCCTTTCAGGAGGTGTTATTTGCAGGTCCTGGCTTGATGTCCATTTCACTGTGTGATCTTGGGTTATTATTTCCCTCCTAAGAGGTTCACTTTCTTTGACTGTAACATAGAAATAATACTGTTTACCCACCAAATGACCTCCCAAGAAAACTGAGAAAGAAGGCAGGGTGATAGCCATGAAGGCAATTGGAAATTTTCCAAAGTAGAATGTCTTAAGCTGGGAGATGTTTATTATTAAGAGTATTCCTTGGATTCACCTGAGTTTGTGGGTTGCTACAGTCCAGGCCTCTGGCAGCCACTGCTGCCCTGGAATTAAAGTTGAAAGGACTTAAGTGGTCAACCTGCCTGGGATCTCAGAGTTTCTGAAGCTGGATGTCTTCTGGTTGATTTGGTTGGTTGGACATAGATTTCATCCCAGGATGTATTATTGATTTGCACAGATGAGTCGGGAAGCAGAGTGTCCTGAGAAAGAGATGTGGTCAGTCCTTGATTATACATGCTAAGGGGCAGATCATAATCTCAAAGAACAGATCATCTCAAGGAGTGGGATTATTTATCTATTGGCGATACCTTGGAATTCAGGATCTTAGTTCCTGGAGTATGGATGAAAGCCATGCCCCTTGCATTGGAAGTCTTACTCACTGGACCACCAGGGAAGTTCTAAGGAGTGGGATCATTTTAATTCAACATTGCAATAATACAATTTTTTTTTTTTTTACCTCCTTAACTTTGTTGCTCAGGCTTGACTTTGTAAAATGGAAGAGGGTTGACCAAGATAGATTTTGGGTCACGTGGGGTTACTAAGCCTGGCTCAAGACTCACCTTTCTTTGCTTTCACTTTCAAAGGCTTCAGCACAGGTGCTGTCGGCTTATCTTGTAACAGGAGGGAAAGGGGCAGGGCAAAACTTCTGAAAGAATGACATAGCCCAAGGACAAAACATAAAGTGATTAGAATCAAATGGGTCCAAGATGGCAGACAGGTTGACTTTGATTAGACCTTGATCCTCAGTCAGCAAGCTAAATACACACCCAGAGGTGCCATGATAATTTCAAGCCACTGTCAAAAGACCAAGGAGTGGCCCAATTCCTGGAAATCTCCACCCCTTCTCCAAAATAGATGGAATAATCCTCCTACTCATTCAGTTCAGTCGCTCAGTCCTGTCCAACTCTTTGTGACCCCATGAATCGCAGCACACCAGGTCTCCCTGTCCATCACCAACTCCTAGAGTTTACTCTAACCCATGTCCATTGAGTCAGTGATGCCATCCAACCATCTCATCCTCTCTTGTCCCCTTCTCTTCCTGCCTTCAATCTTTCCCAGCATCAGGGTCTTTTCCATCAGCTCTACGCATCAGGTGGCCAAAATACTGGAGTTTCAGCTTCAGCATCAGTATTTCCAATGAAAAATCAGGACTGATTTCCTTTAAGATGGACTGGTTGGATCTCCTTGCAGTCCAAGGGACTCTCAAGTGTCTTCTCCAACACCACAGTTCAAAAGCATCAATTCTTCAGTGCTCAGCTTTCTTCACAGTCCAACTCTCACATCCATACATGACCACTGGAAAAACCATAGCCTTGACTAGACGGACCTTTGCTGGCAAAGTAATGTCTCTGCTTTTGAATATGCTATGTAGGTTGGTCATAACTTTCCTTCCAAGGAGTAAGCGTCGTTTAATTTGATGGCTGCAATCACCATCTGCAGTGATTTGGGAGCTCAAAAAAATAAAGTCTGACACTATCCCACTCATTAAGTTCAGTTCAGTTTAGTCATTCAGTCGTGTCTGACTCTTTGCGACCGCATGAATCACAGCATGCCAGGCCTCCCTGTCCATCACCAACTCCTGGAGTTCACTCAGACTCATGTCCGTCGAGTCAGTGATGCCATCCAGCCATCTCATCCTCTGTCGTCCCCTTCTCCTCCTGCCCCCAATCCCTCCCAGCATCAGAGTCTTTTCCAATGAGTCAACTCTTCGCATGAGGTGGCCAAAGTACTGGAGTTTCAGCTTTAGCATCATTCCTTCCAAAGAAATCCCAGGGCTGATTTTCTTCAGAATGGACTGGTTGGATCTCCTTGCAGTCCAAGGGACTCTCAAGAGTCTTCTCCAACACCACACTTCAAAAGCATCAATTCTTCAGCGCTCTGCCTTCCTCACAGTCCAACTCTCACATCCATACATGACTACTGGAAAAACCATAGCCTTGACTAGACAGACCTTAGTCGGCAAAGTAATGTCTCTGCTTTTGAATATACTATCTAGGTTGGTCATAACTTTCCTTCCAAGCAGTAAGCGTCTTTTAATTTCATGGCTGCAGTCACTATCTGCAGTGATTTGGGAGCCCCCCAAAATAAAGTCTGACACTGTTTCCCCATCTATTTCCCATGAAGTGATGGGACCGGATGCCATGATCTTCGTTTTCTGAATGTTGAGCTTTAGGCCAACTTTTTCACTCTCCACTTTCACTTTCATCAAGAGGCTTTTTAGTTCCTCTTCACTTTTTGCCATAAGGGTGGTGTCATCTGCATATCTGAGGTTATTGATATTTCTCCCGGCAATCTTGATTCCAGCTTGTTTCTTCCTGCCCAGCATTTTTCATGATGTACTCTGCATATAAGTTAAATAAGCAGGCTGACAATATACAGCCTTGACGTACTCCTTTTCCTATTTGGTCCCACTCATTAGCATAAGAAATTACCCAGCGTATAAAAACTAACCATGCCACATTTCACTCACTGTCTGTGATTGCCCACAGTCCGTCTGTGGAGTGTGCTTCTCTCTGAATCTGAATATGTACATTTCTTACCTCACTTTGTCTCTCACTGAATTCTTTCTATGATTGAGACATCAAGGATCTGAGCTTCATTAGGTCCTGAAACCATGCACCGTGGGTTTTGACCAGGTTTGAGTCCCAGCCACATGGGTTCAAGTCCCAGACTGGGTTTTGGCTGGGTTTGAGTCCAGCACATGGGTCCCAATCATGGGTCCCAATGGTTTCAATCTGACAACCTGGTTTCTAAGTTTCTTCTTAAGAAGATGTTCTTTCAACAAATGCTCCCTTCAGTGCCATTAACCATCAATACTTCATTTAATCATTCATTCATTTGCTTATTCAATGTATGCTCCAAGTAGCTCCTATGTGTTGAGTACTTCTTAGGGATCAGGTGTACAAAGATTAGAAACCTTCCTTTACCTTGGGGTCTGTTGTGGGAAACAGATGAGTCTCATATGGTGTGATTAATAGCTGTCATAGTGGAATGCCTTTGGTGACTGTGAAGGAGGAGCCCTTTCTAAACCTAGCGGAGACTTCCAGGAGGAGTTAACACTTGGACTTGAAGCCTCAGTAGGAATTTTTCCTGTGGGTGGATAAAAGTGATGGTGGAGTGAGGGAAAGCATTCCAAGAGGAGGGCACAGCATGTACAAAGGCATGCAGGCATGAAACAGCAGTGGTATATTTGAGGAACAGCTAGTATTCTGATTGGCCAGAGGGTACCTGCGGATTGCCAGTAGAGGAGTCTAGGTAAGTAGGTGCCAGATCCAGCACCAGGCTTATCCTGAAGGACATGGGAAACCACTTCCAGGAGTCAAGTCATTCTCATTTTAGAAAGAATGCTCTGGCAGGAATGTAGAGACTAGGATAGAGACATGTGAGATTGAAGGAATGGGGTGGATGCTCTGTTGGAGCTTTTGAAACAGGAGGGAAGGGGACAGGGCAAGTCTGTAAAAGAATGACATAGCCCGAAGACATGACATAAACTAATTAGAACCAGATAGGTCCAAGATGGTGGATAAGGCTACTTCGGCTAGGCCTTGAGCCTCAGTGTATGCTCGTTGTAATACATCAACAAGCTAAATGACACACTCACGGGCACCATGACAGTTCCAAGGCTAAGTGTAAAGACAAAAAGTGGTGGTGGCCCAGTTCCTGGAAGTCTCTGCCCCTTTCCTGTGACTCAGATGGTAAAGAATTGCCCGTGATGAAGAAGACCCAGGTTTGATCCCTGATGCAGGAAGATCCCCTGGAGGAGGGCATGGCAACCCACTCCAGTATTCTTGCTCAGAAAATTCCATGGACAGAGGAGCCTGGTGGGCTACAGTCCTTGGGGTCACGAAGAGTTGGGTTTGACTGAGCCACTAACACTTTCACACTTTCCCCCAAATAGTGGGAATAATCCTCCCAGTCTTTAACCTGTGAAATTACCCAGCCTATAAAAACTGGCAACCCCACACCCTGGTGCTGCTCTCGTTTTCTGAGATGGCCCGCACCCTGTCTCTGGAGTGTGTTTCACTCCAAATAAATCCACTTCTTACCTATCACTTTCTCTCACTGGATTCTTTCTGTGATGAGACATCAACAACCTGAGCTTCATTAAGGTCCAAGACTGGGTGTGATCTCAGTTAAAAGACTGTGGGTTCAAGTCCCAGTGTGGGTTTTGGCTGGATTCAAGCCGTTTCACTTTTATGGTAAACAAGCTGAGAATGGATAAAGGCCTCTACTCAGCAGGTGTGGATGGAGGAGGGGAGAGTGGAGAGAGAGATCTGAGTGGAGGGTATGAGACTAAGGAGCTGGTGGAAGGTGGGGGAGAGACGTGAGGGAGGGGAGTCTAGACTGACTGCCCAGTTCCTGGCTTAGGTGACTGTGATGACCAGCCTGCCGGCTTACATAGGAAACACAGGGGGAGAATCAGGCTTGGGAGGACGTTGATTTATTTCGCTTTGAAAAGACTGAGGTGAGTATGGGACATCCACGTGGAAATAGCCAGTATGCAAGACACGAGAGTGTTTAGGGCTAGACACCCTCATGTGGGCATCAGTGAGGTCACCCAGGGTGAGCAGGGAGGGAGAGGGAGCAGGAAGGCCACAGAGGACCCCAGGTATCTGATGGTCGTTCAGTCGCTAAACTGTGTCCAACTCTTTGTGACCCCATGGACGGCAGCACGCTAGGCTCCTCTGTGGTCTACTATCTACTGGAGTTTGTTTCAATTCAGGTCCTTTGAGTTGGTGATGCCATCTAACCATCTTCTCAGGAAATGGATGTTTCAGGTGAAGTAGAGCAAGACAATCCAGGAAAGAAGGCTGAGTAAGAGAAGTCAGAAGTGCACGGGGAACCGGGAGGCAGCATGTTAGGGAGGCCAGGGTGGATTTCAGAAGAGACAGTGGACAGAGCTGTCAGGTTCCTAGGGAGGGTAAGTCTGATAAAAGCCAAAAATAAGGGGCCTGGTTGGCAGAGCAAGGCCTGTAACATCACTGACGGGCTTGAGGAACAGCCTTAGCGAGGAGGAGGGCTGCCCTTCACTGACAGGGGAGATGGAAAGAGCTGGGAAGGAGAACCTCCTTGTTCTAGTTCCTCAGGTCATTTTAGTCCAGTCACTTGGTCATGTCTGACTCTTTGCGACCCCATGAACCACAGCATGCCAGGTCTCCCTGTCCCTCACCAACTCCCAGAGTTTACTCAAACCAATGTCCATCGAGTCAGTGATGTCATCCAACCATCTCATCCTCTGTTGTCCCCTTCTCTTCCCGCCTTCAATCTTTCCCAGCATCAGGGTCTTTTCCAATGAGTCCGCTCTTCACATCGGGTGGCCAAAATACTGGAGTTTCAGCTTCAGCATCAGTATTTGCGATGAAAATTCAGGACTGATTTCCTTTAGGATGGACTGGTTGGATCTCCTTGCAATCCAAGGGACTCTCAAGAGTCTTCTCCAACACCATAGTTATAGTCCAACTGTCACATCCATACATGATTACTGGAAATACCATAGCTTTGACTAGAAGGACCTTTGTTGGCAAAGTAACGTCTCTGCTTTTTAATATGCTGTCTAGGTTGGTCATAGCTTTTCTTCCAAGGAGCAAGCATCTTTTAATTTCATGGCTGCAATCACCATCTGCAGTGATTTTGGAGCCCCTCAAAGTCTCTCACTGTTTCCATTGTTTCCCCATCTATTTGCCAGGAAGTGATAGGACCAGATGCCATGATCTTAGTTTTCTGGATGTTGAGATTTAAGCCAACTTTTTCACTCTCCTCTTCTACTTTCCTCAAGAGGTTCTTTAGTTCTTCTTTGCTTTCTGCCATAAGGGTGGTGTTCCTAGCCAGGAGCTAGTCCACATTCTCCAGGGCACCTCTGATGAGGAAGAACTTTTGGGAATGGAATTCAGCGCCTCCTGATTGTCAGGTCCTGTGTTAGACATTTCATGCAAATAATCTCACCATAGCCCTAGGAGGGGACAGCATAATCTCTCTTTTCAAACAGAGGACATCAAGGCTCATTCAAGTCACTTATTCCTCTCTTTTCCACCGGCCAGGTCACAGCCTCCAAAGATCTGTGAAGAGCCAGGCCTTTATCTCTCACTGGCTCAAGTTGCTAAAGCTGATAAGGAAAAAAGATAGACTTGGGCCAGACACAGGGTAGATTTCCACCACTGAGGCCACCACAGAAGCAAGTTAAATCAATGGGCAGAAGAGAGATAAAACACTGCACAAAGCAGCTTTCTTTTCCGGGAGCAAAGATCAGCTAGGGAGGGGTGGAGGTGAGGGCAGGTAGGGGAGAAAGTCTTCGAATCTCCTTCTTAAACAATCAGACAGTTCAAGGCTGCTTGCGAGGAAATACACGGGCCCACGTTTTATTTCTAAGATTGGTGCTCATTTTTAAATTAGTACTTTTACAGTGTTTGACTATCTTCCAAGATTGGTTTTATTGCTAAAATCTGCATTTTAAAGATAAACCAAGACCCGGGGTCTTGCACCTGTGCTTTTCTGCTATTTAGGAGCCCAGACTCAGTTCATTATTGAGAGCGCAGCACTGGGATCTCTCTAGAAGATCCCTCAAAGAATTCCAGTGCTAATCACAACACCAAACATGTGCCTACAGACCTTACAGTGGCTTCCAAAGCCCTGTATATCCGCCATTCAGTTCCCCTTTTAAAGGAAAAATAATCCATGACCTTTGTTAAAGAGGAGTAGGCAGAGTTTCAGAGGCTACTGCAATGGGGTTTTGGAGTAAGGGCCACTAAGCTCAATACAATGACTGGGAGGAAGTTCCAGTCAAGGAACGGGGCTGGGGGCAGGAGTGGGGTGGTCAGCGGGTGGATAATGACCGAGCAGGCCAGGGTTGTAAGATACCAGTGCCGGGGGATGAGGAATTTCATTAGCTCCCAAGGGTAAGGCTTTTCCCTTTAACTGACCCAGCAGGATTCCTGCTAAGACTGGACTAAACAGGCCAAGGACAGAGCCCGAGGTCAGGGACTTGTCAGAAAGGGAACTCGGGAGGCTGAATAGAGCTCGGTCAAAGGAGATGGGCTCTGTCAGCCTCTCTGACTTGGTTGCCGAGTGTTCCCTGCTCACAGGGCTCCTCCCGGCCCCCTCTGTGCCTGTGCAGTCCCTCCCCAGGAAGGCCTTTCGCTGCGGGAATCGGCACCGCGGGTCCTTACAGTCGCCCCTCCCAGAGAGTGCCTGTCTGTGAGTACAGGCCCACCCGTCCCCATGCCCCCCGCCTCTCTCCTTCCTCCCGACACCATCTGCCATGCCGTTTACTTGTACATTTTGTTTATAGTCCCGTTCTCCTCCAGGAGAATGTCAGTCCCATGAGGCAGGAATTCACTGTATCCCCAGTACCTGGAACGGCATCTGGCATGTCGGAGGGGCTCACGCTTTGTTGAATGCATTGGATGCCTGGATGCTGACGGTCTCCATAATACCTTCAGATCTTGATTATCTACGTCCACAGCAAAGGATGACAGTCCCCAGTGTCGGAAGACCCTTCCGACCAACTCATAGCTTACTTTTACCAGGTGTTATTTCAACTTTTATACAATAACCTCAGATGTTGCTCAGTCACTCAGTTGTGTTTGATTGTTTGTGACCCCATGGACTGCAGCACGCCAGGCTTCCCTGTCCTTCACCATCTCCTGGAGTTTGCTCAGACTCATGTCCATCGAGTCGGTGATGCCATCCAACCATCTCATCCTTCTCTTCCTGTCTTCAATCTTTCCCAGCATCAGGGTCTTTTCCAATGAGTCAGCTCTTTGCATCACGTGGCCAAAGTATTGGAGCTTCAGGTCAGATGAACCATGGAATATTTGCCACCCATAAGAATTCTAAGGTATTATGTGCTTAGGAGGGGTTGAAAATGGGAAAAGGAAACCCAGAAATATTGGAACAAAGAAACCCATCTAGGAGTTTGCTGCAGAACACTTCACATGCATACAGGGTCATCTTCCTCAATTGCCAGAGGAACAGATGAGTGCCCCACCCTCCTTTTGTCAAAATTTTGGCTCTCTGTGCACTAATGAGAAAGAGAAATACAGATACAGTTATGGAGAAGGAAAGAGTGGCTTTATTTCTTTGCCAGGCTAAGGGGGTACACAGTAGGATAGTGCCTCAAGAATTGTGCCCCTTTCCTGGTGAAGTGGTGTTGTTTAGTCACGGATTCATGTCTGACTCTTTTGTGACCCCATGGACTGCAGCCTGCCAGGTTTCTCTGTCCATGAGATTTCCCAGGCAAGAATACTGAAGTGGGTTGCCATTTCCTTCTCCAGGGGATCTTCCCAACCCAGGGATCAAACCCACTTTGGCAGTCAGATTCATTACCACTGAGCCACCATGGTAACCTGCATAGAAAGAGATTGTCTATCTAGGCAGGCGAATGCGATAAGGATCAAGGCAGTGATAGCCTACTTCTGTTTTCTGCAAGTTTCAGAAGGGTGGGGCTGCTGACAGCATTAGGGTGTGTGCAGGGTCCAGGTGGTCCAATCTCCTAATCTTGATGAGTTTTCCTTTAATCCTGTGGTTTTGTGGCTGCTCCTCCCTTGATTAGCAACTGTTTGAATCTGCTCTTTTGGAACTCAGAGAAGGTCATGGAGGCTGGAGTCTTGCCTATAAGAAATGGTGAACAAAAAGGCCATTGTTCCTGGGAGTCCCACAGCGCTCTGCTCAGCATCACGCCCTCTCTCCTCCCGAGAGGTCCTGTACAACAGGCCCTTAGTAGGCAATCACACAAGCTGCTGCTTCTATCTGCAGTCAGCATCATCTTCCCTCCAGAGGCCCCACGCGGGGTTTCTCAGGAGCACCCATGCTGTTTAGGAAACCCGTCGGACTGTCTGCTGCCACGCGCCCCTGCTCATTCTTTCCCCGTGCCCAGATTGTCATCTCTCCTGTCTCTACCCACTGCCCCCTTATTTCTCATCTCCCTAGTAAGTCCCCACACACCCTGCACGTTTCAGCTGAAACTGCCTCTACGGGGAGGACTTCGGACTCCCCTGGGCAGGGTTAATCACTCCTCTTCCAATAATAGCAGCCAGTACAAACACTGTGATTAGGCTGTATTATAATTACTAATTTGTGGCCAAGTCCTCTCCCCAGGTGAACACGGGGGCCTGGAGAGCACAGACACAACTTACTGTCAGCGCCAAAGGAAACGTCTCAGCGGGCAGGTGTCTCTCACACCTCACCACTGCCCAGGAGGCTGGGGAAAGCCTGCTTCAAAAGCGCCTGACTCACTTCCGAGCTTCTGGAGTGCAGGGAGGCTCTGAGAGCAGACTTCACACAGGCTTCCTCTAAGGCGTGCTCTTCCAAAGCAACAGCTGATTTTCAGACAGAGGATTTGAATCTGGCCCAGCAGATGGAAATCTACTCCCCTGAATAAGACAGCTGTTGAAAAGCTAGTTAAAGCAGCCATTTCCTACCTGTCTGCTCACACTGGCATGTTCACTGGTCACTGTCATTTGGAAAGTGCCAGAAAACAGGTCAGCAAAACTCCACTAAGGCCTTGGAACCAGATAAAGGAGTGGAGCCAGGGGATCATCTGGCCGGAGTGACAGGCAGGAGTTCTGTCTTTTTATAGCATCCGCAGTAGGAGATCAGTCTCTAGCACAGATGTGATACCCAGGAAACAGTTGATAGTGGCTCAGACATGAGTTGGACCATAAAGAAAGCTGAGCACCAAAGAATCGATGCTTTTGAACTATGGTGCTGGAGAATACTGTTGGGAGTCCCTTGGACTGCATGGGGATCCAACCAGTCCATCCTAAAGGAGATCAGTCCTGGGTGTTCATTGGAAGGACTGATGTTGAAGCTGAAACTTCAGTACTTTGGCCACCTCATGCGAAGAGTTGATTCATTTGAAAAGACCCTGATGCTGGGAAATATTGAGGGCAGGAGGAGAAGGGGATGACAGAGGATGAGATGGTTGGATGGCATCACCGACTCAATGGACATGAGTTTGAGTAAACTCTGGGAGATGGTGAAGGACAGGAGAGCCTGGCCTGCTGCAGTCTGTGGGGTTGCAAAGAGTCAGACACAATTGAGTGACTGAACAACAATAGACAGTAAAGAATCTGCCTGCAATGCAGGAGACCTGGGTTTGCTCCCTGGGTCAGAATATCCCTGGGAGAAGGGAATGGTTACCCACTCCAGCTGGACACAACTGAGTGACTAACACTTTCTCTTTCAAACAGTTGATGGATGAACGTGCAACTTCAGGGGAAAAGAGACAAGACGGAGGAGACATTGTATATTGCAGTTGACAATGCAACTGCATTGTCATTTTTAGAAGTCCCTCAGTTGTTTCTCTGTGGCTGCCCTGGGCCCTGGTCACTGCTCGAGGGCTCTCTCTGTGGTGGGCAGGGCAGCTCTCTGGCTGGGCTCTGGTGGCTCTTCCCTGGGGTGGCTGCTTGTGTGCGGCCCAGGATCTAGGGCTCGGGGCTCAGCAGCTGAGGCTCATGAGTTTACTTGCCCTGCGGCGTGGCACCCCACTCCAGTACTCTTGCCTGGAAAATCCCCTGGCTGGAGGAGCCTGGTAGGCTGCAGTCCAAGGGGTAGCTAAGAGTCGGACACGACTGAGCAACTTCACTTTCACTTTTCACTTTCATGCATTGGGGCAGGAAATGGTAACCCACTCCAGTGTTCTTGCCTGGAGAATCCCAGGGACAGGGGAGCCTGGTGGGCTGCCGTCTATGGGGTCGCACAGAGTTGGACACGACTGAAGCGACGTAGCAGCAGCAGCAGCGGTGGCGTGGGGGACCTTCCTCGACCAAGGACTGAACCTATGTCCTCTGCATTGGCAGGCGGATTCTTAACCTCTGAACCACCAGGGAAGTTCCTAGAACTGATCCTTTAACAAGCCATCAAAGGTGGGTCTGGTAGGTGAGCCTCCAAAGTGGCACATGTAGCAGCAGGCGGGGACCACATTGCTGCCCGGGACTGTGGCCCAGTCAACCGGGCGCCTTTGGGTTGACTAAGTGGAGGGTGCATGTTCCCCACTGGGCACAGAAGGAAAACTGTCCAGCTTTCCTTGCCCACCCTTTGTCCACATAGTGCTCTGGATAAACCGCTAGAAAGCCAGGGGTGTCCGCCTGCCTCAGTTTAGCTTCAGCCACAGTCCCATGAGCTTTTAAGAGCTAAAAAGTGCAGGAGACTTTTTAAGAGCACTACTAACTGTTCCTCCAGGTTGCTTCTGCTTGAAAATCTCTGCAGGTGGGCTATATTGTTTGAAAAGCTCAGCCATATGGGGAGGCCATTTGTCTAGTGCCAGTCATATGCCAGAATGCATGAATTAGGCACTTCGGGGGTATCATTTCATCCTGGGGCTGCACCCTGAGGGAGGTCCTGGACTTCCTTCTGCAGGTGGGCATGGAGGCTCCAAGGTCATGAGGGATTTACTGAAGCTCATCTTCACTGGCAATCTGTCCCAGGCTGGCTGACCCATGCCAACTCAATACGCAGCTTGCAGATGAGATCAGAAAACACTCATGTTTTAAAAGAACCAAATCTTTTTGAGGAATAGCATTTCCTGACCTTTTCGGTGGCTGACATGGTTTGGGTGTCGTAAGTTTGATCTGGCACGGAATAGCAGGGGGGAGCTGCAACCTCTCCCAGGTGGGGCTGAGAGCGTTTCCCAAGGCCCTCCTGAAGCCTGGCCAGTTGTTTCACCTTGGCTTCCAAGTGCAGGGAAAGTCTGAGGGACAGTGAATTGTGTAGGAGAACGAGAGAGCTGTTGTGTTGGACAGGCTCCTGATGGGAACAGTTTTGACTTGGTTTGCAAGCGCCTAGACTGCACGGTGGCACTGCTTCTTGGAAAAATCACCCCGCTGATCATGACAGGGAACATGTAGGAGGAAGAGGCGCATAAGGTAAGAGGCTGGCACTGTCTGTGCCAACTAGCAAAAGCAGCAGAGACGCGAAGGCAGTAATTCTAACCTTGTTAAACTAAAAACATTTCTCAGGTCCTCTTGGGAAACTTTATTTTGCTTCCCAAGGAAGGAAGCGAATCGGCTTCTTCGAGGTCAGTTTCATTTGGAAATTTTCCTCTTTCACTTTCCATCTAATTGGCACATAAGAAGAGCAGACACAACCTGGAAATGTCAAGCAAAAATCTGGAGGTTTGGAATGAGTCTTGTTTGTAAAAGGTCTTCCTTTGGGCTTCCCCAGTGGCTCAGTTGGTAAAGAATTCGCCTGCAGTGCAGGAGACCCCGGTTTGATCCCTGGGTTGGGAAGATCCCTTGGAGAAGGGAAAGGCTGCCCACTCTAGTATTCTGGCCTGGAGAATTCCCTGGACTGTATGTCTGTGGGGTCTAAAAGAGTTGGACAGGACAGAGCAACGTTCACTTTCACTTTGGGTAAACCCATTAAGAAAACTTTGACCCAGGGATTGCACTCTTGAGAATGAAAACACTAAGACTCCAGGATCCCTGGGTTTAATCTGGCTCTGACACTTATCTTGAGCAAGGAAATTCATTTATCTGTGCTTGTTTTCTAATCTGTAAAATGGAGATAATAAAATTATCTACGCATACGGTTTTTTGTAAAGAGTGAGACAGTCCATGTAACTAACTAGCACAGTATCAGTCCCCCAGACATAGAAGTACTCAATTGTTTCTTATTATAATCTCAAAGACCCAGTCACAAACAGGGACAAAACTGTATGCAAAGCTGTTCATACAGCACTATTTACAGTAATGAAAAATCTGAATCTAAACCCCCCCAATTAGTTCATGACTAAAACAGGCTGCATGTCTGGTCTGGAAAGATGATGGAGCCATTAAAAATTTTGGCTACGAAAGCTATATAATAATTTAAATGTTTATAATATAATAAGCAGGAAAAAGCTGTTACATAATTGCATATTGTGGCATATTTACAACTGTACAAAACAAAAACCAAATTCCTTAAATAGCGGGGAAAGAATGGCAGAAAATATATGATGAAGCATTAGGATGAGTGGACTCATTCTAATTGAGGGCAGTCTGCACTGAGGCTCATGGGTTGCAGAACCAAGTGTTATTTCAGTTTATTATTACATGCAGAAAAGAGGACCAGAGGGATGCAGGAGAGGCAGAACAGCTTTCCAGACTTTTATAAATTTAGTTTCAGTTGGAGGATAGTGGCCTTAGAGTGTCGTGTTTGTTTCTGCTGTCCAACGTGAATCAGCCAAAGGTATCCGTGTGTCCCCTCCCTCTGGAAGTTCCCTCCCGTCCCGCCGGCATCCCTCCCCTCTAGGTCGTCACTGAGCACTGAGCTCCTGTGTTACACAGCAGCTTCCTGCCAGCTGTCTGTTCTCCACACCATAGTGTCTATGTTTCAGCGCTACTCTCTCAGTTCGTCCCACCCTCTCCCTGCCCTGCCGCATCCGCAAGTCCACTCTCCACGTCCACACCTCCATCCCTGCCCCACAAACAGGTTCATCAGCACCGCTTTTCTTGATTCCATATATATGTGTTCGGTTCAGTCTCTCAGTCGTGTCCGACTCTTTGTGACCCCATGAATCGCAGCACACCAGGCCTCCCTGTCCATCACCATCTCCCGGAGTTCACTCAGACTCACGTCCATCGAGTCAGTGATGCCATCCAGCCATCTCATCCTCGGTTGTCCCCTTCTCCTCCTGCCCCCAATCCCTCCCAGCATCAGAGTCTTTTCCAATGAGCCATCTCCTTGCAGTCCAAGGGACTCTCAAGAGTCTTCTCCATATATGTGTCAGTATACAATATTCCCCTTTCTGACTTACTGTACTCTGTATAATAGGCTCTAGGTTCATCCACTTCAGTTCAACCGACTCAAATTCATTCCTTTCTATGGCTGAGTAATATCCCATTGTCTATATGCCCACAACTTCTGATTCAGTCATCTGCTGATGGACAACCAGGGTGCTTCCATGACCTGGCTATTGTAAACAGTGCTGCAATGAACATCGTGGCACTTGTGTCTTTTAAATGATGGGTAGTTGGTCCTTTGAGCCCTTCGGTAATCTAGCTTGGATTTTCCCTTATTTAGGACAGACTGTCTCATGTTTCCATGCCAGTTTCTCATCAACTTTAATTGTAGTTTCTATGAATGTTCTAGCGACCCTTGGTCAGGGAAGCCAGTCGGTGAGAGCCACATTGGCTTTCAGGGACCAGAGCCACTGGGCAGAGCAAGTGTGTCCTGAAAACACTTTATGTTGTCTTTCTTGTGCACGACACCACCCTCCAACCTGCCCCTCCCTTTCCACTCTCATTCCCAGGCCTCTTTCCACTTCTGCTGTGAGGGTGGCGCTGCGCTGTGGACGGAGCTGGGTGAGACTCAGCTCCTGCCTGCAGAGGGGCGGTCCCGGCCACAGAGAGGGCAGACAGACAAACGCTGCCCAGGGCAAAGGACGGGGCCAGAAACGGGCGGCGGTGCTGAGGCCCAACCGGGAGGATGCACGGGGCCGGAGCCTGGGGGCACGGGTGGAGGTCTGGACCAGCAGATGCTCCCTGGGCAGGGTACTGGCTGGGAGTAAAGGCCTTCCAAGCCGAGGAAGAGCGGGTGTGAAACCACAGGTACCAAGGCGCCGTGAGGGCAAGATGTCACGGGGCTAGTCCGCGGGGTCCAATCAGGGAGAGAATAAGGAAGAGTCAGCATGAAATTAAAAGACGCTTGCTCCCTGGAAGAAAAGTTATGACCGACCTAGACAGCATATTAAAAAGCAGAGACATTACTTTGTCAACAAACGTCCATCTAGTCAAGGCTATGGTTTTTCTGGTAGTCATGTATGGATGTGAGAGTTGGACTATAAAGAAGGCTGAGTGCTGAAGAATTGATGCTTTTGAACTGTGGTACTAGAAAAGACTCTTTAGAGGCCCTTGGACTGCAAGGAGATGGAACCAATCAATCCTAAAGGAAATCAACCCTGAATATTCATTGGAAGGACTGATGCTGAAGTTGAAGCTCCAGTACTTTGGCCACCAGTACTGAAGTTGAAGCTCCAGTACTTTTCCACTCATTGGAAAAGACCCTGATGCTGGGAAACACTGAAAGTGGGAAGAGAAGGGACTACAGAGGATGAGATGGTTGGATGGCATCACCGACTTGATTGACATGAGTTTGAGTGAACTCTGGGAGTTAGTGATGGACAGGGAGGCCTGGCGTGCTGCAGTCCATGGGATTGCAAAGAGTTGGACACAACTGAGCGACTGAACTGAACTGAGCATGTGAAGAGGCCACAAGAAGGAGGCCTGAACCATACAGACCTATACAGCCGTCAGTGGCAGTCCTGAAGCAGGGGAGAGACAACCTCATTCTTTCAGGGGGATGACGCTGGTAAGCGTGGAGGATGAGCTTGTCTGTTGAGTGTGACTGGTGGCGGGTACACGAGGAAGTGGCTACAATAGTCTGAGAATCACTATCTAGGGCTTTGTAGGGAGCCGCAGTGTGAAATGGGGTGAGGAATCAGATCAGGGAGCTGGGCTTGAGGTGGAGGTGACAGCTCTGGCTGCCTGGTTGAATCTGGGGGGTTGGGGGGTCCAGTCAGAGAAATGAAGGATGTACATGGCTATGGCCATGCTATCAACCAGGACAGGATATTTCAGAGAAATGGGTTTGGTGGGGGAATGAAGAGAATGACCTCAGCTTGGGACTGGGTGAGGAAAATGTACTGGAGGTGGGGAAGAGGCAGTTGATTAGAGAGGTCTGGCCTTCAGAAAAGTTTAGGCTGGAGGTACTGATAAGGATTGATGCTTTAAAATTGGGATGCTAGAGAAGACTCTATAGAGTCCCTTGGATAGCAAGGAGATCCAACCAGTCCACCCTTTAGGAAATCAGTCCTGAATGTTCACTGGAAGGACTGATGCTGAAGCTGAAAGTCCAATACTTTGGCCACCTGACATGAAAAGCTGATTCATTTGAAAAGACCCTGATGCTGGGAAAGATTGAAGGCAGGAGGAGAAGGGGACGACAGAGGATGAGATGGTTGGATGGCATCACCAACTCGATCGACCTGAGTTTGAGTAAACTCCGGGAGTTGGTGATGGACAGGGACGCCTGGCATGCTGCTGTCCATGGGGCCACAAAGAGCTGGACACAAATGAGCGACTGAACAACAACTGATAAAGAAGGAGATACACAGAGTGAGCAGATGCTCCAGGAAGAGATGCTCCAGGAAGTCCTGGTGGACTAGACAACAGAATTCTAAACAAAACCTCAAGACACCCAATCTTCAAATAGATTTGACAGAGGTTTGCGTGAGGGTTTACTGAGGTTCTAAACTGTGTGAAAATTGTTGTCTTTTCCATGATTATGCTGACGAATTTTCAGTTCAAGTTTTTGATCCATTTGTTCTTGCTAACTCTGACAATGCTGTGATGCAAAGTGAACAGGAGGCTTCAGAACTGGAGAGAACCTGGGTTCCTGTCCCAGCTCCCTGAATGAGCACAAGGCAGGTAAGCCTGACTGTTTCCTACCCTGCAGAAGAGGGAGAATGAAATCCAACACTCAAGAGTTGTTACTCACTTACAGTATGTGTCTGCTTGGTAACAAAAAAGCGTGTTAAGTTCAATCTTACAGGATATTATATAAACTAAACCAAAAGGCTTCTCTCGGTAACATCATTTATAAAATTTATAATCCTTAGGCCCAGACTAGCATATTTTAAGCTGAAAATGTGCTTTAATGTTTGTACTGGTTCTGGCAATTCAATTATTAAAAAGTGGACTAGAAAATTGTAGATGACAGGGTACATTTGTTTTTCTTCCCATCCTGATTTTTCAAAAAAAAAAAGAGAGAGAAAAAAAGGCTAGTATACAAATTACACATGCTAGATGAGCTCAGGCGTTCAAAAATGCATTATCATTTTCACAGTCATCTAATTTAGAGACAGTGGAACAAGTCCAAGTAACAATTTTATTTTAGTCTACAGCACAATTTTTTACATACACTTTAGTGGTTTTGACAGTGGTACTTTTCAGCAGACTTCAAATGAATCGACAAAAGTTAATATACTTAAAATTAAATATACACAAAAAACAAGAGGCATCCAGATGTTCAGAACCATGCAGAAGGGATGGTCTGGTTGGTGTTTTCACTGGGCACCTTGCCTATTTGGGGTTGCAGAGAGTCGGACATGACTGAGCAACTATCACTTTTGCCTATTTAAGAATTCATCAGCAAAAGGCAGTTCTTCTGTTCTTCATTCCCATATAATTTACCAAAGTCAGAGTTCTAAACGTACACACACACACAAAATAAACCTTCCTTTAAGGCTACATCAGTACAAAATTTCAATGAACTGAATTCAATATACGGTCAAACTAACAATTCCAGTGATCATACCCAATCACTAGAAAACAGGCAATATCAGCACCGGATCTAAATGCAAGGTTATTTATTAAAACACCAACAGGAGATTAACCAAAAAGCAACTAATATGTTAATCTTAATATAAGACATTGAAGAAAAACCAAAAACAATATATTAAATATCACTCCACTGAGCCAGGCTATAACTGACGGACAACAGACACATGAGTTTGTCAAATAGTGCTTTAAATACTTTTCTGTGATAAAAAGTGTATCAGGAGATGCAAAGGAAAGGTAGAAATGTGAATTTATCCATTTAGTTCCACAACTTAAAATGACTATCAAACTGATAAGATAAAGCTAAGTGACAATAACTTAACCACTGGGCACCAGACAGGCATGACCACTATTCACTGTAATTCATAACGCTCTTCAGGAGTGTTCCGTGGATGGCCAAGCCAGCAATCCTGTCTTAATACAGACTGGATACTTATCCTCTGTGGGAAAAGACCCTGAAGAAGACATGGCAAAGGCCAAGAGAAAAAGTTCAACCTTTTGAAAAAGTTAAGTGATATCAAAATGCTTTTCTATCGCTGGGAAACCAAACTAGGTCAAATATGCGGCCCAAAGCAGCACAGAATTCAGAGTCAGAGGTTGGCAGGAAAGTTTTGGAAAACTTGCAGTTTTTAAAAATTGGCAATTTCTCCATGCTTAATAAAACTATCAGAGAAGAGGTATAATGTTTGTTCATTTGTGGAATGTTGACAGATTGCTGCAAAAATTCACATGAATGAAGAACCGCACAGATGCGCTTCAATGAAGTATTTTTTAAAAATTTACAAAAAACTGAAGTTTCTATTTAAAAAATAACCACGTATGCCAAGATGAAACATGGTAAAAAGTAGTGTAAGTTCTAGTCATGATTCTTTAACAGCTAATGGGAAAGTGATAGAAATCATTTTCTCTTAAAAAGGAAGTTTTGTTATTGCACTGACTTTTACAATCTGACCTAGTAATTTAGAAAAATCATGTAGTAAAATCTGTAAAATTAAAATACAAAATTCTGGTTTGTAAACATCAGTTGGCCAAGTCTCTCCAGAGTCCTTCATGATAGTGGAATGGAATGAATAATTAATTCACTACCTTATTTACTTGCTGTGAGGGGGAAAATTCCAGAACACAGCTTTCATACTTTCACAGTAATTATATTCAAAGATATAAAGAAAGTCAGTGCAGTCGTCTTCTTTTCTTTCTCTGTGCAATTTTCAGCTCTTATCCCACTCCTAAGTGCCGTAACTGAAATAATACTGCTTTGGAGACCTAGTACAGATTGGTCATAAATGTCGCATAAAGTCTGTAGGACTTCGGTAAAGATATTTCCAAATGGCATAGTAATGCACTGCAGCTGCTGTGGCCACAAACAGGTGCCAGATGGCATGGGCAAATGGAATGATGCCATCGCTCTTGAAGAACACAACTCCCAGGCAATAAATTAAGCCCCCACAGGCAAGTTCCTGAAGTCCATCCGTGTTGTTCTGTCAACAGAGGAAAAAAAATGAAAAGGTTTTGATGTTACTCTGATATGACAGCTAAATCCATCCCTGCAAATGCCCCCTAAGTCTCCTGATTTTCCAGACAACAAAGCAGCTCTGCACAGACAGAATCCTAATCTGTAAACATGAACTACACTTAAATCAACCTGGATTAACCTCTGAATCGGCCGTCTGGATCTCACCAAGCAATCAGGTTATAGGTTCCATGGCAAAAAGCAGAATCTTCTGCTCATCTATAGCTTGTTTAAGCAGACGAATCACATCTAAAGTGAACGGTCATTCATTTAATAAAGTCAAGTCCTTGGCTTTCATCTTTCTCTTGAGGAGCCTTCTTCCCTACAAAGGTACACTCAAGCCGCTCTGTTTATAATCCACAGCGCCAGCACAGTTTTCACTCCCTTTGTCTTCCTCAAACTCTGTTCTACACTAATCGCTTTTCTCAGACTCCTCTGTTTCTGTGAGCTTGTGGCTTCCTTACAGCTGACACGGCCAGAAGGCAAATCATTGCTAGGAGTGACCTCTGAGACCATATAGCACAATACAGTTCCTAACCTTCTAGATGCTCCAGGCCTTTTTGTCTTTGTGCCTGCGAGTTTTTTAGCTCAGCAGGAAATTAACAGTCAGTTGTGCTTTAGCACAAAAACGAGACTTTATAAAGTACTCTTGGTTTTCAAAGCCCTTGACTCATCTACAAGATGAGACCGGGCTGTGTGATGGCAGGCGAAGAGAACAGAGGCAGGGCTCAAGATGCTGATGGACGAACTTGCCAGGGTTTCTGGAGACCAGAACAGGGAGGTCTCCAGTTCTGCAGGGTGAATGGGAACCTACAGCAGCTCATGGTCAGGCCTTGATAGGGACAGTGGTGGGTGTTCTAGAGGCCTGGGCCCTGCGGCTGCAGCCTTGACAGCCTTGGAGCAGGGCCCCGCGCAAGTCCCACAGGGGACGGGGGTTGGGGGGGCCTGGTACGTGGGCTGCCTGCGCCAAGGCGAGGGCGATGGCTGCACTGGACACAGAGCCAGGCGTCGTGAAGACCCAGGCTGGGGGCGAGGGCCAGCCCCGTCTTCAAAATTCACATGGGCACCAGGGTGTTCTGCAGGACCAAACAGTGAGGAAGGAGACTTCTCAGACTGCTCCTTAACCATCAGTCAGATTTCATTTTCTTTAAAAAGTAAAACATAGCAAAACAAAACACCAGACACATTTATTATTTCCTAGAGGTTATAGAGCAATTAATATCCATCAATAAGAGTACATCATGAGAACGCTGGGCTGGAAGAAACACAAGCTGGAATCAAGATTGCCGGGAGAAATATCAATAACCTCAGATATGCAGATGACACCACCCTTATGGCAGAAAGTGAAGAGGAACTAAAAAGCCTCTTGATGAAAGTGAAAGAGGAGAGTGAAAAAGTTGGCTTAAAGCTCAACATCGAGAAAACGAAGATCATGGCATCTGGTCCCATCACTTCATGGCAAACAGGTGGGGAAACAGTGGAAACAGCGTCAGACTTCATTGTTTTAGGCTCCAAAATCACTGCAGATGGTGATTGCAGCCATGAAATTAAAAGACGCCTACTCCTTGGAAGAAAAGTTATGACCAACCTAGATAGCATATTCAAAAGCAGAGACATTACTTTGCCAGCAAAGGTCCGTCTAGTCAAGGCTATGGTTTTTCCAGTGGTCATGTATGGATGTGAGAGTTGGACTGTGAAGAAAGCTGAGCGCCGAAGAATTGATGCTTTTGAACTGTGGTGTTGGAGAAGACTCTTGAGAGTCCCCTGGACTGCAAGGAGATCCAACCAGTCCATCCTAAAGGAGATCAGTCCTGGGTGTTCATTGGAAGGATGGATGCTAAAGCTGAAACTCCAGTACTTTGGCCACCTCATGTGAAGAGTTGACTCACTGGAAAAGACGCTGATGCTGGGAGCGATTGGGGGCAGGAGGAGAAGGGGATGACAGAGGATGAGATGGCTGGATGGCATCACCAACTCAATGGACATGAATTTGAGTGAACCCTGGGAGTTGGTGATAGACAGGGAGGCCTGGCGTGCTGTGATTCATGGGGTCACAAAGAGTTGGACACAACTGAGCAACTGAACTGAACTGAATAATAAAAAATGCCCTGTGTACGTCTATTAGGGACATTTTCCTTAGAGAGGGTTAGGTTTTCCTAATGGAGGGTTAGGATTCTTATAGGAGCATCTGACCCCCAGTGAAGAGTCACTGATCTAACACAGCCTCCTTAGAGATGAAGAGACTGAAGTCAGAGAGATAAGTACTGCTTTATCAACTTTCAAAGAACCAGAACATGGTTAATCTTAAAAGCAGATTACGTCTGCTTCATTATCAACGCCATTACTGTGTTTCTGTGTCCCTATTAAATGTTTGAAACATTCATTTAATCTTCACAATCCTAAATTAGGTATTTTTATCTCAACTCCACAGATGAGAAACCTAGAACACACAGAGGATAAATAATTTACCCATGGCCACAGAGCCTTTAAGTATCAGAATCAGGATTTGAATCAAGACCAAGGTGTTTTGTTTCCTGAAGTCACATTCCTTTTTCAGGGAGGGAGGGAGCTCTTTTAAAAATTGATGATTCATTTATATAGTGTAATGCATAGATATTAAGTGGACTGTAAGGTTTTGTGAAATGCACACTTCTATAAGATGATGCTGTCAAAAGTGCTGCACTCAATATGCCAGCAAATTTGGAAAACTCAGCAGTGGCCACAGGACTGGAAAGGTCAGTTTTCATTCCAATCCCAAAGAAAGGCAATGCCAAAGAATGCTCAAACTACTGCACAATTGCACTCATCTCACATGCTAGTAAAGTAATGCTCAAAATTCTCCAAGCCAGGCTTCAGCAATACGTGAACCGTGAACTTCCTGATGTTCAAGCTGGTTTTAGAAAAGGCAGAGGAACCAGAGATCAAATAGCCAACATCCACTGGATCATGGAAAAAACAAAAGGGTTCCAGAAAAACAGCTATTTCTGCTTTATTGACTATGCCAAAGCCTTTGACTGTGTGGATCACAATAAACTGTGGAAAATTCTGAAAGAGATGGGAATACCAGACCACCTGACCTGCCTCTTGAGAAATCTGTATGCAGGCCAGGCAGCAACAGTTAGAATTGGATATGGAACAGCAGACTGGTTCCAAATAGGAAAAGGAGTACATCAAGGCTGTATATTGTCACCCTGCTTATTTAACTTCTATGCAGAGTACATCATGAGAAATGCTGGGCTGGAAAAAGCACAAGCTGGAATCAAGATTGCCGGGAGAAATATCAATAACCTCACATATGCAGATGACACCACCCTTATGGCAGAAAGTGAAGAGGAACTAAAAAGCCTCTTGATGAAAGTGAAAGAGGAGAGTGAAAAAGCTGGCTTAAAGCTCAACATTCAGAAAACTAAGATCATGGCATCTGGTCCCATCACTTCATGGGAAATAGATGGGGAAACAGTGGAAACAGTGTCAGACTTTATTTTTGGGGGCTCCAAAATCACTGCAGATGGTGACTGCAGCCATGAAATTAAAAGACACTTACTCTTTGGAAGAAAAGTTATGATCAACCTAGATAGCATATTCGAAAGCAGAGACATTACTTTGCCGACTAAGGTCTGTCTAGTCAAGGCTATGGTTTTTCCAGTAGTCATGTATGGATGTGAGAGTTGTACTGTGAAGAAGGCTGAGCGCCGAAGAATTGATGCTTTTGAACTATGGTGTTGGAGAAGACTCTTGAGAGTCCCTTGGACTGCAAGGAGATCCAACCAGTCCATTCTGAAGAAAATCAGCCCTGGGATTTCTTTGGAAGGAATGATGCTAAAGCTGAAACTCCAGTACTTTGGCCACGTCATGCGAAGAATTGACTCACTGGAAAAGACTTTGATGTTGGGAGGGATTGGGGGCAGGAGGAGAAGGAGACGACAGAGGATGAGATGGCTGGATGGCATCACTGACTCGATGGACCTGAGTTTGAGTGAACTCTGGGAGTTGGTGATGGACAGGGAGGCCTGGCGTGCTGTGATTCATGGGGTCGCAATGAGTCGGACACGACTGAGCGACTGAACTGAACCGAACTGATGTAACTCATATTACCCCTATCAAGATACACAAATATCCTAACACTCCAGAAAGTTCTTTGGTGATCCTTCCCAATCCTAGACAACCCCTTCCACTAAGGCAACCGCGGTTCTTGTTGCTATTACCACAGACTAAGACTCTCCATTTGAGAACCTCACATAAATGGAATTATACTCTATGTACAGTTTTGCGTCTGGCTTCTTTTTTGCTCAATACAGTATTTTTGGTGCTAGTAATAAAGAACTTGCCTGCCAATGCAGGAGATGTAAGAGATGCGGGTTCAATCCCTGGGTCAGGAAGATTCCCTAGATGAGAAAATGGCAACCCATTCCAGCATTCTTACCTGGAAAATCTCATGGACAGAGGAGCCTGGCGGGCTACAGCCCATGGGGTTGCAAAGAGTCAGCCACGACTAAAGCGACTCAGCATGCAAGTGTGCACCTGCACGCATGCGGGTGCTAAAGCCATTCATTCCTATTACTTAGCATTGTATCAAGTTAAGAGATAATTAGTTTATCCTTTCCATTTGGGGCTATCATGAACAAAGTTTAACACTTAGACTGGTTTACAAGTCCTTTTGTAGATACATGTTTTCATTTTTGCTGAACTATAAATATGTGCTTAATTTTATAATAAACTGCTAAGCAGATTACCAAAGTGGTTACATTTTATATTTCCAAAACAGTGAATCGAGGCTCTAGTTATTTCACATCCTTGTTGGTATTTGGTGGCGTCAGCCTTTTTAATTTAACTATTCAGTATGGTGTGGTGGTAAGCTTTTAATTTTCATTTCCCTGATTTCTGAGATGACTGGTGACAATGAGCAGTTTTTCAAGGGTTTACTGGATACCTGTATCTCTTTCTCTTGTTATTATTGATTTAGAGTGGTACAGTGTTTGGTACACATCCTTTGTCAGATACATATAGAGAAAGCAAATAGTTTCTCCCAGCCTGAGGCCTGACTGTTCAAATTCATTGATCTTTTCTTCTGCAGTATCCCATCTGTTGTGAAATTCCTCCAATACATTTTTTTTTCAACATATAGTTTTCAGATCTAGGATTTTCATTAGGCTCTTCTTGCTTATATAGCAATATTTGTTTAGATAATGGATGCTAAGAGTACAGATTTTGTTGTCTTCCAAATGTTGAGTTTGTTCCGTTGTTTACTAGATCAACTTTTATCCTTTGAGGTTTCTGGGCTTTGTTATGGGAGTGCCACAGCTTTGTCTAAGACTTGATCTTGCTAGGGTCAATGGAATACTTGTTTTGCTCTGTGTGGTCTCTCCTTTCTGGCTGGTTGGAACTCTGGGGTCTCCAGTACTGGGCTCATTCAAGAATATCCACTTACTTCACAGCCTTTCAATAGCTATCTTCAGCTAGCGTATGCAGCATCTTGCCCAGCACAAATGCAGCTTAGTATTTGGGCAAGGGCACAAGGAAATCCCTTTGTAGATTTCTGGAGACTCTTCTCTGTGAAGCTCCCTCATCTCCAGGACCCTGCCCCAACCTGGGGAGCTGAACTGCTGGTTTGTTTCCTCCACCCAGATGGCTGCTCCTGGACTCCACTTTCTTTCACTGTACTTTGCAAAGCATTCCAAACAGGGAGAAAACTGCAGTCCATTTGAAGCTCATCTTTTGGTTTCTCTCTCCTCAAGGATCATAGTCCTATATGTCTGTGTCCAATGCCAAAAAACTGTCGTTCATGCACTTTACCCATTTTTTATAGCTCTTTGGGGCAGAAGGGTAATTCTGACACTCGTTACTCTGACTGCAACACCGAAGGTTTGAGTCTTCCTCATCTGTGCTGCTCCTGTTCCTTCAGATGCCTGCGTGGTTCCTTCTGACCTGCTCTCTGCTCGCTGCTTTCACCACAGGACTCGTGTCCGCTGCACGGTCACACCCCTCACACGCCTGTGCACATTCGGAGGCTCCTGCTTCCCCGTCCCCGGGCCTTCCTCCACGCTGGGTCCATCTCCGCGCCACGTGCGCCACTCCTCCGCCTCTTGGCTCCCGCCTGTCCTTCTGAATCAGCGTGAACAGCGTTTCCTCGGGTATTCTGTCAGGCCCTCCCAGAGCAGGCTGCACTTTCCACAAAGCCTTATAAAACTTGATAGCCGCTTCTTATTTTGTATGAATTGTATTTTTCTGCTTGATTCTATCAGGGCAAGGGTGGGGATTTTCCTGTTTGATTAACGTGAACAGTAGTCACCTGTTATTGTACCACTTGAAAATGTCCATGAAAGATTTACACTAGTAAAAATACTGGATAAACTTGTTTTTACGATACCCAGAGGCAATTTACTTGAAGCTTCACTCTAATCATTAGTAACCCATCAACACAGACCTTGCTCTGGGTGTCCTCAATTGCCTTCCAAGCAGAGTTTCTCACTTCTGTCTTTCACCTCCCTCCTCTCACCATTCCCTGATGCCTTTACCAACTAAAGTGAAAGTGAAAATGAAAATGAAGTCACTCAGTCGTCTCCGACTCTTTGCGACCCCGTGGACTGTAGCCCACCCGGCTTCTCCATACATGGGATTCTCCAGGCAAGAATACTGGAGTGGGTTGCCATTTCCTTCTCCAGGGGATCTTCCCAACCCAGGGATCGAAACTGGGTCTCCTGCATTGCAGGCAGACGCTTTAACTGCTGAGCTATATATATTTTCGGTGCAAGGTAAGTTACTAAAGCCATTGTAGATCTCATATCTCAAAGAACATATCTCGTTACAATCTCATAAAACATACCCCTTGAAAAAACACAAGCAAACATAAATCCTAAATCTTTTACAGGTATTTTTGTGACCAGGGCAAGAACTATACACAGCAAAATTCTTACAAAGTGCCTGTGAGCTCAGGAGTGAAATTACAGGTACATTTCTAATCCTTGCAGGCTAAGAAGAGAGTTCAACTAACCAAACCATGAGTTCCTTAATTAATACAGTAGCCAGTGCCCAAAAATGCAGAGTATAGACTGGAAATACATAAGCTAAAGGCACAGGTGAGCAGTGGGCAGGATTGTGAGGTCGTTACGTTACTATTCCAAACTGACAAATAAACATGGATTTCTCAACACTGGTTAGTCTGACTCATACAGGTAATGCCACATTTTCACTCATTAAAGTCCCCAAAGGAAAATTTCAAGCAAAGTTAAAAGACAAACAAACAAACAAACACTTTCCTGGGAAAGAGAAATAATACGACTTAAAAGCAAGTGAAAAGAAATGTAAGAGTGAAGGGATTCAAGAAATATCCAATAAAATGTTGAGCCAAATGACCTTTTGAAGTTCTTCCAATGCTTAAATTTTAAGAAGTCATTAATTTACTGTTTACAATAGCCAAGACATGAAAGCGACCTAAATGTTCATCAACAGAGGAATGAATAAAGAAGATGCGGAACACATGTACAATGGAATATTACTCCACTGTAACTGAGTAATATTTTTAATATTACAAGCCATTAAAAAGAATGAGATAATGCCATCCGCAGCAACATGGATGGACCTGGAGATCGTCATACCGAGGGCAGTAAGTCAGAGGAGAAATATTGTATGACATCCTTTATGTGTGAAATCTAAAAAGAAATGAAACAAATGAACTTATTCACAAAATAAATACAGACCCACAGACTCAGAAAAGGAAGTTATGGTTGCCAGGAGGGGAGGATGGCAGGAAGGGACAGTGAGGGAGTCTGGACTGACATGCACACACTGTTATATTTAAAATGGACAACCACAAGGCCCTCCTGTACAGCATGGGGAACGCTGCTTGATGTCATGTGGCAGCCTGGACGGGAGGGGAGTTTGGGAGAGAATGGATACAAGTGTATGCAGAGGTGCTCTGCTGTGCAGCTGGAACCATCACGGCATTATTAATTAATTATACTCCAATATAAAATAAAAAGATTTTTAAAAAATTTACCCTTGTCCATGAATTTAGGTTTAAGACACTAAGTAACTTAAAAAATTCCCGCCTTCACATTATCTCACACCTCTTTGGGTAAAGGGTAGGAGTTGGGTGAATAGAAAGGTTATCCCAAAGAACAAATACAGCAGATTACCATATGGAAGAAGACACTTGGATATACAGCTTTTCCAAACTATAGACAGCAAGTAGTGCAAGTTGTGGCACTTTGTAATTGATATATTTTTTCTTTTGAGTCTCTAATAGGCATATTATAACTTCAGAAATAAAAACTAGAAATTGTATCTATAGACATATTACAAGTCACAGTGATTGGAAAGAAAATAAGGTGAAATAACTAAATTATGAAGAAACTTACCATTGATGTTACCACCAAGGCAGGAGAAAAGCCCATTGTGAGATAGAAAAAGAGCTCAATCACCTTATACCTGCAGAGGAGAAATGTGTTAATATAATTTATCTATTCCTACAACACTTAAACCATTTCCTCACCATTTTTTTCTTTTTTCTTCTGAAATACAAATGTAAACTCTTAATGAAATATATTTCATTTCTAATGAAATGTATTTTCCCTACAGGAGACCCCAAGCCTCTAACTGAAATACTGTGGTTGAGTACAACAATGAACTAATATTTCTTTCAGGATTGTTGTTGTTTAGTCATTAAATCCTATCTGACCCTTCTGGGACCCCATGGACTCCAGCCCTCCCGGCTCCTCTGTCCATAGGATTCTCCAGGCAGGAATACTGGAGTGGGTCGCCATTCCCTTCTCCAGGGGATCCTCCTGACCCAGGGACTGAATCTGCGTCTCCTGCATTGGCAGGCGGATTCTTTACCACTGAGCCCCCAGGGAAGCCCTTTCAGGATTGATAAGGCATCAAATTCTACATGCTGCATGGAAAATGTTCTTTGCCCAAAGTTATCACTGAATCCAGTTAACCACGCACTTTCCCTTTCTAATCCCAGTGTTTGCCTTCACCATCATTCCAATTCATCACTATAAGATACTGAAATTATGAAGCTGCACAAGGAATAGCTTGGCGCCTCCTCTATCAGTGGCAAAGGGATGGGAGCCTTAAAGAACTAAGGGAATGTGTTTCTGATTGTCTGTTTTGTATCTGCAGAAACTCTGCACAAAATTTGTTAAGGCTCATCACCTTAGATGCAGATTACTTGAAAATGCTAAAAAAAAAAAAAACACTGTACTGAAATTCAAGTTATATTTATGCCTAGTCAAACTACACTTTAAGTTTCTCGAAGGCAAAGACCAAAGTATATTTATGTTTGGATCTGCAGGGCCTAGAACAGTATGTGGCACCATTTAGGTTTTCCCTAATACCTGCCAAACCAAATGGCCAAGGGTGACTCGCATCTCGTTCTTAGTGTTTTGCACTCAAAGTCCACCGGGAAGTAATCATATCAGGGAACTGGGGAAGAATGTGGGTTTGGTTTACATCAGAAGGCCTGAAATAGGAGAAAAAATAGTTGTCTTACTTTACTTCCTATTTTATCCAAGGGTATAAATTAGGGGTTTGAGTCTGGGAAGCAAACTGTTCCCTTGGATATATATATATATATATAAAATGCATAACACCACTCAGAATTGCTAATTATGGTCAAAAATGCACTTAAGTGAATTTCAAAGTTACAGAGAAGTTAGCTAAAACTACTATTTTCTTCTGAAAAGAGAAAACAATTTATTACTTTGTGACAAGCACGTTATATTCAATTCTGAGGGCCATTCTGCCAAAAACAATAGATAAAGAATTTAATAAACTGTCTCCAAATAAATGATCTCATGGTTGTGAGTTTCTCAAGCTCAGGCGTATGAAATGACAGAAAGAGCCATGGAGTAGGAACTAGGCCGCCTGGGTCCTAATTCCAGACGTGTCGCTGATTTCATGCGTGACTACATGTTCTCAGTTTTCAAGCATGAAGCAGAAATAGATGACTTGAAGGTCTCTTCCAGAACTAAGATGCTAAATTTCAATAAGCTTTCTTTTTATATTGCTTCACACACCAGGACCTTTGAGTAACAGGTTTAAAAAAATGTGTTCCATGGTGAGGATACTAAGAGCAATGGCACCCCACTCCAGTGCTCTTGCCTGGAAAATCCCGGGGATGGAGGAGCCTGGTGGGCTGCAGTCCATGGGGTCGCTAGAGTCGGGCATGCCTGAGCAACTTCACTTTCATGCATTGGAGAAGGAAATGGCAACCCACTCCAGTGTTCTTGCCTGGAGAATCCCAGGGACAGGGGAGCCTGGTGGGCTGCCGTCTATGGGGTCGCCCAGAGTCGGACACGACTGAAGCGACCTAGCAGCAGCAGCAGCAGCAGCAGCATACCCTTCCAAACATCCCCCTTCCCAGGAGTCCTAGGTTGGAACAGCCTCTGGGTCCCTAACTAGGTTAAGTGTTATGCTGAGGGCTCAATATCTATTATCTCCAACCTTCCTAGAAACTTAGAAAAGCAGCTATTTTTCTCATGTGGTAACTGTAAGTCACAGAGGGTCTGGCTAGTGTGCAGAAACGACTAGTCTGGCTGAGGATGTGAAGTGAAGGCTGGCTCATTCCAGAGTCAGAACTGCACTGCCATTGCAGACGAGGGAGAAGGCGGCTTTGTCTTTTAGCTACATCATGCGTTACACAGGTACCGTTCATTTGTCTGCAGCAATCTGTCTGCCAGTGATAAAGAGCAAATGGTTCTGAAGATTTGTTAAAACAATATATATTCTGTTTATGTATTTCTACTATTTTGAAGTGCAAATGTAAAGTAAATCATACTGTAATGTAGATAAAATTTAGGAAGTTAATTTTAAAGGTATTAAATGTAAATTATTTTCTCTTACTTTTCATGGTAGAGAAATACATAAATGGTTCCTCCAGCTGCCATGAGCCAGATAAACCAACGCATATGAGATGCCAGGGGTCCAAGTTCACGGAGATTTAACCTAAAAACGTAAACATGACAACAGAGAACAGAAGTGATAAATGAAAGGAGTTCATACAACCTGTTTTCCTCTAGTCCTGAAAACTGAGAGAGAAGGAATGAGGATAAGACCAGAAAGAAAAAGCGCTCACCATGTGTTGGAGGTATTTGGGCAACTGGGGTCAAATTAATAACTGAAAGATAAAATTGTCGTTCAACCTTTAAGACTTAGAATCAGTTCCAGTGTGGTTTAAAACAGAACCAGCCGAAAGGAGACATGGGGAGGTGAGCCCCAGCGCACCGCGACCCGCGACTTTCCTGATGAGGCGGGCTGCTGCAGAGGCCACTCGCCTTCTCATTCTGGACTGCATCCCCGAGAGCAGACTGTTTACCAAGATTACTGAGAACAAAACCCTCAACCGGATCACACACACGCACACAATGGACACCTACTACACAGACCAAGTATCTCTGCCAAGAGAAAACGTCAGAAGAATTAGCCCAACATATGTCATGCGAGATACTTTGCTAGAATTTAACCATGGACTCCTGTGAAGCCTGAACTTAAAATGCTACAAATTCATCTGTACTAAATTCAGATTAAGAATAGAAAAAAATGTGATTCTGAATCACTATTACTACAAAATTAATATTTCCAAATGGAAAAGGTACCATCTGCGTATCGAAGACTTACATGTGAACAAACTGTTTACTGTAATATTTGTTTCCTCAGTCTACATTTAAATTTTTTATTTATTTTAAATTGAGGTATACTTCACAAAAGCCTCCAAGTATCCTCGCTCCAACATGATGCAGACCTATAATTTAGTAACAGGTACTGGGGAGAGACATCCCTTACTTCTTACTACAACACATAATTAAGTTTCTTTTGAATGATGGATGCCACATTAGTCAGAATCCAGAGACTGGCTGTTTGTAATGACTATGGTAGTTGATGGCATAATATGAATTTCCGAGTGGTTAAAACTGGACCATACCGTGGTAGCGGAAAACTAATTTTTCTTTAATTATGGATTCAAAACAGCAAAAGACTCTATCTTGTCTATACCAAAAAGACAGGAAGAACCAGGACACTGAACTGAACACCAGGCATTTAAAATAGCTAACTAATTAGGCTAGCTCTCTTATTCATATAGCTGAAGAAATGAGAGACGCACTCCATATATAGTAGCTACTGCACTGTGAAGACAAGCAGTATGAATTTCAAAAGTTAGCTTGTTTTCTTTACATATATATTTATAGTGTTTCCATTTAAACAATTAGATGTCCAAGTATTCTGAGTAGCAGAACCACAGAGAAAGAACATGGAAGGCAAAGGGAACGTATTTCCAAAGTGAGCATGCTACCTGCACACGGCTTTGCAGCACTTCTATCAACAGTCCAGTGCAGACATGTATTCTGAGCGTCAGCAACATTCTCTCCTTAAAATCTGCAATCTGACTCCAGCAAAGAAAAATGGGAAAGGAAAAAAACCCATGTCTGTATGCTTTTGGGGGTGGGGAGCAGGGACAGGAAGACAGGAGGGAAGAAAGACTGAGAAGTCTCTCATAGAAATGCTGTCTTCAGAAAGAGGAAAACTGTATCTTACCATGGAGCGTAAGACGCAGCGATGAAGAAATAGATGACCATTCTATCGCACATGTGAAAGCAATGCTCCACTGTCCTGTGGGGGGAAACGCATTAGACAAGTTTTCAGAAAATTTTAAGACTGGAAGTAGGGGTTATCACTCTGCTATGCCACAACAGCCACTCTTGTTCTTAGTTCTCATGGCATACATAAATAGGCTTTCAAAGTCACACGGCTTTTTTTTAATAAGATGAAGCCACAAATAAAAGCTTTATTATTAAATGACACATACCGATGATCCTCTCCATGTAAGAACCCCACAACAATCAGAAACTCTGAAATTGTTGAACAATAACAAGCAAAATCTGTGCTTTCTGATGTTTTCCATTTCTTTTAGATCTTAACTAATAGGAAAATGAAGTTCCCTGAGGGCAGACCACCTCTCAACCCCTATCATGGTGCAGGGCGCAAACCCGTGAGGGCTCAGGAAAATACTCCCTAAAGCCACAGTCTTTTTAGAAGGTCTCTGAAGCAGCCTTTACTCCAAGTACCTTCATGCAGACAGTAAGTTGCAATAAAGCAAATTTAGAAACTAATTTAGGAACAGCAACGACACAAACAAAGGGGCAAAAAAAAAAAAAACAACGTTATCTGCTGTCAAGAGGGTAGCCACCTGCGCTTCTAAGCAAGTGTTCTCCTTCTACAACTGGAGGGTCAGGAAGTGTACAACGATCTGGCTCCCTGAGGTCTATTCACAGAGCAGGTAAGACAGGATCTGCCCTTCACTGAGGGAACGTAAAAAGTACAGACACACTGCACTGTCTTTAATCCACTTCCAGCCCAAGTGGCGGACACGACAGCTTGGTGGCCCACCAGCATTAGACCCGCCTCAGCACACACACAGCGGTGGCCAGGGCGGGCGAGGGTGTTCAGCCAGTCAGTGCTGGTCACTACGTTAATGTTCTCAAGCCTGACTGCCTTTCAGAATCGCCCGAGTCACAAACTCCAGGCCAGAAGATCCTGACTTAAGAGGGCTAGAAGATGAGGCAGAAGGTGGAGGGAAGAGGGGAATCTCTTAACTGCTTGGACGACTGTGATTCTGAGCCAGCTCTGGGCCTTGCTAATTCTGCTTTCCAGACGGTGGCAGCACCCAAAGTCAAGCTGCAGCTTGTTCAAGACCCACCCCCCAGGGACTGCCCTGCCGGCCCAGGGCTGAGACTCCATGCTGCCAGCGCGCGGGGCTGGGCGCGAGCCCTGGCGTGAGAACTAGACCCCCCGCCCCCCGCCCGCCACAACTAAGAGTTCCTCTGTGGCAGCTAACACCTGGTGCAGCCAAAAAAATAATAAATAAATTAAATATTTAAAAAATAAAACCCCACCACCCGCCTGACTCACCCTCCTCACAGGTAAACCAGAAACAACAACATCTCTATCAGAGCATGTATGAGCATTAAATGAGACCACGTAGCCATGTGATTAGCACAGCACCCAACACATAGTAGGCACTTAACCAATGCTCATTCCCTCCCCTCTTTTACTTAAATTAAGGATATACTGGGATATTTTTAAGAATGCAATTAAAATAAAAAAATTAAAAAAAATTAATGCAGAGCAAAACTCCACCCATAGCTTAGGATTCCAGCAGTGCTATTCCAAGGTTCAAGAGAGACTGGTTTCTCTCACACCTTCTTCCCAGGCCTTGGCAGGGAGCCCCTGAATACTGAAGCAGGTACCTGCAACTCTTTTTACTGATTCAGAAATCTAAACAGCAAAGCCAAGTCAGACAAGGCAATCGCAGGCACTGCACTGTGCCAAAAAGATAATGAAGTGCTCTGGCCTCTGCGACAGTGTCCTGAAGAGTCAGGACAGGTACTTTTGAGGCTTGCTTCTGAGTGAGTCCCAGGGCTCCATCATGATTCAACGCTGTGGTTTTATTTTAAGCTCAGGGAACTGTCAGCTTCTGGGTGAAGGTAGCAGACTACAAACTGTAAGCAATAACGTGAAGGGTGTGGTGGAAGTAAACCTCACGACAGGAGTCAGAGCACCTGGGGCGATCAGATTCTGCTGGTATCAATGACGGGCAAGTTAGGACGCTTCTCTGGGTCTCAGTTTCCCCAGGTGAAAATGATGGGGTTTGGATTACATGTTCCTTAAGGATCCTTCTCAGAGAAGGCAATGGCACCCCACTCCAGTACTCTTGCCTGGAAAATCCTATGGACGGAGGAGCCTGGTGGGCTGCAGTCCATGGGGTCACTGAGGGTCAGACACGACTTCACTTTCACTTTTCACTTTCATGCATTGGAGAAGGAAATGGCAACCCACTCCAGTGTTCTTGCCTGGAGAATCCCAGGGACAGGGGAGCCTGGTGGGCTGCCATCTATGGGGTTGCCTGGAGTCAGACACAACTGAAGTGACTTAGCAGCAGCAAGGAGCCTTCTGGTTTTAAACTCTGATCTTTAAATGTGAGGAAACTAATAATCATCTCATCACTAGCAGAATCCCAAATCCTGCTTTTAAATAAAGCCTATCTTTTTAATGTTAGATTGTCCAAATAGCTTGAGATTTCTTTGAACATTCTGTAACACCAAAAATTACCTTCTAATATTACACTAAATCACTTTTGGTCTGCTCTAAATCCTCCTTTCTGGCCCTTAGGGGTTGTGTGGAATCCATTTCATAAGCAACTAAATAGTGTGCTCTACCTCTGTAGTCCCCCAAACTAACTCTTTTTACTCAAAGGATGATTGCTTTTATGTTCTTCTTGCTGGGAGGTGAGGGACCACTGTATTCTTTGGAAAGCATTTAATAGCTAATAAGCAGCAACATATGTGAGTTTTGTTTGAGTAGATACACTGGATCCAATTCTGAAAGCTGAACTTCGCAGAACAGTAGCCTGAGCTGTAATATACCTGCAGTAGCGGCAGTGATTCTAATTTTCAGTCATTCTCATACGCATCATCTCGTTCACCCATCACTACAGCCCACCAGCTGGGCATTACCATTCTCGTTTTAGTGATGAGGAAACTGAGGCTACATGAGGCTAGGCTGCAGGGATGGGACTGGAAAACCCAACTGATGAATCCAAGCCCAGGGTCCTGCCCACCACCCCGCAGCTGCAGTGCAGAACAGGCGTCGGGGTTCCACACTGTCAGTCCTAGGGAAGCAATGTGGGTTTGTTTGGTTGTTGGCTGGTTGGGTTTTATTTCGGCTGTGCAGCAAGGCTTG
Source organism: Ovis canadensis (assembly GCF_042477335.2). Classification (NCBI taxonomy): domain Eukaryota; kingdom Metazoa; phylum Chordata; class Mammalia; order Artiodactyla; family Bovidae; genus Ovis; species Ovis canadensis. The sequence continues at coordinate 14,122,087 of NC_091255.1, forward strand.
CAGGATCCCTAATCAGGGAATGAACCTGCGGCTCCAACAGTGAGGGTGCAGAGTCCTAACCAGTGAGCTGCCAGGGAATTCCCAGCCATGTGGTTTTGTCTGTCTTCTGAACAAAGATGCGCTTTTAAAAGATACACATGGGGGTCCTCAAACTCCTTCCAATCCACAGAAAATTTCCTGAACAATGGGACAGCTGAGTCCACCAGGAAGGGAAATGTCCACTCTTTGCCTCAGCTGCCCAAAGCATGCCGGCATGACAGGCCAACCCGAACCAATGATTCTGTGTGACCTGTTGAAACAGCTGCCATTCATGGTACCTTAAGTGACTCTTTTTCCATGCTACAATGTGAAATACTGTGGAAACGATGAAGAGGGCACAGAGGCCCATTCCATAAATCCAAGCTGTTATCTTTTCCCAGCAGTCATCAGAGAGCCGGTGAAGGAGGGCACTGCCCACAATGGCTGGAACAATGAGGAACTGAGAGAGAGGGAAAGAAAAATAAATATTCAGTAAAACACTGAATTGAGAACTGTTAAAAATACCCAGGTTTACGAGGAACAACTTTAGGAAGGTCACTTTAAAACACTCATCTCCTTTCCCGGATAGTTAGAACAAGAACCAGATGAAGCTGATGTTTTGCTGCGCTGAGAACAGGTGCTATGACTAGGGCCCAGAGCCTCTGCCCACAAGTGGGGACACAGTCAGGCAACAAGATTACTCAACAGACGTCCTCTATCCTAATTTTGCTACCAAACACATACCCACATTTCCCAGGGATGACTTGATCTTTAGATAGTCTTTCCCGTTTCCTCAAAGTGCTACTGAAAGCCCAAATTTCAACAAAGGGTAACTAAATGAATCAAATCAGTGTGTATAACGCACATACCACACTCAAATCATCTGTCCAATCATATGTCCCCATTTCTAGTTGGGATGTCTACATTCCACCAGTTTGGGGGCTACTGTAGAATGAAAGCAGTGAAAAGGTCTTTGGGTTAGCTCATTTTCTGAGATTCATTTACCTATTTGGCTGTGCCAGATCTTGGTTGCAGCATGTGAGATCTAGTTTCCCAACCAAGGACTGAACTCAGGCGCCCTGCACTGGGAGGATGGAACCTCAGACATGGGGCCACCAGGGAAGTTCCCAGGTTATTTCATTTTTAACAGCACCTTTCAAGTAGACAAAGGTAATCCACTCCTACAGAGTCAAATGATTTTAAGAGACTAGAATCTTAAGGGGGAATTTTGCGTTTACACTATATTTTACACTACATATGGACGCAAAGTGCAAAGTCTAGTCATAACAGTATGACTAATAAACATTTTATAATAATAGAAATCGACAGAAGAAATAAACTACTTTATTAGATACCAGAATAAACATACCTGGCAAAGAATGCAAACTTTAGAAATCTCATCTACTTTTGTCTCCAACACCTGCGTTTTCTCTCTTGCAACAGAATATTAAATCCTCCAGATAGGATCAGCACTGAATTTCAATGCCGGTTACAATGGCTTAGAACAAAATGTGATAATTAAGGACAACAAAGTAAGTTTTTCATAAAACAAAATTTATTTTGAGATTATGTCCTTTCTAATTTTTTTAATGTTAAAGTATCTTCCTGTTAATGAAAATTAGATGGAAGTTTTTCGTTTTGTCGTTTTTAGAAATTTTAATGCTCTCTGGAATCCAAAAATCAGGGATACAGTTTAATAAGTTTAATAAGATGACATTTTCTGTTCTGAAAAAATTAATGTGTATGTTTTGTCAGTTTTCCCTTAACTTTGGTTTATATAAGTGTTCCTGATGACCATCCAGGAGAGATAAACTAAAGGATTATTCAGGTCTATTTCAAGAAAATATTATTCTTAAAGGTGATCTGTGCATCTCAACAACCAAACAATTATATTTAAATGCTCAGTATTATGCTGAATAATAAGCACTTCACTGGTTACTTTTATAGGTCACTATTTTGAAAACTATCAGGACACTATTTTTCTAACTTTTATCAGTACTTTGCAGTTGGTAAATGGATACAATGATGGATATATACTGGAACAATAAGTGAAAGAAAAGGCCATAAGAGCTGTCATTCAAACTTTATCTCCCTTATATCCTAATTCTGACCTAGATTTAAATACATACACACACACGCTTATTTTCTTAAGGGCCTGTGGACAGTTATCTTAAGAAATAACTTTACTTTTAGCTCTGTTAAATCCATCAGACATTCAGTTAAGAATAAAAAATGGAAACAACCCAAATGTCTATCAAAAGATGAGTGGATAAAGAAGGTGGGATATGTATAAACATACACACATACATACATATATACATACACACGCACATAACAGAATGTTACTCAGTCCTAAAAAAATGAAATATTGCCAATGTGCAGCAATATGGAGGGACCTAGAGATTATCATACTAAGTGAAGTAAGTCAAAGAAATATATGATATCATTTATATGTGAAATCTAAAAAATAAAATGGATGAATCTATATACAAAGCAGAAACAGACTCACAGACATGGAAAATAAACATGGCAACCAAAGGGGAAGGGGTTGGGGGAAGGAAGGGGGATAAATTAGCACTATGGGATTAACAAATACACACTGCTAGACAAGACAGAAAAGCTCAAGTTTTACTGTATAGCGGAGGGAACTATATCCAATATCTTATAATAACCTATAATGAAAAAGCTGGCTTAAAAGTCAACAGTCAAAAAATGAACATCATGGCATCTGGTCCCATCACTTCATGGCAAATAGAAGGAGAAAAAGTGGAAACAGGGACAGATTTTATTTTCTTGGTCTCAAAATCACTGCGGACAGTGAATGCAGTCATGATTTAAGACACTTGTGCCTTGGAAAGAAAGCTATGACGACTCTAGACAGTATTTAAAAGCAGAGACATCACTTTGCTGACAAAGGTCTGTATAATCAAGGCTATGGTTTTTCCAGTAGTCATGTATGGATGTCAGAGTTGGACCATAAAGAAGGCTGAGCACTGAAAAATAGATGCTTTCAAACCGCGGTACTGGGTAAGACTCTTCAGAGTCCCTTATACTGTAAGGAGATCAAACCAGTCAATCCTAAAAGAAATCAATCCTGAATATTCATTGGAAGGACTGATGCTGAAACTGAAGCTGCAATACCTTGGCTACCTGATGCGAAGAGCCAACTCATTGAAAAAGCCCTGATGTTGGGAAGACTAAAGGGCAAGGAAGAGTGGCAGAGGATGAGACAGCCAGACGGCATCACTGACTCAACGGACATGAGTGTGAGCAAACTCTGGGAGACAGTGAAGGACAGGGAAACCATGGGGTCACAAGGAGTCAGACACGACTTAGTGACGGAACAACAACAAATGAAAAGTAATCAGAAAAATGTATATGTATGTATATACAAAGAAACTGTCATAATATTTTAAATCAACTACACTTCAATTAAAAAAAAATAAAAGATGGCTATCTAGAAAGTACAGCTAACAATCAAATTAGGCTGTGCATGACTCTAAACATTTTGACCCTCTGGTGTTGTGAAGCTCACCCACAAAGTGTGTGTCATTAATGCAAAGACAGGGGTCAGCTCAAGTCTAGAGAATTTCCCCAAATCCTTCCTGCCCTGAGAATCTAAGCCGCAGGTCCAGGGAGACTGTCCAGTAGTGAGGTTACTCCAGATTTCATTACTGAAGAAGCCCTTTAACGGAATCCAGGGCAAGCATGTACAAACAGAGTAGGTAGGAACTCTTTTCTGAAGAAAAAATATTCAGCAAGATTTCAGCATTTTAATTATTTACATAAAAATCTTTTGAGCACCTAGAGAAAAAGGACAGTGATAAAAGAGAATAACATTTTGATACCACAAATAACACTTGAATTCTACTACTATAATACTAGGGGCATGGCAACCCACTCCAGTATTCTCGCTTGGAGAATTCCACGGACAGAAGAGCCTGGTGGGCTTCAGTCCATGGAGACTCAGAGAGTGGGACACAACTGAGCGACTAACACTTTCCCTTCACTTCTCTATAATACACAGAACTAATACTTGAGAAAGTTTGATTTCTGCTAAGCAATGACCAGACAGCACTGTTCCACTAGAGTTCAAGGGAATCTACCAAAAACTAGTTTATTTCAGGTTTACTTGGCATCATGTTCCTTTATAGAAATCAGACTATTCTTTGCAGAAGGGGCTTAAAGAAATGAAAAGGCACAACTTGAATTCAAGCAAATTTTATTCCAGTAATATTTATGTGTAACCTACCTACATATTATACTAACACTGTCTAAGATAACTGAATTAGCCTGTTCTAAACACTCTTCACTAAAGAGATAAATTGATCTACTCTATCTCTTATCTTCAGACTATAGACCAGCCACCATTTTCCCCTCAAAAAATTTCACTGGATGCAATTTTCAAAGGGAATAATGAAATCATAGATAAAAGGAAGTTTATAATGACACAAGAAAATGCCAATAAAATGAAATCAATAGGGCAACTATGAAAATACACACATAAACACAAACCCTGGGCTTCCCTGGTGGGTCAGATGGTAAAGAGTCTGCCTGCAATGCGGCAGACCTGAGTTCAGTCCCTGGGTCAGAACGATCCCCTGGAGAAGGAAAAGGCAACCCACTCCAGTATTCTTGCCTGGAAAATTCCATGGACGGAGGAGTCTGGCGGGCTACAGTCCATGGGGTCACAAAGAGTCGGATATGACTGAGCAACTTCACTTTCTAGGTAGTTTTGCTTTTCTTATGTATTCTTCAGTATTTTCCATTTTTCTTAAAATGAACAGGCTTTGCTTTTAGAAGGAAGAAAAAACTGAATTCAGGAATTAAACTTTTCTTTTACAGTAAGGACTAACATCTGCTCTGAGAAGAAATGACGATCGTGGGGATGGGAAGGATGTGGCTACCTGTTTTAGGAGATCACTGAGGGGAAAAAAATCTTTCTCAGCAAATGGTGAACACTTCTTGCTAAATGAACACAGCTGACTATCTTGAAAAGGTAATTTATTTCATTCTAGGGGTGACAGTCTTTATAAATAATTTCCTTTGCTTTTTCTTATAACTAAACACTTATTTTCTTTCAAAGAAGGTCTTATCTGAGAAGGCAAATTCAGGATCAACAGAGCTGACTGTAGGTCAGAGCACTCAAAGTATCCGACAGGCTCACAGTTTCTGGTGACACGACCTAGTACTGATACGAGGTCAGGAAAGGTCACAGGGATGGCTGAACCGGATTGACGGGGTTGAGATTAAGAGATGATCGCCCTTTCTTCCCACCAGAGCGCTTGGGAAGCACGGAAAAGGCAGGAAGCTTGTACTCACTGCATGCGTGTAACAGTTAGCAGCATGTTCGTAACAAGTCGGCTTGTAGCGGCCATTGGCAGGGGCCCGGTGGTTCATGAACCTGTAGAGACAAAGACATCCCGTGAGAAAAGCTTGGAGCGTGTAAAGAATGGTGGGAAAGCTCGTCAGAGTTTGCCTGGTCTATTCTAACTGAAGAGCTGACTGCTGGAAATACCTAGTTACTGGAACAAAACCGAAGCCACAGAGCTGTTGTAAACTGAACCGAAGCCTTGGTCTAAAGTGCATGCCCTAGTTAACCGGATTCAATACTCTTTCCGTTCATTCAAAAAAAAACCTTCTACCAACCAAAAGCAAACAAAGCTCATATCTATCCCCTTCAACTGGGATACTTAATAAAAAATGGCACAACCAAATCTGAAATTTAAAAGAAAAAAAAAAATCAAGGTCATTTTCCTAAACTTTACAAATACCAGTAACCAACATTTAATGTGAATTCAATGCACTTGAAAGTTCCTATTTTCTCTCTCAAAATGTATAAAGCTTTATACATGTAGATCTTTAAATGCTCCATCCCATTATTAGCAGGGCTGCCAAACTAGTTTCCCTGTATTGCATTACCTGTTCCGGCATCAGACAGCTTAAATAAATGATACTTGGCTGCCTCCAGGCCACTTGAAACAAGAGGTTCATTTTCACCTGCATTCTTCCCGAATTAAAAGAGTTTGCTTCAAAATCTAAATATGTGACCAGTGCCTGACACATTGGCCAGAACTTTCACATGTGCCTGTGCTTAGTCGTTTCTCTTTGTGACCCCATGCACTGTAGCCCTCAGGCTCCTCTGTCCATGGAATTTTCCAGGCAAGAATACTGGGGCAGGTTGCCAGGATCTTCCCAACCCAGGGACTGAACCCTGTACTGGCAGGGTTGCCTCTCGTCTCTTGCCTCTCCTGTACTGGCAGGCGAACTGTTTATCACTGAGCCACCTGGGAAGCCCTAAAGTGTATCTAAACACCAACATTTGGCATGTGTCCCTGACCTGCCTCCTGAGAAACCTGCATGCAGGTCAGGAAACAACAGTTAGAACTGGACATGGAACAACAGACTGGTTCCAAATAGGAAAAGGAGTACGTCAAGGCTGTATATTGTCACCCTGCTTATTTAACTTCTATGCAGAGTACATCATGAGAAACGCTGGGCTGGAAGAAGCACAAGCTGGAATCAAGATTGCCGGGAGAAATATCAATAACCTCAGATATGCAGATGACATCACCCTTATAGCAGAAAGTGAAGAGGAATTAAAAAGCCTCTTGATGAAAGTGAAAGAAGAGAGTGAAAAATTTGGCTTAAAGCTCAACATTCAAAAAACAAAGATCATGGCATCTGGTCCCATCACTTCATGGCAAACAGATGGGGAAACAGTGGAAACAGTGTCAGACTTCAGTTTTTTGGGCTCTAAAATCACTGCCAAGGGTGACTGCAGCCATGAAATTAAAAGACGCTTACTCCTTAGAAGGAAAGTTATGACCAACCTAGACAGCATATTCAAAAGCAGAGACATTACTTTGCCAACAGAGGTCCACCTAGTCAAGGCTATGGTTTTTCCAGTGGTTATTTATGGATGTGAGAGTTGGACTGTGAAGAAAGCTGAGCACTGAAGAATTGATACTTTTGAACTCTGTTGTTGGAGAAGACTCTTGAGAGTCCCTTGGACTGCAAGGAGATCCAACCAGTCCATTCTAAAGGAGATCAGTCCTGGGTGTTCATTGGAAGGAGTGATGCTGAAGCTGAAACTCCAGTACTTTGGCCATCTCATGCGAAGAGCTGACTCACTGGAAAAGACTCTGTGATGCTGGGAAGGATTGGGGGCAGGAGGAGAAGGGGACGACAGAGGATGAGATAGCTGGATGGCATTACCGACTCAATGGACATGAGTTTGAGTGAACTCCGGGAGCTGGTGATGGACAGGGAGGCCTGGTGTGCTATTATTCATGGGGTCGCAAAGGGTCGGACACAACTGAGACTGAACTAAACTGAACTGATGGTCTATACCATACAGATAGACATATGTCCATGTTCCATTCCCTCCCTGGGCTAATTTTGTGGCAACAGGCAAAGCAGTGCAAAGCTCCAGTACCACTGGGCATGAAAGAGAAACAGCTGCCTTCTACTTCAGTGTGTGGGTGAGGATCCCCCCAGCCCTAGTTCACACCCCTGCCATGTTTGACCAAGGAGTCTGGTTTAATCTGTGTGTTCTTTGGAAGGAGTGAGATATAAGCTCAGGAAGATAAAAAGGCAGCTGTCTGAAAGAAGCAGATGCAGAGAACACAGTGGTAAGAAAGCCCTGCTGGCTTTCAGGTCTGAGAGCCCTGCTGGCTTTCAGGTCTGAGCATTCAAGCAGCACTCCTGGGCCTGGGGCCTGCAAGATGTCAACAGGCTTTACACAATAGTGTAGGTTTTTGCTTGAGTTAGTTTAAGGGGGTGTGGGTAGGAGGCGGAGACTTTGTTACTCATCACTAATGAGATCTGACTAGTAATGTCTTATCAATTAACATGATGGAAAAACGGTACCAGGCTAAACCAAATGGCACAGACAGGTTGCCAAAAACAGACTAAAACATGTGGCCAAGCAATTCCAAACAGTGTCCAGTTTATGAACAAAAGACCAGCCAACACTTTCTCCTCGAATTAAAGAAGGGCCTGGTATCCCTAGAGCAAATGAGTAAAGATCAAGTGGCAGTCCCTGCCAACCCAATATAGAAAGTTCGAGTGGAAGATCCCCTAGGGAATGGATTTGGCACTATGAAGACACCTTCCCTGGAATACCAATGGGCAGATACCTAACTGACATGCAAAAGATACACATACTGAATAGGATTCATCACATGGCTTGGAAACTGTTAGAGAGAAATGTACAGTTAACAGCTTCAGAATTATTCCAAGATATTCTCACACATAGATAAATAAATCTTTTCTCCCCTGACAATCCTTTAAATAATTTCACTAATTTCCTAAGGGACTAGAGTGTTGCTATACGGCAGTTATTAGTAAAAAGGAAAATAATTACACTCTTGGGAAGGAGGCTTTAAAAGTGTCCCCAGCATTCAAGGGCCTACCAGATGATCAGCCTGAGACATAACGACAGGGTATGGGGTAAGTAAGTAGCATACCCCATTAGGAATTGTAAAGGGTAAAGAGTAAGGCTCCACGGTGGCTGAGGGTAGATTAAATTGTAAGCACTCTGTGCAGGGCACGCTCAGGAGGGTTTGTCCACCCACCACCAGCCTGCAGGCTAAAATAGCAATTTGTATCTCTGGCAGCCCAATCTAAAAATAGTCAGGCTATAACACAGAGACAGGGATAGACTTTAAAAGCAAGGAAGCGGAGTGGCCATGTGTTTAACATGTTTGTGCCCACCTGGAATCACTCAGGTTAAAAATAAACTCAGAAGTTGCAGAGAAAAATATTCCTCCCATGTGACTTAAGGTAGTTTCTCTTTAAGGGTAGGGGCAAGATTCTGGCAATAAGGAAAGGGAAGAGCAAGTATGCCAGGCACCGTCTGGGGCCCCATGGGATGGTACATGGTTCTGCCAGGAAATTTACATTTTTCCATTTCTCTCTGATACAATCATGTCTCCCATTGCCTCCTGAAGAAATCATTATGAAGAAATTAGTCACCCAAGACCTACATGAAAAGCAGATGTAAAATGCAAATAACCGCCTGCCCCCTCCACACTGAGGCTATTCTCTTTGCCCCAAAAAGAATGAGAAAGGGTCTCAAGAGTTATGGGAAACAGCACCCACTTAGGCAAGACACCTCCACTTAAAGCAAAGCCGTCCTGATGGTCATCCAATGCTAGAAAACATTCTAACAGTGGGTGTGTTGCCCATGCCACAACAACAGAAGCCCCCCAACCAAGTGTCACAACTAGAGAAAGCCAAAGCGTGCATGCTAAGTCACTTCAGTTGTCCGGACTCTGTGACTCTATAGACCATAGCCCGCCAGGCTCCTCTGTCCATGGGATTCTCCAGGCAAGAATACTGGAGTGGGTCGCAGTGTCCTCCTCCAGGGCATCTTCCTGACCCAGAGACTGAACCCGTGTCTCTTAGGTTTCCTGCACTGGTAGGTGGGTTCTTTACCAGTAGTGTCTCATGGGAAGCCTGGAGGAAGCCCCTGTGCCTCAAGAAAGCGCGCACATGCTACAGCGAAGATACTGCACAGCCTCCCCACCATCACCGCAAAGTTTTAGTCCAAAACAGTGCCTAAGGTCTGAAGGCAAATCCGCAACGCACCATCAGACCGCAGAGCCTGAAATCAAATCTCAGACGTTGTCCTAAATTCCTCTGTTTCCCCATACTCCAAATACAAGTACTGTCTGTGCTATCTTCAAAATATATTCCCAAACAGTCCCAGTCTCCAGTTTCAAAGTTACTATCTTAAATCAAGACATCGACTCCTCTGGTCTGTAAACAAAGGCTCTGGTCTCCCTGCCTGCCCGCACATGGACTCTCTTCTTTACCCAGCAGCCACGAGTCTGTTAACACCAGATCATGTCACACGTTAAGCCCAGCTTAAAACCTGTCTGGCTTCCCAAAGTGCTTGGGAACAGGGCCTTCTCTGCAGGCCACAAGCCGTCCCAACTTCTCCAGCCGGGGGCTCCCTTCCTCTCCTCTCCCCCTCAGGCCAATCACAGCCTTTCTGCTCCTCCAACCAACCAGGCCTGATCTGACTCAGAGCATCTGTGTTTGCTGTTTATGTCTGCCCAGAACATTCTCCTCCAGTGTGCCCAGCTCTCCTCTCACCTGTCAAACTCGGCTCAACCATCCTACCTAAAGTATCCATTCAGCAGAGCCCGTATCATAATTAGTAAGAACTGGACTTTTTGAACTTGTTTATTTCATCTTCCCCCACTGTAAAGTGAATTCCATGAAGGCTGCCTTGTCTATCTTTTCATTTCCAGTCCCAACACAAAGTCCAGCTGATTGTTGGAGATTAATAAATAAGTGTTGAATGAGAACAAAAAGACAGACATTTTGCCTGCTGTTGAAGTATTTTATTATCCTAACAGAGAGATCCTGTCGTCAGTTAGTTTCACTGGGGATTTCTGTATGCAACAAAAACAGGCAGTCTTAGACCCAAGAGAATCCTCAATCTTGTGAGAACAAAATGCACAAAGGACAAGACCATGAACATTTCAGGGGCTCCTTCAACATCATTCGATGGGGCAACAGAACTGATCCCTACATAGAACCCTACTATTAATATTAGCTGTCCTGTATGAATAAGCATGATGTCTAGGAAAAAGTGTCTGCGGCCAGAGGTCGTGATAGTGGTGGCAGACACTTAATTACTAAGTAAGGGAAATGGCACAAATAAAGAAACAACTTCAGTGTTCACTGAATCGGTGTATGATTCGATGCTCTGAGAACTTGAAACAAAAAGGCAACAGGCGGCACTGCAGCACTTCCTAATGCTTCAGAATAAGACCCCTTACCACACACTCGATTTGAAACTAACCAGTGGTCACCAGGCTGGAGCTAAGGAAAGCAGTATCCTTTTCCTTGGATTTCTGGCTGCCAGGCTAGAGAAACGAGCACACACCAACAGCACACTTTAGAAGCTCTGGGTTCTAGGCCTCTGTGCTATCGCACAGATGTGTGTAGGCGGGGAGACAGAGGCAAATGGCTGCATGAGTGGTGGAAAGGGACATGAACCCTCTGTCTGCCCCGTTCTAGCTGTGTGATGATGGCAGGCTCTCTTTTTATTCTCTAAAGCTCTTCTATTAAATGGGTAAAAAGTTTGCCTTTCAGGGTTACAGTTAGGGATGAGATGAGTTACCTACAAATACCCAGCTACTGCCTGGCACCAATAGGTACTCAATAAATGTCAGCAAGTATTCTAATCAGTCAGAGATGCTGTGAAAGGGAGAGAATGACTCTGTGCAGTGTGGAGGTGGAATCAAGTGTAAAAGGGATACAGCACAAAAGATAAAAGGCGTCCCAGTAGGATTTTTCACATCCTAAGATTTTGGAGAAGCCATGCCTGCATAAAGCCCTCCACTTACTACACCAGGTTAGGCGTCCTTACAGCTCTTCTCCACATGGTAGAGCTCTGGAAGTTGATCCAAAGCCACAGTGACCGCCAAGTTTCCATTATGAACAAACCAGCAGGGTGTTCAAGTTTTCTTATAAGTTAGACATAGCCACAAAGGATGGCCTAATGAAATGTTTTTACTGCAGTCAAATGCTCTTCAATGGAGTCCTGGTGGATCTATCAGAAGGAACACATGGGGTCAAAGATAAGTGTGTTCCTCTCTCTAGTTCCTCTGTCATTTACAACCTGTAACTTTCCTAAATGCGCACAAGATGGATAACAAACACAGCTTTCAAGAGGTGCAGAACAGTACTCTCAGTATGTTAATGTATAGACCACAATATACTTATTTGCAGACTTTATTTCTAAGTTCAAATTGATTTATAGAAATATCTTTCCAAACAAGAAATTATGGGATCATTCATTCTGCAAAGAAAATCAGGGCAGGTCTAGATGTCATCAAGGAAATAACTTAAATATCCACTGACATTGTGCAGTTGCTGCGGAAATTACAATGTCTATGCTATACCGAAAGAAAATGCCTGTATTTTTAATTTTTAAATGAATGGAGTAGAGCGCAAAATCACATTACAACTGTGATAATAAGAACTGGACAGATCAGTGTCCAGCAAAAAAGAAGAGTTCAATCAGCTGAGATGGTAGGATCTTAAATAAAGATGTGCTTGTTTTTCATTTCTCTTAATACTGCTAATGTTTGCTCAACAAACAATAACACAAGTCCCTTTTTTTCCTTCTTTTTCAGAAGAAAACCTAGAAGGATAGAAAAGAAATAGAACTCTTTAACAAAAACCGGTAAATGCACAGAAGACTGCCACTGTTCCCGGAAAACAGGAAGAGCACAGATGTGCAGAGAAGTAAAACCAAATTAAACAAACCACACATACAGGGTTTTGCCAGCCATTGCTGAACCTGGTGTTACATCCTCCCTTAAAGCCCCTCCAGTCCTCATGGCTGACTTCATGTTCTAAAGCCGGAACATCACGGTTCCTTTTTGCCTTCGGAAGAACTGATATGATGTTCCCATTAGGCGAACACTGCCAGGCATTCAACACACTGAGTGATAAGCAATGTTCAAAAGTTAATCCAAGTCTTCACCCTGATCACCCCAACCCTCCCTGTGCAAATGTCGCTCTGGAGAAGGATGAGACCAGCAGAATAGGCAGAGAGGGTTTCTAGGGATTCAAGCATCGGAAAGGAAAAAAACAAAGCGTACTTCAAAATCTTGTAATAAAAAGCAATGCCTAAAAACGCAACAAAAACCTTCAGAGATTTCATGCTTTTTTTTTTTTTTTTTCAAATTCTACTGCACACTAACCTAGCCTGCTCAGGGTGAAGGCCTGGGAGTGGGGATGCCTGCCTGATTCAGACAAAGGGATGGAGAGTTACCACAAACACACGAGAGGTGAACTTTCACCCACTTACACGAAAGAGAATTAGGGGGGGAAAAAAAAAACCCGCAGAGCTTCCTCTCGAATTATGCCCAGCCTCCATTCATTGCTAGATGGCAGGGACCTGGAGTCAGGATTAAGGCCACGGTGTCTCCCCAGGCTGGCGTTCCCACCGGCTCTCCAGCCAAACAGCTTCCGGGGGGGCCTCCTCGGTTCCTCGTTCTCAGGCGCCTCAACTGCAGGTTTTACCGCCCAGAAGCTAACCTGCCCCGGCGCGGTGACCCAAAATAGCACACGCTGGGGCTCTAAGCCCGAGAACCCCGCAGGCAAGGCTAAACCGGCGGAGCCTGCCTCAGTTTCCCCCACCGCACGGCCGTTCAAAGACAAGTGCCGGAAACCCCCAGCACCCCTGCGGGGCAACCTGGCTCGGGTCCGGGCGCCTCGGGGGTCCCCCAAGCCTGGTAAGGGGTGCAGGCCAAGGCTGGGGTCGGAAGATCCGGGGCCGGTGCCCGCGGCTGGCGTTCAGGTCCCCGGAGCAAGCGAGAGGCTGTCCCTGCAGGGCAAAGCTGGGCGGGCAACCGACGCCCCGGGGAAGGCAGCCGGGGTCCGAGGGCTGGGGACTACAGCCTGCAGCGAGCAGCGGGAACCCGGGCCGGCGCGAGACCCGCTCCCGGAGCGGGGGCGCCCGGGGACGGCTGGGCGGGGAGCCCCGGGAGCACGAGAGGAGGACCGGGCGGGGCGCCGGGCCCCCCACGGGCGGAGGCGGGCCCGGGACCCGGTGCCGGCGCAGGCGGCGGGGCCGGGGCGCTGCCCTCTCACCGCTGGAATCGACTCTGGAACCGCATCGATGCTCCTGCTCCTCCGCGGGGGCCTCGAGCTCCGTCTCGTCAGCGCCGGCGTCCGAGCGCGCGGCCCGCAGGAGCTGGGGTGGCTCCGGGGGCCGCCGCGGGCCCGGCGGACCGCTGGACCGGGCAGCGCAGACGGGGCCGGGCCGGGGGTCGGGACCGGGCCAGAGCCAGACGGGGTGCCTAGGGGCGGGAGGGCGGCCCTTAAACGGCCCGGCCGCCTCCCGCCACCTCCCGCCGCCCGGCCCTGCCGCCCCCGGCAGGGAGGCCCCGCCCCGCCCGGCGCCTGGACCCGCCCCCCGCTGCCCGCGCCCCGCCCGCCTGCGTGCTCCCGTGGCCGCCCGCTCGTCACCGCGCCCGGGGGCCAATCAGCGCGCGAGGGGAGCCGCAGCCGCGCTGCCATTCATTCCCGCTGGGGCAGGCGAGGGGCGGGGCCTCCCGGCCGGGGGCGGGGATACAGAAGGGGCGTGGTCTCCCGGCGGGGCGGGAGCCAGAGGGCGGTTCACGGCTTGAGGGGCGGAGTTGGAGCGAGAAGACAGAAGGGCCCGATGACAGGAAGAAAAATGGTAAAGGAGGATGTGAGGCACCGCTCTTGAAAGCGACTGTGGTGAAAACAGCAACAAACAAGGACCTCTGTGCGTGTTCTAGTCCTGACTCTGTGTCTTTCGTTCTTCAGCACTCATTTCTTCATCCCTGCGTTGGTTTATTCCTTCATCATTTTCAAGGTCAGCTACCCTGAGGCTGTTATGCTAGGTTCTGGGGTAGATTTTTTTTTTTTTTGTCATTTTATTTATTTATTTATATTATTAAAAAACATTTTTTTTTACTTTACAATACTGTATTGGTTTTGCCATACATTGCCATGCATGTAGGAATGCTTACATGCAGTCCTTTCATTTATTTGCTTAATCCAAGAAACTTCTAAATAAACCAAAAAGTAGATTTGAATCAGGGTCTTGTGGGAAAAATCTAAATTCAGAGGGCTTCCTGTAAGAGGTTCAAAGAATATTTAATGATGACGATTTTTTTGTTTGTTTTGGGGTAGAGTTTTTGAGATGAACCAAGCTATGTACAATTTTTAATCATCGTCAAAGCCCTCAATGATAGTTTGTTTTTCAATTTTTATATATTTATTTATTTAGTGCTGGGTCTTCATTGCAGTGCAGGCTTTCTCTCGTTGCCCTGAGTGGGGGCCTACTCTCTAGTTGTGTAAGGATTTCTCATGTTGGGGAGCGTGGGCCCTAGGGTACATGGGCTTCAGTAGTTTCTGCCCATAGGCTCAGAAACTTGTGGCGCCTGGGCTTAGTTGCTCCGTGACATGTGGGAACTGACACGGATCAGGGATGGAACCCATGTATCTTGCAATGACAAGCGAATTCTTATCACTGAACCACCAGGGAAGCCCCTGGTTTTATTTTTTCTTTAATTTTTTTTTTTTTTCCCCCAGCTGCATCACATGACCTGTGGGATTCTTATTCCCCAACCTGAGATCAAACCTGTGCCCCTGCAGTGGAAGCCAGGAGTCCCAAACCACCAGACCTCTAGGGAAGTTCCAAATGGCTGATTTCTTGATTCCTTCCCTAGAGATGGCTTCCTCCAGGTATTCTGTCCACACCATCACTGACACCCCAAACTTCAGGCTCTCAAGCAAACAGTAGGTCAGCCTATTAGAAGTGTTTAGTCGACAGACAGTGGCGAACATTGGAAAGCTGAGAAGTAGTTCACCCAAAATTCTGGTTTCTTTTCCTTTAATACCTTCCAAGTTGGCTGGATCTAGAAGGGTGCTTTCCGTGGTTATTTTCATCAGTTTCCCAGGAGATAAGCATTATCTTACTCATTTCACAGATAAGGAGTCTAAGAAGTTTAGAATCTTACCAAAGGCTAAGATTTGTTCCTAGCTTTGTCTGACATTAAAGCCTCAGATCCTTTCAGCCCCAAACTGCCTCTCCTATGTTGTAAAGTTGTATATTTCTTTAATTTTTTTTTCTATAAGTCAGAAAAATGAGCATGGATTGAAGGTTTACTAAACTGCTCTGTCCAGCCACTGGGTTAAATGAATTGGTGGGGGAGGGAAAGGTCACAAAGGAAATAACTAATAAAAACAGATTAAAAAAAATGATATGAAGTAACATAGGGAGGATTGAAAACAATGAAGCAGCAGATGCTAGGTCACATCTAGCAATGGTTTAGGAATGTGCAGGAGACAGACGCTAAGTGTGGTGAGGCTAATTAGGAAATAGGATGCATGAGAGAATGAAGTCTGGAGATGCATTTTTAAAGAGATGATGGGCATGACTTGGCACACATCCTTTTGTAAAGTATAATAGCTTGGAAAGCATAGGAGATGTGGTTAGTATGGGGAAAACTTGTGAATGGCCACCTAGGTTTAGAAACATCATTATGGATGGCATTTACCAAGGTGGGGGAAAATGAGTGAGATAAAAATTAGATCAAATCAGAATAAAATATCTTGACCTATAGTGATCTCTTCCACAGAAATATTGTAGGAATATAATACACAGGAATATTAATAAACTAAAAATGGCTTGTGTAAACAATATGATCACAAAATAAAATCAACCTCATTCTTGGTGACTCGCCCAAGTAAAAGCAATTCTCGAAAGATAAAAACCATGAAAGAGTTTAGAATTAAACACCTGCCCCTCCTCCCTTTTTTACTGAGGTGTCCATTTGAATCTTTGTTGTTGTTTTCATCTTTTTGAGGAGAAGTCCTGAGTATGTTTTTAGAAAAAGGTACCAGATTCAACTTAAAGATTAGCATTTTGAAGTGGAAGAAAACAGAGTTTTCACATTAGCAGGATGTGACATTTTTGTTGAGCTCAGAAATATACTAGTTCTCCTTTCTGGGAAACAGCAGACAACTATTTGCATAGCCTCTGCCTGGAAGAAAGGATTTGCAAAGGAGCAGATGCCAGCTGCAGAGGAATCTCTTGGGAGAACACCTGTCCTGCTTGCTGAGGGCCACAGAGTACCTGACCGGATGCTGACCATACTAGGAAGCACCTGAAACCTAGGCCTTCAGCTGCCATCATCCAATCAGAAAGTAGCAGCTCTGCTGCAGACTATGGCCTCAGATGGCCAAGGAGGTTGCCTGAACTCCTGATTGCAAATCTTATTCTATGACTGGCTTTCAGTGTGTCTCTTTACAAATATGACAATGTAAAGCAATTATTAAAATGTAAATGCTCCCATCCTTTTTTCCCTTGTCTTAGTTCAGTTCTTAGGGTTTTGCCCACATCTCCTTATTGTCTTCGTCCCTACTCCAAGCTGCATATGTTGAAATCCTAATGCTCAATGTGATGGTATTAGTGGGGTGATGGGAGTAGGGGTAAGAGGTGATTAGGTCAACCACTACCCTTATGAATGAGTTTAATGCCCTCATAAAAGAGCCATGAGAGGGATATCTGGCCCCCTTTCATCATGTGAAGAACCAAGTCAGCAGTCTTCAACCCAGAAGAGGGTTTTCATCAGACCCTGATCATTCTGGCAGTCTGATCTTGGACTTCTAGATTCCAGAACCAGAAGAAATGAATGTCTGTGGTTGATAAGCCACCCAGTCTTTTTTTTTTTTTTCTTAATAGCCCAAGTAGACTAAAACCTGACCTTCAAGGAATACCTGTCTCTTTCATGTTCAGTTCCTGCTGCTGCTGCTGCTGCTGCTGCTGCTGCTGCTGCTAAGTCGCATCAGTCGTGTCCGACTCTGTGTGACCCCATAGACGGCAGCCCACCAGGCTCCCCCGTCCCTGGGATTCTCCAGGCAAGAACACTGGAGTGGGTTGCCATTTCTTTCTCCAATGCATGAAGGTGAAAAGAGAAAGTGAAGTCGCTCAGTCATGCCTGACTCTTAGCGACCCCAAGGACTGCAGCCCACCAGGCTCCCCCGTCCCTGGGATTCTCCAGGCAAGAACACTGGAGTGGGTTGCCATTTCCTTCTCTCCTAGACCTTCACAATGAAAACAGCTGGTGAGAACAATGGGAAGAAAGATCTAGAGAGAAAAAAGAGGCCTTGGCAGAGAGGCTATATTGGTATACAAGATGGAAATGAGCGAGAGAAAAACTTTCCATAATCTGGGGGATGTTGACCTTTATTGACCCTTGTGCCTTCAGTCAACTAAAGCTTGGACTCTGTTGACCTAACTCCCAATTCTGTGCTGAATTCCCCTCTGCTGAAGGCGTGAATATGAACATATGAACATGTGCCCTTAGCTTAAAACTTCCCCAATTGCTGTTCTTGGAAACACTGTTTTGGGAAAGATCCACAGTATTTCCATTGCTTGCTGTAAGTAATCAATCCTTCCTTCTCCTGCTCTTTGGCTTGTCTGTGTCTTTTGGCCCCACACCAAGGTGAACTCAATTTTCCAATAACAAGTTTTGGCCCAGATGGGATATCTCACCTAACCTCTTTGGCTTCCTCCAGCTCCGAATAGGCTAGGCAGTGGGCTGTGGTAGCTCACCTGGGTGAATCTGTCTGTGTTGCTGGGGGACTGTGGGGAAGGGCATAGGAGAATCCCTCTTGGCACCTGATTGTCAAGTCTGGGCACAGCGGACACTGTGGACATCTTGAATTAAGAAGTTGCTTTGGAGAGGTGAGTGACATTTATTCCACAAGTTAGCTTCAAAGCCCTGTCCCCATCTCAAGGTGGGAGAAGGAATGATTCAGGAACTGAATAAGTAATCAGATTTTCTCTGGTTGTCTTGGAGAGTCTGAAAGATCTGAGAGGTTGTAAGATATCACTGCCCTCCGAGTCCTGGGGGCTGATCAAGGATGCCTGATTGTGAAACCCTTCCATGAGACAACCTGTATTTCTCTTGGTTTTGACCTTCGTTAGGGAGCTCTGGTAACTTAAATTATTTCTAGAAGGGTTCCAGCTTGGTATACCTGAACAACCTGCCTATCTTTTTTAACTTCTTTTTTTGTATTGAAGTGTAGTCAATTATGGAAAATTAAACTGTGGAAAATTCTTAAAGAGATGGGAATACCAGACCACCTGACGTGCCTCTTGAGAAATCTGTATGCAGATCAGGAAGCTACAGTTAGAACTGGACATGGAACAACAGACTAAGGCTCTATATTGTCACCCTGCTTATTTAACTTCTATGCAGAGTACATCATGAGAAACACTGGGCTGGATAAAGCACAAGCTGGAATCAAGATTGCTGGGGGAAATGTCAATAACCTCAGATATGCAGATAACACCACCCTTATGGCAGAAAGTTAAGAAGAACTAAAGAGCCTCATGATGAAAGTGAAAGAGGAGAGTGAAAATATTGGCTTAAAACTCATCATTCAGAAAACTAAGACCATGGCATCCAGTGCCATCATTTCATGGCAAATAGATGGGGAAACTGGAGAGTGTCAGACTTTATTTTTTGGGCTCCAAAATCACTGCAGATGGTGACTGCAGCCATGAAGTTAAGTGATGCTTGCTCCTTGGAAGAAAAGCTATGACCAACCTAGACAGCATATTAAAAAGCAGAGACATTACTTTGCCAGCAAGGGTCTGTCTAGTCAAAGCTATGGTTTTTCGATTAGTCATGCATTGATGTGAGAGTTGGACTATAAAGAAAGCTGAGTGCTGAAGAATTGATGTTTTTGAACTGTGGTGTTGGAGAAGACTCTTGAGAGTCCCTTGAACTGCAAGGAGATCCAACCAGTCCATCCCAAAGGAAATCAATCCTGAATTTTCACTGGAAGTACTGATGCTGAAGCTGAAAGTCCAATACTTTGGCCACCTGATGTGAAGAGCTAACTCATTTGAAAAGACCCTGATGCTGGGAAAGATTGAAGGCAGGAGGAGAAGGGGACGACAGAGGATGAGATGGCTGGATGGCATCATCTACTCAATGGACATGAGTTTGAATAGACTCTGGGAGTTGGTGATGGACAGGGAGGCTTGGCATGCTGCAGTCCATGGGGTCGCGAACAGTTGGATACGACTGAGTGAGTGAACTGAACTGATAGTCAATTATGGAGAAGGAAATGGCAACCCACGCCATTATTCTTGACTGGAGAATCCCATGGACAGAGGAATATGGTGGGCTACAGTCCATGGGGTCTCAAAGAGTTGGACACAACTGAGCAACTAATACACACACATAGTCAATTAACAATGCTATATGGTTTCAGGTGAATAGTGAACACTTACATTATTAATTGAAAGAAATTATAACTAACTCTCTAAATAAGGAAATTTTCATTGGGCTAAGAATGGCTCAATCTGTGTCTCCATCAACCCCTACCATAGACCTCTTGGAGCTGAACACAAATCCTCAACCAGGATCTGAGGATATGGGAAAACAGATATTTTCTCCTCAGACAGCAAATTAGGGTACATTCTGAGTCACTGGAAACTGTATAGCTATATCCAAATGACAAAAACCAATTTTTTTTTTTTTTCAAGTAATACTGTCTGGCCACAATACCAACTAGGTGACTATGAGAAATGGCCAGAGGGTGGCTCATTAAATTATAACACCATCTTTCAACTTGAACTGTTTAAAAAGGAAAGGAATGAAACCCCTCCACCTTTTTGGAGAAGATTAGAGAGGGATTTAGGCAATACCCCCACCCTGGACCCTGAGGATCCAAGAAGTACAGTAGTAATAAACACTTAGGTCATATCTCAGAATGTTCCAGGTATAATATTAGCTGCAAATTTCAAAATATTGCAGCTAACACTCCCACCTCCCAACTAGTTGCACTGGTCTTTAGAGTTTTAAAAAAGTGGGACATGATGGAAGAAGAAAATGAAGACAAAAAGTGGACCACTCCAGGTATGGGTAATGATTCCTGCCCCCAACATGGGACATGAAGATCTCCAGCAAAGCGGACACCTAGTCAATGAGCTTACTGAGAAAGAGGGATATTGGTAAAGGGGATGCTCCAACTGTTCCCAGAGAGGGAAGGCCTGAACTCAACAGCCTTCCTTTCAGCTCCCAGTAGCCAAAGAAGAGAGCTTGTGGGCCCTGGAGGTTCCCCAACTGTGTCTTCAAAGCACCATCTCAATCTTTCCTGAGGAGCCCTGTTTTACCTTAGAAATAAGAGAAGAACCAATTGAATTTTTGTTAGATACCAGATACATTCTTCCTGTTGACAACTCCAAGGTGTTCCACTCTCCAAGAGGGAATACAACGTCAAATGAATCTCAGGAAAGAAAGATACTAGGAAATCTGACCCTGGAAATGCCAAGATGGGGCTCCTTTGACGTTCTAAAACTGGTTTTGCTACTCAGTAAAAACTGGCTTTCTAGGAGGCTTCTCAGGTGGTGCTAGTGGTAAAGAACACTCCTGCCAACGCAGGAGAAATAGAAGACTCAGGTTCGATCCCTGGGTCACGAAGATCCCATGGAGGAGGGCATGGCAACTCACTCCAGTGTTTTGTAAGTGGTTAGGATTGGCTAAGATTAGACTGAATTTAATTAAGGAAATACATTTTGTTATTCAGAGTAGGCTGATGCAAGACTGAGGTTTGGATTTTTCTCTCCTGGGAAAACGAAGTTTTCTTAAAGTGTTGAGTTGCTGATAATAGTTTATAAGTTTCTTTGCCTTTTGAGAGATCTGATTGGAACTCTCTGTATTTGCCAATGAGATCTCTTTGGTTAAGTGAATGGGTATTTCACAGTGACCTCTAATCCTATTTGACTAGGTGTTTTGAAAATTTTTGATATTTTTTACAAACTTCCCAAATACCAAATGCTAATTAAAATTCGTTTGACCAGCTAACTTTGGGATGCTTCAGAGAAACCCTGGGGAATCTCAGAGAGAGACTGAATTAACTAGGTTTATTTGGTATGTTAAACTATGTGAAAAGTGTTAGTCGCACAGTCATGACCGACTGTTTGTGACCCATGGACTGTAGCCCACTGGGCTACTCTGTCCATGGAATTCTCCAGGCAAGAATACTGGAGTGTGTAGCCATTCATTTCACCAGAAATTATGTCAGAGGCATTGTAAAATGAGCAGTGATAAGCCTTTTCAGGTTATGCTGTATGGGTAAATGTTATTAATATAGGTATTCTAAAAATAATGTGAAACTCCTGAAAATCTGGTATGTCCTGATAAAATATAGTATTATCAATCATAATTTTAGCTATTATAACCAAGTTTCTTTGTCAGTTGATTGTGATCAAATGTTTAATCATGCCTTTAAAGTCTCTTGCTATTCATAGACAGCTTTTGTTTAACTCCAATGTTTCTGCCTTTCTTTGGGATTGGAATGAAAACTGACCTTTTCCAGTCCTGTCGACACTGCTGAGTTCTCCAAATTTGCTGGCATACTGCGTGCAGCACTTTTACAGCATCATCTTTTAGGATTGGAAATAGCTCAACTGGAATTCTATCACCTCCACTAGCTTTGTTCATAGTGATGCTTTCTAAGGCCCACTTGACTTCATATTCCAGGATGTCTGGCTCTAGGTGAGTGATCACATCATTGTGATTATCTGGGTCATGAAGATCTTTTTTGTACAGTTCTTCTGTGTAT
Organism: Ovis canadensis; assembly: GCF_042477335.2. Lineage (NCBI taxonomy): Eukaryota > Metazoa > Chordata > Mammalia > Artiodactyla > Bovidae > Ovis > Ovis canadensis. The sequence goes on from NC_091255.1 coordinate 14,144,257, forward strand.
TCTTGCCACCTCTTCTTAATATCTTCTGCTTCTGTCAGGTCCATACCATTTCTGTCCTTTATCGAGCCCATCTTTGCATGAAATGTTCCCTTGGTATCTCTAATTTTCTTGAAGAGATCTCTAGTCTTTCCCATTCTGTTGCTTTCCTCTATTTCTTTGCATTAAAGCAACAGTTAGAACTGGGCATGGAACAACAGACTGGTTCCAGATAGGAAAAGGAGTAAATATCAATATCAGATATGCAGATGACACCACCCTTATGGCAGAAAGTGAAGAGGAACTAAAGAGCCTCTTGATGAAAGTGAAAGAGGAGAGTAAAAAAGTTGGCTTAAAGCTCAACATTGAGAAAACGAAGATCATGGCATCTGGTCCCATCACTTCATGGGAAATAGATGGGGAAACAGTGGAAACAGTGTCAGACTTTATTTTTTTGGTCTCCCAAATCACTGCAGATGGTGACTGCAGCCATGAAATTAAAATATGCTTGCTCCTTGGAAGGAAAGTTATGACCAACCTAGATAGCATATTAAAAAGCAGAGACATTACTTTGCCAACAAAGGTCCGTTTAGTCAAGGCTACAGTTTTTCCAGTGGTCATGTATGGATGTGAGAGTTGGACTGTGAAGAAGGCTGAGCACTGAAGAATTGATGCTTTTGCACTGTGGTGTTGGAGAAGACTCTTGAGAGTCCCTTGGACTGCAAGGAGATCCAACCAGTCCATTATAAAGAAGATCAGTCCTGTGTGTTCTTTGGAAAGACTGATGCTAAAGCTGAAACTCCAATACTTTGGCCACCTCATGTGAAGAGTTGACTCACTGGAATAGACTCAGATGCTGGGAGGGATTGTGGGCAGGCGGTGAAGGGGACGACAGAGGATGAGATGGCTGGATGGCATCACTGACTCGATGGACATGAGTTTGAGTGAACTCCAGGAGTTGGTGATGGACAGGGGAGCCTGGCATGCTGCAATTCATGGGGTCGCAAAGAGTCGGACATGACTGAGTGACTGAACTGAACTGAACTGAACTGAATGTTTCTGCAAAAGTGTTTTGTCTTCAAGAAGATTCACAGGAAGGACTTTTTGACAATTACTTGTTTCTGATAAATTTCAGATCATACTGCTGAACCGGATAATAAATTAAAGAATTTTAATGAAAACCCCAATGGCTTCATAAAACTATTAGCAGAAAGGATTAGTTACCTTATGAAAAGTTTCAGCACAGCTAACTTAAAAAAGCCTACACGGTCCATTAACCAGACTTAATTTTGCAAGCAAATTAGTTTTAATTTGGCTATACTTGGTAGAAATGAGGGTGATTTTAGGAGGAAAAAGATTATGTTTCAGTGGATATTAAATTCTAGTTTTCTTAACTAAGGTCTGTATTTACTGCCTAAAAGTCCCTTTCCAGATAGTTCCTTGCTGCTATGTTACAGTACTGTAAAGTTTAATTGGATTATTAAAGTGACCCTTATCAGAAGGGCCTCTGCATCGGACTGGTCTATATAAAGGCTGCTGACCCCAAAGGACATCCGCACCAGGAGTGGAAAAGACTGCAGCAGTGATAGACAGCTGACCTGGGAATCTGGACCAGGACCAAGACCCCTCCTACTCATTTAATTGAGCTGTTTACCAAATGTTTGTCTCATTATCAACACTGGACTTTCCCTCAATGTTTAGGATGGAAAGGAAATTCTCCAGTGTAATTGTCACAGAATATAACTACTCATGGTCTGCATTCTGGCTGCTTTAAGTCTACTGCTGAAAGCATGTGTACAAAGTTTCTGGGACAGTTCAGTATAATTGATAACATGGATAGTCTATAACATTTTCCCCCATTAACATAACTCTAAGCTTGTTCACTGGGTCTGATTAGTTTTCCCAAAATGTGGATGGCTAGGCAAATATATGAACAAAAAGGAGGCCTTGCATCGATGGACATGATGAGGTCATGGCAGGCGGCAAGCACCCTTGCATGTAGGGTGCACCCTTGCAATCAAAAGACAGAAATTTTCCCACTGAGGAGGTTATTGTGACCAGCATATGATTTAAATCTAACTTGACGCTGACTAGAGTGGTCTGTTTTATGACCTCTAAACATGCATTGTACATCCACTTTGGCTGTTGAGGAGGGGAATGCATTTAGAAATAAAAAAATAGAGGACGTTGTCACTCACATAAAGGTCTTAAGGAATTTTACCCTGCAAGTCCTAAAAGATAGTAATCAGGATGCCAATCTGCTGAACTCAAATGTTCCTATGATTAAAAAAAAAACAACACATGGTCCCACGAAAACACATGGCCCTTGATATTTTAACAGTCTCTCAAGAAAGAAATTATGTTATTATATAATACATACCAAATGCTACTTTTTTGTACCTGATGAGACTTCTAATGTGATTCAACTTATGATATATATAAAAAATCAAGTCTCATCTCTGAATTATTCCCTTCCTGTATTTAGTTGCTCAGTTGTATCTGACTGTTTGTGACCGCACGGACTGTAGCTCACCAGGCTCCTCTGTCCATGAAATTTTGCAGGCAAGAATACTGGAATGGCTTGCTGTTTCCTCCTCCAGGAGATCCTCCCAATGCAGGGATCAAACCCAGGACTCCTGCATTGCAGGCAGATTCTTTACCATCTGAGCTATCTGGGAAACCCCTTCCTAGTTTAGGGGAAATATTAGAAAACTAGTTTGATTTAGGGGAGTCTTGGCTCATATCTCTACATCGCAAAGTCTTTGTTAATTGTCTCTCTTGCTATGCTTCTGCTATACATGCTACAATAATCCTATTCAAATGAGATTCAAAAGCTACTTCAGTTCAGTTCAGCCGCTCAGTCGTGTCCGACTCTTTGCGACCCTGTGAGCCATAGCACACCAGGCCTCCCCGTCCATCACCAACTCCCAGAGTCCACCCAAACCCATGTCCATTGAGTCGCTGATGCCATCCAACCATCTCATCCTCTGTTGTCCTCTTCTCCTCCTACCCTCAATCTTTCCCAGCATCAGGGTCTTTTCAAATGAGTCAGCTCTTCGCATCAGCTGGCCAAAGTATTGGAGTTTCAGCCTCAGCATCAGTCCTTCCAATGAACACCCAGGACTGGTCTCTTTTAGGATGGACTGGTTGGAACTTCTTGCAGTCCAAGGGACTCTCAAGAGTCTTCTCCAACACCACAGTTGAAAAGCATCAATTCTTTAGCACTCAGCTTTCTTCACAGTCCAACTCTCACATTCATACATGACCACTGGAAAAACCATAGACATACCTTTGTTGACAAAGTAATATCTCTGCTTTTTAATATGCTACCTAGATTGATCATAACTTTCCCTCCAAGGAGTAAGCGTCTTTTAATTTCATGGCTACTTCATGAATGCTACTTCAGTGGACTCCAAAACGTATCTAGCCCGAGCAGCAAGAGTTTCACTCATATAACTAGGGATACTATAACACCTGTTCTCAGTGGGAAGCAGTTACAGAAGACTGACCTTAGGCCCTGTCCTGCTTGAGACTGAAGACTGAAATATCTCAAGGGGAGATTTTGTAAGCAGATAGAGTACAGGGTCTTTTGGCTTGATACCCACCAAGAGGTGAACTCGATTTGAGGATAACAGAGAGAGCACAGCATATGCAAAAAGCATGATATGTTTTAAGAGCTGCAATTCCACATGCTTTAGGTCAAAGGCATTTGTGGAGAATTGTCATAGATGAAGATGGAGTCATAAGAAGGGTTCAGATTAAACAAAGGACTGATGTGCTAAACTAAGGAGATTTGGTGTTTTTTCTGAAAGCAGTAGAGACCTGTTGCAAACCTTTGAACACACAAATGAAGTGATCAGTTATATACGATGAAATTTGTTTGGAGAACTGGAGGGGTGTGGACAAGATTGTTGCTTGTCTATATCAGTTCTATCCAGTGTAACTTTCAATGATGATAGAAATGTTCTATATCTATGCTGTCCAATATCATGGTATGTGGCCACTTATACTACTGAGCACTTGAAATGTGGCTAGTGCGTGAAAAACTGAATTTTGCCAACACTTAATTTTACTAAATTTAAATGTAAATGGCCACATGTGGTTAGTGGCTACCATATTGGGCATCACTATTATATATCATTTCCTTTTGGTCTGTCCTAAGAGAGACCCAGTTTTTCAGCTGGGTGCATGGTTGCACAAAATAAAGATGCTTTATAGCTAAGTGTGGGCCATATGACTACATTCTGGGTAATGAGATATGCGAGCTGAAGTGCAGTTGCTGGATGATGGATGAAGGACTTCCCCTGCACCCAGGTCCCTTTCTCCACAGACTGAACTGCAATGTAGGGGAGTATGCAGCAGAGCAGAGCAGAAAGATAGAAGGAACTGGGCCCCCATGGTCCAGAGCTGTCATGACAGCCAGACTTTTGGGCAACAGAGAAATAAAGTTCTGTCTTGTTATACAACTCTAATTCTGGCCTTCTCTCACATGCAAGCTATTCTAATGGATACTGTGAATAAAACTGGAAATGGAGTGACCAGGTGAAACATGATTAGAATAATCCAGCCAAGAAGTGATGCAGGCCAGAAGTAGAGTAAAGCCATTAGAAGGCAGAGAAAGGAGCTCATCAGAGAAGGATAAAAGGGCTCTTTGTACCAAGCCTGAATCTGTGGAAACTCGAGGAATAGTTCTATCCATGACTGCTTCTGTGAGCATCAATTTAAACTCACAATTCAGTACCATTTAAAAATAGAAATCTAATGAGTAAAGAGAAACAAAAATAGAACAACATATGCTCTTCTCCACACTCAGCTCAGGTTGGTAGCAATACAGATAAAATTAAATCAGTGTAGTACCCTTACGTATTCAGAAACTTGAGAAATCTTTGTATTTGGATTAAGTTACTGAACCCTCTTCCAATAACACAAGAGAAGACTCTATACATGGACATCACCAGATGGTCAACACCAAAATCAAATTGATTATACTCTTTGCAGCCAAAGATGGAGAAGCTCTATACAGTCAGCAAAAACAAGATCGGGAGCTGACTGTGGCTCAGATCATGAGCTCCTTATTGCCAAATTCAGACTTAAATTGAAGAAAGTAGGGAAAACCACTAGACCATTCAGGTAGGACCTAAATCAAATCCCTTATAATTATAGAGTGGAAGTGAGAAATAGATTTCAGGGCCTAGATCTGATAGATAGAGTGCCTGATGAACTATGCACTTAGGTTCATGATATTGTGCAGGAGACAGGGATCAAGACCATCCTCATGGAAAAGAAATGTGAAAAAGCAAAATGGCTGTCTGGGGAGGCTTTACAAATAGCTGTGAAAAGAAGAGAAGCAAAAAGCAAAGGAGACATGGACAGATAAAAGCATCTGAATGTAGAGTTCCAAAGAATAGCAAGAAGAGATAAGAAAGCCTTCCTCAGCGATCAATGCAAAGAAATAGAGGAAAACAACAGAATGGGAAAGACTAGAGATCTCTTCAAGAAAATTAGAGATACCAAGGGAACATTTCATGCAAAGATGGGCTCGATAAAGGACAGAAATGGTCTGGACCTAACAGAAGCAGAAGATATTAAGAAGAGGTGTCAAGAATACACAGAAGAACTGTACAAAAAAGATCTTCACGACCAAGATAATCACGATGGTATGATCACTCACCTAGAGCCAGACATCCTGGAATGTGAAGTCAAGTGGGCCTTAGGAAACATCACTATGAACAAAGCTAGTGGAGGTGATGGAATTCCAATTGAGATGTTTCCAATCCTGAAAGATGATGCTGTGAAAGTGCTGCACTCAATATGCCAGCAAATTTGGAAAACTCAGCAGTGGCCACAGGACTAGAAAAGGTCAGTTTTCATCCAATCCCCAAGAAAGGTGATGCCAAAGAATGCTCAAACTACCGCACAATTGCACTCATCTCACACGCTAGGAAAGTAATGCTCAAAATTCTCCAAGCCAGACTTCAGCAATACGTGAACCGTGAACTTCCAGATGTTCAAGCTGATTTTAGAAAAGGCAGAGGAACCAGAGATCAAATTGGGAACATCTGCTGGACCATCAAAAAAGCAAGAGAGTTCCAGAGAAACATCTATTTCTGCTTTATTGACTATACCAAAGCCTTTGACTGTGTGGATCACAATAAACTGTGGAAAATTCTGAAAGAGATGGGAATACCAGACCACCTGACCTGCCTCTTGAGAAACCTATATGCAGGTCAGGAAGCAACAGTTAGAACTGGACATGGAACAACAGACTGGTTCCAAATAGGAAAAGGAGTAAGTCAAGGCTGTATATTGTCACCCTATTTATTCAACTTCTATGCAGAGTACATCATGAGAAATGCTGGGCTGGAAGAAGCACAAGCTGGAATCAAGATTGCAGGGAGAAATATCAATAACCTCAGATATGCAGATGACACCACCCTGATGGCAGAAAGTGAAGAGGAACTAAAAAGCCTCTTGATGAAAGTGAAAGAGGAGAGTGAAAAAGTTTGCTTAAAGCTCAACATTCAGAAAACGAAGATCATGGCATCTGGTCCCATCACTTCATGGGAAATAGATGGGGAAACAGTGGAAACAGTGTCAGACTTTATTTTTTTGGGCTCCCAAATCACTGTGGATGGTGATTGCAGCCATGAAATTAAAAGATGCTTGCTCCTTGGAAGGAAAGTTATGACCAACCTAGATAGCATATTTGAAAGCAGAGACACTACTTTGCCAACAAAGGTCCGTCTAGTGAAGGCCATGTAGGCTATTTCCAGTGGTCTTGTATGGATGTGAGAGTTGGATTGTGAAGAAAGCTGAGCGCTGAAGAATTGATGCTTTTGAACTGTGGTGTTGGAGAAGACTCTTGAGAGTCCCTTGGACTGCAAGGAGATCCAACCAGTCCATCCTAAAGGAGATCAGCCCTGGGATTTCTTTGGAAGGAATGATGCTAAAGCTGAAACTCCAATACTTAGGCCACCTGATGCGAAGAGTTGACTCATTGGAAAAAACTCTGATGCTGGGAGGGATTGTGGGCAGGAGGAGAAGGGGACGACAGAGGATGAGATGGCTGGATGGCATCACTGACTCGATGGACATGAGTTTGAGTGAACTCCGGTAGTTGGTGATGGACAGGGAGGCCTGGCGTGCTGCAATTCATGGGGTCACAAAGAGTTGGACACGACTGAGTGAGTGAAGTGAACTGAACTGAGTAACAGCCTCAACTTCAAAGGTATTGTGAGGAGTAAATAAGATAATGTTCTTTAAATACTCTGAATAGTCATGACACATAGTACATGCTCAATAAATACAGCTGTGTCATTATTACAGCAGCTCTGCTATTTATAGTTCTTGGTTAAATACTCCAAATCCCAACCTGACATGCTCGATTGGGAGAGCCATTAGCTGAGCCTTATCTCTTGAGTTTTTAGGTTTCTATGAAGGAGGCTTTCCATGAACTGACTGCCCTCTTTCAATTAACTCAGGCTAGAAGATGAACTCCGACAGAACAACACAATTGACTCATCCATCATTTCTCTAGGGGTTCTGAGTGTGGGGACAGTTCTTTCAGAAGAGGGTGTGAGTGTGGCTAGCTCCTGATATATGCAAGAATTTGTTCTCAGACATTGAATTTTAGTAAGTGGTTGCACCTCCTGGGTTATCGGCATCTACTTTTTGCTTTGCCACTTGGGCTACATTGTATTCATGGGGTTCTTAATGGACCATAAAGAAGACTGAGCGCCTAAGAATTGATGCTTTTGAATTGTGGTGCCAGATAAGACTCTTGAGAGTCCCTTGGACAGCAAGGAGATCAGATCAGTCCATCCTAAAGGAAGTCAACCCTGAACATTCATTGGAAGGACTGATGCTGAAGCTGAAACTCCAATGCTTTGGCCACTTGATGCGAACAGCTGACTCTTTGGAAAAGACCTGATGCTGGGAGGGATTGAGGGCAAGAGGAGAAGGGGACAACAGAGGCTGAGATGGTTGGATGGCATCACCAACTCAATGGACATGAGTTTGAGCAAGCTCCGGGAGGTAGTGAAGGACAGGGAAGCCTAGTGTGCTGCAGTTCATGCGGTGGCAAAAAATCAGACACCACTTAGCGACTGAACAACAACTTGGGCTACATGAGGAGTTCTCCCCCATCTTCACCCTTATGCTTTCTTACATCCCAGAGGTTCATGGACCCAGCCCGCATCTGCCAAATGCCTGCAGTGTATCAGGCACCACAGTCTGCATTGTGCAAGTGCCAGTGCCGGGGTCAGGTCAGAGGACGGATGTAAAGACGAATAAGGAGCAATTTCTGTCTCTCAAGGTACTTAAACCTGGTGGGTTTCATAAAAATAACTCTAAACCAAGGGAGTGTATGATGAATATGGTATGCCTCCACAGGCATGAAGCGTTGACTCCACAGAAAGGGATAAATACATTCCGTCCATCTGCTGGGATTATAGAGGAAGTCTTCACGGACAAAGTCATTTGGCCTGGACAGTGAACGGTGGTAGTAGCTTATGGTGAATGATGTCAGATTCGTGATCTCCAAAGAAGAAGATTTAGCTTTGGTACCAGGGACCAGGCTGGATGACCCAAGAGCTTTTGTGTAGCAGAGTTTTATTAAAGTATAAAAGAGAAAGCATCTGACATGGACATCAGAAGGGGGATGGAGCGTGCCCTGGTCTTAGCAGGGTCTTATATACTTTTACCAGACTCACTCCCAGAACACACTTCTTAAATTAACAAGGTTAGAACTGGCAATAGAAAAAAGTCTTACAAGACCCACTCCACCTAAGATAACCTGATTAGTATACCTTGTTGTTATATGATCCTTAGTACAGAGTTTGAGATGAATTGTTTTGCTGTGTGATCATCAGCTCTGGGCTTAAAGAAAATAAAAAGGTATAGCTTAAAGAATATATAGTAACTAATAACTTAAAGAAAATAGCTCTGGGCTTAAATAAAAGTCTTATGTGACTAAGACTATGGAACATTTATACTTTTCTCCTCCTTGAGAGCCCTGGACCTCTTTCTCGAGGGCTCTGGACTCCTTATTAACCTATCTAAGAATCAGCTCTCTCAGTGGGAAGATACTGACTAATTAAGGTAAGTAAAAACTATATTACACACAAGTTTTGTAAATACCATGAATGAGTTTTTAGAGGTAAGAAAGGACAGAGCCCATTAGGTCCGAGTTAATGGTCTGGCTTGGTTCTACTATAGGTTATTTTCTTAATGAGGAAGAATGTGTCACCTGTGTAGAAACACTGGCATCAGATCATAATGGACCTTGATCCCAAGCAAAAGAGTTGGTGCTTAATTCAAAAAAGCAAGTTGAATCTATTAAAGTAATAAAATCAGTTCAGTTCAGTTGCTCAGTCGTATCCGACTCTTTGCAACCCCATGGACTGCAGCACACCAGGCTTCTCCGTCCATCACCAACTCCCAGAGCTTACTCAGACTCATGTCCATCAAGTCAGTGATGCCATCCAACCATCTCATCTCATCCTCTGTCATCCCCTTCTCCTCCTGCCTTCAATCTTCCCCAGCATCAGGGTCTTTTCCAATGAGTCAGTTTGTCACATCAGGTGGCCAAAGTGTTTCAGCTTCAGCATCAGTCCTTCCAATGAATATTCAGGACTGATTTCCTTTAGGATGAACTGGTTGGCTCTCCTTGCAGTCCAAGGGACTCTCAAGAGTCTTCTCCAACACCACAGTTCAAAAGCATCAATTTTTCAGCACTCAGCTTTCTTTATGGTCCAGCTTTCACATCCATACATGACTACTGAAAAAAACATAGCTTTGACTAGATGGACCTTTGTTGGTAAAGTAATGTCTTGGCTTTTTAATATGCTGTCTAGGTTGGTCATAGCTTTTCTTCCAAGGAGCAAGCATCTTTTAATTTCATGGCTGCAGTAACCATCTGCAGAGATTTTGGAGCCCAGAAAAATAGTCTCTCACTGTTTCCATTGTTTCCCCATCTATTTGCCATGAAGTGATGGGACCAGATGCCATGAACTTAATTGTTTGAATGTTGAGTTTTAAGCCAACTTTTTCACTCTCTTTTTTCACTTTTGTCAAGAAGCTCTTCAGTTCTTTTTCACTTTCTGCCTTTAGGGTGGTGTCATCTGTGTATCTGAGGTTATTGATATTTCTCCCGGCAATCTTGATTCCAGCTTGTGCTTCACCCAGCCTGGTATTTTGCATGGTGTACTCTGCATATAAATTAAATAAGCAGGGTGACAGTATACAGCCTTGATGTACACCTGACTTCACATTCCAGGACGTCTGGCTCTAGGTGAGTGATCACACCATTGTGGTTATCTGGGTAGTGAAGATCTTTTTTGTATAGTTCTTCTGTGTATTTTAGCCACCTCTTCTTAATATCTTCTGCTTCTATTAGGTCCATACTATTTCTGTCCTTTATCATGCCCATCTTTACATGAAATGTGCTCTTGGTATCTCTAATTTTCCTGAAGAGATCTCTAGTCTTTCCCATTCTATTATTTTCCTCTGTTTCTTTGCATTGATCACTGAGGAAGGCCTTCTTATCTCTCCTTGCCATTTCTTGGAACTCTGCATTCAAATGGGTATATCTTTCCTTTTCTCCTTTGCCTTTAGCTTCTTTTCTCAGCTATGTGTAATAAAGTAATAAAATACCTACTGTCTAATTTTGCTTTTGCTTTATGTTCTTACTTGTTGGCTGCATGTATTATAGAAGTATGTCCATTTAAGTGTATCTTTCTCTTAGTTCCCGGAAGGCAGGGATTATATAATAACTAACATAGCCTGAGTGCTCACCTTTGTATCTGCCAGGTGCTAATCTAAGCACTTCACCTGTATTATGTCCTCCTACTAACCCTGTGAGACAGGTACCATTATCCTCATTTTACTGATGATGACGTTGGCACTGAGCAGAAAGCAATCTATTTGCCTGGAAAATGTTAAAGCTGATATGTGAACGTGGGCACACTGGTATGTCACACTGCACCTTGCTAGCAATTAATCCTTTTGCAGCAACACCTAATCTAGACCAAGCAACAATTCTGGCCTTTAAGGAAAATAAGTCCATGCACAAGGTGATCCTTTTGACAATCATAAAGATACAGGATGGAGAAGGCCTTGTTACCTATGGCCTAATTATCCATGCATGGCCTTTCTCTCCACCCAGACTTGGGCTGTGGAAGAAGATCCCTGTCTCAATCAAAGACCAGAGAGCAATTCTCTAAAGGACTCCAAGCCCTGAATAATTTATGTAGTGACTCATTCTTCCTCTTAAGGGGAGCTTTTACTTTCAAACCAAAAGAACAAACAGAAGCACAGGTGTTTTCTTAGAATCACCAACTATCAGACATAGAAGGAGTTTTAACTACTGCTACTTCATTGTCCCCGCTTCGAATTCAGTTCTTGGATTTCCCTCTACCACAGCACTGTCTGTCTCGGCAGTTCAAAGCCCTCGTTTTGTGTGAGATACACCGCCTCTGCTAATGAGATAAGAGTTGGTGTTCAGTTCAGTTACTCAGTCGTGTCCAACTCTATGCGACCCCATGGACTGCATGCAGCACGCCAGGCTTCCCTGTCTGTCACCAGCTCCCAGAGTTTGCTCAAACCCATGTCCATCAAGTCGGTGATAACACCCAACCGTCTCATCCTCTGTCGTCCCCTTCTCCTCCTGCCTTCAGTCTTTCCCAGCATCAAGAGCTGGTGGGCTGTATGCAATTCCTGGCACCCGCTTTTGCCACACCTTTTATTCCACTCAAAGAGAATACATAATGCAAACAGTTAAGAGGGATGCTGTTACAGAGACAGACTTGATTTTATTCTAAAGTATGCAATTTTAAAGTCATTCGTTCGCAAAAGTTGGCAGTTTAACTCTTAATAGCCAAAATTACTGGTAACTCTTAATAGCCAAAATGACTGGAAACACCCTGCTTGGCTGTTCTTGATACATAGGTTTTGTGCATGAAAAGTGCTGAGGTCACCAGTGGTTGAAATCATCCAGAGATGGGGAGTTTGCCATTTCCAGTGGGAGCCAATGACAACTTTGGCAGTTTTACTGTCAGCAAATTCTTCCTTTTATTCAGTTGAAAATTTTCTCTAACTGCAGTGGGCCCTTTACAGCACTGGGGAATCCCTTTGTCCCTGGCTCTGCCTCTTCTCCTAGTGTTCTGAGCCTGTTCTGAATTTTTGCAATTCTCTTCAAGTCCTCCATTTGACTTGTATTTCCCACACTCAACAGATGACCTTCCCTGGGACATTCTAACTTCTCAGGAAGTGTCTGCTGGGTGAATATCTCTTCCTCTACCAAACAGTTGACACGAATGCCCCAAATTCTAGATTCTATCCTACCAATGATTTTTAATTTTAGCTGCATGTCAGAATCACCTGGGAGCTTTAAATAAAGATGCTCAGACCAATGAAACCAGAACTTCAGAGGGTAAAGGTGGGAATCAGATTTTGGTATCATTCCTCTTGGGCACTGGTATTTTTAAAGCTCTCCAGGTGATTCTGAAATAGGAAGGGGATAGGGCACAACCTTCAAAAGAATGGCATAGCTGTTGAGGGCACGACATAAACTGGTTAGAACCAACTAGGTCCAAGATGGTGAAAGATTCACTTCATATAAACCTTAAGCCTCGTTGTACTCATTATCATACTGATCCATCAGCTAAATGACACACCCGCAGGGGCCATGACAGTTTTGAGGCTAGCCATAGAAGACCAAACAGTGGTTGCTGGCTCAGTTCTTGGAAATTCCCACCCCTTCTCCAGAATAGTTGGAATAATCCACTCATGAACCGCTGACATTACCCAGCTCATATAAACCAAACACCCCATATTTGGGGGCCACTCTCACTTTCTGGGATGGACAGCATTGTGTCTGTGGAATGTGTATCTCTCTAATTAAACCTGCTTTCACTTTGCTATGGCTAACTCTTAAATTCTTTCCTTCGTGAAGCCAAGGAGCCTCACTTGGTGGCCCGTCCCACAAACCTGCCTGAGACCTGGGACATGACCATCCTCTCATGCCCTGTTTTTCTTGCAATAATTCCAGGGTGCATCCACGGTCGAGAACTTCTGGTCTAAACTCAATCCCTGCTGTTCAAAACATGGTCCTAGATCACCACCATCATTCCCATCTGAGAGTTGGTTAAAAATGTAGAAACTCAGGCCTCACCTACTGAACAAGAATGTGCATTTTACCAAGACACCCTGGGATTTCTATGCACTTTAAAATTTGAGGAGCAGTGGTCTAGACACTCTAGAGCAGGATTCAGTGAACTGAAATCCTTAGGTCAAATCCCACTCACTGCTTTCTTTGTAAATAAAGTTTTATTAACAAACTTCCTTCATTACTTTACACTGTTTATGGTTGGTTTTGTGCTGCAGCGCAGAGCTGAGTGTGGATACCGTAAAGCTGACAAAGCCTAACATGTTTACTATTAGGCTGTAAATAGTTAGGCTGTCCCTTTACAAAAAAAGTTTGCCAATCACTGCTTTAGAAGATGGAGCGGCTAAGTTCATCCAAGAAAGCATTTGTCAAGGCGTGGGTGGAGGGCAGGGCAAGCGTCCCTGCCCTTATGTTGGTGCTGCCCCTTGTGAGGACAGGGTTTCTGGTACATAGGCCTTTTCTATGTACTTACCAGGGCCATCCTGCCAAATGAGCCTGCTATTTATTTTTAAAACCTTTTAAAAATAATTTTATTTTAATTTTTAATTTCAGCTATGCTGGGTTTTTGTTGCAGGGCAGGCTTTTCTCCAGTTGTGGTGAGTGGGGTCTAACCTCTAGCTGCGATGCAGGGGGGCTTCTCATTGCGGTGGCTTCTCTTGGTGTGGAGCATGGCTCTAGGCATGCGGGCTCAGCAGACACGACTCCCAGGCTCCACAGCACAGGCTTGGTAGTCGGGGTGGTAGGCTTAGTTGATCTGCAGCACGTAGGATCTTCCCGGACCGGGGATCGAACTTGTGTCTCCTGTATTGTCAGGCAGACTCTTTACCACTTAGCCGCTAGGGAAGCCCAAGCCTGTTTATTGCTAACAGAATTAAATCTGGATCTACTCTCCAGAGAAACAGATGGGCTGGCACTGATGTGCTTTCAGCCTCATGCTCAGATCAGACACAAGCAGACATTTTGTGTCATTTCAATGATGTTGGAGAATCATTTGACTAATGCAATATTGCAAAGTCTCTACCAGAAAAACAGGACTGCATGAGTCAGGAAGATGAGCCTTGTGCCTGACAATCCAGACGATCTCTTTTACTCTACTTCCTCCTCAAAGATACAAAGGTTTCTTCCCCGACCACCTAGTGTCAGCTTGATTATATCTTTTTACAAATGTGTGTGTTTCATGTTCATTAACCACTGGCCTCTGGTGAGAAAGTCAGAGTTTACTTGATTTGCCCAGGAAAGAGGCCCTTGAGCTGACCTGCTTTATGAGCCACTTTGGTAGCTAGCACAGATTGGGAAGGTGCCCATCCTTCCTCTGTAATCACAGAACAGAGAGAAGCTAACTAGCCTGTGGAGATAGGACCTTGCTCCAGTGGACACTACATAGTATTGCTTCTCAAACTCATACTAGAAATCACCTGCCCAGCTTGTTAAACTGCAGATTCTGATTCAGTGATTCTGCACCTGGGCCTGGGAATCAGCATCGTCTAGCAGGGTTCAAGGTGAAGTTGAAGACCCTGGGATCATGCCTTGAAAAATAAGAGTCAGGGTGAGGGTTGCCAAAGCGTGGCCTGCGGCCTCAAGTCACCTGTAGCCTGCTTCCAGAAATGAAGTTTTCTTGCAGTCCACCCATCTCTTTTATCTGACCTCTTATCTGTGGCTTCTTTCATGCCACAACAGTGGAGCTGAGCAGTTAGGACAGAGGTTATCCAGGCCTTCCCCAGTGGCTCAGCAGTTAAGAATCTGCCTACAACGCAAGAGACACAGCAGACTTGGGTTTGATCCCTGAGTTGGGAAGACCCCCTGGAGAAGGAAACGGCAACCCACTCCAGTGTTCTTACCTGGGAAATCCCATGGACAGAGGAGCCTGGCGGGCTGCAGTCCGTGGAGTCAAAAAAGTCAGACACCGAGCAGCTGAGCACGCATGCGCACCTGACCTGCCACGGCTAAAAGAGAAGAGTCTACAGCGTTGATTCTCCAACAGTGGGCCAGGGGTGGCCTGCATCAGCATCATTTGGAGGGTTGGTTCCAGATATTGATTCCCAGTGTCATCCCAAGCTGCCTCCGAAGACAGTCTGGGGTGAACCTGACGAGCCTTGTGGTTGTCAAGCTGCCTGGGTGCCGCTGATGGGCCACCCTGTTGCAAGCCTGAGGCCTGGGGGAACCTGCCAGAGACAGCCACGGGGGACGTCTGCCTGGCACTGGAGGCATTTCTTTGGGGAATGCCTACTTTATTAGATGCATAAATCTAGCTCTTGCTGAGGCTTTTGGAGCCCTGCTGTCTCTCTTTCCTGCCATCCAAGTCCTGACGGAAGGTGGGCTGTTAGAATCACAGTGGTGTTGACTGGGTCCTCAGGAGGCTGACTCTCAAGTGGAAATTTGTTGTGCTCGATCACAATAAACTGTGGAAAATTCTGAGAGAGATGGGAATACCAGACCACCTGACCTGCCTCTTGAGAAGTCTGTATGCAGGCCAGGAAGCAACAGTTAGAACTGGACATGGAACAACAGACTGGTTCCAAATAGGAAAAGGAGTATGTCAAGGCTGTATATTGTCACCCTGCTTATTTAACTTCTATGCAGAGTACATCCTGAGAAACGCTGGGCTGGAAGAAACACAAGCTGGAATCAAGATTGATGGGAGAAATATCAATAACCTCAGATATGCAGATGACACCACCCTTATGGCAGAAAGCGAAGAGGAACTAAAAAGCCTGTTGATGAAAGTGAAAGAGGAGAGTGAAAAAGTTGGCTTAAAGCTCAACATTCAAAAAACGAAGATCATGGCATCCGGTCCCATCACTCCATGGGAAATAGATGGGGAAACAGTGGAAACAGTGTCAGACTTTATTTATTGGGTCTCCAAAATCACTGCAGATGGTGATTGCAGCCATGAAATTAAAAGATGCGTACTCCTTGGAAGAAAAGTTATAAGCAACCTAGATAGCATATTCAAAAGCAGAGACATTACATTGCCGACTAAGGTCCGTCTAGTCAAGGCTACGGTTTTTCCAGTGGTCATGTATGGATGTGAGAGTTGGACTGTGAAGAAGGCTGAGCGCCAAAGAATTGATGCTTTTGAACTGTGGTGTTGGAGAAGACTCTTGAGAGTCCCTTGGACTGCAAGGAGATCCAACCAGTCCATTCTAAAGGAGATCAGCCCTGGGATTTCTTTGGAAGGAATGATGCTAAAGCTGAAACTCCAGTACTTAGGCCACCTCATGCAAAGAGTTGACTCATTGGAGAAGACTTTGATGCTGGGAGGGATTGGGGCAGGAGGAGAAGGGGATGACTGAGGATGAGATGGCTGGATAGCATCACTGACTCGATGGACACGACTCTGAGTGAACTCCAGGAGATGGTGATGGACAGGGAGGCCTGGCGTGCTGCAATTCATGGGGTTGCAAAGAGTCGGATACGACTGAGCGACTGAACTGAACTGAACTGAGAGCTTTATTAGGGAGTGCTCTTGGATTAGCACCTGTAGAAGAGAGAGAAGGGGAACAGAGGGGGAAGGGAGGAGACAAGTGGGCCTCAGGGAGGGTGAGAAGGTGGGCTGTAGGGTGGTCTCAGCTGGTGGCTGTAGCCAGCCCATGGGAAGCTCTGAAGCTCAGGCAGCCCTCACAAAGAGGTTGAGAGGGTCAGAGCTCGGTGTTCACAGCCGCTCCACTGCTGCCCTAAGAGGGCACGTCATTGTCCTGCTCTCTTCAGCCAAGAGCATTGCTGAAGAGGGCTGAGAGTGGAGGGCTGTCTCCCAGCAGCCTTCTCAGCAGCTGGAGAAACAATTCCTGCCTTTATTCTGAAAGGGGGATCTGGAAAATGCCTCTCAGTCTCCACTCCACAAAGGATCATTTTTATAAATGGCAACTGCCATTCACCAGACTCCCATAAGGTGTCAAGCAATACCTTCATTTATTTCATTCCCATAGGATCAATCAGTTCAGTTCTGTTGCCCAATCATGTCCAGCTGTTTGAGACCCCATGAATCGCAGCATGTCAGGCCTCCCTGTCCATCACCAACTCCTGGAGTTTACCCAAACTCATGTCCATTGAGTCGGTGATGCTATTCAGCCATCTCATCCTCTGTCCTCCCATTCTCCTCCTGTCCCCAATCCCTCCCAGCATCAGGGTCTTTTCCAATGAGTCAATTCTTTGCATGAGGTGGCCAAAGCATTGGAGTTTCAGCTTTAGCATCAGTCCTTCCAATGAACACCCAGGACTGATCTCCTTTAGAATGAACTGGTTGGATCTCCTTGCAGTCCAAGGGACTCTCAAGAGTCTTCTCCAACACCACAGTTCAAAAGCATCAATTCTTCGGCGCTCAGCTTTCTTCACAGTCCAACTCTCACATCCATACATGACCACTGGAAAAACCATAGCCTTGACTAGATGGACCTTTGTTGGTAAAGTGATATCTCTGCTTTTTAATATGCTAGGTTGGTCATAACTTTCCTTCCACGGAGTAAGTGTCTTTTAATTTCATGGCTGCAATCACCATCTGCAGTGATTTTGGAGCCCCCCAAAATGAAGTCTGACACTGTTTCCACTGTTTCGCAATCTATTTCCCATGAAGTGATGGGACCAGATGCCATGATCTTAGTTTTCTGAATGTTGAGCTTTAGGTCAACTTTTTCACTCTCCTCTTTCACTTTCCTCAAGAGGCTCTTTAGTTCTTCTTCACTTTCTGCCATCAGGGTGATGTTATCTGCATATCTGAGGTGATTGATATTTCTCCCAGCAATCTGGACTCCAGCTTGTGCTTCTTCCAGCCCGGCATTTCTCATGATGTACTCTGCATAGAAATAAGCAAGGTGACAATATACAGCCTTGACGTACTCCTTTTCCTATTTGGAACCAGTCTGTTGTTCCATGTCCAGTTCTAACTGTTGCTTCCTGACCTGCATATAGGTTTCTCAAGAGGCAGGTCAGGTGGTCTGGTATTCCCATCTCTTTCAGAATTTTCCACAGAAACTGTTAGGAGGCTGGAATTATGAGCTTCCTTTTAAAGACTGCAGGACAGAGGTTCTGAGAGGTTTAGTACATTCCCCAGGGCCCCACAGCAAGTAAACGATCGGATAGTGATTCCAATCTAGGCTTGCAAACACCAAAGGTCACAACGATTTTCCATTAAACCTGCATTTCCCAGTTTGTATTCTTCAGAACAGATTGTTGATAAGTATTGTATGAAAGAGGAAAAAAAAAAAAAAACCTGTATGGTCAAATAGCTTTTGGAAGAGCTTCCAGGTAGCTCAGCTGCAGGAGACCTTGGTTAGATTCCTGGCTAGGGAAGATCCCCTGGAGGAGGGACAGGCTACCCACTCTAGTATTCTTGGGATTCTCTGGTGGCTCAGACAGTAAAGAATCCACCTGCAGTTTGGGAGACCTGGGTTTGATCCCTGGTTTCGGAAGATCCCCTGGAGGAGGGCATGGCAACCTACTCCAGTATTCTTGTCTGGAGAATCCCCATGGACAGAGGAGCCTGGCAGGCAACAGTCCATGGCTCACAAAGAGTTGGACACGACTGAGTGGTGCAGCACAGCACAGTGTTTGGAAATCTTTCATGAAACATAAACAGGTTTCTTTCTCAGAACCTTTAACATGTCAATGTGAAGCGTGAACCTCTGAGAATCAGTAACATGCAATATTCCCCAAACTTATTTAAAAGGGAAACTGTTGGTAGCCGAATGTGCATGGACCACCTTTGAGGGGAGGATGTATTGCCGTAAACAGCCTCCTTTTAAAGTTTTCTTCTCTGGGGAGATGGAAGGATTTGCCCTGAAAGCAGGCAGCCCTGTACCTCTGCCCTCCCTTCCCTTGTCAAGAGAGCCTTTCACAGGGTTCTCTTACAGAAGGAATGGAATGTTGAGTTTACACTTTGTTGCCTTTGGTCCTGATTTAGAAACACTGGGGCTGGGAGTCCTGGGCAGAGGGAGGGAGGTCAGCCTCCCAGCAAGGATGGCAGAGTGAAAGCAGGGTAAGGCCTTTGCACGGTTCCACCCAAGCCCGGCACCCAGCTTGGGACTCCCCCAAATTCCCTGTGGCTCTGGGTTTATGGCTACATCTTGTAGTTGACAATATACTACATGTGTCTTTAAAGCTAACGATGGCAACAGACAATAGAGGCAACTTTAAATTCCTTCCAAAAAAGTTCGAAATGCCTCCATTTCATACATACATATTTAGTGTTAGTGTGAAACAAAAAATCACCATGCAAAGTTACTCTTACAAAAACCCTTTTCCTAAGTAAGAAAATGCTGAGGGAGTGCTGAGAGGTGGGGGCTGGCAGCCACAGAATGGATGGAAGGTGGGCGGGATGGGGGGGGGGGTTTGGGCGCGGTCATCTGCTTTGCTGCTTACTTGGAGAGTTCCAGTTGAAATGCAGGGGTAACTGCAGACCTGCGTACAACTTGTAGTAATCAACCCCATTTGAGGATGCAGTCAAAGGATTAGAATCGTATCACCTCTAACTACTTGGAGTAGTTGGCCTCGGTCATGTTCCCCGCCCTTAAGATGGAAAGGCGCTTTGGCTGGACAGTTTTGGAGACGGAACCGATTTGAGCAGAAGTCTTGCGGTCTCCTCTTCCCATTTGATCTTCCTGGCCTGCGGGTAATTTAGGGTGTATGTAGTGCATCTCCTGCTATTGGGGACAAGAAGTTGAGGAAGTGAGGAAGGTTGCACCTGAGCTTTGTGTTTCAGACCATTTCTCTTCTGAGAGGCAGGCTTGCAATTGAAAGTCCCCCCCCGCCCCCCACCCGCCTCGCCAACGCCCACGTTTGAACCTTGCATCTTTTGGCTCAGATCACAAGGAGTTTCTACACTTAGTCACCAGATAAACAGACCTGGTAGGGTAAAAACAGGGGCGTGGGAGTGGTTGCCGAAGACACATTTGAAACAGAACCATAAAACGTTAAAGGGAAGGATTTGCTCAGCTCTGAGAAACTTTGTTTAAAAAATTCCATAATTGAAGGAAACAGAACAGATTGGTTGTGAAACTGACTATTCTAAGGTCAGGTTACAACAGGCTAAGTTGGAAAGAATCTTTCACTTTTTTGGCCAAACTCTTCCTTTCCCAAGAGAAGGGCCCAGAAGGTAGAATTCTGTTTCCCACGTCCAAGCCCCATGGCTGTTAGTTGCAGAGGAAGAAGGAGGGCACTGATTGCTTCCCCTTCTCACTATCAAAAATGAACAAATCGACACCTAAATTAAAAACTGAACAATATTGTGGGAGGATTGAGGTGATTTTATTATATACAACTTCTAAGAGATTGAGCGTTAGCCCTATCAGTAGCTGCATTAATGAATATTTAAGGGGTAAAAATGAAAGACATGAATTTCCTGAGTCAGAAGAGCACTAAGTAATCCGGAATTCAGGTGGCTTTCATTCGAAGCTTGCATCGTGTCTGTTTCTGGCATTTACTGTAAGTGGAATAATTCACCATCAGGAGTTGGTCTTGAGACAGCCCCATGCTTTTAGCTTGAGCGATCTGTACTGTAAATTGAATATGTTCCTCATCATTAAAATGAGAAGAATATTACAGCCTATCTCAAAGAGCTGTTACGGTAATTAAATAAACTGTGAATATAAAGACCATTGCCTGCCACATAGCACACAGTCAGTAAACATTAGTTATTTTTTGTTGTTCTAATTTTGATTTTTTTAAATAAATTCTAATTTGGAAAAAAGTTCTAATAGTTACAAAAGTTGAGAGAATAGTACGATGATCACCCAAATAGCCAACATCCAGATTTAACAATAGTTAAATTTGCTTTCCCTTCTTACAGGCACATGTGTGTGAACTGTTTTTTGTTTTTTTTGCTAAGCCTCTTGAAAGTAAGTGTTAAACATTGTGACACTTTAGCCTTGCATACCTCAGGATGTGTGCCCTAACTAAGAATGATTTCTTTCATACTATATCATTATAATAATAAGAACATGATAGTAGTTCCCAAATAACTAATTTCCAGCCTGTAATCAGATGTTCTTAATTGCCCATTTTATAGCTTCTTTTGAGCCACTGAAGGTTTATATGGTGTATCATGCCTTTCTAGTTCTATAATTTCCCCTAATTTAGACCAGTGGCCCCCACTTGTTCCCACTGGAATTGATGTTTTGCAGAAAGAAGGCCAATTGGTCTTGAGGAATGTTTTACTTTCGGTCATTATATAGTTTTGGTGTGATTTAACTTACTTCTCTGTCTTGAATATTCCCTGTAAGTTGGAGACGGGGTCTAGAGGCCTCCTGACATTCAGGATAAATATCTGGGGAAGAATACAGCAATTCACATGTTATGTTGGCCCTTCACGTTGAGTCACTTCTGTAGGCACGTCATGTCAGCTACTACTCCTACCCAGAAGGGGTGTAGTACTTCAGCCTTCCTCAGTGGTCCTTTGAGTCGTGTGTCCAGGACATGGTACCAAAAGGTAGAGTTAATCTCTGTGTGTTGTGTGACAGTGTCTGTGGGGTGAGGGACCAAAACCACGACCACCGGCGGGAGAACCGATGATGGCCGTGAAAGGCTTTGGGTTACGCAGAATTGCTCTATGGGCTGGTCATATAGCGTGTTTGTTTCCTGTGAGGTTTGGGGTGACATTTCCAAATTTTAATTCAGCTAATTAAAAATTTCCAAATATTGTCATTGGCCAGATATCATGCAAAATACCTGGGCTGGGAGACAAATCTGAGCATAAGAGTTACAGTCTAGTGACTTCTCAAAATTCTTTCAATACTGGCTGAAGGGAAGAGCTAATTTTACTCTCATTAAGGCCACTATTTGAAGGTTTTAGGAGCCCAGTGAATTCTTTATTCTCAAAGCTCAAACAGAGCTGAACCAGGGGATAACACAGCAGACGAGGCCGTTGACAGAGCAGACTTAGGAGGATGTGGTTAGATAGTATTCAATGAGTGATGAGTTAACATTCTTTCTACTCACCCAGTCATCATCTGGAAAACCACTTCAGGTCAGGAAATCAGCTTGGGGTAGACATGAAAAGCTAATGTTTACTCAGTAGCAACTTCTGCTTTGTCTGGAAATTAGTGTTATTCCTATCTACTGATTTTTTTTCTCCCCATAATAATTATCACATGTCAGTTAAATGGATTCAAACCCTGGCTTCCCCTCTAATGGTTGTGTGATTTGGGATGATGAACCTTATAGTTTCCATAACCGTTGTTTTTAATTGTAGTGAAACATACATAACGCGAGTTTTTGCAGCTTTAACCATTTTAGAGTGTGGAGCCTGGTCGCCTTACGTGCATTCACAATGCTGTGCCGTGGTCACCGCTCCTTTTCCAGAGCTCTTGCATCATCCTGAATAGAAAGTCTGTACCCGCCCAGCCGCAGCTCCTGCTCTCCCTCCCCTTCTCCTCTGGCAACACCGATTCTACTTTCTGGCTCTGGGTATTTATCCATATTAGGTGCCTCATGTAAGTGAAGTCATGTGTGCTTTTGTGTCTGATTCATTTCACTTAGCATAATGTCTTAACATTTTTCTTATTGAGGTATGGTTGATGTACAATATTATACAAATTATAGGTATATGATACAGTGATTAATAATTTTAAGAGTTATATTCATTTATAGTTATTATAAAATATTGGCCATATTCCCCTTGTGGTATAATACATCCTTGTAGCTTATTTTATACATAATAGTTTGTACCTCTTAATCTCCTACCCCTATATTGCCTCTTCCCCTTCCCTCTTTCCACTGATAATCACTCATTTGTTTCCTATATATGTGACTCTTGGGCATAATAATGCCTTAATGTCTTACCTATGTTGTACCACATACCAGAATTTCATTCCTTTTTAAGACTGAATAAAATTCCAGTATATATATATATATATATATATATATATATATGACAGATTTTGTTTATCCCTTCATCCTATCATGGATATTTGTATTATCTCCACATCTTTTAAAGGGGACAATAATATCCATTTCACAGGGTTGTGAACATAACCAGGAAAAGGCCTGGGACATAGTAGGTGCTCAGTTAATGTTCTTTTCGTCCTTTCTCCCTGGTACAAAGTTCATGTATTCCCTCTAGCACTTAAGTAAGGAAATGTGATGAGAAGGAGAGGATAATTCTTTTCCATTTCCTGTGCCTTTCTCATCCCCTGTTACAATTCCTCTAATCTATTGCCTGGCTCTTTAAGTTATTTGTAGGTGGAAGTTTTCCTGAGGTGTCCCTCTTTCTGAGGTGTGGGAGGTGGAATGGAGGGGGCGGGATGAGTGTGGAAGACAGAAGCAGGTGTCAAGCTGGCGGTTGGTTCCTGGACGTGAAGAATACTTGTTAGCTGAAGGATCTGCTGACTTTTTCCAAAACAGCAATAGAGCTCATGAAAGAGATAGAGATCTTTGAAACTTGACCGTCGGTATTGCAGAAGCCTCAAGTGTTTAGGTCCGGGTCAGCAACACTGGGAAATGAAGATTTTTATCTCCCTACTATCCTTTTCTTTTTTCTAGGGCAGTTCCCCTAAACTGCAGTAAATAAGGACAAAAGGCCACATTTTCCTTCCATAACTTAGAGGAGACATATGTTTCAAAGGACTCTGAGAAAGAAAATATTTAATTTTTAATTTGAAGACGTTCAGAGCATGCCTCCCTTTATAATAGGCCACTCTGACATAGGATTATTTTGTGCCAAAGGCAATGAGAAAAAGCAGACACAAGAAAAGCTCCCTGCCTTCCCCATCTCTACTTGGAAGGGCAGGATGATTGTTAATCACTGGAGACAACTCTGGACTCTTAGCAGCCCGAGATGGCACCAGGGGAAATCTAGGTAACAAACTTTGCTAACTAGCCCTTATTTTCCATTGGTTTTCCCCATGTATTTACCTTCTCACAATTTTCTGCCCCTGAAAACTTGAAGGGCCTCTTCCTTTGTCTTGTCACATCTCTACAAATTTGTTGTTCTTTTGCTAAGATGCTATAACAAACCTAAATTCTAACCTCCCTTTTGAGCTATTTATCACTGAATCCTCCCATCTGTATGCATGATACATATGTTAACAAACCTCTGTTTCACTCTTGTGAATCTGTCTTTTGCCCGTCTAAATTGCAAGGACAATCAACCTGGGCCTGGGTAGAATAAAATGTTTGTTTCTTTCTTTCCCTACAAATTCTTCTTGTGGAATATAAGTAATGTGAGTTTCTAGAAGCCAGTCACGTTAAGCTTTTCTTTCTCTCTTTTTTGACGTGGATCGTTTTTCAAAGTCTTTATTGAATTTGTTGCAATATTGCTTCTGTCTTATGTTTTGGTTTTTTGGCCATGAGGCATGTGGGATCTTGGCTCCTAGACCAAGGATTGAGCCCACAGCCCCTGCATTGGAAGGTGAAGTCTTAACTACTGGACAGACAGGGAAGGCTCTTGCCCTAGTTTATTGAACAAAATAAATCATCTGCAAAAGTCCACATTTTAATATTGCTAATAAGTTACATGCATCCCATCTCACAGTGGATCATAGATTACAACAAGGCCGGTGGTAACTAAGATGGGTCTAAGCTGCCTACGTGTCTGACGTAGGCGCAGCAGGCTAAGACGTACCCTTCTGAGCAGCTTGGGGTCTACCTTGCCTGCAACCAGATGAAGACTCAAGCTCCTCAACAGACAGACACCCTCCCCCGGCAATTGAGACAGACAAGTCAGATGACACACAACCACCAACGCTGCCCTGCAGTGTTAGCCTTTGGGGGCTGGACGACAGCTCTGGTCACTGAGGTTCTAGGAGAAAATCTGGCGGGTGCTTGTGACCACATCACTCCCACATTCAATGGCCAGCACCTTCAAATCTCTCTGTTCTCCATCCTCTCAATGCCTTCCCTTCTGTGGAGCTAGGCTTCTTTCTTTAGAAACCAATGCCCAGACAGCCAGAGAGACTTGCCCGCCAGAGTCACAAAACAGACTGGTGAAGAGGGGGGACTACAATCCAAGCCTCTCATGCCTAGCTGAGCACATTCTTTTGCTACTTCACAAATCAGTTGATGTCTGGTTGACTTTCTGGTCTTTGAATTGTAAGTGAAGTGCCCAGGGTATGCTTAGTGAAGGGTTTCTGGAAGTTTCTGTTTGGGAGCAGTATCTATTGAAGAGCTATCTACCCTATGCAAAGTCTTTCACTAAGCACTATAATGGAGAAATGAAAGACATAAAAGTCATCATGTAATGGGAATTCTGGAAAGGAAGAGTGATTACCCTGAAAATGGTGTGAGGACATTTGGAGTGAGGTGGTAACTGACGCCTGTGGTGGGCTTGGTGATGGTTTCATGTTACAGATGAAGTGAGTGAAGCCCTGGGAAGTGAGTGCCTTGCCCACACTCTCACAGCTGCTTACTGCGAGCCCAGGCGTGGAACCCAGGCCTTTTGATCCCTGGATTTTACTCTTTGCTTTCTGCTTAGGACCTAGTGAGAGGGAACTTGCAATTGAGTTAGGAAACAGAGGTTCACAGCCACAGAAAGACAGGATGAGCAGAGCACAGATAAAGTGCGGAAGCATGAGCTAAGTCCAGACGGTAACTGGGGAGT
The DNA here is from genome assembly GCF_042477335.2 of Ovis canadensis. NCBI lineage: Eukaryota > Metazoa > Chordata > Mammalia > Artiodactyla > Bovidae > Ovis > Ovis canadensis. Next base: position 14,169,924 of record NC_091255.1, read on the forward strand.
TCCATAGGCACTCCACCTGGACACATTTTTTTTTTTTTCAGTTTACCTTCTGTCTTTATAAGTAAAGTTTTATCAAGACATAGCTATGCTCATTCATTTGCATGGCATCTACGGCTATAGCAAAACTGAGTAATTGCAGCAGAAGCTACATATGACTTCTGTCGTTGTTGCTGAGCGGCTCAGTCATGTCCAACTCTTTGAGACCTCATGCACTGTAGCCTGTCAGGCTCCTCTGTCCGTGGGATTTTCCAGGCAAGAATCCTGGAGTCGGTTGCCATTTCCTCCTCCAGGGGATCTTCCCAATGCAGGGATCAAAGCTGTGTCTCCTTCGTTGTGGGCGGATTCTTTACCACTGAGCCTCCGGGGACGCATATGTGAACAGCCAAGCCCAAATATTTGCTGTCTCTAGAAAAGATCCCAGTTTTAGACCTATGGTTCACAAACACAGGTCAGAAATCCATACCTCGTAGGCCACATCAGATTGAAATAGAAACATAAAATAAGTTGACATAAAATAATAAAATAACCAAATTATACATGTGTGTACTTTTTCAGAATACATTTCTAATTCACTCTCCTCTCCATCTCCCTTGGCAGCATCTCGCTACTTAAAGTCCCCAGGGGCTTCTTATCACCCTTAGACTGAGATCCAAATTCCTGATTGTTGCCACCAGGCCTTATGTGATCCAGTCCCTGCCTCTTGCCCAACCTCATTTTTCACCACTGTCTTCATCCCTCACTGTCCTCCAACACCATCAACCTGGTCAGACCTGAGCAGCCCAAGATCTTCCTGCTTTTGGGCCTTTGCACTTGCTCTCTTGTTTGTCTAGAATGTTTTCCTTTTGGCTCTTCCTGTGGCTGACTTATTTTTGCCTTCAAGTCTCAGCTCAAATAGCTTCCCAAAGAGTCCTTAAATTGGGTTCGAGCTATTTCCTTCTTATGCTTCTTACCACATACTGACGCCGTCTCGTTCACTGCTTTGTTTTCTTCTCTTGCCACTAGAATAAAAATGCTCTGAAAACGGCCTTGAGAAATATGTATTTTCCAGGCACCTGGAACAGTGCCAGACACATAGTAGCTATTTGACAAATACTTGTTGAATGAAGGAATTTACCAGATTTCCTAAACTAAGCTGCCTGAGGAATGACTATTTATTCCTACAAAGAAGATGTAAGAGTGTTTCTTCTTTTTTAATTTTCTGGGACACTGATAGTGCCTATCAAAGGGTCTGAGAAGTTCTAAAGTAAACACTTGAGAAAACTCAGCAATCCCCGGTATATTTTTCCATTTATCCTTTTGTCAAGGAATTTGCATGAATATCCCTGAGTATAGGTGCTCCACAGAACATAGTCTGGGAACTTCTGGTATAGAAATCCTGCTACATTCTGTTAAACTACCAGTTTGTTTGAAAACAGCTGTCACCTCTAGACTACACACACGTGAGCGTAAACACAGTATTGTCTATATAAAGAGCAGAGCAAAGCTGGTGGCGGAGCTGTGTTATAATGGTGATGCCAGAAGGAAAACTCGCAGGATGGAGAAATAGGAGGTTTTCAGGTTGCCTCATGAATCCCTGGCATTGAATGTAGGAAAGTGAGGTAGGACATGTTCTCAGCTTCTAGTGGAGATTTGACCATGACCCGGAGAAACCACAGAAGCCGCAGAAAGCTCCAGCTCTTCGGCTCTGCGTGCTCCCTGCCCACAGTGCCTGTCCTGTGCTGGAAAACGGGCTTTGTCGTCATTCAGTGTATGTCCTGAGTGACCTGAGAGGCGCATGTGAATGTTTAACTTTGCTTTCTAATAAGAAAAATGATTCTGTCAATCATTGCTGCCTATTTTTGCAGTACTCCCCCACAAATTATGTCTTTTCGTTTAACACCCAGTGAAAGCAAAGCTGTTAGTTCTTCTCTCCATGGGAATCTCTAGGCAAGAATACTGGAGTGGGCTGCCATGCCCTCCTCCAGGGGATCTTCCCAACCCAGGGATTGAACCCACATCTCTCACATATCCTGCGTTGACAGCTGGGTTTTTTTTTTACCACTAGCGCCATCGTGGAAGCCCAGGTCATGGTTAGTAATATAAAATATCCTCTTTTTCTAGCTGGCCCAACCTGAAGTTCAGAGACGAAAAGTGCAATGCTCAGCGATCTACCGCAGGTGAAGGCTGCGGTAAGAGGCTGTGTTCCCACGTGGTCACCTACCGTCTTCTCTGAAACACACCACTTGGACAGTTCCTCAGAATATGAGGCCACGCAACTTGGTTTCCAAGCATAGGTCTCTCCTATTTTCCACTCTCCTTCTCCCTTCCTTTCACTCTCAAGTGAACATGCAAAACATATATATTATCCTACACATCTCTTGGCAAGTTCAGCACTGATCCAACTGAAGATCCTTGCTCTGGGGATGATAATAGTGGTACCCAGGTGGGTTTATCTTTTAAACTTTTTTTGAAGTATATCATATATACTACAATGGTCACATATGTACAGTGAATGAATCTTTAGAAGCTGAATATACCCTTATAGCCAGCACTGAGAACAAGAAACAGAATATGACCAGCTTCCCAGGAGCCCCCATCACTCCCTTCTCCCCCTGCCGGTGTGGAGCCATACACCACAGTGTATTAATCCAGTCTACTGTTAATGACAGGTCCCAGGGTTCCAATACTTTGGCCACCTGATGCGAAGAGCCGACTCATTAGAAAAGAGCCTGATGCTGGGAAAGATAGCAGGTTGGAGGAGAAGGGGACGACAGAGGATGAGATGGTTGGATGGTGTCACTGCCTCAATGGACATGAGTTTGAGCGAGCTCTTGGAGATGGTGAAGGACAGGGAAGCCTAGCTTGCTGCAGTCCCTGGGGTCGCAGAGTCATACGCAACTTAGCAAGTGGACAGCGACAATAACAACAGCAGTATTGTCCCTTTTGAGGGCAATGGCAGAACCCTGGTTTTCTAAGAACTATCTACCAGCGTGGCATTGTGGGAATCTGCCTTCTGGTGTGACCCCATTAGTTCCCTGTTTAAACACTTGTCTGGCTGGAAGGACCTCAGGGCAAGTTAGAGTCAAGCCTTCTTCCTCTTCTCTGTCATTACTAGCTGATCACTCAGCGTCATCTGGTCAGCTGTGGAATTTTTGACAAAACCAGAAGTAGCTTTCTCAGTGGGTTTTGAATGTGTGTTTGGTATGAATCTTCAGACTGTTTAATAGGTAAGCTAAAAGATCAATGCAGCCCCTACATAAATTATCCCACACAAATTAAGTCTTCAAAATAAGGTAGGAAAGGAGTAGAAAGGGAAGTTTGTGTGACATTTGGATGCGCATTACAAAAGAGAAGAAACCAGCCCAGGAGGTCCAAAACCGACCTGGCGAGGTTAACTTCCTCAGTCAAAAACAATCGCACCCGAAGGATTGCAATGTTCAAAAATAACACCTGTATTGCTTTGGTTTTAAAATGATCACTTGTTACTTAAAAATAAAAATTTTTAAGAAATGATCACGTGTTTTTTTGAATGTAGAAAACATAGAAAACCAGAGCAAGAATTTTTAAAAGCTAATTTCAGAAGTGGGGGTTACCATTATGAACTTTTTGATGAATATCCTTTTAGTTTAGAGATCTATTCACATGTCTTTTTATAAGAATGAGAGTATACTTACTTCTCTGCAACTTTCTTTATTTCTCTAAATATGTGTCATGGGCTTCCTATGCAAATAAGGCACACAGGCAAGTTAAAAATCTCTGGCTTCTCATTTGAGAAAAAAACACAATAGGGAAGGTGAAATATTCAAAACAAATGTAAAAAATTCAAAATATGTCACAGGCATTTTCCCCACTAACAACTCTTCTACAGTACAATGATCGTTTTTTTTTTTCTATCTTGAGAAGGTGTCATAATTTATTTAACATCCTCTATGTTTAGTGACTTTGTGGATCACAATAAACTGTGGAAAACTCTGAAAGAGATGGGAATACCAGACCACCTGACCTGCCCCTTGAGAAACCTATATGCAGGTCAGGAAGCAACAGTTAGAACTGGACATGGAACAACAGACTGGTTCCAAATAGGAAAAGGAGTACATCAAGGCTGTATATTGTCACCTTGCTTATTTCTATGCAGAGTACATCATGAGAAATGCCGGGCTGGAAGAAGCACAAGCTGGAGTCCAGATTGCTGGGAGAAATATCAATCACCTCAGATATGCAGATAACATCACCCTGATGGCAGAAAGTGAAGAAGAACTAAAGAGCCTCTTGATGAAAGTGAAAGAGGAGAGTGAAAACGTTGGCTTAAAGCTCAACATTCAGAAAACGAAGATCATGGCATCTGGTCCCATCACTTCATGGGAAATAGACAGGGAAACAGTGGAAACAGTGTCAGACTTTATTTTTGGGGGCTCCCAAATCACTGCAGATGATGACTGCAGCCATGAAGTTAAAAGATGCTTACTCCTTGAAAGGAAAGTTATGACCAACCTAGGTAGCATATTCAAAAGCAGAGACATTACTTTGCCAACAAAGGTCCGTCTAGTCAAGGCTATGGTTTTTCCAGTGGTCTTGTATGGATGTGAGAGTTGGACTGTGAAGAAAGCTGAGTGCCAAAGAATTGATGCTTTTGAACTGTGGTGTTGGAGAAGACTCTAGAGAGTCCCTTGGACTGCAAGGAGATCCAACCAGTTCATTCTAAAGGAGATCAGCCCTGGGATTTCTTTGGAAGGAATGATGCTAAAGCTGATACTCCAGTACTTTGGCCACCTCATATGAAGAGTTGACTCATTGGAAAAGACTTTGATGCTGGGAGGGATTGGGGACAGGAGGAGAAGGGGACGACAGAGGATGAGATGGCTGGATGGCATCACTGACTCGATGGACATGAGTCTGAGTGAACTCTGGGAGTTGGTAATGGACAGGGAGGCCTGGCGTGCTGCGATTTGTGGGGTTGCAAAGAGTCAGACACGACTGAGCGACTGAATTGATGTGTAGAAACTAGACAGTTTCTAATTAGTCATAAGTAGAACAAACACTCCAGTGGATAGTTTCGGAAATCTCTGGGAATGTTCACTGTTGTTTGCTGCTGCTACTGCTAAGTCACTTCAGTCATGTCCGACTCCGTGCGACCCCGTAGACGGCAGCCCACCAGGCTCCCCCGTCCCTGGGATTCTCCAGGCAAGAACACTGGAGTGGGTTGCCATTTCCTTCTCAAATGCATGAAAGTGAAAAGTGAAAGGGAAGTCGCTCAGCCATGTCCGACTCTTCGCGACCCCATGGGCTGCAGCCTACTAGGCTCCTCTGTCCATGGGATTTTCCAGGCAAGAGTACTAGAGTGGGGTGCCATCGCCTTCTCCCTAGAAGAGGTATGCTACTGCTGCTAAGTCGCTTCAGTTGTGTCCTACTCTGTGTGACCTATAGACAGCAGCCCACCAGGCTCCCCCATCCCTGGGATTCTCCAGGCAAGAACACTGGAAGGGGTTTCCATTTCCTTCTCCAATGCATGAAAGTGAAAAGTGAAAGTGAAGTCGCTCAGTCATGTCTGACTCTTAGCGACCCCATGGACTGCAGCCCACCAGGCTTCTCCTTCCATGGGATTTTCCAGGCAAGAAGACTGGAGTGGGGTGCCACTCCCTTCTCTGAGAAGAGGTATTGCCCATTCCAAAGCTACCAAGACATTTTGATACTGCTTTCCAAATTGGCCTCTAGAAAGATTGTACCAGTTTAAAGAAGGCTGAGAGCCGAAGAATTGATGCTTTCAAACTGTGGTGCTGGAGAAGGCTCTTGAGAGTCCCTTGGACTGCAAGAAGATCAAACCAGTCAATCCTAAAGTAAATCAACTAAATCAATCCTGAAGTAATTCAATCCTTGTATATTAATTGGCAGGACTGATGCTGAAGCTCCAATACTTTGGCAATCTGATGGGAAGAACTGACTCATTGGAAAAGACCCTGATGCTGGGAAATATTGAAGGCAGGAGGAGAAGGGGACAACAGAGGATGAGATGGTTGGATGGCATCAGTGATGTAATGAACATGAGTTTGAGCAAACTCTTGGAGATGCTGAAGGACAGGTAAGCTTGGCATGCTGCAGTCCATGGGGTCTCAAAAAGTCGGACATGACTGAGCAATTGAACAACAACAGAATAGTCCCACCAGCAACTTTTATGAGTGTTTACTAGTGCTGAGAAGGTGTGAACATCCAAAGAAGTGTCTGGAAATGTGATAGGGGATATATGGTACTTGGTGGATTTTTTAACTTGTGTTGTACATGATGTATCTGTTCTCTTTCTACTTCTGACACCTTTCACAATAGGACCAGTGCCTATTTTTCCAATCTTGCCTCCTATTGTTCTACACACACACACACACACACACACACACACACACACACAGATTCATGTGTTCCTAGCTTTATTTTTCCAGTTTTTCTTTTCCCCAGATGACATTCATACTTCATCTACTCTCACCTTAGCCTTACCAATAATATGTCTCAAAATTTATCATTTGAGACTATTTCAAAGGTCACATCAGGTGACCATATCAGGTGACCTCATCAGGTCTTTTTTGACACTTAAAACAAATGCAATCTTTCCCATTTCTTCTGTAGTTCTTTCCTGTTACTTATCTCACTTTATCTGAGTCATAGCCATAGTTAGCTCCAGCATGAGAGATCTGGCCCATGTCCTGGTGCTATCTGGCAGTTGGGGCAAGTCATTTTCCCCTGTGGCATCTCAGTTTTCTCATTGGTAAACTGAAGACTAATTAAGGCTGGATGGCTTTAAAGTACATTTCACATTTAACAATTTATCATTCAATCTTTATATATGACTTATCCCATGACCTGGGACTTCCCAGGTGGCACAGTGGTAAAGAATCTGTCCAACAATGCAGGAGACTTGAGTTCAATCCCTGGGTCAGGAAGATCCCCTGGAGGAGGAAATGGCAACCCACTACAGTATGCTTGCCTGGAAAATCCCATGGACAGAGGAGCCTAGTGGACTACAGTCTATGTGGTCATGAAAAGTCTGACGCAACTATGTGACTGAGCATGCATGCATCCCATGACTAAGACAGAAATCCTTAAATATCCTGAAGTCACTGGTGCCTTTGAGAATCTGATGAAAGTTTTGGAGCCCTATTTTTCCCCCAGTGGATTTAGAAGTATAAATATTTAATAACAATATGTTTATAAAAGCATCACTTGAAGCCCATGTAAGGCCCTGAGGTTAAGAACTACAGCTCTCTCTCTTTTTTTTTTTCTTAAACTATTTATTTTGGTTGCCAGGGTTCTCAAGAATTATCCACAGTTTGCTGTGATCTGCATAGTCCAAGGCTTTGTTGTAGTCAATAAAGCAGAAGTAGATGATTTTCTGGAATTTTCTTGCTTTTTTCAATGGTCCGATGGATGTTGGCAATTTGATCTCTGGTTCCTCTTCCTTTTATAAATCCAGCTTGAACATCTGGAAGCTTGTGGTTCACATACTATTGAAGCCTGGCTTGGAGAATTCTGAGCATTACTTTTCTAACTTGTGAGATGAGTGCAATTGTGCAGTAGTTTGAGCATTCTTTGGCATTGCCTTTCTTTGGGATTGGAATGAAAACTGACCTTTTCTAGTCCTGTGGCCACTGCTGAGTTTTCCAAATTTGCTGCCATGTTGAGTGTAGCACTTTGACGGCATCATCTTTCAGGATTGGAAATAGCTCAACTGGAATTCCATCACCTCCACTAGTTTTGTTCGTAGTGATGCTTCCTAAGGCCCACTTGACTTCACATTCCAGGATGTCTGGCTCTAGGTTAGTGATCACACCATCGTGATTATCTGGGTCGTGATGATCTTTTTTTGTAGTTCTTCTGTGTATTCTTGACACTTCTTCTTAATATCTTCTGCTTCTTTTAGGTCCATACCATTCCTGATCTCCTGATCTTCTTTGATCTCCTGATTTCCTAGGAAATCTGTATGCAGATCAAGAAGCAACAGTTAGAACTGGACATGGAACAACAGACTGGTTCCAAATAGGGAAAGGAGTACGTCAAGGTTGTATATTGTCACCCTGCTGATTTAATTTATGTGCAGAGTATATCATGCGAAATGTCAAGCTGGATGAAGTGCAAACTGGAATCAAAATTGCTTAGAGAAGTATCAATAACCTCAGATATGCAGAAGACACCACCCTTATGGCAGAAAGCAAAGAAGAACTAAAGAGCCTCTTGACGAAAGTGAAAGAGGAGAGTGAAAAAAGGTTGGCTTAAAGCTCAACATTCAGAAAACTAAGATCATGGCATCCAGTCCCATCACTTCATGGTAAATAGATGGGGAAACAATGGAAACAGTGACAGACTTTATTTTCTTAGGCTCCAAAATCACTGCAGATGGTGATTGCAGCCATGAAATTAAAAGATTCTTGCTCCTTGGAAGAAAAGGTATGATCAGTATATTAAAAAGCAGAGACATTACTTTGCCAGCAAAGGTCCATCTAGTAAAAGCTATGGTATTTCCAGTAGTCAGGTATGGATGTGAGAGTTGGACTATAAAGAAAGCTGAATAACGAAGAACTGATGCTTTTGAACTGTGGTGATGGAGAAGACTCTTGAGGGTCCCTTGGACTGCAAGGAGATCCAACCAGCCCATCCTAAAGAAGATCAGTCCTGAATATTCATTGGAAGGATTGATGCTGAAGCTGAAACTCCAGTACTTTGGCCACCTGATACAAAGAGCTGACTCATTTGAAAAGACCCTGATGCTGGGAAAGATTGAAGGTGGAAGGAGAAGGGGATGATAGAGGATGAGATGGTTGGATGACATCACTGACTCGATGGATGTGAGTTTGAGTGATCTTCAGGAGCTGGTGATGGACATGGAAGCCTGGTGTGCTGCAGTCCATGGGGGTCACAAAGAGTCAGACATGACTAAGTGACTCAGCTGACTGCCTGGGTCTTAATTGCAGCACATGGGAGTTCACTGAGGCATGTGGGCTCTCTAGTTGTGGCCTGGGGACTAGTTGGCCCCATAGCATGAGTTTCTAGACCATGAGTTTTTACCAGGTTCAAAACTTGCATCCCTGCATTGAAAGGTCGATTCTGAACCACTGGACCACCAGGCAAGTTCCAACTGTGGCTGTTTAAGTCTATGTTTTTTTAATTTTTGTTTCTCTCTTGAATATAGTAGGAAAGGTCAGTAAATGTTTTTTGCAATGAATCATTTATACAGTAAGGTAGTGAGACTAAAACATAATGATTTGAATTTACTCTTTGAGATTTGAGGAGAAATTTCATGATTTTTTAGTTATCTTGGTGTCAAATGTCCACCCATATCAACATATTAAATAAGGCAAACTGAGGGGCTTTCAGAATACATTCAACATAGACCATGACCTTTAGTCTTTCAGACACTCTTAAACCTCAGGAATTTTGATGATTCTTACATAATAGTCTGCAATTTCAGAATTCCTATCCGAGGATTGCAGATCAGCAAGCAGTTATAATGTAGTGGTTTTTCTCTAACACAAGAACACCGATTTTTAAGAGATTAGTTCATGGGGTAGGAATAGATTGGGAGAGGATAAACCAGGCATTTTTCACGTAAATCTGCATTACTAGAAACTACAAAATTGCTCTCTAAATGAAGAACAGTGTTTACACAGGCTTATATTAAAAACAAAATCCTGTTGACAGCTCTCAAGTTCTTTATCAGGACCTATCACAAAGGGAAAACATTTGTAAATGCCATTAACTCACAAGCAGACCTTGAGAGTAATGGGAATGGAGAGTTGGGATTTGCATGCTGTCTGAACTGATTTACACTCTTGCTTATGCTCCTGTTTTTAGACTGTTTCCTGTTTGTTCCTCCTTCCTACTTCACATTAAATGGAAAATAATGCCATATAAGGGCTTCCCCCATAGCTCAGTCAGTAAAGAATCTACCTGCAATGCAGGAGACCTGGATTCAATTCCTGGGTCAGGAAGATCCCCTGGAGAAGGGAATGGCAACCCACTCCAGTACTCTTGCCTAGAGAATCCCATAGCCTTGCAGGCTACATTCCATGCGGTTGCAAGAGTCCGACACAACTTAGGGACTAAATCATCAGCACCAATGAAATATAAAGTGTTTAGTCAGTTTGGGGGGCTTCAATCCTTACTTTGAACTTGGATTTTTCCTCTTGGTGCAATTCAGTGCTAGAGCTGAGAGCAGTGACTTGACCCTGTGTCCAGGGGTTCTGTTACTTGCTTTCTCTAATTTCACCTCTATCCAAGCAAGCAAACAGACCTGCTCTCTGACCCACCATGCATGGCAGGAACTCAGTATTTCTTTTGATGGTGCAGGCCTATTGTGATGCCACGTATTTACACAGAATAAGAAGGTGACAGCACACTTTTGGTTCTGGACTTTGGTCACCTGTGTCGTGCCGCCACCTCTAGGTCATCCAGCTTTGACTCATCTCTGCCACTCACGGGACTGCCACTGGCAGTCATTGGAGCCAGTTTTCTGCAGCTCAGTCCTAGATTTCTTTTGTTCAAACTTGCCTGTCTGAAGAAAACGCAAAACCCATTTGGTATATGCACAATATATATGACTTAAGTCTATAGGAGCCCTAGTTACGGGGCAAAAAATTGGCTAAAGCGCCCTCATCTCAGAGAAGCCGTCCCTAGTCTCAAGATAGAAACTCCTAATACTTAGTTCTTTACAATTTTGAGATTACCATCATCTTTATATAGTTAATTATGGACTTACTTGTTTTCCGTATTTCTTCATAAGGAATTGTCTTCTTTTTTTTTGTTTGTTTTAAAAAAAATCAGTACATTTAGAACGTTTTTTATTTTGGCTGATTGGGTCTTCATTGTGCAAGCCTCTCTAGTTATGGCGAGAGGCTTAGTTGCCCTGAGTCACGTGGGATCTTATTAATAGTTCCTTGACCAGGGATCAAACCCACTTTCCCCATATTGGAAGGTGAATTCTTAAGCACTGGACCATCAGGGAAATCCCAGAACTGTGTCTTTTTAAGAAACAAAACAAACAAATACATTTCTCCATATCTAGAGTTTAACAAAGTAGATGCTCAAAAATATTTCTTGAATAATTATTATTATTACTACCACTACTAGTAATATGATTATGACTACCATTTCTAAAAGTAGTAGTAGCAAGTACTGTAGAGTTATTTACAGTTTACAAAGTGCTACACATTAACTCATCAAGGATAGAACTTAAAAACAGAGCTGAGTGATAAAGAAACATTTCAAGCTCTATATCATAACACCCTTTACTTACATTTAAAAGACACGAATATAAAAATCAGCACTTTATAGATTTTAAAAATCTTCACACACCTAAGCAGACACAATAAGCATATTAGAGAGGAAGAGAGTTTGGGGGGAGAACGGCAGTGGTGTAGAGAGCAAATTGAGAAACATAATACAATTAAGAAGGAGTGAGTCCTCACCCAGACTAATGGTCATAGGAAACTGAGGACTAAGAAATATGATTATCTCAGCTCTGACCTAAGACCAAGGAGAGAGAGATTCATCTATATTAGATTCTGGAAAAACCTAAAGTAATTACTTGTACGATATTTTGAGTACATTCAATTTCTCAAATACCTAATTCTTGACTCAACATCCCCTTGTTCCTCAAAACCAACATCCTATTCCTCTTCCTTCTCGTTCTCTTTTCTTTTGCTCACATACTCTCAAAATATTTTCATCAAAAAGAAATAATTATCCATTCAGCAACGTAGATGAGTTACAATGCGTCATGCTAAGTGAAAAAAGGCCAGATTCAAAAGGCTTTCTATTGTATTCTGTTCATATAATGTTCTGGAAAAGGTAAAATTATAGGAACAGAAACAGGGCAATGGCTGCCAGAGGCTGAAGGTGGGGAAAGAGGATTGACTGTAAAGATGGAACTTTTTAGAATGATGGAGGCATTCTGCCTCTTGATTACGGTGGAAGTTACGCAGCTATGTTAGTGGGCTAGGGGTTCTATGATAGAATATCACAGATGAGGTGGTTTAAGCAAATAACTTCCATGAGTATCCAGAAAAATACAACTTGTGCATTTTTATGACCTATTTCTTTAATGAGGAAAAAATCCCTAGACATCTCCCTCACAGTGGTAGTCCTGAATGAGTTAAGAGTATCCGTGAAATCCTATTGTTTTTGATTCTGTAATATGGTTAATAGAACACTTCAGGGCAGAGAGTTCCTGTGGAGGAAAGCTGCAAATGTGGGCTACATTAGGAACCCACTGGGAGAATGAGTGGTCCGGCAGAGCAGACGGGAAAGGCTGTAGAGAGCCTCTGGTGGGGGCCCTATCCCACTTTTCAGGGTAAACTAGAACTAACCCTCCTCTTGCCCCCTTGTCTGGGGTTAGTAGAGCTCAAACTCAAAATAACCGAGGACAGATTTGAGGGCAAGCATGTTGGTTCTGTGGAAAGCATACTGCCTTAAGCTGAACCTTGGACTTAGATGGATGCACTTGGGTTTCCGTAGTGGTTTCTCCACTTATTATCTTGGAAAGTTATTAAACTTCTCTGGATCTTTATTTCCTTATCTGGAAAATGAGTGAATGAGAGCCAGCATTCAGAGTTGTCCTGAAGATTCGAAATAAAGGATATAAAGCACCGGCCTGGGGCGTTCTATAGGGACTCAAAAATCTACAGCATCTGTTATGCATTGTGATTTGAAAAGCAGAATTCAGGACAGAGATAGAGCACTTGACCTATGGGATCACTGGCTTCTGATGTGGTCTAACACTCTCGAGAGTCTTTGGAGGCCAGTTGCTGTGTCTAAGTAGTGATAGAAGACTTGTTTTTCTCTTCTAGAACCCCAGAGCTCCTTTCTGGATCTCTCTGTTAAGAGTCTTCCCTTATGATGACTAATTTAGTACCCAAAGAGCTGGGGTTTTATTTGAATTCACCCAGGAGCATTTGATCTCTAAGTCAAAAGGAAAAGATCTTTCTTCTGCCTTAATGGGGGCTTCCAAGGATCCCCTTAGGCTTGATAGTAGTGCAGTTATAGGATCAACACACATAATTTGGGAGTGTCGATTGGTAAGTCTGCTGGTTGGTGTGTTGGGAGGTGTTCTGACTTAGAAAATAGGAAGCCTGGGCTATTGAGCTGTTTTTATTTATCTGTTTTTTTCCTTTAAGGCGATGATTTGAGGTAAATAATTTTTCTTCTTTGGGTTTCATTTTCTTACTGTATGAAGGGAGAATGTTGAATTAAATGACTTTTAAGGTCCTTTCCAGTTAAAGATATTCTAATATTCTATAGTTTGAAACTGGAGAAAGATCTTAATTGGTTGATTTCTACTGAGTTGGCCAAAAGTTCTTTTGAGTTTTTCCATAAAATATTATAGAAAAACCTGAATGAATATTTTAGCCAACCCAATGCAAAGCTTGACAGCATCCACTCTATGTGGAAGCCTGTGTTGTGTTCTGGGCAGACAGGGAGAAACAAGCCAGGTCAGCCTACTCCCAGCCTGAGCTTGTATCTCTGTCACAATGCTTTATGTCTGGGGTCAATTTCTCTTTAACACTTTTATCAATGACTTCTAAGGCATGTTCATTCCACTTGTGGGAAGTTCAGAGTTGGGAGTATTGACATGGTGGAATCAGATTCTTGAAATATCAGGCTCAACAACAAAAGTAAGCACTTTTAAAATTTAGGAAGATGGACCAAAACTCACAAGATAAATATATAAGGTACAATTAAGTACAGAAAGAAAATCCTCAACTAAGGTTTAAAATAAATCAGATTTGCAGGCACAGGATAAGACATATTGGGTGGTAGCTTTAAGCATCTGATACACTTTTCTGCTCAGCCTCCAGAGGTTAAAGAGTTGCAGAGTAACATTAGTCACGAAGTTGGAGAAGGATTGAGTCGCTGGGAGGGATTGGGGGCAGGAGGAGGGGACGACAGAGGATGAGATGGCTGGATGGCATCACGGACTCGATGGATGTGAGTTTGAGTGAGCTCCAGGAGTTGGTGATGGACAGGGAAGCCTGGCGTGCTGCAATTCATGGGGTCGCAGAGAGTCGGATACGACCGAGCGACTGAACTGACCTGAACTGAACTGAACTGAAGATCTCTGTGCCTGACAGTTGTATAACACCAGTGATGTGGCCAGGCACCAGTTCTATCGTCTCTTCTACTCCCATCCCCTTTCTTTTCTTTGCTCCTTTGAGAGCAGGGTGTGCCGTATCTAACACTGTATCCACACCTGCATTTCTGGTCCATAGTTCTTTGATTTACTTATAACAGGCAATTTTTTATTTTTTCCGGAGAAAATTTGCTCCTTATTTGGGGACCAAAGAAGGTGCAGCCCTCCAGCCCAGGGGGCGGGGGCACTGAGAAATGGAATGAGGGCCCCACTCCAAGCCCTCCCTAGATGCAGTAGATGGGGAGAGGAATCCCATTATAGGCAATTAATGCAATAGAAATAATGCCTGATTTTACAATAGTCCGTGTGGATTTTGACATCAGTGGAACGTGTGATAGAACTGCCAGGAAATACTAAGATCATCTTGGCCTGTATTAACAGAAGTTTGCAGTGGGCAGTAAGAGAACTCTGTATTCTGTGCTAGGCAGACACGTTCACAAACATTGCATCCCATTCTGGATATCACATTTAATGAAAGACATTAACATTGGAGGCTGTCCAAAGAATGATGAACAAGTTGGCGGCTGCATATCAGTTAAGGCCACCCACTTTGCAGTCAGACAGACCTGCTCAGGTCCAAGCTCTGACACCTACTGTGTGCCTTTGGGGAAGTTCCTTAATCTCTCATAAGCTCAGTTTCTTCATGCAGGCAATGGAAATAATGAACTGTACCTGTCTCATGGAGCTATGGCAAGAACGATGAGGATGATGATAAACTATGATCTATATTTGAAGGAATTAGAATTGTTTAGCCAGAAAATTGAAGACTTGATGGGGAACGGATGAGGGAAGTGAAGGGGAGGTGAGACCTATTTTTAGACATCTGAACAACTGCTATTAGGAAGAGTTATTGGATTTCTTTTGGGTGATTCTCATGGCAGAATTAGATCATATAGTAGGATTTGCAGAGAAGAAGATGATACTGTCTTAAACATATGGCATAAATTTTTAACAAATAGTACTATTATAAAATGCAATTCAAGATCATACCGGAATGTTCAGGCAGGTGCTGACTTCCATGCCTTAGGACGGTACAGACGGGAGTCCTATATTGAGTGAATGAGTTTGGGCTTTTAGGTTCTCAAACTTGGCTGTGTCTCAGAATCATCTGGGATCAGGGCTCAGGAATCTCTAAGTCCTTCAGGTGTTTCTGATAAAGTCAGTACCTGCGCAGGCAATTTAGACCCTTTGGACTGGAGGATGGGTCCCTTTGCACCTACATTAGACTGTGATGGGATTCTGGTAGCAAGGTCCTGAGAGCAAGGAGACAGGAAGATTAAAAAAAAAAAAGTGCCGAACATACTTTGGAGTATTGGGATTGAACGGATGTTTCATGTAGGTGGGTGGTTGGAATCTGGTTGGAGTGAAGTTAGGGCCAGTGTGTGGAGAGTTTTAGGTGTGAGGCATGGAAGCTTGAGGTTGTATCAGGCAGGGTTCCGTGAGAAATGTGACACGAAGTTGTGTTGCAAAAACCCCTCATTCTAGAAGGGTGAAGGCAATTCCAGATGCTATATTTCATTCCTCTTGGAGTTCACCATCTTGGAACCTATAGCTTGACTCATCACTTTCTATTTTCTTCATTTCTGAGCTACCATCAGTTGGACAACGTGTGGTGATAGATCCGTGATACATTTTTAATGCATCTGTGCCTCCCTAGTATGTGGAAAGAAAGTGAGGACTTTCACGTAGGTAGTTCTTCAAGGTAGTAGAGGAAGCACCCACAGGTCTGCTCAAGTGAAAAGCAATGGTCTCGAGATCACAGTCTTGATGATGTCAGAGGTGCTGGAAGGCAAAGTTCAGGGATTTCCTTAAGGGACAAGTTCTTCTGCCTACATCCAAGCCACTGAATTCTGTAAGGTAAGCACTTTTGTTTTTATCGCAAGGCAATTCTCAAGTTAATTAGTTACAATTATTAGCTCTACTGCATGAGAACGCACAGTAACAAAAGCGGGAAATGAGGTCATCAGGGAGATACCCTTGAGCGTTCTGAGACAGCAAAGGGAGGAACTGCAACTGACCACAGTGACCAATTTAAGTCTTAAGAAAACAAAAATCTAAAACAAAAACTTACTCCCCAGTCCTCATGAGCCAAAGAAGTGCAACTTATAAGACAAATACTGTACTTTCACAGCGTGCCTCCTCATATCTGCCTGCCTTTTGCAGCCATGTCCCTGAAGATGGATCAGCGGGCAGAAAGAACAGTGGGGCTGGTCAGAAGCTCTGCGTTTAAGGGCTTGCTTTCCTTTATCAGCTGTGGGATTTGGGGCCAGCCAGTTCCATCACCTGTTGCAGGTAGAGATGCCAACCTTTTAGGGTGTTGGGAGCCTTGTGGGTGAAGCAACTATGACCATACTTATAGTTTGACAAACGTAGATTGAGTTCATGTTGGTCTCCACTGTAGTTTGGCTCTCTGACTGAGCTAGCACGTGATTTGCATGGCCCTACTTTTGTGCCTTCAAGATCATCCAGGATTGTCTCCGCTATTCTAGCAATGTTCCTAGCTACATGTCTAAATTTGCATGCTTTCAGGGAGCATTGTAAGAAGGTGTATAAGGGTTTGGAAGTTCTGTTTGTTTCTTAGAGCTGCTGTAATGAAGTACCAAAACCTGGGTGGCTTGAAATGACAGACGTTTATTGCTTCATATTTCTAGCAGCTAGAAGTCTGACATTCACGTGTCGTCCCGGCCGTGCTCTCTCTGACGGCTCTAGGACAGGACCTCTTCTTAACTCTTTCATCTTCTGGGCTTTGCTATCAGCCCTTGCCTTTCTCTGGCTGCAGACATATCATTCCAGCCATGTGGCTGTCTGCTCTCTGTGGGTCTCCACATCATCTTCCCTTTGCGTTGTCTTCCTCTGGTTTCAAAGTTTCCGTTCTTATAAGGATATTAGTCATGTTGGATTAGGGTCCACTCCAATGAGCTTATTTTAAGTTGATTACCTCTATAAACATCCTGCTTCTATATAAGGTCATAAGCTGAGATAGTGGGGATTCGGACCTTGACATAACTTTTGGGAGGCACGCAATCCAACCTATGATAGGAGGCATAGATACCTGTGTTCAAACCTTGGCCCTGCCATCTATTAGATATGATCTTGGTTGATTTATTTATCTCTCTAAGCTTTGTTTCCTCATCTGTAAAATCAGGACTGTATTATTAACTACCTCATGAGGTTGTTTGAGGATACATTTTTCAAGTGTCTGGCAAATGATGAAGGAGAAGGGCATTTCCATAGACATATCACTGATTTTTAGAGAGAAGAAAGCCCTTTCCCCAAGCCCCCAGAAGGGGTGGGTCACATTCCCATGTCCTCAGTACAAGAAAGCCTGGGGAAGTGGATATCTGATATTTTTACTCTCAACAATGAGACATGGGCCCTGCCAGCTATAAAAAAGTTAATATGTTGAAACCTGAATTAAAGAGAGTAGGGAGACCAGGAAAGGGCCCCAGATGACAGCAGAGCCCAGTGAGAAGAAGAAAGTCTCTTCTTTCTTGGTGAGGACTCACTTACGGGCTCTTTGCTCGCTGCAGCCTCCCACCTTCTTTTTCTTCTCTGTAAGAGCATGTTCCTTCCCTTGTGCTGTGGGGACTCACATGTGGCTCACCCTGGTTGCAGATCCCAAATTGCAATTCTCTGCTGACTCTGAGAAAACCCATCTTTGCTGGGGAGATACCTGGCCTTCTGTTTGTTTTCGGTCAATGAAGCAAAGAAGAGGTAAGGTTTGGTGGGAAATGTTCATCAAGTAGGCAATCAACAGTGTCTTTCCTATTCCTTTCCTTTGCATTTCCCCCAAAGAACTTGGGTTCTCTCTGAGTATTTATGCAATAAGTGCTCAGGTATGAGTCAACTAAAGGTGGGCAGTGGTAGAGTTGGCTGGGGTTCCTCTCCCCACAGTTCAGGGGCCTGAATGGCAGTTTCCTTCCACCCCCTGTGACCTGAATCACCAAACTTAATTGAAGATGTGACACCTTCCTCAGAGAAGAGCACAGATTTGCCATCGAGGGTACCTGATACATTGGTCCCTTTACCATCTCAGTAAAGGAATAAGACAGAGACCAACCAGCTGTGTTGGAAACTACTATAGGGGGAGCTTATCCCTCAGATTTTGTTCAGCCTCAGAAACTAGGCCTCAGGTCCCCAGTTACCCAGAAGAGTTTAGGACTGATAGTAGATAAATTCAGGAGGATAGAAAAGCTCTTTTCAAGCATGTTTCTTAGCATGGAATTCCTTTTTCAAATAGATGCTTACGGAGTAGGCTAATATATAAAACATATTTCATCCATAAAAAAAGTTGAGCACCAAAGAATTGATGCTTTTAAAAAATTTTATTTATTTTTTTATTGAAGGGTAATTGCTTTACAGAACTTTGTTGTTTTCTATCAAACTGCAACATGAATCAGCCATAGGTATACATATATCACCTTTGTTTTGAACCTCCCTCCCATCTCTCTCCCCACCCCTCTAGGTTGATACAGAACCCCTGTTTGAGTTTCCCGAGCCATACAGCAAATTCCCGATGGCTATCTATTTTACATATGGTAATGTAACTTTCCATGTTACTCTTTCCATACATCTCACCCTCTCATCCCCTCTCCCCAGGTCCATAAGTCCATTTATTCTCTATGTTTGTTTCTCCATCGCTGCCCTTTCGATAAATTCTTCAGTACCATTTCCCAAGATTCTGTATATATGCATAAGAATACGATATTTATCTTTCTCTTTCTGACTTACTTCACTCTGTATAAGAGGTTCTAAGTTCATCGACCTCATTAGAATGGACTCAAACGTGTTCCTTTTCACGGCTGAGTAATATTCCGTTGCGTATATGTGCTACACTTCTTTATCCTTTCACCTGTCACTGGACATTTAGGTGGCTTCCATGTTCCAGCTACTGTAAATAGTGCTGCAATGAACAATGGGATACATGTGTCTTTTTCAACTTTGGTTTCCTCAGGGTATATGCCTAGGAGTGGGATGGCTGGGTCATATGGTAGTTCTATTCCTAGTTTTTTAAGGAATCTCAATAGAGTCTTCCATAGTGGCTGTATCAATTTACATTCCCACCAACAGTGGAAGAGCGTTCCCTTTTCTCCAAACCCTCTCCAGCATTTGCTGTTTGTAGACTTTTTGATGATGACCATTCTCACCATTGTGAGTTGATATCTCATTATAGTTTTGATTTGCATTTCTCTGATAATGAGTGATGTTGAGAATCTTTTCATGTGTTTGTTAGCCATCTGTATGTCTTCTTTAGGGAAATGTCTGTTTAGGTCTTTCCCCATTTTTTGATTGGGTTGTTTGTTTTTCTGGTATTGAGTTGTATGAGTTGCTTGTATATTTTGGAAATTAATCCTTTGTAAATTATTTCACTTGCTATTATTTTCTCCCATTCAGAAGGTTGTCTTTTCACCTTGCTTATAGTTTCCTTTGCTGTGCAAAAGCTTTTAAGTTTAATCAGGTCCCACTTGTTTACTTTTGTTTTTATTTCCATTAGTCTAGGAGGTGGGTCACAGAGGATCTTGCTTTGATTTATGTCTTTGAGTGTTCTGCTTACATTTTCCTCTAAGAGTGTGATAGTTTCTGGTCTTACATTTAGGTCTTTAATCCATTCAGTTTAACTTTGTGTATGGTGTTAGGAAGTGTCCTAATTTCATTCTTTTACATGTAGCTGTCCAGTCTTCCCAGCACCATTTATTGAAGAGGCTGAATAGATGCTTTTGAACTGTGGTGTTGGGACATACTCTTGAGAGTCCCTTGGACTGCAAGGAGATAAAACCAGTCAATTCTAAAGGAAATCAACTCTGAATATTCATTGGAAGGACTGATGCTGAAGCTTCAATACTTTGGCCACCTGATGGAAAGAACTGACTCATTAGAAAAGACTCTGATTCTGGGAAAGATTGAAGGCAGGAGGAGAAGGGGATGACAGAGGATGAGATGGTTGGATAGCATCACTGACTCAATGGACATCAGTTTGAACAAGTTCCAGAAGTTGGTGACGGACAGGGAAGCCTGGCATGCTGCAGTCCATGAGGTTGCAAAGAGTTGCACACGTCTGAGCGACTGAACTGAACTCAGTTGATTCTGCTTGAAATGGGTTAGTTGGCAAGCCCATCATGCCTGATGCATTTGCCTTATTCTTTTGTAGTGTCTTTTAAGACACCTTTTTGGAAGTACTCAGCCACCTTGAAAGTTCAAAAACCACTGGGTTAAATATTCATTGGTGAGGATGTTACTTTCACCAAGAGTACATACTGGAATAGGTGTTTTTGTGCATATCACCTCATTTAAAGTTATGATGGGAACACTATTAACCTTATTTATTATAGAATGAAACTAAGGCTAAAAGATATAAGCATCTGAATGCAGAGTTCCAAAGAAGAGCAAGGAGAGATAAGAATGCCTTCTTCAGCGATCAATGCAAAGAAATAGAGGAAAACAACAGAATGGGAAAGACTAGAGATCTCTTCAAGAAAATTAGAGATACCAAGGGAACATTTCATGCAAAGATGGGCTCGATAAAGGACAGAAATGGCCTGGACCTAACAGAAGCAGAAGATATTAAGAAGAGGTGGCAAGAAAACACGGAAGAACTGTACAAAAAAGATCTTCATGACCAAGATAATCATGAGGATGTGATCACTAATCTAGAACCAGACATCTTGGAATGTGAAGTCAAGTGGGCCTTAGAAAGCATCACTATGAACAAAGCTAGTGGAGGTGATGGAATTCCAGTTGAGCTCTTTCAAATCCTGAAAGATGATGCTGTGAAAGTGCTGCACTCAACATGGCAACAAATTTGGAAAACTCAGCAGTGGCCACAGGACTGGAAAAGGTCAGTTTTCATTCCAATTCCAAAGAAAGGCAATGCCAAAGAATGCTCAAACTACCGCACAATTGCACTCATCTCACATGCTAGTAAAGTAATGCTCAAAATTCTCCAAGCCAGGCTTCAGCAATATGTGAACCATGAACTTCCTGATGTTCAAGCTGGTTTTAGAAAAGGCAGAGGAACCAGAGATCAAATAGCCAACATCCACTGGATCATGGAAAAAGCAAGAGAGTTCCAGAAAAACATCTATTTCTGCTTTATTGACTATGCCAAAGCCTTTGATTATGTGGATCACCATCAACTGTGGAAAATTCTGAAAGAGATGGAAATACCAGACCCCCTGACCTGCCTCTTGAGAAATCTGTATGCATGTTAGGAAGCAACAGTTAGAACTGGACGTGGAACAACAGACTGGTTCCAAATAGGAAAAGGAATACGTCAAGGCTGTATATTGTCACCCTGCTTATTTAACTTCTATGCAGAGTACATCATGAGAAACGCTGGGCTGGAAGAAACACAAGGTGGAATCAAGATTGCCGGGAGAAATATCAATAACCTCAGATATGCAGATGACACCACTCTTATGGCAGAAAGTGAAGAGGAACTAAAAAACCTCTTGATGAAAGTAAAAGAGGAGAGTGAAAAATTTGACTTAAAGCTCAACATTCAGAAAACGAAGATCATGGCATCCGGTCCCATCACTTCATGGCAAATAGATGGGGAAAAAGTAGAAACAGTGTCAGACTTTATTTTTTGGGGCTCCAAAATCACTGCAGATGGTGACTGCAGCCATGCAATTAAAAGACACTCACTCCTTGGAACAAAAGTTATGACCAACCTAGATAGCATATTCAAAAGCAGAGACATTACTTTGCCGACTAAGGTCCGTCTAGTCAAGGCTACGGTTTTTCCAGTGGTCATGTATGGATGTGAGAGTTGGACTGTGAAGAAGGCTGAGCACCGAAGAATTGATGCTTTTGAACTGTGGTGTTGGAGAAGACTCTTGAGAGCCCCTTGGACTGCAAGGAGATCCAACCAGTCCATTCTGAAGGAGATCAAGCCTGGGATTTCTTTGGAAGGAATGATGCTAAAGCTGAAGCTCCAGTACTTTGGCCACCTCATGCGAAGAACTGACTCATTGGAAAAGACCCTGATGCTTGGCGGGATTGGGGGCAGGAGGAGAAGGGGACGACCGAGGATGAGATGGCTGGATGGCATCACGGACTCGATGGACGTGAGTCTGAGTGAACTCCGGGAGATTGTGATGGACAGGGAGGCCTGGCCTGCTGTGATTTATGGGGGTCGCAAAGAGTCGGATATGACTGAGCGACTGAACTGAACTTAAGGCTGAGAAGTAATTTGCTCAATTTGTACAGCTAGAAAGAGGCAAAACTGGGTTCAAAATCAGCATGGCAAGTGTAGGGTCTTTCTCCCAGCCAACAGGCTACATTGGCACACAACGAGATTTGTGCCAGAATGTGATGTGTATACACATCTAGATGCTGCAAGGGTCGGAATGCCTGCCTGTGATTCTAAGAGGTGCTATGGAGAAGGTCAGATCTGTTCATATGCCTTCGGGTGTTGTACGGATACAGAATCCTGTGGGAACGCTGGCTGGAAGCTTTGTCTGTGCATCAGAGGACCAGGAAGTCTCTGTTCCCCGAAGTTAGTGCAGGATCTGCAATTGACTCAATGTCTAGGAATAATGGAAGGATCCTGCTGTTCCACTGGGAACAGAGAGCACCCGCTCTTTGGGGAAATGCAGCAGGTTAGAATTCAGAAGAAACCACAGAGAAGGAGGCTGCCCACGGGTCTGCAGGACCTGGAGAACTGGCCTGTGGGCTTCCTTTTTACTCTAGAGAGGTTCCATTCTCCTTCCCAGACTCAAGATCAGAGAAAGACATTGTGGAGCGGGGTTGAAAGTAGCATCCTCACCAGTGAACATTTCACCCTGTGGTTTTTGAACTTCCAAGGTGGCTGAGTACTTCCACGAAAGGTATCTTAAGAGATACTGCAAAGGAATAAGGTACATGCGCCAGCAGGTGGGCCGTCAACCCCATCATATACTTTTGAGTTCCTAGCTGAACCACTGACATAATTTTTACTATAAACCTTACCCTCGACCTTTCGACCCTTCTTTCAAAAACATGATCATTGTGGAAAACTTCTTGACTTTTCCTGTGAGGTAGGGCCTGGCTAGTGGGAATGTCCTGTAGTAACCTCATCACCGTGTCCAGCTGAGCACCGCAAGCAGGGGGAGAACAGAAAGAAACTGGGTGGGATCTTGTGCCTGCCTAGATACTCTGTTGTTCTGGCATCAGCACGGCTGAAGGGGCTGAGAAGTACACAGTGAGCTGGACAGGAAAGGCAGGGCAGGAAGAAGGATGTGCTGGGAAAAGAACAATGACCTGCAGACTATCTACAGCCCAGCCTGAGAGCTAAATGGCTGGGAACACAAAGGCAGTTTGGGCTTCTCATAAAATCAAAACCCACTGGAATAATGGTATTGTAGTTCGTATGGAGTTGGATTTAAGGGTGAAAATCTCTCCCAAACTTCTGGTCTCAATCCTAGATCTGCTAAAATAGACTCAATAATGGGACCTGAGCATCTATATTTTTAATAAGCTTTTCAGGTGTTTCTGCTTAGCTTGCTGTTTGAATGGATTTTTCGGATGCATAACTCACATCTTTTGGTTCAGTTCAGTCGCTCAGTCGTGTCTGACTCTTTGCGACCCCATGAATCGCAGCACGCCAGGCCTCCCTGTCCATCACCAACTCCCGTAGTTCACTCAAACTCACGTCCATCGAGTCCGTGATGCCATCCAGCCATCTCATCCTGGGTCGTCCCCTTCACTGCCTGCCCCCAATCTCTCCCAGCATCAGAGTCTTTTCCAATGAGTCAACTCTTTGCATCAGGTGGCCAAAGTACTGGAGCTTCAGCTTTAGCATCATTCCTTCCAAAGAAATCCCAGGGTTGATCTCCTTCAGAATGGACTGGTTGGATCTCCTTGCAGTCCAAGGGACTCTCAAGAGTCTTCTCAAACACCACAGTTCAAAAGCATCAATTCTTTGGCACTCAGCCTTCTTCCCAGTCCAACTCTCACATCCATACATGACCACTGGAAAAACCATAGCCTTGACTAGACGGACCTTTGTTGGCAAAGTAATGTCTCTGCTTTCAAATATGCTATCTAGGTTGGTCATAACTTTTGTTCCAAGGAGTGAGTGTCTTTTAATTGCATGGCTGCAGTCACCATCTGCAGTGATTTTGGAGCCCCCAAAAATAAAGTCTGACACTGTTTCCACTGTTTCCCCATCTATTTCCCATGAAGTGATGGGACCAGATGCCATGATCTTCGTTTTCTCGATGTTGAGCTTTAAGCCAACTTTTTCACTCTCCTCTTTCACTTTCACCAAGAGGCTCTTTAGTTCTTCTTGGCTTTCTGCCATATGGATGGTGTCATCTGCATATCTGAGGTTATTGATATTTCTCCCATCAATCTTGATTCCAGCTTGTGCTTCTTCCAGCCCAGCGTTTCTCATGATGTACTCTGCATATAAGTTAAACAAGCAGGGTGACAATATACAGCCTTGATGTACTCCTTTTCCTATTTGGAACCATGTCCAGTTCTAACTGTTGCTTCCTGACCTGCATACAGATTTCTCAAGAGGCAGGTCTGGTGGTTTGGTATTCCCATCTCTTTCAGAATTTTCCACAGTTTATTGTGATTCACACAGTCAAAGGGTTTGGCGGCAATGGCGCCCCACTCCAGTACTCTTGCCTGGAAAATCCCATGGGCGAAGGAGCCTGGTGGGCTGCAGTCCATGGGGTCGCTAAGAGTCAGACACGACTGAGCGACGTCACTTTCACTTTTCACTTTCATGCATTGGAGAAGGAAATGGCAACCCACTCCAGTGTTCTTGTCTGGAGAATCCCAGGGATGGGCGAGCCTGGTGGGCTGCCGTCTCTGGGGTCGCACAGAGTCACACACGACTGAAGCAACTTAACAGCAGTAGCAGCAGCAGTTGTTTTTCTGGAACTCTCTTGCCTTTTCAATGATAAATCTCCCCAATACATGTGGTGTAGCAGCACAGAGGTGCAAGATTTCCTTTGATTTCTAATAATAATTATCAAGTGGGTAGCATTTCATAGTAATTGAAAGAACTTTGGTTTGGGAGCTGGAGACCTCCGGTCTAATCATCATTTTCTTTCAATTCCCAGTGATAATTTGGGCTAACCATGTAACTGCTGTTTCTTAGAGAAACAGAGGCATATCTCTTGTATGCAATGTTACAAAATTTCTTCTCATGTAGACTTTTCAATGCTTCTCAATTTCTTTAGGCAAATTATAGACTGTAGCATTTCACTTGTCTTGAACTTAGCTTGTCACACAATCATAATAAATGACTGTAAGGGAAAAGCACATTTATGCGCGCACATGCATACAAACATCCATTTTCTTTTCCTGTCTCTGTTTCCCTCTCCCTCTCTCTCACACACACCCCTTTAATTAAAAGGCCAGACCAGATGGCACTAAGTCTCAAGATACTTTACATGCAGGTAATCCTCTTAGACCCTTACTCAGAGCTTATTTACTCTGACTCTGTGTGTAATTCTAACAGAGCTTGGTGATCTGGCCGCTAAGCCTCATGTAGAATAGAAGCAGCAAACAGAACAAACATGGGATGAGGTGGGGGGGATGCTGAGACCATCAAAAGCTGAATGTTTTATGCTCAGCAAAAAAAGGCAGAAAAAAAAAGGAGAAAGAAAAAATGATAACAAAGCAATTTGGAGCCACTGAATTTAGGGATACATAATCCCTTGTGCCTCCACGGAGCCTGGCAATGCTATGATACAGCACAGTCTGATCCTTTCTGTTTCTGAGGCTGACTCTGAATCATCAAAGCGGCTAAATTAAGTTCTGTATTTTAGGCTTGATAAACATGGACATGGGTACTCTAGCTAAGAAAGATGTAAAATGTTACAAGCCTTCAGAGAAGATTTGGTTTCTGAGAATCACTGGAATCACATTGTTTTAGAACTGGACAGTGTCATAATCATAATAAAATTACAATTTATTACGTAATGTTTTGACAATAACCTTCACAATTGAGCTGACTGACCGGATATGACCTACTGTTGCTTGTTACTAGAAGTTGGTTGGGCTAGACAGAGGAAGTCTTTTGGCCCTCTTTAGATGAATCTTAACATCCTCTCCGAAAGTATAGAGAAGGAAGTTAGAAGGAAAGAATTTATAAAGTGCTACACAAGCAGCGCATGTCCAGACATCCTTCCTACTTCTTCCCTTGGAGAATCCTGTATTCCCTAGCACACCTACATACCGTCTGCTCCATCCTGGCCACCCGTGCGTGTGTGCGTGCTCAGGCGCTCAGTCGTTCTGACTCTGTGACTCTATGGACTATAGCCTGCCAGGATCCTCTGTCTATGGGATTTCCCAGGCAAGAATACTGGAGCAGGTTGCCATTTCCTACTCGGATCCCTAGGTCGGAACTTTGGATCCCTAGGTAGGACTTTCCGGACCTACGGATCAAACCTGAATCTCTCCTATCTCCTGCACTGGCAGGCAGATTCTTTACCACTTAGCCACCTGGGAAGCCCCTGCCCACCTACCCACCCAGGCACAAATCTATTTCTATTCCTCAGTCTAGCTCAGCACCACCTCCTCCAAGACGCTGTCTGGAATTTTCAGTTGAAACTGATTTCTCCTTCTCTGACTTTCCATGGTATGTTACTAATCTCTTTCATTGTACATTTCAATTTCTATATTGTAGCACTTTGTTTTTAAATAATGGCTTCTTCTTTTTAAGAACTTGTAAATTGCTTGAGGACAGAATCTGGATTTGGTTCATTTCCGTGTCTCCAAAAGCGCTTGGCACAGTGTTTCACAAATACGAGGCATCTGATAAATGCTTGTCGAGTAAATAAATGAATGAATCAAGCCAGCCAGATATCTGTCATTTGTATTTGTCAATGCTACATTGCTGTCTTACAGAAATAAATCAGGGACTCTAGGGGAAACAGGAATTTACAGAGTTATTAACATGGAAAATTAGTACACTGATTCTTTTACCTTTAGGGAAGTAACAACTTTCCCTTTTCTTAAAGTATGGGGCTGAGTGGTGGTCTCTCTCAAACGTAGAGAAAGTCATTGATTATCATTATATTGTGGCCTTGTACTTATGGCTGCAGCTTTAAAGCACTCTTGCTAGACACTCTGTGATCCCTTCGCTGTTAACAAAAGCAGTCTACTAATACCTTATATTTGCATAGCAAAGAGTTTTCAAAGTGCTTTAATAAACATAATTTCTTATAGCTGTCATGACAAAGTGTAATGGCAGGCAGGCAGATGTTACTATCCTTAATTTTCAGATGAAGACTCTGAATCTCAGTGAACTAATGTAAATTACAGAAGAGAAGCTACATGAGAAGTACTGCAACTAGTGCCATTCTTGCCAGCTCTCAGTCTGGCACCTAAGCCAGTAGAACACACAGCAATAACTGATCCAAACCTTTCTGTTTGGTTCAGCCCAAGTGTTCTTCTGCATCTGTGACCACCCACAGTAAGCATTGCTTCACCACTCATTTTGCATTTCCTGACTTATATTGCTAGTGCTTTCTTTTTTTTTCCATAGAGGTGATATGATGGTTAATTTTATGTGTCAACTTGACTAGGTAGGCCACGGTGCCCAGGTATTTGGTCAAACATTAATCTACATATTGCTGTGAAGGTATGTGTTTTTAGATCAGATCAATATTTAAGTCAGTTGGCTTGGTGTAGAACATATTGACTCCCATAATGTAGGTGAGATTCATCTAATCAGTTGATAGCCTTAAGAGAAGAAGAGGTTTCCCTAAGAGAGGATCTTGCCTCCAGAAGCCTTAAACTTGAGTTGTAACATTGGCTCATTTCTGGCTCTTCAGTCAGCCTGCCTACTCTGCAAATTTTAAACTTGCCAGGCCCACAATTGTGTGAGGAAACTCCTTAGAGTAAATCTCTTTCTCTATATATATACATACATACATTTACAGTGTGTGTGTGTTTAACTGTGTATAAATATACACACACACTCACCAGTTCTATTTCTCTGGAGAATCCTAATACCGACAATTCCTAATTTATTAAGATAATTAGTTTTATAAATATGTTTAGATTTAGCATAGAAGAACTCAATGAATTCATAATGATACAAACATTTAAAAAATGAAATAGATATCTTCCAATATGAAAGCAAACAAACAAAAACCTTCAACAACAACAACAAAAATAACCCAAAACTCTGGGCAGCATTGGAAGAGTTTCAACTCCTGACTCTGAAAATCGATCATTACAAGGAATGAGTTCAGTGTTTATTCTGTCCTTCCTATAAACTGTATTGAAAGTAACCCAGCTCTAACCAAATGAAGAATATTCTTTTTATTGTTCTGTTCTTGACTTAAATTTTTAATTTTTATTTTGTATTGAAGTATAGCTGATTGTCAATGTCATGTTAGTTTCAGGTGAACAGTGAAGGAACTCAGCTGTACATAGACATGTATTCATTCTCTCCCAACTTGCCTCCCAGCACCGTTGCCATGTAACATTGAACAGAGTTCCATGTGCTATACAGTAAGTCCTTGTTGGCTGTTACTTTTTTACAAAAGAATTCTGGTTAATAAACGTGGAAGGAGTGATGGAGCTAGAATTATTTCAAACTCCTGCTGCTGCTGCTGCTAAGTTGCTTCAGTCATGTCAGACTCTGTGTGACCCCATAGACGGCAGCCCACCAGGCTCCGCCGTCCCTGGGATTCTCCAGGCAAAAACACTGGAGTGGGTTGCCATAACACATGACTATTTCTTTGCATTGATCACTGAGGAAGGCTTTATTTCTCCTTGCTATTCTTTGGATCTCTGCATTTAGATGCTTATATCTTTCCTTTTCTCCTTTGCTTTTCTCTTCTCTTCTTTTCACAGCTATTTGTAAGACCTCCTCAGACAGCCATTTTGCCTTTTTGCATTTCTTTTTCCTGGGGATGGTCTTGAGCCTTGTCTCCTATACGGTGTCACAAACCTCCATCCATAGTTCATCAGGCACTCTATCAGATCTAGTCCCTTAAATCTATTTCTCACTTCCACAGTATAATCATAAGGGATTTGATATAGGTCATACCTGAATGGTCTAGTGGTTTTCCCTACTTTCTTCAATTTAAGTCTGAATTTGGCAATAAGGATTTCGTGATCTGAGGCACAGTCAGCTCCCAGTCTTGTTTTTGCTGACTGTATAGAGTTTCTCCATCTTTGGCTGCAAAGAATATAATCAACCTGATTTCGGTGTTGGCCATCTGGTGATGTCCATGTGGAGAGTCTTCTCTTGAGTTGTTGGAAGAGGGTGTTTGCTATGACCAGTGAGTTCTCTTGGCAAAACTCTATTAGTCTTTGCCCTGCTTCATTCTGTACTCCAAGGCCAAATGTGCCTGTTACTCCAGGTGTTTCTTGACTTCCTACTTTTGCATTCCAGTTCCCTATAATGAAAAGGACATCTTTTGGGGGTGTTATTTCTAGAAGGTCTTGTAGATCTTCATAGAAGTGTCCAACTTCAGCTTCTTTAGCATTATGGGTCAGGGCATAGATATTGAATGATATTCAATATATTGATAAAGATATTCAGAGATATTGGATGGTTTGCCTTGGAAATGAACAGAAATCATTCTGCCGTTTTTGAGACTGCATCCAAGTACTGCATTTTGGACTCTTTAGTTGACTATGATGGCTACTCCATTTCTTCTAAGGAGATGGAACAACAGACTCGTTCCAAATAGGAAAAGGAGTATGTCATGGCTGTATATTGTCACCCTGCTTATTTAACTTCTATGCAGAGTCCATCATGAGAAACGCTGGGCTGGAAGAAGCACAAGCTGGAATCAAGATTGGTGGGAGAAATATCAATAACCTCAGATATGCAGATGACACCACCCTTATGGCAAAAGCCAAGAAGAACTAAAGAGCTTCTTGGTGAAAGTGAAAGAGGAGAGTGAAAAAGTTGGCTTAAAGCTCAACATTCAGAAAACTAAGATCATGGCATCTGGTCCCATCACTTCATGGGAAATAAATGGGGAAACAGTGGCTGACTTTACTTTTTTGGGCTCCAAAATCACTGCAGATGGTGACTGCAGCCATGAAATTAAAAGATGCTTACTCCTTGGAAGGAAAGTTATGACCAACCTAGATAGCATATTCAAAAGCAGAGACATTACTTTGCCAGAAAAGGTCCATCTAGTCAAGGCTATGGTTTTTCCAGTGGTCATATATGGATGCAAAAGTTGGACTATAAAGAAAGCTAAGCGCCAAAGAATTGATGCTTTTGAACTGTGGTGTTAGAGAAGACTCTTGAGGGTCCCTTGGACAGCAAGGAGATCCAACCAGTCCATCCTAAAGGAGATCAGTCCTGAGTGTTCATCGGAAGGACTGATGTTGAAGCTGAAACTCCAATACTTTGGCCACCTGATGCCAAGAGCTGACTAATCTGAAAAGACCCTGATGCTGGGAAAGATTCAGGGCAAGAGGAGAAGGGGACAACAGAGGATGAGATGATTGGATGGGATCACTGACTCAATGGACATGAGTTTGGGTGAACTCCTGGAGTTAGTGATGGACAGGGAGGCCTGGCGTGCTGCGATTCTTGGGGTCGCAAAGAGTCAGACACGACTGAGTGATTGAACTGAGCTGAACTGAACACATGACTTAGCGGCTGAACAATGCAATCATTCAGGCAATGATTGGCAGTGAATTAAACCATGAGATGAAAGGTCGATGGTGAAGTTTTTGATGACTTGACCATATGGACACCACTTGAATCCACTCATCAATTTGCTTATCACTAAAAGTGGGACCACCAGACATTGTATATCTCTTGATATGAGGCAACATATAGCAAACAGAACCTTCAGTGAAGAATTCTTGCCAAAAAAGTTTTACCTGAACAAGCCTTTGACTAACTTCAATGTATAGGAAATACATTAGCTAGAAGAACAAAAAAGTAAATGATGAAACAAGTGAATCAAGTTCAAGTGGGTAGGGTGACCAAAACCAGAAGGGTGTTATTCATAATTATGCTGGGACAAAAGACATAAGGCAAAGCTAGAGGAATGATCATAATGATCATCATAAAAATTGAGTTTTCTGATTGCAATAACTTGGCCCAATTTTGCTCACCTATTTTCTTCTCAAGCAGTACAGGGCCTAAGGTCAGTCTTCTGTAACTGCTTCCCACTGAGAACAGGTGTTGTAATATCCCTAGTTATATGAGTGAAACTCTTGCTGCTTGAGCTAGATAAGTTTTGGAGTCCACTGAAGTGGCATTCATGAAGTAGCCATGAAATTAAAAGATGCTTACTCCTTGGAAGGAAAGTTATGACCAACCTAGATAGCATATTCAAAAGCAGAGACATTACTTTGTCAACAAAGATCTGTCTAGTCAAGGCTATGGTTTTTCCAGTGGTCATGTATGGATGTGAGAGTTGGACTGTGAAGAAGGCTGAGCGCCAAAGAATTGATGCTTTTGAACTGTGGTGTTGGAGAAGACTCTTGAGAGTCCCTTGGACTGCAAGGAGATCCAACCAGTCCATTCTGAAGGAGATCAAGCCTGGGATTTCTTTGGAAGGAATGATGCTAAAAGCTGAAGCTCCAGTACTTTGGCCACCTCATGCGAAGAGTTGACTCATTGGAAAAGACTCTGATACTGGGAGGGATTGGGGGCAGGAGAAGAAGGAGATGACAGAGGATGAGATGGCTGGATGGCATCACTGACTCAATCGATGTGAATCTGAGTGAACTCTGGGAGTTGGTGATGGACAGAGAGGCCTGGCGTGCTGCGATTCATGGGGTCGCAAAGAGTCGGACACGACTGAGCGACTGAACTGAACTGAATGGAACCATATTGTATATGCAATTTGGAAATTTGCTTTTATGCACTTAATATTATATCATTAGTATATTACCATGTCAATAAATTCACTGCTACAGTGAATGCCTACTATTCCACTGTAATGATGCACCATAATTTGTCAAACCATTTATGCTTTTAAGCATTTAGCTTGTTGCCAACATTTTATTCCTAATTCATCTTTGTTATATATTTACTCAAATGTTTGCATAGAAGAAATTTATGAAAGTGGAACTGATAGGTTAAGATGCTCTCAAATTTTAAAGGCTTTGGGCATATGCATCTGGTCAAGTTGCCCTACAAATAGTTTGTATATATGTATATGCTCAGCAAGAGCATGTAAGCACTCATCTCCCCCCTTCCCCAACCCCAACATCATCATAACAGCTAATGTTTATTGAGCTCTTAGTATGTGCCTGACAATGTTCTAAGCATTTTATTCTTGGCAATTCACTTAATTGTCAAAATTTCTGTGTGGTAATTCCTAGGATTATTCAAAACATATGATGGGGAAACTGATTATACATAATTGTATTTTAAAAACAGAAGTATGTGTGGGACTTCCCTGGTGAGCCACAGGTTAACGATCGGCCTGCCAACCCAAGGGACATGGGTGTGATCCCTTTCCTGGGATTGAAGACCATACATGCTGCAGGCTAACTGAGCCTGTGGTCCGTAACTACTTAGCCTCTGTGCCCTGGAAGCCATGCTCCACAACAGGAGGAGCCACCACAGTGAGAAGCCCAGGCAACCGAAACCAGAGAGTAGCCCCCAGTCCCTGCAACCAGAGAAAAGAACAGGCCGAGCATGGCAACAAGGAGCCCTGAGAGCCACAAGGAAGACCCAGCAGAGCGAAAAAACAGACAAAAACCAAGAACAAACAAAAACCCCAAACTGAACAAAACACCAAAAATGATTTAAAAAACCCCAAAAACAACATCTAGAAGTGCGTGAGTGAAAGCAAGTAAATAAGAAGCTATTTCCCCATCTTAAAATCCCACTCAATTGAATAACCACTGTTAAAAGTTTGTGTGTATTTGTCTAGGTATTTTCTAAGCATACGAAATGTGTGTAAATGTACTTTGCTTTTTAAACACAGAAGAGATCATGCTACATATAAATCAAATTCCTCTGCCATCAGCATTTTCCTTCTGATGATACATGGTGGCCACTTTCTCATGGCAGTTCCCACAGACTGACCTCATTCCCTTTCACAGCTGCATGACATTCGATTGTATGAAAGCCCCATATCGGCTCATGTCTCTCTCATCTCTCTGACCAGGCTGTGAATTCTATTATCTATAGCACAACTCTTTGTCACTTAGTAAGATTTTAGCTCATAGAAAGGGAATAATGGATGGAAAAACCGTAGAGCATGTATTGTTCTCTGAAAATCCAGGTCTATGAAATGGATTAGCCCATCTGAGAACTGTCACCTTTAGCAAGTTACTAAACTCTTTAAGGCGAAGGCAATGGCAACCCACGCCAGTACTCTTGCCTGGCAAATCCCATGGATGGAGGAGCCTGGTAGGCTGCAGTCTATAGGGTTGCTAGGAGTCGGACACGACTGAGCGACTTCACTTTCACTTTTCACTTTCATGCATTGGAGAAGGAAATGGCAAGCCACTCCAGTGTTCTTGCCTGGAGAATCCCAGGGACGGCGGACATGACTGAAGCCACTTTGCAGCAAACTCTATAAAGTTATTTTAAAGTTAATGCCTTTAGCAACTGGCTCTATTTGGTTGTGTATTTTTTGTGACTGATAACATCTTTGAAGTTTACCAATCAGTTGCACCATCCAAAGCATCTCAAGCAGATTTGAAAATCACTAGATAGGTACTTGGGAGGCCTGGGTTTTGGTACTGACTATGCCGTGTGACCTTGAGCAGGGTACTTTTCCTTTCTGCCTCTCCATACTGTTGCACTAGGGTTTGGGACTGGGACCATGAGATTCTTTGATTTACAAGTCAGAGCATTATCCACCTCTGTGAGCCATGCAGTAAGAATAGGCATGACAGCTCACGTTCCCTGAAGAATCATGTTACTTCTTGGCATGTACACTTGACATTTATTAAGAAGAAAAAGTACAGAAAGGAGAGCATATGACACAGTCTTAGAATGAGAGTGAGAAGTCAGCCAAATCTGCTCTACGGGCTCCCGGAAGCAGAGCTGGAGAAAACCGGTCTGTGCTACTCACTCTCTCCTACTTCATGCACCTTCCAAACAGCTTTGCAACCACAATTTGGAGTGCCATTAAAAGGGAGACAGTAGGGTCATATGTAAATCCAGTTATTTTATTTAGAAAGCAAAAGAAAGATACCGCCTTATACATGCACACACTCTGATTACTAATATGGAAAATGTACATAAAAGTGGCAGAAAACGTAGCAAAATAGTATAGTGATTATCTCTGTGTTGTGGGTGATTCCTATTTTATTTCCTATACTTTGCTCAAATTTTCCCTAAAGGAGAGACAGTCCTTTTACAGTCAGAAAAATGCAATCAGCAATACACAAATGCTAGTTAAAAAAACCCAAGCATGCAATTACATTAAATACGACTGGAGATCACTTAGGGTAGTTGAAATCATCATTATCTTTCTTTTCTGTTTCCAGAGTTTTTAAGTTTACCTTAACAAACAGGTATTAATCTGAGAAGGAAAAACAATCCCACTAGGGCAGTTGACTACACTAAATTCATTCTCTCCCTATTTTTTTCTAAAGAAACTCTGATTTGGTGGGGGTGGGGAGAGAATATCAATGTATCTGCAAAAACTGCACCTTCCAGACTTCTTTTGCAGGTGGAGGAGACATTTGATTAAGTTCTAGCCAGTGAAATATGAGTAGAAATTGTTGAGTGGGCCTCTTAGCTTATTTGATGGTATCACGAGCATGATGCCACTTTGCGCTTCCCCTCTTATTCCTCTCTGTCTTTGCCTGGAACTCAGATGAAAGGTTTGGCAATGCAGCGGCAATTTTGTACAAAGAAGACAACCTCAGAGTTAGAGATCATGAAGTAAAGCTGGTGGGGAAAGCAAAGGTACCTGGGCCCTTGGGGGTATCTTGGGGCCATTGTACTTGGTTGAACCATCTCCCTCCCAACTTCAAGATGCAGGAGAGGTTAACAGTCTTCATTATGTTTGAGCCACTGTGTTTTGTGCCATTAGTCATAGCTGAGCACAATTTCTAACTCATACATCCACTTACAAAAAAGCATTTTAATTCCTAACTGCTGTGACTATGTAAAAACGAGTTTTTAGGAGGAAGGCAGTTGAATTCACTTAGGATGGAAATAAAAGGCAATGTTCTACTAAAAATTAAGGGTTGTCTCTGAGGCTCCAATAAATCTAATCTGTTTCACATTGTCAGTGTTTTAAGCTTGGCAGTAAGTTCATTATTTTTACATTTGGGAACAATAAGTTTGTTAATATATTCCAGCAACTAGGAAATCAATGTATCACCATATGCCTAAACTGAGACCATTTGTCACAGTTTATGCTTCTTCCAAAGAGTGCAAAACAGACCTTGACTTGAAGACGCACCAACGTGGGGGTAGTTACTTGAAATGTCAGATGGAAAACATGTTCGAAAATGGGGTGTATACACGACTCCTGTGAAAGAAAAGGACTCAGCCCTCCATTAAGCCTCCTTTGTGGCTCCCTAATCAACAACAATGCCCCAACCAAAGGCAAATTTTCAGGACAAATCCTCCTATCTGTAGTTGTTTCATTCTAAAATGCCAGGAGAGAGGAAAGATCAGGAGAAAGGAGAGATGTGGGGTCAAAAAAGCCAGAGCTGGACAGACCTTGGGTAGCTGTTAATTAGCTTCACTGCTTTCTGCTCTAGGTGAGCAAGTGGGGGCTGAAGCCTCCCAGGAAGTGAGTGGCTGGGTTAGAACTGGAAGCCAGGGCAGCAGCATTTCTGGTGAATTTAAAGTTTTTGCTTAGACAGGAAAGAATTTGGAGAATAAAGTGATAGATAAGAAGTGGATTTATTTAGAGAGAAACATACTCCACAGACAGAGTGTGGGCCATCTTGGAAGGCAAGAAAGGCTTGAAAGATGGTGTGGTTTGTTTCCAAGGGCTGGGTAATTTCATAGGCGTATAAGTGAGAGGATTATTCTGATTATTTTGGAGAAGGAGCCAGGATTTCCAGAAACTGGGCCACTACCCACTTTTTGACTTTTTATGATTATCCTCAGAACTGTCACAGCCCTAGTGGCCATGTCACTTAGCATATGCTAACATATTAAATGAGTATAGAATGAACTCAGGTCTACTGGAAGTCAAATCTTCTGCCATCTTGGACCCAATTGGTTCTAACCAGTCTTTGTCATGTCCTATGGCTATATCATTCATTCAAAGATTGTACCCTGTTCCCTTTACTCCTATTTCAGCAGCAGAGGTGACACATGGCAGGACAAAGTACAAGAGAACTTGCAGCCATTTTCCTGGTGGTTCAGTAGAGGCATCTCCGTAGAGGAGAGATCAGAGGGAAAGAGGAAGTTGGGTGGTTTGGCGGTGCCGGGAATGGATGGAGAGGTGGAGGGACTCATCTCCACTGCTCTGGTTGCCCAGCCTCCTTACCACCTGTGCCTGTGGGGGAGTGGAGGGCAGCGGCCTAGCATCATTCTGGCTGCTTTGCTCATTAAAAGATTACGTACTGCGTGGGGATGTCAGAGCAGCCCAGTCACCTCCCTTCTGCATCTGGGGCAGTTTGTTTCCATGGGATGGTCATTCCTATTCTACAATGGAAGTAAGAAGTCTCACTTCCTCCAATAGGTTGACTATCTCCTGATGTGTTCAGTCCTTCACTGGGTGCTGGGAGCGCTGAGACAGGCACACTGGACTCTTTTGTTGGAGATGTTTAAGATCCAGCCAGGAAAGAGAATTCAAAGTAAAGGAACAGGATTTACAAAGTAGAAGAACTTGCCTTTGCATATTAAACAACAACAACAACAACAACTCATCAAGGAATTTGCCAAAGCAGCCTTAGCTGTACAAAGATCTAGTCCAAACTTGAAAACTACTCAGTTCAGTTCAGTTCAGTTCAGTTCAGTTCAGTTCAGTTCAGTCACTCAGTCGTTTCCGACTCTTTGCGACCCCATGAACTGCAGCATGCCAGGCTCCCTATCCATCACCATCTCCCGGAGTTCACTTAAGACTCACGTTCATCGAGTCCGTGATGCCATCCAGCCATCTCATCCTCTGTCATGCCCTTCTCCTCCTGCCCCCAATCCCTCCCAGCATCAGAGTCTTTTCCAATGAGTCAACTCTTCGCATGAGGTGGCCAAAGTACTGGAGTTTCAGCTTTAGCATCATTCCTTCCAAAGAAATCCCAGGCTTGATCTCCTTCAGAATGGACTGGTTGGCTCTCCTAGCAGTCCAAGGGACTCTCAAGAGTCTTCTCCAACACCACAGTTCAAAAGCATCAATTCTTTGGCACTCAGCCTTCTTCACAGTCCAACTCTCACATCCATACATGACCACTGGAAAAAACATAGCCTTGACTAGATGGACCTTAGTCGGTAAAGTAATGTCTCTGCTTTTGAATATACTATTTAGGTTGGTCATAACTTTTCTTTCAAGGAGTAAGCGTCTTTTAATTTCATGGCTGCAATCACCATCTGCAGTGATTTTGGAGCCCCAATAAATAAAGTCTGACACTGTTTCTACTGTTTCCCTATCTATTTACCACGAAGTGATGGGACCAGATGCCATGATCTTCGTTTTCTGAATGTTGAGCTTTAAGCCAACTTTTTCACTCTCCTCTTTCACTTTCATCAAGAGGCTTTTTAGTTCCTCTTCACTTTCTGCCATAGGGTGGTGTCATCTGCATATCTGAGGTTATTGATTTTCTCCCGCCAATCTTGATTCCAGCTTGTGTTGCTTCCAGTCCAGCATTTCTCATGATGTACTCTGCATAGAAGTTAAATAAGCAGGGTGACAACATACAGCCTTGACATACTCCTTTTCCTATTTGGAACCAGTCTGTTGTTCCATGCCCAGTTCTAACTGTTGCTTCCTGACCTGCATACAGATTTCTCAAGAGGCAGGTCAGGTGGTCTGGTATTCCCATCTCTTTCAGAATTTTCCACAGTTTATTGTGATCCACACAGTCAAAGGCTTTGGCATAGTCAATAAAGCAGAAATAGATGTTTTTCTGAAACTCTTTTGCTTTTTCCATGATCCAGTGGATGTTGGCAATTTGATCTCTGGTTCCTCTGCCTTTTCTAAAACCAGCTTGAACATCAGGGATGCTCATTATTAAAAAAAAAAAAAAATTTCCTAGATGAAGTTCTTAGACAAGTTTCCCAACCCCATTCATCCAGAGCAAAACCTAGAGTTAGATGGGGATAGATTGGAGGCAGATTATTCCCCTTATACACAGACAAAATCTGGGAGCAATGTGGTGGAATGGTGTGGAGCAGTGGTCTCTGAGGTGAAGTGAATAAGAAAATTTGTAATGCAATAAAATGTGCAAATACATACGTGTATGTATAAAGTATAGTATGTATATATAAAATATAACTAGCTACAAATCTAGACTTACTTAAATATGGATTTTAAATCAATGTATACTTATTTAAATATAAACACAGAGATGAAGAATAAATTTTTCTTTACTGAAAGGAACACAGGCTGAGAGGTGCTTGGAGGTCACTGGTTTGGAGAATGGGCTTTAGATTCTTATCTGCCCAAGATGCATAAGATTGGGAAAAGGTCAGTACCTCTTAGAGTTACTAAGAGGTAAGATATGAAAAGGCAGACAATATATGCAAAGTATTTAGGAGTTTTTCCGGCTACTTGGAAAGATTTGTGAGGACGTAACTTGCATCTGTTGTGTGCTTAATGTACTTCCTGGATCTGGCACAAGGCCTGTAAAAAGTAGGTCAAATATTTGTCAAATAAATGAGTGATCAATAACCATAATATACATAATTGCTTCCGTGTTAGCTGTCACTGCTCGTATCTGTGCTGCCGCAGCAACGACGTTAGAATACACGGAAGTGACACGGCATTGTGATTGAGATTACCTTTAATTCACCCCAAATTTCAAAATAGGTAAATCATTCACAAACTTAGGTAACTTATTTTTAGTTAACACATGATTTGTGGACACCTCACGACTGATGGTGATCCATCAATATGCTATCACTGTGATCACCAAACTTACTATATCCTGTGATCTAATCTGATTGGATTCTTGAGACATGTTTATACAAATCACCATATAAACAGTACTTTTTTTTTTAAAATAAAACTCAGAAAGGGCAAATGAGAGAAAATGATGGTAAAGTATAAAAACAGAAGAGATTTAGGTTAAATTGGGGGAGACTTTCTTGTCGTTTAAGAAACCAATTGTTTCCTTAGCTGGATCTTCTGATTTTCCTCCTGATTTTGTCTCTAATGACTGCTACATAGAAATTCTTCTGCAAAATTCTGTTGTATTAGTTTTTCTCCCTTCCTTAATGGCAAGCAACTTGTCACAGGTAAATGTCCATGGTAAGAATGTCCTTATCAATTCTGATAAACAGTTCAGACTCCAAATTCCACCGCCACGTTTCCCCCGCCGTCCTGTTGGCCAATTCTAAACCTCCCCATGGAGCGACAGGCTTTTCTCTCCCTGGTCTCCTTCATCCTCACCAAGTTAGTCTCTCATAAGCCTTGCACAGCTTGCAATCTTAGATCACAGGTGAGACCCCCCGAGCTATAGATGCTCCTAACAGAGAACCAGCAGATCCTATCACATGGCTGGTGTTTAATTTAATAACAGTCAAGTACTGAGAAGCTTTGAATGAAAAATAAGTATGTGCAGACAATTCCCCACTATCTTGGGAGGATGTGAAAAAGCTGAGATCTTTCTTAATCTTAGTGTCACAAACCCTTATCTGGAACAGTGACAACCCAGAAACGTCAAAGTCGAGATGAACTGTTGCAGAGGGGGAGACGCTGTTCTCAGGGAAGACGAAATAATGAGAAAAGGCCTGTCCTTGGTGCTCTTGAGCAACGCTGGACTGTGTCCTCTAGTTTTCAGGGGCTTTTGCCCTCATCAAGAGGGTTGTGTTATTGGTGTTCCCTGAAAGTAAAGGCACTGAGAGACTTATTGCAAAAGCGTGCACTCGGTAGACCCAGTATGCTCTGCTACTCTGCATAGACCCTGAGCTGCTGTGAAACCATAGGCAAACTGGGGGCTGAGTCAGGGTCCCAGGGCTCTGTGCATCCCATTCTGTCCCCTAAAGGTTCAGACAAGACAATCTGACATTCCCTTGTCCCTAAACTAAGAATAATGGGTTCCTCCTCCTACACATTTTCTGGTGGTGAGAACAGTGAGGATCTGGCACTCACTAAGTGGCTTTTGAAGTATTAACGATGGCCTAGCTGGAGGGATGTGGGTTCTTTAGGGCTAGTTCTGAGGGCTAGTTCTTAGTTTCTTTTCTTCCTTCAACCCAGTAGGTTTACACTTGGGCTCAATACTATCTTTTCTTTGTGATTGGTCCCTTCCAGTTGATAGAAGTGAGAGATCCTTACTCTTAGGCCTCTCAGTTACCCTTTACATTCTATGAAGCAAAACCACAGCACATCTTCTTTCTAAAGATATTTCTCCTGTACTCTACTCTCCTTAAAATCACAGCAAATGACTACTCTGTGCAGGTTGGTTTCCTAGGTAACTGTGATAAAGCTTGGCCTTCTAGCTTCTTCCCAAGGCCCCAACTCAGCATGGTATCATAGCCAAAAGAATCATATCACTAATCCCAAGTGAAAGTGAAGTTGCTCAGTCGTGTCTGACTCTTTGCGACCCCATGGACTGTAGACTACCAGGCTCCTCTGTCCATGGGATTTTCCAGGCAAGAGTACTGGAGTGGGTTGCCATTTCCTTCTCCAGAAACTAACCCCAAATATTTGCTTGAAATATTAAGCATCCCACTATGTGCGGCAAACATTGTCTTTAGAGACTATATTAGTTTACTAAACCTATCCTAACAACTTACCACAAACCAGGTGGCTCCAAATTTGGCTCAAATGGTAAAGCGTCTGTCTGCAATGCAGGAGACCCAGGTTCAATCCCTGGGTTGGGAAGATCCCCTGGAGAGGGGAATGGCAACCCACTCCAGAATTCTTCCCTGGACAGAGGAACCTGTGGGCTAGTCTTCATGGGTTCACAAAGAGTCAGATGTGACTCTTTGTCTAACACTTTCAAGTGGCTTAAACAACAGGAATTTATTGTCTCAGAGTTCTGGAGGCAAGAAGTCTGAGATCAAGATGTTGGCAGGATCATGTTCGCTTCAAAGGCACGAGGGTAGGATCTGTTCTGGACCTCTCTCTTACCTTCTGGTTGTGTGTGTTAATAGCTCAGTCGTGTCTGTTTGCAACCCCATGGACTATAGTCCATCAGGCTCCTCTGTCCATGGAATTCTCCAGGCAAGAATCCAGGAGTGAGTAGCCATTCCCTTCTCCGGGGTATCTTCGTGATCCAGAGATGGAAGCCGGGTCTCCTTCATTGCAGGCAGATTCCTTACTGTCTGAGCTCCTTGACAAGTGGTAGAATAGTCTTCACAGACATTCTCCTTATGTGTGTGTCTGCCTCCAGATTCTCCCTTTCCATAAGGACACCGGTCATGTTGGATTAGGGGTCTACTTGGCTCCACCATGACCTCCTCTTATCTAATTACACCAGCACTGATGCTGTTTCCAAACAGGATCACATTCTACAGTACTGGGGGTAATGACTTGAACACACATCTTCAACTTCTCGCAGACACTTTCTGCTATTTCCAAATTCCTGCTGTGTGCGGCAGCTCTCCAACCCCATCCCGCTTCTCCTTGAAGTTCCCATAACAAGCCTGAGTCTTCAGGAGCACCTCTGCCTCGGAGTGACGAGGCCCCCACCCAATTTCACCTTATCAGCTGGTATTATAATAATAGTGGCTTTCATTGTGTTGAAATCCTACCATATGCCAGATATTTTATGGGTATCACGCTAAACCCCACCAACATTAACTTTATATTTAATGGGCTTGCCTGATAGCTCAGTTGGTAGAGAATCTTCCTGCAATGCAGGAGACTCTAGTTCGATTTCTGGGTTGGAAAGATCCCCTGGAGAACGGAAAGGCTACGCACTCCAGTATTCTGGCCTGGAGAATTCCCTGGACTGTCTAGTTCGTGGGGTCACAAAGAGTTGGACACGACCGAGTGACTTTCACTTCACTTCATTGTGTTGAAATCCTACCATATAACAGATATTTTATGTATATCATCCTAAAGCTCACCAACATTAACATATTTAAGTTGGGAAAGGTTTTGGCAGTAACAGCAGGTAGTGACAGAAGGTTTTGAGCTTGGCATTTCTGGTACAGAGCTCTGCCTTAGGCCGCCCCATCTTGGTGTCTTTCAGAACATCAGAAAATAATGTTCTGGCCCAATTATCGTAATTTATTTTTTCTTTGCTGGAAACTGCAGTCATCTTATTCAGAAGAGAAAATGTGAAAAACCATTAGATTGTTGAACAGCTTTTTATCGAGCAGCCTCCCAGGTTTGTGATTCAAGCATGGGAGAGAGGGGAGGAAGAACAAACACGGGTCTGGATGGCTGAGAAAACCTCGAGAGCAGAGGCGACGTGCCGAGGACTGAGTTCAGACGCTGCCTCCCACGCGGGCCAGCTGCGTGGCCTTGCGCAAGTTCTAGTGTTTTCCTGAGCCTCCATTTTCTTATCTTTAAACTACCCTTAGTTGTGTCTGTCTCACAGGGGAGGGTGAGGATTAAATGAGATGTGAATAAAAAGTATCTGTTATGCAGTAGATTCCTGATAAACCGCCATTCTCTTCCTCCTTTCCTTTGCCTTGAGAGTGTCTTGTTTGTGACCTTCCCATGGCTGTCATCCAGATAAAGCCAAAATACTGCATTTGCTTTAGTAAAAACTGTGCGTGATGGGAGAATCATGTTCAAATTAAAAGAAGGTGAAATAAGGGAGCCTTAATTCCCAAAGGGAGCACAAATAAGGCTGTAGAATTTGACTATAAAAGGAACTCCTTGGTTCTAGCTGGCATCCATTTCACCAGGCTTGAAGACATTAGTTACCATTTCATAATTGTGCAACTAAAAATTCCACTGGGAATTAAAACTTCATTTAAGAAATAAGAAATAAATCATAAAGGTTTAAAATACAAACAGGTAAGAGACCATGCTTACCTGAAAGACGACTGGCGGACAAATAAAGGAAAGGGAGTAGTGAGATCTTTGCGTCTGTCCGAAGCCAAGTGTTCTGGGGGAAATCACTCTTCCTTCTGGGCTAGTTTCCTCATTGGTAAAATTCTTTTTTTTTTTTTTTTTAAATTTTTTATTTATTTATTTTTTTTTGTAAAATTCTTAAAGATACTTCTCGTAAGATTCTAACTGTACGTTGCTATACAGAAAAGATTGTTTTAAAAGTTGAAAAGCTTGTTCCTTTTGGAGAACATAACTCCAAATGAACCACAAATCAAATGAAATGAAGACTTGGAAAAGCTAAATACCCGTTATTCCAACCCTCACCTTAGAGTGTCTTTGGTTTCCTCCTTTCCTTCTTTTTTCTTTCCTCTGACTTTATTTCTGTTCCCTTTTCTGTTGTAATTGTTACTTTAACTATTTGGTTTTCTGTTCTTCTTTCTCTTAGAATTTATTTTTCTTTCCTTCCATCTGTTAATTTTTTCTCTTCAACTGACCACAATATGGAATTGGAATATAATTGAAAGTTATGATTACAACTATTATTTTTGTCATCAGTTTTTTTGTGGCCCACGGGTTTTTTTTTCTTCACTGATATATTTTTGTCTCCACTAATTTATATACATATCCCCATGATGGGGAAATAAATAAGGTTAGTCCAGGTGAGGTTCACACTAGGGGAAGGGCAAGTTCTTAGAAGCAGCCTGTGAATTTACTCTATTTTCACATTCATTTTATATTTTCACTATTAAGGTAACGATGATTTTTGACTATAAAAGAAAAAAGTTCCTCTGAAAGATTTTCAAGTCACACATTTAAGAGAAAATATGATTTATGATAAAATATAAAGAAAATTTTAAAAATATGAAAATGAAATTACTGGGGTTTTCTTTATCCAAAGGCCCATTGCTGAAGCTAACAGGGCAGACTGGGATAGCACCTCCTCTTTAAGTTTTCTATAAGTTAAAATGAAATTTAGTTTCTCATTTTTTCCTCCCAGGTTTTGGAAGCCATCACACTGTCACAATCCGTGAACTCTCTAATCTCTGTCTATCCTCTCTGTTATGTCTAAAATGCAATCTTCTGTCCTACTGAGAAACCCCTAGCACACTTTTGTACTCCTAGAAAATGGTTGCTTAATAACTTTCAAGACAAATCATCTTGTCTTTGAATCCTGAGTCTAAGAAGATATTGTTTACTTAACATTGTTCAAATGTTTCTTGAACCCCTTCTGTGTGCTAGGCAGCCGTGACTCCTCAGACTGCTGAGCTCTGGGCAGACTCCTAGCAGAGGCTTGGCAGTGCTTTCTTGTCCTGCATCCTCTGAGTTACGCCTGATTCCTCCTTTTCCTTTTAGACAGCAAAGATCGGGGGGCAGGGGGAGAGGTCATGACACACTCATTTCTTTGTATTTCCAACAAGGCCTGACTAGAAAAAGGGGTTCAGTAAATCAACAAGTGAACATGT
Source organism: Ovis canadensis (assembly GCF_042477335.2). Taxonomy (NCBI): domain Eukaryota; kingdom Metazoa; phylum Chordata; class Mammalia; order Artiodactyla; family Bovidae; genus Ovis; species Ovis canadensis. The sequence continues at coordinate 14,214,509 of NC_091255.1, forward strand.
AAGCTGTGCTGAGCTCAGAGAAGGGAGGGTTAATAAAAACACATCTATACAATGGAGATGCTAATTCAAAATTGTGGAAATAAATGAATGAGCAGGAAAATAAATTTATGATTAGTAGCAACAAAGATGGAGAAGGAAATGGCAACCCACTCCAGTGTTCTTGCCTGGAGAATCCCAGGGACAGGGGAGCCTGGTGGGCTGCAGTCTGTGGGGTCGCACAGAGTCTGACACGACTGAAGTGACTTAGCAGCAGCAGGAGCAGCAACAAAGAAAAGGGACAAGAAGACAGCAAGTAGTGCTGGGGGGACCAAAACACCAAGCCATGGGCCCTGATAACTTTTGCAGAGTCCTCAGTAACTTTGCATTGGACCAGGTCAGACTTGCTGCTGCTGCTGCTAAGTAGCTTCAGTCGTGTCAGACTCTGTGTGACCCCATAACGGAAGCCCACCAGGCTCCCCTGTCCCTGGGATTTCACAGGCAAGAACACTGGAGTGGGTTGCCATTTCCTTCTCCAATGCATGAAAGTGAAAGGTGAAAGTGAAGTCACTCAGTCGTGTCCAACTCTTAGCGACCCCATGGACTGCAGCCCACTAGGCTTTTCTGTCCATGGGATTTTCCAGGCAAGAGTACTGGAGTCGGGTGCCATTGCCTTCTCCGGGTCAGACTTGAGGACTGAAGATTAAACATCTTGATGAGAGGGGTGAAAGGGAATAATGCTAATATTCATCATAGCAGCTCACCCTATGTGCAAAGCATCGTCTCAAGTGTTTTCAGTGAATAAACTTGTTTAGATAACCCTAACAGCCTGGAGGTCCGACCATTAGCTCTGAGGCACAAACAAATGGCTCTGGTCATATAGCTTGTCAGTGGAGGAGGAAGGGTCTGAATCAAGCTTTATGGTTAATCACCACACTCTTCAATTACTGTGTTCATTTCATTGACCCACCGTGAGAAGTAGAATGTGAAGAGCTGGTATTTATAGAAATAGTTATAATCTTAAGTCTGGGAAAGCTCCATGGTTGCCTTGAAAAGAGAGGATATGCAAAGTATACAATAGATTTGAGCTAGTTCCATTTCTCATTACACACACACACACACACACACACAGAGACACGCACACTATTGCATTTTCTTCTTTAAACCCTTGCTAAACATTAGAATCTCCTAGAAGCTGCAAGGACAGCTTCATCAGGAATGTGCTTGTAACCAGCTTTGACTAACCAATGGTATTGCTAGGATTTTGTACCTGGAGGCCTTGACCAAAGGCCACTGTGGGCTTCTTACCTTAAATAGTTGCTTTATCCACAAGGAGGATGACGAGAAAGCAGAAGGGAAGGCAGAGCTCCCACTCGCATAGGCCAGCAAGACGTGTGTGCAGACAACGCTGTAGCCCGTGGTGACCGGCTTGTCCACAGCGTCCGGTGTTCTCTCCCAGTATCCCCCAGCCAGCCTCACACCACGGTGCTCTTCTTCCCCAGTGGGGCGGGATTCCCAAAGTGGAGGCTGGACCCCTGTGCCCAGGGGGCCCCCGGGGAGCCTTGCTGCATCACCACCAGACGGATGGAGGGCTGGGCATCCAGGGAGGCCTCGGGTGCGTACTCCTTACTGGGGTCCTTGCCTCGGCAGTCATAGAGCACGCAGGAGATGAGGAAAACCAGGAGCAAGATGACGTAGCTGGCGACTAGGATGATCAGGTTCAAGGTGACAGGGTCGATCTCCAAGTAGAACTCCATCACATGGTGCACAGTTGGGAAGTGGGTTTAGAGCAGGGCAGTGGGGCCAGTCGGGGGTTCTGGGAGCAAACCCTAGCTCGATGGAATAGCTACATTGGCTCTGGAATAAAAATACATTAATCCCTACTGCTCCAGGAGACTTCACAGATTAAAGCTGCCCGCTTTAATAGCTTAAGCTCTTCTGCTAATACTACAGCCACCAAAACACAGACACTGTCTCTCATCACTTCACCTACACAGAGAGAGAAAGAGAAAAAGCGAGATGGTTCATGTGCTACCCAGGTGTGGTATGTAAGCAGGAGGTCCATTCAATGTCCAAACAGTTTTGGTGAGCAGAAGAAAGTCAGCTCAGTGTCAGTTCAGTCACTCAGTTGTGTCCGACTCTTTGCGACCCCATGGACTGCAGCATGCCAGGCCTCCCTGTCCATCACCAACTTCTAGAGCCTACTCAAACTAATGTCCACTGAGTCAGTGATGCCATCCAACTATCTCATCTCATCCGCTTCTCCTCCCGCCTTCAATCTTTCCCAGCATCAGAGTCTTTTCAAATGAGTCAGGTCTTCACATCAAGTGGCCAAAGTATTGCAGTTTCAGCTTCAGCATCAGTCCTTTCAATGAATATTCAGGACTGATTTCCTAGGATGGACTGGTTGGATCTCCTTGCAGTCCAAGGGACTCTCAAGAGTCTACTCCAACCTCACAGTTCAAAAGCATCAATTCTTTGGTGCTCAGCTTTCTTTATGGTCCAACTCTCACATCCATACATGACCACCATACATGAAAAACCATAGCCTTGACTAGACGGACTTTGGTTGGCAAAGTAATGTCTCTGCTTTTTAATATGCTGTCTAGGTTGGTCATAGCTTTTCTTCCAAGAAGCAAGCGTCTTTTAATTTCATAGCTGCAATCACCATCTGCAGTGATTTTTGGAGCCCAAGAAAATAGTCTGTCACTGTTTCCATTGTTTCCTCATCTATTTGCCATAAAGTGATGCGACCGGATGCCATGAACTTAGTTTTCTGAATGTTGAGGTTTAAGCCAACTTTTTCACTTTCCTCATTCACTTTCATCAAGAGACTCTTTAGTTCTTTACTTTCTGCCATAAGGGTGGTGTCATCTGCATATCTGAGGTTATTGATATTTCTCCTGGCAATCTTGATTCCAGCTTGTGCTTCTTCCAGCCCAGCGTTTCTCATGATGTACTCTGCATAGAAGTTAAATAAGCAGGGTGACAATATACAGCCTTGACGTACTCCTTTCTTGATTTAGAACCAGTCTGTTGTTCCATGTTTTGCTCTAACTGTTGCAGAAGTAAATGCATACTGTTAAAACTTGGGTTGTTCTGAAGTATGGTCATCTTTAATATAAGAGAGGCTTATTAATTTTATTTTCAAAGTGAAAATATAGTTTATTTACAATATACTAGTTTCATGGTGCACAACATAGTGATTCAATATTGTTATAGATCATACTCTGTTTAAAGTTTTATAAAATATTGGCTATATTTCCTGTGCTATTTATCTTGTTCATCTTATACATAATAATTTGTACCTCTTAACCCCCTACTCCTACCTTGCCCCTCACTGCTTTCCTCTCCCCACTGGTAACCACAAGTTTGTTCTCTATATTTGTGAGTCTGCTTTTGTTTTATTTGCTTCATTTTTTTAGATTCCACATATAAGTGATAATGTACATTATTTGTCTTTCTCTGTCTGACCTGCCTCACTAAGCAAAATACCCTCCAGGTCCATCCAATTGTCATTGTTGCAAATGACAAAATGTCATTCTTTTTATGGCCGACTAATATATGTATCAGTCAGTCGAATCCATTCATCTGTTGACTGACAGACACTTAGGTTTTGTCCTGGCTTTTATAAATAACATTGCTGTAAACATTGGGGTGCATATGTCTTTTCAAATGTTTTCATTTTCTTCAGATATATACCCAGGAGTGGAATTGTTGGATCATATGGTAGTTTTATTTGTTTTGGTTGAACCTCCATACTCTCTTCCATAATGGCTGTGCCAGTTTAAAATTCCCACCAACTGTGCACAAGGGTTCCCTTTTCTCCACATCCTTGCCAACATCTGCTCTTTGTGGTCTTTTTGACAGCAGCCATTCTGAAGTGTCAAGGGCTGTCTCACTGTGGTGTTGCTTTGGGGTTTCCCTGGTGATCAGCAATGTTGAGCATCTTTTTATGTGCTTGTTGGTCATCTATATGTCTTCTTTGGAAAAGCGTTTATTCAAGTCTTCTGCCCGTTTTTTAATCAGGTGGTTTGTTTTTTTGATATTGAGTTGTATGAGCCATTTATATATGACTAAATGCATATGAATTCCTTATTGGACCTATCTTATGCACACATTTTCTTCCATTCAGCAGGCTGTCTTTTTCATTTTGCTGATAGTTTCCTTTACTGTGGAAAAACTTTAAAGTTTAGATTCCATTTGTTTATCTTTCCTTTTGTTTCCTTTTCTAGCTAAGGGATATTTTAATCCCAAGTATCCCTTTTTGGAATGATTTGAGTCTTGAGAATGGATGTTTTCATTTAATAAAAAGACCATACTCAGCCTCTGACATTTTCACTCTTTTTGCCTTTGTTGATGTTTTTCATTCATTAATTCAAAAATAGATTTTGAGCTTCTCGTATGTTCTGGGTACTGTGCTAAGCAATAATAAGACAGAATTGTTCAGTCTAGCAGGGGAGACAGACATTAAACAAATAATTGCAGAAATCCCCATTTAAGAACAGTGGGAATTAGTTTATAAAAGACAAGGAGAGGGTGGTAGGAGAGTGTATCCCAAGGTGAGTGCGAGAAAGTTTCCATGAGAAAGAGACATTTAACCTATGACCCGAATGATGGTCAAGATTCAGCCAGGTTAGGGCAGGGAGGGAAGATTCTTCAAGCCACAGAGAAGGGCATGCATGAAAGTTCTGAGCAGAAAAAAGCCTGGAAAATCAGAGGAGCTGAAACAAGGGCAGCGTAACTGTCATACAGAGAAAGAATAGGGAATGTAACGAGAGAGTGGGGCACGGGTCAGAATGCAAAGGGACGTGTGTGCCCTGCTCAGGGCTTTAGAGTGGGTGCCAGAGCGAGGGTGCCCCTGGATCAGCTGATACAGGGGAGGGAGGGGCCAGCTGGACTTCAAAGAGCTCCCCTTAGTCGCTGTGTGCATGCAAGAAAATAAGCAAAATGAAAAAATCAAATAAAAACACAGATATCCCTTGATTTATAGTCATCTTCCTGCCTCAGTGGGGTGTGTGTGCTAGTCGGGTCTGACTCTTGGCAACTGAACGGTCTGCAGCCCACCAGGCTCCTCTGTCCGTGGCCTCAGTGGTAGCCTGTCCCAGTAGCCCTTCAGAGGAGGGCTGAATAGGCTGAATAGGGCTGACTAGACTCCCAGTAGGCGTCACAGGCGCGCGACCTGGGTGGTTGCACAGACCCCTTGCTCAGAAGAACGCCATACCTAGTTTAGTGCCCGGCTGTCTCCATCTTCAAATTTTTAATAATTTTTTATTGTGCGCTGGGCTCACAAATTATGTATCTTGCTTGGTCTCATATATATACAGTTTTGGCCAGACAGGGCCATTTCTCCAAGAGCTAATGGGACTCTTTTGATGCTGCTGGTTAAAGGTCAAAGGTCCTGGAGATCTTCTGGCTTATCATCGCAGTTAAGCTTTAATGTCCTAGCAGCTTCGGTCTATTCCTTTATTCTCAGCCTCTCTGGGAATGGGAGGGCTCAGGGCTGCTGTAGAAAAGCATTCTTTTTGATCTGGAGACCTTTTCCAAATAAAATATTTCATGAATCTGTGGTTATGGACGAAACTGTGGAATTATATTGAAGAAGGTGAGTGGTTCTCAAACACTGCAGGTGCAGAGCTGCCCTCACCGTTATCAGCTGGGCTTCTTAGGAATTCAGAGTCCCAGATCAGCGCCAGATCTATTGAATTAAATCTTTGGGGCTGGAATCTGCGAATCTGCAGTAGTAACAGTCTTCGTGGACAATTTTGATATGTGACCAGGATGGAGAATCATGGCTACAGGCGTGAAAGAAGGATGTGCAGAAAATGGGTCAGCAGAGTAGCTGTTGGTCACTGAGATGCCAGAAGAGGCATACAGCACAGACATCACACTGTCCAAGGCTCTGAGTCAAAGAGGCTCAGACAGTTCATTTTGTCATGGGAAAGTTCTTTTCCTGGTGGTAATTCACATCTATCAAGCTCACAGGAGACTGATGTTCAACACAGAATACCAGTTCATTCAGCCACAGTGAAAAATAACACCTGTCACAAAGTTGGAAGGTCTTGTGCTGAAACGACCATAGTTTTTTCCTCCCTGGAGGCAGATCTACAGACGAAGTTCATTTATAATAGAAAGCTTTTTGCTGAGCACAGAAACTCAGTAAGTAGGGTTGTCTGGTGTTTCTCTAAGTCACATCGGTGATCCCAGACCACAGGAAGCCTATTTAAAAGCAGGTATATACCAGGTAGTTACTTAGTTTTGTCCACACTGAACTCTAGATTCCTAACTTCTACGGTAAACTGACCTCCGCACAGCACAGGCTCTTCTGCATAATACTATTTGGAGTTTTTCTATTTTGATGTCTTTAAACAAATGATACAAAAGCTTGCTATAATTGAGAAGTACATGAAGTTTGTGAGACTGAGCCTACTCTTTGACTCACCATGGATCGTAGCCTGCCAGGCTCCTCTGTCCATGAAATTCTTCAGGCCAGAATACTGGAGTGGGTTGCCGTTCCCTTCTTAAGGGAGTTTGTCAGCCCAAGGATCAAACCCAAGTCTCCCACATTGCAGGTGAATTTTTCACCATCCGAGCCACCAGGGAAGCCCGTATACAGTTTAGTCCACGTCAAATTAAACTGAAATGTGTGCAGCGGCTCTGGCACACGTAGCGGAGTTTCCACGTCAGCTCCACGTTTCTCTGCGCGACAGTGATGACCAGCAATCACGGCGGCTGATCTGGTCTGGCCACCTCTCTTGCACTGTCTCAGTCCTACTGATTCTCTTGTGATGTCCCAGAATATTTTGTTCAGGGCTCTTGTCTTTGGATCAGTATCTTACTACTATCTGCAGATAGCACTTTTGTCTTTGTAGTGCCCGAAAGGTCATTTCAAATCCAGCCTTATGGAGGCATTGCTTCCTTAAACTGTGTTCCGTGAAATGCTGGCTACCTGGTTTGTTCACCCCGGGGGTTGGCTGCCTTATTCCTACTGCAGCCCAACATCTCCAAAGCATCCTCCTGGTATGCCTGATCGTTAAAGAACTTTCCTTTTGTGCCATCTAGTGGCCAAAGCAGAGACTGCTAAATAAAGGGAAACCTTCGTAGTGTCAAGGTGGAAGGACTTTCTCATCAGCAGTAGAGGGTGATAGAGCCACAGTTCAGAACAACCCCTTGGGGTGGTGAGGACATGGTCATTCTTTCACTCATTTACAAACGTGTTGTGCACTTACCATTTGGCAGCCTGCTTGACGATGTGATGAATGCCAAGCTGGAGGGAGAATGCTAGTGAGCAGGGAGAGCATCAGCTGCATCTTAGGAATGAAGAAACAGAAGCTCGCAGAAGCAATGGAATTCTGATTAGCTCATTCTTGCTCCCTTTCTCCCTCTCAGCCTTCTGCCTCTCTTTTTTCCTGCAGAAATATAAATAAAATATCTACATAGAATACCTTATGCTGTGTTTTCTAATCAGGTAGATTTTCCCTGGGCTCCCAGTTATGTACACACTTATTCATAATATAGACTATTTTGTCTGCTGAGCTAGAACATCAACTAATCAGTCAGTTCAGTTCAGTCGCTCAGTTGTGTCCCACTCTTTGCGACCCTATGAATCGCAGCACGCCAGGCCTCCCTGTCCATCACCGACTCCCGGAGTTCACTCAGACTCACGTCCATCGAGTCGGTGATGCCATCCAGCCATCTCATCCTCTGTCGTCCCCCTTCTCCTCCTGCCCCCAATCCCTCCCAGCATCAGAGTCTTTTCCAGTGAGTCAACTCTTCGCATGAGGTGGCCAAAGTACTGGAGTCATTCCTTCCAAAGAACACACAGGACTGATCTCCTTTAGATGGACTGGTTGGATCTCCTTGCATCCAAGGGACTCTCAGGAGTCTTCTCCAACACCACAGCTCAAAAGCATCAATTTTTCGGCGCTTAGCTTTCTTCACAGTCCAACTCTCACATCCATACAAGACCACTGGAAAAACCATAGCCTTGACTAGACGGACCTCTGTTGGCAAAGTAATGTCTCTGCTTTCGAATATGCTATCTAGGTCAGTCATAACTTTTCTTCCAAGGAGTAAGCGTCTTTTAATTTCATGGCTGCAATCACCATCTGCAGTGATATTGGAGCCCCCCCAAAATAAAGTCTGACATTGTTTCCACTGTTTACACATCTATTTGCCATGAAGTGATGGGGCCAGATGCCATGATCTTCATTTTCTGAATGTTGAGCTTTAAGCCAGCTTCTTCACTCTCCTCTTTCACTTTCACCAAGAGGCTTTTTAGTTCCTCTTCACTTTCTGCCATCAGGGTGGTGTCATCTGCATATCTGAGGTTATTGATATTTCTCCCAGCAATCTTGAATCCAGCTTGTGCTTCCTCCAGCCCAGCGTATCTCATGATGTACTCTGCATAGAAGTTAAATAAGCAAGGTGACAATATACAACATTGACATACTCCTTTTCCTATTTGGAACCAGTCTGTTGTTCCATGTCCAGTTCTAACTGTTGCTTCCTGACCTGCATATAGGTTTCTCAAGAGGCAGGTCAGGTGGTCTGGTATTCCCATCTCTTGAAGAATTTTCCAGAGTTTATTGTGATCCATACAGTCAAAGGCTTTGGTATAGTCAATAAAGCAGAAATAGATGTTTTTCTGGAACTCTCTTGCTTTTTTGATGATCCAGCAGATGTTGGCAATTGATCTCTGGTTCCTCTGCCTTTTATAAATCCAGCTTGAACATCTGGAAGTTCACGGTTCACGTATTGCTGAAGCCTGGCTTGGAGAATTTTGAGCATTACTTTACTAGCGTGTGAGATGAGTGCAATTGTGCAGTAGTTTGAGCATTCTTTGGCATTTCCTTTCTTTGGAATTGGAATGAAAACTGACCTTTTCCAGTCCTGTGGCCACTGCTGAGTTTTCCAAATTTGCTGGCATATTGAGTACAGCACTTTGACAGCATCATCTTTCAGGATTTGACAGAGCTCAACTGGAATTCCATCACCTCCACTAGCTTTGTTCGTAGTGATGCTTTCTAAGGCCCACTTGACTTCACATTCCAGGATGTCTGGCTCTAGGTGAGTGATCATACCATCGTGATTATCTCGGTCGTGAAGATCTTTTCTGTATAGTTCTTCTGTGTATTCTTGCCACCTCTTCATAATATCTTCTGCTTCTGTTAGGTCCATACCATTCTGTCCTTTATCGAGCCCATCTTTGCATGAAATGTTCCCTTGGTATCTCTAATTTTCTTGAAGAGATCTCTAGTCTTTCCCATTCTATTGTTTGTCTCTATTTCTTTGAATTGATCACTGTGGAAGGCTTTCTAATCTCTTCTTGCTATTCTTTGGAACTCTACATTCAGATGCTTATAATCACAGCTATTTGTAAGGCCTCCTCAGACAGCCATTTTGCTTTTTTGCATTTCTTTTCCATGGGGATGGTCTTGATCCCTGTCTCCTGTACAATGTCATGAACCTCATTCCATAGTTTATCAGGCACTCTATCTATCAGATCTAGTCCCTTAAATCTATTTCTCACTTCCACTGTATAATCAGAAGGGATTTGATTTAGGTCCTACCTGAATGGTCTAGTGGTTTCCCCTACTTTCTTCAATTTAAGTCTGAATTTGGCAATAAGGAGTTCATGATCTGAGCCACAGTCAGCTCCCAGTCTTGTTTTTGCTGACTGTATAGAGCTTCTCCATCTTTTGCTGTAAAGAATACAGTCAATCTGATTTCGGTGTTGACCATCTGGTGATGTCCATGTGTAGAGTCTTCTCTTGAGTTGTTGGAAGAGGATGTTTGCTATGACCAGTGTGTTCTCTTGGCAAAACTCTATTAGCCTTTGCCCTGCTTCATTCTGCATTCCAAGGCCAAATGTGCCTATTACTCCAGGTGTTTCTTGACTTCCTACTTTTGCATTCCAGTCCCCTATAATGAAAAGGACATCTTTTTTGGGTGTTAGTTCTAAAAGGTCTTGTAGGTCTTCATAGGACCGTTCAACTTCAGCTTCTTCAGCATTACTGGCGGGGGCATAGACTTGCATTACTGTGATATTGAATGGTTTGCCTTGGAAAGGAACAGGATCATTCTGTCCTTTTTTGAGATTGCACCCAAGTACTGCATCTTGGACTCTTTTGTTGACCATGATGGCTACTCCATTTCTTCCAAGGGATTCCTGCCCACAGTAGTAGATATAATGGTCATCTGAGTTAAATTCACCCATTCCAGTCCATTTTAGTTCACTGATTCCTAGAATGTCGACGTTCACTCTTGCTATCGCTTGTTTGACCACTTGCAACTTGCCTTGATTCATGGACCTGACATTCCAGGTTCCTATGCAATATTGCTCTTTACAGCATCGGACCTTGCTTCTATCACCAATCACATCCACAACTGGGTATTGTTTTTGCTTTGTCTCCATCCCTTCATTTTTTCTGGAGTTATTTCTCCACTGATCTCCAGTAGCATATTGAGCACCTACCGACCTGGGGAGTTCCTCTTTCAGTATCCTATCGTTTTGCCTTTTCATATTGTTCATGTGGTTCTCAAGGCAAGAATACTGAAGTGGTTTGCCATTCCCTTCTCTAGTGGACCACATTCTGTCAGACCTCTCCACCATGACCTGCCCGTCTTGGGTGGCCCTGTGGGCATGGCTTAGTTTCATTTAGACCAGGCTGTGGTCCTAGTGTGATTAGATTGACTAGTTTTCTGTGAGTATGGTTTCAGTGTGTCTGCCCTCTGATGCCCTCTTGCAACACCAACCGTCTTACTTGGGTTTCCTTTACTTTGGGCGTGGGGTATCTCTTCACAGCTGCTCCAGCAAAGCGCAGCTGCTGCTCCTTACCTTGGATGAGAGGCATCTCCTCAGCGCTGCCCCTCCCAACCTTGAATGTGGAATAGCTCCTCTAGGCCCTCCTGCTCCCGTGCAGCCACCACTCCTTGGACGTAGCTCCTCCTGGCTGCCGCCCCTGACCTCGGACATAGGGTAGTTCCTCTCGGCCGTGCTTGTGCGCTGTCACAGCTGCCCATGCACATCACCTAATAATGCCAGACAAATATGTTCCATTTAAGTTAGGGGGAGAACGGATACGTGTATATGTATGGTTGAGTCCCTTTGCTGTTCACCTGAAACTATCACGGTGTTGCTAATCGGCTATAACCCAATGCAAACTAAAAGTTTAAAAAAAATGTATTCCATGTAAATGCATTTCCAAGCAGCTAGTGTTTATTTCCTTTTTTAAAAAAATTTGTTTTGGCTGTGCTGGGTCTTCGTTGCAGCATGAGAGAGATTTTTAGTTGTGGCCTATGAACTCTTGGTTGCAGCTTATGGGATTTAGCTCCCTGACTGAGGATTGAATCCAGGTCCCCTACCTTGGGAACATGAAGCCTTAGCCACTGGACCACCAGGGAAGTCCGAGAATTTATTTCTTAAAACTCCAAAATATTTTTGTATTTTAACCATGCTGGATAGGAGTTTAACTGATATTCACATTGCCTTGCTTCTTCAATAAAATACAGGATTCCAAAAGCCTTGCATACAAGCTAAGTTGCTTCAGTCATGTTTGAGTCTTTGCGACCTTATGTACTGTAGCCTGTCAGGCTCCTCTGTCCATGGGATTCTTCAGGAAACAACACTGGAGTGGGTTGCCATGCCCTCCTCCAGGGGATCTTCCTGACAAGGACTGAATCTGTGTCTCTTATGTTCTCTGCATTGGCAGGTAGGTTCTTTACCACTAGTGACACTTAGGAAGTATAGTTTCATTTTTAATAACCTCAGAGGTAAAAAAGTCACAAACTTACAAAAGAGTCATTGGAAGTCTAATTATTTTACAATTGAGGACAGTGAAGCTCATGGAAGTGATTTGCCTCAGAGCCAGTTAAGTTCAGTTCAATTCAGTTCAGTTGCTCAGTCATGTCCAACTCTTTGTGACCCCATGAATCACAGCACGCCAGGCCTCCCTGTCCATCACCAGCTCCTGGAGTTCACCCAGACTCATGTCCATCAAGTTGGGGGGCCAAGCAGATGGTAAATGATAGAATCAAGACTTAAAGCCAAGTTTTGAATTGTAAGCTAGTGCTTTTTCATTGGAGTTATTAACTAGGTAGGGAGGAAAATGAAAGAGGTCTAGCTGTATTAGATGCTAGAAGAGCAAGAATGGCAATCATCATAAAAGCCAGATGATAGCCATCTGTATTTTCAAAAGACCACTTGACTTAAACATTTTCCCTGAGAGAACATAATTCTACCTCCAACCCAAGGCCCCGCTCAACTTTCCAGTCAGATTCTAGGGTGTGGTTCACCTGGGACCTACTGGAAAAACACTGCCACAAATTATCACAGAGCAAATTTAAGATATTTTTCCACCTCAGTTCAGTTCAGATCAGTCACTCAGTTGTGTCCGACTCTTTTCGACCCCACATACTGCAGCACACCAGGCTGCGCTGCCCATTGTCAACACCCGAAACTTGTTCAAACTCATGTCCATTGAGTCAGTGATGTCATCCAACCATCTCATCCTCTGTCGTTCCCTTCTCCTCCCACCTTCAATCTTTCCCAGCATCACGGTCTTTTCCAATAAGTCAGTTCTTCGCATCAGGTGACCAAAGTATTGCAGTTTCAGGTTCAGCATCAGTCTTTCCAATGAATATTCAGGACTGATCTCCTTTAGGATGGACTGGTTGGATCTCCTTGCAGTTCAAGGGACTCTCAAGAGTCTTCTCCAACAACACAGTACAAAACCATCAATCCTTCAGCGCTCAGCTTTCTTTATAGTTCAACTCTCACATCCATACATGACTACTGGAAAAGTCACAGCTTTGACTAGATGGACCTCTGTTGGCAAAGTGATGCCTTTACTTTTTAATACACTATCTACATTTGTCATAGCTTTTCTTCCAAAGAGCAAGCATCTTTTAGTTTCATAGTTGCAGTCACCATCTGCAGTGATTTTGGAGCCCGAGAAAATAAAGGCTGCCACTATTTCCATTTTCTCCCCATCTATTTGCTGTGAAGTGATGGGACCAGATGCCATGATCTTAGTTTTTTGAATGAAGAGTTTTAAGCCAGCTTTTCACTCTCCGCTTTCAACTTCATCAGAGGTTCTTTGCTTCCTTTTTGCCTCTGCCATAAGGAGGGTGGTCTTCATATTTGAGGTTATTGATATTTCTCCTGGCAACCTTGATTCCAGCTTGTGATTCAGCATTTCACATGATGTACTCTGCATATAAGTTAAATAAGCAGGGTGATAGTAAACAGCCTTGATATACTCCTTTCCTAATTTTGAACTGGTTCATTTTTCCATGTCTGGTTCTAACTGTTGCTTCTTGACCTCCAGACAGGTTTCTTAGGAGGCAGGTAAGGTGGTCTGGTATTCCCATCTCTTTAAAAATTTTCCGCAGTTTATTGTGATCCACACAGTCAAAGGTTTTATTGCAGTCAGTGGCAGAAGCAGATGTTTTTCTGGAACTCTCTTGCTTTTTCTATGATCCAACAAATGTTGGCAATGTCTCTGATTCCTCTGCCTTTTCTAAATCCAGCTTGTGTGTCTGGAATTTCTTGGTTCATGCACTGTTGAAGCCTAGCTTGAAAGATTTTGAGCATCACCTAGAGCCTCTAGAAAGGACCAAACCTGCTGACACTCTGACTTCACACTTCCAGTCTCCACAATTGAGAGAGAATAAAATTCTGTTGCTTTGCATGGCTCTGTTTGTGGTATTTTTGTTATAGCAGTACTAAAAAGTGAATATACCATCTCTATAATGCTTAGGGATTGTGGAGTAATCCCAGAGCATGGCGTGGCTTGGAGCAAAATCAAGCTCTCCCGTGGATATACTCCCTTCTGCTTCCTTTAGACAGTTGCTCTTCTAGCTCTGGCTGTGGGTCCTGGCTCCTCCTGCTTCAGTATGGCTCCATTTAGAAAATGCCTGAGATGAAAGAGAATTTCTGTATGTGAAATTTTCTTCCACAAAAATAAACACAAACATTTCAATTAAAAACAGCAACTGGGAGAGAACAAGGTGGCAGAGGAGAAGGTGGATGTGGAGTACATCTCTCTCCACAGATACATCAGGAATACACCTTCAGACACAGAAGTACTTGCAGAACACCAGCTGAGAGCGGACAGGAGTACCTAACCAGGGGAAAAATATATATAGAACCACGCAAAACTTGATAGGATGAAAGAACCAGGGGGAAAGACAGGAGTGTTACTAGGCTGGACCTGCCCTTGGCTGATGGGGAAACCGAAGCAGGGGTCTGATCCCCCCATTGGGGTGATTGTCTGAGTCAGAGGAGAAACACTGAAGGCTGAAAGTGAAACAGCTGATCTGTGGCAGCTTAAACGGAATGAGAATCAGACCATCCTTGCCACAGTCAAACCTACCCTGGACAGGGATGTGGGTCCCCTAGAAGGTGCAGTGGCTGGGAGCTGGAGTTTAGGGATCGTGGAGTAATCTCAGACTGATGGCGGCTGTTCACTGGAGAAAGACAGACCAAGGGGATGTGTAGGAGGAGACTGTGGTGGGAAATGAGGAAAGCCAGGCAGCCATGGAAGCAAGACAATACTGCTGAGTCATGCGTAGGAGTTGGAGACATCACCATAGCCTCTCTCTCCCCACACGCCAGCATCGGCAGCTGAACAATCAATTGCCTGATGCGCTGAATTACAGAGTAGGACCCCAGCCAGGGTGCCCCTTTAGTGCATGATGCACCGATCTACAGAGTAAGACCCCAGCCAGGGGGCCCCCTCTATGTGCCTGATATGTGGAACAACAGAGAAGGACCCCAGGCAAAGGAACTCTCTAAGTGCCTGAATGGGTGGGGCTATGGAGAAAGGCTAGCAAAGAGGCCTTGTGAATGCCAGCTACCGGAGGCTTGAAAAAAAGATGGATAGCACCATAACTCCTGCAGTTCAGGCAATCCATATCCCTGCACACTTGGTACCACCAGGGTCCCCATGACCCAGGCAGCTGTGCCACCTTCAAGCTCAAACCTCACTGAGGCAGAGCTGCCACAGTTAAAAAAAAAAAAAAGTTATGTCTATGCCTGTGGGGTCGCTTTGGTCATGTCCAGCTCTTTGAGACCTTGTGGACTGTGGCCTGCCGGGCTTCTCTGTCAGGAAGGTTCTCCAGCCAAGAATACTGGAGTGTATTGGCCAATACTGGTCGCCATACCCTTCTAGAGTATTATATTCCCTTCTGCCCTAGCTGCCAACCCCTCTGAGTACCTGGTGCTGCCAGAACCCCTGCAGCCCAAGCAGCTGCACCTTCTCCACACCTGGCCCTCGCAGGGGCAGACCCGAGTCCTCCAGGGCAGCCTCAGGAGCAAACCCCAGTGGACGACCCCCATGCAGAGGCAGAAATAAAACCACAGTTGAAGCCCAGGGGCAGTGTGCTAAGGAAGAAGACCCCAAACCTCCCCACCGGGTGTACAAGCTGGATTAAATCCACATGATCAATGAGGCAGACTGTGTCTATGCAACATATAAAAGGACATCGAGAGCCGCCACTAGTTCTCGCTGCTGCGGACATTGGGGGCGAGAGCGTACAGGAGGAGCACCAGATTAGAGTCTCAGCTGCCCCACAGCAGGCCCAGAGATCGGCACAGAGCTGGAGGGCATCTCAGGGAGGTGAGGTGGACTGTGACTCCCATCAAGGGAAAGGACTCTGACAGCACTGGCTCAAGAGAAACATTTATTATTCTTATGTTTTGACTTGTTCTGTAGTTTCTTTTGGATTTTTTTCCTCCCCTCTCCCCTCACTCCCTGTTGCAGTTGTCAATTTTATCGGCACTATGCAATCTAATTAAGCTTCTGAGTTTTTTTTTTCCCTTTTTTCAATCACATTTTTTATTGTTGCTATAAACCTCTGCCTCAACATTGGGCTGTTGCAGTTTTATGGAGTTTTCTTTTCTTTTTTTTCTTTTCTTTCTCTTTTTTTAAATTTTAGTTTTTAATTTTTTAAAACGTATTATTTTTTCTTCACTTATTCCTTTGTTTGCTTTTCCTACTGTTCTTTTCCCCTTGTAGTTAATCTTAAATATACATAAATCTTCTTTATCTACTTCTATTTAGTTTTGCATGTCTATTCTTTCTTTCTTTCCTTTCCTCTCAACATATTTGTTAGTTTTTTTTTCATTGCTCTGTTCCTCACTTGGCGCCTTCCTTTAGTTTCGTTTTCCAGTTTGTGCTTTAGTTAGTTTTGTTCTTAACTGGTAGATATAATTTTTGGTTTCCTTTATTCGCTGGGTCAATCTATTGTACTTTATTTTTGTTGGACTGTATTGATTTTGCTTATGGATATATATGCATATTGCATTATTTTAATTATTATTTGCCTGATTTTGTAACTGCCATTTGTCTGGGGTTCATCTTTGCTTTTTCTCTTTTAGGTATGTGTTTTAATCTTACTTAATGCCATAACAAACTACTTGTGGAATCTTCATTTCTGACTGGAGATAAAGCCCTGAGCCTTTGGAGTGGGAGCACTGACTCCAAGGCCCTAGACTCCCAGAGAACTAACCCTAGGGAGTTCTCACCCTAGATAGTGAGAACTCACACAAAGAAAACCACTTGAATACAAGATTACCCAACCACCAGGAGCAACCTACGCAGGACCTTATCCAAACAACAAACAAAACAAAACCAAAAACCCAATCATCAAGAGCCAGGATTAGCACAGCACTCAGCCCTGCCCATCAGAGGAAAAACAAACAAACAGAAAACAAACTCAGCATAAAACTCACCCCATAGGAAGCTTACACAAACCACTGCACTAACCTTAGGAAGGTAGAAACCAAAAGGAAGAAAGAATTCAACCTGGAAGCCTGGGAAAAGGAGACTGCAAGCACAATAAGTTAAAAAAAAATAATGAAAAGGTAGAGAAGTACTGCACAAATGAAGGAACAAACTAGAAACACAGAAGTCCAAATAGATGAAGAGGAAACAGGCAAAGTACCTGAAAAAGAATTCAGAATAATGATTGTAAAGATGATCAAAAACCTTGAAAACAGAATGGAGAAAATGCAACAATCAATTAACAAAGACCTAGAAGAATTAAAGAATAAATATACAGAGACAAACAACACAATTACTGAAATTAAAAATACTCTAGAAGAAATCAATAGCAGAATAGCTGAACCAGAAGAACGAATCAGTGAACTGGAAGATAAAATGGTGGAAATAATTCTGAAGAGCAGAATAAAGTAAAAAAAAAAAAAAAAGAAAAGAATGAGGATAGTCTCAGAGACCTCTGGGACAATATCAAAAGCACCAACATTTGAATTATAGGAGTCCCAGAGAAAAGAAAGTGTATGAGGAAATTATTGAAGAGATTATAGTTGAAAATTTCGCCAACATGGAAAAGGAAATAGCTAATCAAATCCAACAGGCTCAAAGAGTCCCAAACAGGATAAACCAAAAGAGAAACATGCCAAGACACATACTAATCAAACTAACAAAGATTGAACACAAAGAAAGAATATTAAAAGCAGCAAGGGAAAAGCAACAGGTAACATAATAGGGAAACTGCATACATTTAACAGCTGATCTTTCAGCAGAAACTGCAGGCCAGAAGGGAATGGCAGGATATATTTAAAGTACTGAAAGGGAAAAATCTACAACCAAGATTAGTCTACCCAGCAAGGATCTCATTCAAAATTGATGCAGAAATAAAAAAGCTTTTCAGACAAGCAAAAGTTCAGAGAATTCAGATTTACAACAAATGTTAAAGGGTCTTATTTAATCAAGAAATAATCAAGAAATACAAGAGAAGAAAAAGATCTACAAAATCAAACCCCAAACAATTAAGAAAATGGCAAATATCAATATATCAATAATTACTTTAAGTGTAAATAGATTAAATGCTCCAACCAAAAGACACAGATTGGCTGAATGGATACAAAAACAAGACCCATATATATGCTGTCTAAAAGAAACCCGCTTCAGACCTCAAGACACATATAGACTGAAAGTGAGAGGATGGAAAAATATATTCCATGCAAATGGAAAGCAAAAGAAAGTGAAGTAGCAATCCTCATATCAGACAAAATGGACCTTAAAATAGACACTATTACAAGAGATAAGGAAGGACACCACATAATGATCAAGGGATCAGTCCAAGAGGAAGACACAACAATTGTAAATATCTAGGCACCCAACATAGGAGCACCTCAATACAAAAGACCAACACTAACATACATAAAGGAAGAAATTGACAGTAACATAATAATAGTAAGAGACTTTAACACCCCACTCACACCAATGGCTAGATCATCAAAACAGAAAATTACTAAGGAAACACAAGTCTTAAATGATACATTAGATGAGATGGATCTTATTGATATCTTCAGGACATTCCATCCAAATGCAGAAGAATACACCTTCATCTCAAGGATAGATCACATCTTGGGTCAAATATCAAACCTCAGGAAATTGGAGAAAATTGAAATCATATCAAGCATCTTGTCTGAACACTATGCTATGAGGCCATATATCAATTACAAGAAAAAAACTGTAAAAAACACAAACACATGGAGATTAAACAATTTGTTTCTAAATAACCAATGGGTTACTGATGAAATCAAGAGGGAAATAAAACAATTTCTAGAAACAAATGACAATGAAAATATATCTCAAAATGCAGCAGAAGCAGTTCTAGGAGGGAACTTTATAGCAATACAATCCTACCTCAAGAAACAAGAAAAACATTGAATGAACAACCTAAATTTACACCTAAAACAACTGGAAAAAGAACAAAATTAACAGAAGGGAAGAAATCATGAATATCAGAGCAGAAATAAGTGAAAAAGAAATGAAAGAAACAATAGTAAAGATTAATAAAACTAAAAACTGGTTCTTCGGGAAGATAACAAAATTGACAAACCTTTAGCCTTACTCATCAAGAAAAAAAGAGAGAAGAATCAAATCAACAAACTGAGAAATGAAAAAGGAGGGGTTACAACTGACAATGCAGAAATACAAAACATTATAAGAGACTATTATGAACAACTGTATGCCAATAAAATAACCTGGAAGAAATGGAGAGATTCTTAGAAAAGTTCAATCTTCCAAGACTGAATCAGGAAGAAACAGGAACTATGAACAACAATTACAAGCACTAAAATTGAAGCTGTGATCAAAAGTCTCCTAAAATACAAAAGCCAGAGGGCTTCACAGGAGAATTCTATCAAACATTTAGAGAAGAGCTAATACCTATCCTTCTAAAACTCTTTCAAAAAATTGCAGAGGAAGGAACACTTCCAAACTCATTCTACAAGGCTACCATCACCCTGATACCAAAACCAGACAAATAAAACAGAAAAAGAGAAAACTACAGGCCAATATCACTGATGCACACAGATACAAAAATCCTCAGCAAAATTTTAGCAAACAGAGTTTAGCAATGCATTAAAAAACTCATACACCATGATCGGTTCAGTTCAGTCGCTCAGTCAGGTCTGACTCTCTGCGACCCCATGGACTGCAACACACCAGCTTCCCTGTCCATCATCAACCTCTGGAGCTTGCTCAGACTCATGTACATTGAATCGGTGATGCCATTCAAACCATCTCATCTTCTGCCATCCCCTTCTCCTGCCTTCAATCTTTCCCAGCATCAGGATCTTTTCCAATGAGTCAATTCTTCACATCAGGTGGCCAAAGTATTGGAGTTTCAGCTTCAGCATCAGTCTTTCCAATGAATATTCAGGACTGATTTGCTTTAGGATGGACTTCTTTGATCTCCTTGCAGTTGAAGGGACTCTCAAGAGTCTTCTCCAACACCACAGTTCAAAAGCATCAGTTCTTCAGCACTCAGCTTTCTTTAAAATGATCAAGTTAGGTTTATTCCAAGGATGCAAGGATTCTTCAATATAGGCAAATCAATCAATGTGATACACCATATTAACAAATTGAAAGATAGAAACAATATGATAATCTCAATAGATGCAGAAAAAGCCTTTGAAAAAGTTAAGCACCCATTTGTGATTAAAACTCTTCAAAAACTGGGCACAGAAGGAACCTATCTCAACATAGTGAAGGCCATATATAATGGGCCTACAGCAAACATTTTGCTAAGTGGTGAAAAACTGAAAGAAGTCTCCCTAAGATCAGGAACAAGAAAAGGGAGTCCACTTCCTTAATACCACTATAATTCAACATAGTTTTGAAAGTCCTAGCTACAGCAATCAGAGAAAAGAAAGAAAGGGATCCAGATCAGAAAAGAAGAAGTAAAGTTCTCAGTGTTTGCAGATGACATGATGCTGTAACAAAATATAGACATTAGTACCTAAATATACTTTACTTAAATAAAAATCTTAAATAAATGATCAGAAAATTACTAGAGTTAATCAGTGAATTTAGCAAAGTTGTAGAGTACAAAATCAACACACAGAAATCACTTGCATTTATATATACTAACAATGAAAAATCAGAAAGATAAAGAACCAATCCCATTCACCATTGCAACAAAAAGAATTAAATATCTAGGAATAAACTTACCTAAGGAGAGAAAAGAACTGTACACAGAAAATTATAAGACACTGATGAAAGAAATCAAAGATGACATAAGCAGATGGAGAAATATTCCATGTTCCTGGGTAGGAAGAATCAATATTGTGAAAATGATTATACTATCAAATGCAATCTACAGATTTAAAGTGATCCCTATCAAATTGCCAATGTCATTTTTCACAGAACTAGAACAAAAAATTTCACAATTCATATGGAAACACAAAAGATCCTGAATAGCAAAAGCAGTCTTGAGAAATAAGAATGGAGCTGGAGGAATCAACATTCCTGACTTCAAATTATACTACAAAGTTACAGTCATCAAGACAGTATGGTACTGGCATAAAAACAGAAATATAGACCAATGGAACAAGATAGAAAGCCCAGAAATAAACCCATGCACCTATGGATACCTTGTTTTTTACAAAGGAGGCAAGAATATGCAATGGGGAAAAGACAGCCTCTTCAATAAATGGTGCTGGGAAAACTGGACAGTGACATGTAAAAGAATGAAATTAGAACACTTCCTAACACTATACACAAAGATAAACTGAAAATGGATTAAAGATATAAATGTAAGACCAGAAAACATAAAACTCTTAGAGGAAAACTTAGGCAGAACACTCAATGACATAAATCAAAGCAAGATCCTCTATGACCCACCACCTAGACTAATGGAAAGAAAAACAAAAGTGAACAAGTGGGACCTGATTAAACTTAAAAGCTTTTGCACAGCAAAGGAAACCATAAGCAAGGTGAAAAGACAACCCTCAGAATGGGAGAAAATAATAGCAACTGAAACAACTGACAAAGGATTGATTTCCAAAGCATACAAGCAACACATACAACTCAATACCAGAAAAACAAACAACCCAATCAAAAAGTAGGAAAAAGACCTAAACAGACATTTCTCCAAGGAAGACATACAGATGGCTAACAAACACATGAAAAGATGCTCAACATTGTTCATTATTAGAGGAATGCAAATCAAAACTACAATGAGACACCACCTCACATCAGTCAGAATCAGTCAGTTCAGTCACTCAGTTGTGTCCAACTCTTTGCAACCCCATGGACTGCAGCACGCCAGGCCTCCCTGTCCATCATCAACTCTCGGAGTCCACCCAAATCCATGTCCATTGAGTCGGTGATACCATCCAGCCATCTCATCCTCTATCATCCCCTTCTCCTCCTGCCCTCAATCTTTCCCAGCATCAGGGTCTTTTCCAATGAGTCAGTTCTTCTCATCAGATGGCCAAAGTATTGGAGTTTCAGCTTCAGCATCACTCCTTCCAATGAACACCCAGGACTGATCTCCTTTAGGATGGACTGGTTGGATGTCCTTGCAGTCCAAGGGACTCTCAAGAGTCTTCTCCAACATCAAAGTTCAAAAGCAATCAGTCAGAATGGCCATCATCAAAAAGTCTACAAACAACAAATGCTGGAGAGGGTGTGGAGAGAAGGGAATGCCCCTGCACTGTTGGTGGGAAAATAGATTGATACAGTCATTATGGAAGATGGTATGGATAGTCCTTAAAAAATTAGGAATAAAACCACTGTATGATGCAGCAATCTCACTGCTAGGCATATACCTTGAGGAAACCAAGTTGAAAAAGACACAGGTAACCCATTATTCATTGCAGCACTATTTACAATAGTTAGAACATGGAAGCAACCTGGATGTCCTTTGACAGATGAATAGATAAAGAAGTTGTGGTACATATACACAATGGAATATTACTCAGTCCTAAAAAGGAACACATTTAGGTCAGTCTGATGAGGTGGATGTACCGAGAGCCTATTATACAGAGTGAAATAAGTCAGAAAGAGAAAGATAAATATTGTATACTAATGTATATGTACGGAATCTAGAAAAGTGGTACCGAAGAATTTATTTACACAGCAGCAGTGGAGAAACAGATATAAACAATAGCGTTATGGACATGGGGAGAGGGGAGTCGAGGGTAAGGTATATGGAGAGAGTAACGTGAAAACTTACATTCAGTTCAGTTCAGTTCAGTTCATTCGCTCAGTCATATCTGACTCTTTCCGACCCCATGAATCGCAGCATGCCAGGCCTCCCTGTCCATCACCAACTCCCGGAGTTTACTCACCTTCATCGAGTCAGTGACGCCAACCAACATTACTGTATGTAAAATATGTCCCAATGGGAATTTGCTGTATGGCTCAGGAAACTCAAACAGGGGCTCTGTATCAACCTAGAGGGGTGGGATGGGGTGGGAGATAGGAGGGAGGTTCAAAAGGGGAGGGAATATATGTATACCTATGGCTGTTTCATGTTGAGGTTTGACAGGAAACAACAAAATTCTGTAAAGCAATTATCCTTCAAAATAAATAAATTAATAAAAATTAGCAACTAGATGGCAGGCCCTGACATGACCCCCTTCTATATATTGCCAATAAAATCCTTGGGAGACACAGAAAACTATGAAGGCCTACAAAAGAAATAAAAAAGGTAGTGTATCAGGGGGTAATATTTTAAAGATATTAAGGCATTGTTTCTCCCCTCTTCCCTTCTCAATAATTATTTGAACTCATTTCTCTTCTCGTACATAAGTGACTCTCAAGAGAGATGCATCCTGAAAGAGGAAAATTCATCATTCTTGAGCTTCTTTGTAGACTTCTGTAAATTTATGCCACAGTCCATAGGCTTAGGGCCAGCATTGTGGGGAGAGTAAAGACCATTTTTAAAAATTACAACATATTGGCTTTGTGTATCAGGAGACGATGCACATAGAATTTACATCACAGGCCAAAAGTAGGAAAGGGAAAGTAAACAATGGGAGTAACTCTTAAGGCAATGAGTTGAAAGGGGGAGTCCAGGAGGGAGTAACAAGAGCTTAGATGCTAGTGTGCCCCTGTGAAGGCCCTTCCCTTTCCCCACACCAGAGACTGTAGGCTGATTCATGCTTCAGCACTCCAAAGCAGAAAGGCTGGGGGTTTGATTCCACAGTATGACTGTGGAAGACTTTCATACTCTTGGGGAAGCCCCATGCTTAATGTGACACTGAGCAGCAGAGTGCTGGAATAGCAGAGAACAATTTCCAGAACAGGAGATGACTGGACAAGCCAGGGCTACCTTACAATCAAAAGCAAATCAACGAAAATAGCCAAGAGTTCCCAGAGCTCCAAAACGGATTAAGATGGAAGAGTTGAGTGATGTCTGATTGAAAAGATTCTACCAAAGGGCAGAGAGTGAGCAGACTGCCAGCGGTAGGATTGGAGGCTTGGAGAGGAGCAGTGAAGTAGCTGTGCAGAGTCTGATGCCCAGGAACAGGGTGGGGCAAGCTTCACATCAGTGGGGGACATCGAAGGCAGGTGGAAATATGTAGACCATATGTTCCTTCCCCAAAGTTGGGACCTAAGCCCTCTGGAACTTAGATGACTCCCAGAAAGAAGGTGGGAAGAAGGAGACAAGTGAGAATCCAGACTTTGAATCGGTATTTACTTCGCCAAAGATGAGAGGCTTCCCTGGTCATTTAGCTGGTAAAGAATCTGCCTGCAATGCAGGAGACCCCAGTTCAATTCCTAGGTCAGGAAGATCCCCTGGAGAAAGGATAGGCTACCCAGCCCCAGTACTCTTGGGCTTCTCTCATGGCTCAGATGGTAAAGAATCCACCTGCAGTGTGGGAGATCTGTATTCAATCCCTGGGTTGGGAAGATCCCCTCGAGGAGGGCAAGGCAACCCACTCCAGTATTCTTGCCTGGAGAATCCCATGGACAGAGGAGCCTGGAGGGCTACAGTCCACGGGGTCACAAAGAGTTGGACACGACTGAGTGACTAAGCACTATAGCACTCCCCAAATATGAAACTTTAAACAAGAAGTTGTTGAACTTCTTTTTATTGACAAGATTGGGTTTTCATCATTGGCAGATGAGGAGTCTTCTGAACTTTTATCTTACTAACAGACAAATGAAGCAAAATAGAAAATGAAGGATTTGTGTACTTGAGTTATGCCTGTCAGTTATACAGGCATTCAAGTAAGATTGAAAGATAACCTAATACCAGAGTTTGACAGACTCTTGACTAACCATCAGGTAGACGGAGCTAGATTTATCAGTATTTAAACAGTCTTCACTGCAGGGCATAACCAGGGCATTATGAAATAAAGAATGTTTCAGGATAGTTGGACATTTGTCCAACCAAAACCCCATCTGGCCCTGTACCATAGATCCAGGACACAGAACTTTATCTCTTTTCCCATCCTCAGCATCTTCAGTGCAAGGGACGTGAGTATGAATGGAGGGGTGGTGCTGCCTAACACCATGGGCACCCATTCCTCACAAGTTAGATGTGAGGAATGTGATGATTTGATATACGTTATAGATCATGGATATTTCAATAAAGCTGAAAAAAAGAAAAGAATAAAGAGAACAAAAAGATAGCAGGAATCCTGAGAAAAGGCACAATGGGCAGAAGAAAGCTCCATCTCTATAACAAAGGTGTACCAGGTTAATGCAGGGTCAGGTCACAGAGGATGTGGTAAGCTCTACTAGAGAATTTGGATTTTACTCTAATTGCCACAAGAAGCTATCAGGGAGATTTCAATAGGTTGACAGTGATCACCCTTAATCTTGGAGAAACTTGCTATGGCTGATCTTCAGAGAATGAGTTATCAAGAAACAAGAGTAGGACGAGAGGGATGCATAAAGGAGGCTGCTGCAATGCTGCAGGTGAGATGTGGTGAAGGCACAGACTAGAATATTGATGATGCTGAGAAGTGGCTTGGATTTGAGAAATAGATGTGACACTTGCTGAGGGTTGGGTGTAAGTGATGCCTGAAAGAGGATTTTGGCCTGAGCAACTGAATTTAGGGTGGTAGCCGATGTGGGGAGTCAGACAGGACTGAATGACTAAGCAGAAGCAAGGTGATACACATATAGTGTGTTAGGCTTCCCAAGTGGTGCAGTGGTAAAGAATCTGCCTGCTGATGCAGGAGACACAAGAGATGCACGTTCAGTCCCTGGTGGGAAAGATTCCCTGGATTAGGAAATGGCAACCTTCTCCAGTATTCTTGCCTAAAAAGTCCATGGACAGAGGATCCTGGTGGGTTATAGTCCACAGAGTGGCAAAGAGTCAGACATAAGTGAGCAGCTGAGCACAGCACAGCACATATATGGGATTACCACTTAATTACATGTTTGTGGCTGGTGGTTCTCCTTAGCGTTAGTTAAATTTTCGATGTTGATTAGGTAACTGGATATATGGGTCCAGATCTTAGTGGGAAGACAGTGGTGCAGGTATGAGTTTTGAAGTTAGCAGTATGTAGGTAGTATTCATAGTGACGGAACTGGACAAGATGAGATTGGAAGAAAGTGTAGATAGGGAAGAGAAGAAGACTAAGGATAGGACCTAGAATTTTCCAACATTTAGAGACTCAGCCGAGAAGAAAGAGCCAACAAACCAAACAAGGAGTAGCCAGTGAGGTAAGAGGAAAAGTCAGAAGGTGGCCAGATGACTGTGGAAGGAAGAGGTAACTGGTGGTCAAGTCTGATGGATAAAAGAGAAAGGTATGTTTAGAAATAGAACTCAGGGTGACAATTTTCATGGTATCAGAAAAACCTGGGAAAAAGAGAGTATGAAAAAGAAGTAGCCAACTGGGTTAAAAGCTGCTAAGTGATTGGGTAATACGAGAATAGGGAATGACCACTGGTTTTTTTGAGACTTTAGTAAATACTATAGGAGTTTTTCATGAAGGGGATGGTGTGAGGAATAAAACCCAAAAAAAGTAGATTGAGAAAAGAAGGTAAGAAACTAGAGATAGTGAGTATAAATAAATTTTGAGAAGTTTGGTTGTGAAAGATTGCAGAGAAATTGCAAGTAACTGGACACCAGTGTGGGAGTAAGAAAGAAGTATTTGTTTAAAAGAGGTTTTTTAGATGAATGATATCAAGACATGTATGTGAGTCAGCGGGGAAAGTCCAGTTGTGAGAGGGCAGTCAATAATGCAAGAGAAAAGGGAAGACTATAGGGTCAAATTCCTCGAGCAGGGAAGAGACCCAGCGCAAACATGGAAGAGTGGGTCCCCGCTGGGAGCCGGGGTGATTCTTCTGTTGTATCAACAGAGAAGGAAAAGTGGGCTTTGAGTAGCTTTAGTGGTAGGAAGATGAGGTTAGTTTCATTTGATTCCTGAGTTTTGTTTTGTTTTCCACTCAGGAATGAGTCAACGTCCTCAGCAGAGATTGAGTGAGAGACATGTATGTCTGTTGAAAATGAGAAGTTTTAAAATATTTGTGTTGGAGAAAGAAACCAAATATCCTAAGGAAGTGGGGTAAGAGTGTTGGGCAGTGTTGAGTTGAGATTAGTCATTGTGAATTTAAAATGAGACATTTAAAATATTGAATATTAATGCGCACACATGGAAACTATAAAAATGGTACTAATGAACCCATTTGCAGGTCAGGAATAGAGACGCAGATGTAGAGAATGGACTTGTGGGCATGGCGGGGGCAGGGAGAGGGTGGGACAGATTGAGAAAGCAGTACTGTTATACACACAGTAATGCACGTAAAGTAGATAGCTAGCGGGAAGCTGCTGAATAACACGGCGAGCCCAGCCTGGCACTCTGAGATGATTCAGGTGGGTGGGATGGGGGAAGGGAGGCTCAAGAGGGAGTGGATATATGTATACTTATGGCTGATCCACGTTGTTATAAGACAGAAACCAATACAACATTGTAAAGCAATTACTCTCCACTTAAAAATAAATTTAAAAAGATAAAAAAAAAAATGAAGTGAGATGTTTAGCTCAAAGTAAGTAAATGGTTTGGATAAGCAGCTTGGAGGTTTAATCAGATGAATAAAACAGGCGGTAGGACCAATAATGGAGTTGAAAAGGAAATGATTCTCAGATCAAAGCTTCTTAAGCTGGAGGGAAATGGAGGGGGGTGGAGTAGTGATATATAGTAGGGTCAGTGCCATGGGAACCCCTCTGTGGTCAAGAGACTGCTGAGGCAGATAAATGAGTCCTCACCGTGAAGGCTGGAGATGGTGGGTGGAGAGGAGCGGGACCAGAACTAAAATTTTGGAGGGTGTAAGTTTATTGGTGATGATCTCAAGATTTTGGGAGAATCATGAGCGTGTGGATGCCTGAAGTGGAATGAAAGGCACATCCTCTTAACTGAGTAGTAAAAAGTCTGCAAAAGAGAAAATTGAAATTGCCAAGAAGGCTGAAAGGGTAAGAGCAAAGAGAGTGAAGCCAGGTGAGCACTAAAGCCGGTGATGAGCAGGGAGTGGTTAGGAGGTGGCCAGATGACAGTTAAACGGAGAGGTGTCTGGTGGATGGGGGCAAAGATACGTTTAGAAGTAGCATTCAGGGTAACAAACCATCTGCTTAAACTGTAGCTATGTTAGGTGGTATAACAAAGTAATACAAACTTTGTAGTTTGAGACAACAGAAATCTATTCTCCCGCAGTTACAGAGGTCAAAAGTACAAAGTCAGTATTACTGGGCCAAAATCAGGGTGTTGTGCTTCCTCCAGAGATTCTAGGGGAGAAGGTGCTCCTTGTTTCTTTCATAGTTTGGAGGCTCCTGGCACTCCTTGGCTCATGCTTTGCATCTTTCCAATTTTCAAAGCTACCACCTTCAAATCTTTCTCTGCTCTCTCTTCATGTTTCTAGACAGTGCATTAAAAAGCAGAGACATCATTTTGCCAACAAAGGTCCATGTAGTCAAAGCTATGGTTTTTCCAGTAGTCATGTATAGATGGGAGAGCTGGACTGTAAAGAGGCTGAGAGCGAAGAGTTGATACTTTCGAACTGTGGTGTTGGAGAAGACTCTTGAGAGTCCCTTGGACTGCAAGGAGATCAAACCAGTCCATCCCAAAGGAGATCAGTCCTGAATAGTCATTGGAAGGAAGATGCTGAAGCTGAAGCTCCAATACGTTGGCCACCTGATGCGACGAACTGACTCATTGGAAAATATCCTGATGCTGGGAAAGATTGAAGGCAGGAGGAAAAGGGGATGACAGAGGGTGAGATGGTTTGAATGGCATCACCAACTCAGTGGACATGAATTTGAGCAAGCTCTGGGAGTTGGTGATGAACAGGGAAGCCTGGAGTGCCGCAGTCCATGGGGTCGCAAGGAATTAGACATGGCTTAGCGACTACACAACAACAATGTTTCTATTACCTTCTCCTCTGTGTGTGTGTGTTAAATCTCTCTGCCTCACTCTTAGGATATGTGTGATTGCATTCTGAATTTACCCAGATAATCCAGGATAATCTCCCCATCTCAAAATCCTGAATTTAATGGCATCTGCATGGCAACCCACTCCAGTACTCTTGCCTGGAAAATCCCATGGGTGGAAGAGCCTGGTGGGCTGCAGTCCATGGGGTCGCTAGGAGTCAGACACGACTGAGTGACTTCACTTTCACTTTTCACTTTCATGCATTGGAGAAGGAAATGGCAACCCACTCCAGCGTTCTTGCCTGGTGAATCCCAGGGATGGGGGAGCCTGGTGGGCTGCCGTCTATGGGGCTATGGGGTCGCATAGAGCCGGACACGACTGAAGCAACAGCAGCAGCAGCAGCAGCAGCAAAAATTGCCATACAAAGTAACAGTCCAGAAATTAGAATGTGGATCTCTTCTTAGAGTTCGTTTTTTAACCTACCACATGGAGTATGAAAAAAAAAATCAGCTTTTGTTTGAGAAAGCTGTGGGGAACCAGTATCTTCAGGGGTGGTTATTTTTCAATAAAAATGATACTAGTTAATAACAGTAATTGTGATAATTTTTATTATTTGAGAAATAAGCATGTATGTAACTTGTACGTAACTTGAGGCGGTTGGAATTTCTGGATTACTGAAATAAATCTTTTGTCAAAACATCTGTTTTAATAATCATACACTTAATTTCATTCATAAGAAATTTCAAAAGTAAATTCTTCTGCATCAAAAATTTACAAATGGCACGAGAGAGTTAAATAATGGTCTATGGTGTAGGGAAGGGAAATTCTGCTAGGGGAAACTAATAAAGCATTTTTCCATTACAGTCATGATTGATATAGTTCATGAAAGAAATGTCGCTTTTTGTTCTGTTTTTTAGTGATTCCTCTGAAAAGCAATGCAAAAAACCAGATCTAAGGGGAAAAATTACTTTAATAATTCAAGTGTAAAACAAACAGGCTTTTCTGATAAAAGCTTTAAAGCTTGAAGAGATGAGAAAGGTAAGAATGTATGCCTTTAAACACCGCAATAAATTTTTCAAAAGTATTCAGCAATTATGCATATATTGCTTGTATGCTTAAAAAAGCAACAATTTTCATGCTTTGAGCTTTTCCCCCAAGTGTTTTAAGGACATTTTGTTCTAGAAGCTTCAAAAATAAGAATTATACAAATATAATATAGAACTGGTGGCTCAGACAGTAAAGAATCTGCCTGCAATGCAGAAGACCTGGGTTCAATCTCTGGGTTGGGAAGATCCCCTGGAGGAGGGCATGGCAACCCACTCCAATATTCTTGCCTGGAGTATCCCAAGGGCAAAGGAGCCTGGCAGACTGGGGTCCATGGGGTCGCAAAGAGTTGGGCACGACTAAACACAGCCAGTTTAATATAGAGCAGGAATTATACATATGATTAACTTTGTGGGCCGCTGTAACAATGTTAAACAATGAGAAGCCAAACATGGATCTGTATTGTGAGGACAACCTGGAGAATTTCCTATGTTTTCTGTTTGGTGCTTCTGCTAAGTTCAGTGGAAGTAAAGTCATCACTTTCCTCCAGATATCCAGAAGCCCTCACCAACTCACCACAATTATGTCAAGTGCTAAGTTCTAAGTGTTCGAAAAAAGACTGCAGATGACACTTTACTTCTCTCTGGTCCCTTTACCAGAACCCCTGTATCACTTAGGACACTACTCATTAATATTCCACATTCCAAAAAAAAAAAAAAAAAAAAACCAAACAAATGTAGGTACACAAGTTTGCTAAATTTCACTTAACCAAATCAATGTAAAAACAGATAAAATACTTAATTCCTGCATCATAAACCTTGGCTTTCACATTCATTAGAACACTTAAATGTTGTTGCTCAGTTATTCAGCTGTGTCCAGTTCCTTGCGACCCCCTGGACTGCATGTTAGGCTTCCCTGTCCTTCAGAATCTCCCGGAGCTTGCTCAGACTCATGTTTATTGAGTCAGTGATGCCACCCAACCATCCCATCCTCTGTTGTCCCCTTCTCCTGCCTTCAATATTTCCCAGCATCGGAGTCTTTTTCAATGATTTGGCTCTTTCCTTCAGGTGGCCAAAGTATTGGAGCTTCAGCTTCAACATCAGTCCTTCTAATGCATCTTCAGAGTTGATTTCCTTTAGGATTGGCTGGTTTGATCTCCTTGCAGTCCAAGGGAACCTCAAGAGCCTTCTCCAACACCACAGTTCAAAAGCATCAATTCTTCAGCCCTCAACTTACTTTATGGTCCAACACTCACATCCATATGCGATGACTGGAAAAACCATAGATCTGACTATGCAGAACTTTGGTGGCAAAGTAAAGTCTCTGCTTTTTAATATCCTGTCTAAGTTTGTCATAGCTTTTCTTCCAAGGAGCAACATCTTTTAAGTTCAGGGCTGCAGTCACCATCAGCAGTGATTTTGGAGCCCCAACAAATGAAGTCTGCCACTGTTTCTACTGTTTCTCCATCTATTTGCCATGAAGTGATGGGACTGAATGCCATGATCTTCATTTGTTGAATGCTGACTTTCAAGCCAACTTTTTCACTCTGCCCTTTCTCCTCCATCAAGAGGCTCTTTAGTTCCTGGTCACTTTCTGCCATAAGGGTGGTGTCATCTACATACCTGAGGTTATTGATATTTCTCCAAGCAATCTTGATTCCAGCTTGTGATTCATCTAGCTTGGTATTTCACATGACATACTCTGCATGTAAGTTAAATAAGCAGGGTGACAATATACAGACTTGCAGTACTCCTTTCCCTATTTGGAACCTGTCCATTTCCATGTCTGGTTCTGAATGTTGCTTCTTGACCTGCATACAGGTTTCTCAGGAGGCAGGTAAGGTGGTCTGATATTTCCATCTCTTTGAGAATTTTCCACAGTTTGTTGTGATCCACACAGTCAAAGGCTTTAGCATAGTCAATGAAGCAGAGGTAGATGTTTTTCTGGGGTTCCTTTGCTTTTTCTATGATGCAATGGATACTGGCAATTGGATCTCTGGTTCCTCTGGCTTTTCTAAATCCGGCTTGTACATCTCGAAGTTCTTGGTTCACGTATGCTGAAGACTCACTTGGAGAATTTTGAGCATGGCCTTGCTTTTGGGTGAAATAAGTGCAATTGTGCCCGAGTTTGAACTTTTTTGGTATTATCTTTCTTTGGGATTGGAATAAAAAACTGACCTTTTCCAGTCCTGTGGCCACTGCTGACAGGTTTTCCAAATTTGCTGGCATGTTGAGTGCAGCACTTTAACAACATCATTTTTTTTTTTTTTTTTTTTTTAGGATTTGAAAAGCTCAGCTGGAATTCCATCACCTCCACTAGCTTCAGTTCAGTTCAGTTCAGTTGCTCAGTCGTGTCTGACTCTTTGTGACCCCATGAACTGCAGCACACCAGACCTCCTTGTCCACTACCAACCCCCGGAGTTTATTCAAACTCATGTCCATCGAGTCGGTAGCTTAGTTCATAGCAGAAACAAGACTGGGAGCTTTCTGTGGCTCAGATCATGAACTGCTTATTGAAAATTTCAGAGTTACAAGAAAGTAGAGGGAGGTGGGAAGGGGGTTCAGGATTGGGAACTCATGTACACCCGTGGCGGATTCATGTTGATGTATGGCAAAATCAATACAGTATTGTAAAGTAAATAAAGTAAAATAAAAAAGAAAGAAAGTAGGGAAAATCACTAGACTATTCAGGTATGACCTATATCAAACCCCTTACAATCACACAGTGGAAGTGACAAATAGATTCAAGGGATTAGATCTGATAAACAGAATGCCTGAAGTGATGTGTTCCTAAGCTTTGTTCATAGTGATTCTTCCTGAGGCCCACTTGACTTTGCACTCCAGGATGTCTGGCTCTAGGTGAGTGATCACACCACTGTGGTTATCTGGATCATGAAGATGTTTTTTGTATAGTTCTTCTGTGTATGCTGGGCTTCCCTGATAGCTCAGTTGGTAAAGAATCTACTTGCAATGCAGGAGACCCCAGTTCAATTCCTGGGTCAGGAAGATCTGCTAGAGAAGGGATAGGCTACCCGCTTCAGTATTCTTGGGCTTCTTTTGTGGCTCAGATGATAGAGAATCTGCCTGCAATGCAGGAGACCTGGGTTTAATCCCTGGGTTGGGAAGATTCCCTGGAGAAGACACAAACTACCCACTCCAGTATAATGACCTGAAGAATTTCATGGACTGTATAGTCCATGAGTTTGCAAAGAGTCAGACATGACTTAATAAATTTCAATCTGTGTATTCTTGCCACCTCTTTTTAATATCTTCTGCTTCTGTTAGGTCCATAATGTTTCTGTCTTTATATTGTCCATCTTTGCATGAAATGTTTCCTTGGTATCTCTAATTTTCTTGAAGAGATCTCTAGTCTTTCCCATTTTTTATTTTTCTCTATTTCTTTCAAGGTTCATTTAGGAAAGCTTTCTTATCTCTCTTTGCTATTCTTCAGAACTCTGCAGAATCAGAACTCTGCATTTCCTTTTCTCCTTCACCTTTTGCTTCTCTTCTTTTCTCAGCCATTTGTAAAGCCTCCTTAAACAACCATTCTGCCTTTTGCGTTTCTTTTTCTTGGGCTGGTTTTGATCACTGCCTCCTGTACAGTGATATAAATCTCGGTCCATAGTTGTTCAGGCACTCTGTTTATCAGATCGAATCCCTTGAGTCTATTTGTCACTTCTGCCATGTAATTGTAAGGGGTTTGATTTAGGTTTATGCTGACTGTATAGAACTTCTCCACCTTTGGTGCTGCAAAGAATATAATCAGTCTGATTTTGGTATTGCCCGTCTGGTGACGTCCGTGTGTGGAGTTGTCTCTTGTGTTGTTGGAAGACGGTGTTTGCTATGATGAGTGTGTTCTCTTGGCAAAACTCTGTTAGACTTTGCCCTGCTTCATTTTGTACTTCAAGGCCAAACTTGCCTGTTACTCCAAGTATCTTTTGACTTCCTGCTTTTTCATTCCAGTCCTCTATGATGAAAAGGACATTTTTTTTTGTGTGTGTGTGTTAGTTTTAGAAGGTCTTGTAGGCCTTCATAGAACTGTTCAAATTCAGCTTCTTTGGCATTAGTGATTGGGGCATAGACTTAGATTACTGTGATATTAAATGGTTTGCCTTGGTAACTAACAGAGATCATTTCTGTCATTTTTGTGACTGCATCCAAGTACTACATTTTGCTTTTGCTGACTATGAGGGCTTCTCCATTTCTTCTAATGGATTCTTGCCCACAGTAGTAGATATAATCTGAATTAAATTCTCCCATTCCAGTCCATTTTAATTCACTGATTCCTAAAATGTTGATGTTCACTCTTGCCATCTCCTGTTTGACCACTTCCAAGAACATTTTCGAGTTACTCAACATGAGAATTGAAAATGTGTGTGTGCTATTTGGCAGAGAACTACGGAATTTATCCTCTAGAAGAAAAAGCAGACCTGAAGCATTATATTACTGGCACACTTGAAACGTGCTCACAAGTTCTTTTTTTTTTTTTAAATTGTAATCAGAGGATTACTATTTTACAATATTGTGATTTATTTTTTTTTTTGCCATAGGTATAGATGAGTCCACTCCATCCTGAACCCCACTCCTGCCTCCCTCCCTACCCTCTCCCTAAGCCTCTAGGTCCTTGCTTCATGCATTGAACTCACACTGATTATCTGTTTTACATATGGCAATGAGTTCTTACCTTCTTTTTTCCTCTAGATACTTTGAGACTATCCTGTTCCCTATAATTGGTAGCACCCTCTCTCTTTTTAAACATTTATTTTTTATTTATTTATTTTTGGCTGCGCTGAGCCTTCGTGGCTGAGTGTAGGTCTCTTGTGTGGCTTCTCTTGCTGCAGAGCACAGCGTCTAGGTGCATGGGCTCCACTAGCTGCAGCTCGTGGGCTTGCTAGCTGCAGTCTGCAGGCTCTGGAGAGCAGACTCAGTAGTTGCGCCACACGGGGCTTCATCACCCCATGGCACGTGGAATATCCCCAGACCAGGGGTCAAACCCGTGTCCTTGGCATTGGCAGGAGGATTCTTAGTCACTGGACTACCAGGGAAGTCTCAAATTCTTATCTTCTAAACTTCAACAAAAGCTGCTTGCACAAACTATTTAATATCTGCCCCTATTAAACAAGCCAGATATTTGATGTATTAAGAAGTCAGAAGCTGGTCACTTCACTTCTTTCTATTGCCTCCAGGTGTTAGAATACTGGCAACTCGCATAAATATGTTCACTGGATCCAGGTAGATTCCCAGCATCAGACTGATGGGATCATATTTCAGAGCTCCATACACCTGTGTGACTTCTGCATGCTTGATTACTTTCTGTTTGTCATACAGAAGAGGCATGCTGCAGAGAACTAATCCACCATCAGTTGCCACTGAGTACGGAGTGGTACCAGCCGCAGTGGGAGGTCGAAAAATGTAGATCCCAGTGAGGACACAGACCAGACCCAGGCCCACTCCCCGGGCTCCCATTTTCAGAAACTTCTCACTGGGCACACACATCTGTGGTCACAGGGAAGAGGCCTCCCACAGTGCCAACTGTGTACCACTCAGCTCTGAGAAGAGGCCCCCTTAATATAGTCAGAGGAGCCACCACTGCACACATCACACTGGGACATGGTAACCACGCGAGATGCTGGGGGCCTGGGCTCTAGTCATATGCTATCAGCGATCCCAACACTTCAGCTTCAATAGTTGCTGTGTGACAGCAGGTGCCATTGAAAGCTGCACCCATTGTCACCCAAGCCTCTCATCATGAAGGTCATGAGAGCAGTTCTGCTCACTGCCAGAAAAGACGAGCTGTGAAACCAACACTTCTGCGAAGTAGGTATAAGTGGAACGAATTCTATCCTTTACATGAAAGTGAAAGTGAAGTCGCTCAGTCGTGTCGGACTCTTAGCGACCCCGTGGACTGTAGCCTACCAGGCTCCTCTGTCCATGGGATTCTCCAGGCAAGAATACTGGAGTGGGTTGCCATTGCCTTCTCCAGGGGATCTTCCCAACCCAGGGATTGAACCTGGGTCTCCCGCATTGCAGGCAGACGCTTTAACCTCTGAGCCGCCAGGGAAGCCCATCCTTTACATACTGAGGCTAAGTTACAGCCATTTCAACAGCTCCAATCCCATTAGACAATCCCAGCCCATAGTAACACAAAGCTCATAGGCCAACATCTTCCCATCGGATCTATTTAAAATATTTTTTCCAACAATGGTTCCAAAGCTGTCTCCGTGAGTTCTTGGCCAGTTTTCCCATGCTGGATCCCAATTCTTGTCTTTGTGGCATATTCCCTGCTGGGTGTTAGGAGCTACTGATTCTTCGTCATGGAATTCTTTTCTTTTCTTTTCTTTTTTTTTAAGATTAGGTTATGTTGCAATTCTTTTTATTGTTTCCAATTCTTTACATAAAAATAATAAGTTTGTATAAACAACAAGGACCTACTCTATTGCACAGGGAACTATACTCAATATCCCACAACCTACAGTGGAAAAGTATCGGAACAAGAATACATACATATATCCACACATATATACATATACATAACTGAATCACCTTGCTGTGTACCGTAAATCAGCTATACTTCAACAACAACAAAAATAAGCCCATGATTCAAATGTTTAAAAAGCTATATTTAAAAGTATACTTTGTGAAGTAACTTTACTTCTGTGCTTGTTTAGTCTATTCCCTACCCTTATATATATATATATATATGGTTTATCATATATATATGATATATATGGTTTTTTTGCATATACTTTCGGTATTTCTTATTGCAGGTATTGGCAAATTCAAATATATAATTATCTTCCCTAATTCTTTACTCAGAGGGTAGCATACTGTAAACACTTTTTCATACTTTCTTTTTTTTTAAATTTATTTTATTGAAGCATAGTTGATCTACAATGCTGTATTAGTTTCATGTGTTATTGCTGTTGCTGAGTTACTAAGTCATGTCAGACTTTTGCAAAGTGATTTAGTTTTTAATATATGTGCATATATATTCTTTTTCATGTTATCTTCCATCGATGGTATTCTTCACCATAGGGAAGGTGAAAGCTGGGTAGAAAGCCCTGGAAGGTGGTATCTGCAGACACACAACTCTTGCAGCCAGCGTGGTGGTGCAGCAGGTTTACCAGGCATATCTGAAATGCTCAGTCCCTGGTCCCCTCAGTGCTCAGTTTCCCTTCAGGGCTGGCAAGACACAACCACACACATGTCCTGTGCCCTCTGTCCACCTCTTACTCTATAATTTTCACTTAATAAAAATTAGCTTGAGCTAAGATCTCAGACAATGTGAACAAAAATCAGGGAAGGAATAAATGAGTAGAACTATGCTAAAGTCTTCATCCTAAATAAGAAAAATTCCCAAGAAGGGTAGTACTAAAGAATGTGCTAACTATTGGACAGTGGCACTCATCTCCCATGCTAGTAAGGTCATGCTTAAAATCTTTCATGCTAGGCTTCAGTGTTATGTGAACCAAGAACTTCCAGATGTCCAAGCTGGGTTTAGAAAAGGGAGAGGAACCAGAGGTCAGATTGCCAACGTTCACTGGATTGTAGAGAAAGCAAGGAAATTCCAGAAAAACATCTACTTCTGTTTCATTAACTACACTAAACTCTTTGTGGGGATCATAACAAACTGTGGAAAGCTTTTAGAGGATGAGAATACCAGACCATCTTACTTATCTCCTGAAACCTGTATGTGGATCAAGAAGCAATAGTTAGAACACTGTGTGGAACAGCAGATTGGTTCAAGATTGAGAAAGGAGTATGATGGCACTGTCTGCTTTCACCCTGCTTGTTTAACCTATATGCTGAGCACATCATGAGAAATGCCAGGCAGGATGAGTTACAAGCTGGAATCAAGATAGGTGGGAGAAATATCAACAACCTCAGATATGTGGATGACACCACTCTAATGGCAGAAAGCAAAGAAGGAACTAAAGAACTTCTTGAGGGTGAAGGAGGAGAGTGAAAGAGTCAGGCTTAGAACTAAATATATTTAAAAAAACACTAAGATCATGGAAGTGAAAGGCAAAGGAGAAAAATAAAGATATACCCATTTGAATGCAGAGTTCCAAGGATAGCAAGAAGAGATAAGAAAGCCTTCTTCACTGACCAGTGCAAAGAAATAGAGGAAAATAATAGGATAGGGAAGACTAGAGATCTCTTCAAGAAAATTAGAGATACCAAGGGAACATTTCATGCAAAGATGGGCGCAATAAAGGACAGAAATGGTATGGACCTAAAAGAAGCAGAAGATGTTAAGAAGAGGTGTCAAGAATACACAGAAGAACTATACAAAAAAGATCTTCATGACCCAGATAACCATGACGGTGTGATCACTCACCTAGAGCCAGACATCCTGGAATGTGAAGTCAAGTGGGCCTTAGGAAGCATCACTATGAACAAAGCTAGAGGAAGTGATGGAATTCCAATTGAGCTATTTCAAATCCTAAAAGATGATGTTTTAAAAGTGCTGCACTCAATATGACAGCAGATTTGGAAAACTCAGCAGTGGCCACAGGACTGGAAAAGGTCAGTTTTCATTCCAATTCCAAAGAAAGGCAATGCCAAAGAATGTTCAAACTACCACACAATTGCACTCATCTCACATGCTAGCAGAGTAATGTTCAAAATTCTCCAAGCCAGGCTTCAACAGTATGTGAACTGTAAACTTCCAGATGTTCAAGCTGGATTTAGAAGAGGCAGAGGAACCAGAGACCAAATTGCAAACCTCATCTGGATCATCAAAAAAGCAAGAGAGTTAAAAACAAAAAACAAAAAACAAAAAAACCAATCACATCTACTTCTGCTTTATTGACTATGCCACAGCTTTTGACTGTGTGGATCACAGTAAACTGTGGAAAAGACATGGGAATACCAGACCACCTACCTTCCTCCTGAGAAATCTGTGTGCAGCTCAAGAAGCAACAGTTAGAACTGGACATGAAACAACAGACTGGCTCCAAATCGGGAGAGGAGTACGTCAAGGCTGTACATTGTCACCCTGCTTATTTAACTTATACGCAGAGTACATCATGAGAAATGTTGGGCTGGATAAAACACAAGCTGGAATCAAGATTGCTAGGAGAAATATCAATAACCTCACATTTGCAGATGACACCACCTTTATGGCAGAAACTGAAGAGGAACTAAAGAGCCCCTTGATGAGTGTGAAAGAGGAGAGTGAAAAAGTAGGCTTAAAACTCAACATTCAGAAAACTAAGATCATGGCATCTCGTCTCATCACTACACGGCAAATAGATAGGGAAACAATGGAAACAGTGACAGAATTTATTTTTGGGGTTTCCAAATCACTGCAGATGGTGACTGCAGCCATGAAATTAAGAGATTCTTGCTCCTTGGAAGAAAAGCTATGACCAACTTAGATAGCATATTAAAAAGCAGAGACATTACTTTGCTGACAAAGATCCACATAGTCAAAGCTATGGTTTTTCCAGTAGTCACGTATGGATATAGACGTGAGAATTCAACTATTAAGAAAGGTGAACACCGAAGAATTGATGCTTTTGAACTGCAGGTGTTGGAGAAGACATTTGAGAGTCCCTTGGACTGCAAGGAGATCCAACCAGTCAGTCCTATAGGAAATCAGTCCTGAATATTCATTGCAAGTACTGATGCTGAAGCTGAAACTCCAATATCTTGACCATCTGATGTGATGAACTGACTCATTGGAAAAGACCCTGATGCTGGGAAAGATTGAAGGTGGGAGGAGAAGGGGATGACAGAGGATGAGATGGTTTGAATGGCATCACCAATGCGATGGACATGAGTTTGAGCAAGCTCTGGGAGTTGGTGATGGACAGGGAAGCCTGGCATGCTGCATTCTGTGGGGCTGCAAAGAGTTGGACACGACTGAGCGACTGAACTGAACTGCAGATCATGGCATCTGGGCCCATTACTTTATGGCAAATAGAAGAGGAAAAAGTGGAAGCAGTGACAGATTTCCTCTTCTTGGACTCTAAGATCATTGCAAATGGTGACTGAAGCCATCAAATCTGAAGCTTCTTGGCAGGAAAGCTATGACAAACCTAGACAGTGGATTTTTTTTTTTTTTTGCATTTCTTTTTCTTGGGGATGGTCTTGCTCCCTGTCTCCTGTACAATGTCACAAACTTCCATCCATAGTTTATCAGGCACTCTGTCTATCAGATCTAGTCCCTTATTTCTATTTCTCATTTCCACTGTATAATCATAGGGATTTGATTTAGGTCATACCTGAATGGTCTAGCGGTTTTCCACTAGAAAGCAAAATGGCTGTCTGAGGGGGGCCTTACAAATAGCTGAGAAAAGAAGAGAAACAAAAGTCAAAGGAGAAAAGGGACGATGTACCCATCTGAATGCAGAGTTCCAAAGAATAGCAAGGAGAGATAAGAAAACCTTCCTCAGTGATCAGTGCAAATAAACAGAGGAAAACAATAGAATGAGAAAGACTAAAGATCCCTTCAAGAAAATTAGACATACCAAGGGAACACTTCATGCAAAGATGGACTCAATAAAGGACAGAAATGGTATGTGACTAACAGAAGCAGAAGATATTAAGAAGAGGTGGCAAAAATACACAGAAGAACTATACAAAAAAGATCTTCATGACCAAGATAATCATGAAGGTGTGATCACTCTCACTCACCTAGAGCCTGACATTCTGGAATGTGAAGTCAGGTGGGACTTAGGAAGCATCACTACAAACAAAGCTAGTGGAAGTGATGGAATTCCAGTAGAGCTATTTCAAATCCTGAAAGATGATGCTGTCAAAGTGCTGCTGAAAAACTCAGCAGTGGCCACAGGACTGGAAAAGGTCAGTTTTCATTTCAGTCCCAAAGAAAGGCAATGCCAAAGAATGTTCAAACTACTGCACAATTGCATTCATCTCACACGCTAGTAAAGTAATGCTTAGAATTATCCAAGCCAGGCTTCAGCAATATGTGAACTGTGAACTTCCAGATGTTCAAGATGGTTTTAAAAAAGGCAGAGGAACCAGAGATCAAATTGCCAACATCCGCTGGATGATGGAAAAAGCAAGAGAGTTCCAGAAAAACATCTATTTCTGCTTTATTGACTATGCCAAAGCCTTTGTGTGGATCACAATAAACTGTGGAAAATTCTGAGAGAGATGAGAATACCAGACCACCTAACCTGCCTCTTGAGAATCCTGTATGCAGGTCAGGAAGCAAGAGTGAGAACTGGACATGGAACAACAGACTGGTTCCAAATAGGAAAAGGAGTACGTCAAGGCTGTATGTTGTCACCCTGCTTATTTAAATTCTATGCAGAATACATCATGAGAAACGCTGGACTGGAAGAAGCACAAGCTGGAATCCAGATTGCTGGGAGGAATATCAATAACCTCAGATATGCAGACGACACCACTCTTATAGCAGAAAGTGAAGAACTAAAGAGTCTCTTGATGAAAGTGAAAGAGGAGAGTGAAAAAGTAGGCTTAAAGCTCAACATTCAGAAAACTAAGATCATGGCATCCAGTCTCATCACTTCATGGCAAATAGATGGGGAGACAGTGGAAACAGTGGCTGACTTTATTTTTCTGGGCTCCAGAATCACTGCAGATGGTGACTGCAGCCATGAAATTAAAAGACATTTGTTTCTTGGAAGGAAAGTTATGACCAACCTAGATAGCATATTAAAAGGCAGAGACATTTCTTTGCCAACAACGGTCTGTCTAGTCAAGGCTATGGTTTTTCCAGTAGTCAAGTATGGATGTGAGAGTTGGACTATAAAGAAAGGTGAACGCCGAAGAATTGATGCTTTTGAACTGTGGTGTTGGAGAAGACTCTTAAGAGTCCCTTGGACTGCAAGGAGATCCAACCAGTCCATCCTGAAGGAAATCAGTCCTGGGTGTTCACTGGAAGGACTGATGTTGAAGCTGAAACTCCAATACTTCGGCCACCTGATGCCAAGAGCTGACTAATTTGAAAAGACCCTGATGC
The DNA here is from genome assembly GCF_042477335.2 of Ovis canadensis. NCBI lineage: Eukaryota > Metazoa > Chordata > Mammalia > Artiodactyla > Bovidae > Ovis > Ovis canadensis. Next base: position 14,256,138 of record NC_091255.1, read on the forward strand.
TGGGAAAAATTGAGGGCAGGAGGAGAAGGGGATGACAGAGGGTGAGATGGTTGGATGGCATCACCGACTCAATGGACATGAGCTTGAGTAAACTCTGGGAGTTGGTGATGGACAGGAGGCCTGGCGTACTGCAGTCCAAGGGGTCGCAAAGAGTCGGACACGACTGAGCCACTGAACTGAACTGAGACAGTGTGTTGAAAACCAAAGACTTATTCTGCTGACACTGGTCTGTATAGTCAAGAGTATAGTGTTCCCAGTGGTCACTTAATGGTTGCAAGAGCTGGACTGTAAAGATGACAGAATGCCAAAATATTGATACCTTGAAACTGTGGTGCTGGAGAAGACTCCTGAAAGTCCCTTGCACTGCGAGGAAATCAAACCAGTCAATCTTAAGGTAAGTCAACCCTGAATGCTCAAGGAAGGACTGATACTGAAGCTGAAGTTCCAGTGTTTTGTTCATCTGATGTATACAGTCGAGTCATTGGAAAGTCCCTGATGCTGGGAAGTGAGGGCAGAAAGAGAAAAAGGCATCAGAGGATGAGATTGCTGGATGGCATCACTGATGCAATGGACATGAACTTGGGCAAACTTCAGGAGATGGTGAGGGACGGGGGGCCTGGTGTGCTGCAGTCCGTGGGGCCACAAAGAGTTGGACATGACTGGACAACTGAACAACAACAAAAAAGATCTCAGTCTATCTGAGAAAATCAGGGAAGGAATAGATTAGTAGAACTATGCTAATGTCTTCATCTTAAATAAAATAATTCAAGATACAAATTATTAATGTCGTCAATTAGAAAGCAATTTTGTCACTTGCTTTTTAAAATATTGACAAGAACTGTTGCACCATTCTAGTCACTCACTTTAGGAACAGCACATTCTATCACTTACCTGGTCTGCCTTCCTTTCTTCTGCTCTCTTTTCCCTTTCTGATTAGGAATGTGTCACAGGCATGATGACATTCTATATTTTTTTATCCAATAAAATATCATACCAGCTGGAGGCATTCTGCATTCCTTTTGGCTTTGGACTTTTCATAACCTATGATCAGAGTATAGATGGTTAAAGATGGATGCTTTATCCAGTTCCCTAGGCAGGATTTATGTAATGTTAGTGCTCATTTATTTTGATATGGAGATTGAGCTTGGAAGGATGTGCATGTATTTAAGCTGTACACTTGTCTCCAGGATACAGAGAATGCCGTGATGCAACTAAAACTTTGACAGTGCTGATTGTCAGGATGCCAAATGCAACCTAGAGGGCATCATAACCAGTAGAAATTCCTGGTGGTTTTCCTTTGGAAATACATCAAGAATCTAAACCTTTCTCACCAATTTCACTATTTCTATTTTATTGTTACCTCCCAATGTAACAATTGTAACTAGCTGGACTGCTCACCATTCCCTACTCCTTGACTCAGTCTATTGTCAACATGATAATCTGAGTGACCCTTTAAAAACATAAATCAGACCATGCTCAAAACCTTTCCGGGATTTCCCACTTCATTTCAGCAAAAGTCAACATCCCTACAATGAATGGGGCCCGACCTAGCTCTCCTCTCCTTTCCAAGCACTTCCTTCCTCATCTGTTCTGCTCCAGCCAAGTGGATATTCCAAGCCACTTCCACCTCAGGAGCTTTTTTTTCTAACTGGAAGAAAGTTGCTTTACAATGATGTAGTGGTTTCTGCTGTGCACAACGTGAATCAACCATTGTTTCTGTAGAGTCACTAAGTGGTGTCTGACTCTTTGCTGCAGCATGCGGGGCTTCCCTGTCCTTCACCATCTCCCAGAGCTTACTCAAACTCATGGTCATCGAGTCGGTGATGCCATCCAGCCATCTCATCCTCTGTCGTCCCCTTCTCCTCCTGCCCTCAATCTTTCCCAGCATCAGGGTCTTTTCCAATGAGTCAGCTCTTCGCATCAGGTGGCGGAGTATTGTAGCTTCAGCTCAGCATCAATCCTTCCAATGAATATTCAGGATTGACTTCCTTTAGGTTTGACTGATTTGATCTCCTTGGGGTCCAAGGGCCTGCAGTGCCACAGTTCTAAAGCATCAGTTCTTCAGAGCTCAGCCTTCTTTACGGTCCAACTGTCAAATCCTTACATGACTACTGGAATAACCATAGGTTAAACCACACAGACCTTTGTCCGCAAAGTGATGTCTCAGCTTTTTAATATACTGTCTAGGTTTGTCATAGCTTTTCTTCTCAGGAGCAAGTGTTTTCTTTTAATTTCATGGCTGCTGCCACTGTCCTCAGTGATTGGGAGCCTAAGAAAATAATATCCACCACTGTTTCCGTTAAAAAATGGAAAACCCCATCCGTTTGCCATGAAGTGATGGGACTGGGTGCCCTGACCTTCAGTTTTTGGATGCTGAGTTCTAAGCCATGAATATAACATGTCCCCTCCCCCTTAGCCTCCCTCCCAGGCCCCCCCAGCCCCCTCTAGGTTGTCACGGAGCACCGGGCTGAGTGCCCTGGGTTGTCAGCCGCTTCCCATCAGCTATCCACTTTACACATGGTAATGCATGCGGGTCAAGGCTGCTCTCCCAACTTGTCCCTCCCTCTCCTTCCCCCGCTGTGTCCGCAAGTCTGTTCTCTGTGTCAGCATCTCCATTCCTGCCCTGCAGATAGGTCCATCAGCACCATTTTTTAGATTCCTTGTTTATGCATTAATATATGATATTTGTTTTTCTCTTTCTGATTTACTTCGCTCTGTATAGCAGGCTCTAGCGTCAACCTCACTTCCCCTTCAGAATCTTAGAACCTGATGTTTTCTTGGCTTGAAATGTTCTTCCTCCAATTATCCGCATGACTTGTTTCCTGACTTTCCCATGTCATTGCTAAAACATGGCCATAGGAGAGGGGCTTTGCATGACCACTCCTTACAAAATAGTCACTTCCCTGCACCCTGTTCAGGGGGCTCCCCTTCTCCTTTATTTCCTTTCTTGTTCTCCATGGCACTTGTTCCCTATGTACATTGTTAGACGCAGATCTCCTGGAGTGCAGGCTTCATGAGGGCAGGCAGCTTGTTCCAAGTGCGGATGGATCCCGGCACACCACCCAGAGCATGGCATAGGAGGTGCTGAGTATGTATCTGGGGATGGCCATCACAAGCACACCTCTTGGCTTTCTTAGTAAAGTTTCACACTGCTTATTATGAGATAACAGTCATAAAAAGAGACCTCCTCGACGGGGGACTGGAGACAATATCATACAATGAGCAGAAAGGTCAAGCCTGGTGTTGTGGGTTGAATTGTGTCCCCTCAAATTCATATGATGAAGCCCTAACCCCCAGTACCTCAGAAGGACAGCATTTGGAGACAGGTCCCTTAGAGAGGTGAGTAAACTAAAAGGAAGCCTTGCAGTGGGTCCTCATCCAATATGGTTGCTGTACTTATAAGAGAGGAAATTTGGACACGCAAGGAGACACCAGGGCTGTGCACACGTGGCAAGGCCATGTGAGGATTCAGTAAGAAGGTGACCTTAGGAGAAGCGAAACCTGTCAAGACCTGGGTTTTGAACTTCTGGCCTCCAGGACTGTGAAAAGAAAAATTGGATTGTTTAAATCACTCTGTGGTATTTTGCTATGGTAGCCCTAGCGAATTAGTAAGGCAAGTGATATTTTGAGTTGGACTTGCAAACGTCTGGGCCTGCTTATATATATGACACCAAGCTGGAAACACAAACTAATTGAAGGTTTCTAAAGGTCCAGTGATTCCAGGGAGTTCATAATCACTAGGAGAGAAAGGTATCCTAGTAGAAATTGCACAGAGCTAGGTTGACTTCAATCTCGGGATAAAAAAGGCTCCCCTAATGGGGAGACCACCACCACCATGTGCCAAGTCTCCTTTCAATGGATGTGCATGAACTGAGCCACCCGGTTCTCTCAACAACTCCAAGAAAGCTTGTCACCTCATTTTTCATATGAGAACACTAAGGCACAGACAGGGTGGCAAAATTGGCCAAGGTCATAGGTTTTCAGTGGCAGAACCAAGGTTCAAATTAGGTGGTGGCTCTGGAACTTGTACAGAACTTGGAACTCCTACATTCCACCTCCTTTTATGTATCTTCCCATGCCTGCAAGAGGATTTCCCGCCACATATAGATTTGCTAGTCACTGGTCTATAAGGACAAGCTATTAGTTTAGCTTTCTATTAGCACCAACCTACCTTTTCAGCTAAATTTTTTTTGCTCATATACATTTAGAAAAACCATATCATCCCTTTGTCTCTCAACTTTTCTCTCTCCCCTCTTCTTCCCCCATGTCCCTGCTTTATTGGTCTTTGCCCCCCTCCTTTGTGTTTTTGAGGTCATTCTAGCTTCCTATAGAGCCTTCTGTCCTCATTCTTGCCTCTTATCCTTATCTAGAACATTCTCTTAAAGATCAAATCCAAATCCCAACTCCCCCATAGGGTCTTATTATCTTCTCTGAAAATCTCATTGTACACACAGCTAATTTGAGAATTAATCGTGTACCTTTTAGTTAAAATTCTTCTATATTTGGCTCAATATTATGTTTAAATATTCTCAAAACTTAACTCTTCACCAGTTTTATGTCTCATCTTCAAAATAGACTTAATTCATCGAGGACATGGATGAAATACTCCATATGATAATCTGAAAACAGAGACATTGATCGGCTTTGATATGCAGAAACAGTCAAGATAGAAGGAGATAATAAATGTCATTCTAATTGACAGCTAGCACCATGTTGCATGCATTATATACATTGGCTCCTTTATTCCTTACAGTATGTATCATTATCGCTATATTATAGATGAGGGAAATGAAGGTTAAAGGTACTGTGTAGTTTGTCCAAAGTGATACAACTTGTAAGTGTTATGCTAGCGTTTGGAAGTGCTGTGATGGATTAATATGAAGGATTTATAATAATAAGGAATTTAAATAGTGTGAGTTATCAGGAAAGTAGAAAGCGAAGTCGCTCAGTCGTGTCCTACTCTTTGCGATCCCATGGACTGTGGCCCACCAGGCTCCTCTGTCCATGGAATTTTCCTGGCAAGAATACTGGAGTGGGTTGCCATTTCCCTCTTCAGGGGATCTTCCTGACCCAGGGTTCGAACCTGGGTCTCCAGTCTTACAGGCAAACTCTTTACCACCTGAGCCACCAGAGTCATTAGAAGGGAGAATGCAAATTGACCTTGGAAGTTCTGGTAGCCATAACCTAGAAAATAGGGTTGTCCATCAAATTCTCTGTTTTTCTTGAGCACACAGCTGGACCACGGCAGTTAGGTGTGGATTTATGTCTGAGCTTTAGCCAGTGTGTTTGAGCACAAAGGATGGAGGCTGTCTCTGAGCTTGTCTCTTCCAGGACAGGATGCAGATGCTGCTGCTGTGACCCTACAGGTGATAGAGCCACACAATGGAAGAAGCCTGGGTCCCTGAGTCACCACATGGAAGCCTGCTGCTGGGGGGACACCACCTTGATACTGTGACCTGAGCAAGAAAAGAGCTTATTGGAGGGACTACTTGTTACTGCAGCCTCGTTGACCTAACTGCTGCAATCTGGGAGCTGGCAAGGGAGTCAGAGAGCTCTCAGCCTTGAACTAAGAATTTGCTGTGGAATGCAAAGACCGTCTTAGAATACCTCTCACTCACAAATTGTCAGCTTCCATTTCACAGATGGTGGGCTAACACCAGAAGTGTCTGTTCATTAATGGCAGCCTACGGTTGATTGTTGAAAGGCCTGGCAACCCACTCCATTATTCTTACCTGCAGAATCCCATGGACAGAGGAGCCTGGAGGGCTACAGTACACAGCATTGCAAAAAGTCAGGCGAGACTGAAGCAATTTAGCATGCATGGTCCACTGTGCCACCAAACAGTTTTAAGTAGAATGAAACAAACTGAAGAATAACACCTCTTATAGTGATGAGGAATAGACATTTTCCATCTGCCCCTAAACTGAAAATTCCCGGATTCAGGCACAGCAGTTTCTAAGGTTTCTGAATTTAAATGGCCCAAACACAATACCTTATAGGACAACTGAGAATTTATAAGGTTCTATAAAAATTCAAATTACAATTCTTCTTGTTACTTTAGTCAGTAGTTCAAACATAAAGAATTAAAAAGATATCTGGAGGATTGATACAATTTATGAAAAACTTTTAAGAGACAGAGTTAGACACACGGGTTAAGACGATGCCCTGGCCACTGAAGGTCTCTCTTTTGCCTTCACTGCCCTCTGTCAGCCATCCAGTCTCCTTTGAACTCCTGTTTGGTGTCAAGAGCTGCCTTCTGTGAGCATTTCTAGGCATTTCATCCATGCAATCACCCAGCTCTGTGGGACTCTGAAGAGCGCTGCTCTCCACTGAGTACAGCCTCAATCCTGGTCCCAGCCTTGGAAGGAACTTGAGAATTTCCTGTCCCCTCTCTCCCTCTCACACCCCTGTCTTCTTACCATTTAACAGGGTGTTGATCCTCAGCCCAAGGACGGATCCTGTCTTGGTCTCACTCGCTTCCTCGGGGCAGGCGGCTGCAGTCTCCCTCCCTAACAGTAGAGGGTGCCAGAAGACCACAGCCCCGTGGAAGTCAGGCTTACGGTCCAGTTTTCCTTCCCAAGTGAAGCAGGAAATGGTCACGTGGTTTTTGGATGACAATGGAAGTTTCTCATTTTCCACCTCTTTATATTGCTCTTTTATATCGCCGGTGACATTTTTTGGCAGAAGCTGAGAAAATAGACTAATTTTTCCCACGTGACCACTCATTGCTTGCATCCATCCCCCTTCTCTCTGCTCTTCATACTGTCTTCTCCTCTTACAAAAGCTGTTTCTGCTCCATGGTGCATCTGTTAGATTGTCTGTGGGAACTGTCCAAATCCCAAGCTGCCACAAGTTTCGAGGCTCCCCTCTGTACTTACCTGAGCTGGCTGGCTCACTTAAGCTCATCATATGGAAAGCCCCCAAAATGGAATTATTAAGGAAGAAGATATCCTCTGAATCCTGTAATACAGTAAAAAAGTAACTTTTGGTTGCTGTGTGGTTTGGCAGATTTGTAGATTAATATGGTGGTTGCGTTGTGTTTTAGGGATGGATCGGGATTCTGCTGTATTTACTTTGTTTACTGTCTCAAAGACGCTTACTCCTTGGAAGAAAAGTTATGACCAACTTAGATAGCATATTCAAAAGCAGAGACATTACTTTGTCGACTAAGGTCTGTCTAGTCAAGGCTATGGTTTTTCCTGTGGTCATGTATGGATGTGAGAGTTGGACTGTGAAGAAGGCTGAGCGCCAAAGAATTGATGCTTTTGAACTGTGGTGTTGGAGAAGACTCTTGAGAGTCCCTTAGACTGCAAGGAGATCAGCCCTGGGATTTCTTTGGAAGGAATGATGCTAAAGCTGAAACTCCAGTACTTTGGCCACCTCATGCGAAGAGTTGACTCATTGGAAAAGACTCTGGTGCTGGGAGGGATTGGGGGCAGGAAGAGAAGGGGACGACAGAGGATGAGATGGCTGGATGGCATCACAGACTCGATGAACGTGAAGCTGAGTGAACTCTGGGAGTTGGTGATGGACAGGGAGGTCTGGCGTGCCGCGTGCGATTCATGGGGTCGCGATTCAGTCGGAGACGACTGAGCAACTGAACTGAACTCAACTAAACTGTCTCAAATAAGCATTTTACTGCCAAAACAACTTGAGGAGAAGGAAAAGGAAAAACTTGGGCCATTATCCCTGACTGCTATGGAAAATTCAGGGACCAAAGCTGCCTCAGCCATAAACGACATTTTTTCCCAGCAGGGATTCTCTGGTTTACTCAGAGTCATTAATTCCTGCAACTATAGTCCAAGTACAAGCATTTTGTGTTCATGCAGGATACAATGAGCCATATGTTTCAGAAGTCGGAGAATTTTGGAGAAAGGAGAGGCAAAGGTGGTCTGAGGCAGTTCACTCACTCTAAAAACAGCTCGGAAGTCTGAGGTCACTTGGCCTGTTGGATCTTAATTTTCTTTAGTGTGTGTCTGTGTCTCCTACATCTTGTCTTATTGTTGACTAAGGTAACTTGTCGGGGAAATTGTATTTTCTTAGATTGTCCTGAGGCTGAAGGCAGGCAATTATTTATGACTTTATTGAAGTATAACTGATTTATAAAGTTGTATGGGTGTCTGCTGTATAGGAAAGCGATTCAGATATTCTCAGCTATGCAGTAGGACCTTGCTGCTTATCCGTTCTGTGGATACTAGCTTACATCTGCTCAGTCCAACCTCCTAGTCTTTCCCTTCCCCAAACTTCTCCCCCTTGACAACCACAAGTCTGTTCACTATGCCCATGAAACTGTTTCGGTTTCATGGTTAGGTTCATTTATGTCATATTCTAGATTCTACATATAAATAATACAATATGGTATGTCTTTATCTGACTTAGTTCACTTAGTGTGATGGGGCTTCCCTGCTGGCTCAGCTGGTCAAGAATCAGCCTGCGATGTGGGAGACTGCTGGGTTCAATCCCTGGTTGGGAAGATCCCCTAGAGAAGGGAAAGGCTACCTACTCCAGTATTTTGGCCTGGAGAATTTCTTGGACGGTATAGTCCATGGGGTCGCAAAGAGTCAGACAGGACAGAGCAGCTTTCACTTTCACATGTTTTTCTCTATCTGACTCAGTTCACTTAGTGTGATAATCTCTAGTTGCTTATGTTGTTACAAATGGCATTATTTGGTTCTTTTTCATGGCTGAGTAGTATTCCATGGTATGCATTTACTATATCCTCTTTATCCAGCCATCCATCAGTCAATGGACATTTAGCTTCTTTCTACGTCTTGGCTGTTGTGAATAGGTACTGCTATGAACATAAGGGTACGTGGGCCTTTTTGAATTAGAATTTTGTCTGGATATATGCCCAGGAGTGGGATTGCTGGCTTGTCTGGTAATTCTGTTTTCTTCTCTGAGGAACCTCCGTATGATTCTCCACAGTGGCTGAACCACTTTATATTCCCACCAACCATGTAGGAGGGCTTCCTTTTGTTCACATGCTCTCCAGCATTTGTTATTTGTAGAGTTTTTAATGATTATGGTTGGTGTGAGGTGACACCTCATTGTAGTTTTTGGTTTAAAGGAGGCAGTTCTAATCAGAAATATTTATCTATCTACTTGTATATCTCTTGGAAAGAAATGCCTCATGTGACCTCCTACCCATAGAGGGCACTCTGTGAGCAGGAAATTTCCCTTCTAGACCATTCTATAGTCAGAAAAAGTTGGGCAGTCCTAACTAGATCCCTGGAGATGGGAACCGCCAACACAGGCTTGAAAACCTTGTATCTAACCTCAGAATGCATTCAACTTAGTGGGGAGGGGGCAGGAATCAGGATCTGCCTACTCTGGCCCAGAAGGCTGTCACCCATTTCCTCCTGATTCTGTATCTGCACAGCTTCACGTGTGTGCTCCTGCTTGCCTCGGCTTGAGATGCTTTTCCTTTCTTTGGCCTCTGGAAAATTCCTAGCCATAGGTCAGAGTCCTAAATTGTCCCTTCGCTTTTCAAACCTTCCCTCCTCTGTATTCCAGAACTTTCCACATCCTAGGATTAGAGCACATATTAACCATTATTTTAGTGTGTCTTGCTTTCTGGACTTTGAAACCCTTTTAGGAACTTCAACCATGTTATCTTGTTGTTATCCCCAGTGTCTGGCCCTGTTTAAGGTCCATAATAAATGCCTGAGAAGTGTTGTTGAATATATGAACACATAAATCAATACAATTATGATTTTTTACTAACTAGGATATCATCATAGATAAGTGGGATTATCTGAGGCAGTCTGAAGCCTACAGCTTAATTGGTTTTATTTTTCTTGCTAAGGTATTTCAAAGAAAATATATTTTGCATGTACAAAAATGTAGCAAAAGAAAACAACTGTTATCCAAAATATACAAAGGACCCTTAAAACTCAAACTAAGTAAACAACCAACCAATTGAAAACTGGATCAGAGACCTTAAGAGGCACTTCACTAAAGAAAGTACAAAAATGGCAAATAAGTGTATGAAGAGATGCTCCACATATATCCTCAGGGAAATGAAAGTTAAAATAACAATGAGATACCAGTGTACACTTATTAGAATGGCCCAAACCTGCAACACTGACCACACCAAATGCAGGTGAAGATGTAGCTAATAGGAATTCTCATTCATTGCTGGTGGGAATGCAAAATGTTACAGCTACTTGGGAAGACAGTTTGGCAGTTTCTTACACAGCTAAACATATTCTTGGCATGCATGCTAAGTCACTTAGGTTGTGTTCAACTCCGTATGATGCTATGGACTGTAGCCTGCCAGGTTCCTCTGTCCATGCGATTCTCCAGGCAAGTATACTGGAGTGGGTTGCCGTGCCCTCCTCCAAGGAATTGTTCTGACCCAGGGATCAAACCCGTGTCTCTTATGCCTCTTGCATTGGCAGGCTGATTCTTTACCACTGTGCCACCCGGGAAGCCCATTCTTAGCATATGATCTGGTAATTGTGCTCCTTGGTATTCACCCAAAGGAGCTGAAAAGTTATGTCCAAATGAAAACCTTCATAGAGATGTTTATAGCAGCTTGATTCATGATTGCCAAAACTTGGAAGCAACCAAGATGTCCTTCAGTTGTCAAATGGGTAAATAAACTGGTGCCTCCAGACAGGGAGTATGACTCAGGAGTGATGTCACCAAGTTGGCAACACAGGTTGTTTCTGACTTCATTCCTCATCACAAGAACAGCTAACAACAATTCATGGACAAGTCACCACTGAGAGACTCCTAAAACACAGAGCTGAGGTTGGAACGGCACTGATAGCTCAGAGACCAAGACAGACACGTTAGAAGGGTGAGAGGAGCCTCTGCGGGCTGACCGTAAGGTCCTGCCCCAGGCTGCCTCACCATCGCGCCAAGGAGTCGCCCCTGAGCCTGTGACTCCTCCAGGGGGTAGAGAGAGCCTGGCAGTGGGGGGACATCCAGACCCGTCATCTCGGGAGCTCCCATGGGGACTGCAGGGACTCTGACTGTGACGGAGAAGGGGGTGGGGCTTGCAACCACCAGCTCCAGAATCATGTCAGACCCGGTTCCTACCTGCAGAGCCCAAGCGGAAGACGCAACCAGCAGCTCTGCCCGGCTACAGAAGCAAGTCAGGGGCACATCTGAGCAGGGGGCCATGGTCAGCCGGGCCCACTTCTGAGTGTAGCTCTGGGAGGTTATTCAGGGCTAAAAAGAAATGAGCGTTTCATGACTTGATAAAGCCATGAAAAGGCAGGGAGGAAACGGACACGCATGTTACTAAGGGAAAGAAGCGGATCTGAGAAGTCTCATATGACATGATTTGGACTGTATGACATTCTGGAAAAGGCAAAACTATGGAGACAGTGCAAAGGCTAGTCATTATGAGGGGTGGGGGCTGGGGGAGGAATGAACAGGCAGAACACAGGGGATTTTTAGAGCAGTGAAAATACTCCCTACGATGTTATAATGATGGATGCATGTCATTGTGTATTTCTATAAAACTGTAGAATGTAGAACACCGAGGATGAATCCCAAGGTAAACAGTGGAGCAATGGACGCTGGGTGACTATGATGTGTTGGTGTAAGGTTTATCCTTATTTATTCTTACTAAGGTTTATCTTTAGTAAGAAAACGTACCACTCTGGTGAATAATGCTGATAACGGGACAGGTTCCACCACGGGACAGCAGGGAGAATATGGTGCATCTCTGTACTTTCCTCTGAATTTGGTATAAACCTAAGGCAAATAAAAAACACTTTTTTTTTAAAAAAAAGAAGAGATGTAGCTAAAAATATCTGGACCAAGACACCTGGGTAGAGTTCAATCTGTGCCAGGTTCTTCCTGTGTGACCTTGAGTATCACTTAACCTTTGTGGGTTTCTGTGGCCTCATTGGCACTTTTAAGGGATTCCTTTAGATGCTTTTTTCTGGGTCTTTCTAGCACTAACTTAAAATTGCCTGAAGGAGAACTCATAGATATTAATATTCATTCTGAGGAAAAAGAGGAAGTGTTGTTCAGAATCATCCTTTTCAGGTTTCCGCTAATTGTAGTATACACGGATGTTAAAAAGCAGAAAATGGTGCGTTATTAAAAAAATAATATGTTAAAAAATAATATTGTCTTTTTAAAAGGCTAGCTGGTTTTGAATATTATCAGTTGAATTTCATCCAGCAAGTCATGACTAATTTTCTTTTTTTAAAAAATTTTTATTCTTACTTTACTTTACTTTACAATACTGCATTGGTTTTGCCATACATTGACATGAATCTGCCACGGGTGTACATGAGTTCCCAAACATGAACCCCCCTCCCACCTCCCACCCCATATCATCTCTCTGGATCATCCCCGTGCACCAGCCCCAAGCATCCTAGTATTTTATACAATACTTTCACCTAAATATTCCTCCGAAGTGAGTTAATGCATGTAAATACAATCTAGATACAGCATATGAGTCTTCATTGAGGACATCCTTGTACACCTTGTTGAGTCAGCTGAGGCTGTTTCCATTGTCATTCATAAAAGACTCCAGGACAGCCCTTTGGGGAGGAGTTGTATAATTGATAACTTACCACCAAATTGAAAGCTGAGCTCTCTCCCAAAGCCAGAGAGAAGGAAGGAAGAGAAGGAAACAAAATGAGAAATCTTGGTCTAAAAACAACAAAGTTTCATGAATCCTTCACAAGAATCTACACTCCACTGGGATTTGGCAAAAGATTATTTGGATGGGTTGCATGTAAAGATGGTAGGAATACAACGTGGCTTTCTCAAGATTGTCTGGGGCAGTAGAGGTCAGTGGTGGTGATTTGAAGAAGCTGGTGAGGATTATAAATCACTCCATCTCAGGGATGTGAAGCTAGTGTTGCTTCCTAAACTCAGAACCTCAGATCCGGGTTGATTTCATCCCTCCACTGTCATCTACAGTCCAAGCCCTGGGCTCCTCCCATTAGCCATCTAAGTCTCACCGGGTGTTTAGGTTGCTTCCATGTTCCAGCTGTTGTAAACAGTGCTGCAGTGAACACTGGGGTGCATGGATCTTTTCTTTTTTAAAAAAACTTTTTATTTTGAATTGGAATATATCTGATTAACAACAATGTTGTGATAGTTTCAGGCGAACATTGAAGGGACTCAGCCATAAATACACATGTATCCATTGTCCACCAAATCCCCTCCCATCCAGGCTGCCTCCTAACATAGAGTTCCCTGCGTTATGCAGTAGGTCCTTGCTGGCTACCCATTTGATATATAGCAGTGTGTACATGTCAATTCCACACTCCTTAACTAACCCGTTCTCTGACCTTTCCCCCTGGTAACCGTAAGTTCATTCTTCAAGTCTGCGAGTCTGTTTCTGTTCTGTAAGTAAGTTCATTTGTATCCTTTCTTTAAAAATTCCACATATAAGGGATTCTCTTTCTCTGTCTGACTTACATCACTCAGTATGACAATCTCTAGGTCCATCCATGTTGCTGAAAATGGCATTATTTAACCCTTGTTTTGCTGAGTAACATTCCATTGTATGTAGGTACCATATCTTTGTCTATCATCTATGGACATTTAGGTTGCTTCCATATCTTGGCTATTGTAAGCTGGGGTGCATGTAGCTTTTCTTTTTAAAAAACTTTTAATTTTGTATTGGAGTATAGCTAATTAACAATGCTGTGATAATTTCAGGTGAACAGTGAAGGGACTTGGCCATACACATACACGTATCCATTCTTCCACGTACTCCCCTCCCGTCCAGGCTGCCACACAGCGTTGAGCAGAGTTCCCTGTACTGTACAGTAGGTCCTTGTTGGTTATTCCTTTTAAGTACAGCAGTGTGTCCATGTCCATCCCAAACTGTCTAACCATCCCTTCCCCTAGGCAGCCATAGTTCATTATCTCAGTCTGTGGGTGTGTTTCTCTTTTGTAAGTTCATTTGCGTCATGTATTGTTAGATTCCACATATAAAGGATGTCATGCAGTATTCTTCTCTGTCTGACTTACTTCACTCAACGTGGCAATCTCTAGGTCCATTCCCATTGCTGCAAACGGCATCATTTCCCTCTTTTAAAGGCTGAGTAGTATTCCACTGTATATGCGTACCACATGTCTATACGTCTCTCTGTCAGGGTGATGGACAGACATTTGGGTTGCTTCTATGTCTTGGCTGTTGTAAAGACTGCTGCAATGAACACTGAGGCACGTGTATCCTTTCAGGTCATATTTTCCTCAGAATATATGTCCAGGAGTGGGATTGCAGGGGCACATGGAAGCTCTATTTTTAGTTTTTTTAAGGAACCTCCACCTTGTTCTCCATAGTGGCTACACCAATTTACATTCCCTCCAACACTGTAGGAGGGTTCCATTTTCACCACATTCTCTCCACCATTTATTATTTATATATTTTTTGATGATGGCTTCTCTGACTCATGCGAGGTAATACCTCATTGTAGCAAGTTTTGATTTGCATTTCTCTAATAATCAATGATGTTAAGCACCTTTTCTTGTGTCTTTTAGCCATTGTGTGTCTTCTTTGGAGAAATGTCTACTTAAATCTTCTGCCCATCTTTTGATTGGGTAATTTTTTTTTTGATATTGAGCAGCATGAGTTGTTTGTGTATTTTAGAGATTACTCCCTTGTCAGTTGCTACTACATATGAAATAGATAAATAATAAGGACCTACGGTATAGTATAGGAAACGACTCAGTACTCTGTAATGGGAAAAGAATCTAGAAGAGTAAATATATGTATATGTACAACTGCTTGACTTTGCTGTGCACCTGAAAATAACACTGTAAATCAACTGTACTCCAATAAAAATTAAAAAATAAAGAAAGAAAGAGTTAAACTGGAAGAATGTGTTTCAATAAAAAATGATGAAACAACAATGACAAACAAAAACTAATATAAATCTTAGTGGGAGCAAAAGGCTTTCTTTTCTTCTTCTTTCTTTTTAGAGGGTTTTCTGCTTAGAAATCAGGACGGAAATCTAAGAAGCTGTAGAACTAATTAATGGGAATGGTTCCAGGAGTCAGTTAAAAATGCAGAAAAAAATTGCTTGGATGTAAAATTGCTTGTATGTAATTTGGGAATTATCCAGGAAAAAAAGGAAGAAAGATGATATTTCCCCCCTTCCCCACTCCTTCTTTAAGCAAGTTTAATGGTCAATGTGGGTAGCCAGGCTCAGGGAATAAAGTAGAAGCATCCTATTTAGGCCTGGAAAATAATAAGGATTTAATATCCTTGCTCCCCCCAAGAGTCATCATCATAGTTCAGGTCTTCTGGAGTTCCAGATTCCATTTCCACTCTTTTATTTATTTTTAATTGGAGAATAAATACTTTACAATGCTGTGTTAGTTACTACTGTACAACAAGGTGAATGAGCTGTATGTATACATGCGTCCCCTCCCTCCCGAGCCCCCCTCCCGCCCCTCTCGGTCATCACAGAGCCCTGAGCTGAGCTGCCTGCGCTCTACAGCAGCTTACCACTAGCTCTCTGCTTTACACACGGGGGTGTGTGTGCTTTAGAGCCTCTCTCCCAGTACACCCCGCCCTCCTCCCCTCTTTGCCCACCTGTCTGTTCTCTGTGTCTGGGCCTCTGCTCCTGTGCTGCAAATAGGGTCAACAGTACCATTTTTCTAGATTCCAAATACATATGTTAATATACGATATTTATTTTCCTCTTTCTGACTTACTTTCCTCTGTATGACACACTCTAGGTCCATCCACAGCATTACAAATGACCCACTTTTGTTCCTTTTTATGATTGAGTCATATTTCATTGTGTATATGAACCATTACTTCTTTATTCATTCATCTGCTGATGGACATCTACAATCCACCCTTTTCAAGCAATGTGCAAAACCCATACAAAAAAAAAAATAAAGCAATGTATCCTCTTTATCACTCTGGTCTTTCTCAGTCTGGATCTATGCCATTCATGGATTAAAGGCAGAAGATCTCAGTCATGCAAGGACCTTCAGAATCCCAAGACTGCTTGCCTTTCTCTTTTCTCCGGCAGATTGATTTCCCTACACATGGGGTTTCTCATGTTTCCTTTTGGAGTGGTGGTTGCTCACAAGTTCAGGCCCCTTCCTGCAATGCCCTTTCTCTCCTGGTGTCTTGGGGAACTCCCATAAATTCTTCAAAACTTGCTCTAGTTGTCACTTTTTCTTGGACTTTTTACATCTCCCCAAGCCAGGGTCCTTTAAACCTGTTTACATTTTCTTTGTGTGCTATAAATGCAGGCCTCCACTTTTGTTTTCATTTCTCTTCCCCTAACTAAATTGTGACCATTTAGTATTTATATTTAACTATATTTATATTTATATGAATAACATATATTTATATGACTTTGCCTCCTAGCAGTATCAGTTGTACCACTGAGGGCAATAAATATTTGTGGGATAAATAAAGTTCTTGGTTCTCTGGTCTCAGTAAAGTGGGAATGTTATTCCACATTGGCTACATATTGACAGAAATGAATGTAGAAGTAAAAAAAAAAAAAACCACTTAAATTGTTTTTCCTTTGAAATCCAACCCTATTTTGTATGGACTGCTTTTATGGTGACTGCATATCAGTACTCAATCACCATTTTACGTAAACATGGACCCACAGTAGACGCAATTGTTTAAGAAACGGAATGTGACCATAAAAATAAGCTAAGAGAACACAATTGTTCTGAAGGGGACCCAAGTAGGAACTAAACAATCAGACAATGGTAAGATAAAGTTAAAGACATCAAGATGACGTTCAGAGATATTTGCCGGCAAGTGGAAGATGTATTTCTCCATTGTATAAGCAGTAAGTCATTCATATGCAACCCCAATGTCAGCTGTGTGTATGACCTAGTCCCCTCCCCCTCTGAAGTCAACTTTTATTTTAAAATCCAGATATCTATTGCTGTGGAAAATCCCAGCTGTGGATTTTTGTGGAGTTTACTTGTCTTCATCTGTGCTACAGTGTGCTTCCTAAATACTGTTCTTGGTTCCTACTGCTATTTTCTTTTTCTTATTGAAAGGAACTGAAGGGATTACAGCATAGCATCATGTAGACAGCAATTTAAAAATGAGCATTAGATTCATTGTCCTAAAATTACCTGTTCCTGGCTGGTTATAGGGAGGTGGTATGGGGGGGATGACCTTCCTTCTTGTGGCCCATGCTTTCTGCTTATTGTTCCTATTGTCCCGCCTGGGTTGCCTGCTGAAATTCATAGCTCTTCTCACTTAATTGTGAAGAGTGGTTCACTTCTAATCCGTTCATAAGTTTCCAGATTATGGCTGGAGGTAGGGTGGGTGGACATTCACTGTGAGGTTCAACACAATGCACATATTTTTCTAAATGAACAGCATCTCTTATGATCTGATGCTATTCTGCAGGTGTGCAGAAGAGACAGTCTACTCTAAGTAGTTACTACTTCTGGGTAACCATAAAAATAGTTGCCTTCTCAGTTCAGTTCAGTTCGTCACTCAGTCGTGTCTGACTCTTTGCAACCCCATGAACTGCAGCACGCCAGGATTCCCTGTGCATCACCAACTCCCGGAGTTTACTCAAACTCATGTCCATTGAGTTGGTGATGCCATCCAACCATCTCATCCTCTGTTGCCCCCTTCTCCTCCTGCCTTCAATCTTTCCCAGCATCAGGGTCTTTTCAAATGAGTCAGCTCTTCACATCAGGTGGCCGAAGTATTGTAGTTTCAGCTTCAACACCAGTCCTTCCAATGAATATTGAGGACTGATTTCCTTTAGGATGGACTGATTGGATCTCCTTGAAGTCCAAGAGACTCTCAAGGATCTTCTTCAACACCACAGTTCAAAAGCATCAGTTCTTTGGAGCTCAGCTTTATTTATAGTCCAACTCTCATATCCATACATGACTACTGGAAAAACCATAGCCTTGACTAGATGGAACTTTGTTGGCAAAGTAATGTCTCTGCTTTTTAATATGCTGCCTAGGTTGGTCATAGCTTTTCTTCCAAGGAGTAAGCATCTTTTAATTTCATGGCTTCAGTCACCATCTGCAGTGATTTTGGACCTCCCCAAAATAGTCTCTCACTGTTTCCATTGTTTTCCCATCTATTTGCCAAGAAGTGATGGGATTGAATGACACGATCTTAGCTTCTGAATGTTGAGTTTTAAGGCAATTTTTTCACCCTCCTCTTTTGCTTTCATGAAGAGTTTCTTTAGTTCTTCACTTTCTGCCATAAGGGTGGTGTCATTTGCATATCTGAGGTTATTAATATTTCTCCCTGCAATCTTGATTCCAACTTGTGCTTCATCCAGACCAGCATTTCACATGATGTACTCTGCATAGAAGTTAGGTAAGGTGACAATATACAGCCTTGACATACTCCTTTTCCTATTTGGAACCAGTCTGTTGTTCCATGTCTAGTTCTAACTGTTGCTTCCTGACCTGCATATAGGTTTCTCAGGTAGCAGGTCAGGTGGTCTGGTATTCCCATCTCTTGAAAAATTTTCCACAGTTGCTTTCTAGGCTCAGAATTTTCTAGAGCTGTAAACATGTAGGGCCAGAACATCTATCTGATTTAGAATAAACATTAGAACTCAGATGAACAGGATATATCTATGTCTTTTCTTTTTCTTTGTCTATATGTTTTCAACAATTTTCCCTCATGATGTAAAATCCAGATGTGTAAAGGCTATATGGTTAGCTACTCTTGTTCCATCAATATTGGTAATGACCCCCAAATGAGTCAGGTGCTCTGTGTGTGTGTTTCAGATACTCAATTGTGTCCAGTGCTTTGCAATCCCGTGGACTAGAGTCAGCCTTTGACTGTGTGGATCTCAATAAACTGTGGAAAATTCTGAAAGAGATGGGAATACCAGACCACGTGACCTGCCTCTTGAGAAACCTGTATGCAGGTCAGGAAGCAACAGTTAGAACTGGACATGGAACAATACACTGGTTCCAAATAGGAAAAGGAGTACATCAAGGCTGTATATTGTCACCCTGCTTATTTAAGTTGTATGCAGAATATATCATGAGAAATGTTGGGCTGGAAGAAGCACAAGCTGGAATCAAGATTGATGGGAGAAATATCAATAACCTCAGATATGCAGATGACACCACCCTTATGGCAGAAAGTGAAGAACTAAAGAGACTCTTGATGAAAGTGAAAGAGGAGAGTGAAAAAGTTGGCTTAAAGCTCAACATTCAGAAAATGAAGATCATGGCATCCGGTCCCATCACTTCATGGCAAATAGATGGGGAAACAATGGAAACAGTGAGAGACTATTTTTTTGGGCTCCAAAATCACTGTAGATGGTGACTGCAGCCATGCAATTAAGATGTTTGCTCCTTGGAAGGAAAGTTATGACCAACCTAGGCAGCATAGTAAAAAGCAGAGACATTACTTTGTCAACAAAGGTCCATCTAGTCAAGGCTATGGTTTTTCCAGTAGTCATGTATGGATGTGAGAGTTGGACTATAAAGAAAGCTGAGTGCAGAAGAATTGGTGCTTTTGAACTGTGGTGCTGGAGAAGACTCTTGAGAGTCCCTTGGACTGCAAGGAGATCCAACCAGTCCATCCTAAAGGAGATCAGTCCTGGGTGTTCATTGGAAGGACTGATGCTGAAGCTGAACCTCCAATACTTTGGCCACCTGATGTGAAGAGCTGACTCATTGGAAAGACCCTGATGCTGGCAAAGATTGAGGGCAGGAGGAGAAGGGGACGACAGAGGATGAGATGATTGGATGGCGTCACTGACTGAATGGAGATGAGTTTGAGTAAACTCCGGGAGTTGGTGATGGACAAGGATGCCTGGCTTTCTGCAGTCCATAGGGTTGCGAAGAATCAGCCATGACTGGGCAATTGAACTGAAATGAACTGGACTATAGTCTGCCAGGAGCCTCTGTCCATGGAATTCTCCTGGCAAGAATACTGGAGTGGGTAGCCATTCTCTTCTCCAGGGGATCTTCCCGACTCAGGTATTGAACCCATGCCTCCTGTATTGCAAGTGTATTCTTTACTGTCTGAGCCAGTGGGGAAGCCCGAGTCATGTGCTATTTGCAGGCTATCATCGGCCCTATTCTTAGTTAATAGTGCTTTAAGTTTGATGCAATATAATTATTTACTTTTAGTGGAATTTAACCTGAATATCTCAAAATACTATCATTAAATGTATTCAGCTTTGATTATAATTACAAACTTGTACAACAAATCTCATGAAATTTATAGTTGGTAGCAGTCAAAGAACTAGCAAGGAGACACCTGTAACTAGCTAGTCTGTTAAAAAAAAATCCTCAGTTATAATAAAAATTAGCAAAAATGGGTATGATTAATTGATCATTCTGATTTGCCAGGCACACATCTAAGCCCTTTGTGTGTAAGAGCTTCCTTACAGAAACCATACGAAGTTGGGACCCACATGGTGCAGATGTGGAAATAGAGGTACAAAAAGTTTAGCAACATTTCTTGGAGAGACACAGCAAAACATCCCTTCAAGAAAGGAAGGAATTAACAAATACTTTATTGGGCTTCATTTGGCCTATGGGTCTCGTGTTGTACGTTTACTGTTCCAGACGATGTGAAGAGTCTAAGATCCACAGAGGAGAAGACAGTTGTAAAGACTTGGACATTCATTTTGGTCCATTTTGCATTATAGCATTTGCTCCCTTTTATCTGAAGGGCTTTGGGACTTTACTTTTTACAGAAGGTGGCAGGTATTTTGCAGCTATCTGGAAGCAGTCTACAAATAGCAACCAAGGGGCTCCATTGGCTATTTCATTCATCTGTTAGTAGGAACATTTTTCCATTATTCTCAAAAAATAATTAATTATGGATTTACTTGTGACTGATTCAGGAATGCAGCTGGATATTACAATAAAAAGTTCTACTCCTATGACCCTCTATTAACCTAATAAGCACAGTATCATCCTAGTTATACGTTAGAACCCAAACTTCACAAAATAGAGACTAGCATGGAAAATAAGACAAAATTTCTAAATGTGCAACCACCTTTTATTAACCTGGGGCTCTGTGATACTAAGCTACTTTCTCTCTGAGCAAATGACAAGTTAATTCAGAAAAAAGGAAAAAAAAATCCAAAAGATTTCCTCATGACAATTTTCAGTTTTGTTGAAAAAGCCAAGTTAACAGTAGCAAATATTTTTGATGCAAATGGTAGAAATTGGTTCAAGTTACTCTAAGCCAAAAGGAAAAATTTGATATAATGACCTGGGAGCCATGGCAGGAATGCACATGTGACTCAAAAAGGACTAAGGGAGGAAAAAAAAAAGGACTAAGAAGGCCAAAGGAAGCCCAGAAAGCAAGCTTCCTTTATATTTTGCTTCCATTTCTTTCTGCAAATTCTTATCATTTCTCTTACTCTCTCTGTCTTTTCTTTGGTCTGTCTTTGCAAATTGGCCGTCTCTGCTACTAACATTCATACGATAATGGCTATGCCCCAGTTCTCAAGTTTATGTAATTTTCATATAAGTGAACCCAAACCCATATTGAGATTTCACTCTCTCAGTCACAGAGCTCTGATTGGCTCAGTTTGGCTCTGATGCTCAACCACTGCCAATCAAGTGAGTCCTGAGCATGCTAACACGTGGCTTAGAGAACCAGAGTGGAGAGCTGTTCTCAGGAAAAAAGGACTTGTATGCAGGACATACATCACAGAGGTCTCTTCTATTACCATGTCAACTAGGTCTTTGTGTGAACCAGCCTTTAGAAATTCAAGGGCTATGTAGAATTCAAAGGCAGTGTCTCTTCTATCCAGCCAGGCGCATTTTTAGACTACATCATTGAGTATGTAATTAGGTCAATAAATTTGAAAATCAGCCTGAGTAAATAAAAATGTTAATTTGAGTTTGCAGTTAAACAGAAAATATAACGGATCTCAAAGCTAAGAGGAAGTGCTTTGGAGTCTTATTGACACCACACCCTTAATTTGTGTGGATAATTGAAACGTATCCAAGCTTTAGTCTTGCTGGTGCTGTTTAAGATTTAGCTGAAATTAGACAACCACTTTTTTTTTTTTTTTCCCCATAATGGATAGTCAGATCCTTGGAGACTGTAGGATTTTCAAATGCCTGCATATAATTACATAAATCAATCTAAGGGATGCTATTGTAGAAAGAGGAAATTTTGATCTTGTTTCTGATGTATCTATTGTATTCTTCTAAGACATGAAAGAGACTTGAGCAATCGTCCAGTTAGATCATCTCCCTTTACAGATGAAAAATGAAGCACAGAAAAGGAAGTTGACTCGTCTATTATCTAATGACATTCCTGTGGCATATCCAGGATTCAGATCCTAGATTCCAGTCTTTCTATTATGTTATGGTGTTAATAACAGGACTCAAAAAACATATGACCTACTGCTAGGGTGTTATATTTTCACTAGTTTCTAAATTAAGTTTTTGCAACATTTGGACTTAGTCCATCTAATTTTTTTCATACATTGAATGTAAATGCTCTGGAGAATTTTCTGGCTAATTCAACTAACCTATAGATGTTCAAGCTGGTTTTAGAAAAGCAGAGGAACCAGAAATCAATTTTCCAACATCCGCTGGATCATGGAAAAAGCAAGAGAGTTCCAGAAAAACATCTATTTCTGCTTTATTGACTATGCCAAAGCCTTTGACTGTGTGGATCACAATAAACTGTGGAAAATTCTAAGAGAGATGGGAATACCAGACCACCTGACCTGCCTCTTGAGAAACCTATATGCAGGTCAGGAAGCAACAGTTAGAACTGGACATGGAACAACAGACTGGTTCCAAATAGGAAAAGGAGTACGTCAAGGCTGTATATTGTCACCCTGCTTATTTAACTTCTATGCAGAGTACATCATGAGAAATGCTGGACTGGAAGCAACACAAGCTGGAATCAAGATTGGCGGGAGAAATATCAATAACCTCAGATATGCAGATGACACCACCCTTATGGCAGAGAGTGAAGAGGAACTCAAAAGCCTCTTGATGAAAGTGAAAGAGGAGAGTGAAAAAGTTGGCTTAAAGCTCAACATTCAGAAAACAAAGATCATGGCATCTGGTCCCATCACTTCATGGCAAGTGGATTGCAAGCAAGGTGGGGTGGAAGTGGGCAGTGCCTTCATGGTGAAGTTGGGTGAAGTATTTGGCTACCAATCAGACAGTGACGTTTCTACAGACAGCATTTCATGACCCAAAGTATTTTTATTCTACTTTCTCGTGTGGTTGGTAGTGTGTGTGTGTAGAATTCTATGTGGAAAGTCATTCATTTGAATTTTGAAGACATTGTTTCTTTGTTTTCTAGGTTCAAACATTTCTGTGAAGAAGACCAACATTAATATGATTCACAGTTGTTACAGTTTGTTTTAAATATACCATCTTGCTATTAGTTTTGTATTTGTATCATATATATTTTGTTCCCTTTTCCTAGTCTTCTGCCATTTTTCAGATTAATTTAGTGTTTTAAAAATTCCTTTTATCTGTTTATTACCTATGTCCATTTTTTGTGTAATGCTTTAGAGTTTATGGGCTTCCTTGGTGGCTCAGCTGGTAAGGAATCTGCCTGCAATGCAGGAGATCTGGGTTCAATCCCTGGATTGGGAAGATCTCCTGCAGAAGGGAATGGCTACCTGCTCCGTTATTCTGGCCTGGAGTATATAGTCCATGCGGTCTGCAAAGAGTCAGATATGACTGAGCAGCTTTCACCTTCACTTTGGAGGTTATAGTATACATCTTTAACTTTTCATAGACTACTTTCAAGTAACATTAAATCACTTTACAAATAGTATAAACATTTTGCATTAATATAATTGTATTTCTCTTCTCTTGGCCTTCGTGCTATTTTTGCTATTTATTTCACCTCTCTTTAAATTATACATCTCATATTACATTTTAATTTTTGTTTTAAACAGTCTTCTGGTGATAAACCTTATATCTTTTGTGAGTCTTAAAAAATCTCTACATTCGCTTCTGAAAGGTACTTTCTCTAGGATTGGAATTCTAAATTGGCAGATTTGTTGCTGTTGTTTCTGTGTTTAAAAATGCTCCAGTGTACTCTGGCTTCCATTGTTCCTGAAAAGAAGTCTTTTGTTATTCTTATCTATATTCCTTTGTATGTAACGTGTCTTTTTCCCGATCGGCTGCTTTTATGGTTTTCTCTTTACCACTGTTTCCAGCATTTTGGTTATGATATACTTTGGCCTATTTTTCTTTATGTTTCTTGCACTTTGGGTTCATTAAGCTCCTTGAATCTGTGGGTTTACTATGATATCACATTTGGAAAAAATGTTGGCCATTTTTCTCCTTCAAATATTTTTTTCTCTTTATCCCTCTCTCGCTTCCATTCAGAGACTTCAATTGCATATTATTAGTGCTCTTCAAGTTGTCCCACACTTACTTTTCTTCTTTAATCTTTCTTTTTTTGTACTTTATTTGAATAATTTCTATTGTTATATCTTCAGTTTCAATAATATTTTATTTTTCAGTGTGTAATTTATTAAACTCATACTGTATGTTTTTAATCTCAGACATTGTAATTTTCATTTCTGGAAGATCAGTTGGGTGTCTGAGAAATGTCTTCCATTTCTCCACTTGGTCTGTCTTACTCTTGAACATGAGGAATATAGTAATAATTACCATTTAATGTCATTGTCCACTAATTTTTAATATCTTTGTCTTTTTGGGGTCTGTTTCTACTGATTAGTTTTTCTCCTTAGTATGAATTTTGCTTCTTTGCATGCCTGGTGATATTTGATTGATTACCAGACATTGTAGAATTGTTGGATGTTTTTATATTCTAGTAAATATTCTTTAGCTTTGTTCTGGGAAGCAGATTAACTACTTATAAGCAATAATTTCTTCATTTTGAGGCTTGCTTTTAAGCTTTCTGAAGCAGGGTTGGAGCAGCCCTTGATCTGGGACTAATCTTTCCCCAGGACTGAGATGACTTCTTTCTTAATGTTCTACCTAGTTGGCCATGAATTACAAAGCTTTCCACTCTGGCTGGTGAATACAAAAATTATTCTTGGATGTGTGAATCCACTAATTGTCATCTCTGCTCCTTTGGGTTTTTCTTTCCATGGTCTCATGTGGTTTCCCCACATGCATGTCCTGGTTAAAACTCAGCTGAAAATTTGGATGGGGTCTTTTGAACAATTAATCTGTCTGTGTAGATGCTGTCTCTCATAATTTGCGTTACAAACTCTAGGCACTTTTATCTCCTTGGATACATAGTTCTGTCTCCTCAATTCAGAAAGATGCCTGAGCTGAACCTGGGTTTCACCTCCCTGTACTACTCCCTGGAAATATCTGTAGATAGCAAACTGGGACAACTGGGCTTACTCTGCTGTTTTTAAGGGAATCTCTGCCCTGTATTGCCTAAATACCCAGTGCCCGAAAGCCTGAAAAGCATTGCTTCTCTCTTTCCCTCTCTCACATAAGCACACACACATATATATATATATATATTTGCCCATTTGAAAAGTTGTTTAGTGGAAGAGTAAGTCCGGATGTGTGAAATTCCATCTTTATTGGAGGTGGAATCCTATTATTCTACTTTTGTGATAAAACTTAAGTTTCTTGCCTATAAACTACTTAGTTTTACTTTGGAATGCTCACATAGGCCTCTCTAGGTGGCAGCATTAGGCACTATGCCATCACTCTCAGCTTTGTAAAAATCACTACAAGGGTCTTTATTTTTAGCATCTGTAAAGTAGTTCAATTCCTACCTTAACAGATATTTATTGGGAGTTAGGTGCCTGATGCTTGGGATGTAGAAGTGTAGCAGACACATGAGGTCTTTTCCTTCAAGGAGAAAACATTAAATAAATAAACATAATACAATAGTATCCTATCACTACTTCCTTACCCTGCTTTATTTTTCTTTATAATACTCTTTGCCACCTGATATATGATATGTGTATTTTAAAATTCTTGGTTTTACTCCAATAAGGCTATAAGTTCCATGAGAACAGGAACCTTGTGGTTTTCTTTTTAACAGCTATGTTACCAAAGCCTAGAAGAATGTCTGGAGTACAGTTCTGTGCTGTGCTTAGTCTCTCAATCATGTCCAACCCTTTGTGACCCCATAGACTAGCCTGCCAGGCTCCTCTGTCCATGGGGATTCTCCAGGCAAGAATACTGGAGTGGGTTGCCATGCCCTCCTCCAGGGGATCTTCCCAACTTAGGGATTGAACCCAGGTCTCCCACATTGCACGCGGATTCTTTACCATTTGAGCCACTTGTTTATCAGATAAATGAGTGTTGAATGAAAGAAATGAAAGAATTGCAAAGAGGAAGGCAATAGTATAATGAATTTTACAACCTGGAATACCTCTCAGGATGCAGTCATAGGGACCACTTGCATCAGAAACATTTCAGGTGATCATTTAATATGCAGATTTTGATCCCCTCCTCAGATCCACTGCTGTTGAATTTCTCAGCGTTGTTACTGTTGTTCATTCAGTCATGTCTGACTCTTGGCAACCCCAGGGACTGCAGCATTCCAGGCTTCTCTGTCCTTCATTATCTCCCAGAATTTGTTCAAACTCATGTCCATTGAGTCAGCGATGCCATCCAACCTCCTCTAACACCCCTTTCTCCCTTTGCCTTCAATCTTTCCCAGCACCAGTGTCTTTTCCACATCTTTGCATCAGGTGGCCAAAGTATTGGAGCTTCAGCATCAGCATCAGTCTTTCCCATGAATATTCAGGGTTGATTTCCTTTAGGATTGACTGGTTTGACCTTCTTGCGTCTTTTAACTTGATGGCTGCAGTCACCACCCACTGTCACTGTTTCCATTTTTTCCCCATCTATTTGCCATGAAGTGATGGGACTGGATGCCATGATCTTAGCTTTTTAAATGTTGAGTTTTAAACTAGCTTTTTCACTTTCCTCTTTCGCTTTCCTCTTCACATTCTGCCGTTATCATGGTATTATCTGAATATCTGAGGTTATTGACATTTCTCTTGGAAATCTTGATTCCAGTTTGTGATTATTCCAGCCTGGTATTTTGCATGATGTACTCTGCATATAAGTTAAACAAGCAAGGTGACAATATACACCCTTGACATACACCTTTCCCAATTTTGAACCAGTCCATTGTTCCATATCAAGTTCGAACTGTTGCTTCTTGACCTGCATACAGGTTTCTCAGGAGGCAGGTTAGGTGGTCTGGTATTCCCATCTTTTTAAGAATTTTTCACAGTTTGTTGTGATCCACACAGTCAAAGGTTTGGTGTAGCTGGTGAAGCAGAAGTAGATATTTTTTTTGGAATTATCTTGCTTTTTTGATGATCCAATGGATGTTGGCAATGTGATCTCTGGTTCCTCTGCCTTTTCTAAATCCAGCTTGTACACCTGGAAGCTCTCAGTTCACGTACTCTTGAAGCCTAGCTTGGAGGATTTTGAGCATAGCCTTCCTAGCATGTGAAATGAGTGCAACTGTGTGGCACTTTGCACATTCTTTTTTGCACACCCTGTGTAGAGAAAGAGCACATTAGCCAAGATGGTGTGGTCAGACTTTCTTGCCCAATGGCCTCTTGCTCTTGCCTGATGTTTTGTAAATAATGATTATGTTACAGCTGAGATCACTTGTAGCCCTGTACATAAGCTTCATGAGGGACTTGCTTGGTCACAGGTTGTGTGCAGTTTTGTTGTGCTATGTTATGTCTGTTACTACGGCTGCTGTGCCAGCCTGAGAGAATAAATGTGTCCACAGTTCCTTGCATTTTCTTCTAGCCTCTTAGCTCACAGCTTGCCTACCCTGGGTTCAGTGAACAGTGTGGACAGTGAGATACAGCCAGACAATTGGCACTGTGAACAGGATCAGCAATACAATTGGCGCAGTCAGTGGGATGAACAGCAGTGCGCCCTGAATTTGGAGAAATGTTTTGAGGTATAGCAAAGGTTGAAGAGAAAGCTGTCATGTAAATGAAACACCACATAACGTTTGTGTGTGCCTGCAATCTTCAGGTGGGAAGGAGCTATTTCAAGAAGCATTCTTAGCAGGGGAGTGACATGAGTTTTGGTCTATGTTTTTGAAAAGATCACTCTGGCTCTAGTAATGTAGTTTGGTTTCCCACAAAAGTTGTCCTACCTTAGAGCTGAGGTCCCATATGTAGAGAAGAGCTCACATGCTTTGCAATCAAATGGGCTGGATACAGTGTCCTTTTAGCTGTGTGACAGAGAAAAAGTTTATAACTCTCTTTCCTTACTTTTGTCATGAGCAAAATGGGGATAATAGTACTTTTCACATTGGGTTTTCTGAAGAACTGACTGGTTCAACTGATACAAAATACCTGGTGTGTAACAGTCACGAGAATAATGTTGGTTTCTTGTAACCCTTATTCTCAAGGTCCTTTTGCCCTTTGAAGGAAAAGCAGGGAAGTACAATAAACACTGCTATCTCCAGGACTCTTGTTGATAAGCTGTGAAATCTGTCTCAGATTTGAGACATCTTGTCCAGTGTTGGGGAGATCCTGGGTAGATACAGACTCCTAGAGGCAACATCAGGAAAAGGAGAAGAAAGTAGTGTGACCAGTTCTTGTTGGAAAAAACATGAATAATTTATGCTCAGAAAGCCTGTCATTAGGGACTTAGACTGGAGGCCAAATGTTTAACAAGATCTTTGTCAAAGACCAGCACAAATTACTTTAGTTCCAGTAATGAAGTTGCCCAAGTATTTCATTAGATTTCTCTCTTCCCTGGTGATTTTTGCTCTTGATTGCAAAGGAATAAAAATGTCAAGAACATTTTGTACCTTGTTTTTCTTTCTCTTCCTTTCTTTCCTCCCTTCCTTCCTCCCTCCTTCCTTTGTTAACTTACATCTTAAACAGCCTCTAAGAGTTGGACTTGTTTTGTATTTTCTATTACTAGAAGTGAATGATATTTTAGCAGAGATCTGTGTTCCCAAGCCAACCTCATGTTCCTCCCTCTCACACATCTTCTGCGGTGTACAATCATCTCCCATTTAGTCACTTGTTAAGTTTTACATTGTCTGAGTATAACCTCTTTCCTGTTTGAGACTGTCCTTAATGTTCATTGTAACCAACTTTTCAGCTGGCTTTGACCACCTGATGCAAAGAACTGACTCATTGGAAAAGACCCTGGTGCTGGAAAAGATTGAGAGCAGGAGGAGAAGGGGGTGAGAGAGGATGAGATGTTTGGATGGCGTCACCGACTCAGTGGACATGAATTTGAGCAAGTTCCAGGAGATAGTGAAGGACAGGAAAACCTGGTGTGCTGCAGTCCATGGAGTGGCAAAGAGTCAGACATGGCTGACCAACTGAACAACAGCAGTTTGAAAATGCTAAGTTTGGGAGAAATCCAACAGTATAAATCCAATAAGTAACTGATTTTATAAGTTTGGCGTTTTGAGGAGAGCTCAAAGCTGTGATTACAAATTACAGCTCCATCGATATGTAGATGATAATGTCAGTTGTAGTATCAACTAAGTTTTAAAAAAATCAGGGCCTTCAATACTGTGAATCAAGTTTGTTTCTCATTCATGTAATGGTTCAGAGGAGGTGAGCTGTCTGGATGAGGTAGACAGCTCCAGTCCACAAGGGCATTTAAAGATCCAGTTTGCATTTATCTTATTGATTCATCATCCCTTTGAATATTATTTTTTCTTTGTATGGTTCACATTCGCTTCCTACACCAGGACCACATTCCATCATCTGGAAAAAGGAGAAAAGATAGCATATTCTTTTTAAGAAACTGACCCAGAACTTTTTATATATTGCTTAGCTGCAAGAGAGGCTATAGCATACAGTTTCCAACCTGGCCACATGGTGAGGTATCAATTCCACTAATGAAAGAAAAGGAAAATAGATACCAGAAGACTATATATATATATATTTTTTTTTTTTTCTACCACACAGACAATATATGAGGTCAAGGGAATGGCTATACAGGGCTTATCAACATTGCTACAGTTAACATTTTGGGCAGATAATCCTTTGTTGTGAGAGGCTGTGTACTATAGGATTATGTATCAGTGTTTAGCAGTATTGCCATACTTTGCCTTCTAGATGTCGGTGATATTCTCCCAGATATAACAATCAAAAATGTCTTGCGTACTTGACAGACATCCATTAATGGGCCAAATTAGTTTAGAACCACTGGCTTAAATAGCAAGAGAGGATAGAGAAAGAAGATGAGTGAGGCAGCCAGAGTTGGAGGAGTATCATTATTTAAGGATTGGTAGAGGAGGTAAGTGAGTGAACAGACAGGCAAGGAGTAGTCAATGGATATAATAAAAATCAGGACTGCAGAGTGTCATGAAAGGGAGTTCAAGTGTGGTAGGAATGGTTGACTATTGCAATGATACCCTGAAATCAACTGAGATGAGAATAAAATGTGTTCATTGGATTTGGCAATATGGAGATTACTGGTAACCTAGACAAGAATATTTTGTTGTTTAGTTGTGGAAATGAAATTCGAAGTACAGTGAGTAAAGAGTAAGTCAAAAATAAATGAACACAATATTTGTAGACAACCCTTAAGCAAATGAAATAGTACAGGAAAATGGAGTAGCAGCTGGACGGTTATGAGTTCAAGGGAGTGATTTTCTAAAAATGGAGATGCGAGAGCTTATTTTGTATGAACTGAACGGAATAATTCAATATAAAGAGAGTGACGTGATCTAGAACAGAGAGGAAATGACCATATGATGATCAAAGTCTTTGAGGGGATGAGACCCAGTGCCCTTACTGAGAGACTGACCTTTGGGATGAGAAAGGATATCAGGGTGGTAAACTGGCAGGAGATGAGGATGCAGTTATGTCTGTAGATTTTCTGATGGGAATATGAGGGAGTTCCCATAGGATGAGAACTGTCAGTGAAGCTGGATGTGGGCTCCTGGACTGAGAGTGATGGGGTCATAGAGGTGCTGCGGCATGTGGCTGGCAGGGAATGACTCAGGATAACATTTAAGGGCAGGTTGAGAGAGTACAGTGTTGAAAGAGGTCTCTGAGATTTGAGGTCGAGTGTCTAGAGAAAGATCAGTCTTCCTGCTGGGTGGTTACATTAGCAAGGGATGGGCTTGCTGAGAATTCTAAAGTGAAGTAGCCAACTGTGTATTCAGAGAATCTGTCCAAAAAACCTACCCTGGAGTCACTTCCCTCCCCAGTGGGTGAAAGCAACTCTGCTCCAATTTCTGGGAAGCTGTCTTGAAAGAAAAAGAAGGGCTGAAGTCTTATGCATTCCTCACACACCAAGATGAGAGCTTGTGAGAAGCTTGTATGGATTGCTTATCGGAAATTAGAATTGACCCTAGTGGATCATATAAAATAGGCGCTTTTTACACAGATCCTTGGCATTTACTAAAGGTGCGTTTAGGAGCTTCCCTGGCAGTCTAGCGGTTTAGACTCCATGCTTCCACAGCAGGGGGCATGGGTTTGATCCCTGGTTGGAGAACTAAGATCCCATATGCTGTGCAGCACACACAAAAAATAATGATTTGAATAACATAACATAATATAGAAGATTTAAAAGCACAATGAGGCTAGATATGCCTCATTCTGAAAGTCTGTTACTAATGATAACTAAATTTAATTGCAGCAGTGACTAAACTAATAAATCCAATAGAAGACTGATTTCCTGAAGGTTCACCAGTGGCTCAAGCCTAGAGCAAGAATCCTCAACCCTGTCTTGTGCAGTGTTCTGCTAGTTTTTCACAGGAAAGCATCAAGATTTGAATAGGTTAAATCATTTGCTTTAGTTATGATTGAGACCCAGGTCTACCTGACTGCAGTGGTTAAGCACTATGTTCTAAGATTTATTGTAGTCAAAAGATATTTATTGAGCATATTTGCAAGAAAGAGAAGTCTTAATCAGACATCATACATGCCCCTGAAGACTTTGTAGTTTACTAGGAAAATACTAATCCCCTATAATGTATGGTAGATGATCGACTCAGGAATGAGACCTTACCTTTTAGAAGACTCCCTGGTGGGTATAACAATGGAAGTGGGCCTTCGAAAGATTTATGTTGCTCTAATATAGACTGTGAAGAAAGCTGAGCACCGAAGAATTGATGCCTTTGAACTGTGGTGTTGGAGAAGACTCTTGAAAGTCCCTTGAACTGCAAGAGGATCCAACCAGTCCATTCTGAAGGAGATCAGCCCTGGGATTTCTTCGGAAGGAATGATGCTAAAGCTGAAACTCTAGTTCTTTGGCCACCACATGTTGACTCATTGGAAAAGACTCTGATGCTGGGAGGGATTGGGGCAGGAGGAGAAGGGGACGAGCGAGGATGAGATGGCTGGATGGCATCACTGACTCGATGGATGTGAGTCTGAGTGAACTCCGGGAGTTGGTGATGGACAGGGAGGCCTGGTGTGCTGCGATTCATAGGGTCGCAAAGAGTCGGACACGACTGAGTGACTGAACTGAACTGAACTGAACTGAATATAGACTGTCATTTGCTGTCTTTTTTCAGAAAACTATGGGGGAGGAATTGGCCTTAATTTCATCCCAGTACAGAAAGACAGAAGAAATGAAGGGTAAATCAGCTTACTCTGTGCTGAAAAGTTTTGTGTTAAATGTTGTCCCAGAGGTTTCTTAGGCTGTCTTCATTTGTTGTTTTCATTCTCTTTTTCTATATTCTGAAGCAGTGATTTCCGCCATTCTGTCCTCCAGTTCACTTATCTGCTCTTCTGCGTCAGTTACTCTGCTATTGATTCCTTCCAGTGTACTGTTAAGCTCTGTTCTTTCTTTAGTCCTTGTAGGTCTTGGGTAAACATTTCTTGCATCTTCTCAATCTTTCCCTCTATTCTTTTTCTGAGAGCCTGGATCATCTTCATTATCATTACTCTGAATTCTTTCTCTGGGAGGTTGCCCATCTCCACTTCATTTGATTATTTTTCTGGGGTTTTATCTTGTCCCTTCATCTGGAACAAAACCCTCTGCTTTTTCATCATGGTTAACTTTCTGTGATGCGGTTTTGGTTCTAGCTGCTGTGGGATTGTGGCCCTTCTTGCTTCTTCTGTCTGCCCTCTGGTGGATGAGGTAAGTTTCCTGATGGGAGGGACTGATGATGGGAACAACTGAGTCTTGCTGTGATGGGCAGGGCCATGCTCAGTAAAACCTCAATCCAATTCTCCGCTGATGGGTGGGGTTGTGCTCCCTCTCTGTTGGTTGCTTCCCCTGAGGTGGCCCAGCCTTGGGGTCTATGGGGCTGTATGGTGGCGTTGATAGAGACCTCCAGGACTGCCGCTCCCAAGGCTTCCGTGCCCATGGGGAGCCACTGCTGACCCACACCTCCCCAGGAAACCCTCCAACACCAGCAGGGAGGTCTGGTTCAGTATCCTGTGGTGCCATTACTCCTTTCCCTTGGGTCTTGGTGCACACAAGATTTTGTTTGTGTCCTCCAAGAGTGAAGTCTCTGTTCCCCTCAGGCCTGTAATCAAATCCTACCAGCCTTTACAGTCTGATTCCCTGGGGATTCCCAGTCCCTTTGCCAGATCCCCAGGCTGGGAAGCCTGGTGGGAGATCCAGAACCTTCACAAACAGTGGAAGAACTTTGACATTATTGTTCAGGTATGAGATTCGATTTTATTCTGCTTGCACCCCTCCTACCATCTTGTTGCAGCTTCTTCTTTGACTTTGAACATGGGGTGTCTTATTTTGGTGGGTTCCAGCATCTTCCTGTTGATGGCTGTTCAATAGTTAGTTGAGATTTTTATGGTCTCATAGGAGGAGATGAGTGCACTTCCTTTTACTCCACCATCTTGAACCCGAAGTGTTTGAAGATTTTTTTGATGATGGATATTTTGACTGATATAAGGTGATATATTATTGTAGTTTTGATTTGCATTTCTCTAATACTTAGTGATGTTAAGCATTTTTTTCATGTGCCTCCTGGCCATCTATGTGTCTTCTTAGGAGAAAGGTCTATTTGAGTCTTCTGTCCATTTTTTTTTTGGACTGGAATATATGTCTATATTTTAAATTGAGCTATATGAGCTGTTTGTAAATTTTGGAGAGTAACCCCTTGTTGATCACGTCATTTGCAAATATTTTCCCCAATTTTGTGGGTTTTCTTTTTGTGTTGTCTATGATTTCCTTTGCTGTGCAAAGCTTTTGAGTTTAATTAGACTCCATTTGTTTTTATTCCATTATTCTAGGAGACAGGTTGAAAAAGATTTTGCTGTGATTTGTGTCAAAAAGTGTTCAGCCTATGTTTTCCTCTTGGAGTTTTATAGTGTCCATTCTTACATTTATGTCCTTAGTCCATTTTGAGTTTATTTTTGTGTGTGGTATTAAAGAATGTTCTAACTTTACTCTTTTATATGTAGGTGACCAGTTTTCCCAGCACCATTTATTGAAGAGGCTGTCTTTTCTCCATTGTATAATTTTGCCTCTTTATCGTTGATTAACTGACCATAGGTCCATGGATTTATTTCTGGGCTTTCTAGTCTATTCTATTGATCCATATATTTGTTTTTGTTCTAGTACCATGCTGTTTTTATGTCTGTAGCTTTGTAGCATAGTCTGAAATCAGGACATCTGATTCTACCAGCTCCATTTCTCTTTCTCAGGATTGCTTTGGCTATTTGGAGTATTTTTTGTCTCATTACAAATTCCAAGATTTTTTTTTTTTTGGTTCTAATTTTATAAAAAATGTCATTGGTAATTTGATGGGGATTGCGTTGAATCTATAGATTGCCTTGGATGTTATAGTTGTCTTTGACAATATTAATTTTTCAATCCGAGAATATGGTATATCTTTCCATCTTTTTGTGACATCTTCGATTTCTTACAATTTATAGGTCTTTTGCCTAAGGAAAATGGATCTCTAAAAATGGATTGGTCTTTTGAAATGATGAAGACTGACTAGGCCAGGAGGTGATGAGAGGAGAGATGGAGCAAGAAGAGACAGCTAGAGGGGATGAGGCTGAAACCTCACAGAGTCAAGGAGTCTATGAAACATAAAGGGATCTCTGAATATGATTTGAAGTTGTGTGTGTTGTTCTAATATAAACTCTCCAGCTGCTTAGACATATGCACCTGATGAGATCTGCTGGTTTTTTTTTTTTAAATTGTTTTAAACCAAGGAAGGTGCCAAGTTCTTATCTGGGTGATTTGGGTATAGAGATAAATAGCAGGACAGGAACAAGATCAACAACCACATGGTTGTTGCTGAGAGGAAGCAGGATTTGAGAGCCTGGTTGAATTTTGAAGAATCTACCTCTTGAGAAATGCACAGAAAGTTGCAGGTAGACTTTGGGATTCTGTAAGGAGGGCATAAGAGAGTGGAGTTGAGGCAGTCTTCTCTAAAGTTTGAGGGCAGAAAGACTTCAGAGGACTCTGGGTGAAAATATTTCTCACACTGGTGAGGGAGGAATTAGCAAGCCCTTTAGACTATGGGGGAAGTTGGAAACGTGTGGGGGAAAGGAAATGAGAGGGAGACAGAAAGAACAGAAACAAAGGAGAGTGCAAGTGAGAGGGCCTTGCAGGGAGGCATGGGGGTGCCCTGGATCTCCCTGAGTGACAGCTAGGTGAGAAAGAGCCCCGGTCAGTCCTCGAGGGTGGAGAACAGCCCTGGCTCCTGGTGGAACATGGGGATCAGTAGAGCACACTCTGTTTGTGCCATTTGTGAGTTCTGAGGGAGAAGAAGGGCTGCTGGGCTCAGCTCAATGTCATGCTTTATCCTGCCTATCAGACGGTGGGCCACCAGGACTCTCCCAAGGAGACCTTGCAGGCACGGTGGCTGCTTCTGCCAAGCGGCCGACTTTTGACCACAAAACGGACTGAAGTCGGTTGTCCCTTCAACTGCATAGGCAGAAGGTGGCACCCTAGAAAAGGCACAGGCAAGTGGGGAACGTTTCAGCGTCAGCTGCAGCCCCTGGCTGCAGCTGCCTTTCCGTTCTCTAGGTCTGGGGCTAGCTAGGGCCATGTCGTCTCCTTGGCGAGCAGGGAGCTGGTGCTGCGGTAGACGGGGTGAGGGGAAATGGTGAGGGAGAGGGTGGAGACAGGCAGGAGGCAGAGGCCCCGCAGACAGCAAGGGACGAGAAGCAAAACAGGTTTCTTGGAAATGGAGCTGCTTGTAATAAAGAACAGCCTGATGTGATAAGAGCAACGTAATCCAAAACAGACAGCTCACATTTCCCTGGAAGTGAAGAGCCAAACAGCAACTGGATTTTGACTGTTACCAGATCACTGATTCAAACCAAGTCCTTCCCCAGGTCTTGGGTGTGGAATGGGGTGGGGGAATCTTTCTTCAAAGGCTCTCACTGACTCTATGGCAAAGAGGGCAAAGCCTCGGGAGCAACACCCTTTTACCTCTGCCTACCAACCAATATAGCCCTCTCAGCACTGCAGATAGAGGGATGCAAAGTCCTCTTCCTTCCAAATCCCCCTCCTCTGCCCCCACCCCACAGCTGCTTCACGAAGTTATTCAACTCAGAAAGGGTTGCCCACACCCTTGCTGTGTGGAGGGCTTGTCTGATTCTAAGAGGCAGAAAGTAAATGGAATCCAATCCACACAGCTCACAAAAAGAGGACTTCATCTGATAGCCCTTGTTCAAAGGAGTCAGTGGTGAGACTAGATATTGAATCAAACAGCTTTCCCCACCCCACCCCCTCCTAACCCTTTGTTTTGGCTGATCTCCTCCTAAGCAGGATCCCCAGAGCTTTCTCAGGCTTGTACCAAAACACAGTTTGATTTCTTGCACCATCCAAAAACTGCAGTTTCTGAAACCTTGGCAGGAGCGGTCTGTTTCTTTGGCAGTGAGACAAGGAAGGGGCAGGTCTCTGAAGAAAGTGGGACCTAAGAGCTCTGTGGACTTGGAGAAAGAAGCCCAGTGTTGTCCCAGAGTCTTCATTTATCCCTGAGAGTACCACAGAGGCAATTTCAAAGCAGAGAGAGCTATGGAAAGGCAAGGGAGGACATCTGATGCTTCAACTAAAATCTAGTTGGGAGATGAATAAGAAAGGGCAGTTATGTAACTTTCCCACATGTGAGCCTCATTCTAGCCTGGGCACGGGTCCCTCTGTGAGCTTCCCTCTCTTGATCCAAATGGGCTCTGGGTTTCTGAGTCCTGGATGCAACTTGGTGGAACATGATCTCTGCTTTTCTTGTAATTGTCGCAAAGCCCAGCACAGCAACATTGATTGAGTTCTGAGCGTGTGGGAGGCCCTAAGAGGAGCTAAGTGCTGTGGTGGCTGTTGAAAGAACTGAGGACATGACTTGTGGCCTGACAGGCGAGGAAGGACACATTGCCTGGTTTATAAATGGATTAGCTCAGACTTAACAAGATGTAGACATGACTTCAAATTAACAGTGAAAGCGTGGAACAAAGTAATCTGTTTATCTGACACATAAGAAATTATATACAGGATCCTGTACCTATTAAAATTTAAGCTCTCTTAGGTCAGGGATTTTGCTCTGTTTTATCTCCTGTTGCCTTAAACCAATGCCTAGAATAGTGCTTAAGCATCCTGCACTGCACATGTTAGAGACTCAATAAAATTCTGTGAAGTGCATCCATCCAATCCAGCACCAAAACTTGCATGTTAAGCACCTGTTAGAAATCTCTCCTTAATTCCTCATAAATTTTATTAATATCCTGAAAATAAGAGACAAAACAAATTTTGCTTGGTGATTCAGGTCTGAGTCCAACCTTGTGCTCACGCTTAGCCACTAAGTTGCATCTGACTCTTTGCCACCCCATGGACTGTAGCCCACCAGGCTCCTCTGTCCAAAGGATTTCCCAGGCAGGAATATTGAAATGGGTTGCCATTTGCTTCTCCAGGGTACCTTCCTGAGCCAGGAATTTAACCCATGATTCCTGCTTTGGCAGGCGGATTCTTTACTACTGAGCCACCTCTGAAGCCCAATTCCAGCCTAATTAGACCCTCATAAGAAGAGGTTGGTTTCATCAGGTATATGTATCTGTTTGCCCCTCTGATCAATAGCTTCTGACTATTTTGAGTTCTACTGTTGTGTTTGTATTGTTTTCCTCTACTCTCTTTCACAGGTAAATTGCGATTTTAATATTTTTTTAAAATTTATATTCTTTGGGCATCTACCTATAACTTCCTGAATTCTGATTTGCTGCTTTGAAACTGTGACTGAAACGTCTGTCCTAGTGGGAGAAAAAGCAGGCCCCGAAAGTCTGGGTTTGATGTCACCTCTGAACTTTGTGTGTGTAACTGACAGGTTCATTAACCCCTGTGGGGTTCTGTGTCCTCACTTTGAAAATAGGAATAAAAATATCACATGGTTATTGGGAGAACTCAGGCACCATTCTCCCTACTCTAGTCACATCCACCCTCTCCTTGGCTCTTCCTTCTTAGAATCAACTTCTTTGTTTAAATATCACATGCACATACACACACACACACACACACACGCAGCTGAATCAATTTTTGTACACCTAAAACTAATACAACACTGTAAAACCTATACTTAGATTAAAAAAATAGATGAATTTAAAATCTCAGTTACAAAACCCAATCTGCAACACACCTAGGGCGTCTTGCCACCAGCACCACAGCCCTGGGTGGGGGGAGAGGCTGTGCCCTTCTCTCCCCCCACGGTTACCTTTGGGCGCCTCACCACCGGGTCAGCGGGCAGAGGGCGGGTGGGGGGATTGGGTCGGTCTGCCAGCTCAGCCTGAACAGAGAGAGGGGCAGTGGCTATGAGAGCACAGCCAGGGGCAGTGGACATGCGATGGGTCTCCCCAAGGAGAGTCCTGTGAATGAGATAAGAATGGTCAATCCTAATGCAAGATGATACCTGAACCATAAAGAAATGATGTTTAAGCTGAGGTCCAAAGGGAAAGAAGGAGTTAACTAGGCAGATGGGCTGGAATTGGAAGAGCTTTGCACGCAGAGGAAATAGCATGTGGGGCGGGCCTGCCTTGGAAAGCAGTGTGATACAATTGAAGAAATAAAGGAAAGTTCACGGTATAGGCTGTTCATCTTATGGTTACAAGATTGGAACAAGCGATGCCTGTGTACGTCAGAGGAAGCAGAGTCTTGGGGAAAGAAATGAACTGACGTGGGTCAGCAGATTTCAAATCAGATCATACCAGGGTGGGCACACCCGTGAAGCAGTGGCATTATTTATTTCTTTCCTTTTCTTTCATTCCACCTAAAGATTACTCACTAGAAGATTATATCTTCTCATCTCTCTGCTTAAAAGTCTGTCAATGTCTTTTCATTGCTCTTTGGATGAAGATGAAACCCCTTAAAATTCCTCCCACCGCTGGGTGGTGTGACTCCTTCTTGCACTCCGGCTGTCTTATTTATCTGCTCCTCCTGCTCTATACGCCCAACTCCCCTCCAGGCTGAGTTTTTCCACTCCTCATGCTCCTTTCTACCTTTTTCTGCCTAAACAACTATCCTTTCTCTCCTAACCTTGCTTTTGTATTCAAAACTATTTTTTTCAGCACCTACAATGTGCCCATTCCAGTATTCTTGCCTAAAGAATTCCATGGACAGAAGAGCCTGGTGGACCATCATCCATGATGTCGCAAAGAGTTGGACACAACTCAGTGACTAACACTTTCACACTATATGTGTCAGGCACTGTTTAAGCATCGGAGTTACCACTAAAATTCAAGACATGTATAGGGGGTTGGGGCTGGGGAGGCAAGCAAACAGAAGAGACCAAGAAGAAATTATGCTAACCAGATTAACATACTGAACGTGAACGTGAAAGTGAAAGTGAAGTCGCTCAGTCGTGTCCGACTCTGCGACCCCATGGACTGTAGCCTACCAGGCTCCTCTGTCCATGGGATTTTCCAGGCAGTAGTACTGGAGTGGATTGCCGTTTTCTTCTCCAAGGGATCTTCCCAACCCAGGGATCATACTAGATTATGTTAACCAGATTATGCTAACAGCAATGCAGAGAATGAAAGTCAAGGGACCAAATGGAGAGAAATGGGGTATACTTTAGATCAGGGGGTCAAAGAAGATCTGTGTAAGTGAAAGTGTTAGTCACTCAGTCGTGTCCGACTCTTTGGGACTCCATGGACTGTAAACCCTCCAGGCTTCTCTATCCATGGAATTCTCCAGGTAAGAATACTGGAGTGGGTAGTCATTCCCTTTTCCAGGGGAACTTTCCAAGGATTGAACCTGAGTCTCCCTGCATTGACACACATAGCTCAGCTGGTAAAGAATCCACCTGCAATGCAGGAGACCTGGGTTCGATCCCTGGGTTGGGAAGATCCCCTGGTGAGGGAAAGGCTACTCACTCCAGTATTCTGTTCTGGAGAATTCCATAAATACAGTATATGGGGTTGCAAAGAATTGGGCACGACTGAATTATTTTCACTTTGACTTCACTCCCTGCATTGAAGACAGATTCTTTACCATCTGAGCCACCAGGGAAGCCATATATACATATATATATATATATATATATATATATATTCATATATGAAACTGAAAGTCGTTCAGTCATGACTCTTTGCGACCCCATGGACGATATAGTCCATGGAATTCTCCAGGCCAGTATGCTGGAGCAGGTAGTTGTTCCCTTCTCCAGGGGATCTTCCCAACCCAGGGATCAAACCCAAGTCTCCTACATTGCAGATGGATTCTTCACTGTCTCAGCCACCAGGGAAGTCCAAGAATACTGGAGTGGGTAGCCTACCCCTTCTCCAGCAGATCTTCCTGACCTAGGAATTGAATCAGGATTTCCTGTACTGCAGTTGGATTCTTTACCAGCCGAGCTACTAGGGAAGCCCTATATATGTGTGTGTGTGTGTGTGTGTGTGTGTGTGTGTGTGTATATA
This sequence comes from Ovis canadensis, assembly GCF_042477335.2. Taxonomy (NCBI): domain Eukaryota; kingdom Metazoa; phylum Chordata; class Mammalia; order Artiodactyla; family Bovidae; genus Ovis; species Ovis canadensis. The sequence continues at coordinate 14,296,802 of NC_091255.1, forward strand.
TATATAGAAATATATATTTCCTTATATGGGGTATAGTTGCTTTACAACAAATATTGTGCTAGTTTCTGCTGCACAGTGAAGTGAATCAGCTACATCTATACATACATCCCCCCTCTCTTGGAGCTCCTGCCCCCATCACGCCCATCTAGGTCATTACAGAGCACTGAGCTGAGCTTCCTGTGCCTTATAACAGGTTGCCACTAGCTATGTGTTTCACACATAGTAATATATATATGTCAATCCCATACTCCCAATTCATCCCAGCCCCTTCCCGAGTACTGTGTCCATGATCCATTCTCTACATCTGCATCTCTATTCCTGACCTGCAAATAGGTTCATCTGTGCCATTTTTCTAGATTCCACATATATATATTAATATAATATATTTGTTTTGCTTCCCTCTGCATGACAGTCTCTAAGTGCATCTGTGTCTCTACAATAAAGGCATGGTATTAAGATGAAATTTGATTGCTAAAAGGAGCCAGGCAGCTCAAAGTCCATAATTTGGGAATAAGCATGGAGTGTCTGAAGGTCTGAAAGAAGTGTGTGACTGAAGGAGGGTTAAGGATGAGGCTGGGGGAAGGAGGGGAAGCAGTAATGGATGAGGTCAGAAGATGCCAATGAAAGGTCCCATAGGGCTGTGGCAGGCAGTGGGCAGAAGTTTGGATTTTATTCAATTGCCATCAGAGGAATCGTAGAAGACTGATATGATATGATATTCTCTTAGACGTTTCACTGCGGTTGCTGTGTGGGGAATGGGCTGTAGGGCCTAGAATGAAATAGCTCTGGATAGGCAGGATAGTGGTGCCGTAGCCCTGGGTAATGATGGGAAAAAGGTGAAAAAATGGTGTATTTGGCATATTATGAGAACAGAACTGGAAATGTTAACCGATAACTGCCTTTGGGGAGGAGAGATGAGGGGAAGAGAATTAGGGATAAATTCTAAACTTTTAATTGCATCAGTTGGATAAGTGTTTGTACCACTTATGAAAATAGAAAAGGCTGGGGGAGATGAGGATGGTTGTGGAGAGGGACTGAGAACTCCGTTTTGCATATAGCCTGAGAAGGCTATATGCCAGCCAGGGAGAGGACGGACATGTACGCAGGATGTTTAGAGACGGGAGGGGTGTGTGGAAAGAGAGAGAAGGGGATCTGACTGCATAATCCTTGACCATCATGCACATTTTCATTCAGTACCTCCCTCCTCATCCCTGTTGGAATCCCTGAGGTCACAGCCATCAGATGCCTTTCCTTTGTAGCCCTCCAGACAACTGAAAGCTAAATTTACTTGAATGATGGTTGATAATGTGATGACTGTGTTATTATGGTAACTCTCTGAGGGTAGAGACTATGTCTATTTTGTTTGCCATCTTAAGAAAGATCACCCAAAATTTGGAAATAAGACATAAACATGATACCCAGAGAATTGTGTAATAAACCTGGTTATCACTTGACATACTGTTTAGCATTAATTAGCACCCAGGCTTTGTAAAACTGGCACTGAACTTGTAGAAAACTGATATAACACAAATGATTGTGTCCAGTAGACAGGATTATTACTACAAATGTTATAGTTTTACTATGCTGGAGGAAACTGTGGGCTTTGTATCCAACTTTATAGTCTTATTCCAGCATTCATTTTTTCTTTATTGTTTATTGTTTAATGTAAAATTTACCACTTAAGTCTATAGTTCAGTGGTATTAAGTAGATTCATAATATTGTATAACCATCACCATTATCCATCTTCAGAACATTAAAAAAACTGAAATTCTATCCCATTAAACAAGAACTCTCTACTTTCCCTTCCCCATAACTACTCTCAGCCACCACTGTACTTTTCTGTCCCTATGAATTTGATTATTTTAAGTACTTCACATAAGTAGAATAACACAGTATTTGTCTTTTTATGACTGGGTTTATTCACTTAGCATAATGTCCTCTAGGTTCATCCTTGTTGTACCATCTGTCAAAATTTCCTTCTTTTTAAGGCTGAATTATTTGCTGTTGTTCAGTCACGCAGTCATGTCTCTTTCTGACCCCATGAACTGCTTCCCTGTCCTTCAACATCTCCTGGAGCTTGCTCAAAAACTCATCTCCATTGAGTCGGTGATGCCATCAACCATCTCATCGTCTGTTGTCGCCTTCTGCCTTCCATCTTTCCCAGAATCAGTGTCTTTTCCAACGAGTCAGCTCTTTGCATCAGGTGGCCAAAGTATTGGACCTTCAACTTTAGCATCAGTTATTCCAATGGACTGTTCAGGGTTGATTTCCTTTAGGATTAACTGGTTTGATCTCCTTGCAGTCCAAGGGGACTCTCAAGAGTCTTCTAGAGCACCACAGTTCAAAAGCATCAATTCTTCAGCAGTCAGGCTTCTTTATGGTACAACTCTCACATCCATATATGGTGACTGGAAAAACCATAGCTTTGACTATATGGACCTTTGTTGGCAAAGTGATGTCTCTGCTTTTGAATATGCTGTCTAGGTTTGTCATAGCTTTTCTTCCAAGGAACAAGCACCTTTTAATTTCATGGCTGCAGTCACCATCCGCAGTGATTTTTGAGCCCAAGAAAATAAAGTCTGTCATTGTTTCCTTTGTTTCCCCATCTATTTTCCATGAAGTGATGGGACCAGATCCCTATTTTTTGAATTGGATCACATAAAGCTTATCTATTCATCTCTTGATGGACACTGGGTTTCTCCTCAGTTTTAGCTATTGTGAATAATACTGCTATGAACATGAGTGTACAAATATTTCTTTTGATTATATATCCAAAAGTGGAATTGCTGGAATACATGTATTTTTAAATTTAACTTCAGTTTATTCCAGGAATGTTTCATAATGAAACATGGTTTTCATTATTACAAGTATTCCACCTCCTTGGTTAAGTTAATTCCTAAGTATTTTATTATTTTTTGACGTTATTATAAATAGAATCACTTTCTTAATTTCAATTTCAGGTAGTTTGTTAGTGTGTAGAAACACAATTGACATTTGTTTGTTCATTGTGTATCCTGATACTTTTCTGATCTCATTTATCAGGCTTTATCTATGTTTATGTGTGGAATCTATAGGGCTTTCAATGCATAAAATTGTATCACCTGCAAATCAATAATTTTATTTTTTCTTTTTCAATGTGGATGTGTTTTATTTCTTTTTCTTGCCTAATTACTCAGGATAGAACTTTCAATACCCCGTTAAATAAAAGTGATAAGAGTCATCTTTGCCTTGGTTTCTGATCTTAGAGGAAAAGCTTTCAATCTTTCACCATTATGTATGATATTTGCAGAGTTTTTCACATATGGCTTTTATTATATTGAGATAGTATCCTTCTACTACTAGTTTTTGCGGTTTTTTTTTTTTTTGCCATGAGAGAGTTTTAAATTTTGTCAAATGCTTTTTCTACATCAACTGAGATAATTACGTAGTCCCCCCAACCTTCATTCAGTTAATGTGGTGTACTACATTAATTATTTTTTGAATATGGAACCATCCTTTCATTCCAGGAACAAATTCCATTTGGTCATGGTATATAATCCTTTCAATATACTGCTGAATTCAGTATTTTAGTATTTGTTGAGAATTTTTGCAATGATGTTCACGCGTATGTGCTGAGTTGCTTCAGTCATATCTGACTTTTTGTGACCCCATGGACTATAGCCTACCAGGCTCCTCTGTGCATGGAATTCTCCAGGCTAGGTTACTGGACTGGGTTGCCATGTCCTCCTCCAGGGGATCTTTCTAAACCAGCGATCGAACCTGCATCTTCTGCGGCTCCTCCACTGTAGGCAGATTCTTTACCACTGAGCCACAGGGAATCCCATTAATGTTCATAAAGGTCTGAAATTTTTTCCTGTAATGTCTGGTATCGAGTAATTCTGGCATCATAGAATAAGCTCGGAACTGTTACTTCCTCAACATTTCTTGGTAAAAGTTTGAGAAGGATTGGTATTAGTTCTTCTTTAAATATTTGGTTGAATTTAGCAATAACAGTATCTGTCAAGAGCTTTTCTTTTTTGAGCGACTTTTGGTTACTAATTCAATCTCCTTACTCGTTATGGGTTTATTCAGATTTTTTATTTCTTTGTGACTTAGTCTTGGTAGGTTTTGTGTTTACAGATGTCCATTTCATCTATTATCTAATTTGTTGATATACAGTTGTTCACAGTACTCTGCAATGGAACTCTTTATTTCTGTGAAATTGATAACAGTGTCTCTCTACTTTCTTTTTTGAATGTTGATGTTGAATATTCTTCCTTTTTTCTCAGTTCAACTAGCTAAAGGTCTGTCAATTTTGTTGTTCTTTTCAAAGAACCAACTTTGGTTTTGTACATTTTTGCTATTGTTTCTCTGTTCTGTTTTTCTCTGCTTTAATCTTTATTATTTCCTCCCATCTGCTAGAATTGGATTTAGTTTGTTCTTTCTCTAGTTCCTTAAATTGTAAAGTTAGGTTGTTGATCTGAGATATTTTTTGTTCTTCAGTGTAGGCATTTACAGCTATATATTTACCCATTTAGCACCACTTTCACCGCATTCCATAAGTTTTAGTATGCTCTGCTTTTGTTTTTATTTGTCTTTAAGTATTTTCCAGTTTTCCTCTTTGATTCATTGGTTATTTAAGAGTATGCTATCTAATTTCCACCAATTTTGGAATTTTCCAGTTCTCCATCTATTATGAATCTTTAACCTTATCCTGTTGTGGTCATAGATTGGCATGATGTCAATGTTTTAAAAATTTAAGTCTTAATTTGTGGCTTAACCATATGACTCTGCTGGAAAAATGTCCTATGTGCACTTAAGAAGAATGTATATGCTGTTTGTTGAGTAGAGTTCTGTACGTGTCTGCTAGCTCCATTTTGGTCTATTGTGCTGTTTAAACCTTCTATTTCCTCACTTCTCCTCTGTGAGGTTGTTCTTGTGTTATTATTGTTAAACTGAAGCTTTCCCCATACATCTTTCTCTCAGAATATATGTAATACAATATATTGATATAACACATAATAAAATACATAATGTGTATTGAGGATATTGTATTATACTATGTTGTTCTTTAGTTGCTAAGTCATGTCTGACTTTTTGCATTCCCACGTAGCCCACTAGGCTTCTCTGTTCATGGGATTTCCTAGGCAAGCGTACTGGAGTGGATTGTCATTTCCTTCTCCAGAGGGATCATCCCAACCTAGGGGCTGAACGTTTGTCTCCTACATTGCAGGTAGATTCTTTACTGTTAACCCACCAGAGAAGCCCATCTTATATTATATATTAATATAAACTATTAGTGAAATTGAAAGTTGCTTGGTCGTGTCTGACTCTTTGTGACCCCATGGACTGTATAGTCCATGGGATTCTCCAGGCCAGAACACTGGAGTGGGTAGCTGTTCCCTTCTCCAGGGGATCTTCCCAACCCAGGAATCAAACCTGGTCTCCCACATTGCAAGTGGATTCTTTATCAGCTGAGCCACAAGGGAAGCCCAAGAATACTGGAGTGGATAGCCTATCCCTTCTCCAGCGGATCTTCCTGACCCAGGTGTGGAACTCCTGCATTGCAGGAGGATTCTTTACCAACTGAGCTGTCAGGGAAGCCCCCAGTACTATTAATATATATGAGCAAATATCTTATACTATGTATTTATATATTATCAATATATATTTATGTTAGTTAATACACTATATTATTTTATATATTATTATAATAAATAATGTTATATTACTTATTACATATTGTACATTATGATATATAATACCTTATATACCATACAACATATATCATAATGTATGATGTGTAATAAGTAATATAGAATTGTTTATTATATATTATAAATGTATTATAATACATGTTATGTATTACATGTAATATGTTATAACATAATAGTAATATACAATATACATAATACAATATATGTGATATTAATGTAATATATAATATATATAATAAGTTATATAATGTATATATCTGCCTTGTATCTTTCCTTGAACCAGCTTTGTCATCTTGAAGAATCCCTCATTAATGAATAAAATACAAAGTACAGCTTTGACATATTCACTACGTAGTTTTACAACAATTATGTTTTTAAGATTTTGAAAACTGTACATGGCAACCATTTGCAGTCTTTAAAACAGTTCACAGGGTCCCTGTCACAGAGTACTTGCTCAATATGTATTTATAAATGAAAGAATAAGTTGTCCTTGTTCAGTCACTAACTCGTATCTGGCTCTTTGCAACCCCATGGACTACAGCTCATCAAGCTTCCCTGTCCTTCACTATCTCCTGATGTTTGCTCAAACTCATATCATTGAGTCAGTGATGCCATCCAATCATCTCATCCATCCTGTCTCCCCCTTCTCCTTTTGTCCTCAATTTCCCCCCAGCATCAGGGACTTTTCCAGTGAGTTGGCTCTTCCGATCAGGCAGCCAAAGTATAGGAGCTTCAGCTTCAGTATCAGTCCTTCCAGTGAATATTTTGTGTTGATTTCCTTTAGGATTGACTGGTTTGATCTCCTTGCCGTCAAAGGGAGTCTCAAAATTCTTATCCAAAACCACAGTTCGAAAGCATCAATTCTTGTGCTCAGCCTTCTTTATGGTCCAACTCTCACATCTGTACATGATAACTAGAAAAACCATAGCTTTGACTATACAGATCTTTGTCTAGCTTTCTCATAGTTTTCCTTCCAAGGAACATGCATCTTTTAATTTCATGGCTGCAGTCATCATCCCGAGTAACTGTGGAAACTAAGAAAGTAAAATGTGTCACTTCTTCTACTTTTCCCCCTTCTATTTGCCATGAAGTGATGGGACCGGATGCCATGATCTTAGTTTTTTAAATGTTGAGTTCTGAAACAGCTTTTTCACTCTTTTCTTTGAAGTTGTCCTATAACTGGGCTTCCCAGATAGCGCAGGGGTAAAGAATCTGCCTGCCAATGCAGGAGACTCAAGAGACATGGGTTTGATTCCTGAGTCAGGAAGATCCCCTGGAGGAGGAAATGGCAGCCCACTCCTGTATGCTTGCCTGGAAAATCCCATGGACAGAGAAGCCTGGCAGGCTACAGTCAGTGGGTTTGCAAAGAATCAGACACAACCAAGCATGTATGGACACACCCACACACTGACTTGTAACAAGAATTTCTTTGGGAAAATGTTTGATAAACAAGCTTTGAGTGAGGGCCCAGGGAGTTCACCAATTAAACATATTTGTAGTGTAGCACATCTCAAGAGCTACTATCCTTGACAAAACAATAATCAAGAAAATTGTATAGCTTGGCATTGGAATCTTCAATGCAATTTTTTTGTTAGCATATTATTGAAAACAAGTGTGGAATTGATCTGGGGCTCCTTAAAGACCACAAAATTACTAATTAAAATAACTTATGGAATAAATAATATACATTTTACAAAGTTGTTAGCATAAGCATAAATGAAGTAAATGCTGTGCTTAGTCCCTCAGTCGTGTCTGACTCTTTGTGAACCCATGAACTGTAACCCCCAGGCTCTTCCATTTATGGGATTCACCAGGCAAGAATAATGGAGTCAGTTGCCAATGAGAGAGTCAATTCCTAGGCAGGTTGATAAGAAGTCTGGGGTCCCTGAGGAGGACAGAGGGGTCTGGAATTCTCAAGGAGGAGGAAAGGACAAATGCCTTTTCTTTTTTTCCTCTCTCTACATTCCTTAGTCATATAAAACTTTTTTTTTTCCTTTAAGCTGGGAATTGATGGTTACACAACAAACTCAGTTTATACTCTATACTAAGGATTATATAACAACAGTGGATCCTGCTTGAGGATAGTTTCTCCTTCTTGAAAATCTTCTGACTAATCCTGTTACCTTAAAATGTAAATTGAGGGAGTGGGTCTGGTAAAATTTTTACAACCTTGAGACATTCTTTTGATTTATTGCAATAACCAATTGAAAAACTATATAACTCCCTTTTCTAAGACCAATAAAGGGTCACTCTCTGTTCTTCTTCTGATGTCTATGTCAGAAGCTTTCTCTGTCCTTTTCATACTTTAATAAAACTCTTCTTCTTTGGAGATCAAGAATCTGACACCGATCACCGTGAGCTATCACGATGCTCACCTCCAGGGAATCTTCCCAACCCAGGGATCGAACCCAGGTCTCCCGCATTGCAGGCAGATTCTTTATAGTCTGAGCCACCAAATATGTATGTAGAATATAAAAGGAGTATGTAGCATTGTTTTAATATTGATTTCTATTCCCTCTTCATTAAGGTATTGGTGAAATTCTTACTCAGTTTCAGATCAGGAAAATGCCTCTGTCTCAATCTGTTATAGAGTCTAGACTCTCTGGCTTTATTCAGTTTTGAATGGTCCACTGATCTTGTTCTTTGACTTAATTACTGGCCTGTATTAAGTAACTATTACCTACTTCTTTCAGTGACTTCGTACAGAATGCTGGAAATTTTCAACCTGTCTGTGTACAATTGCTCAAAGTTAAGATTTTGGGTGTATCAACACTATTTCTGTAGTTTCAATTTCTACTCTGATGCTAAAATCTGGAATTCTGTAAGAGCTGACCTTTAAAATACCCAGCAAAATGGCAATTTAACAACAGGAAGACACGCCACCTCCCACCTTCTCTTTGTGTTCATCTGCCTCTACTTATCATCAGTAAATCATTTGAGAAACAATGTGTCTCCCCTCATGTTTCCTTTCTGCTGAAACTGCTTCCTCCTCATTTTACTCTTCTTGTTAGAGGAAGAAGGGATTGTTGAATAACTCCATGGCACTTTTTGGGAGTGGTATTCAGGACGAGTCTTAAAAATGTCTGTTCACTGTATAGAGACTGTGCAGATCAGTTCAGTCACTCAGTCTTGTCCGACTCTTTGGGACTCCATGGACTGCAGCACGACAGGTCTCCCTGTCCATCACCAACTCCCAGAATTACTCAAACTCATGTCCATTGAGTCAGTGATGCCATCCGACCATCTCATCCTCTGTTGTCCACTTCTTCTCCTGCCTTCAATCTTTCCCAGCAACAGGGTCTTTTCCAATGAGTCAACTCTTCACGTGAGGTGGCCAAAGTATTGGAGTTTCAGCTTCAGCATCAGTCCTTCCAATGAACATTCAGGACTGATTTCCTTTAGGATGGACTGATTGGATCTCCTTGCAGTCCAAGGGACTCTCAAGAGTCTTCAACACCACAGTTCAAAAGCATCAATTCTTCAGTGCTCAGCCTTCTTTATAGTCCAACTCTCACATCCTACACGACTACTGGAAAAACCATAGCTTTGACTAGATGGACCTTTGTTGGCAAAGTAATGTCTCTGCTTTTGAATATGCTGTCCAGGTTCGTCATAGCTTCTCTTCCAAGGAGCAAGCGTCTTTTAATTTCATGTCTGCAGTCACCATCTGCACTGATTTTGGAGCCCGAGAAAATAAAGTCGTCACTGTTTCCATTGTTTCCCCATCTGTTTGCCATGAAGTGATGGGACCAGATGCCATTATCTTTGTTTTCTGAATGTTGAGTTTTAAGCCAAAATTTTCACTGTTCTCTTTCAGTTTCATCAAGAGGCTCTTCAGTTCTTCTTCACTTTCTGCCATAAGGGTGGTGTCATCTGCATATCTGAGGTTATTGATATTTCTCCCAACAATCTTGATTCCAGCTTGTGCTTCATCCGGCCTGGAATTTTGCATGATGTGCTCTGCATATAAGTTAAATAAGCAGGGTGACAATACACAGCCTTGACATACTCCTTTCCTGATTTGGAACCAGTCTGTTGTTCCACGTCCAGTTTTAACTGTTGCTTCTTGACCTGCATACAGATTTCTTAGGAGGCAGGTCAGGTGGTCTATTCTTACTGCTAACATATTAAACATTTCTGATGGTGATAAGCAGCCCAGGGACTTGCTGTTTGATTATTTATACCTGTTCAATATGTCCTTGAACATATTCGTTCTTTTGATGGTATGAAAGTCTTTTGCATTCGTCTCAATATCCTTGGCCATCCTACTATTTCACTTACCTCTGTACAACAGAAGCATATGTCATATTTCTGTGTAAAATGGCATACGGGCATGGACAAGAGAGTAGTGGCCTAAAGGAGATATGTTTATAAACAGGATTTTAAATGAGATTATATGAATAAGCATGGTGTTGAAGCAGACAGAGGAGGCATTTTAGAGAATTGTAGTCTAAGTAAAGACACAAGAGCAATGTGTCCTCATTATTTTATTTGTTTGTTCAACAGATATTTATTGACCTATACTACATGCTCAGAATCTGTTCATGATAACAGGGAACATAGATAAGTAGGGCATTATTCTAGGCAAGTTGTAGAGACAGAAAATAGACTAGAGGTTATCAGGGGCTGAAAGCAGGGGGAAATGTCAAGCAATTGCTCAATGATTACAGAGCTTATGTTTGGGTTGATGAAGAAGTTTGCAAATATTAATATATGGTGGTGATGGTTGTACAACCTTGTGCATATAATCTATGCCACTATACAGAGTGAAGTAAGCCAGAAAGAAAAACACCAATACAGTATGCTAACACATACATATGGAATTTAGGAAGATGGCAATGACGACCCTGTATGCAAGACAGCAAAAATGACACAGATATGTATAACGGACTTTTGGACTCAGGGGGAGAGGGAGAGGGTGGGATGATTTGGGAGAATGGCATTGTAACATGTATACTATCATGTAAGAATCGAATCGCCAGTCTATGTCCAACGCAGGATACAGCATGCTTGGGGCTGGTGCATGGTGATGACCCAGAGAGATGTTATGGGGAGGGAGCTGGGAGGGGGGTTCATGTTTCAGAACGCATGTACACCCGTGGTGGATTCATGTCAATGTATGACAAAACCAATACAGTATTGTAAAGTAAAATAAAGTAAAAATAAAAATTAAAAAAAAAATAAAAGCTATGATGGACAACAACAACAACAACAACAAAAAGGATAAAATGGCAAATTTTATTCTTATGCATTTAACCACAATTTGAAAACTTCATAATGTATTATATCCACACCATCGACTCATACACTTTAAATGGGTGAATTGCATGGTATGTGAACTAGTTCTCAGTAAAGCTGTTAAAAAAAAATAAGGCACTAATCTTCTTCCTTCTTTTATCTTTCCCCCTTTAAGCTTCCCTGCTGCTGCTGCTAAGTCGCTTCAGTCGTATCTGATTCTGTGGGACCCCATAGACGGCAGCCCACCAGGCTCCTCTGTCCACGGGATTCTCCAGGCAAGAACACTGGAGTGGGTTGCCATTTCCTTCTCCAATGCATGCATGCATGCTAAGTCACTTCAGTCGTGTCTGACTGTGTGACCTCATGGACAGCAGTCCACCAGGCTCCTCTGTCCACGGGATTTTCTAGGCAAGAATACTGGAGTGGGTGGCCATTTCCTTCTCCTTAAGCTTCCCTAGTAACACTCAAGTAATGAGCAGTGTGACTTATCCTTGTAATGTTAAAGAATAGACACTGTGACCTATTAATGACTGAATATAATTTATTCAGGGGCTGAAAGGTCAAAGGAAACGTAATCAAACTTAAATTTTTTTTTAGAAGCTTTTAGTTTCAGTTCTGTTTCTAAAGTAAGATCAAAGAAAGTTTTGTAACAATGGTTAACATTAAAGATGAACCTTGAAGGACAAAAATGGTGACAACAGAATCAAATTCAAGAGAGGATATTCTGGCAAAGGAGACGGTATGGATAAAGCAAAGCATTAGGAAAAGCCATGATGTGCTTCATTAAGCGTTGTTTAGTTTCCCTCAGTGGCCCTAGTGGTATAGTTGAAGCTAGAAAAGTTCTTAAAATCCTACTCTTCTAAATAATTGGAATTGCAATTACTCCTCCTGGAAAGCCTTCTCTGACCTTCAACACTGGATTAAATGAATAAGGTGCCATTCTTGCCTTACAGGAATTCAGGTCCAATGAGAAAATCATTCTATGAACAAACGGTGAACAAATGATTAACAAAGCACAAAGCATTAACAATGCACAAAGCATTACAAAGTGCAAAATATCAACATTGAATGGTTAAGCAGACATTTAGAGAGTTGCTTTGCTTCAGTTGAAACACTGCTTTTTTGTTACAGTAATAAAATATTTTTAAAAATAATCAGTATTTTTAGGCATATCAGTCCAGAAAAATGAGTGACATTTCTTCCCGTGCATCTACTACTCTCATTTGAACTGAGTTGTGATGAACGTCACAGCATCCATTCACTCACAACCTGAATGTAGTAATGAGACACAACCTAGGGAGTTTTACATTCGGATTGCCTGCCTTACTTTCTTCCCTGACTTCCAAATGATGTCTGAATTCCCTCATCTCTTTTTCTGTTTGCATAACTGTAAACCTTCATTTAAATAGTGCTCGGTTAGGTCATTTGGTACCAGTGCAACTGCACTTAGTAACAGTGCCATTATTGCAAACACAAAAGTGGTCCTGAAGTTTTATGGGAGAATTCAGTCATAAAGCGATTGTTTAGAACATGCAAGTTACCCTTGAATTGATTTTTGATGATGGGTTATTTAAGCTTATTCAATTTGGTTTAAATTGCTAAATTCAGACATTGTTTTAAAATTCACATGAAACTTTAAGACCTCAGAGTACCTTTGGGCACTCAAATGTCTGCTTTTGCCAGTCATTGTTGCAGTGCTATTTCTGTTTTCCCTTTCTTTCCAAGTTTCCTGTGCAGTCTTCTACATCATCATGCTGCCTTCTAAATAAAATGTTTATTTCTGTTTACATGTGTCCATCCCTATATCTATGCTTAAGGTAAGAAATTCTGTTAAGATAAATACAAACTGAGCAATTGTGATCTGTAATGGGTACATTCTTTGAAGTTCATGCTTAAAGTTTCAAAATACAGACTCCCAAATCTATCATTATGGTCCATAAAGAATATATGGCTGCCAAATTCAGGTTAGGACTCATTCCTTTTAGCCTCATGTTTATTTTCTATAACTATGGTTCAATATTCAAAAAACTAAGATCGTGACATTCAGTCCCACCACTTCATGGCCAATAGATGGGGAAACAATGAAAGCAATGACAGACTTTCTTTGCTTGGGCTCCAAATCAATGCAGATGATGACTGCAGTCATGAAATGAAAAGACACTTGCTCCTTGGAAGAAAAGCTATGACCAAACTAGACAGCATTTTAAAAAGCAGAGACATTGCTTAACTGACAAAAGTCTGTCTAGTCAAAGCTATGGTTTTTCCATTAGTCATGTACGGATGTGAGAGTTGGACCATAAAGAAAGGTGAGTGCTGGAGTATTGATGCTTTTGAACTATGGTGTTGGAGAAGACTCCTGAGGGTCTCTTGGACAGCAAGGAGATCAAACCAGTCCATCCTAAAGTAAATCAGTCTTGAATATTCATTGGGAGGACCGATGCTGAAACTCCAATACTTTGGCCACCTGATGCAAAGAACTGACTCACTGGAAAAGACCCTGATGTTGGGAAAGATTGAAGGCAGGAGGAGAAGGGGATGAGAGAGGATGAGATGGTTGGATGGCATCACTGACTCAATGGACATGAGTTTGAACAAACTCTGGGAGTTGGTGATGGACGGGGAAACCTGGCATGCTGCAGTCCATGGGGTCACAGAGGGTCAGACACTACTAAGCGACTAAACTGACTGAGATGATGGTTCAAAGAATATATTATTTATAGTTATTTGTGCTATAACTATGAGAGGACTGCACCAAGTAATGGTTGATGCTCCAATTAGGGCAGATATTCTTAGACTGAGTTTCCCATCTGATATAATGAAGCTTTTCCATGGACCATGGAAATGTACCCACCAGACAATAACATTCATGAGAGTTGGATTTTATCTGTTTTCTTTACATTTATTTCCTAGCATGGAGCCTTGCTCAATAAATAAGGATTGAATTACCAGTTACTGATTTCATTAATACACCCTGAGATGTCATATTTATTTTGCTTCAATCCACCAACCAGACAGATTTGGTCATGCAGTTCTTCCACTTCACAGTCTCTGAATGGACTCGTAATGCCTATTTAGAGAATGAAATCTCAACCTCTTCCTATGGCATTTAAGGACATGCACAATATAGTTCCATCTACATGATGATGTAGAAAATCATGCACAGATAAGACGTCAGCCAGGAAGCTTAGGAAGAGAGGGAAAACAGAACGTATTAGCCCCCATTTCCTGCCACTCTGCCCTTGTACAACAGTCATGTTAAACTACTTATTGCTATTTCACTGCTCCACCCAACAATTTTGAAAATTCTGGCTGCAAATTTGTAATATGTTTTTATAAATTTGATTTGATGGATATAATCCTATAACATGGAGAGCTGAGGTTTTCCCATGCATTGTAAGTAAGTGATCTTTGCTTTAACTGTGAACTTTATCCTTTACCTTTATCCTTTAAAAAAATCAATTTATTTATTTTAATTGGAGGCTAATTACTTTACAGTGTTGTGGTGGGTTTTGCCATACATTGACATGAATAAGCCATGGTTGTACATGTGTTCCCCATCCTGAATCCCCCTCCCACCTACTTCCCCATTGCATCCCTCTGGGTTGTCCTAGTGCAAACGGCTTTGAGTGTCCTATTTCATGCATTGAACTTGCACTGGTCATCTATTTCATATATGGTAATATACATGTTTCAATGCTATTCTCTCAAATCATCCGACCTTCACATTCTCCCACAGAGTCCAAAAGTCTGTTCTTTATATATGTGTCTCTTTTGCTGTATTACATATAAGGTTGTTACCATTCTTCTAAATTCCATATATATGCATTAATATACTGTACTGGTGTTTCTGACTTACTTCACTCTGTATAATAAGCTCCAGTCTCATCCATCTCATTAGAACGGATTCAAATGTGTTCTTTTTAATAGCTGAGTAATATTCCATTGTGTATATGTACCACAGCTTTCTTATCCATTCGTCTGCCAATGGACAGCTAGGTTGCTTCCATGTCCTAGCTATTGTAAACAGTGCTGCAGTGAACACTGGGGAAAAGGTGTCTCTTTCAATTCTGGTTTCCTTGGTGTGTATGCCCAGCAGTGGGATTGCTAGATTGTATGGCAGTTCTATTTCCAGTTTTTAAAGGAATTTCCACACTGTTCCCCATAATGGTTGTACTAGTTTGCATTCCCACCAACAGTGTAAGAGGGTTCCCTTTTCTGCACACCCTAGCCAGAATTTATTTTTTGTAGATTTTTGGATAGCAGCCATTCTGACTGGTGTGAGATGGTACTTCATTGTAGTTTTGATTTGCCTTTCTCTGGTAATGAGTGATGTTGAGCATCTTTTCATGTGTTTGTTAGCCATCTGTATGTCTTCTTTGGAGAAATGTCTACTTAGTTCTTTGGCCCATTTTTTTTGATTGGGTCAATTATTTTTCTGGTGTTGAGCTGCATGAGCTTTTTGTGTGTTTTGGAGATTAATTTTCAGTTGTTTCATTTGTTATTGTTTTCTCTCATTCTGAAGGCTGTCTTTTCACCTTGCTTATAGTTTCCTTCATTGTGCAAAAGCTTTCAAGTTTAATTATGTCCCACTTGTTTATTTTTGCTTTTATTTCCATTATCTGGGAGGTGGGTCATAGAGGATCTTGCTGTGATTTATGTCGGAGAGTATTTTGCCTACATTTTCCTCTAGGAGTTTTATACTTTCTGTTCTTACACTTAGATCTTTAATCCATTTTGAGTTTAATTTTGTGTATGGTGTTAGAAAGTGCTCTAGTTTCATTCTTCTACAGTTGGTCGACCAGTTTTCCCAGCACCCTTGTTAAAGAGATTGACTTTTCTCCATTATATATTTTTGACTCTTCTGTCAAAGATAAAGTGTCCACAGGTGAGTGGATTTATCTCTGGGCTTTCTGTTTTGTTCCATTGGTGTATATTTCTGTCTTTGTGCCCGTACCATACTGTCTTGATGACTAGCTTTGTAGTATAGCCTGAAGTCAGGCAGGCTGATTCCTCCAGTTCCATTCTTCCTTCTCAAGATTGCTTTGGCTATTCAAGTTCTTTTGTATTTACATACAAATTGTGAAATTACTTGCTCTAGTTCTGTGAAAAATACCGTTGGTAGCTTGATAGGGATTGCATTGAATCTGTAGATTGCTTTGGGTAGTATTCTCATTTTCAGTATATTGATTCTTCTGACCCATGAAGATGATATATTTCTCCATCTATTGTTTGTGTCATCTTTGATTTTTTTCATCAGTGTTTTATAGTTTTCTATTTATAGGTCTTTTGTTTCTGTAGGTAGATTTATTTCTAAGTATTTTATTCTTTTTGTCACAATGGTGAATGGGATTTTTTCCTTAATTTCTCTTTCTGTTTTCTCATTGTTAGTGTATAAGGATGCAAGGGATTTATGTGTGTTAATTTTACATATCTGTATATATCCTGAAACTTTACTATATTCATTGATATTCTAGTGATTTTCTGGTGATGTCTTCAGGGTTTTCTATGTAGAGGATCATGTCATCTGCAAACAGTGAGAGCTTTACTTCTCCTTTTCCAATCTGGTTTCCTTTTATTTCTTTTTATTCTCTGATTACTGTGGCTAAAACTTCCAAAACTGTGTTGAACAGTAATGGTAAGAGTGGGCACCCTTGTCTTATTCCTGACTTTAGGGGAATGCTTTTAGTTTTTTGCCATTGAGGATAATGTTTGCTGTGGGTTTATCATATATGGCTTTTATTATGTTGAGTATATTCCTTCTATGCCTATTTTCTGTAGAGTTTTTTAAAAAAAAATCATAAATAGGTGTTGAATTTTGTCAAAGGCTTTCTCTGCATCTATTGAGATAATCACATGGCTTTTATCTTTCAATTTGTTAATATGATATATCACATTGATTGATTTGTGAATATTGAAGAATCCTTGCATCCCTGGGATAAAGACCACTTGGTCATGATGTTGAAAAATTGAAAGTGAAAGTGAAAGTGAAGTCACTCAGTCGTGTCTGACTCTTTGCGACCCCATGGGCTGTAGCCTACCAGGCTTCTCAGTCCATGGGATTTTTCCTGGCAAGAGTACTGGAGTGGGTTGCCATTTCCTCTCCAGGGGATCTTTCCAACCCAGGGATCGAACCCAGGTCTCCCACATTGTATATGATCTTTTTAATATGTTGTTGGATTCTGTTTGCTAGAATTTTGTTGAGGAGTTTTGAATCTATGTTCATCAGTGATATTAACCTCTAGTTTTCTTTATTTGTGGCATCTTTGTCTGGTTTTGGTATTAGGGTGATGATGGCTTTGTAGAATGAGTTTGGAAGTTTGCCTTCCTCTACGATTTTCTGGAAGAGTTTGAGTCGGATTGTTGTTAGCTCTTCTCTAAATTTTTGGTAGAATTCACCTGTGAAGCCATCTGGTCCTGGGTTTTTGTTTGTTGGAAGATTTTTAATTACAGTTTTGATTTCCATGCTTGCGATGGGTCTGTTAAGGTTTTGTATTCCTTCCTGGTTCAGTTTGTGGAAAGTTGTACTTTTCTAAGAATTTGTCCATTTCTTCCAAGTTGTCCATTTTATTGGCATATAGTTGCTGATAGTAGTCTCTTATGAGCGTTTGTATTTCTGTGTTGTCTGTTGTGATTTCTCCATTTTCATTTCCAATTTTGTGATTTGATTCTTCTCCCTTTTTTTCTTGATGAGTCTGGCTAATGGTTTGTCTATTTTATTTATCTTCTCAAAGAACTAGCTTTTAGCTTTGTTGATTTTTGCTATAGTCTCCTTTCTTTCTTTTTCATTTATTTCTGCTCCAGTTTTTATGATTTCTTTTTTTCTACTAGCCCTGGGATGCTTCATTTCTTCTTTTTCTAGTTGCTTTAGGTGTAAAGTTAGGTTATTTATTTGAATTTTCTCTTGTTTCTTGAGGTAAGCCTGTATTTCTATGAACCTTCCCCTTAGCACTGCTTTTAGAGTGTCCCATAGGTTTGGGTTGTCTTATTTTCATTTTCACTTGCATCTATGCATATTTTTATTTCCTTTTTTGATTTCTTCCATGATTTGTTGGTTATTCAGAAACGTGTTGTTTAGCTTCCATATGTTTGTATTTTTAATAGTTTTTTCCCCCTGTAGTTGACATCTAATCTTACTGTATTGTGATCAGAAAAGATGGTTGAAATGATTTCAATTTTTTTGAATTTACCAAGGCTAGATTTATGGCCCAGGATGTGATCTATCCTGCAGAAGGTTCTGTGTGCACTTGAGAAAAAGGTGAAATTCATTGTTTTGGGGTGAAATGTCCTTTAGCTATCAATTAGGTCCAACTGGTACATTGTATCATTTAAGTTTGTGTTTCCATGCTAATTTCTGTTTGGTTGATCTATTCATAGGTGTGAGTGGGGTTTTAAAGTCTCCCACTATTATTGTGTTACTGTTAATTTCCCCTTTGATACTTGTTATCATTTGCCTTATGTATTGAGATTCTCCTATATTGGGTGCATATATATTTATAATGGTTATATCTTCATCATGGATTGATCCTTTGATCATTATGTAGTGTCCTTCTTTGTCTCTTTTCACAGCCTTTATTTCAAAGTCTATTTTATTTGATATGAGTATTGCTACTCTTGCTTTCTTTTGGTCTCCATTTGCATTAAATATCTTTTTACAGCCTTTGCTTTCAGTCTCTATGTGTCCCTTGCTTTGAAGTGGGTCTCTTGTAGACAGCATATATAGGGGTCTTGTTTTTGTATCCATTCAGCCAGTCTTTGTCTTTTGGTTGGGGCATTTAACCCATTTATATTTAAGGTAATTATTGATAAGTATGACCCTGTTGCCATTTACTTTGTTGTTTTGGGTTCGAGCTTATAAACCTTTTTATTTCCTGTCTAGAGAAGATTCTTTAGCATTTGTTGAAGAGCTGGTTTGATGGTGCTGAATTCTCTCAGCTTTTGCTTGTCTGTAAAGCTTTTGATTTCTCCTTCATATTTGAATGAGATCCTTGCCGGGTACAGTAATCTGGGTTGTAGGTTTTCCTCTTTCATCACTTTAAGTATCTCCTGCCATTCCCTTCTGGCCTGAAGAGTTTCTATTGAAAGATCAGCTGTTATCCTTATGGGAATCCCCTTGTGTGTTGTTTGTTGCTTTCCCCTTGCTGCTTTTAATATTTGCTCTTTGTGTTTGATCTTCATTAGTTTCATTAATGTATGTCTTGGGGTGTTTTGCTTTTGGTTTATCCTGTTTGAGCCTCTCTGGGTGTCTAGTTCTTGGGTGGCTATTTCCTTCCGCAGTTTAGGGAAGTTTTCAACTATTATCTCCTCAAGTATTTTCTCATGCCTTTTATTTTTGTTTTCTTCTGTGACTCCTATGATTCGAATGTTGGGGCATTAACATTGTCCCAGAGGTTGTCCCCATTTCTTTTCTTTTTTTTTTCTTTTTTTCTTCTCTGCTTCATCTATTTCCACCATTCTATCTTCCAAGTCACTTATCCTATCTTCTGCCTCAGTTATTCTATTGTTGGCCCCCTCCAGAGTGCTTTTGATCTCAGTTATTGACTTATTCGTTATTGATTGACTCTTCTCTATTTCTTCTAGGTCCTTGTTAAACATTTCTTGTATCTTCTCAATCCTTGTTTCTAGTCTATTTAACTGTAACTCCATTTTGTTTTCAAGATTTTGGATCGTCTTTACTATCATTATTCTGAATTCTTTTTCAGGTAGACTCTCTATCTCCTCTTTTGTTTGGTTTGGTGTGCATTCATCATGTTCCTTACCTGCTGAATATTTATCTGCCTTTTGCTTTGTTTAGATTGCTGTGTTTGGGGTGCCATTTCTGTAGGTTGGAATTTTGTGGTTCCTCTTTATTGTGGAGCCTGCTCCCTGTGGGTGGGGTTGGACTAGCGGTTTGTCAAGGTTTCTTGGTTAGGGGAGCTTGCGTCTGTATTCTGGTGGATGGAAATGGATCTCTTCTCTATGAAGTGCAATGAAGTGTCCAGTAGTGAGTTTTGGAGTGTCTATGGGTTTGGCATAGCTTTTGGAAGCCTGTCTTTTAATTCCTGCTTTGCTGGAGAAATTGCATGGTATGTCTTGCTCTGGATCTTGTTGGCTCTTTCAGGGAGCTTGGTTTCAGTGAAGGAATGGAGGCTTTTAGGTGAGCTCTTATCTATTAATATTCTCTGGCATCATGAGTTCTCTGATGTTTTCAAGTTTTGGAGTTAAGCCTCCTCTTCTGGCTTTCAGTCTTATTCTTACAGCAGCCTCAAGACTTCTCCACCCATACAATACAGATGATAAGACACCTAGGTTAATGGTGAAACAATTCTCCACAGTGAGAGACACGCCGAGAGGTTCACAGAGTTACATGGAGAAGAGAAGAGGGAGGACAGAGATAGAGGTGGCCAGGAGGAGAAGAGGGGGAGTCAAAAGGGGAGAGAGCAATCAAGCCAGTAATCACACCCCTAAATGAAAATGGATACTGAGAATTAGCTTGTTAAAGGTACAAAATTGATAACAAATACCAAAAAGCAAAGACTAAAAATCTAGAGTAGAGGTTAGACTCTCAAAATTACAATATTAAAAATGCAAAACAAAATCAATCACAAAAATTATTTTATATATATATATGAGATTTGCTTTAAAATAGGGTCTTTTTTTGCAAGGTAATTGTAGGTCATAAAAATGAAAATAAAGGAGTAATAAAGAGCTTACATTTAAAAAATTAAAAAGTGATAATAGTAAAAATATATTTAGGAATTTGTTTGAAGTTGTGGTGGTCTGTGTGGGGTCAGTTCAGTTTCAGATGGTTCCTTGTTCCAGCTTGTTCTTGTTCTCAAGGTCTATAGGTCCCCTCCAATGCTTAGTCAATGCTAACTACAGGGTTTTAATCTGTTCACCTGTCACTTCCAGAGTGGTTCCCTCTTCTTTATTTTGGCTTCCTCTGTCTGCAAGTGTTTTCAGTGTCTAATTTCTGCCCTGACACAAGGGGGTGAATGCGGTCACTCATTTAGGCTCACTTGTTCAGTTGTGTTGTGGGGAGGGAGGAACACTGCAAACAAATATCACTGGCGTGTGTGGGGAGTGCTCAGTGTATGGACCACACTGGGTTTGCCTCAGATCAAGGTGGCACATGCTTCCCTGGTCTACACTGCTCAGGCTCCAGGGTACTCTGCAGGGGAACTGTCCAAAGCGGGCCCTGCATTTCCTGTATTTCCCAGGTCTAAGCCGCTCATGTTCTCAGGTACTCTACAAGGGCACAGCCTCTGTTGGGCCTGTGTTTTTTGCCCTTCCCAGGTCCGAGAAGCTCAGGTGACCAGGTGCTTGGTGAGCACACTGTCCCAGGTGGGCCATGTGTCTTAATCACCTCCCTGATCCCGGCCACTCATTCATGAGTCTCCTCTGGGGAGCTGATCTCAGGCCTCAACCCTCCTGGCAGATGTCAACCATCCAGGATCCCAGGAAGATTGGTTAGCAGCTGGGAGCCTGCTCAGTTTGGTGGAGAATGCCAGTCTCTGGGGTCCAGATTGTAGCAGCCCCTTGCCTTCCAGCTCTGGTTGCGGCCCACCTGGCTCTTTGCCTCCGGTGAGCGGGAGAGGCCTGTATGCAGCCAGCCAGCTCTCCTTTGGTGTTCGCTCAATCCTTTGTTCTATGAGCGGGCCAGGCTGAGCCTTAGAGCCTTTCATCAGAAAGTTCTCTTTTTTTCTCTCTCTCTGGCGATCCCACAGTTAGAGTTGCTGTTTCAAGTTAGCTCCCTCAGATTGTCCTCAGGGCATTCAGGCCTGGTCCTTGCGCTAAGCACCAATTTATGCGGTCCATGCCTCCCTGTCTAGTCCCCACTTGCTGGTGGTGGATATGAGCATCTGGGCTACTTCTCTGCTGGCAGTTGCACATATTCTGTGTTTTTTTTTTTTTTCTCCCAGTTATGTTGCCCTCTGAGATTCCAAAACTCTCACAGACCTGCTTGTGGGAGGGTTTCCTACTGCGTGGAAACTTCTCTTCCTTCTCGACTCCCTCCCCAGGGCGGGTCTCCATCCTTAGCTCTTTTGTCTCTCTTTTTGTCTTTTATATTTTGTCCTACCTTCTTTTGAGGCGGTAGGGCTGCCTTTCTGGGTGCCTGGTGTCCTCCGCCAGCATTCAGAAGTTGTTTTGTGGAAGTTATTTAGCATTCAAATGACATTTTGATGAATTTGTGGAGGAGAAAGTGGTCTCCCTGTCCTATTCCTCCACCATCTTGGGACCGCCCCCTCCTTTTTTCCTTTTTAAAGTAGGCATTTTAATAATTTGGTACTTGTTTGATTCTTGATGTATGTCTATTTTTAAATTTTATGCAAAATCCTTTTCATAATCTTATCCCTCTATTCATTTATTCTCTGAACTATTGTTTCATCATATTTTTTTAGTATTAAATATTTTAATTTGTGTAACCTAAATGTTTTCTGGAAACATGCAAAAAATTATCTTCCCTAGGCAATCAAAATATATACTATTGGTTATGTTTGTTCTATGTTAATTATTAATGTTTTCTTCAGTATGTCTGTGTAACTTTTATTAACTTACTGAATTTACACTTTGTGGCATTTATATGTACTTCTACTTCACAAAATTAGTCCTTGAGATAACTAAAAGTTGTGCAATTTAGAGAGAGAGAGATAGACAGCTAGAGAGAAACAGAGACATAGAGACAGAGAGACTCAGTTTGAGGAACTGGCTCCAGTGATTGTGGAAGCTTGGCAATCCAAAATCCCCTGGGTAGGCAGGCAGGCTGGAGACCCAAGCAAAAATTCCAGTCTGCTGGTAGAAACCCATCTTGCTCTGGGGAAAGTCAGTTTTTTTTTTTTTTTTTTCTTTAAGGCCTTCACTTGTCTGGATGATGGCGACCCATCCAATCATAATCCATCTATTATGGAAAATAATGTGCTTTATTCAACGTCCATTGATGTAAATGTTAATCTAAACCAAAAAAATTCTTCACGAAAGTATCCAGAATGTTTGATTAAATATTTAGGCACCCTGGCCTAGCCAAGTTGACACATAAAATTAACCATCCCACAGAGTGGCACTGCAGTGCGTTTAGCACCATGTTAGTTTCATAAACAATACGCTACTTAAGTGTGTGGCAGTGAAGAATGGGGACATCTAACGTTTCCGACGTGGCAGATTCTATCACGATTTCATAGAAGGAAGCTGTTTTTCTGGAATTTTAAGACTAAGTGTTGTTAAGATCAGTAATAAGAGTCTTTTTCACATAGATCATC
Source organism: Ovis canadensis (assembly GCF_042477335.2). NCBI lineage: Eukaryota > Metazoa > Chordata > Mammalia > Artiodactyla > Bovidae > Ovis > Ovis canadensis. The sequence goes on from NC_091255.1 coordinate 14,319,970, forward strand.
CTCATGATAGTGTGGCTTTAAGAATTTCACTTAGCGACTTAAGCGACTATTTCCTCTCTAAGTATCCCACTCTTTAGAGGCTTCGGTGCCTTTAGCTTTTCTCAGCGCCATGTTACTGAGTGTGAAAAAACCTCTTATCATCTAAGGGAGTGATTGCCAGGTACAGTGTGCCATTGTCCCCAAACTGCTTTTTAAAATTTTTAATAAATTTTATTTTAGAAAGAATTTTACTCGATATTTTATAAAGTGTGTTCTGTGGCACACAGGGCCTGAAAGATATTCTAGGGAATAAAAGGTCAAATATATTTTAAATGGGTGTTCCCAGGAGGTGCAGTTGTAATCTGCCTGCCAAGCAGGAATCACAAAAGGCTTGGGTTTGATCCCTGGGTTGGGAAGATCCCCTGGTGTAGGAAATGACAACCCACTCTAGTATTCTTATCTGGAAAATTTCATGGACAGAGGAGTCTGGTAGGCTACAGTCCATGGGGTTGCAAAGAGTCCAAGACAACTGAGTACCACAGCTACCACCAGATTTGCAAATGGTTGTATGTGATTCCTTTCTTAGAAGTTAACAGGACGCATGTATATTTATTAGAATGGTGATAAAGTTAGATTAAAAAATCCTACCAGTAGACACCGGATTTTCTTTATAAAAGAGAGAATCATATCTGTTTCGTAAAATACTTTTCTAGGCTGCTGGGAGAAGGTGAGGTCCCAAGGACTTGGATTAGCAAGATACAAAGTCACAAGGGAGATGGTTAAACCAGTGTGCCTTAGAAATACATAGAGACTTTGGGGTGGGGGAGGGTAGAGAAACTACAGTAACTGAGTAACAGGGTAGATTTTGTTATTTTCCTCATTGCGATGTAACTCCAATTTATTATAGTTCGTTTCATAAGCAAAGAAATTGTGTGAGAAGAATTAACTGATTTCTTCACTTGTGTCAACACTGAGCTGGAGTTAGGGGAATAGCTGTAAGACACAGCAGAGAACCAAACTTCAGGAAACATGGCTGTCAGAACCAGTGGTGTCGTGGGCTTATATAAGCATGGGAGTATTTCATAGAAATGTGGGAGGTAATGGATTCTCCCTCAAGCCAAAGCCGAGGGGTTCATAACCACCTTTCTTTTTCAGTCCTAACGTACAGAAGAGCCCAGCTGGCATCTGAATTGTGTGTATGTATGTTTTCATAGACAGGTGATGAAAGTGCACTAAAATGTTGTCGAATGTCCTTTCTCAGTGATTAACTCTCAAGCAGCTTTTACTTTCTTCTCTGTTTGTTGTTATTGTTCAGTCACTAAGTTGTGTCTGACTTTTTGTGACCCCATGGACTGCAGCATGCCAGGCTTCCCTGTCCTTCACTATCTCGCAGAGTTTGCTCAAATTCATGTCCATTGAGTTGGTGATGCTATCTAACCATCTCATCCTCTGCTGCACCCTTCTGCTTTTGCCTTCAGTCTTTCCCAGCATCAAGGTCTTTCCCAACCAGTAAGCTCTTTGTATCAGGTGGCCAAAGTATTGGAACTTCAGCTTCAGCATCAGATCTTCCAATGAATATTCAGGGTTGATTTCCTTTCGGATGGAGTGGTTTGATCTCCCTGCAGTCCAAGGGACTCTCAAGAGTCTTCTTCAGCACCACAATTTGAGAGCATCAATTCTTCAGCACTTGACCTTCTTTATGGTTCCACTCTCACATCCATACATGACTACTATATTTGAATCTTCTCCAGTAAACATGCACTATTTTTTATAATCAGATTAATTGAAATTTTTATTTTTATTGCTAAAAAACATTCTCAAATATTGCTTCATTCAGGTAGGCTTTTGGTAGACATTTGGCAGCAGTCTGCTCCCCAAGATTGCGTACTCCAAGACTAAATCTCCGCAAGAGCTTAGAATGTAGCTAATTAAGGTTTCTGATTACAAATCCACATGTCTTTATAGATAGTCTAGCTGAGGTAAGATCGATAGTCCTTTATGGAATTAAATCTGACAGCACAGATAGTTGAAGAAGGCCATCCTGCCTCTGCTATGAAGTGACCTAAGAGAGTGCCCTCAGTTTGGACTCACAGTAATCAGTATTGCCCTAGGCTTAACCATTCTTTAGTTTATTATAGGCTTTCTCTTGCTGGAAGAACTAGGTAGGTGGTTTTTCAACTAACTAAATTTTAAGGTTAGAATTCTTTTTTGAAAATGTATTTGTACTGCTTCTGTTCTATTTTCAACCACATTGATCTCTGGGAAAATGTATTTTTTTTCTATTTGATCACCAAGAAGCCATCTTGACTTTAGGCCACGATCTTGGGGGCACAAACTAATTCATGTGGTTAGTTAGGCTTGAAATACTCTTAGCTCTGGTACATCACACAGCATTCTAGGGCTTTTCCTCAGCTTTGCTTCTGTCCATGTGGTTTCCTTCCTCCTGTCTATTTCTCAAGAGTCAGTGCAGCAAAGGGTCACAAGCATGCACATGGGAGTCGAATGGCTGACTTCTAACCTTGGCTTGCCCATTTAGTGAAGGCATGATCTCGTGTAATCTACTTGACCTCTCTAAGTCTCAACTGATTCATCTATAATGTGCAAATAAAAACAGCACATTCCTCAGAAGTTGTTGTGAGGATTAATTAGATGATGGATGAAAAATCCTTAGTAGACTCTAGCACATCCTGAGTACTCAAATAAACATAAGCTGTTATTTCTTGAAAAACACCATCTCACTTTCTATTTCCCTTCAACCTTTGATGATATTCTTGTAAGGCTAATATCAGAGCCTACTAAATCTCCAACTGTTTCCACATCTTCACTTCTTTTCATCAGGGTGCAGTAAAAAGAGTGTGAACTTTGAAGTTAGGAAGATCTGGTTTAGAACTGTGGGTACTTAACTTACAGTGTGATTCCTGGCCACTTGTGGCCCTTAATTTCCCAAACATCAGTCTTTTTTTCAGGTATAGAGACAGTAAAACCAACTTAAAGAGCTTGTTGTGAAGAGGATTAGGTGTCCTCATCTCTTCGATGCCAATTATCAAGGTACTCAGCCCATAGTGGATCCTGCAATGAAAGTAAGCAACACACTCTTTCTTTGTATCTGAGTTTAAGATTTCACTTCCTCAGCCATCCCACTACCTGTCTGGAATCACCTTACCTTCTTCTCACCCCTTGCCTTACCAGAAAAGCCAAATCTTCAAGTCTCATTCAAGAATAGATTAGTAGGAGATAAGAATCTGCCTGCCAATGCAGGGGACGAGGGTTCAATCCCTGGTCCAGGAAGGTTCTGCCTGCCACAGAGCAACTGAGCCCGTGAACCACAACTACTGAAGCCCGTGTGCTTACAGCCTATGTTCTGCAACAAGAGAAGCCACCGCAGCGAGAAGCCCACATACCACAACAAAAAACAGACCCAAACCTCAACCCAAATCAGCCATGGGTACACATATATCCCCTCCCTTTTGAACCTCCCTCCCATCTCCTGCCCCACCCCGCCCCTCTAGGTGGATACAGAGCCCCTGCTTGAGTTTCCTGAGCCATACAGCAAATTCCCATTGGCTATCTATTTTACATATGGTAATGCAAGTTTCCATGTTATTCTCTCCATGCATCTCACCCTCTCCTCCCCTCTCCCCATGTCCATTCTCTATGTCTGTTTCATTCAATAAAAAATAAACTAAAAAAAAAAAAAAAGAATAGCCCCAGTTCACTGCAGCTAGAGAAAGTCTGTGAGCAGCAATGAAGACCCAGAGCAACAAAAAGTAAAGAAATAAATAGTAATTTATAATTTAAAAAAGAGTAAATTAGCAGGATTGTTAAAGTCTGAATTTAAATCCTGCTTTTCCCATATTTATGCTGGGTAAGTTTGGGTACAGTTTCTGACATTCTATTTTTCCTCTTCTTTACTTTTTATTTTTATTTTTTAATTTTTATTTTTACTTTATTTTGCTTTACAATACTGTATTGGTTTTGCCATACATTGACATGAATCAGCCACAGGTGTACATGAGTTCCCAATCCTGAACCCCCCCTCCCACCTCCCACCCCATATCATCTCTCTGGATCATCCCCGTGCCCCAGCCCCAAGCCTCCTGTATCCTGTATCGAACATAGACTGGCGATTCGTTTCTTACCTGATAGCATACATGTTTCAACGCCATTTTCCCAAATCATCCCACCCTCTCCCTCTCCCACAGAGTCTAAAAGTCCGTTCTATACATATGTGTCTCTTGCTGTCTCTCTTTCCTCTTCAATGTATGGCAAAACCAATACAGTATTGTAAAGCAAAATAAAATAAAAATAAAAATAATAAAACAGAAATAATGATAAGTACTTCAAAAGGCTCTTGTGGGTATCAAATTAAGTTTACTTAGTATATTCTGAGCACCTGCTGTGAGCTCGCCATTATGCTAGGTAGTGGGATTGAAACTGAGCCAGCTGGATAATGGGTTTGTACAGTGCTGAGCACAGAGTTTGGTATCCAGAAAGCTTCAGCTGGTAATGTCTGCTATCAACACCATCACCAGCATCATCATCATTATATCTGCGTTATGTTACATAACCATGGAATCATTCAATTACATTCTAAATCCTCTAGTCTCAGTCAAAATAAAGAAATCATTCTATCTTCTAAGGAAGGCTGGGGAACTGCCTTTCCACAGAGGTACTCATGATACATCATGCAGCAGTTAAAACCACAAGTAAGGTGAATTTTAAAAAGTCATTCTCACACATAATTGAGGTTGCAAACCATTGGTGTGGTAGTTAGCACCTGACTGAAGGGTAACTGTAGACTGTTTAATCCTAAGGGACAAATAATGTTTTAAATATTAAGTGACTGAACAGTAGGATGGAGAGATTATGGTATGTTCATACAATGAAATGCTACACGGCATTGAAAAACAATGGGCTACATCTTCCTAAACGTAACAAAGTGGAAATCTCACCAATATGAGCAAAAGAGGTCAGATACAAAAGAATATATTATTGTATGGTTCAATTTACATCATGAGCTAGACAGACAAAACTTATCTATGGTGGTAGAATTTGAATGGAGAAGGCAATGGCACCCCACTCCAGTACTCTTGCCTGGAACATCCCATGGGCTGAGGAGCCTGGTAGGCTGCAGTCCATGGGGTCGTGAAGAGTTGAACACGACTGAGCGACTTCACTTTCACTTTTCACTTTCATGCATTGGAGAAGGAAATGGCAACCCACTCCAATGTTCTTGCCTGGAGAATCCCAGGGACGGGGGAGCCTGGTGGGCTGCCATCTATGGGGTAACACAGAGTCAGACACTACTGAAGTGACTTAGCAGCAGCAGCAGCAGCACAAGTTGAATTGTGGTTATCTTTGGGGGAATAGGAATTGACTGGGAAGGGCACAAAGAAAACTTCTAGGTGATACAAGTCTTCTAGTTGATGTAGATGATGACAAATGATCTCTCTTTCTTTCTCTTGTTCTAGCTCTGGCTCTCAGCAGCTTGATACATTTTATATATGTTAAAATGTATCCAGCTGTTAACTGAAGATGTATGCAAATTACTAGATGTAACATTGCATTTAGTGTTGATAGTAATTCAGTTCAATTCAGTTCAGTCACTCAGTCCTGTCTGACTCTTTTCAACCCCATGGACTGCAGCACACCAAGCTTCCCTGTCCATCACCAACTACCCAAGCTTGCTCAATCCATTGAGTTGGTGATGCAATCCAACCATCTCACCCTCTACTGTCCCTTCTCCTCCCACCTTCAATCTTTCCCAGCATCAGGGTCTTTTCCAGTGAGTCAGTTCTTCCTGTCAAGTGGCCAAAGTATTGGAGTTTCAGCTTTAGCATCAATCCTTCCAATGAATATTCAGGACTGATCTCCTTTAGGATTGACTGGGTTTGGCCTCCTTGCAGTCCAAAGGACTCTCTAGAGTCTTTTCCAACACCACAGTTCAAAAGAATCTACTATTCAGCTCTCAGCTTTCTTTATGGTCTAACTCTCATATCCATACATGACTACTGGAAAAACCATAGCTTTGACTAGACAGACCTTCGTTGGCAAAGTAATGTCTCTGCTTTTTAATATGCTGTCTAGCATATTAGACAGTATATTGGTCATAGCTTTCCTTCCAAGGAGAAAGAGTCTTTTAATTCCATGGCTGCAGTCACCATCTGCATTGATTTTGGAGCCCAAGAAAAGAAAGTCTATCACTGTTTCCATTGTTTCCCCAGTATTGGCCATGGAGTGATGGGACTGGATGCCATGATCTTAGCTTTTTGAATGTTGAGTTTCAAGCCAGCTTTTGCACTCTCCTCTTTCACTTTCATCAAGGGGCTCTTTCATTCATCTTTGGGTCCATAATGGTGGTATCTTCTGCAGTTCTGAGGTTATTGATATTTCTCCCAGCAATCTTGATTCCAGCTTATCCTTCATCCAGCCTGGCATTTTGCATGATGTACTCTGCATATAAGTTAAATAAACTGGGTGACAATATACAGCCTTGACACACTCCTTTCCCAATTTGGAACCAGTCTGCTGTTCCATGTCTTGTTCTAACTGTTGCTTCTTGACCTGAATACAGATTTCTAAGGAGGCAGGTAAGGTGGTCTGGTATTTCCATCTCTTTAAGAATTTTCTACAGTTTGTTGTAATCCATACAGTCAAAGGCTTTGGCATAGTCAATAGAGCAGAAATAGATGTTTTTCTGGAACTCTCTTGCTTTTTGGATGATCCAACGGATATTGGCAATTTGGCCTCTGGTTCCTCTGATTTTTCTAAATCCAGCTTGATCATCTGGAAGTTCATGGCTCATACACTGTTGAAGCCACAGTTGGAGAATTTTGAGCTTTACTTTGCTAGCATGTGAGATGAATGCAATTGTGTGCTAGTTTGAACATTCTTCTTTGGTATTACCTTTCTTTGGGATTGGAATGAAAACTGACGTTTTCCAGTCCTGTAGCTGCTGCTGAGGTTTCCAAATTTGCTGACATATTGAGTTCAGCATTTTAACATCATCCTCTTTTAAGACTTGAACTAGCTCAACTGGAACTCCATCATCTTCATTGCTACTGCTACTGCTAAGTCACTTCAGTCGTGCCCGACTCTATGCAACCCCAGAGATGGCAGCCCACCAGGCTCCCCCGTCCCTGGGATTCTCCAGGCAAGAACACTGGAGTGGGCTGCCATTTTCTTCTCCAGTGCATGAAAGTGAAAAGTGAAAGTGAAGTCGCTCAGTCGTGTCCGACTCTTAGAGACCCCATGGACTGCAGCCTACCAGGCTCCTCTGTCCATAGGATTTCCCAGGCAAGAGTACTGGTGTGGGGTGCCATTGCCTTCTCTGATCACCTTCATTAGCTTCGTTCATAGTGATGCTTCCTAAGCCAACTTAACTTTTCACTCCAGGATATCTGGCTCCAGATGAGTGATCACACCATTGTGGTTATTGGGGTCATTAAGATCTTTATTGTATAGTTCTTCCATGTATTCCTGCCATCTCTTCTTAATATCTTCTGCTTCTGTTAGGTCCACACTCTTTCTGTACTTTATTGTGTCCATCTTTGCATGAAATGTTCCCTTGGTATCTCTAATTTTCTTGAAGAAATCTCTAGTCTTTCCCATTCTATTATTTTCCTCTATTTCTTTGCATTGATCACTGAAGAAGGCTTTCTTCCCTCTCCTTGCTATTCTTTGGAACCCTGCATTCAAATGGGTATATCTTTCCTTTTTTTTTTTTTTTTGTTGATGCCATAGTTGTTGAATTTTATTTTATTATTTTTTCAGATTTTATTTTATTTTTTTACTTTACAATATTGTATTGGTTTTTGCCATACATCAACATGAATCCACCACAGGTGTACACGTGTTCCCAGTCCTGAACCCCTCTTCCACCTCCCTCTCCATACCATCTCTCTGGGTCATCCCAGTGCACCAGCCCCAAGCATCCTGTATCAAACCTAGAATGGTGATTCATTTCTTATATGATATTATACATGTTTCAATGCCATTCTCCCAAAGCATCCCACCCTCTCCCTCTCCCACAGAGTCCAAAAGACTGTTCTATACATCTGTGTCTCTTTTGCTGTCTCGCATACAGGGTTATCATTACCGTATTTCTAAATTCCATATATATGTGTTAGTACACTGTATTGGTGTTTTTCTTTCTGGCTTACTTCACTCTGTATAATCGGCTCCAGTTTCATCCACCTCATTAGAACTGATTCAAATGTATTCTTTTTGATGGCTGAGTAATACTTCATTGTGTATATGTACCACAGCTTTCTTATCCATTCATCTGCTGATGGACATCTAGGTTGCTTCCATGTCCTGGCTATTATAAACAGTGCTGCGATGAACATTGGGGTACATGTGTCTCTTTCAATTCTGGTTTCCTCAGTGTGTATGCCCAGCAGTGGGATTGCTGGGTCATGAGGCAGTACTATTTCCAGTTTTTTAAGGAATCTCCACACTGTTCTCCATAGTGGCTGTACTAGCTTGCATTCCCACCAACAGTGTAAGAGGATTCCCTTTTCTCCACACCCTCTCCAGCATTTATTGCTTGTAGACTTTTGGATCACAGCCATTCTGACTGGCGTGAAATGGTACCTCATTGTGGTTTTGATTTGCCTTTCTCTGATAATGAGTGATATTGAGCATCTTTTCATGTGTTTGTTAGCCATCTGTATATCTTCTTTGGAGAAATGTCTGTTTAGTTCTTTGGCCCATTTTTTGATTGGGTCGTTTATTTTTCTGGAATTGAGCTGCAGGAGTTGCTTGTATATTTTTGAGATTAGTTGTTTGCTAGTTGCTTCATTTGCTATTATTTTCTCCCATTCAGAAGGCTGTCTTTTCACCTTGCTTATAGTTTCCTTTGTTGTGCAAAAGCTTTTAATTTTAATTAGATCTCATTTGTTTATTTTTGCTTTTATTTCCAATATTCTGAGAGGTGGGTCATAGAGGATCCTGCTGTGATTTATGTTGGAGAGTGTTTTACCTACATTTTCCTCTAGGAGTTTTATAGCTTCTGGTCTTACGTTTAGACCTTTAATCCATTCTGAGTTTATTTGTGTGTCATTTGTTTGCAGGGTTCCTCCCTCCCCACAGCGCGACCAACCATTATCCTATATCTTTCCTTTTATCCTTTGCCTTTAGCTTGTCTTCTTTTCTCAGCTATTTGTACACAGATCTCAGAGAAGGCGATGGCACCCCACTCCAGTACTCTTGCCTGGAAAATCCCATGGGTGGAGGAGCCTGGTAGGCTGCAGTCCATGGGGGCGCAAAGAGTCAGACACACCTGAGCGACTTCACTTTCACTTTTCACTTTCATGCATTGGAGAAGGAAATGGCCACCCACTCCAGTGTTCTTGCCTGGAGAATCCCAGGGACTGGGGAGCCTGGTAGACTGCTGTCTATGGGGTTGCAGAGTCGGACACGATTGAAGCAACTTAGCAGCAGCAGTAGCAGTACACAGATCTAATCCCTTGAATATGTTTCTCACTTCCACTGTATAGTCATAAGGGATTTGATTTAGGTAATACCTGAAAGGTCTAGTGGTTTTCCCTACTGTCTTCAGTTTAAGTCTGAATTTGGCAATAAGGGGTTCATGATCTGAAACACAGTCAGCTCCTGGTCTTGTTTTTACTGACTGTATAGAGCTTTTCCATCTACATTTGCAAAGAATATTATCAATCTGTTTTCTGTATTGACCATCTGGTGATGTACATGTGTAGAGTCATCTCTTGTGTTGTCGGAAGAGGGTGTTTGCTCTGACCAGTGCATTCTCTTGACAAAACCCTGTTAGCCTTTGCCCTGCTTCATTTTGTACTCCAAGGCCAAACTTGCCTGTTACTCCAGGTATCTTGACTTTCTACTTTTGCATTCCAGTCCCCTATGATGAAAAGGACATCTATTTTTGGTGTTAGTTCTAGAAGGTCTTGTAGGTCATCATAGAACTGTTCAGCTTCTTGGATAACTGTGATATCAAATGGTTTGCTTTGGAAACGAACAGAGATCATTCTGTCATATTTGAGATTATTGACCCAAATACTGCATTTCAGACTCTTTTCTTGACTACGAGGGCTACTCCATTTCTTTTAAGGGATTCTTGCCCACAGTAGTAGATATAATGGCCATCTGAATTAAATTCTCCCAATTCCTTTCATTTTAGTTCACTGATTCCTAAATGTTGATGCTCACTCTTGCTGTCTCCTGTTTGACCACTTCCAATTTACCTTGATTCATGGACCTAACATTCCGGGTTCATATTCAATATTGTTCTTTACAGCATTGGGCTTTATTACCATCACCAGTCACATCCACCACTGGGCATTGTTTCACTGTGGCTCCGTCTCTTCATTCTTTCTGGAGTTATTTCTCCACTGTCTCCGGTAGCATATTGGGCACTTATTGACCTGGAGAGTTCATCTTTCAGTATCATATCTTTTTGCCTTTTCTTACTGTTCATGTTCTCAAAGCAAAAATACTGAAGTGGTTTGCCATTGCTTTCTCCAGTGGACCACATTTTGTCAGAACTCTCCACTATGACCCATTTGTCTTGGTTGACCCTACAAGACATGGGTCATAATTTGATTGAGTTAGACAAGGCCGTGGTCCATGTGATCAGTTTGGTTAGTTTTCTGTGATTGTGGTTTTCATTCTGTCTGCCCTTTGATGGATAAGGATAAGAGAAAGAGATTGTGGAAGCTTCCTGATGGGAGAGACTGACTGTCATATATTTAACAATAAATATTACGATTAAGATTACATTCCTACAAAGTAAGTCTTCCCAGATGGTGCTGGTGGTAAAGAACCTGCCTGCCAATGTAGGAGACACAGGAGATAGGGGTCTGATCTCTGGGCTGGGACGATCCCTTGGAGTAGGAAATGGTCTCCACTCCAGTATTCTTCCTGGAAAATTCTAGGGGCAGTTGAGCCTGGCAGACTATAGTCCATGGCGCTGCAGAGAGCAGATATGAGTCAGCAACTGAGCACACACTACAGGTAAATCTATGTACACATCACTCTGTCTCTCTCTCGATTCCCATTAAAATTAGTTATGTATATAAAGTAAAATTGTATACATAATATTTGTAAATTTTATATAAATATATACATTTAAATTATATATAAATGAATTGCATATAAATTTATATATGTTTTAATATATAATTACATATATATATGTCTGAATAAAGTTTTTTTCCCTCCTGTTTATTTACTTCTCAGTTCATGTGTAGTTGAGGCTGGTATGAGTTGTATTTTCTAAGGGTAGTCTTGGCTCTTCTCTTCCTTCCTCAAGCTTCTCAGCAGTACTTTTAGGGGAGGAGGTTGGTCAGTGGGTTGTGGGGGAAAGTCATGGGACAAATACAAAAGTAGTCTTGGGCTTAAGGTGTACTGTCGATTATTCTTAAAGTGGATCATCTGAATGTGGGTAAGTGCTCACTATGTGAGGCTCTTAGGTGTTTTCTCCTGGTGTTAGCAGTGAAGTGCTGGAGTGCTGCACTTTGGCCTGAGATGAAATCAAAGAATGGCAATTACAAGCAGGGCTCTAGTTTTCCAAGTTATTATTTGGGGTCGATGATAATGATGTTAGAAGTCCTGAGGCTGTGATGGACCTAAGAGGAGAGGGTGGCATGTCCGGCTTTGAGCACTTTCCAACTTATACATTTTAGCCTCTGCCATCTTTTTCTTTATTTGGAGTAAGTAAATCTTTCCTTGATTTGGAGTAAGGAGCTGGTTTCCTTGCTCCCTCTCACTCCGCTTCTGGGGACAGGCCACGACCTGTGTAGAGTGCATCTTGCTCTGTGAAGTCTGAAAGAGGAAAAGGTTGATGGTCCAAACACTGTGTTGTAAGTGACCATATGCTGGGAGAGTTCATTTCCCAGCTGGGCCCACAGCCATGGGGGTGGCGGGGAGGGTGATGAGACCCGGCAGCCGTAAGACCTGTAAGGGAGAGGGAGGAGGTTACATAGACAAGGCGCCCAGTAAATATAGCTCTTCTTTTTTACATAAGAGAGAAAGAGAGAGAAATATTGGGTCACCCCAGACAAACAGGGAAAGGAGTGCAGCTGGGAAGGTGGGAAAGACAGAAATCAACAGCTAAAGAGCACTGACTTGACAACCTCCAGATCACAATTAGGAGCCACTTCCTGGCCTCACATTTTCCACATAAACACTCGAGCGCTGGGCAGAGTTAATAGGCCCTGACTCCTGCGGGGAGCAGCTCCGGCCAAGCCCGGCCGCGATTGACGTCAAGGCCCAGCGTCTCAGAGGAATGTGCCCGCTCCCCGCGCTTCAGGGTCTGACCCTAACCTTTCCCAGATGTGCAACTGTTCTTCCTTCCAAACAGGGAGTTTCAACACTGGGCATTGTGTGCGCTCTCAGCCCCGTCCTGGAGCCAAAACAAAAGTCCCAGTTCCTGCGTTTCAGAACACGATTGTGCGCCTGCCGGCCTTTCTCTTTGAGGGGCTGGGCCGTCCTGCTGGAGGCGGTCCGGGGTCCTGGGTCCCTGCTCGGCTCCTTATCTCGCCCCCAAGCTGCCTCCGCCGGCTGCCTCTCTCTGTCTGGCCGCGGAGCGCCAGGAGTCCCCGCAAGCCAGGGCCTTTAGGCTTGTGTTCCAGCTCCTCCCTCCTCCCGCCTGAAAGCCCTGCCTTTCCTGGCTCCAGGCATGCAGGCTCTTTGCAGCTGAACTAACACTTCTCCGTAGTAGGAGCTTGTGGCCCTGTGGCTTTGCCCCTCTATTCAGCTTGCTGGAATGTCCTCTTCCTTTTCCCGTTTTTGACTTGGTGGACAGAGAGGCCTCATTCAGTTCTTAAGGCAGTGCAAGCTGGAAGCCTTTTCCTGGCCCCTTCTCTCCTGGTTTGAATTGGCTGCTCTCTGTGGTTTTGCTGCCCTGCTTTATATAGACTGCAAACTTTATGATTCATGACACTGGGGGTTACTTTTCTCTCCCTGCTCTATGTTTACATTGGTTATTCGTGTGTCTCTTTCACCAGCTAGATTGTAAGCCCTTCAAGAAGAAGGACATTTTGCTCATCTTTGAACCTCCCATTTAGTGGAATACATAATAGATATTTGGACTTCCCAAGTGCACTAGTGGTAAAGAACCCACCTGCCGGTGCAGGAAACATAATGAGATGTGGGTTCAATCCCTGGGTCAGGAAGATCCCCTGGAGGACAGCTTAGCAACCCACTCTAGTATTCTTGCCTCGGAGAATCCCATGGACAGAGGAGCCTGGAGGGCTACTGTCCATAGGGTAACAAAGAGTCAGATTTGGCTGAAGTGACTTAGCATGCATGCATAATAGGTATTTAATAAATGTTTGTTGAATGAATTAATGACTATGTCCAAGAACATGAAAACAATGATGATACAATAGAAATCAGGTATCTTCGTGATTTTGGAAGAGTTAGCGTTGACAATGGCTCCCCACTCCAGTGCTCTTGCCTGGAAAATCCCAGGAGCCTGGTGGGCTGCAGTCCATGGTGTCGCTGGGAGTCGGATTCGACTGAGGTACTTCACTTTCATTTTTCACTTTCATGCACTGAAGAAGGAAATGGAAACCCACTCCAGTGTTCTTGCCTGGAGAATCCCAGGGACAGGGGAGCCTGGTGGGCTGCTGTCTGTGGGGTTGCACAGAGTTGGACACGACTGAAGTGACTTAGCAGTAGCAGCAGTGTTCACAAAAGAGCAAAGCCTTGGTACCAGGCCTTGAAGATGAGCATGGGAAAATAAACACAAAATTTACACAATAGGGACAATTGCTGTTGCTAGCAGAGGTCCTTAACCTTGTCACTTCCTAAGTGCTTCATTGATTTTATCTCATTTTCTTCTTACAACATCCTTATACCGACTGGCTTGGGGAGTCTATAATCATTGTTTGTGTTATTTCAAGTTTCTAGACGATGTAATTCTGTAGCCTGCAGTGGAGACATATTCCAAGGCCTCTCAACCCTTTGGAAAGCCCTAAATCCCTTTGCTGCTCACCAAGTGTACTATCTGTTACAAAGCAGCTGAACAAAGAATCTTGGCTTTAAAGTTCAGTTCAGGTCAGTTAAGTTGCTCAGTCGTGTACGACTTTTTGCGACCCCATGAACTGCAGCACGCCAGGCCTCCCTGTCCATCACCAACTCCCGGAGTTCACTCAGACTCGCGTCCATCGAGTCAGTGATGCCATCCAGCCATCTCATCCTCTGACGTCCCCTTCTTCTCCTGCCCTCAATCCCTCCCAGCATCAGAGTCTTTTCCAATGAGTCAACTCTTCACATGAGGTGGCCAAAGTACTGGAGTTTCAGCTTTAGCATCATTCCTTTCAAACAAATCCCAGGGCTGATCTCCTTCAGAATGGACTGGTTGGATCTCCTTGCAGTCCAAGGGACTCTCAAGAGTCTTCTCCAACACCACAGTTCAAAAGCATCAATTCTTCGGTGCTCAGCCTTCTTCACAGTCCAACTCTCACATCCATACATGACCACAGGAAAAACCATAGCCTTGACTAGACGGACCTTAATTGGCAAAGTAAAGTCTCTGCTTTTGAATATGCTATCTAGGTTGGTCATAACTTTTTTTCCAAGGAGTAAGCGTCTTTTAATTTCATGGCTGCAATCACCATCTGCAGTGATTTTGGAGCCCCCCAAATAAAGTCTGACACTGTTTCCACTGTTTCCCCATCTATTTCCCGTGAAGTGATGGGACCGGATGCCATGATCTTCGTTTTCTGAATGTTGAGCTTTAAGCCAACTTTTTCACTCTCCACTTTCACTTTCATCAAGAGGCTTTTTAGTTCCCCTTCACTTTCTGCCATAAGGGTGGTGTCATCTGCATATCTGAGGTGATTGATAGTTCTCCCGGCAATCTTGATTCCAGCTTGTGTTTCTTCCAGCCCAGTGTTTCTCATGATGTACTCTGCATAGAAGTTAAATAAGCAGGGTGACAATATACAGCCTTGATGTACTCCTTTTCCTATTGGTTATTATGTGAAAACCAAATATCCCCTCCCTTCTGCACTCACAGTTACCAAGCCCTTCTTTCCCTAAGCCTAAAACCCCTGATGGAGAATGAATATAGATAAGATGGTAACAGAGTCCACCTAGCAATCTGGGCATAATTAGTCTGCCTTTCCCCCCAAAGATAAGAATGGATACTTAAGAAAGAACTACATATATCCATGCTAAGCTTCCATTTGTTGTAGCAAAATTCCAAATGGGAGTTCCCAATGGGAATAACAATTTGCCTTCCCACCATCAGACTGGCGCCTCAGGGACAGACTCCTCAGGGAATCTGACCCTAAATGGGCAGAGCTCCAAGAAAGCACAGGGGAGATGTTGTTACAATGCTGTCACTTTAACAGCCAAGAGGCAGCTATCTCTTTCCTGGAGGTACACAATCATAAGGGTGATTTCAGGACTTACGGCAGCTGTAAGGCTGGGGGGCACAGGGTATCTGCTTGTTATCATTTCAACAAGTGGAGTTAGGAGAAAAGTCCTCTTATCTTACTGTTTTCTGGAGGGAAAAACCAAAAGTGGTGATGTCTTTCCTCTAATCCGGAAATCTTTCTGGCTTCCCACTGGAAAAGGAAATTTCCACAGTGAGTTTTCAATTTGCTGCCTCTCTTGGGGTAGGAAGACATCTAATTTTAGTATAATTAAGAGCTAAGTGGATTAGGCCCTTCAGAGTTGCTCAGAATTTCTGATTATGTGAAATAATTTATAAATTTTATAATACAACTATATATTATAATTATATTTATGTAATTATACACAAATATAAATTTTGTGAAATATTTTCTAATTATGTAAATAATGTAAAAACCAGGGCTTTAATGCTCTATTGTTCCCATATTTCTATGCAGCCTCCTTAAGAACTGCCTTCACCAAAATAGGATAGAGCGGTTTCTCAAAGTTATAGGGATTTTCCCAAGGAAACTGTGAACTGGTGAAGCTGGGAGCACTGTAGGAAATTTATATTTTCAATCAGAAACAAAAGATGTATTTTGTTTTCCAGAAAACTCTTTTTCATTTTTCTTTATTGTCAGTGCTGGGCTTAGGAATTTAGATTATGAACATTTTCAAATCATGGAATAAGGTTTGCATTTCTTTAAACTTGCATTGACTGATACTTCTGAGGTAGCAAAAGCAAGAAAATGATGGGAAAAAGTAAAAATAATCCCCAGCCAAATCAGATAGAGAAACAAGAGGAGAGGGGGAGAACAGACACTTGCTGACATACCAGAGAGGAAGGAGGAGACCTAGGAAAGTAAAGCTGTCCTATTACTTCCCCAGGCAGGAAGTTATTGCTGACTTAATTTCATGGGTACAAGGAAGAGTAAAATCAACACGTTATGGTTCTGATGAGAGATTTAACTCTCATCATCTAATGTTTGCGAAAAACATTCCACCCCAATGATAAGGAAGTGGAAAAGAACAATGAAACTTATCAGTGCTGCTTATGGACTATGGTCTCCAAATTCTGTTTCTAATAAACACTTAAGGTGTGCCTACTGTGTGCAAAGTATGGGCATTTGTATGTACTGGGATGAATAGGCCACTTGGCCTATTCTATCAAAGTGGTCCTGAGTGCTCTGAAGAAGTTTGGACCAAAAAGATAATGAGAGAGACCAGTAGAGCTCTTGAATGAGTTCTTCTTGCCTTAAGGTTCCAAACTGCTGCATAACTGAATCATGTTTTTATTGTCCTCTTGTGTGGAAGAGTTTCCCAGGTGGCACTAGTGGTAAAGAATCTGCCTGCCAATGCAGGAGACACGAGAGATGCATGTTCAAGCCCTGGGTCAGGAAGATCCCCTGGAGAAGGAAATGGCAACCCACTCCAGTATTCTTGCCTGAGAAATCCCATGGACAGGGGCGTCTGGCGAGCTATAGTCCGTGGAGTTGCAGAGCCAGACATGACTAAGCATGCAAAAGCACTTGCCTCTCTCTCTTTCCTCCTTTCTAACTTCCTAATTTCCTTCTTTTTTTTCCCTACCCATCCTCGCCATCCTCTCTTTTTCATTCTCACCATTATCAAATTAAGGAAATTGCTAAGGCTTTTAAAAATTATTTAAATATTGTTAAATTTTATAACATTTTTCATCTATTAAGGTGATTATATTGTTTTATATTTCTTTATTCTCTTAATTTGGGGGAATCACATTGGTTGACTTTTATTTTTTTAACTGATTAATTTATTTTAATTGGAGGCTAATTGCTTTACAATATTGTGATGGTTTTTGCCATACATCAACATGAGTCCCCCCATCCTGAACCCCTCTTCTACTTTCCTTCCCACCTCATCCCTCCGGGTTGTCCCAGAGCACTGGCTTTGAGTGCCCTGCTTCATGCATAGAATTTGCACCGATCATCTGTTTTACATATGGTAATATACATGTTTCAGTGCTATTCTCACAAATCATGTTGCGTGACTTTTAAATGAATGAACTAACTGTGTACTCCTGCGATAAACACAATCTAGTTTTTCTTTTGTGTATTTGCTGGATATGGCTATGATTCTTTTTAAGGTGTTTACATCTTGTTCATAACTAAGAGATTAGCCTATGAATTTCCTTTTTTAAAGCCTTAGCACATTTAACTTAGTATCAATATTACAAAGATCTTCCTTGACTTACAGTAGGGTTACATTCCAATAAATGTACTGTGAATTGAAAATATTGTGAACAAAAAATGCATTTAAATTTTCCTAATCTACCCAACATCTCAGCTCAGTTTATCCTAAATGTGCTCAGAACGCGTATATTAACCTAGAGTTGAGCAAAATCATCTAACAGAAAGCCTATTTTATAGTAAGTTACTGAATATCTCATGGAATTTATTGAATACTGTACTGAAGAATGGAAAATGTAATTGTTGTAGGTGTTTTGGTTGTTTACTTGCCGTGACCATGTGACTAGCTGGGAGGTGTGACTCTGCCCTGCCCAGCATTGCTAGAGAATATTTACCACATATCAGAGGCCCAGGAAGAGATCAAAAGTCAAAATTTAAAGTATGATTTCTACTGAATGTGTGCAGCTTTTGCACCATCCTAAAGTGAAAACCACTGTTAGTCAAAACATAAAGTCAAGGACTGTCCTGGCTTCAAAAATGAGTTTAAAATTATTTCCTTTTTTCCCTATTCTCTGGAAGAGTTTGGCTAATATTAGTTTTGCTTCTTAAATGTTTGGAAGAATTATCAGGTGAGGCCATCTGGACCTCAAGTCTTCCTTTATCCACTAATAAGTATTCAATTTCTTTAATGAGCAAATGATTCATAGTTTCTATATCATCCTGTATTACTTTTGAAAAACTGTATCTTCTTGTACTAGTTTGTATGGTATAAATGTATTTATTATTAGGGATAGGTTCATATTAGTTAAAAATTTAAATGTATTGGCATAAAGTTATTCCTATGTTTTCTAATAGACACATTTAATGCTGTGTGTTTTTCTCTGATATGGCTTCATTTTCATCATATACATTCTGATATGTCATATTTTTAGTAGTACTTGTTTCAAAGTATATTTTTTCTAATTTCTATTGTGATTTATACTATGATCTACTGATTATTTAGAAATGAATTGTTTAATTTCCAAACATATGGAGATTTTGTTATGTATTCAAAGAATGCACTCTAGATTACTATAGTCCTTTGAAATTGCTTGACGCTTGCTTTATAAACCAGGATACAGCAGTTTTAGTCAAATTTGCAGTGTATTTTTGGATTTGTAAATGTTACATGTAAGTCTTGTCAATTTTGGTTTTATTTAGTTTGAGGCTAAATTATTAGGTTATACAGATCAAGAATTGTTGCATCTTTCTGTTGAACTAAAGTTTTTATCATTAAGCAATGTCCATTTTTATCTTTTTAAAAATAATGTTCATTTTTGCTATTTTCATAGTTCTTCAGTTTGATTATGGTAATGTTGATACAGTCTGTCTTTTAAATGGAATATTTAGTCAATTTACTGTTGTCATTTATAATTTGTACTTCTTTTTCTTTTAACTTGGCCTTCTTATTACCAGTAAAGTTTTTTTCAATTTTATTAAGTTTCTTTTTGTTCTTTAATTTTTTTTTGCATTACCATCACTATATAACCCCATTATGACACAATGCTAGCTTATTTCATATGGTGGTTCTGTATTTCTTGTTATCTCATTATATTGGCAAAATCCAGATCAATGTCTCCAACTTTTTGGTCTCAGAACCTCTTTATATTCTGAAAAAATATTTAGAATTTAAAAGACTTTTGTTTACAGGAGTTATATCTATTAAAGCTTATTATATTAAGAATATGAATTAAAAATATTTCTGACCAATCATAAATAAATGAAAGTTCTTTTATACACTGTGAAAGAGAGTGGAACCCTTAATAATCTGCACTAATTCGGGCTGTTGCAAACTAAGGTCTACCCTGGTCTGATAAACTAGTCAATATTCCAGGGGAAATGAACTCACAAGCCAAAATAACAAGACACTTGAGTAGCATAACTATTTCAAATGAATATAACTTAGCAGGTTGTATGTTCGACCAAAAGCAGAACTGTAACACAAAAAAATAGATAGCATGGTTATCTCTTTTACTATTTTGGTTAGTAAAAATACTAAAAGAGATAATAGAAATTATTAGCAATTTGAAATAAAAACAAGAAAATATAAAAAGGACTAAGTAGAAACACTAAATATGGGAAGATACTAGTTAAACTAATGACTATAAGTGAAAGGACCTGTCCTTGCTGTCTGGAGTGCTGTGAAGGAGAAAGCCAGGCATGGGATGCCCATCAGTTATTTCTGACTGGTCAGGGCCTCATTCTTTGCCCACCCAGAAATATCCTTAGACCATAAAATGTAATCAATGCCAGGAGTTTGGAAGGAGGATTTATGTTCAAGGTCAGTCTTTGCTTGTTGTTCTTAGAACCCCACAAGTACCTATCTTGTGTAGAGTCTTGTTTGCGTCACTTAGAACTGGACCACAGCTGAGAAGTAGGAAGACAGAAAGTGTTTTTCCTGAAGCGATAACAGAGGAGAGCTGAACAGAAGGCCAAATGTTTCTATTTCATTGTCTCCACCTAAAGTACAGGTCTGCCTTCTATGAAACCGCATCCATATACCATTCAAAATAGCATAATTCCAGGTCTCCTGGCAATTTCTTTGCGTTTTCCCTTTGTTGTTCCCTGGGGAAAGAAGTCAGCTTTCATACTGGTTAAGTGCCTTGATCTTAATCCTAGTTCTAACTTTTCCCAAGAGTATCATCTTGGACAAGTTGCTTTATTTCTCTTTAGTTTTAATATCCATAAAATGGTACTAATATGTACCAACATAAATAGAAATATAAAGATTAGAAAAAAATGTATATGCAGTAGTTAGCATTGTTACTGATACAGAGCATATACTTAATAAACTATAGCTGTTGCTGTAATTACTGCTGTTTGTAATTGTTGTTATGACTGATCCTTAGAGCTGAATCTACTTTTCTATTCAGCAATGGAATGTTCTGCCTAACGGAGTGTAATGTTGCTGTGCATATACTGTAAAAAAGTCTTTATTATATTTTGAATCACATCACTGAGATTGTCTATGGGGTCATATATATGTGGTTAGTAAGGATTTGGGGGTCTGGAGTCCAGGAAAGGAGATGTGGCTCATAGAAGTCTCACTGAAGGGAAGTAACTGACCCTTGCAACATGCTGGAGAAACAGCAGGCAGGGGATGGATGGCCATCATGGTTATGGGAACAGCTATCTTGTATCCATGATCTAGCATTTACTTTTTTTTGGTCATGTTACATGGCCTGGAGGATTTTGGGTCTCTGACCGGGGATTGAACCTGGGCCTTGCAGTGGAAGTGTGGAGTCCTAACTAATGGACTGTAAGGGAATTCCTTTTTTTTTTTTTTCGAAATTGAAGTATAGTTGATTTACAATGTTGTCTTAGCTTGTGGTGTACAAGAAAGTGGCTTGGTTAATGTACATATATATATTCCTTTTCATTATGGTTCATCATAGGATATTGGATGTAGTTCTCTATGCTATTCAGTAGGACCCTGTTGTTTATCTAGTCTATATATAGAAGTTTGCATTTGCTCATCCCAAACTCCTCTCTTATCCCTCTGCTCAACCCCTTCCCCTTTGGAAACCATAAGTTGGTTCTCTATGTGTATGAGTCTCTTTCTGATTCATTAATAAGTACATTTGTATGTGATTGACCAAGCCAGGCTTCAGCAATACGCGAACTGGGAACTTCCTGATGTTCAAGCTGGTTTTAGAAAAGGCAGAGGAACCAGAGATCAAATTGCCAACATCCACTGGATCATGGAAAAAGCAAGAGAGTTCCAGAAAAACGTCTATTTCTGCTTTATGGACTATGCCAAAGCCTTTGAATGTCTGGATCACAATAAACTGTGGAAAATTTTGAAAGAGATGGGAATACCAGACCACCTAATCTGCCTCTTGAGAAATCTGTATGCAGATCAGGAAGCAACAGTTAGAACTGGACATGGAACAACAGACTGGTTCCAAATAGGGAAAGGAGTACGTCGAGGCTGTATATTGTCGCCCTGCTTATTTAACTTCTATGCAGAGTACATCATGAGAAACGCTGGACTGGAAGAAACACAAGCTGGAATCAGGATTGGTGGGAGAAATATCAATAACCTCAGATATGCAGATGACACCACCCTTATGGCAGAAAGTGAAGAGGAACTAAAAAGCCTCTTGATGAAAGTGAAAGAGGAGAGCGAAAAAGTTGGCTTAAAGCTCAGCATTCAGAAAACAAAGATCATGGCATCTGGTCCCATCACTCCATGGGAAATAGATGGAGAAACAGTGGAAACAGTGTCAGACTTTATTTTTTGGGCTCCAAAATCACTGCAGATGGTGACTGCAGCCATGAAATTAAAAGTCGCGTACTCCTTGAAAGAAAAGTTATGACCAACCTATATAGCATATTCAAAAGCAGAGACTTTACTTTGCTGACTAAGGTCCGTCTAGTCAAGGCTATGGTTTTTCCAGTAGTCATGTATGGATGTGAGAGTTGGACTGTGAAGAAGGCTGAGCACCGAATTGATGCTTTTGCACTGTGGTGTTGGAGAAGACTCTTGAGAGTCCCTTGGACTGCAAAGAGATCCAGCCAGTCCATCCTAAAGGAGATCAGCCCTGGGATTTCTTTGGAAGGAATGATGCTGAAGCTGAAACTCCAGTACTTTGGCCACCTCATGCGAAGAGTTGACTCATTGGAAAAGACTCTGATGCTAGGAGGGATTGAGGGCAGGAGGAAAAGGGGACGACCGAGGATGAGATGGCTGGATGGCATCACTGACTCGATGGACTCCCGGAGTTGATGACGGAGGATGAGATGGCTGGATGGCATCACTGACTCGATGGACTCCCGGAGTTGATGACGGAGGATGAGATGGCTGGATGGCATCACTGACTCGATGAACTCCCGGAGTTGATGATGGAGAGGGAGGCCTGGCGTGCTACAATTCATGGGGTCGCAAAGAGTCAGACATGACTGAGCGACTGAACTGAACTGAACTGAACCATATCAACAAATTAAAGAACAAAAATCATATGGTCATCTCAATAGATGCAGAAAAGATTTTGGCAAAATTCAAATTTATGATAAAAACCCTCCAGAAAGTGGGCATAGAGGGTCAGTTCAGTTCAGTTTTTCAGCCATGTCTAACTCTGCGACCCCATGGACTGCAGCATGGCAGGCTTCCCTGTCCATCACCAACTCCTGGAGCTTATGGAAACTCATGTCCATAGAGTTGGTGATGCCAACAAACCATCTCAGCCTCTGTTGTCCCCTTCTCCTCCTGCCTTCAATCTTTCACAGTATCAGGGTCTTTTCCAATGAGTCAGTTCTTTGAATCAAGTTGCTAAACTATTGGAGTTTCAGCTTCAGCATCAGCCCTTCCAACGAATATTCAGGACTGATTAACTTTAGGATGGACTCTTTTGATCTCCTTGCAGTCCAAGAGAGTCTCAAGAGTCTTCTCCAACACCACAGTTCAAAAGCATCAATTATTCTGTGTTCAGCTTTCTTTATAGTCCGACTCTCACATCCATACATGACTACTGGAAAAATCATGGCTTTGACTAGATTGACCTTTGTTGTCAAAGTAATGTCTCTGCTTTTTAATATGCTTTCTAGGTTGGTCATAGCTTCTCTTCCAAGGAGCAAACATCTATTAATTTCATGGATGCAGTCACCATCTGCATTGATTTTGGAGCCCAAGAAAAGAGAGTCTATCATTGTTTACATTGTTTCCACATCTGTTTGCCATGAAGTGATGGGACAGGATGCCATGATCTTAGCTGTTTGAATGTTGAGTTTCAAGCCAGCTTTTTCACTCTCCTCTTTCACTTTCATCAAGAGGTTCTTTCTCCATAAGGGTGGTGTCATCTGCATGTCTGAGGTTATTGATATTTCTCCAAGCAATCTTGATTCCAGCTTGTGCTTCCTCCAGCCCAGTATTGCTCATGATGTACTCTGCATATAAGTTAAATAATCAGAGTGATGATATACAGCCTTGATGTACTCCTTTCCTGATTTGGAACCAGTTCCTAGCCAAGTAATGCTCAAAATTCTCCAAGCCAAGCCTCAACAGGGCATAGAGGGTACATACCTCAACATAATAAAGGCCATATATGACAAACCTACAGCTAGCATCTTACTCAATGATGAAACCTGAAAGTATTCCCTCTAAGTTCAGGAACAAGATAAGGATATCCATTCTCACCACTTTTATTCAACATAGTTTTTGAAGTCTTAGCTACAGCAACCACAGAAGAAAAAGAAGTAAACAGAATTAAAATTGGAAAAGAAGTTAAACTGTTACTGTTTGCAAATGACATGATACTTTACATAGAAGATCATAAAGCTACCAGAAAACTACTATCATCGATAAATTTGCTTAATTTATAGGTTGCAAAGTTACCACTCAGAAATCTTTTGCTTTTCTGTACACTAACAGTGAAAAATCAGAAAGAGAAATTCAAGAAGCAATTCCACTTACAATTACATCAAAAAGAATAAAATACCTAGGAATAAACCTACTTAAGATGACAAAAGACTTGTACTCTGAAAACCATAAAATGCTGATGAAAAAAAGAAGATATAAACAGACGGAAAGATATATCATATTCATAGATCACTGTTGCTCAGTCACTCAGTCGTGTCCAACTCTTTGCGACCCCATGAACTCAGCTTCCTTATCCATCACTATCTCCTAGAGTTGTCTCAGAACTCTTGTCCATTGAGCCAATGATGCCATTCAGCCATCTCATCCTCTGTCTTCCCCTTCTCCTCCTGCCCTCAATCTTTCTCAGCATCAAGGCCTTTTCCAATCAGTCAGCTATTTGCACCATGTGGCCAAAACCTTGGAGCTTCAGCTTCAGCATCAGTCCTTCCAATGAATATTCAGGGTTCATTTCATTTAGGATTGACTGCCTTGATTTCCTTGCTGTCCAAGGGACAGTCATGAATCTTATCTAGTGCCACAGTTTGAAAGTGTAAATTGTTTGACACTCAGGCTTCTTTATGGTCCACCTCTCACATCTACAGACAACTACTGGAAAAACCATAGCTTTGATTATACAGACCTTTTGTTGGCAAAGTGATGTCTCTGCTTTTTAACACATTGTCTAGCTTTGTCATAGCTTTTCTTCCAAGGACCAAGCATCTTTTAATTTCATGATGGCAGTCACCTTCCCCAGTGATTCTGAAGCCCAAGAAAATAAAGTCTGTCAGTTTCCATTTTTTCCCCCCATCTATTTGCCATGAATCTTATCTGACGGGACCAGATGCCATGATCTTAGTTTTTTAAAAAAATTTATTTATTTATTTTAATCTTAGTTTTTTGAATGTTGAGTTTTAAGTCAGCTTTTTCACTCTCCTCTTTCACCTTCATCAAGGTGAAAAGAGAGGCTTTTCAAGCATCATCAAAAAGTTCTTTAGTTCCTGTGCACTTTTTGCCTTTAGGGTGGTGTCATCTACATATCTGAGGTTATTGATATTTCTCTCAGCAATCCTGATTCCAGCCTGAGTTTCATCCAGCCCAGAGTTTCATATGATGTACCCTGCATTTAAGTTAAAGAAGGAGGGTGACAATATACAGCCCTGACGCACTCCTCTCCCGATTTGGAACCAGTGCATTGTTGCATGTCTGCTGCTGCCAAGTCTCTTCAGTCTAGTTCATGTCTAGTCCTTGGCTTGCATACAGGTTTCTCAGGGGGCAGGTGAGGTGGTCTGGTATTCTTCCCTTCTCTTTAAGAATTTTCCATAGTTTGTTGTGATCCACACATTCAGAGGCTTTGATGTAGTCAACGAAGCAGAAGTAGATATTTCTGTGATTCCTAAAATGTCAATGTTCACTCTTGCCATCTCCTGTTTGACCACTTCCTATTTACCTTGATTCATGGACCTGACATTCCAGGTTCCTATTCAATACTGTTCTTTACAGTATCGGACTTTACTTTCACCCCCAGATACATTCACAACTGAGTGTTATTTCCTCTTTGGCTCAGTCCTTTCATTCCTTCTGAAGGTCTTTCTCCACTCTTCTCCAGTAGCATAATGGACACCTACTGACCTGTCAGGCTCATCTTTCAGTGTCATATCTATCTGCCTTTTCATATTGTTCATGGGATTCTCAATGTAAGAATGCTGAAGTGGTTTGCCATTCCCTTCTCCAGTGGTCTACGTTTTGTCAGAACACTCCACCATGGCCCATCTGGGTGGCCCTACAGGGGATGGCACATATTTTCATTAAGTTACTCAAAGCTGTGACCCATGTGATCAGTTTGTTAGTTTTATGTGACTGTGGTTTTTATTCTGTCTGCCCTCTGATAGATGAGGATAAGAGACTTGTATAAGCTTCCTGGTAGGAGGTACTGGCTATGGGGAAAATTGGGTCTTGCTCTGTTGGGCAAGGACTTGCTCAGTAAATCTTTAATCCAATTTTCTGCTGATGGGTGGGCCTGTGTTCCCTCCCTATAGTTTGGCCTGAGGCCAACTCTTGTAGGGATGTTGGCAATTTTCTCCAAAAGGACTTATGCCTGCACACTGTGCCTCCCAGGACTGCTGCTGTCAATGCCCCTGACCCTGTGGCAGGCCACTGTCACCCATGCCTCTGCCTGAGAATCCCAGACAGTGACAAGTCTGGCTCAGTCTCTTGTGGGTTCACTGCTCCTTTCTCCTGGGTCATGGTACACACAAGGTATCATTTATGCCCTCCAAGAGTCTCTGTTTCCCCAGTCCTGTGGAAGTTTTATAATCAAATCCCTCTGACCTTCAAAGTTAGATTCTCCAGGGATTCTCAGTCCCTTTGCCAGACCCCTAGTTTGGGATGTCTGTTGTGGGGCCTAAAACTTTTTGCAATGTGTGAGAACTTCTTTGGTATAATTGTTCTCTAGTTTGTGGATCCCCCACCCTGTGGCTCTATAGTGGAGGTAATGGCAACAGGAGACAGGAATCAAGACCATGCCCAAGAAAAAGAAATGCGAAAAAGCAAAATGGCTGTATGAGGAGGCCTTACAAATATCTGTGAAAAGAAGAGAAGCAAAAAGCAAAGGAGAAAAGGAAAGATATACCCATTTGAATGCAGAGTTCCAAAGAATAGCAAGGAGAGATAAGAAAGTCTTCTTCAGTGATCAATGCAAAGAAATAGAAGAAAACAACAGAATGGGAAAGACTAGAGATCTCTTCAAGAAAATTAGAGATACCAAGGGAACATTTCATGCAAAGATGGGCTCAATAAAGGACAGAAATTGTATGGGCCTAAAGAAGCAGAAGATATTAAGAAGAGGTGGCAAGAATACACAGAAGAACTGTCCAAAAAAAATCTTCATGACCCAGATAATCATGATGGTATGATCACTCACCTAGAGCCAGACATTCTGGAATGTGAAGTCAAATAGGCCTTAGGAAGCATCACTACGAACAAAGCTAGTGGAGGTGATGGAATTCCAGTGGAGCTCTTTCAAATCCTGAAAGCTGATGCTGTGAAAGTGCTGCACTCAATATGCCAGCAAATTTGGAAAACTCAGCAGTGGCCACAGGACTGGAAAAGGTCAGTTTTCATTCCAATCCCAAAGGAAGGGAATGCCAAAGAATGCTGAAACTACTGCACAATTGCACTCATCTCACATGCTAGTAAAGTAATGCTTAAAATTCTCCAAGCCAGGCTTCAGCAATACATGAACTGTGAACTTCCAGATGTTCAGTCTGTACAGTATTGTAAAGTAAAAAAAAAAAAAAAGAATAACTTGTATGACAAAGAAAATAAATAAAAGGAGGAATCCAACCATAGTATTAAATGAAAAAAAAAAGAGAAAAGTCAGAGGAACCAGAGATCAATTTGCCAACATCTGATGGATCATGGAAAAAGCAAGAGAGTTCCAGAAAAACATCTATTTCTGCTTTATTGACTATGCCAAAGCCTTTGACTGTGTGGATCACAATAAACTGTGGAAAATTCTGAGTGAGATGGGACTACTAGATCACCTGACCTGCCTCTTGAGAAACCTATATGCAGGTCAGGAAGCCACAGTTAGAACTGGACATGGAGCAACAGACTGGTTCCAAATAGCAGAAGGAGTACATCAAGGCTGTATATTGTCACCTTGCTCATTTAACTTCTATGCAGAGTACATCATGAGAAAAGCTAGGCTGAGAGAAGCACAAGCTAGAATCAAGATTGCCGGGAGAAATATCAATAACCTGGGATACTCAGATGACACCACCCTTATGGCAGAAAGTGAAGAAGAACTAAAGAACCTCTTGATGAAAATGAAAGAGGAGGGTGAAAGTTTGGCTTAAAGCTCAACATTCAGAAAACGAAGATCATGGCATCTGGTCCCATCACTTCATGGGAAATAGATGGGGAAACAGTGGAAACAGTTGCTGAATTTATTTTTGGGGGGGCTCTAAAATCACTGTAGATGGTGATTGCAGCCATGAAATTAAAAGACGCTTACTCCTTGGAAGGAAAGTTATGGCCAACCTAGACAGCATATTGCAAAGCAGAGACATTACTTTGCCAACAAAGTTTCATCTAGTCAAGGCTATGGTTTTTCCAGTGGTCATGTATGGATGTGAGAGTTGGACCATAAAGAAAGCTGAGAGCCGAAGAATTGATGCTTTTGAACTGTGATGTTGGAGAAGACTCTTGAGAGTCCCTTGGACTGCAAGGAGAACCAACCAGTCCATCCGAAAGGAGATCAGTCCTGAATATTCATTGGAAAGCCTGATGTTGAAGCTGAAACTCCAATCCTTTGGCCACCTAATGTGACGAGCAGACTCATTGGAAAAGACCCTGATGCTGGGAAAGATTGAGGGCAGGAGGAGAAGGGGACGACAGAGGATGAGATGGTTGTATGGCATCACCGACTCAATGGACATGGCTTTGGGTGGACTCCAGGAGTTGATGATGGACACGGAGGCCTGGTGTGTTGCAGTTCATGGGGTCGCAAAGAGTTGAACATGACTGAGTGACTGAACTGCACTGAACTGAATGGCGACCTACCCCAAGAAGGCTTATGCCAGACACTGTGCCTCCCAGGACTGCTGCTGCTAGAGCCCCAGGCCCCACGGCAGGCCACTGCTGACCCATGTCTCTGCAGGAGACCCTCAAACTGTCAAAGGCACGTCTGGCTCAGTCCCTTTTGGGGTTCATTTCTCCTTTTTCTGGGTCTTGCTGTGCACAAGGTTTTCTTTGTGCCTTGTTGCAGCTTCTCTTTTTCCCCAGCTGTGGGGTATCTTATTCTCTCATTTAATTCTTACCACACCACAAAATCTAGTTCGTGGATTGGAAGAGTAATATCATCAAAATTACCATACTACCCAAGTCAATCTACAGATTCAATGCAGTCTCTATCAAATTACCAAAGACATTT
This sequence comes from Ovis canadensis, assembly GCF_042477335.2. Lineage (NCBI taxonomy): Eukaryota > Metazoa > Chordata > Mammalia > Artiodactyla > Bovidae > Ovis > Ovis canadensis. The sequence continues at coordinate 14,348,822 of NC_091255.1, forward strand.
TTTCACAGAACTAGAACAAAAAAAATCTCAAAATTTGGGTGGGAACACAAAAGGCCATGAATAGCCAAAGCAAACTTGAAAAAGAAAAATGAGGCTGGAGGAATCAGGCTCCCTGACCTCAAACTATCCTACAACCTGCAGTCATCAAAACAATATTGTGCTGGCACAAAAGTAGAAATTTTAGATCAATGGAACAGGATAGGAAACCCAGAAATAAGCCCATGAACCTATGGTCAATGAATCTGACAAAGGAGAGAAGTCTACACAATGTTGGAAAAAGTCTCTTGAACAAATGGTGCTGGGAAAAATGAACAGCTACATGTAAAAAATGAAATTAGATCATTCTTTAACTCCGTAGTTAAAATAAGCTCAAAATGGATTAAATATTTCAGTGGACACTATAAAACTAGGAAATCATAGGCAGGACACTCTGTGACATAAGTCACAACAACATCTTTTTTGACCCATCTCTCAAAATAATGGAAATAAAAACAAAAATAAATGGGGCTTAAACTTAAAAGCTTTTGCATAGCAAAGGAAAAAATAAATGAAATGAAAAGCAACCCACAGATTCAGAGAAAATATTTACAAATGATGTGATCAGTAAGGGATTAGTTTCCAAAACCTACAAACAGCTTATGATGCTTAAACAGCATCAAAACAAACAGCCCACTCAAAAACTGGACAGAATATCTGAATAGACATTTCTTCAAAGAGGGCATATAGATGGGCATATGAAAAGAAGTTCAACATTGCTAGATATTGGTTTAGTTGCTAAGTCATGTCTGACTCTTGTGATCCCATGGACTGCAGGCTGCCAGGCTCCTCTGTCCATGGGATTCTCCAAGCAAGAATACTGGAGTGGGTTGCCATTTCCTTCTCCAGGGGATCTTCCCGACCCAGGAAATCAAACCTGATCTCCTGCATTGCAGGCAGATTCTTTACTGACTGATCTATGAGGGCAGATTTGCTAGTTATTAGAGAAATGCAGATCAAAACCATAATGAGATATCACCTCACACAAGTGAGAATGGCTCTCATTAAAAAATCCACAAACAACAAATTCTTGAGATGGTGTGGAGAGAAGGGAATCCTCCTACATTGTTGGTAGGAAGATAAATTGGTGCATCCACTATCGAGAAGAGTATGGAGGTTCCTTAATAAACTATTATTAGAGCTACCATGTGACTCTGCCATCCCACTCCAGGGGATATATCATGAGGAAAACACAATCTGGAAGGATACATGGACCTCAATATTCATTAGCTGTTTACAATATCCAAGACACAGAAGCTACGTAAAGGTCCGTCAACAGAGGGCTGGATAAAGAAGATATGGTACATGTATATAAAGGAATGTGACTCAGCCATTAAAAGAAGTGAAATAATGCCATTTGCAGCAAGAAGGATGGACCTGGAGAGTGCCATACTGAGTGAAGTAAGTCAGATAGAGAAGGAGAAATATTGTATGACATCCCATATATGTGGAATCTAAAAAGAAATAATACAAATGAACTTACTTACAAAACAGCAAGAGAGACTCACAGACTTAGAAAAACAACCTATGGTTGCGTGGGGTAGGGGGGAAGGGACAGTTAGGGAGTTTGGGAAGGTCATGCACACACTGCTGTATTCAAAATGGGTTCAACATCAAGGACACTCAATGTTATGTGCCAACCTGGATGAAAGAGGGGTTTGGGGCAGAATGGATACATGCATGTATATGGCTGAGTCCCTTTGCTGTTTACTTGAAACTATCACAACATTGTTAATGGACTATAAATGAGTGTTAGTCACTCAGTCTTGTCTGACTCTTTGCGACCACATGGACTATAGCCTGCTAGGCCCCTCTGTCCATGGAATTCTCCAGGCAAGAATACTGGAGTGGATAGCCATTCCCTTCTTCAGGAGATCTTCCCAACCCAGAATTGAATCCCAGTCTCCTGTACTGCAAGCAGATTCCTTACCAGCTGAGCCACCAGAGAAACCCAATTCCCAATACAAAATAAAAGTTTAAAGTTTGAAAGAAAAGTTCATTTGTATCATGTTTCAGATTCTATGTGTAAGTGATACGGAGAAGGAAATGGCACCTCACTCCAGTACTCTTGCCTGGAAAATTCCATGGATGGAGGAGCCTGGTAGGCTACAGTCCACTGGGGTCTCAGAGAGTCGAACACAACTAAGCGACGTCACTTTCTTTCTTTCTATAGTTCCTTTTGGAGAAAGAAATGGCAACCCACTCCAGTGTTCTTGCATGGAGAATCCCACGGATGGAGGGGCCTGGTGGGCTACAGTTTATGAGGTTGTAAAGAGTCAGACACAACTAAGCAACTAACACACACACACATAAGTGATATATAATATCTGCCTTTTTCTTTCCAAAGTACTTCACTTAGAATGATAATCTACAGGTCCATCCATGTTTCTGCTCATAGCAATATTTCATTCTTTTTTTGGGCTTAGCATTTAATACTTTGCCTTTTGGATGTTGCAGTCAATAAAGTGATATTATATATTACAGAGTGGCTCTGCTTGTGCTTGGGCTATTAAAGGATATAAATGTGTTCGTTCTTAGGGTGACAAGTCTTGAGAAGCTGATCATGAGATATTAAGAATATTCTGCAAAAAACAGATGCAGTCTCAGATGGTTGACTGAGGTGACAAGAGAGAAACAGGTTGGACTATGAAATGTCCCAACGTGCCTTGGGGATACTCAGAAATACTTGGAGTGAGGAACCTGGTAAAAGACTGAGAAGGACAGGAGATAGACAAATTATGCCTGACATCATAGAAAATCGTGACTCAATGTAGAGAAAATGCAAGTTACTATAAACTGTGACTGCGCTATAGGTGCAGACCCTCCACATCGCAGGTTTTGTTCTAAACCCTCTCGGCTAACATCATCCCCACACAGCTCTTTGTACCTGCTGGTTTCAGGACAAGTGTCTGTTGCCTCCCCTGCTGCTTGGAGGGCTCCTGTAGGCAGTTCTTTTGATCTCAAACCACTATATTTCTCAGTTCCCTGCCTTGGGCTCTCAGCCACCACTACAGTCAGCAGCACAGACTTCTGAAGGAGATCTGGCAAGAATACAGTGGCTACAACCACCGCCCAGCCTCAGCAACATCTGTCCTCAAGTTCTCTCTTCTCTGGGCGGGTATGGGGTGGGAAGCAAAGAAAATAAGTCTGCTGATTTCTTAAACTCATACATGTTTATTCTTGGAACATATGCTTCTTTTCCCCCTCAGGGCTAATGAAACCTGCTTAGAGCGCTCATTTCCACATCTAAAATGATACAGTTCATTTCTTATCATTCACTGAGGAATGATCAGTTGCGGGACAAGTGGGTCATTGAACTCCCAAATGGGGTGAAAACGGAGCTGATTCTTTTTTGCAAATGCCAGGAAACCTTCCCTTATGCCTAAATATGACCCCAGGAGACGTGAATTCTTTAGTTACATTCTCCCAAGTTCAGTAATTGCTTCGGGAAGCCACTTGGAGCAAAGGCTGTCTGAGCAATTCAAAGGAGCTTTACTGCCTCTGGGGTCGCTTCTATAAACTCACAAATTCTTCAGACCTCATAAATTCCAATGAGGGTGAACAAAGCAAGCCCCTCTTCTTTGGGGACAGACCCTGTTCCCTTCCACCCTAAGCAGTGGCTCTCCCAGCCTTTGTTATGGCTTCTTTGGAACTCTGTACATAGCAACCAGGGCAGGAGGTGAGATCGTCTCTCCATATTAAATATGATGCCATCAAGCTGTTACTGTCAGTTACTGCCATTAAAATGACAGCTGTTAATCTGTCCCCAGTGGAAAGAGATGACCTCCTCTCTCTTCCTGCTTCTCAAAAATAACCATCTTTTCCCTCTATCCTGATCACAAAATGCATAACTGACCTAGAGGGATACTCTGAGAATTTTCCCAGGCACAATCCACCAGCAGGCTCAGAGTCGTGAACTTGAAGACATAAACTTGCCAGGCTCTCAGGGAGTCACACTGAGGCTCCACCCTTCACACCCTCCCCCTAAGCTATCCCAGTGGTTGGGCTCTGCAGTAAGAGAGACTTCTTCCTTCAGAGAAGTAAAATCTACAGGAGCACTCCCCCACGCCTCCTGCAACAAGTGAGGGAGTTGTCTGTAGAGACGTGTGTGAGGGGGGCATGCGCATGCATGCTTCCATGTTTGCATGTGCACAGGGTTTTTGCGTGTGCATACAGTGGGCATATGTGAGTTTTTGTGCACACGTGTGTCATGTCATGTCTGACTCTTTGCAACCCCATGGACTGCAGCACACCAGGCTTCCATCACCAACCCCCAGAGCTTGCTCAAACTCATGTCCATCATGGTGATGCCATCCAACCATTTCATCCTCTGTCGTCCCCTTCTTCTCCTGCCTTCAGTCTTTCCCAACATCAGGGTCTTCTCCAATGAGTCAGTTCTTCGCATCAGATGGTCAAAGTATTAGAGTTTCAGCTTCAGCATCAGTCCTTCCAATGAGTATTCAGGACTGATTTCCTTTAGGATTAACTGCTTTGATCTCCCTGCAGTCCAATGGACTCTCAAGAGTCTTCTCCAACACCACAGTTCAAAAGCATCAGTTCTTTGGGGCTCAGCTTTCTTTATGGTCCAACTCTCACATCCATACATGACCACTGGAAAAACCATAGCTTTGACTAGCCGGACCTTTGTCGGAAAAGTAACGTCTCTGTTTTTTAATATGCTGTCTAGGTTGATCATAGCTTTTCTACCAAGGAGCAAAAACGTCTTTTAATTTCATGACTGCAGCTGCCATCTGCAGTGATTTTGGAGCCCAAACTCTCTTATGGCAGAACGTGAAGAACTAAAGAGCCTCTTGATCAAAGCTAAAGAGGAGAGTGAAAAGTTGACTTAAAGCTCAACATTCAGAAAACTAAGATCATGGCATCCGGTCCCATCACTTCATGGCAAATAGATGGGGAAACAATGGACATAGTGAGAGAGTTGGCATTCCCACCAACAGTGCAGTAGGGTTCCCTTTTCTTCACATCCTCTCCAGCATTTATTTGTAGTTTGTAGTTTTTTTGATGATGGCCATTCTAATCAGTGTGAAGTGATACTGCAAAGTAAACACCAAGCAAGATTAAAAGACATTCCACAGAATGGTAGAAAACAATTGCAAATGAAGCAACTGACAAAGGATTCATCTCCAAATATATAAGCATCTCATACAGCTCAACATCAGAAAAACAAATAGCCCAATCAAAAAATGGGCAGAAGACCGAAACAGACATTTCTTCAAAGAAGACATACAGATGGCCAGTAAACACATGAAAAAATGCTCAACGTCTCTGTTTCTTAGAGAAATGCAAATGGCTTCTGACTGGTGTTCAGTCAAGCACAAGTGCCTGTGTTTGTTCCAAAGCTTTCTCCATTTAATAATGTGTCTTAAAAACATCTTTCAGATTTAATGTCTAATGCTTCTTCTTCAGGGACCCACTGACACAATCACATTAACTGAGTTCCCATCTCTGTATACGTCTGGAAGTATAACATGAGATTTAAAGCTAGATAGCCTCCAGTCTTTAATTGGGCTACTAATCAAGTAATCTTGAAAAAGTTAATTAACTTTCAGTTATTTTATTTGGAAAAAGGGGGAAATAACCATGCCTATGACCAGTAATAGGAGACCAGTAACAGGGCTATTGCACAGATTAAATGAAACTAATTTACAAAGATATTAATGTGGTGCTTCACAAATTGGAAGTGCTGCTAGTGACTTTTCTCTTCCCTTCCTTGTTCCTAGCTATTGCTGGTGTCAACTCTTTCACACTCATCCCTTCCCCTTCCCTCCCTACTATGTTGGTTTCCTGAGGTTGCCATGGAAAATACCACAAATTGGGTAGCTTAATACAATAGAAATACATTCTTTCACAATTCTCGAATCTAAAAGCTTGGAATCAAGGTGTCAAGAAGGCCGCGCTCCATCTGAAGACTATATCTCTCAAATTCACTTCTCTATTAGGACATTGCACACTTTTCTCTGCTTTTATTGTTATGACCTATAGCAACCTCCTTCCGTGTAACTCTACCACTCTGTAGATAGATCTTTCTTTTTCTCTGGTCTCACTCATATCTATTCTCACATTGCATCCAGAGTGGTCTTTTTAAAGTATAGACAGATCTGATTTAAGTTTTTTTCTTCTCCAAAACCTTTACAATCCATCAGTATTCTTTATGGTAAAATTCAACATCCTGGCACTCAGGGCTGTTTGCTTTTCTAATGTACCACTAATGTCTGTACTAAACACCCTCAAATGTCCCAATCAGTTCAAGTAAGTCTAAGAGGAGAGAACTTTACTTTCACTCAGCAAGACAGGCTTATTCCAGGCTGTAGTCCTGTAGACCAGGCTCATTTAATGGAAAAGTTTATTGATAATTTCTTGGAATAGGCATTAACACAGGTGTGAATGTGAGGAAGGAAGATGGAGACCAGTTCTAGAGAATTTGAGTTGAATGCCAGACTTGAAGGCTGAGTTTGGTTCCATAAACAGAGATTGGGAGCTTTGGAGCCAATGAAATGAATATCAGATTTGGAAAGGGGAGACAAGCTGGTGAAATTGTTGAGTCTCTAATGCTTGAACTGAATGAGTGTGATGAATTCATTCACATATAACAGACTAGTCAAGTGGCCTGGGTCAGGCTGGCTAACATCACTAGGACATTTTATAGTCAGCTTCCACAAATCTTTCTAGTCATCAGGGAGGGATGATTGGACCACAGAGCCCAGGTACCTAATCCCTGTGACTGCCTAATCTCTTTCTTCTTTGTTTATTCTGTAGGATCTAAGGCACTGACAACTCTAGGCCATAACTTGTGTTTGTAGCTTCTTGCTGTTGTGGTTTTAGAAACAGCTGGGCAGATGGAAGAACTGAGCTTTCACTGCTTTTGAAAATGTCCAGCCTTTTTTTGTCTTAATTCTTGCCCTATTGCACTTCTCGATTCTGAGTCATGTTGGACTCAGGCTGAACATGAATTGGGAGGTGGAGCTTGACTTGGTGAAATCTAGAGAGCTCTATCTCTGACGCTATGAATCTGAATCCAACAGATTAGCTGACTGAAGTAGCACTGTCTTTTCCTCCCAGATTTGGCCAACATGGTCAATGCAGGACTCTTGCTGGATAGCTGACTTCTTGTAATCCTTTGGCACAGGCTGTAGCGTGCGGAGGCAGCGAGGAACTTAAGATGCTTCAGAAGTGATTTATAGGCTCTCAAGACATAACCACTTCTCAAACCCATGTTGAAATTTACTACAAAACTTTTTTTCCTTAGCAAAGCATTCCTTGACTGTAAGTAATTTCAGAAAATAAACAGACTCAGAGGGTTTTAATGCTGGACTAGGCCTTGCGGATAACTCTGTCTCAGTTCAGGCTGCTATAACTAAAGTTCATAGATTGGTGGCTTGAACAGTAGTTATTTCTCATAATTCTGAAGGCTGGTAAGTGTGAGATCAAGGTACTGGCAGGTCAGGTGCTTGGAAGCACATAGGCAGTTACCTTCTTCCTGTATCCTCACACAGCCAAGAGAGATTGTACCTGTGTCTCTTCTTATAGGGGCACTGATCCCATTCAAGAGAGCTCCACTCTCGTGACGTAATTAATGCCAAAGACAACTCCTTCAAACACCATCACACTGGGGATTAGGCTTTGATATTTGAATTTGGGAAGACAGAAACATTCTGCCCGTAGCAGAGTCTAACATCTTCATGTAACAAAGGGAAAATTGAGGTTCAGAACCATGAGGTCTCTTGCAAGGGTCCCTAAGCCAGTGAGCAGGTTGTCTATTTTCCAACACAGGATTTTTTCCTCCAACATCATGACCATGATTCTTGCTGGTTATTAAATGATGCTATTTCATTCTCTCAGTCCTGCCTTGATTGTTTTTTTCCTTTCCTTTTACTTAAGAACAGAAGTAAGACAGTTTATAAGAATGCAGAGGAGTTTGATTCTGAGAAGATGGTCAGCTAGCTTCAACCTTCTTCTCCTTCATTCTCAACTCCCAATTTCTCCTTCTCCTGATCAAGGTGAGGGAGTGTTGAGGCTAAGTTGAGGAGGGAACATTGGGCAGAGGGCTTTCTTTCTCAAGAACAGAAACAGAGCTGGAAAGGTGATTGCCCCATCAGGATAAGGAAAGGTCTGCATGGAGGATTCTGAGTAAACATTGTTCTGAGGGAACGAGTGACATCAGCCTTGAGAATGTCTGGTTTATTCATCCTCATGAAGCCAAGCAGGAGCTGGATCTGCCCTGGCCCTTAGAGCAAGGTGTAAGGACCTACCTTGTCTAGAATGTGGAAGCACCCTTCATATCAGGCAACTGACAATCTTCTGGCTTATAAATGGCCATTCTTTGGGGGGTAGAAAATATTTCCCCCACATTTGTGTGCCTGACACCAGTTAGGAGACTCCAACCACCAGTCCTAACATAAGTGAATAGATAAAATGAAAAGAAAACTCAACCAAGTGGTCTTAGAAGTCAGAAGAGAAAGCAATGAGTCAGAACTGGTAGAGCCCTTTCCGTGAGTGGCTTGCTGGAGCATGACTGGTGACAGTCTGAACTAAGCTGACAGGGACCCAGTAGGAGTCTCAAGCGCACCAAAGGCCACACGATTTCTCAGTTCAACAATTCAGCAGACTGAAGAAGAGGATGGTCACTGTGGAGGCAAGTGGGAGAAACATCTCAAAGCCTTGAGAAAGGATCTAAAGAAAGAAGTTCTGAGGAAAAAGAAGTTTGGGGAGAAGTATTGCAAAGATTCAACATGTGATAAACAGCAGCTCAAAAATGAAGGGAATTAATGCCCTAACAAGTAATAAGGAGAGAAGGTGTCCTGAGTTGAAGACAGATCTGAATTTGCAGATTAAAAGGATTTATCAAATTCAAAGCAAGATTGATAACAAATAACTTTCAGCAAGCAATATTTTGGTAAAATCTGAAATCCCAAGATGATATAACTCTTAGAATCTTCCGGAAAGAAAGAACATGTTACTTACAATGGAAAAATAATCAGGAAAATACTGAACTTCTCATCTGTAACATTAAATGTTAAAAGATAATGGAGTAGCAATTTGGGGTTATAAAGAAAAAACCAGCTATATAAAATCCTATCAGTCAGTTAAGTTCAGTCGCTCAGTCATGTCTGACTCTTTGTGACCCCATGAATTGCAGCACACCAGGCCTCCCTGTCTATCTCCAACTCCCGGAGTTTACTCCAACTCATGCTGCTAAGTCACTTCAGTCATGTCCGACTCTGTGCGACCTTATAGATGGCAGCCCACCAGGCTCTCCCGTCCCTGGGATTCTCCAGGCAACAACACTGGAGTGAGTTGCCATTTCCTTCTCCAATGCATGAAAGTGAAAAGTGAAAGGGAAGTCGCTCAGTTGTGTCTGACCCTTAGCATGGACTGCAGCCTACCAGGCTCCTCCATCCATGGGATTTTCCAGGCAAGAGTACTGGAGCGGGGTGCCACTGCCTTCTCCACTCCAACTTATAGAACAATATAAATGTTATTTGTTTTCTAAGACATATTAAAATATTTGTTGATAGTCAAGTCCAGAATGTAGCATTCATCACTTCCCCTAACATTCCACTGGTTTAAACTGAGTCATGTGACTTTGTCTATACATGGGGACAGCCTGGGGAATCTGAGCTGGCTGACTTATGCCATAAAACAAGATAGTGCTAATGAGAGGGTCTAGGGAAAGGTCTTATTGTTTCCTTACTGGGTGTTTTCTGAATTTTACCTAATTATTGTGATGAACTAAGATCCATGAATAATTTATTAAACCCATGTACCTTTCATTCATTCACTAGCTAATTCTTGTGAATCTTCTCTCTGCCGGAGCCTGCTGAGACTGAGAGAGAGAATGATCTTGCAGTGTCCTGATCAGTCGTGAAGAATTGGAGGACAGTATTCAGGGTTGTATTGTGGGTTTGAAGTCAAACAGATCTCAAAGAAACTCAAATCCTGGCCATGACAGAGTGAGCTTTAGAGAGTTATTCAATCTTTTCCAAGCCCAGTTTCCTTATGAGTAAAGTGGCTGTCATAATATCCCATAGTTCTGTCTTTATGAGAATTAAGTAATCAAAATAGAATGCATGGAGCACAATTATCCTAGATCTTAGAAGACCATGACCACCAGAAAATTAGATCCCATATATTTATTATAAAAATTAGTTTCACAATTCCATTTACCATCACATCTAAAAGAATAAAATACCTAGGGATAAAGATACCTAAGGAGGCAGAAAACCTGTACTCTGAAAACTATACAATGCTGATGAAAGAAATCAAAGATGACACAGATGGAAAGATATGCCATTTTCCTGAATTAGATGAATCAATACTGTCAAAACTACTACCTAAGGCAATATACAGACTCAGTGCAATCCCTATCAAATTACCAATGACATTTTTTCACAAAAGTAGCACAGAAAATTTTTTAAAATTGATTGGAAACACGAAAGGCCCTGAATAGCCAAAGCAATCCTAAGAAAGAAAAATGGACCTGGAGGAATCAGGCTCCTTGACTTCAGACTACACTACAAAGCTACAGTAATCAAAGCAGTATGGAACTGGTGCAAAAACAGAAATATAGATCAATGGAACAGGAAAGAAATCCCAGAAATAAATTCACACAATTAGTGGTCAGTTAATCTATGACAAAGGAAGCAAGAATATATAACAGAGAAAAAAGCCTCTTCAGTAAATGATGCTGGGAAAACGGGACAGCTACACGTAAAAGAATAAAATTAGAGTATTCTTTAACATCACACACAGGAATAAATTCATAATGGATTGAAGATCTAAATGCAAGACCAGATACTATAAAACTGTTAGAGAAAAACATAGGCTGAATACTCTTTGACATAAATCACAGCAAGATATTTTTGGACCTGCTGCCTAGTCCAGTGAAAATAAAAATAAACCAATGGGACATAATTATACTTAAAATAGTTTGCACAGCACAGACTTGGAGAAAATATTTGCTAACAATGTGGCTGACAAAGGATTAATCTCCAAAATATACAAACAGTTCTTGTAGCTCAATATAAAAAAAGCAAACCCAATCAAAAGATGGGCAGACAATCTAAATGACATTTTCCAAAGAAGACATACAGATGGCCAGAAGGCACATGAAAAGATGTTCAACATCACTAATTACTAGAAAAATGCATATGGTGTGAAGTATCAGCTCGCATCAGTCAGAATGGCCATCATCCAAAAGACTACAAGCAACAGGTGCTGGAGAAGGTGTGTTGATGGGAATGTAAATTAGTACAACCACCACAGAGAATAGTACGGAGGTCCCTTAAAGAAACTGAAAGCAGACCTACCGTATGATCTAGCAATCCCACTCCTGTGCATATATCTGGAGAAAACCATACTTTGGAAAGATACATGTACCCCGTTGTTCACTGCAGCACTATTTACAATAGGCAAGACATGGGAGCAATCTTAATGTCCATCAACAGAGGAATGGGTAGAGAAGCTGTGTTACTTACATACAAAGGAATATTACTCAGCCTTGGAAAAGAATGAAATAATGCCGTCGTCAGCAACATGGATGATTATCGTGCTAAGAGAAGTAAGACAGGCAGAGTAAGACAAATATCATATGATATCATATACATGTGGCATCTAAAAAAATGAATTTATTTCCAAAACAGAAAGAGACTCACAGTTGCAGAAAACAAACTTACGGTTACCAAAGTGGAAAGGTGGGGGAGAGGGATAAACTAGGAGTTTGGGATTAACATATACACAGTACTATATATAAAATAATCAGTCAGGCTCTATTGCATAGAGCAGGGAGCTCTAATTATTATTCTGTAATAACCTATATGGAAAAAGAATCTGAAAAGAATGGATATATGTATATATAACTGATATATAGGTACATATATCACTTTGCTGTACACCTGAAACTAACACAGTGTAAATCAACTATACTCCGATATAAGATAAAAATTAAAAAAAATTAGTTTCATTGTGTATATGTACCACAACTTCTTTATCCGTTCATCTGTCGATGGATGTCTAGGTTGCTTCCATGTTCTAGTTATTGTAAATAGTGCTGCAAAGAACAATGGGATACATATGTCTTTCTCAATTTTGCTTTTCTCAGGGTATATGCCTAGGAATGGGATTGCTGGGTCATATGGTGGTTTTATTCCTAGTTTTTTTTAAGGAATCTCCATACCTTCTTCCAGAGCGGCTGTATCAATTTACATTCCCATCAACAGTGCAAGAGTGGATTCTCTTTGATCCACACCCTCTTCAGCATTTACTGTTTGTAGACTTTTTGACGATGTAGATAGCCAATGGGAATTTGCTGTGTGACTCAGGAAACTCAAACAGGGGCTCTGCATCAACCTAGAGGGGTGGGATGGGGAGGGAGATGAGAGGGAGGTTCAACAGGGAGGGGATATATGTATATCTATGGCTGATTCATGTTAAGCTTTGACAGAAAACAACAAAATTCTGTAAAGCAATTATCCTTCAATAAAAATGAAATAAATTTTAAAAATCTAAAGTAAAAAAAAAATTAGTTTCAAAAAGTTAAAAAAAAATCAATCACCATCACTATGAACACCTGTAGTACAGAAGGGTACACAAGGAGGAAAGACAACACCTGCCCTTTTTTCCTTGTCCTACTCCTCTCAGTTCATCAGGTTTGCCATTCTTGCCTAGCCTTTCAGAGATTTTCCCTGTGTAGGTGAGCATCTGCACACACATATGTGTACACTTTAAAAAGTACAAGTGCACCAGCCCCAAGCATCCAGTATCATGCATCAAAACTGTACTGGTGATTTGTTTCATATATGATATTATACATGTTTCAATGCCATTCTCCCAAGAAGAAAAATTTTATAATATAAAAAAAAACTACAAGTGGACTTATGCTAAGCAATGTTCTGTATCTTGTTTCCTTTATCACATAATGTACCTTGGACATTTCCCCATATCACTCTGTGTAGACCTAGCTTACTTTTTGGCTGAATAATGCTTCACAGTATGTGTGTATATCACAGTCTAAGTGTTCCCTACTGAAGATATTTGACTTATTTTCTGACTTTTGGTTATGGTTACAATTCTGTCACAAACACCTATGTACCTTTCTATTTACATACATCAGAGTGTATTTGCAGAGTGAATTCCTAGAAATTCAGTAACTGACACAAGGGATACACACATTTTATATTTTGATAGAGATTGTGCTTCCAAAGGCATTATACCAATATTTATTCCTACCAACCAGTTTAGCAGAACTTCCCCATCCCCTGCCATACTCGTCACCAAATTACTTTTGAGATGAAAATGATATCCCAGTATTTTTCAGTGTGAATTTTTTAATGACTAGTGAGTTGAGTATTTTTTTCATGTTTGTTGTCATTCACTTGTCTCTTTATTCTCAGATCCATGTCGTTTACCATTTTTTAATATAGGATGCTTCTCTTTTTAATAAAGGCTTTTTCAGAGTTCTTATTATAAGGATATTAGCTTTGGTGTCAAAAGCGTTGTAAATATTTTCCTATGTGCTGTTATTTTAAATATTTGCTCATGGTATTTTTGCTCAATGTATTTTTTATTGCCATACTTATTATTCTTTTAAATATATGGTCTCTGGGTTTTATACCCTCATCAGAAGGGACTCCCTCACTGTAAGATTAATTTTTAAAAGTAACTATATTTCTATTAGTACATTAAAAATATTTGAATCTATCCTACATCTGGAATTTATTTTTGAGTAAGGATTAGGGTAGCCATCTCAATTTATTATTTTTTCTAAATAAGTTGATAGTTATACCTATGCCACACCATGAATATTTGATATATTTTCCACTAGAATAATTTGTACATATTTCCCACTATATATCCATAAATATTTTGGTATATTTTTTGAGTCATTTTCAGTCAGTCAGCTCAGCTGCTTAGTTGTGTCTGACTCTTTGGAACCCCATGGACTGCAGTTTGCCAGGCCTCCCTGTCCATTACCAACTCCCGGAGTTTACTCAAACTCATCCATAGAATAGGTGATACCATCCAGCTATCTCATCTTCTGTTGTCCCCTTCTCCTCCCGCCTTCAATCTTTCCCAGCATCAGGGTCTTTTCCAATGAGTCAGTCCTTCGCATGAGGTGGCCAAATTATTGGAGTTTCAGCTTCAGCATCAGTCCTTCCAATGAACACCCAGGACTGATCTCCTTTAGGATGGACTGGTTGGATCTCCTTGCAGTCCAAAGGACTCTCAAGAGTCTTCTCCAGCACCACAGTTCAAAAGCACCAATTCTTCAGCACTCAGCTTTCTTTATAGTCCAACTCTTACATCCATACATGACTACTGGAAAAACCATAGCCTTGACTAGACGGACCTTTGTTGGCAAAGTAATGTCTCTGCTTTTTAGTATGCTGTCTATGTTGGTCATAACTTTTCTTCCAAGGAGCAAGCGTCTTTTAATTTAATGGCTGCAGTCACCATCTGCAGTGAATTTGGAGCCCTCAAAAATAAAGTCTGTCACTGTTTCCACTGTTTTCTTGTCTATTTGCCAGGAAGTGATGGGACCAGATGCTATGATCTTAGTTTTCTGAATGTTGAGTTTAGTATTCCATTAATATACTTGTCTTTTAGTACTAACACTAAATAGTTTAAATTAATGTAACTTTATAATTTTAAAATAATATTTGACTAATGTTCACTTATTGTTTTTTGTTTCAGAATCTCCATGTCTATTCTCACATATTTATGTTATAAATCATTTTTGTGATGTTATTGGATTTGAGCAGATTACCATAAATTTATAGATAAGAGAAATTGGTTTCTTTTAAATATTCAGTCTTTCAGTCTTCTATGTTCTTTAGATGAGTTTTAACATTTTGCATTAAAAGTCCTGCACAGTTCTTTTTAAGCATATTTCTGAATATTTTAATCTTTCATTTGCTATTATAAATTAGATTTTACAATTTCCATTATGTTTTCTAATAATTTTTTTCTTAAGTTATCAACCACTTACTGAATTATCTTACTTTTAGAAGATGTATTTCAATAGATTTTTCAGGCTTTCAAAGTATAAATCACATTATTTATAAACAACGATCATTTTATCTTGTCTATTTTTTAAAATTTCTGAATCACATCCCTGTGTCTGTGTTTGTCAGACTGCTTTGGGAAGTATTTCCAGAAAGAAGTTACATAAAGGTGGTGATAATAGCCTTCTCAGCTTAAAGAATATTTATGTTTATCATTAAGTGAGTAGTATAGTTTGAGATCTTTTTTTTTTCACATTAAAGAAATATTCATCAGCATCTATTGAAAATAGTGTATGCTTTGTGGCCCTTTACTTGTTATTGTGATGACTTGTAAGAGCATTTTCTTAACATTGAATTATTCTTGGATTTCTGAACAATCCTTAGATAAGTCCTGAAGTATTATTACACAGTGGGCTGCTAAATTCTCTGTAATATTTATTTTATTTTTTTGCACTGCTATACATCAGTTACAGTGAATCTTCCCTGGTAGCTCAGCTGGTAAGGAATCTGCCTGCTATGCAGGAGACCCAGCTTCGATTCCTGGGTAGGGAAGATCTCCTGGAGAAGGGATAGGCCACCCACTCCACTCAGCGGCTAAGCACAGAGTGAGTCTTAGGTACTAACTTTGTCAGATATTTGTCTTATTACGATGGCTGCATAATAGTAATAAGGAATCTTACTTCTCACTCTGTACTCTGTAATGATTTATAAAACTCTGGTGCTTTTTGACAACTTTCACAATTGGTCTATTTAATTTTTTCCCTCTCTTGAGTCATTTTTGGCAGTTTTTATTTTTCATGAAGAGTCCATTTCTTGCAGGTTTTGTGTAGACCTTGCAACCATTTCTTATGCTGCCGTTGCTGCTGCTAAGTCACTTCAGATGACTGAAGTCAGACATGATCCGACTCTGTGCGACCCCATAGACAGCAGCCCACCAGGCTCCCCCATGCCTGGCATTCTTCAGGCAAGAACACTGGAGTGGGTTGTCATTTCCTTCTCCAATGCATGAAAGTGAAAAGTGAAAGTGAAGTCACTCAGTCGTGCCCGACTCTTTGCAACCCCATGGACTGCAGCCTACCAGGCTCCTCAGCCCATGGGATTTTCCAGGCAAGAGTACTGGAGTCGGTTGCCATTGCCTTCTCCGAACTATTTCTTATACTTTTTATCATTTTCCCTTCTATGGTTATTTTTCTATTCTTATTTCTTCTCATTTTTTGTCTTGATGAGTCTTGATGCCTACAGTGATTTACCTATTTTATTATTCATTTTAGTTATGGTTCTTTTTCAAAGACCCAGATCACACATGCATTTTAATCTTTTTTGTTTGTAAGTAATTAATTTATTCCTTTAGTTTTATTTATTGATTTCTATGTTTTACTTTGCCTAGTATTTTCTTTTTATTCTTTTTCTACTTTTGGGGTCAAATGCTCAGTTAATAAATTTATATACTTTTTTATTCATATATTTACAGTTATTAATTTAATTCTAAATATAGCTTCATTTAAGTTATACAGTTTTTTTTACATATTTGTATTAAATTTTATCAAAGTTATACATTTATATTATTTACAGGGTAAAATAGTTCTGTAAGATTTTATTATTGGTGTGTGTGTATTCTAAGTTGCTTCCATTGTGTCTGACTCTTGCGACCCCATGGACTATAGATCACCAGGCTCCTCCGTCCAGGCTTGAATACTGGAGTGGGTTTATATTCCCTTCTCCAGGGGGTTTTCCTGGCCCAGGGATGAACCTGGGTCTCTCGCATTGCAGGCAGATTCTTTACCATTGCCGCCACCAGGGAAGCCCCACAGTAATAATAACTTATTACTGTAACTCCATGTTCTTATCATTTAGTTGGATGAAGCTAATTGAAATATGCATAAGATACACTTTAATACTTACACTGTGCCTTATATTAATATCTTCATCCATTTATTGTCTACTGATCTGCCATGTGCTACAGAGACACCAGTGAACCTTCATACAATTTTTTTTATGTAAAAGGGGCTCTTTTTCTGGCTTAACCAGGACAGTTCTTTTCATTTGAAGATTTCCTAAGAAGACAAGTTTCAACAGATTATGTATAAAACTCATTAAACTTGCATACATGTAAGTGTTTATATGGAAACCTGTGGTAAAAGTTCAGTGTATTATTAGACTCCAAGAAGCCATGGGTGATGAAACACACCATTACTTAATGTGCCACTAAGAAAGAAAAACTAAAGCCAATACAGCCTAACAGATTATGACACATCATTGATTTTAAGAGATGTAGCAATGTCAGATGCTAAAATGTGAAAAAAAGTTGTGTATCTGAATGTAGACTAATTATGGCATATGTTTTTTAGTTGTGAATTATGATTAAAACCTTAGGTTTGCTCAACACTTTTGTGACTCAGTTCAAAGATTATGACCAATGAAATATCAATTGAGGAGGAACTCCAGCAGATCATTGGCTGACTAGGCATCTGAGTTCAGCTTGAAAAGTGGCCTTTCAACATCTTCTCCTCAGTGTCCTCATTCTGGATGTCCCAGACACGACTAGACTTCCTCAGTCTGCTTGGCCAGACTACACATCGCTGAGCTGAGTCTGCCGCTCAGCCAGGAAGGAGCCTGTCCTGTTCTGCGCTCAGGATTTGGAGATGTCTTCTTGGACAAGTTGAAGCCGCTAAGCCTGCAGATGAGCTTCCGCTGTTTTGTTTTTTCCTCCCAGAACCATGTGTGTCACAGCTGGAGTGTCTTTGGCAGCGGCCCCACAGTCGGGAGGGCAATGTATCATTGGGCTTCTTCTTGCTCTTGACAGGCATCTGCTGCTTTCTTGACAGCAGTCCAGAGCTCCTCGGGTGTTTCCATGCAGTGGCTATCATGACCCCGGTGTGTGGAAGTCCAGAACCTAGAAGCCAAGGTGTCCAGCCAAAGCAACCAGCCCTAAATCTGAAAATACTTCATGTTTCTCTTTATCTTAAACCTTTATACACAGTCAGTACTTAATTTTGTGGGTTTAAAATATAAATGTAAGTATCTTCCCAAAAATATTTAAGTAACATGGCTCCAAGAAAATGTGCCATGTGTATACATGCTTGCTTTGCAAAAACCACACACCACTTAATTGTGAAATTACTCATCCTCCACTTGGAGAAGCATATAAAAAGGAGCCCCAGAGAACTGGTTCAAGTTCTGACTTTGTCATGTAGGAATTATGTGACTTGGGGAAGTTAATTAAAGGCTCAATTTTCAGTTTTTTTCGTCTGCAAAAGGGGGATTAAACCCACCAAACTCATGGGATTATTGTGAAGACAAAATCGTATATTTAGAGTGCCTGCCACAGTCCTGGGGATGTGATAAGTGGTCAATGGCAGTTACTATCCTTTCATTCTGCTCTTTCCTTTTCTAAAGAAATAGCTCTTCCCACCCCTCCAGCCTCAGGCCTAGAGAAAGAGGATCATGTGGAGGGCAGGTACCATCTAGCTCATCCCCTGCCTTCCTGCCTCAGCCAAATCTGCAATTTAAAAACATCCTGAAAATGGGTTTGCCTGTACCATTTTCTATGTTGCACATATATGCATTAATACACAATACTTGTCTTTCTCTTTCTGACCTACTTCATTCTGTATGAGAGATTCCAGGGCCATCCACAGCTCTACAAATGACCTAGCTTGATTCCTTTTTAACGCTGAGTGATATTCTGCTGTGCATATGTACCACACTTCTTTATCCATTCATCTGTTGGTGGATATTTAGGTTGCTTCCTTGTCCTGGCTGTTGTAAATAGCACTTCAATGAACATGAGGGTGCATGCTGCTTTTTGAACTATGATTTTCTCAGCACGTATGCCAGTAGTGGGGTTGCTGGTCACATGGTAGGAACAGAGATGCGGATGTAAAGAATGGACACGTGAACATGGGGAGGGGCTGGGAGCTGGGAAGAACAGGGAGACTGGGACTGACGTTTACACACTTGTTTCTCAGTTGCTAAGTCATGTCTGACTCTTTATGACCCCACAGGCTGCAGCATGCCAGGCTTCCCTGTCCTTCACTATCTCCCAGAGTTTGCTCAGATTCGTGTCCATTGAGTCGACAATGCCATCAACAATTATATCCTCTGTCACCTCCTTTTCTTTCTGCCCTCAATCTTTCCGAGCATCAGGATCTTTTCCAGTGAGTCAGCAGTTCGCATCAGGTGGCCGAAGTATTGGAGCTTTGCCGGGGTCCAGCCCCGGTGGATCCAGGGTGATTCGAAGGTGGGGACGGAGTCGGCGTCTTTGGAAAAATACATATTTAATCACAGATATAGAGAGATTAGAAATGGATAGTGTAGTAGGAAGATTAGTGGAGAAAAAGAGGCTGAATAACTTGGATTACGTGGAATAGCATCCATGCTCCAGATGGGAATTCAGCCAGAAAAACGGGAGCAAGAAAGAAGCGACATGGGGGAATCAGTCTTTCTGGAAACTGATCCATTTTCTTTATTTTTGGGTTTGCTTATATACCTTTTGTTACATATAGGGATGAATATAGAGTCACGCGGGAGTCAGCAGTCCTGACCTTTATCAAAATCAGGTGCTTCACATAAATGTATAAAAAAGGTACATCATCTTCTGGCCATGAGTGAGACCTGCTGACATTTTATGATCCTTTCTTTCTGATAACCAAAAAACTTATTTTTTCCAAGGGTGTTTTTTCTTAAACCAGGCACCACCCTCCAAATAAAGTTACATTCCTATCGGGTGAGGGTGTAGTGAGTTACAATCAAGAAAGGAATTTATTTAACCCAAGGTTAACATGATTAATCTTAAAGGTTAATACTTATTTCTCCTATATGCTTAAAGGTTAATACTTATTTCTCCTATATGTTAGTTATATTCATTATAAGGGCAGGGAATATGGAGATTTAGCAGCAAACATCAGCCCAACAAATGAAAATCCTTTCACCAATGCTCCCCTTAAGATCTATTTAGTCTTAAGATATGATAAAGTTACATTTTTACTTAGCAAGGACACAGTGATTTATAACAAAGTACAGTGATCTATTACAAAAGAGAAAATGCATTAACTCAAAAAGTCTAGTATTGCTAACCTTAAAAACTACTATATTTCCTTTTCTATAGTCCAAATACATTAATATATTCCCAGCTGCCTAAGGATACAGAGGCCTGGCGGCAATCATTGACTCAACAAGAAGAAAAAGCCCTATGCTAATTAAGACTCTCAAAATACTCCAAAACTCTCTGTGCTGTTTATGGTTGAGGGGTAGTAAACAATCATGTGGCAGGAGTATGGATAATCCTGTCACACAAGCTAGTCTGTCAGCAGAGAGGTTTGACCTGAGACACCCTTGTCCCACCCAGAGCAGGGTATTAGCAGCAATTATTGGCACAACAAATGAAAAACCCTTCACCAATATAATTCCTAACCAACCCACTATACTAATAATTTCTAATTCCCCAAAAGAATTTGCCTTTAGTAAGTCTAAAACATCTCATGCCTCTCAGGTTGGGAGGCTGTAAACAATCACATGTGGCCGGATGAACCTATACAGGTGGGCTAGATAACCTTCAGAGGAGTCCATAAGCTGAGACACTCTTGTCACGCCCAAGAATTTTTATTGCCTTGGAGCTGCACGTTTACTCCTTCTCCGAGAGAAACGGTCATGGGGGAGAGCCCCCCGTAAAGTCAGAGGTGTAGGTGAGAGCATAAAACAGACTCTGGTTTTGGGGTTAGATGCTCGGGAACAGGGGGTTTCCTGAGGCTTGATCACGCCTTTGCGTATGCCAAGCCGTGGAGTTCCTCACGCTGTCTCCCGGCAGAGCTTCAGCCTCAATCGACATCAGTCCTTCCAATGAATATTCAGGGTTAATTTCCTTTAGGATTGACTAGTTTGATCTCCTTGCTGTCCAAGAGACTCTCAAGGGTATTCTCCAGTACCACAATTTGAAAACATCAGTTCTTCAGTGCTCAGCCTCCTTTACGGTCCAGCTCTCATATCCATACATAACCACTGGAGAAACCATAGCTTTGACTACATGGACCTTTGTCAGGAAAGTGATGTCTCTGCTTTTTAATATGCTTGTCTAGGTTGGCCATAGCTTTCCTTCCAAGGAGCAACAGTCTTTTAATTTCATGGTTGAAGTCACCATCTGCAGTGATTTTGGAGCCCAAGAAAATAAAATCTGCCACTGTTTCCACTTTTCCCCCATCTGTTGCCATTAAGTGATGGGACTGCATGCCATGATCTTAGTTTTTTGAATCTTGAGTTTTAAGCCGGCTTATACACTACCATGTATAAAACAGATAGCTAGTGGGAACCTTCTGTATAGCGCAAGGAGTTCAGTGCAGTGCTCTTTGGTGACCTAGAGGGGTGGGGTGGGGGGACGGGCTGCAGGGAGACCCAAGAGGGAAAGGATATATGTATACACATAGCTAATTCACTTTGTTGTACAGCAGAAACCAACACAACATTGTAAAGCAACTATATGCCAATTAAAAAACAAAAGCATCCTGAAAGGAGAGCTGCCTGAGCTTATCTTTAAAATCCCCAGACAAGAAAACTGATCATTTGGCTCTCATTTCAGCTCTGAGAGTTTTTCTTTTGCCTATTTGTCTGTTCACAATAAACATGCATTAGACCTATCTATGCCAGGCACTATTCCAAAAGGCACTATACTATATACAAAAGGATATTAGACATCATTCCTCTCCTTAAGATGGTCAAAATATAGCAGGAAAAAAATCCGCAAATAGACAGTGGTAATGCTAAGTAGTCAGCTTTATAATAAAAAATACCCACAGATCACATAGGACAGACACCTTTCAGTAGGTGGGAGAGGATGGATGACACGGAAGTATTAGAAACACTTCCCAAAGGAAGGGACACCTGACCTATGACTTGACAAGCAAAGGTGACAGGGATTTCAAGGTTCATTTTAGATGTAGAGAGCATTATTTAGGAAAGTGAAAGTTGTTAAATAAACTGCATGGATATCAAGAAGAATGATGAAGAGAATGAGGTAGAAGACAATAAATGTATTGTCCAACTTTATTCCCGTGAAATGGAACACAGAAAAGAGAGGAAGAGACAGTGGGTAGAAAGGTTACTGTAGTAGTCCAGGTATGTTATGCTGAAAATCCAAGCTAATGATGGCAGCAGAATGAGAAGTCAGAGACACGAAGGACGTAGAACCTTCAAAACAGCATGTCCAACTCTAAGTCACATAGAATCTATCTCTTTCATTATTAATTTCCACTCCACATACAGTGTTAGGGCATCTGGTGTTGTATCACTAAGGTGTCATCAATATATGGTTGCCAAAATAAGCAACAGAAAAATTGGTTAAGAAATTTGATAAGTCGGACCATGATAACATGCTATTTTTATTATATAAAGAACATACTATCTATTGCTGAGTTAAATGATAAAATGAATATTTCCACTCATTTTATTTTTACAATTGTTAACTAATTTTACGAGGTCAATATATCTTCAGGCTGATGGGAAGTTTATGCATAATAGTTATGTGGTTAAAGTTTGTTATAAACTACAGGATGCTTTTATATACATTTGCTCATTTGATTCTTCCAGTGGCCCCATGAGATAAACATTTACCCACATTCTACAGGCAAGGAAACTGAGGTACAGATTTTCTCAAGGTCATCCAATAGCTAAGCCAGGAATTGGTCTCAGGTTGGTATTATTCCAATGCCACGTTACCAACAATGGGATCAAGATTCCTTCTCCTCCTGGGAAGATAGTCAGGGACTCTGGGTTATAGCAGGAATCTGCAGGATGAGATGAGAATATGTCTTTGTTCATGTAACTTTCTCCCTGACGTTCTCTAGACAAATCACTTGGCATGCTCTTGGAGGGGTGGGGGTTTATTTAGTTTTTCTGGATGTTTCTTTAAGGATGTTAAGAGGAACAAGCCAATACTAATCTCAAACAGGATATCCTTCAGGGAAAACACTCCACACTAAATACAAACAAGAGATTTCAGACTGAGGAATCGCAGACACTGTAGAGTCCCTTTAATTTAGTTCTTGGTGTGTGCGTGCCTGCGTGAGTGTGTGTGTGTGTGTGTGTGTGCATGTAGTTAGTGTCATTGTATCTCTTGGACTTTAGTGGACCACCTACTCGGGGGTGTGTGAATCCTTCTCTCATTCTCTGTAAATCTTGGTGAAAATTTCTTCAGGATTCTCTCTCTTTCTATATATGCTTGTGCACATATTTTTTTCTGTATATTTGTGTAGTATCACCTCTTTCTCTCTCTTTCTCCTTTTCTATTTTCTAATGAACTTGCTCCTGGAGTAGTCAGGTCCATTAGGACATTTAAAAACAAGATCAACGAGCTCACTTCCCCTAAATCCAGCCTGGACCACCCACAGTGAATCCTGTGAACCAGGACTAAATGTTTGCTGGGGACCTATCTTTAGCAGATTTTGCTGTCCTCTGTTTTTCTTTTTTTTTTTTAGTTCTCTGGGTTTAAAGTTAAGCCTCCACTGTCTCCTGGATCACGAAAAGTAGGAATCTACTTCTGTAGTCTTCTTGCTGAAGTTCAATCAGTGTCCCTGGAAGAAAAGGGAGTGACACTTAAGTTGCCTAAGTCTCTGTTGCATTTGTGTTTGAACATCCCTTTCCTGCCTACCAAGTGCTCTTCTGAATACCCCATTGTTATAGTCCTACTCACCACCCTTTTGAGGGATTTAATGGCTAAATCAGATCTTTTTTCATGGCATGTCTCGAGGCGGACCCCAACTCTTATCTTAGCAACTGATCTTTCCCACTGCAAACTTGGTGCCAGTGTGTCCTGGAACCCTTTCAGCCCCTGGGAGCACACTTCAGAGTAAACAAATGGAAATACCAAGAGGATATTTACAGCTTCTGACCAAGCTCCCAATTTCCTTGGCTGGTCCTGTAGACAATATACTCCTGCATTAGGCTTCAATTGTGCTGTCAGAAATTGATACAGAACCAAGATTGAAAAAATATTATGCTAAGCCAGTCAATAGGCAAACAAAACATTCCCTACAATTTCTTTAGAGGATCTTGGGCTAAATGTTTGTTTGCTTTAACAGTGATATCTCAGCCATCACAGACTCTCAGCCTCTCCTGCTTAAGCTTCCTGATCTATTTCCCAGGAACTTGAGGGAACTTGGCTTTGGAGTAGGGGGAGCCTCATGGTACCTAAGAGCTTCTGCTTTCCTCGTATCAGCAGACAAAGTTGCAGGCTTGCAACTTTGCTAGTAAGTTCCCTGGTGGTGTGACCACATCACTGGCTCCACTGTGCAAACTCATATTAAAGCAATTCTGAATGGAAGCATTGCCTGTGCCCACCCATCACCCTTGATGCCAACACCTCTTGTTGCCAGTACTATCAACCAACCGAAGCTGACAAATTGAAACCTTTAGAGAGAAAGGCAGTCAACTGTAAGGTGTTCTTAAGTTAGTTTCTTCTGTTTTAGAAGCTAGCTCTTTTTCAAGAAGCTAACCACCCATTAAGAATCCAAAGCAGTTTTAGACTCCGTGATTTGTAATGAGGTCCCATTGAATTCCACTTGTCCCCTTTCATCCATGCCGTCATGTTCATTTCCCCCAACTTCCCAAACCTGCCTTTGGTCCTTTGCGTTTGTTCGCTGAATCTAGAACTCCTTTCTTTTCTCTGCTTTGAAAAGCCTGCTCGTCTGTTCAGATTTGATTTAAACCTTCAGTCCGTCCATTAGGACATGATGTACACAGCCCCAAGCCTCTTCTCTTCCACTTCTTTCATTTCCTCATCATTTCTCTCACTTGCTCTTTCTACCACCACTTTTATAGTATACAGAGGAATACTATACAGTATACAGGAAGAAATTCCTCGGGCCAGGACTAGGGGGAGTCGAAGGAGGGGGTCTAAGACATAAAATGCAAGGAGGTCCACACTCTCAGGGTTGAGCACTTACATTTTGAGGCCTAGGCACTTTGCTTGCTTCACCCCAGTCCTTGCCATGCTTTCCATGAACAAATTCTCTCTCAAGAAAGAAGGTACAAGTCATATAGGCCTAAGTGTAAATGTATTGCCTTTTATTCAAATAATATGCTTAGGTTGCTTTCTATTGATTTTTTCAGTTTAAGATCTTAGCTAACAATTTCTTTTCATGCAGGAAATGATGCAGCTGTCTTAAACAGTTCCCTACTCCCCCTACACACACACTTTCCTGCCCACATTCTTACAGTGTAATACACATCACACTTTCACCATGATGGGTTCAACAGCTTAAGTTTACATTATTATGACCATTTAGAGAAGCGCAAGCTGGAATCAAGAATGTTGGGAGAAATATCAATAACCTCAGATATGCAGATGACACCACCCTTATGGCAGAAAGTGAAGAAGAACTAAAGAGCTTCTTGATGAAAGTGAAAGAGGGGAGTGAAAAAGTTGGCTTAAAGCTCAACATTCAGAAAACGAAGATCATGGCATCTGATCTCATCACTTCATGGCAGATAGACGGGGAAACAGTGGAAAGAGTGGCTGACTTAATTTTTTGGGCTCCAAAATCACTGCAGATGGTGACTGCAGCCATGAAATTTAAAGAAGCTTACTCCTTGGAAGAAAAGTTATGACCAACCTAGACAGCATATTCAAAAGCAGAGACATTACTTTGCCACCAAAGGTCCATCTAGTCAAGGCTATGGTTTTTCCAGTGGTCATGTATGGATGTGAGAGTTGGACTATAAAGAAAGCTGAGCCTCGAAGAACTGTGATGTTGGAGAAGACTCTTGAGAGTCCCTTGGACTGCAAGGAGATCCAACCAGTCCATCCTAAAGGAGATCAGTCCTGTGTGTTCATTGGAGGGACTGATGTTGAAGCTGAAACTCCAATCCTTTGGCCACCATGTTGCGAAGAGCTGACTCATTGGAAAAGACCATGATGCTGGGAAAGATTGAGGGCAGAAGGAGAAGGGGACGACAGAGAATGAGGTGGTTGGATGGCATCACTGACTCGATGGACATGGCTTTGGGTAAACTCCGGGAGTTAGTGATGGACAGGGAGGCCTGGTGTGCTGTGGTTCCTGGGGTCACAGAGAGTAGGATACAACTGAGCGACTGAACTGAACTGAACTGAAGACATCATCATATCAGAGTCTGTTGCATATAGTATTTATATTTCCCTTTTCTATAATATTTTACTTTTCTTAGAATTGATGGTTTCTTTAACATTTTATTTTTGCTTAATTATTCATTTGCCTTTCATTCACTGAAACCTCAATCATTTACGAAGCTACAAAACTCCTTTCAGTGTGCTCACACCACCAGGGGATGTACTTATTCCTTCTCCCACCTGTCCCCCTAGAGTCCTCCATTCTCCGAGCTGGATTGCTCACCTCTGGGCCAGTTGCTCAGCTCACAAGGAGGCTGCCTTTCATCCTCTTCTGGGAGAGCCTTCCCTTCTCTATCTTGGAGCTCAGGACGTCTTTATTCTTGGTTTACACTATTCCTGTAGAACAAATCTTCAAGAATCTGTCTGTAAAAAGTGACATCTTTATTTTCCACTCACAGTTAATAAATAGTTTGACAGAATGGAGTTCTGGGTTAAACTTTTTCGCAATGACGATGAAGCATTGTTTTATTGTCATCTAGCTTACAGCACTAATATTAGGAACACTTGGATTTCTGATATTAATATGTGACTCTCTCACTCCAACCTCTCCCTTTCTTTGGAAGTTTTAGAATTTTCTCTAGTATTTTCTGAAATTGTATGATGACATACCTTGGAATAAGTATTTTTTAATGCATTGTGTTGGCCACTCGGTATTTTGTTTTCCTTTTGGTTTAAATCTAGAGATTCAGTACTGGGAATTTTTCTTATTTTCTTATTTTGTAAGTTTCCTTCCTTCTATTGTTTTCTCTTATTTTTTTCATCTCTCTTTCTAAAATTCTTATCAGTTAAATGTTGGCCCCTGTTCCAGCTATCTGGTATATAACAAACCACCTCAAAATGAAGCAGCTTAAAATAATAGCATTTACTTTGCTCACAAATCTCTGATTTGGTCAAAGCTTAGTGAAGATGGCTTCATCTCTGTTTTACCTGGAATGTCTAATGGGCCTAGAGGTCCTGCTTGCAAGATGGCTCAGTCACAGGGCTGGCAAGTTGGTGGGGCTTGTTGATGGAGGCCTTGGTACCTTTTCACTTGGGACTCTCCACAGAGCTGCTTGAATTTCCTCTGATATGGTGGTGGGCTCCAGAGTAATGTTTTTTTTTCCCCCCTAGGTTTATATCATTCTTTTTTTTAAAAAATTTTTTTAAATTTTATTTTTTTACTTTACAATACTGTATTGGTTTTGCCATACATTGATTTGGGAGAACGGCATTGAAACATGTATACTATCATGTAAGAAACGAATTGCTAGTCTAGGTTTGATATAGGATACAGGATGCTTGGGGCTGGTGCGCTGGGATGACCCAGAGTAATGTTGTAGGAGGCCTGGATAGGACTTGTAAGTGAAAGTCCCAGAAAACCATATCCACCACATTCTACCGGTCAAGCAAGTCACCATGACCTCTTCTTTAAAAGAAGAGGATTTAAACTCTACATCTCAGTGTGAGGAATAGCAAGAATTTTTGACCACCTTTAAACTACCTTACACTCACTCCTTCAATTTTTAATATACTTCTCTCTTATTTTCCATTTCTGACTTTTTCTATAGGTTTTAGATTTTCCTCTATTTTTCAGACCTTCAACTGACTTTTAAAAACAACAGTTTTTTTTTATTTCCACAAACTCTTTTCTTAAAATTCATAGGTTTTTACTCTGTGGGTACAATATTTTTTATCTTCTAAGGGTGAAAATTGTAGTTTCTTAGTTTAAGTTTTCTTCTGCTCCAGGCAAATTTCCCCTTTCTCTTATTCTTTTCCTTCTTCCCCTCCTTGGGTTCTTTGGCTAAATAAAGCACTTCAAAGTTGAACTCTGGGGGCAGACAGAGTGCGTTGAGTGCTAGGCATCATTATAGAGGGATCAAACCTGAGTCAGCTTTTCATCATATGGAGTGTCATTATCTATAGGACTTTTTTTTTTTTTTTTTTGGTCAAGGAGGGGAGTGGCAGCCTGCTTCTGTGAAAAGGAAACATTCAAATCCTGCTTGGCAAGTGTAATAAGACAATGTGACAGAAGTCTGGGAGCCATACAGAAAATGTGAGCATTCATTTGAGTAGCCTTGTTTTCAGCACAG
The DNA here is from genome assembly GCF_042477335.2 of Ovis canadensis. Taxonomy (NCBI): domain Eukaryota; kingdom Metazoa; phylum Chordata; class Mammalia; order Artiodactyla; family Bovidae; genus Ovis; species Ovis canadensis. The sequence goes on from NC_091255.1 coordinate 14,377,081, forward strand.
CATTTCTCTCTGCTCCTGTCTGTACTGGGTGGCCCCAGTTCAGAGCGCCCGTCGTTCACTTCTGTAGAGAGAGAGTCTCTAATTTTCATTCTGTTTGCTCCAGTGGAAGAAGCAGACGAGGGGAACTGGCTGCTCCACACACATCCTATTTCGTCTTACCTGTCAACTCTGCTCTCCCAGCTATCTGGTATCTCAAATTCCTGAGCCTTTTTGGAACTTCCTGACCCTAAATCATCTTGCTTCATTTTGATTTCCCCTTAGTATCCTTTAGCGTTTCATTCCTAGTAAGTCTATCATGCAATTATCCTATCTCATCTTCAAAAATATTAACATATGAAAATTTTATTTCTTTTTTCTTTGTGTGTGTGTGTGTTTGTGAATTTCTGCTTTACTGTCATTTTACTGGAGTTTTGAGAGGGAGTGGAAATATATGTTGAATATTTTATGTTTAACTAGAAATCTGCTTGTATTTTCCCCCTACTATGGAATAGTCCACTGTTTCTATTGTGATCCACAGTAGACCAAAGACTCTCTCATTTCTGATCTTCAGGACAAAGGCATGCTTAGCATAGCAGATCTAGACAGTGAGGGAGCAACTAGGAGCCGTGGCTGCTGCTGAGAACTTGCAGACTCGCATCTCACACAGAGATGAGCAGAGCCAACTGCAGTCCAAGCTCCTGCCTGCTTCCATGTTCAGGAACCTAAGGAAAATCACGTTTATTGGATTTGTCAGTCACTAGGCTAAGCTCTTAGATGTGGTGTATCTTATTTAATGCTTATCTCAACCTTGAGAAGTATTGTTATTATCTCCATCTTAGAGACAAAACATATGAACCACAGAGAGTTTTAACAACTTTCCAAGGCCACACAGTTGGTTCATGGCAGAACTATCCCAGGAGGTCTATTTTGGGACTGTTCTGTATTGCACTTTGCCTCCCAGCTAGATGTCATCTTTGAGATGATGAGGACCTAATTCCTCATTGTATTCAGGGACTATCATGTCTAAACTAGGAGTTTTTGTCCTTCCTGAATACTGAGGGGAGGAGACTCATTAACTTTTTTTTTTCTTTTGAACTTTTTATTTTGTATTGGAATATAGCCGATTAGAGACACATTAACTTTGCAAATATAAAACGAGGAAGTAAGGGGAGATCTTATGTTGGGTCATTGTAATTTGGTTGAGGAGGATGCAGGATGAAACATGGAAATGAATGAGAAACATATCCCGATATCTGTATAAACTACATGGAATAGGTTTTAATGAATAAGTGCCTTTTATATTCCAGGCGGACTTATTGCTTTGCTTAAGCTTTACAACAACCTTCAGAGAAAGGTGATTTTTCAATTTTACAGATGAATTAGCTTATAATCAGATTGGTGAAGATACCTGTCAAGGTCACATGGGTAAAAAAGCACAGAGCTGGGACTCAAATTCAGACCTCCTGACTGTAATCAAGCTTTCCCTTTTCGAGAGAGGACTTCATTGTTTTCAGGAAAAATAATATCCACCATGAAAATTTTTTATCACACTGTTTGGCGTGTATCAGGCCTTAGAAAGGTCTAAAAGATCAAATTAATCTGATCGAGATTCTATTTAAGGTTGGCATTAGTTATAGATCCTGGACAAACGACATCATCTCAGGTTTTTCACATGAAAGATGCAGATGATAACAATTTGAACATAGAAGAACAAATAGAAAACACTCTGCACAGTGGCACATGGAACTACATTTCAAAAAACTAAATATTTACAACAGCCCTGTAGTCAGACTATATCTTAGGCTGTAATATCAGGCTCTATTTGAAAAATGCATCTACCTTTTAATGAAATTCCCTGGTGGCTCAGATGATAAAGAATCTGCTTGCAATGCAGGGGACCCACGTTTGATCCCTGGGTTGGGAAGATTCCCTGGAGAATGAAATGGCAACCCACTCCAGTATTCTTGCCTGGAGAATTCCATGGATGGAGGAGCTGGTTGGGCTACAGTCCACGGGGTCTCAAAGAGTCGGACAGGACTGAGAAGCTGACACTTTGAATGAACTCCAGGAGGTGGGGTCCGGGCCTTTCCCGCATGTTTTGCTATTTAGTACTCTACGGCTCTGACTGCCCACCTTTGGCACAGAAGGAAGATAAATCATGTGGAACCATTTTACAGAGCTGTTTTAACTCATGTGGACATGGCCTTACTTATGACTTACCAACTTTCTGGAGGCACATCCTTTCTCCTCTCCAGGTTCATCTTTCTCTAGGAATTCCTCCACACACTGATCTCCAGTATCTGGTTAAGATTTAACTGCTGACAAGTCAGGGAAGAGGGCTACAAGTCTGATTTATTACTGGGTTCCTGGGGATGAATCTCATAAAAAGCAGATTCTGATTCATGAGGTCAATAGTGAGACCTAACATTCTTCCTTTCTAATCAACTTTCGGGGGCCACATGCTGCTGCTCCTTGGAGTACATTCTGAGCAGGGAAGGTTCAGAAAAAGTCAGAAGATTAAAAAAGAGAGAAAGAAAGAAAAGAAAAAGTCAGAAGATGTGGGCCAGAGTTACTAACTGTGGCATCTTGGACAAGTCACTTTCCTCTCTAATCCTCAGAGTCTTTATTGTTAAAATGGGAAATGCAGCACTGATAATACAACTTGGGTTCCTAAGGGTTCAAAGGAAGCTGTAAATATAATATGCCTTAATTTCATTTTGTTTGAAGCAAAAGAACTCCCTATTTCTTTCTACTTAAGAAATGTATGAAATTATAAGTGGTCTGTGATGCACTGCTTCTTAACCTAAAAATCCGATTTTTGCATAACGGAAGTTATTCAGTCAACTAGAATCTGGCATAGAGGTGACCTGCATTTACCTCTAGTAGGACTCAAATGACTTCAATTTAAGTTTATTTGAAGGTGGAGATGAAGAAAAGAGCTGTGAGGATTTAAGGAAAACTTACAGTAATTATTAAGCATTACAAGGTAGAAAACAAACAAATAAAACAAAAAAATTGTACCCTTCATGATAAAAGCAGGTAATTTTTAAGAAGAGCTTCATAAGTTCTAAAGCACCATAAAATGTCCTACATGTGGCTATCAAATAATTAACAAAATCAGAAAATATTTGGTGTCAGAACTCAGTGTATAACTTATACTGATCAGATTCATTTAGCCTCATTCTTTCCATTTGAACTTCCAGTTAGTGTAATGTGATAGTAACAACAGTAATGATTATAAGGCAACCTAAAACTCATTCAATTTATAGAATCCACTTCTTATTGAAAGCAGCTGTGAGGCTTCTTGCCAAAATAGCTCTCCTCAGTTTCTTAGAGAGTTTCTGAAAGTTGGAAGCTTTTTCAATGCAGGTCTTCCTATCTGATGGGTAAAGAAGGTACTTGGGTCCTCTTGTACCCTGGGCTTTGACTACAAAGCTCTGCATTGCTTTGGACACCTAATTAGTCTTGTACCTGTGAATATTTGTTAAGTTTCTCAAATTTCCCAGCTTCTCAGAATCCAATGGTGGGGGTGTCTCTGTATTTGGGGAACAAGTTGTGGCAATCTAACAATGTTTCTTTTTAGAGGAGAGGGGTAAAGAATCCTTGCGCTTGTGCTGAGATACGATTAGTGCTGGCTATGAGGTCTCTGGGCTCTGAGGTGTGACTTAGATGGAAAGAGCTAAGAAGCCCCAGGCTAGTGGTTCTCAAAGAGTGGTCCCTAGATGAACACCTCAACATCACCTGAGATCTTGTTAGAAATGTGACATTTACCTCAACATCACCTGAGATCTTGTTAGAAATGTGACATTTCAGACCTTAGCCCTGGGTTCACTGAATCAGGAATTCTGGGAGAGGCACCCAGTACTCTATAGTGTAACTCATTTCCCAGGTGATTCTGATGCATGATAAAACCAGAGGACTGCTACCCCAAACCAAAGGCTTCCACTGGAACCAAAGCCATCTTGGCAACTTCTTTCTTCAGTATAGCCCAGAGGTTATGAGTTTCTGGTCACTGTGCAAGCTCATTCTTAGGTTGGCACTTCTTCAACTTGTATGTACCCAGAAACCTCCTGGGATCATGTTGTAATGTACAGTATAACTCCACTGGGTCTGCGGAGGGTCCTGTGGCATGACAACCATGAGAAGCAGGCAGTGATGCTGATCTGCCAATGGTTCCATTCATGGACCAGCCCACTGATAGAGATGGATGGTTGATCATTCTCAGAGTAGGAAAGCCTTATAGCATGTATTCTTTTTTTTTTTAATTGAAGAATAATTGCTTTACAGAATTTTGTTGTTTTCTGTCAAACATCAGCAAGGATCAGCCATAGGTGCACCCATGTCCCCTCACTTCCAAACCTCCTTCCCGTCTCCCTCCCCATCCCACCCTTCCAGATTGTTACAGAGCCCCTATTTGAGTTCCCTGAGTCATACAGCAAATTCCCATTGGCTATCTATTTTACATATGATATTGTAAATTTCAATGTTACTCTCTCCATACATCTCACCTTCTCCCTCCTCCCTTCCCCACATGTCCATAAATCTGTTCTCTATGTCTATTTCTCCATTGCTGTCCTGCAAATAAATTTATCAGTACCATCTTTCTAGATTCCAAATATATGCATTAATAGACGATATTTATCTTTCTCTTTCTGACTTACTTCACTCTGAATAAGAGGCTCGAGGTTCATCCACCTCATTAGAACTGACCTAAATGTGTTCCTTTTTATGACTGAGTAATATTCCATTGTATATGTATATATGTTCTATATACATACTCTTTATCCATTCATTTGTTGATGGACATCTAGGTTTCTTCCATGTCCTAGCTTTTGTAAATAGTGTTGCAATGAACATTGGGGTACATGTGTCTTTTTCAATTTTGGTTTCCTTGGGCTACATGCCTAGGAGTGGGATTGCTAGGTCATATGGTGGTTTTATTTCCAGTTTTTCAAGGACTCTCCATACAATCTTCCACAGTGGCTGTATCAATTTACATTCCCTTTTGCAGTAATGCAAAAATTTTCCCTTTTCTCCACACCCTCTCCAGCATTTATTGTTTGACTTTTTCATGATGGCCATTCTGACTGGTGTGAGGTGGTATCTCATTGTAGTTTTGATTTGCATTACTCTAATAATGAGCAATGTTGAGTATCTTTTCATGTGTTTGTTAGCCATGTGTATATCTTCTTTGGAGAAATGTCTGTTTAGGTCTTATTCCAACTTTTCATTGGGTTGTTTGTTTTTCTGGTATTGAGTTGTATGAGCTGCTTGTATATTTTAGAAATTAATTATTTGTCAGTTGTTTTCTTTGTTATTATTTTCTCCCATTCTGTGGGATGTCTTTTCACCTTGTTAGTAGTTTCCTTTGGTGTGTAAAAGCTTTAAGTTTAATTAGGTCCTACTTGTTTATTTTTGTTTTTATTTTCATTACTCTTTGAGGTGGGTCAATGAGGATCCTGCTTTGTCTTTAATCCATTTTAAGCTTATCTTTGTGTATGGCATGAGGAAGTGTTCTAATTTCATTGCTTTACACATAGCTGTCCAGTTTTCTCAGAATCACTTATTGAAGAGGCTCTCTTTGCCCCATTGTATATTCTTGCCTCATTTGTCAAAAATAAGGTAACCTTAGTTGCATGGGTTGATTTTTGGGCTTTCTATCTTGTTCCATCGGTCTATATTTCTGTTTTTGTGCCAGTACAATACTCTCTTGATGACTGTAGCTTTGTAATATAGTCTGAAGTTAGGGAGGTTGATTCCTCCAGCTCCATTCTTTTTTCTCAGATGCTTTGGCTATTCAGGGTCTTTGGTGTTTCCACGTGAATTTTGAAACTTTTTGATCTCATTCTGTGAAAAAAATCCCACTGGTAACTTGATAGGGATTGCATTGAATCTGTTGATTGCATTTGTAGTATAGTCATTTTCACAATATTGATTCTTTCAACCCAGGAACAGGGAATCTCTCTCCGTCTCTTTTAGCCATCTTTGATTTCTTTCATCAGTGTCTTATAATTTTCCATATACAGTTCTTTTATCTCCTTAGGTAGGCTTATTCCTAGATACTTTATTCTTTTTGTTGCAAAGGTTAATGGGATTGATTCCTTAATTTGTCTTTCTGATTTTTCATTGTTAGTATGCAGGAATACAAGTGATTTCTTTGTATTGATCTTGTATCCCATGACTGCTATATTTACTGATTAGCTCTAGTAATTTTCTGATCGTTTCTTTTGAATTTTCTATGTATAGTGTCATGTTATCTGCAAACACTGAGTTTTACTTCTTCTTTTCCAATCTGGGTTACTTTTATTTCTCTTTCTTTAATTGCTGTAGCTAGGACTACCAAAACTATGCTGAATAATAGTGGTGAGAGTGGACACCCTTTTCTCATTCTGGATCTTAGAGAGAATGCTTTCAGGTTTTCACCACTGAGAATAAAGTTTGCTGTGGGTTTATCATATATTGCCTTTACTATGTTGAGGTAGGTTCCTTCTACTCCCATTTTTTGAAGCATTTTTATAATAAATGGGTGCTGAATTTTCTCAAAAGATGCTTTTTCTGCATCTATTGAGATGATTGTATGGGTTTTATCTTTCAGCTTGTTAATATGGCATATCACACTGATTGATTTGCATATATTGAAGAATCCTTGCATTCCTGGAATAAACCGAACTTACTCATGGTGTATGAGCTTTTTAATGTGATGTTGAATTCTGTTTGCTAGAATTTTACTGAGGACTTGTGCATCCGTGTTCATCAGTGATATTGGCCTGTAGGATTTTTGTGTGCTATCTTTGCCTGGTTTTGGTATTAGGTAGATGGCGGCCTCGTAGAATGAGTTTGGAAGTGCCCCTTCCTATGCAATTATTTTGGAAGAGTTTCAGAAAAATATGCATTAGCTCTTCTCTAAATGTTTGATAGAATTCCCCTGTGAAGACATCTGGCCCTCAGTTGAGTTCAGTTCAGTTTCTCAGTCATGTCCGACTCTTTGTGACCCCATGGACTGCAGAATGCCAGGATTCCTTGTCCTTCACCAGCTCCCAGATCTTGCTCAAACTCATATCTATAGGTTGGTGGACTCAACCATTGCACCCTCTGTTGTCCCCTTCTCCTCCCACCTTCAATCTTTCCCAGCATCAGGGTCTTTTCCAATGAGTCAGTTCTTCTCATCAGGTGGCCAAAGTACTGGAGTTTCGGCTTCAGCATCAGTCCTTCCAATGAATATTCAGGACTGATCTCCTTTATTATGGGCTAGTTTGATCTCCTTGCAGTTCAAGGGACTCTCAAGAGTCTTCTCCAACACCATAGTTCTAAAGCATCAATTCTTCAGCACTCAGCTTTCTTTATAGTCCAACTCTCACATCCATACATGACTACTGGAAAACCATAGCTTTGACTAGATGAAACTTTGTTGGCAAAGTAATGGCTCTGCTTTTTAATATGCTGTCTAGGTTAGTCATAGCTTTTTTCCCAAGGAGCAAGAATCTTTTAATTTCATGGCTGCAGTCACCAGATGTAGTGATTCTGAAGGCCCCCAAAATAAAGTCGCTCACTGTTTCCACTCTTTCCCCATCTATTTGCCATGATGTGATGGGGCCAGATGCCATGATCTTAGTTTGATCTTAGTGTTGAGTTTTAATCCAACTTTTTCACTGTCCTCTTTCATGTTCATCAAGAGGTTCTTTAGTTCTTCTTCATTTTCTGCCATAAGGGTGGTGTCATATGCATATCTGAGGTTATTGATGTTTCTCCCAGCAATCTTGATTCCAGCTTGTGCTTCTTCCAGCCAGGTATTTTGCATGATATATTCTACATAGAATTTAAGTAAGCAGGGTGACAATATACTCCCTTAATGTACTCCTTTTCCTCTTTGGAACCAGTCTGTTGTTCCATGACTAGATCTAACTGTTGCTTCCTGACCTGTATACAGATTTCTCAGGAGGCAGGTCAGATGGTCTGGTATTCCCATCACTAAGAATTTTCCACAATTTGTTGTGATCCACACAGTCAAAGGCTTTGGCATAGTCAATAAAGCAGAAGTAGATGTTTTTTCTGGAACTCTCTTGCTTTCTGGATGATTCTACAGATGTTGGCAATTTGATCTCTGATTCTGCTGCCTTTTCTAAATCCAGTTTGAACATCTGGAAATTCACAGTTTATGTACTGTTGAAGTCTGGCTTGGAGAATTTTGTGCATTATTTTGGTAGTGTTTTAGATGAGTGAAATTGTATGGTAGTTTGAACGTTTTTTGCCATTGCCTTTTTTTGGGGGATTGAAATGAAAACTTATCTTTTCCAGTCCTGTGGCCACTGCTGAGTTTTCCAAATATGCTGGCATATTGAGTGCAGCATTTTCAAAGCATCATCTTTTAGGATTTGAAATAGCTCATCTGGAATTCCATCACCTCCAGTAGCTTTGCTCGTAGTGATGCTTCCTAAGGCCCACTTGACTTCACATTCCTGTATGTCTGGCTCTAGAGTGATCACACTGTCGTGGTTATGTAAGTCATGAAGATCTTTTTTGTATACTTTTCCTGTGTCTTCTTGTCACCTCTTCTTAATATCTTCTGCTTCTGTTATGTCCCTACCATTTCTGTCCTTTATTGTGCTCATCTTTGCATGAAATATTCTTTAATTTTCTTGAAGAGATCTTTAATTTTCTTGAAGAGATCTCTAGTCTTTCCCATTTTATTGTTTTCATTTAGTTCTTTGCATTGATCATTGAGGAAGGCTTTCTTATCTCTCCTTGCTATTCTTTGGTACTCTTCATTCTCCTTTGTCTTTCACTTCTCTTTTTTTCTCAGCTATTTGTAGGGCCTCCTCGGTCAACCATTTTGCCTTTTTGCATTTCTATTTCTTGGGGATGGTCTTGATCACTGCTTCTTGTGCAATGTCGTGAACCTCCAACCATAGTTCTTCATGCACTGTCTATCGGATCTAATTCCTTGAATGTATTTGTCACTTCCACTGGATGGCTTTTGTTTTGGGGATTTTTTTTATCACAGTTTCTATTTCAGTGTTTGTAATTTACTTGTTCATAATTTCTGTTTATTCCTGGTTCATTCTTGGGATGTTGAACTTTTCTAAAAATCTGTTCATCTTCTCTAGGTTGTCCATTTTATTAGCATATAGTTGCTCATAATATTCTCTTATGATCTTTGTATTTCTGTGTGGTCTGTTGTAACCTGTCTTTTTTATTTCTAATTTTATTTGATTTTTCCCCCCTTTTTTTTCTTGATGAGTCTGGTTAGGGGTTTGTCAATTTTGCTTATCTTTTCAAAGAACCAGCTTTTAGTTTTATTATTTTTTGCTATTGCTTTCTTCATTTCTTTTTCAGCTATTTCTGCTCTGATCTCTATGATTTATTTTCTTCTGCTGACTTTGGTTTTTCTTGTTGTTCTTCTTCTTCTTTCTCCAGTTGCTTTCGCTGTCGAGTTAGATTGTCTCTTGTAGGCAGCATATATGTGGGTCTTGTTTTTGTATCCAGTCAGCCTGTATCTTTTAGTTGGTGCATTTAATCTGTTTATATTGAAAGTAATTATTGATGTATATGTCCCTATTGACATTTTCTTAATTATTTTGGGTTTGTTTTTGTAGGTATTTCTTTTGCCTTGTGTTTACTGTCTATGTAAGTCCCTTTAGTGTTTGATATAAAGCTGGTTTGGTGGTGTTAAATTCTCTTAACCTTTGCTTGTCTGTGAAGCTTTTGATTTCTCCATCAATTCTGAATGAGATCTTTGCTGGGTTAAGTAATCTTGGTGGTAGATTATTTTCTTTCAGTACTTTAAATATACCCTGCCATTCCTTTCTAGCCTGCAGAGTTTATGCTGAAAGATCTGTTGTTAACCATAAGGGTTTTCCCATGTATGTTACTTGTTGCTTTTTCCTTGCTGCTTTTAATAGTCTTTATGTGTGTTTAATCTCTGTAAGCTTGATTAATATGCGTGTCGATGTGTTTCTCCTTGGGTTTATCCTGTACTTCTTGGACTTGATTGACTATTTCCTTTCCCATGTTGGGAAGTTTTCAACTATAATTTCTTCAAATTTTTTTTCAGTTCCTTTCTTTTTTTCTGCTTCCTCTGGGACCCCTATAACTCGAATGTTGGTGCCTTTAATATTGTCCCAACTGTCTCTGAGACTATCCTCAATTATTTTTGTTCTTTTTCCTTTATTCTGTTCTTCAGCAGTTATTTCCACCATTCTATTTTCCAGTTCGTTTATCCATTCTTCTGCCTAGGTTATTCTGCTAATGGTTCTTTCTAGAGTATTTTATTTAAGTAATTGTGTTATTCATCTCTGTTTCCTTAATTGTTATTTCTTCTGTATCCTTGGTGATTGTGTTAACTGTGTTAATGGTTTCTTGTATCTTCTCCATTCTATTTTCAAGTCTTTGGAGCATCTTTACTATCATTATTCTGAATTCTCTTTCAGGTAGATTGGTTATTTCCTCTTCATTTATTTGGTCTTGTGAGTTTCTTTCTTGTTCTTTCATTTATTTTGTATTTCTCTGTCTTTTTATTTTTTCTAACTTGATCCATTTGAGGTCTCCTTTTCCCAGGGTGTACGGTTGTATTTCTTCTTCCTTTTGGCTTTTGCCCTTGGAAAGAAAGGTAGGTTGAAGGTTTTGTGTTGACTTCTTGTTAGGGGTGACTTGTGCCTGTGTTTTAGTGGAAGAAGATCAAGAAGATCAATCAGGTAATTATAGAAATAATGGGACATATACACACACTTCCATGCATACAATTATAACCAAACTATGAACTCCTTATTGCCAAATTCAGACTTAAATTGAAGAAAGTAGGGAAAACCGCTAGACTATTTAGGTATGACCTAAATCAAATCCCTTATGATTATACAGTGGAAGTGAGAAATAGATTTAAGGGCCTAGATCTGATAGACAGAGTGCCTGATAAACTATGGAATGAGGTGCATGACATGGTACAGGAGACAGGGATCAAGACCATCCCCATGGAAAAGAAATGCAAAAAAGCAAAATGGCTGTCTGGGGAAGCCTTACAAATAGCTGTGAAAAGAAGAGAGGCAAAAAGCAAAGGAGAAAAGGAAAGATATCTGAATGCAGAGTTCCAAAGAATAGCAAGAAGAGATAAGAAAGCCTTATTAAGTGATCAATGCAAAGAAATAGAGGAAAACAACAGAATGGGAAAGACTAGAGATCTCTTCAAGAAAATTAGAGATACCAAGGGAATATTTGATGCAAAGATGGGCTCGATAAAGGACAGAAATGGTATGGACCTAAAAGAAGTAGAAGATATTAAGAAGAGGTGGCAAGAATACACAGAAGAACTATACAAAAAAGATCTTCACGACCCGGATAATCACGATGATGTGATCACTCATCTAGAGCCAGACATCCTGGAATGTGAAGTCAAGTGGGCCTTAGAAAGCATCACTATGAACAAAGCTAGTGAAGGTGATGGCATTCCAGTTGAGCTATTTCAAATACTGAAAGATGATGCTGTGAAAGTGCTGTACTCAATATGCCAGCAAATTTGGAAAAACTCAGCAGTGGCCACAGGACTGGAAAAGGTCAGTTTTCATTCCAATCCCAAAGAAAGGCAATGCCAAAGAATGCTCAAACTACCGAACAATTGCACTCATCTCACACGCTAGTAAAGTAATGCTCAAAATTCTCCAAGCCACGCTTAAGCAATACGTGAACCATGAACTTCCTGATGTTCAAGCTTGGTTTTAGAAAAGGCAGAGGAACCAGAGATCAAATTGCCAACATCCGCTGGATCATGGGAAAAGCAAGAGAGTTCCAGAAAAACATCTATTTCTGCTTTCTTGACTATGCCAAAGCCTTTGACTGTGTGGATCACAATAAACTATGGAAAATTCTGAAAGAGATGGGAATACCAGACCACCTGACCTGCTTCTTGAAAATCTGTATGCAGGTCAGGAAGCAACAGTTAGAACTGGACATGGAACAACAGACTGGTTCCAAATAGGAAAAGGAGTGCGTCAAGGCTGTATATTATCACCCTGCTTATTTAACTTCTATGCAGAGTACATCATGAGAAATGCTGGGCTGGAAGAAACACAAGCTGGAATCAAGATTGCCAGGAGAAATATCAATAACCTCAGATGTGCAGATGACACTACCCTTATGGCAGAAAGTGAAGAGGAACTAAAGAGCCTCTTGATGAAAGTGAAAGAGGAGAGTGAAAAAGTTGGCTTAAAGCTCAACATTCAGAAAACGAAGATCATGGCATCCGGTCCCATCACTTCATGGAAAAAAGATGGGGAAACAGTGTCAGACTTCATTTTTGGGGGCTCCAAAATCACTGTGGATGGTGACTGCAGCCATGAAATTAAAAGATGCTCACTCCTTGGAAGAAAAGTTATAACCAACCTAGATATCATACTCAAAAGCAGAGACATTACCTTGCCGACTAAGGTCCATCTAGTCAAGGCTATGGTTTTTCCAGTGGTCATGTATGGATGTGAGAGTTGGACTGTGAAGAAAGCTGAGCACCGAAGAATTGATGCTTTTGAACTGTGGTGTTGGAGAAGACTCTTGAGAGTCCCTTGGATTGCAAGGAGATCCAACCAGTCCATTCTGAAGGAGATCAACCCTGGGATTTCTTTGGAAGGAATGACGCTGAAGCTGAAACTCCAGTACTTTGGCCACCTCATGCGAAGAGCTGACCCATTGGAAAAGACTCTGATGCTGGGAGGGAGTGGGGGCAAGAGGAGAAGTGGACGACAGAGGATGAGATGGCTGGATGGCATCACTGACTTGATGGATGTGAGTCTGAGTGAACTCCGGGAGTTGGTGATGGACAGGGAGGCCTGGCATGCTGCAATTTGTGGGGTCACAAAGAGTCAGACACGACTGAGTGACTGAACTGAACTGTACTGATTCTAAAGAATTGAGTACAGGAGATTGACTTGGTGAACAAGGGAAACCAAAAGTGTTATCGAGCAATTAAAAGCAGAGCTAACTAATGCTTAGCCTGGAAAACTGAGCCTGAGCAGATTTTCAGCTGGGGAATAAAGCAAAGAGAGCTCAACATTTTAACCTCAGTTTCACTTCCCCACTAGCCTGCCCAAGTCTGTTGGCCATGTTGTCATGCTTGGGTCCTGTTCTCACATCATGTATTAGGAGGGGTAGTATCTTCTCCAAGACGATGAAAATTGGTTGGGGAGAGGAGGGAAAAACAATCTTACTCTTTGAATAAGAAAATCACAGGTACACATGTAGTGCTTAAACAGATATGCAGTATATCTATAGTATTAAACTTTCATGAGAAAAAATGATTAGGAAAAAAATGTCTTAAAGAGCTCCTGTGGGCAGGAGGCTAATAATAAAAATTAAGGTTGAGAATCACTGCCTTATACAGATAAATTAGTGGAGCCAGCCTGTCCCCATCTGTGATGAAACTAGGAAGGCTCTGTCACCATTAACAACTTATTGACTGGGAAATTTTTGCAGAAACTAACACCTTAACACCTGTGGCCAGCAATTTGTTATGTAAGTGAATAGTGAAACATCTCGGGTCAATGGCATTCAGGTAACAAAAGACATATGTCTCTGGTCAATAATGTAGGTTCAGCTATACATTTCTCACCACAGACAACAGCAGAGAACACCTAAATGAGGGGATTGCAGGATTTCTAGGATTACAAACTTAATGGGAATACAGTGGCTTTCAGCACCACCCTCTATGCATTCTTTCTTTATGTTAGGAAGAATGCAACCCAGTAATCGGTTGCGATAGTAACAGTTTTACAAGACCCATGAGGGGTATAATTTATCATTAGGTCTCAAGGCCCCAGATATCTCATGTGGTTTTCAGACTCAGAAGAAGCACAGAGACTTCCCTTGCGCTCAGTGGTTAAGACTTCACCCTCCAATGCAGGAGGTGTGGGTTTGATCTGTAGTCAGGGAACGAAGATCCCACATGACTTGGGGCCAAAAAACTAAAATATAAAACAGAAGCAGTATTGTAACAAACTCAATAAAGACTTTAAAAATAGTCCACATTAAAAAATTTTCTTAGAAAGAAGCACAAATAAGGACTGAGAATTTAGAGTGACATTCTTAGCAAACAATGAATCGCTGGAGGGTGTTCACCCTGGACCTGCCCTGGTGCTGGGGCAGATGAGAACTTAGGGACTCCTGCACTCTCTTCTCCATGCTGCTGGCCTAGTGGGATTTGCAACACCTGTTATTTACTAACTGGCTCCCATCCTAAGCAGAAGAAACCTGGTACCTTTAACTTCCAACCCGTCCTGGCACAGCACCTGGGTAAGCTTTCTGAGTCCCAAGCCTCCTCATCTACAAAATAACAGTGCTAAATTGTAAGATTATTGTAAGGGTTAAATGAGATAAGAACCAGGCACTTACTTAGCTCTCATTTAGTTGATGCTGTTCTTATTGCTGCCCTGGCTGTTATTGCCAAAATGACAACTGGGTAATACTCCATAAATATTTGATGAACTACTGATGACTGGGCACAGCCTGTTTACTTTTCTCTCTGTCCTGTTTACATTGTCCTTATCTGAAGTTTGCCTAAAGGAAGGTCCCACAGACCACACAGTTGCAAATGGCCACATGAGCCACCTTGAGCCTTCCCCACCACTCCACTTTCATCCCCAGCATTCTGGAGCTACAGATATCCATCTCAGCAACCTGTCTGGCCACCACTTGCTTGTCTGATCCTACAAAGCTGGCCATGACTCATGTGAGCAAAAGTCTTTTATTGATCATAGTGTGATCTATTCCTCACTTTCTTCCTTTGGCACATCCATGAGTTCCTCTAAAGATTGAGGAGTCACTTCTGTCTTCTGTGGCAAGTTCTTGCATGATATACTAGGTCCCCTATTATCCTAACCAGACACGGCAGCAGGATATCTATAAACTGCTTCTAATAAGTATATGCAGAGATCAGCAAACTTTTCCTAAGGAAAGTGAAAGTGAAGTCTCTCAGTCGTGTCTGACTCTTTGCGACCCCATGGACTATAGCCTACCAGGGTCCTCTGTCCATGGGATTTTCCAGGTAAGAGTACTGGATGGGTTGCCATACCCTTCTCCAGGCGATTGTCCTGACCCAGGTGTTGAAGCTGAGTCTCTTACGTCACCTGCTTTGGCAGGTGGGTTGTTTACCACTAGCACCACCCTGGAACCTGAGAGGGGATAAGTTTAGTTCAGTTCAGTTGCTCAGTCATGTCCGACTCTTTGTGACCCTACAAATTGCAGCACGCCAGGCCTCCCTGTCCATCACCAACTCCCCAGAGTTCACTCAGACCCACCTCCATTGAGTCAGTGATGCCATCCAGCCATCTCATCCTCTGTCGTCCCCTTCTCCTCCTGCCCTCAATCCCTCCCAGCATCAGAGTCTTTTCCAATGAGTCAACTCTTCGCATGAGGTGGCCAAAGTACTGGAGTTTCAGCTTCAGCATCATTCCTTCCAAAGAAATCCCAGGGTTGATCTCCTTCAGAATGGACTGGTTGGATCTCCTTGCAGTCCAAGGGACTCTCAAGAGTCTTCTCCAACACCACAGTGCAAAAGCATCAATTCTTCGGTGCTCAGCCTTCTTCACAGTCCAATTCTCACATCCATACATGACCAGAGGAAAAACCATAGCCTTGACTGGACGGACCTTTGTTGGCAAAGTAGTGTCTCTGCTTTTGAATATGCTATATAGGTTTGTCATAACTTTTCTTCCAAGGAGTAAGCGTCTTTTAATTTCATGGCTGCAGTCACCATCTGCAGTGATTTTGGAGCCCCCCAAAATAAAGTCTGACACTGTTTCTACTGTTTCCCCATCTATTTCCCATGAAGGGATGGGACCAGATGCCATGATCTTCGTTTTCTGAATGTTGAGCTTTAAGCCAATTTTTTCACTCTCCACTTTCACTTTCATCAAGAGGCTTTTTAGTTCCTCTTCACTTTCTGCCATAAGGGTGGTGTCATCTGCATATCTGAGGTTATTGAGAGGGAATAAGTATATATAAATAAGTATATATGAATAATCTGTGGTTTGAAAGGAGACTACAGAGGGGGGTTAAAATATTTCCACATATTCTTTGAAATGTTTCCATTCAAAAGGTGGATGCAAATCCTCCTCCTCTTAAATTCATGTTAAATTTATCAGCTGACTTCTAATGTCTAGAATTTTGTAGATGTGATGCTCTAACTTCCAAAGATAAGTCCTAGAAAGAATGGTCACATCTGGTTCTGTCTCTTTTGGGCCACTTGCTCTCAGAGAAGACAAACGCTGTGCTGTGAAGACACTCAGGCAGTTTTTTTGGGAGGCTTTCGTGTGGAGAAACGGAGGCCTCCCACCAATAACCAGCACCAATTTTTCAGCCATGTGAGTAAGGTACCTTGAAAGCGAATCCTCCAGTTGTGTCCGCTGCATGACACTGGGGCCTCGAAAGATCATACTGCTCTCAGATTTGAAGTTTTGCTGCTAGAGAGGAAAAGAAAATGTGTCAGGCGATAGAAGTAAGAGAGCAAGGGACAGGAGGGAGGAATATGAAGCGTGAGGTAGAGGAAGGTCTGGAGCAGTGCCAGCAAATACAGCCTGAGGGCCAAAGGCAACCCAGATCCAGTTGAAAGTTTTTTTTTAAAGGGTTGTTGGTGACTCGCAGACTTTAGAGAATAAATTTATGATTGCTGGGATGAAGGATGGGGGAAGGGATAGTTAGGGGTTTTGGGTGGACAGGTATATACTGCTATATTTAAAATGGGTAACCAAAAAGGACCGGCTGTGATGCACAGGGAACTCTGCTCGATGTTATGGAGCAGCCTGGATGGGAGGGGAGTTTGGGGGAGAATGGACACATGTATACATATGGCCGAGTCCCTTGGCTATTCAACTGAAACTATCACAACATTGTCAATTGGCTATACCCCAATAGAAAATAAAATGTTTTAAAAAACAAAGAGTTGTTAATAAAATAGAAGACTGTGAAACAGAATTTATGCGGCCCTTTTCAGGAAAAAAATTTGCTGACTCCCTAGCCTAGAGCACTGAAAAAGTATCTGGACTGAAGATAAAGATTTTGGAGTCAAGAGCATCTCAGAGGACTTCCCTGGTGGGCCAGTGGCCAAGACTCTGCACTCTCAATGCAGGGAGCCCGGGTTCAATTCCTGGTCAGGGGGTTGGATCCCACACGCCACAGCTAGATGTTCAGATGCTGCAAACTAGGACCCGGCACAGCCAAATAAATAAAAATGATAAACACTTTTTAAAAACAGCATCTCAGTAATCTGTGACGTTAAGGAAGAGATGGTTTGATATATGCATCTAGGACCTAGTTCCCAGGTCTGTTACCACTGGGGAGGAGATGAACCTCAGGAAGAACCTTAACCCTAACCTTACCCTAGTTAAAGATGACTGTGATTCCAACTTCATTCAGGCTGTGTTCCCAGGGAGAGAGAGGGAGGGATTGTAGATGTTTCTTCAAATCTTTCTGGTTTGATGGGAAAAGTACCTTATTTGGGAGTCCAAATAACTGGATAAAACTAAACACAATTACAATTGCAACATAGTCATGTGCCTAATATGTCACAGTTGAAAGTAGAGCCCATAATGGACTTTTAATATCACTTTCTGGAATTAAAGGAACTGGATAAAGGTCCTAGCTTTGAATGGCCTCAAAAAGTCCTTTAGCCTGATTGAGGCTCAGGTTACTTAATTTATATCATGGGGATCATGCCAAGGATTATGTATGATGAAATTTATAAAAGCATTTGTACCCTAAAAATGTATAAGGAAGGAAATGTCTTTATTCTATTTTCAAAGGTGGGGAAATAGTTCGCATCTTTGTCCACTGGTGATGCAGAGTTTCTGTTTATCATAATGTATATCACAGATTACATATACAGGCAGTTCCTAAATTGAGGTTACTGTGTTTCTCAAGAGAATCCAGTTACATCAGTTAGTAAACTCTTTTCATAAACAGATATCTCTTCACAACTAATGATAGATGGGAATGAACTTTCTGTACTATTCCTACTTAAATGAAAGGAAACTTTATGAGTCTTGGCTAACACAAGGAATACAATACTCAGTGTTTTATTCCCATATGCTCTTTTGCCTCCAAAATTGAACTTTTTTTCCATTGTTGTTTTTATTTTTGAAGAATTCGCCTTTTGGGAAGACAACAATACATCTAATCTCTACCAGTGTTTTCAGTGGAATAAATTTCACCCACCCCAGTGAGTACAATGAGAAAATGAGTTTGACCTTGTTCATTCATCTCATCATTCCCTTAAGAAAGTTGCAGCATCACTGAAAAAACTTCTAAATTGGCACATGGGGATGGTAGGCCATCTTTGGTCTTGGCTGGGATTTCATGGATCAAATCTGGAATGATGAGAGGTGGAAAGATTCCTGTCATTCTTATTTGCAAACCTGAACTTTTTTTTTTTTTTTTTGCTTCCCCTGTTTGGATTGGTGTGTAGATTTCAGGTGATTTGTTTGTTTCTGACCCAGGACCCTCTTTGCCTGGTGCATCTGAAAACTACCTTTTAGGGTTCTTATGCCACAGCTAGGAGCAATAGGTGCTGTGCTCCTTTCCTGGCCCAAGTTTGTGAGCACCATTAAAAGCCACTTGCCTATATTTAAAATTACTTCCTTTACATGAGTAAGATCTAAAGCACATGGTTCAAAATAAGCAGTGAAAGTGAAGTCTCTCAGTCGTGTCTGACTCTTTGTGACCCCATGGCCTGTAGCCTACCAGGCTCCTCTGTCCATGGGATTTTCCAGGCAATAGTCCTGGAGTGGATTGCCATTCCCTTCTCCAGGGGATCTTCCCAACCCAGGGCTCAAACCCGGGTCTCCCACATTGTAGACAGACGCTTTACCATCTGAGCCACCAGGGAAGCCATATGCAACCTTTTTCTACCTTCTCTCCTTCAATTGCTGTAAAGACCACAGCACTGTCTGCTTTCAGGTCCAACCCTTCCTTCCATCCCTTCCCAGGCTTTGGGTCTTTAGTCTGTTGGAAAACACAGGACTTTAGAGTCGGCCCTTGTACGTGAAAGATCTTGAGTTGGAACCTAGATCCATGGGCATGAGACTCAGGCGATAGAAGGAGTTCCCTTGGAATCACTTGCACTGGTTACCTTTCTATTCTATTTTGACCTGCTATTGTTTGCAGACAGAATGGCTAAAGGTTATTTCTGATCCCCTGAGGACTCTATGAGATTTATATCAGTAATTAAAAGTGTGGTGCGTAAGGTGGCTGAATGCATCCAGCAGTACAATTTTAGGCAGGAAACAGTGAGCTACTCCCTTTCACTCACGAATTACAACAGCGCTTATTTGAACGCTTTATCCTGGTCCAGCTGCCAGAAAACTTTTCATTCTCCTCCCTTACACACAGGGAGCCGCCTTTCCTTGGCTATCTGAACTCGGAAACATTTAACATTCTCCCAGGAAATAACTCCATTCAAAGCTATTGTTTTCAAGTGCTAGAGTGATTGACTTGAAAGTAACTTGCGTAAATCAGTGCTGTTGATTACTAAACACAATGGTAATGGCTGGGAGGGTACTAAAAACACGGTATGAATAATATGGCACAATTGAAAGTAGAATCTATAATGGACTTTAAATAATATCATATGCAGCAGTTAAAGGACCGAGCTGGCAAGCACACAGCTTGCATCTTGCACTACGTTTCCTGTTTCTCTACGTGGTGAGTATTTTTAAGTGATCGTATTTTTTCCCTTCTGCACTTGGAAGTTTCAGAAGGCTTTTCAGCTAGTGTTTCAGTGGCCATTATCTATCAGTTGTATTTGCACAAAGGATTTTCGGTCCTAATGTTCTAGATGATGAGTTCTTTGAGGGTGATCGCAGTATTTTAGTCATCTCTGTTCCTAGCACCTGGGGTCAATATTTGTCACGTAGTAAACACTCAGTAAATGGTTATTAAATTGAAACCTGACAATACTCAATTACTGAGTCAAGAAAATCTTCCCAACTGCGTCTGTGTGTGGTATGTGGACATCCTGTCTCCTTCAGTTCTCACAACCTAAAATGGTCTGAGAGTGGCCTGAGCCCCAAGACAGTGACCTCTGTGAGCAGTTTCATTTAATTACCCTGCTGTGCCCTTCATATCATTTTCTGTGTTTGCCATGATGTGGAAGGATTAGGGGACAGGTTGGGAACTGCTAGCTAAGATAATTCTCTCTGGACAATATTAAGATTAAATAACACATTATCAGCTCATTTAAACGGTTGCTGTGTATTACTTTATGAAGCATTTTGGTTCCTTAAGATCTCAGATAATCACAAACAGTAAAATATGTCAATAAAGTAAGGAAGTAAGTATCGCAATCAAATCCCATTGTGGTGGATGTGTATGTGTGTGTGTGTACCATTGGGAGCAGTCCAATAGGGAGTTCTTTCAGCTTTCTGAAGAGTGTCTCCTCTCTTAGAAGGCATAGCCAAGGAATTCTGCACATATGAGTCAAACAATATTAATGACATTTTTAGGTGCAGTGGCTATAAATACTTTCACTGGGGGAGAAATCTTATAAATCTTCAAAGAGAAATGAGACTTTTCTTCTATTTTCTGGTCATGCTCTCTGAATTCTAAATGTGGTAAAAGATGTTCATAACCAGCATCAAAGGCATGAGCTGAAATTGAAACCATCTACTTGAAATTGGAAATATTTCTGAAAATCCAGGACATGTAGCTTCTATTTTTCTACTAGAAATGCACACAGCAGTGTTCTGAATGATGAAGAGGGCATGGGCAGTCTTGGAGGCAGAGTGAGAGGGGAAGCAGACATTATAGGCTGTCCAGGTGTTTTAGCTATGACAAGTTTCTAGATTGTGCAGTGAAGAGAAAATGTGCAAAATGACAGAGAGGTGGGCTTAAGCTCTGGTTCTAAGTCTTCCTAGCTGCATGGTTTTGAGGACTAAGCCTCAGTTTCCAATAATAAAAGCACCTGAACAATATGTACTATACAAGTCTCTATGAGGACTAATGAGGCAATGTGTATAAAGCCCTAATCTGGCACTATTAAGTCCTCAGTATACCCCCTGGGTCATCCCCACAATTCAGAGAGAACCAGACCACCAGACAGGACAGACTGGGCAGCAGATTTAAGACCCTCAAAGCCTACCAGACACAGACTGCAGGGTTAGTGACAGAAAGAGTTGCTTCTAAGGCTTTGGGAGAATTTAATGAGTAGCTAATGGTAGGTGGTAGCAGTAGTCTAAGACAGTCCCCAAGATTCTTTCCCTCAGTGTTCACATCCTATATAATCCTCTGACCTTGATTGTGAAGGAGACATGTTTATGGTGGGATAGTCACTTTTGTGATTTGATTATGCTATATGGCACATTTGAAGAAAGGGATATTAGCCTTTTGCAACTGACCTGATCAAATAGGCCCTAAAAAATATTGAGCTCTTCCTGAAGAAAGAAATGCATTGTGGGGAGGGTTTTTGTTGCTGTTGTTGCTGCCTTCAAAGATGTGCTGTGCTATGCTAAGTTACTTCAGTGGTGTATGACTCTTTGCCACCTTATGGACTATAGCCTGCCAGGCTCCTGTGTCCACGGGATTCTCTAGGCAAGAATACCCTCCTCCAGGGGACCCAGGGATCAAACCCACATCTCCTGTGGCTCCTGAATTGCAGGCGATTCTTTACTGCTGAGCCAGCAGGGAAGGCCGCCTTTGAAGACAGAGAAGATCAAATGGTAAGGACCTCTTCTAGGACTTAAGAGCAGACTTTAGGAGTTTAAAGAACCCCTTGTTGACACTGAGCAAGGAGCAAAGAACTGAATTCTGCCTGTGCTAGAGGACCATGAGCTCCAGATAAGAAGGGAGTCCAGCTGATATAAAGCCCCATGCAGAGAACCTAACTACACTGTGTCTGGACTTCTGGCTGACAGCAATTGCAAAATAAGTAAGTAATGGCTGTTGCTTTAAGTCACTGTATTTTTGGTAATTTGTCATGCAATCTCTTTGCAAATAGCTAGAAAGCTCGTTGACAGCAGGATCCAGTTCTTGTCACTGTGCTTCTTCAGATAGTCCAAGAAAATGTTTGATCAAAAGTTGAGATGATTCAAATGAATTCTTTTTAACGGCTGAGTAATACTCCATTGTGTATATGTACCACAGCTTTCTTATCCATTCATCTGCTGATGGACATCTAGGTTGTTTCCATGTCCTGGCTATTATAAACAGTGCTGCGATGAACATTGGGGTACATGTGTCTCTTTCAATTCTGGTTTCCTCGGTGTGTATGCCCAGAAGTGGGATTGCTGGGTCATAAGGTAGTTCTATTTGCAATTTTTTAAGGAATCTCCACACTGTTCTCCATAGTGGCTGTACTAGTTTGCATTCCCACCAACAGTGTAGGAGGGTTCCCTTTTCTCCACACCCTCTCCAGCATTTATTGCTTGCAGATTTTTGGATCGCAGCCATTCTGACTGGTGTGAAGTGGTACCTCATTGTGGTTTTGATTTGCATTTCTCTAATAATGAGTGATGTTGAGCATCTTTTCATGTGTTTGTTAGCCATCCGTATGTCTTCTTTGGAGAAATGTCTATTTAGTTCTTTGGCCCATTTTTTGATTGGGTCGTTTATTTTTCTGGAGTTGAGCTGCAGAAGTTGCTTGTATATTTTTGAGACTGGAGCCGATTATACAGAGTGAAGTAAGCCAGAAAGAAAAACACCAATACAGTATACTAACACATATATATGGAATTTAGGAAGATGGCAATGATGACCCTGTATGCAAGACAGGGAAAGAGACACAGATGTGTATAATGGACTTTTGGACTCAGAGGGAGAGGGAGAGGGTGGGATGATTTGGGAGAATGACATTCTAACATGTATACTATCATGTGAATTGAATCGCCAGTCTATGTCTGACGCAGGATGCAGCATGCTTGGGGCTGGTGCATGGGGATGACCCAGAAAGATGTTCTGGGGAGGGAGGTGGGAGGGGGGTTCATGTTTGGGAATGCATGTAAGAATTAAAGATTTTAAAATTTAAAAAATAAAAAACTAAAAATTAAAAAAAAAAAGTTGCGATGAGTTCAAGGAAACCAGAAATGAAAGAGACACATGCACCCCAATATTCATTGCAGCACTATTTACAATAGCTTAGGACATAGAAGCAATTTAGATGCCCATCGGTAGATGAATGGATAAGGAAGTTGTGGTACATATTCACAATGGAATATTACTCAGCTATAGAAAGGAATGCATTTGAGTCAGTTCTAATGAGGAGGATGAACCTGGACCCTATTACACAGAGTGAAGTAAGTTAGAAAGAGAAAGACAAAAAATGTATATCAGCACATATATATGAAATTTAGAAAAATGGTACTGACAGTCTTACACGAAGAACAGCAAAGGAGACAGACATAAAGAACAGACTTTTGGACTCAGTGGGAGAAGGCGAGGGTGGGATGATATGAGAGAATAGTATTGAAACATACACATTGCCATATATAAAATAGAAAACCAGTTCATATTCAATGCTTGAAGCAGGGCTCCCAAAGCCAGTACTCTGGGACCACCTAGAGGGACACGGTGGGGAGGGAGATGGGAGGAGGGTACAGGATGAGGGGAACACATGTGTATCTATGACCGATTCATGTTGCTGTATGGCAAAAACCATCACAATATTGTAAAGCAATTGTCCTCCAATTTAAATAAATAAATTTAAAAAATAGTTGTTGGGTTGAGCATTTTTATAGCCTCTAGTCTGGCGGGCTACAGTCCATGTGGGGGCAAAGAGTTGGACGTGACTTAGTGACGAAGCACGAGCCTCCTACAAGGCATTCACATCCTCCCTCTCATTTGATCCTCACAGTGTGCCTGTGATGCTGAGGGAGGGCGGAGAGGGAGCTGAAGCTCAGGAGGAAGAGAGATTTTCCTGGGGTTAAAAACAATCCAATTATGGTCGCTGGGGGGAAAGATGAGGAGCAGAATTTGGGGGAGAGTGGATACATGTGTATAGATCTATACGTGCATATAGATCCCTTTGCTGTTCCTCTGAAACTATCATAACATTGTTTGCTAATCTGCTATATCCCAATTCAAAAAAACAAAAAATCCCATGCCTTCATAATCCCCAGTCCCATGTAGTTTCCCTACATAAGAGCTTTCTCCATTTCAAGGATTGGATGTGAACTATCTGGTACTTTAAGCAGAGTTTTGCTGCAGAAGACCTTGAAGTCGCTAAAGGAACCAAGCAAATGAGGTGGGATTCAAAGCCAGACCTTTGAATCCCATCTCATATTTTCCAGAGTTACATGATTGTAACTTTTCATGCTCTATTTCTGAAGGACACGCCAATCAAGGAAAATGTTCTTTTTATTTATACTAACATTAAAGTGAGAGGCACAGTGCTCCAGGGAACTATTTTAAAGGCCAACAATTAACACAAATATGTGTGCAACTCACCAAATTCGGAGCTTATTAGGAAAGTTAGGGATCTTCGCATTTGTGAAATTACCCCCGATGATACTTACGGCCACTACAAGATTTAGAAGGACTCCGGGCCGGGGTGGGGGGGGTGCATCTTGTATTTCCTGGTTCTGAGACCATTATGCATCCTGCAAATGTCAGCATCATTATTGCCTAACTCATTCATTCATTCATTTAATAAGTTTCTGAATACCTACTGTGTGAGAGGCATGGTACTAAATACCAGGAGTATCAGTTCAGTTCAGTCACTCAGTCGTGTCGGACTCTTTGCGACCTCATGAACTATAGGAGGCCAGGCCTCCTCGTCCATCACCAACTCCCAGAGTCCACACAAACTCATGTCCACTGAGTCAGTGATGCCATCCAACCATCTCATCCTCTGTCATCCCCTTCTCCTCCTGCCCTCAATCTTTCCCACGGTCTTTTCAAATGAGTCAGCTCTCTACATCAGGTGGCCAAAGTATCGGATTTTCACCTTCAACATCAGTCCCTCCAATGAACACCCAGGACTGATCTCCTATAGAATGGACTGGTTTGTTCTCCTTGCAGTCCAAAGGACTCTCGAGTCTTCTCCAACACCACAGTTAAAAAACATTAATTCTTCTGCACTCAGCTTTCTTTATAGTCCAACTTTCACATCCAAACATGACCCCAGGAAAAACCATAGCCTTGACTAGATGGACATTAGTTGGCAAAGTAATGTCCCTGCTTTTTAATATGCTTTTTAAGGTTGATCATAATTTTCCTTCCAAGGAGCAAGCATCTTTTAATTTCTTGGCTGCAATCACCATCTGCAGCAATTTTGGAGCCCAGAAAAATAAAGTCTGACACTGTTTCCACTGTTTCCCCATCTATCTGCCATGAAGTAATGGGACCAGATGCCATGATCTTAGTTTTCTGAATGTTGAGTCTTAAGCAAACTTTTTCACTCTCCTCTTTCACTTTCATCAAGAGGCTCTTTAGTTCTTCTTCACTTTCTGCCATAAGGGTGGTGTCATCTGCACATCTGAGGTTATTGATATTTCTCCCGGCAATCCTTTCTAGCTTGTGCTTCCTCCAGCCCAGAGTTTCTCATGATGTACTCTGCTTATAAGTTAAATAAGCAGAGTGACAATATACAGCCTTGATGCACTCCTTTTCCTATTTGAAACCAGTCTGTTGCTCCATGTCCAGTTATAGCTGTTGCTTCCTGACCTGCATAGAGGTTTCTCCAGAGGCAGGTCAGATGGTCTGGTATTCCCATCTCTTTCAGAATTTTCCACAGTTTATTGTGACCCACACAGTCAAAGGCTTTGGCATAGTCAAGAGAGCAGAAATATATATTTTTCTGGAACTCTCTTGCTTTTTCCATGATCCAGCAGATGTTGGCAATTTGATCTCTGGTTCCCCTGCCTTTTCTAAAACCAGCTTGAACATCTGGAAGTTCACAGTTCACATATTGCTGAAGCCTGGCTTGGAGAATTTTAAGCATTACTTTACTAGAGTGTGAGATGAGTGCAATTGTGCAGTAGTTTGAGCATTCTTTGGCATTACCTTTCTTTGGGATTGGGATGAAAACTGACCTTTTCCAGTCCTGTGGCCACTGCTGAGTTTTCCAAATTTGCTGGCATATTGAGTGCAGCACTTTCACAGCATCATCTTTTAGAGTTTGAAATAGCTCAACTGGAATTCCATCACCTCTGCTAGCTTTGTTCGTAGTGATGCTTTATAAGGCCACTTGACTTCACATTCCAGGATGTCTGGCTCTAGGTGAGTGGGAGTGATCACACCTTTGTGATTATCTGGGTCGTGAAGATCTTTTTTGTACAGTTCTTCTGTGTATTCTTGCCACCTCTTCTTAATATCTTCTGCTTCTATTAGGTCCGTACCATTTCTGTCCTATATCGAGCCCATCTTTGCCTGAAATGTTCCCTTGGTATTTCAAATTTTCTTGAAGAGATATCTAGTCTTTCCCATTCTATTGTTTTCCTCTATTTCTTTGGCACATAAAAACAGACTTGGTCTCAGTGAGCAAATCATGTTCTGGGAAGTTGTCGTTGACACTCAGGGAGAGTCTGGGGAATTTTATCTATACTCTTGTTTACCATGTGTGAGATAGATCTATTATAATCAATATCTCTTAGTATGGCAGTTCTTTTGTGTCCTTGGTTTATTAATCCAGCCTATAATCTTCTCTGGGTCAGGGAATGTGCCCTTCCTTCATTGTATGTATAGGGTTGTTGTGACTGCATACAGCTGATTAAATAATTGAATGAGTAAATGGAGGAATGGATTCCATATTTGGAGGTGATTGTCTTTGTAAACTCAGCCAGGATGAGTGCTTTTTAGTTTGTTTGTTTTTGTTTTTTGTTCTCAGTTGAAAGCAATTGTTTATGAACAGGTTTATCAAGTGGAGACCCTTAGCAGGAGACCCGGGTTCGATCCCTGGGTCAGGAAGATCCTCTGGAGAAGGAAATGGCAACCCACTCCAGTATTCTTGCCTGGAGAATCCCATGGACAGAGGAGCCTGGCAGGCTGCAGTCTATGGGGTCACAAAAGTTGGATGTGATTTAACATTAAACCCCTACAGTGGCAAATAACCCACTTGCCAATGCAGGAGATGTAACAGAGGTAGGTTTGACCTCTGAGTCGGGAAGATCTCCTGGAGGAGGGCATGGCTACCCACTCTAGTATTCTTGCCTGGAAAATCCCACGCATAGAGGAGCCTGGCGGGCTACAGCCATAGGGTTCAAAGAGTTGGACACAACTGATCACATCTCATGCACTGTTTATTAACTGACCGTATTACAGATGTAATTCTGGTAGATGCCTTAGCTTATCTTTCTAATAGGTCTGTTTATCCGGTCTTCCCTGTTTTCAGCGTCTCGACTTTCCATAAAAGGGGTGGTCTTTTTCTTCATTCCACCTCATGGAGAAGATGATTTGAAGGACCACAGAAGTTGTTTGCTTCTTTGAAGCATTTTCTAACAGTATAGATATCATGGCTCAGATCCTATATGGAGGTGATGCCATATTCGCCAAGATATTGAGCATCAGTGCATTACAAGATGGGTGTTTTAGTAAGCTCTCTTCACTGCTTGGATCACAGTAAACCCTCAGTACACATTTGTTGAATTGCAGGTATTCTTCACAATCAAGGGTGTTTTGTTTGTCCCAAACATGATAGAAATCCTGAACCTATTTCCCATGGACTCTCATCCTCAAAGGAGAAAACCTGACTCCTAAAATCCTGAACAGGTCAAAATCAGATTCTCAGTCATCCCATTTTTGCCTAGGAGTCTGGAGATGTTGCAACAGCTATTTATAATCGCACACAAATCCCAAATTAGCAAAGCTAAGTGGAAGAATCAGTTAACCATTACTCCTGGCCCCTTAAAGCATCGTTTAAAAAAAAAAATGCCACAATGACATTGACACTACTGCCGGAGGTTTTAAATAACTGCCAGTTCTGACTGAGGTTCTTATGCCAAACACTCCCTACGCACGCTGTTTCCCTGGCTCCCTGGACAGCAGATAACTAGTCAACACGCCCTGGAAACCCCTTTTAGACCTCAGGATCCGTTAGCAACAACACAACAAACAGTTGAAAGGGCTTCTGTGTGTAAGCTTCTGGCTGCTTTAAGAATTGTTACTAAAATAAGGGGGGGCAAAGCCGCAGGTGTTCTCAGCCTTCAGAGAAAGGCTAGTGCCGAGTGAAGGGCAGGCAAGTTTGGCTCGGCCTAAATGGAAGTCCTTAGCATAAAAGTCATGGACAAGTTGGCAGAAACAGTGGCAAGTTGGCAGAAACAGTGGCAAGGAAGCAGAGTTGGATGCGTTCCTTTTCTTACCAGACATATCTACTGTCTAATTGAATTGTCTGACCCCAGGCTCCTCCCCTCTAAGTCATTATTAATGTTGCGTCTGCTTATCTTTTGGAAACTTATATTAGACTGTGCCATTTATTCTTAGAATTCCCATCTGAATTGCCAGGGCATAGAGAACAATGTCAAGTCCATGGCAAACACTGAGCCTCCTTCCACTACCTGGGTACAAATTATTGGGCAGCCTTTTCTTTGTCTTACCTTATCCACTGATATCTGTGGACACTGGGCTTCAGCCTCAGGGAACTTCATCGCCACATGTGCCTTTTATCTGCAGGGGATATTTGGCAGTATCTGGAGACACTGTTGTTTGTAGGGGTGGGTGTGCTACTGGTAATTGGTGAGTAGAGACCAGGAATATACACCCAACAGCACACCCAACTATTCCCTACAGTATTGGAATGTCCAGCCCCAAATGTCAATGGGGCCGAGATGGAGAAACCCTCAGCTAAACCTTGTACCTAGAATGCCCTCCCATCTTCCTCCCTCCCACCCTCCTGCCCTCCCTGCATAATCTTCTTTCAGGCCCTGCAGAAATTTCCCTCATCTGTGAAGTTCTCTCAACCCTGCTCCCTACTCTTTATTGTTTTGATTTCTTTGTCTGATCCTATAAGGTGGTTTCCTAACCTCTACTAAAACAGTTCTAACATTCCATTCAATTTATTTTTCAAAGAAACACAGATGACAAAGTTTACTTTCCCCTTAAGAACTCAAACAAGCTTTTGAACTTCCAATACCATGCTAGTTAGAAGTCCAGACCACACATCTCTGCCCCCAGGGTTTTCACAAATAGTGGTCACACTGGCTAGATCTAGGTGACCCTATCCTTGGTGTGTGGCTTGTCACTAGCCTGTGTGTGCCTTTCAGTGAGCTGGGTTCTGCACCACCCCAGCCCAGACAAAAAAGGTAGGCCATTCCTCTGTATTTACAAAACCTCAACTCACATGAGTTAATTTGTGCAGAGTGAATTTTACTGGAAGAGTGGAGGTGAGATTTACACTGCAGTAATCCAAACAGTTCACAGTCAGCATTTGACGTCTCGCTTCCCAAAGCCTCAGCCATTCTCTTCAGGAGATGTTTTGTAATTGCTTCCACACACTCTGGGAGCAGCACCTGGTTCCCCAGCTCCTCATTTGGCCCTGCCTCTCTTCTCTCCTATTCACTCCTGCTCTCTGAGATTAGGCCCAAGAAATAGAATTAATTTTCACCTTCTTATGTTTGATCCTGCCTTTTCCATTTCCCCAACTCAGCTCTGTATCCACCTTTGCTCAGGCAAATCAACCAAGGTTCTCAGAAGAAATTAAAATAAAAATGGGAAAGCGTGTTTTCAGGTAGCAACCTTGGAAGGAACATTGTTTAAAAACAGCCTTTTTCTCCTCTTTATTCTATTTTGCTACCTATTCCAGGTCCATCTTGAAAAGACACGGAAGAATGGAGAGTGAAACCCATTTCTCTCTATTGCAGGGCTGAGGACAGTGCTGGGCACACTACTGACGGTCAGAAGACACTGAAATGCTGTGCTCTCATTTTGGTGCTGATGTGCAGAGGGGAATGGTTGGGGTTTCAAGTTGTTTGTGGGTGTTGGGACTGGGAGCCTGTTCGAATTTCACCTCTGCTGGTGAGCATGGTGAAATGAAAAAATAAATGTGCTAAATGGGAACAACTTACTTCCTCTCACAGCTTGTGCATAGATCTTTACACTTGAGTATTTCTAGAGGAGGTGCCAGCTCCATCAACGTGGAACACCTTTTACCCTCATAAGAAGGGAAGGACAGTCAATGGCAATGGGGCTTCTTTCCCCTGCGGTCATTTAGTACCAGGACACACGGTATGTACAATTCTGTGGGCAGAAGATTTTTCAAAGGAAGCATCTTGGGCTTGAAGGCTAGTTATCTGCTGAGGGTACTTGATTCACAGGTAAACAGTGCTTGGAAAGGCTGCTATTAGACCCCTTTCCTGGATTGTGGCACAGATGCACTTAATCCTTAGTTAGCCCCTCTGGGAAGCTCCAGGCTTATCAGGGCCTAGCAGAGGTCCGTGCTCAAAGCAAGGAAAGCAGAGTGCAGCACAATTTGGGGTTCGATACTACGGATAGCACTTTTTCTACAACATTGTGATTTTCTGGGGCATTTTGAAATTCTAACCACAATTATTTTGCACTTCCAATGGTAAAATGCTTTATAAATACATTTTTAACTTACAAGAATACAAACCTGTTGAATACACAATTGGTTTGGAATTTCCTATTGTAGTAGCAAGAAAAGAAACACTTAAAATGCTGTAAGGAGCACTGTCAATAAGAACATTGAAAGCTGTGTGCACAAACATCCTGAATTGAAAGTTAATGTGGTAGAAAGGAAGGAACAGGAAGGCAGGGAACATAAGAAGACGTACTTTGGAATCCCACTCCTGCCAACAGCTAACGCTGAGAACTGAAGTCAGGATCTCAGTTTCCTCATCTCTCTGTGAAAACAGAATAACAGTTGTCTTGCCAACATTATAGGTTTGCAAGGGGGATCTAAGGAAATAGAGGACTTGGAAAAGCTTTGGGAAGTTAAAGCAGCTTTGCAGAGAGTAACAATAACACTGGCATTATCTGGGCCAGAATGGCTAAACCAGGTAATTGTCTTGTAACAGAGTTTTTTCAAAGAGTATGTCACGAGTATGGCAAACTGGCAGTGTTCAGGCCTTGTGCTTTGATGGGCTTTTGTTGTTTGGAGATGCATTCACTGACAGAGCTTTTAAGCGGCTTTGATACAGCGTGGGGTGAGGAAGACAGAACACTGGATGATGGAGATGTCGAAACCACAAGGCCTAGGAGCTGCCCATAGGTTTCCTGAGGCTGCTTGTTGGTCACCGGAGACATTCTTTTAGGGGCTTTCAAGAGAGTTTGCTGTGCTGGTAAGATAGGAATCGCACACTTCAGGGCCTCTTTGAAGGAGAACCTGCAGTTCAGTGCTCTTCCGCCACCCCCAGAAAACGAGCACTTGCAGTTCATTGCCAAGTACGTTTCTCATCAGGGCTATGTAAAAGGCTTGTGTAGGCACAGGGCTAATGTTCACTCTCTCAAACACAGGTCTAGGAAGATCCTTCCTTCCTAACTCAAAATTTTCTGTTACTTGGATCTTTCCATGAACCCTGTACCTTATGTGTGGGAATGGTGCTTCCCCCTTGAAACTGGTGGAAATCTCCTTTGAAGACCCAATGGGGCATCATGAGGTGGGGAGGATGGGATTCTGTGGGTATCACTCCTATCTCTGGAGAAGGAAATGGCAACCTACTCCTATTCTCGACTGGAGAATCCCATGGACAGAGGAGCCTGGCAGGCTACAGTCCATGGGATTGCAAGAGTTGGACTTGACTTAACGACTGAATGACCACCACCACCTCCATTCCTATCTCAGGAACAAATATATTTCACAAGATGTGAAATATGCCCATTGGCAAACTTGAAACAGTAAAAGAGTTCAGGGGAAAGGTGCTTTATGGCCAAAAGGGATAGAGACATTCCTTTTCAAGCTTTCTGTATCAATCCTAGTTCTGACAGGAAACAGAAAAACAGTCACCCTCACATGAGATGATGGAGGGGAATGTAATAAAATGACCACCCACGAAAGTATTGGGGGAGTTAAGGGATGTCAATAGGATGTAAGGAAACGTCCTAGAGGTAAATAGTAGCTGGGAGACATTACCAACCCTGGATCTGATGGGGTGTAGGAGATAGTCATTATCTGAGCTCAGAGCTGCAGGAGTCAGACAAGACCCCAGGCTTGGGTCGAGGAACACACAACTAAAACCCACAGCCCAGCAACAAGAGAGGGAGTGTGATCACTCTGACTTCATTATTTCTTCACCCTTAGCCTCCAGCCAGGGTTCCCCATTTGCTGAGTCCCCCAGGGAACCAAAGGATAAGGGCCAATGTAAAGATTGCCTGTAGCCTCCCAGAGGTTAGAGAATCTTCTCATACAGGAAAATAGAAGCTATCCAGCACATTTTGCTGGGCTAAAATACCCTATTTTAAAACAAAACAGGTATGCAGATGAAGTGGGTTTATTAGTACTGGCGTGTGCTGAACAGCTTGAGCCCTTGTAATCAGAGGGAGAGATTGAGCAGCTGTAGCTATAACTTAGAGGAGGGAGAAGAATAATGATGAGGCCACTTAGAGCCCTACAAGCCTGGCAGAAAAGGAATAAGAGGAGGAGGAGCAGAGCCCTGAGCTTCTCCCCTCCTTCTGTGTTCAGGAAGGCTTTAACAGCTGCAGATGCGGGCACTGAAGCAAGAAGGCAGGGAGGCTGTGTTTATTACTGAGTAAAATGAACACTGTTTTCATTTAGTGGCTGCTTGTTGTTCTTGCCTAGTTTCCAAAAAGCACATCTGTGATTATGTGTCTCTAACTGTCTCTCTGTCCGCTGCCCACAGTTTAAAATGTATGGTCCAGAAAGTATGGGGTTGTGCTCACAAGTAAAGGAAACATTAGAAGAGACAGTTTCTATGAGATGTCAGTGAAGTACAGATCTAAGTCAAATCTCAAGTTAAACATAGAGAGGAGTATGTAATAAGTGGCGTATATGAGAAAAATCAAAGGCAAAATGCGTGTAGCTCCTCCTAGCAAAGAGTAAGTCAGGTACAGGACTATCTAGACAGACTGGTCACTGCTACTGCTAATGCTACTGCTACTGCTAAGTCGCTTAGGTCGTGTCCAACTCTGTGCGACCCCATAGACGGCAGCCCACCAGGCTCCCCCATCTCTGGGATTCTCCAGCAAGAACACTGGCGTGGGTTGCCATTTCCTTCTCCAATGCATGAAAGTGAAAAGTGAAAGTGAAGTTGCTCAGTCGTGTCTGACTCTTAGTGACCCCATGGACTGCAGCCTGCCAGGCTCCTCCATCCATGGCTGGATCTAGTTGCGTGATACTCAAAGCCACCAGGATTTGGAAGGAACACAGCATAAGTGCCTACTTACTATACCCAGAAAGTAGACGTCCAAGGCAAGAACACTAGAAAAAGCCAAACGAGTTAACATTTTAAAACATTGAGCATCTTATTATTATTATTTTTATCTTAGTGTCTTATACAACTATAATCACACCTTTAGCCAGATCTTCAGCCAGGCTCTGTAGGGAGTACCTGAGATTTAGAAAACTTCTCTAGAAACTACACAGCATGCTCTTTATTTCCATCCAAGCCAACAATCGTGCCTCAGGTCTCAGTCCCATCTGAAATCTTTCCATGACTTCTCTGAGCAGGGCAAGCCCTCCTCTCATAACTCTGGGGACATCTTCTCTGTAGCACTTACCCTTGTTGCAGTTTATACTTATGTATTTGATTGGTGCCATAGAGTGTAAGCTTCATAAGGCCATGCCTATTTATCAATCATCACACTCCTAGGTCCTAAGTCGGTCTATGGAACTGTGTGGGTTCTTAGCCACATTACTTCAGTGGATAATAAAGCAGTGCAAACATGTCTGGTTTCTCTGATTTTTATATTTCTTGGTATCTGAAATCTCTCGCTACTTGGCTTCTTCATGTTGATAATTTGACTTCATATTTTACATGACTTTGATTTTATTTCCTACCCTGGAGATTGTCTTGGCTTTAAGATCTGTATCTAATTAGACAGTAGTGGGTGCAGGAATCACACAAGTAATTAAAGAATAAAGTACTTGAAAGAACAAATAAAAAGGGTCAGAACAATTGATAAAAAGAAAATGCTATATACTTTATTTCAAATATACTATTTATAACAAATATTTATCCTTAAATTGCATTTCTGCAACTTTTTGGTTATAAAATTTTTTATACCTATTAAATTTCTAACTGACCTTGTTTCTAATCACATAAATAATAATTCAATGCTATAGAAGTTTTGGAAAAGTAAAAAGAAATATATTATCCATGACTTTGAAGTAAAAGCAAAATTTAGTTCTGTAGTTCTCCAAATTTTACATATGCTTTTGTGTTTTGATGTGCAAAGTAAACCAAATAAGTATGCCATATTTACTAAACCATGTCCTTATTTTAAACTTTCTGTTTTTCACTATGATAAATAATCAGTAATAAACATACTTCTTATTGTAAAAAAAAAATAGAGAAAATGCTATAGACTGAGTGTCTGTGCCTACCCTCATCCCCCGATTCATGTTGAAATCCTAACTTCCAATATAAAGGAATTAGAAGATGAGGAGAGAACTTTGAGGGTAATTACACCATGAACGCAAAATTTTCATGAATGGAATTGTGCCCTTGTAAAAGAGACCCCAGAGAGCTTTCTCTCCCTTTCTGCCATGTGAGGACACATGGAAAAAATGGCATTCTTTTAACCAGATATCAAATCTGCCAAGACTTTATCTTGGACGTTCAGTATTTAGAAATGTGAGAAAAAAAAAAATTGCTGTTTTAAGCCACTGTGTGTGTGTGTGTGTGTGTGTGTGTGTGTTCAGTTCAGTTCACTCACTCAGTTGTGTCCGACTCTTTG
This sequence comes from Ovis canadensis, assembly GCF_042477335.2. Taxonomy (NCBI): domain Eukaryota; kingdom Metazoa; phylum Chordata; class Mammalia; order Artiodactyla; family Bovidae; genus Ovis; species Ovis canadensis. The sequence continues at coordinate 14,411,824 of NC_091255.1, forward strand.
CGACCCCATGAATCGCAGCACACCAGGCTTCCCTGTCCATCACCAACTCCCAGAGTTCACTCAGACCCACGTCCATCGAGTCAGTGATGCCATCCAGCCATCTCATCCTCGCTCGTCCCCTTCTCCTCTTGCCCCCAATCCCTCCCAGCATCAGACTCTTTTCCAATGAGTCAACTCTTCACATGAGGTGGCCAAAGTACTGGAGTTTCAGCTTTAGCATCATTCCTTCCAAAGAAATCCCAGGGCTGATCTCCTTCAGAATGGACTGGTTGGATCTCCTTGCAGTCCAAGGGACTCTCAAGAGTCTTCTCCAACACCACAGTTCAAAAGCATCAATTCTTTGGCGCTCAGCCTTCTTCACAGTCCAACTCTCACATCCATACATGACCACAGGAAAAACCATAGCCTTGACTAGACGGACCTTAGTCGGCAAACTAATGTCTCTGCTTTTGAATAGGCTATCTAGGGTGGTCATAACTTTTCTTCCAAGGAGTAAGCGTCTTTTAATTTCATGGCTGCAGTCACCATCTGCAGTGATTTTGGAGCCCCAAAAGATAAAGTCTGACACTGTTTCCACTTTTTCCCCATCTATTTGCCATAAAGTGATGGGACCAGATGCCATGATCTTCTTTTTCTGACTGTTGAGCTTTAAGCCAACTTCTTCACTCTCCTCTCTCATTTTCATCAAGAAGCTTTTTAGTTCCTCTTCACTTTCTGCCATAAGGGTGGTGTCATCTGCATATCTGAGGTTATTGATATTTCTCCCAGCAATCTTGATTCCAGCTTGTGTTTCTTCCAGCCCAGCGTTTCTCATGATGTACTCTGCATAGAAGTTAAATAAGCAGGATGACAATATACACTCTTGACATACTCCTTTTCCTATTTGGAACCAGTCTGTTGTTCCATGTCCAGTTCTAACTGTTGCTTCCTGACCTGCATACAGATTTCTCAAGAGGCAGATTAGGTGGTCTGGTATTCCCATCTCTTTCAGAATTTTCCACAGTTTATTGTGATCCACACAGTCAAAGGTTTTGGTATAGTCAATAAAGCAGAAATAGATGTTTTTCTGGAACTCTCTTGCTTTTTTCATGATCCAGCAGATGTTGGCAATTTGATCTCTGGTTCCTCTGCCTTTTCTAAAAGCAGCTTGAACATCAGGAAGTTCACGGTTCACGTATTGCTGAAGCCTGGCTTGGAGAATTTTGAGATTACTTTACTAGCATGTGAGATGAGTGCAATTGTGTGGTAGTTTGAGCATTCTTTGGCATTGCCTTTCTTTGTGTGTGTATGTGTAGCAATTTGTTATAGCTGCCTGAATGGATTAAGACAAAAATTGAGCTAAAAATTCATTTTTATTGACATTTGGCTGACTCTATTAGTAAGGCATGGAATATGGGAACCACAAGAGAAGACAATCAAAGAATGCCCTGAAATACTAAACATAATTAAACATATTTGAATAAAGGCATTTGAGCTCATTAATACAGACTCTTATAACTTTAGGTCTCTATGACAACAATGGCTTTCTATTATGCTCTTACCTCTATACTCCTTTTAGTTTGTTCAGAATAATGCTTCCAAATTAATCTTCTAAAATGCCTATTGGCAATGTAATTGTTTTCAACACACATTTCCATAGGACAAACACATAAATAAAAGCCCCCAGAAGTTTGGGAGAGCTTATACTAACATTAAGACACTGGTGCTGACTAGCACCATTTTTGAGTCCTCCCTCAATCCTAATAGAGCCTAGGGCTTACCCACCCACAAGTGGGTTTGAGTCAGTCCTGAGTGCCCCTGTGTTGGGAATCCAGCCATACGGGACCCAGCCAGCGGGCCAGCAGCCGCTGCAAGAGGCACTGCCTAACAGCCATCCAGGCTGGGGGCAGCCTATCAACAGCATGCCCACAGAAGCTGGCCCTGCATCAACAGAAGGGCCTGTGCAGTCACTGAGTGGGCATTCTGAGAGCCTACAGCTCTGGTGAATGCAGGGGAGTATGTTGCTAGACCACATAGGACACACATTACATAAAGCCACTTATCCAAGACCAAGAAATGTAACTGACTTACCTAATATGTAGAATTGAAAGCAGAAAATCAGGCAGAAAAAGGTGACTGAGGAAAGGAATCCAAATAAAGTACTAAAGATGGTTGTCAAATCACAAGTGAAGAGAATAAAGAAGAAACAGAGAACTTTAAAAACAACCAGGGAGCAATGAAGAAAATGGTAGTAAGTACATACCTATCAATAATCACTTTAAATGTAAGTGGACATTTAAATTTAAATGGAATAAATGCTCCAATTCAAAGACATATATATTTTTCCCTGGTGGCTCAGCCAGTAAAGAACTGACCTGCAATGCAGGAGACTCAGGTTCAATCCCTGGATCAGGAAGATCCCATGGAGAGGAGAAGTCCATGGACAGAGGAGCCTGGTGGGCTACAGTCCATGGGGTCACAAAGAGGTGGATATGACTGAGTGACTAACACTCTCAATTTCAAAGACACAGAGTGGCTCAATGAATTAAAAATAAGACTCATATATATGCTCCCTGCAAGAGACTCGCTTCCAGCCTAAAGACACACACAGACTGAAACTGAGGGGGTGGAAAAGATATTCCATTCAAATAGAATTTAAAATAAAGTTGGGGAAGAAATACTTATATCAGACAAACAGACTTCAAAATAAATATTATAAAAAGAGACAAAGAAAGACATCACATAATATAGGAGCACCTAGATGCATAAGGCACATATTAAAAATTAAGGGAGAAGTTGACAGTGGGTCTGATGTTGAAACTGAAACTCCAATACTTTGGCCACCTCATGCGAAGAGCTGACTCATTGGAAAAGACCCTGATGCTGGGAGGGATTGAGGGCAGGAGGAGAAGGGGACAACAGAGGATGAGATGGCTAGATGGCATCACCAACTCAGTGGACATGGGTTTGGGTGGACTCTGGGAGTTAGTGATGGACAGGGAGGCCTGATGTACTGAGGTTCATGGGGTCACAAAGAGTCGGGCACAACTGAGCAACTGAACTGACAATAACATTAGGTGATTTTTTAACACCCAGTTTATATCAATGGATAGATCATTTAGATGGAACATCAGTAAGGAAACCCTGGTCTTAAATAACACTTTAGACCAGAGGAACTTAATAGATATATGTAGAATATTCTATTTGAAACAGTGCAATACACATTTTTTTTTCAGGATCATACATCATGATCAAGTGGGGTTTATCCCAGGGATGTCAAGATGGTTTTATGTCTGCAAATCAATCAACATAATACACTAATACACCACACTAACAAATTAAAGAATAAGTAATATGATCATTTTAATAGATGCAGAAAAACCTTTTGACAAAATACAACATCCATTCATGATAAAAACTCAACAAAGCGGGTACAGAAAGAACATACCCCAACATAATATTAGCAAAGGCCATATGTGACAAAGGCAATACCAAGTCAACGGTGAAAAGCTGAAAACATTCCCTCTGTGATCAGGAACAAGATAATAATGCCCATTCTCATCAGTTTAAATCAACATAGTATTGGGTATGTAATTCAATATAGTATTTAATGTAACACAGTAGTCAGACAAAAATAAAAATTAAAAAATACAATTTGGAAGCAACGAATCACTCAGTTGTGTCCAACTCTTTGCAACCCCATGGACTGTAACCAGCCAGGCTCCTCTGTCCATGGAATTCTCTAGGCAAGAATACTAGAGTGGATAGCCATTCCCTCCTCCAGGGCATCTTCCTGATCCAGGGAACAAACTGAGGTCTCCTGCATTGTAGGCAGATTCTTTACTATCTGAGCCACCAGGGAAGCCCAATGATCCAGCAGTTCCACTCCTGCATATTTTTCTGAAACAAAACACTAATTCAAAAAGATGTATATGCACCCCTATGTTTAGTGCAGCATTATTTATAATGGCTAAGATATGGAAGCAGCCTAAATGCCTTCTGATAGATGAATGAATAAAGAAAATGTGAAAATACATACACACGCACACATATGTGTGTGTGTGTGTGTGTGTTTGTGTGTGTGTATGAGACTGAACCAGACCTGCCTTTGAGTGTTTGAGTGTCTCCTGCAGAGGCACGGGTCAGGTGTGACCTGCTGCGGGGACAGAATCACACAGACCTGCGTCACACAGCTTGGGCATAAGCCCTCTTGGAGGAGGTCACCATTAGCTCCATCATAGAGCTGCTGAGCAGACAACCCACAAACTACAGAACAATTATCGAAAGAAGTTCTTGCACTGTTAAGAAGTTCTAGGACCCACAACGGATTTCTCAACCTGGAGATCTATCAAAGGGTTTGAGAACCCCCAGGGAATTTGACTTTGGAGGTCAGTGAGATTTGATTACAGAACTTCCGCAGGACTGGGGAAACAGATTCTTGGAGGGCACAAACAAAATTTTGTGTGCACAAGAAGCCAGGGGAAAGGAGACGTGTCCTCACAAGAGATTGAGTCAGATTTCCCTGTGAGTGTCCAGGAGTCTCTAGTGGAGGTGTGGGTCAACAATTTTGCCTCAGGCCAGACAACAGCAGGAAACACAGCTCCACCCATCAATAGAACATTGGATTAAAGATTTACTGAGTATGGCCCTGCCAAGCAGAACAAAACCCAGTTTCCCCCACAGTCAGTCTCTCCCATCAGGAAGCTTCCATAAGCCTCTTATCCTTCTCCATCAGAGGGCAGACAGACTGAAAACCAAAATCACAGAAAACTAACCAAACTGATCACATGGACCACAGCCTTGTCTAACTCAATGAAACTATCATCCATGCCATGTGGGGCAACCCAAGACGGACAGGTCATGGTGGAGAGTTCTGACAAAAATGGTCCATTGGAGAAGGTGATGGCAAACCACTCCAGTACTCTTGCCTTGAGAACCCCATGGACAGTATGAAAAGATGAAAATATATGATCCTGAAAGATGAACCCCCCAGGTTGGTAGGTGCCCAATATGCTACTGAAGGACAGCGGAGGAATAACTCCAGGAAGAATGAAGGGACAGAGTCAAAGTGAAAACAATGCTTAATTGCGGATGTGGCTGGGGATGGAACTGAAGTCCGATGCTGTAAAGACCAATATTTTATAGAAACCTGGAATGTTAGGTCTATGAATCAAGGAAAATTGAAAGTGGAAGTGGAGGTGATGGCAAGAGTGAACACCATTTTCAGAATCAGTGAACTAAAAGGGACTGGAATGGGTGAATTTAAATCAGATGACCATTATATCTACTACTGTGGGCAAAAACCCCTTAGAAGAAATGTAGCAGCCCTCATAGTCAACAGAAGAGTCTGAAATGCAGTATTTGGGTGCAGTCTCAAAAAAGACAGAATGATCTCTGTTTGTTTACAAGGCAAACAATTCAATACCACATTCAAACTTTCAATATCACAGTAATCCAAGTCTATGCCCCAACCACTAATGCCAATGAAGCTGAAGGTGAACAGTGCTACAAGACCTTCTATAACTAAGACCAAAAAAAGATGTCCTTTTCAACATAGGGGACTGAAATGCAAAAGTATGAAGTCAAGAGACACCTGAAGTAAAAGGCAAATTTGGCCTTGGAGTACAGAATGAAGCAGGGCAAAGGCTAATAGAGTTTTGCCAAGAGAACACATTGGTCATAGTAAACACTATCTTCCAACAACACAGGAGATGACTCTACACATGGACATCACCAGATGGTCAATACCAAAATAAAATTAATTATATTCTTTCCAGAAGAAGATGGAGAAGTTCTATACAATCAGCAAAAAAATAACAAACAAAAAAACAAAAAACAAACGAACAAACAAACAAACAAAAAAACAAAAAAAAACCTGGGAGCTGGATGTGGCCCAGATCTTGAACTCTTTATTGCAAAATTCAGACTTAAATTGGAGAAAGTAGGGAAAACCACTAGACCATTCAGGTAGGACCTAAATCAAATCCCTTATGCTTATACAGTGGAAGAGAAAAATAGATTCAAACGATTAGATCTGATAGACAGAGTGCATGAAGAACTATGGGTAGAGGTTCCTGACATTATACAGGAGGCAGTGATCAAGACTATCCCCAAGAAAAAGAAATGCAAAAATACAAAATGGTTGTCTGAAGAGGACTTACATATAGTAGACAAAAGAAGACAGGCTAAAGGCAAAGGAGAAGGGAAGATACACCCATCTGAATGCTGAGTTCCAAAGAATAGGAAGGAGAGACAACAAAACCTTCTTCAGTGACCAATGCAAAGAAATAGAGGAAAACAATAGAATGGGAAAGACTAGCGATCTCTTCAAGAAATTAGAGATACCAAGGGAACATTTCAGGCAAAGATGGGCTCGATAAAGGAAAGAAATGGTATGGACCAAACAGAACCAGAAGATATTAAGAAAAGGTGACAAGAATACACAAAACTATACAAAAAAAGATCTTAATGACAGAGATAACCACGATGGTGCGATCACTCACCTAGAGTCAGACATCCTGGAGTGCAAAGTCAAGTTGGCCTTAGGAAGCATCATTATGAATAAAGCTAGTGGAAGTGATGAAATTCCAGATAAGTTCTTTCAAATCCTAAAAGCTGATACTTTGAAAGTGCTGTACTCAATGTGCCAGCAAATTTGGAAAACTCAGCAGTGGTCATAGCAGTAGAAAAGGTTAGTTTTCATTCCAGTCCCAAAGAAAGGCAATGCCAACGAATGTTCAGAATACCACACAATTGCACTCATCTCACATGCTTCCAAAGTAATGCTCAAAATTCTCCAGGGTAAGCTTCAACAGACTGTGAACCATGAGCTTCCAGATGTTCAAGCTGGATTTAGAAAAGGCAGAGGATCCAGAGATCAAATAGTCAACATCCATTGACCACTGGATCCTAGAAAAAGCAAGAGAGTTCCAGAAAAATATCTACTTCTGCTTTATTGACTATGCCAAAGCCTTTGACTGTATGGATCACAACTAACTGTGGAAAATTCTTCAAGAGGTGGGAATACCAGACCACCTGACTTGCCTCCTGAGAAATCTGTATGCAGGTCAAAAAGCAACAGGTAAAACAAGACATGTAACAACAGACTGGTTCCACACTGGGAAAGGAGTACGTCAGAGCTTATTTATATTGTCACCCTGCTTATTTAACTTCTATGCAGAGTACATCATGTTAAATGCCAGGCTAGATGAAGCACAAGCTGGGATCAAGATTGCTGGGAGAAATATCAATAACCTCAGATATGCAGATGATACCACCCTTATGGGAGATAGTGAAGAGGAACTAAAGAGCCTCTTGATAAAAGTGAAAGAGGAAAGTGAAAAAGCTGGCTTAAAACTCAGCACTCAAAAAACACATATCATGGCATCCATACCCATCACTTCACAGCAAATAGGTGGGAAAACAGTGGCAGACTTTACTTTTGGGGGTTCTAAAATGACTGCAGATGGTGACTGCAGACATGAAATTAAAAAACGCTTACTCCTTAGAAGAGAAAGCTATCTCCAACCTAGACAGCATATGAAGAATCAGAGAGGTTAATTTGCTGACAAAGTTCTGTATAGTCAAAGCTATGGTTTTTCCAGTAGTCATGTATGGATATGAGAGTTGGCCTATAAAGAAAGCTGAGTGCTGAAGAATTGATGCTTTTGAACTCTGGTGATTGAGAAGACCGTTGAGAGTTCTTTGGACTGCAAAATCAAACCGGTCCATCCTAAAGGAAATCAGTCCTGAATATTCATTGAAATGACTGATGCTGAAGCTGAAATTCCAAAACTTTGTCCACCTGATGCGAAGAACTAAATCACAGGAAAAGACCTTGATGCTGGGAAAGATTGAAGGCAGGAAGAGAAGGGGATGACAGAGGATGAGATGGTTGGTGTCACCAACTATGGACATGAGTTTGAGCAAGCTCCAAGAATTGGTGATGGACAGAGAAGTCTGGCATGCTACAATCCACATGAAAATACGTATCACTTCAGTTCATTTCAGTTCAGTTGCTCAATCATGTCTGACTCTTTGCGACCCCATGGACTGCAGCACACCAAGCTTCCCTGTCCTTCACCAACTCCCAGGACTTGCTCAAATGTATGTCTATTGAGTTAACGATGACATCAAACCATCTCATCCTCTGTCGTCCCCTCCTTCTCCTGCCTTCAATCTTTTCCAAAATCAGGGTCTTTACCAATGAGTCAGCTCTTTTCATCAGGTGGCCTAAGTGTTGGGGCTTCAGCTTCAGCATTAGTCTTTCCAATGAATATTCAGTGTTGATTTCCTTAAGGATTGACTGGTTGGATCTTGAAGTCCAAGGGACGCTCAAGAGTCTTCTCCAACACCACAGTTCAAAAGCATCAGTTCTTCAGCACTCAGCCTTCTTTATACTCCAACTCTGACATCCATACATCACTAATGGAAAAATCATACCTTTGACTATACAGACCTTTGCTGGCAAAGTATTGTCTGTTTTTTTAATATGTTGTCTAGATTTGTCATAGTTTTTCTTCCAAGGAGCATGCATCTTTTAATTTCATGGCTACAGTCACCATCTGCAGTGATTTTGGAGCCCAAGAGAAGAAAGTCTGGTATTCCCATCTCTTTCAGAATATTCCACAGTTTATTGTGATCCACACAGTCAAAGGCTTTGACATAGTCAATAAAGCAGAAATAGATGTTTTCTGGAACTCTCTTGCATTTTCCATGATCCAGCAGATGTTGGCAATTTGATCTCTGGTTCCTCTGCCTTTCCTAAAACCAGCTGAACATCTGGAAGTTCATGGTTCACATACTGCTGAAGCCTAGCTTGGAGAATTTTGAGCATTACTTTACTAGCATGTGAGATGAGTGCAATTGTGCAGTAGTTTGAGCATTTTTTGGCATTGTCTTTCTTTGGGGTTGGAATGAAAACTGACCTTTTCCAGTCCGGTGGCCATTGCTGAGTTTTCCAAATTTACTGGCATATTGAGTGCAGCACTTTAAAAGCATCATCTTTTAGAATTTGAAATAGCTCAAGCTAGAATTTGTATGTAATATACAACATAGGGAATATAATCAATAATGTTGCAATAACTGTATTATGACAGATAGTGACCAGAAAATCATGATGAATATTTTGTAATGTATACAAATATCAAATCCCTATGTTGTATGCCAAAAGCCAATATAATATTATAAGTCAAGTATACTTCAATTAAAATAAATGAACCCTAGATCTTGAAAGAATTGGAAACAGGAAGTCTAATTATATTAGGTAATTGAAAGGCAAAACAAGACTTAATTGCTACTGTATTCAACATTCTGAAGGCATAATTTAGTAATTCAATAAATGGAACAAAATGAGCAAAAAAAAAAAAAAAGAAAAAGAAACTTCAAAAATAAGATAACCAACAATGCTATTTAAATTTGGGGAAAATATCTGAACAGACTTCTCCAAGGAAGGTATACCAATGGTAAATAAGTGCATGAAAAGGTGCTCAGCATCATGTGCCATTCAGTTCAGTTCAGTTCAGTTCAGTCACTCAGTCGTGTCCGACTCTTTGCGACTGCATGGATCATAGCACGCCAGGCCTCCCTGTCCATCACCAACTCCCGGAGTTCACTCAAACTCATGTTCATCGAGTCGGTGATGCCATCCAGCCATCTCATCCTCTGTTGTCCCCTTCTCCTCCTGCCCCCAATCCCTCCCAGCATCAGAGTCTTTTCCAATGAGTCAACTCTTCGCATGAGGTGACCAAAGTATTGGAGTTTTAGCTTTAGCATCAGTCCTTCCAATGAACACCAAGGACGGATCTCCTTTAGAATGGACTGGTTGGATCTCCTTGCAGTCCAAGGGACTCTCAAGAGTCTTCTCCAACACCACAGTTCAAAAGCATCAATTCTCTGGTGCTTAACTTTCTTCACAGTCCAACTCTCACATCCATACATAACCCCAGGAAATACCATAGCCTTGACTAGATGGACCTTAGTCAGCAAAGCAATGTCTCTGCTTTTGAATATGCTATCTAGGTTGCTCATAACTTTTCTTCCAAGGAGTAAGCATCTTTTAATTTCATGGCTGCAGTCACCATCTGCAGTGATTTTGGAGCCCCCCCCCCAAATAAAGTCTGACACTGTCTCCACTGTTTCCCCATCTATTTGCCATGAAGTGATGGGACCGGATGCCACAATCTTCGTTTTCTGAATGTTGAGCTTTAAGCCAACTTTTTCACTCTCCACTTTCACTTTCATCAAGAGGCTTTTTAGTCCCTCTTTACTTTCTGCCATAAGGGTGGTGTCATCTGCATAGCTGAGGTTATTGATATTTCTCCCAGCAATCTTGATTCCAGCTTGCGCTTCCTCCAGCCCAGTGTTTCTCATGATGTACTCTGCATATAAGTTAAAAAAGCAGGATGACAATATACAGCCTTGACATACTCCTTTTCCTATTTGGAACCAGTCTGTTGTTCCATGTCCAGTTCTAACTTGCTTCCTGACCTGCATACAGGTTTCTCAAGAGGCAGGTCAGGTGGTCTGGTATTCCCATCTCTCAGAATTTTCCACAGTTGATTGTGATCCACACAGTCAAAGGCTTTGGCATAGTCAATAAAGCAGAAATAGATGTTTTTCTGGAACTCTCTTGCTTTTTCCATGATCCAGCAGATGTTGGCAATTTGATCTCTGGTTCCTCTGCCTTTTCTAAAACCAGCTTGAACATCTGGAAGTTCACCATTTACGTATTGCTGAAGCCTGTCTTGGAGAATTTTGAGCATTACTTTGCTAGTGTGTGAGATGAGTGCAATTTTGCAGTAGTTTGAGTGTTCTTTGGCATTGCCTTTCTTTGGGATTGGAATGAAAACTGACCTTTTCCAGTCCGGTGGCCATTGCTGAGTTTTCCAAATTCATTGGCATATTGAGTGCAGCACTTTCACAGCATCGTCTTCCAGGATTTGAAGTAGCTCAACTGGAATTCCATCACCTCCACTAGCTTTGTTCATAGTGATGCTTTCTAAGGCTCACTTGACTTCACATTCCAGGATGTCTGGCTCTAGGTGATTGATCACGCCATCGTGATTATCTTGGTAGTGAAGATCTTTTTTGTACAGTTCTTCTGTGTATTCTCGCCACCTCTTCTTAATATCTTCTGCTTCTGTTAGGTCCAGACCATTTCTGTGCTTTATTGAGCCCATCTTTGCATGAAATGTTCCCTTGGTATCCCTAATTTTCTTGAAGAGATCTCTAGTCTTTCCTATTCTGTTGTTTTCCTCTATTTCTTTGCATGATGGGAAATGAAAATTAAAGCAATAACAAAATACCACTACATACACATTAAAGTGGCTAAAATCCTCAAAAACCTGACAATACCAATGTCTTAAAAGCTTGCATAGCAACAGGAACACTCTCTCATTCCTGTTGGGAATTCAAATTATACAGTTATTTTGGAAGACAGTTTGGAAGTTTCTTTATAAAGCAAATTTGGTCTAACTGTATCATGCAGTGGGCTTCCCTGGTGGCTCAGATGGTAAAGAATCTGCGTGCAATTTGGGAGACCAGGTTTGATCCTTGAATTGGGAAAATCCGTTGGTAAAGGGAATAGCAACCCACTCCAGTATTCTTGCATGGAGAATACCATGGACAGAGAAACCTGGCCAGGTATAATCCATGGAGTTGCAAAGAGTCAGACACAGCTGAGCAGCTAACACACAGACACACACACACACACACACACACCCGCACACCCATCATGTAACAATCATACTCTTAGGTACTTGCACAACTGATTTAAATTTTTATATACATGCAAAAACTTGCATATAAATGCTTTTAGCAGGTTTAGTTACAAACACCAAAAACTAGAAGCAAGTAAGACATCCTTCAAAAGATGAATGGATAAATAAAGCAACAACTGTGGCACATCCTTACAATGGAATATTATTCAGCAATAAAGGACATTAAACTGTAAAAAGGCTTGTAAAAACATGTTGTCATTCAGTTGCCAAGTGGTGTCTGACTCTTTGCAATCCCATGGACTGCAGCACAGCAGGCTCCCCTGTCCTTCAAATCTACTGGAGTTTGCTTACTCAGGTCCCGTGAGTTGGTGATGCCATCCAACCATCTCATCCTCTGTCACTCCTTTTCTTCTCCTGTCCTCAATTTTCCCAGCATCCTCTTTTCCAAGGAGTTGGCCCTTCACAGCAGGTGGCCAAAGTATTGAAACTTCAGCTTCAGCATCAGTCCTTCCAATGAATATTCAGGGTTGATTTCTTTTTAGGATTGACTGGCTTGATTTCCTTGCTCTTCAAGGGACTCTTAAGAGTCTCCTCCAGCACCGCAATTCAAAAGCATCAATTCTGTGGCACTCAACCTTGTTTATGGTCCAGCTCTCACATCCCTACATGATTATTGAAAACACTATAGCTTTGATTATATGGACCTTTGTTGGCAAAGTGATATCTCTGCTTTTTAACGCTAGGTTTGTCATAGCTTTCCTTCCAAGGAGCTAGTGTCTTAATTTTGTGACTGCAGTCACTATCTGTAGTGATTTTGGAGCCCAAGAAAGTAAAATCTGTCACTGGTTTCAAGTTTTCCCCATCCATTTGCTATAAACTGATGGGACTGAATGCCAAGATCTTAGTTTTTTGAATGATGAATTTTAAACCAAGTTTTCCCACTCTTCTTTTTCACCCTCTTCAACAGGCTCTTTAGTTCCTCTTCACTTTCTGCCATAAGGGTGCTGTCATCTGCATATCTGAGGTTGTTGATATTTCTCCTGGCAATCTTGATTCCAGCCTGTGCTTCATCCAGACCAGCATTTCGCATGTTGTACTCTGCACAAAAGTTAAACAAGCAGGGTGACAATATACAGCCTTGATACACTCCTTTCCCAGTTTCAAACCAGTCCATTGTTCCATGTCTGGTTCTGTTACTTCTTGACCTACATACAGGTTTCTCAGGAAACAGGTAACATGGTCTGATATTCCCATCTCTTTAAGAATTTTCCACAGTTTTTGTGTGTATGTGTATGATCCACAAAGGCTTTATCTAGTCAATGAAGCAGAAGTAGATGATTTTCTGGAATTCCCTTTCTTTTGCTATGATCTAACGAATGTTGGCAATTTGATATCTGGTTCCTCTGCCTTTTCTCAACAGAGTTTTACATCTGAAAATTCTCTGCTCATGTACTGTTGAAGGCTAGCTTGAAGGTTTTTGAGCATTACCTTGACAGCATGTGAAATGAGCACAATTGTATGGTAGTTTGAACATTTTTTTGTCATTGTCCTTCTTTGAGATTGAGATAAAAACTGACCTTTTCCAGGCCTGTGGCCACTACTGAGTTTTCCAGATTTGCTGGCATATTGAGTGAAGCACTTTAACAGCATCATCTTTTAGGATTTGAAATAGTTCAGCTGGAATTCCATCACCTCCACTGGCTATGTTATTTGTAATGCTTCCTCAGGCTCACTTGACTTTACACTCCATGATATCTGGGTCTAGGTGATTGACTACGCCATCGTGGTTATCCAGGTCATTAAGATCATTTTTGTACAGTTCTTCTGTGTTCTTCTTTTCTTAATCTGTTCTGCTTCTGTTAGGGCCTTACTATTTTTGCCCTTTATTATCCCATTGTTGGATGCAATATTCCCTAGTTATCTTTAGTTTTCCTGAAGAGATCTCTAGTCTTTTCCATTCTATTGTTTTCCTCTATTTCTTTGCATTGTTCACTTAAGAAGGCTTTCTTATCTCTCCTTGCTATTCTCTGGAACTCTGCATTCTGTTGGGTATATCTTTCCCTTTCTCCTTTGCCTTTTGCTTCTCTTCTTTTCTCAGTTATTTGTAAGACCTCTTCAGACAACTACTTTGCCTTTTTCCATTTCTTCTTCTTTTGGGTGGTTTTGGTCACTGCCTCTTGTGCCTAGTTATAGACCTCTGTGATCAGTAGCTGTAAATTTCCAAGCTTTGGGTCGACTTTTTTTGTTAGTGCCTGACTGCTGTGTCTTAATGAATGTTAATGATTTAAACACACTTTATTCAGTCTATACAAAATCTTAATTATTTTTTGAAACAAAAATGGAATGAATACACAAACCAACCAAGATATAATTGGAAGAGAGAATATGAATATAAATTGATATTACATCCTTAGTACTTATCTGCTTGATGGCCAGGAAAAGGAATTGAAACCCCCATAAACAAAAGAGAAAGCTGGTCATGTGGTCTTTCCCATCCAGGTGGTTTTTAGATATATCAGCCCACAAAGAAGTGGTTTAAAAGAAGGGTTAGAGACGAGAGATATCTATGAATTATTTGTATATGTTAGTCCCAGCCAGAACATATATAGATACAACCTTCCAGACAGTAATAGAATTTAATGCACATGGACTCTACCAGAGAATTTACAATATGAACTCCACGAGGAAAAAGTTTTTTCCTATTGTGTTCTCCCACGTATGCTCAAGGTCTAAAGAAGAAAAACTCAACAAATGGACAAAATGGGAAAAATGCAAACGCAAATGAAGTATGCAAAAGAGAAAGACAGTATAAATACAACCTTAAATGAGTAGATGCAAAAAGAAAATTTTTAGTTGGAAAGACAAGAAAGGAAGAAGAAGAGTACCAGTTGCCCAGAGGTATAGGAATTATTGTTGGAGAAAAGACCAAGTCTGACTATGGTCTTCTGTTGCTCTATTCTTCACTGGGGTATTTTCTTAGGACTTCAATTGACAGGGACATAGTCGGTGTGGCATCAGCCCATGATCTTATATTCCCAAAAACATGAGCACAGAAAGCAGACAAATTTGGAGTTTGACTTGAATGCAAAAAAACTTGCGATATTTCGTGAAGAGATAGTTATGAGCTCAATGCTTCTAAGGAGGTACTACAATTTGGAAGTAGGAATGTCCATGGGAAAGGAGGGTTCCTCTGAAGAGTAAAGATTTTCTAAAAGGGAAAGATTTATATCAGGTGGAAAGGAAGATGGATGGATTAGAGAGTATAAAACTCCAAAAGAAAGCATCAAAGGTAATCTTCACCTGTGAACCTTAAATGTCACCTAAAATGTGCTCTTCAAATGTCAAAACCTTTTGTAAAAAACAACCAGAGAGGACCGAATGAGACGATGTCTAAATAAATGCTTTGCTAAATGACAAGTGAAAGTCCCTCAGTCATGTCTGACTCTTTGCAACCCCATGGGCTATATCCATGGAATTCTTCAGGCCAGAATACTGGAGTAGATAGCCTTTCCCTTCTCCAGGGGATCTTCCCAACCCAGGAATCAAATCAGGGTCTCCAGCATTTCAGGCAGATTCTTTACCAACTGAGCTATGAGGGAAGCCCAATAAATGGGTTCTCGATTAGTATTTGATGACTAGAGATGGACAGAGACAATATTTGGGGATGTTCACTCAATAAAGCCTCAAGCATCATTGCTGACTGACATCTAAGAATGTGTGTGTGTGTGTGTGATTTCTGTTTGTTTGTTTGTTTTAATGCCATCACAAAACCTAAAAGGAAACCAAATGCAAAAAAAGTGCCATTAAAACAATATTAAGTTTCTACCAGACTGAGAAACAGAGGGAACTCAAGATTATCAGTTTTCAACACAAAGAGCATGAGGACCGTGTATCATGATATTGCTAATCAAGGTACCCACAACAAAGACTGGATGCCTCTTAGAGAAGTGAGAACCTCACACACTGCTTGTGGGAACATAAAATGATATAGCCATTTTGGAAAATATTCTAGCATTTCCTCCAATGATTATATGAGGAAACATACATGAGTCATCATATGACTCAGTCATCAGATTATATGAGTCATGATATGACTCAGCAATTCTACTCCTTAAGAGAAATGAGAGCATCTACTCTAGCGTTAGTCTCTCAGTCATGTGTGACTCTGTGACCCCATTGACTTATGGCCTGCCAGGCTCGTCTGTCCATGGAATTCACCAGGCAAGAATACAGCAGTGGGTAGCCATTTCCTTCTTCAGGGGCTTTTCCCAACCCAGGGATCAAATACAGGTACCCCACATTGCGGGCAGATTCTTTATTTTCTGAACCACCAGGGAAGCCCAAATGAGAGTATACATCCACACAAAAACTTGCACGTGAATGTTTACAGGAGCATTGTTTGTTGCAATATTGTAAAGAAAAAATAAAAAAAAATTAAAAAAAAGTAATCTTTTCATGTGTTTGTTAGCCATCTGTATGTCTTCTTTGGAGAAATGTCCATTTAGTTCTTTGGCCCATTTTTTGATTGGGTTGTTTATTTTTCTGGAATTGAGCTGCATAAGTTGCTTGCATATTTTTGAGATTAGTTGTTTGTCAGTTGCTTCATTTGCTATTATTTTCTCCCATTCCGAGGGCTGTCTTTTCACCTTGCTTATGGTTTCCTTTGTTGTGCAGATGCTTTTAATTTTAATTAGATTCCATTTGTTTATTTTTGCTTTTATTTCCAGTATTCTAGGAGGTGGATCATAGAGGATCCTGCTGTGATTTCTGTCAGAGAGTGTTTTGCCTAAGTTCTCCTCTAGGAGTTTCAGAGTTTCTGGTCTTACATTTAGATCTTTAATCCATTTTGAGTTTATCTTGTGTATGATGTTAGAAAGTGTTCTAGTTTCATTCTTTTACAAGTGGTTGACCAGTTTTCCCAGCATGCTCAACATCACTCATTATCAGAGAAATGCAAATTAAGACCACAATGAGATACCATTTCACACCAGTCAGAATGGCTGCGATCCAAAATTCTACAAGCAATAAATGCTGGAGAGGGTGTGGAGATAAGGGAACCCTCCTACACTGTTGGTGGGAATGCAAACTAGTACAGCCACTATGGAGAACAGTGTGGAGATTCCTTAAAAAACTGGAAATAGAACTGCCTTATGACCCAGCAATCCCACTGCTGGGCATACACACCAAGGAAACCAGAATTGAAAGAGACACATGGACCCCAATGTTCATCGCAGCACTGTTTATAATAGCCAGGACATGGAAGCAACCTAGATGTCCATAAGATGTGGATAAGAAAGCTGTGGTGCATATACACAATGGAGTATTACTCAGCCATTAAAAAGAATACATTTGAATCAGTTCTAATGAGGTGGATGAAACTGGAGCCAATTATACAGCCAGAAAGAAAAACACCAATACAGTATACTAACACATACATATGGAATTTAGAAAGATGGTAATGATAACCCTGTATGTGAGACAGCAAAAGAGACACAAATGTATAGAACAGACTTTTGGACTCTGAGGGAGAGGGCGAGGGTGGGATGATTTGGGAGAATGGCATTGAAACATGTATACTATCATGTAAGAAACGAATCGCCATTCTAGGTTTGATACAAGATACAGGAGGCTTGGGGCTGGTGCATTGGGATGACCCAGAGAGATGATATGGGAAGGGGAGTGGGAGGGGAGTTCAGGATTGGGAACTCATGTACACCCATGGCAGATTCATGTCAATGTTTGGCAAAACCAATACAATATTGTAAAGTAAAAAAAAAAAAAAAAAGTCAAAAGAAGGAAACAACCCACCTGCTGGGGACCTTCTGAAGAGCGGGTTTCTGAAAGGAGTGTCTGATCCCTCAAATATTAAAAACATTGACTCAGAGAATGAGTCGAGATAGAAGAATCCTAGAACTCAATGATCTTTTAAAAATTTTCCATCTTGTAGATTTTTCTTAGAAACCTAGAAAAGAAACAAAATGAATTGTAATCCATAGGTCTTTTGGTATTGTTGCCAATATATTCTTTATTCATGAAAAGTATTTAAGGATTTGATCATGCAATTTACATTAACAAGAGTAATTCCCAGTAGTGATCAATATAACTTTTTTTTTTTCTGAAAGGATATAGTAGAAAATGGAAATATGGCATTGCAAAGGCCTATAAAACTGTCCTGGCCAATTTTTCATGTCCATGACCACTGCTCCAGGTTTATATATCATCAGTAGAAAGTATTAAGAATATGAATTATTTATCTGTAACATAGCTACTCAAGCACTAAATTATTAGAAGACTCTTTTCTATTTTTCTATCTATTGATTATACACATAATATTTACAAGTATGCCACAGTGAATATATCTGGAAGAAATGACTTTTTATCAATGTCTATTATCGGAAAAATAGGAACTTTTTGAAGTGGCCAGAATTGAGCAATTTTTAAAAGAAATTTTTAAAGTTTTGTTTATTTTTGGTTGCACTGGGCCTTCGTTGCTGTGCATGGGCTTTCTCTAGTGTGCGGGTGTCTCTTGCTGTACAGCACAGGGCACACAGACTCAGTAGTTGTGGTGCACGGGCTTAGCTGCTTCGTGGCATGTGGAATAGTCCCAGACCAGGGTTCAAACCTGTGTCTCCTGCATTGACAGGGGAATTCTTATGCACAGCACCATCTGGGAAGTCCAGAATTGAGCAATTTTTAAAACACATTCTGCATAAAGGAGAAGTCAATTATCAATTTTATAAATAATTTCATGAAATGTAAGCAATTAAAATTTTAATTGGTAATCTGGGAATTTAAATAAATTAAGCAAAGTCATAGTAGATGCCTTGTCATCATTTATCCATATATTCTTCTAACATTTGTTTACTGAGGGCTGCTATGGCCCAGGCTGAAAATAAAACAATGAATAAAGGAGAGGGGGCAGAGACCCTGCTCAAGGAAGGGGCTCAAGAGCATGATTTTTCTTCCCTTCTCTTGCTGTTGCACAGAATCACCATGCCAAAGCAATTTTTCTTCAGAGTTGTTGTTCGACTTTATGTAACTACAATGTAATTGGAAACACTGATGCATAAACTCAGGGCTGATTTTCAGAGAAAGTGCCATGAACTTATACCAAAGAGAAAAGGCACAAAACAATGAAGTCTTTTATGAGAGTTGTAAATTATGGCTTGCTTCTAAGTCAGGGTCAGGGAGAGCATTTTTAAATAAACACTTCTCTCACCTAGATGAAGAGAAGTAACAGAAAATGAAGCTAAGAAGCTTCTCCTGACTTCACTGCAGTCCCTCATGTGACTTTAGGCAGTAGGTGGGACACCCCTTCACATCCCCCACCACTGCCAGGAATCTAGAACCCTTCAGGGTTAGGAAAACTGTTACCCATCTTTAGGAAATCTTTAAAGTATGATTTAAAATATTACTCTCAAGCTGGGACCAAAACCTTTCTGGGCACAACCATGAAGAACGACCTGGACTGGACTGAACCCTTTGTATTTTATCTAAATGGAAAAATAAAGAATATCTATCTTAATGGTTTACATCTCCTCCCTTCTTTCCTTCCTTGTAGGCACAATCAGGTCTGTATTTTTCATCATAATATCTTAGCACCTAGCAGAGTTCAGAGTGCAGATACTTGATAAACATTGAATGATTGAGTGAATGAATGAGTGAATGAATGAATTTAGCAAGTATGCGTGGTTCATCCTTACCATACATAAAGGATGGTGTAACAGTCCTGTATTTCCTCACATTGATGCCCTTATATTTAGGGAGCATCAGAAATGGCAGATTTATATTCCCTTCTACAACATACTAGCCTTGTGAGCTCAGGGAATCACTGAAGCCTCCTTTCACCTCACTTACCTGTTTCTAAATTGGATAATACCTACCTGTCCTATCTACCAGGCTGCTATGTGGTTCGATAGATTAAATGTGTGTGAATCCTTCTACGAACTATTAAGCAATTATTTTGGACTAAATAAGAGATGACACTATAAAACACTAATAATTATAAGAGTAAAATGATTATAACATGAGAGAAGTTCAGATAACATGCCAAACATATGGGTCACATTGTGAAAGTAATAGACTAGTATTGTAAACTCAGCTCTCAATTTTATAGATGAGGGAACTGGTTTATAAAAGATAAGTGACTTGTCCAGGGTCACACAGCTAATAGGCAGCTCAGATGGGATAGCCAAATCTCTTTCATTGACTCCTGTGTCTATTCCACATTCATCTCAGTTAACTTGGAAACATATAGCTAAAGATACAGTGGTATTATTGCCATTTTCCTACCGTTTCATTTTTTGATATCTTTATTTCAGAATTAGATTTTGTATAAAAGTATATCTTTTCTACCTATCTTTAAATGGTTATCAGGCATCAATCAGAAGACAAATAAGCTTTCTTGTCTATTAAATAATACAGTGATTTTTTTTTTTTTTTGTATACCCTTGTATCATTGGTTCAGGAGGAAAAAACTACTGGGTTTCTTGTTCAAAACAGGTGGTCAGTTTCAAATATCAATAAATGGCAGCTAGAGGGCTGTAGTCTGTCTTCACCTCCCACTTGGGACATTCTGTCAGGATAAGGATTCCCTGCTCCCTCAGGAGAAATATAGCCTTTGAAGTGGAGAGTGAAGATTAAAGCTGTCCATTGACGTGAGCTCACTGTACTATTAGCAACCAATGTATTTCCATACTCTGTGACAGTTACCTTGCATTCTGGACTGGGGTCCTCTACACAGAATTCTGGATCTCTGCTAGGTGGACGATATAGCTGGAAGGGATGGGACATGTCCCAGAAAAGACTGTAGGGGACTTTTCTGTGACACTCAAGTTTAAAAGAGAACATTATCTGTGTCCTTTTGGGGAATGGGGGCTGGATTCCCGGACAAGACAGTGGTAAGCATCTCATCGCTTGCTCTGGGGGTTCTAGCACAGAACCTTCAGATGTTCTAGACATCCTACAGCTGCAGTCTTGCATCCTTTCCCTGCAGATGCTCCCCAGTCACTCATGGCATGCTTCTGACAATTGTTCCTTTTTGCTACTGCACATTGATTGTTGCTCCATCCTCTCAGACTCCAGAACGGTCTGTGATGGCCTTTATAAAGGGACTCATTTGTCCTGTTTTCTGCCTGTCATTATCCTGTTTTTCCTCAGCTGTTTCCTAGGAGGCACCTCCAGCCTGGATAAAATGTGAGCATTTTATCACCCTGTTTATACTCCTTCTTGGTGTTAGCTCTATGTCTAGGACAGCACTGCTTGTTACTGGCCTCCACCATTTATTCTTTCTGTAACCTTGGGCAAATTATTCATTTTCTCTGCTTCAGTTTTTTTGAGTAAAACACAGAGGGCCAGAAGGTGAGTAGAGCACAGTGAATGGAAATATGGATCTGAAAATAAACTGTGGGGCTTCAATCCCAGCTCTGTCATTTCTTGCTCAGGGAAGTGATGGCAAACTTGAAAGATAGTTCACATCCATAAGCCTCAGGTTTTTCTCTTACTCAAATGGAGATCATACAGTATCTACTTCACAGAACTGAGATGATGAGGTAACAAATGAGATAACACTGGTCAAGTGCTTAGCATAATGCTTGGCACTGAGGGAGGAGAGGTCAGTAAAGAGATAATGTTGCTGGTGATGATGATGACGGCAGTGATGAGCGCAGCCAACCGCTAGTGCTAGTTTTGTTGGTAAGTCATTCTCTTTTCTGTTCTTTTAACTTAAAAGCACCTGTTCTTTTATGTAAAAGGAAGGGGAAAGGAAAATAATAATCCCTTACCTTTCTCAAGTAACAAGAGTGATCAAGAGAGAAGCAGTAAGAAGAACCACAATCCTCCAGTCGCTAGAATGAAAACCGCATCACAGAAGGTAAATCAACATTGTAAAGTAATTAGCCTCCAATTATAATAAATAAATTTATATTTTAAAAAAAGAATGAAAAAGCAGAGGGTTACATCCTCAGTGAAGGGACAAGATAAAACCCCAGAAAAACAATTAAATGAAGTGGAGACAGGCAACCTTCCAGAAAACAAATTCAGAATAATGATAGTGAAGATGATCAGAATAATGATTCTAAGATTTCAGAAAAAGAATGGAGAAGATGCAAGAAATGTTTATCAAAGACCTCAAGGAACTAAAGCACAAAGAAACAGAGGTGAACAATACACTAGAAGGAATCAGTAGCAGAACAATTGAGGCAGAAGAATGGGCAAGTGACCTGGAAATCAGAATGCTGGAAATCACTTCTGCAGATCAGAATGTAGAAAAGAGAATAATAAACAACAAACAAAAAAAATGAAGACAGCCTAAGAACCCTCTGGGACAACATTAAATACATCAACATTTGCATTATAGGGGTCCCAGAAGAAGAGAGAGAGAAAGGACTTGAGAAAATATTTGAAGAAATAAAAGCTGAAAACTTCCCTATCATGGGAAAGGAAACAGTCAACCCAGTCCAGGAAGTGCAGAAAGTCTCAGGCATGCTAAACCCAAGGAGGAACACACTGAGACACATAGTAATCAAACTGACAAAAAATATAGACAAAGACAATAAAAGCAACAAAAAGGAAAAATTACAACATACAAGGGAACTCCTATCAGGTTATCAGCTGATTTCTCATCAGAAACTCTACAAGCCAGAAAGGAATGGCACAATATATTTAAAGTAATGAAACGGAATAAACTACCATCAAGAATACTCTACCCAGCAAGACTCTCGTTAAGATTTGACCAACGCTGACAAACCAGCTTTACAGCAAATGCTAAAGGAACTTCTCTAGGCAGGAAACACAGGAGAAGGAAAAGACCTACACAAAATAAACCCCAAATAATTTAGAAAATGGTAAGATCATATGTGTACGTCAATGCATGCTAAGTCTCTTCAGTCATGTCCAACTCTGCAACCCTATGGACTGTAGCCCACCAGGCTCTTCTGTCCATGGGGATACTCCAGGCAAGAATACTGGAGTGGGTTGACATGCCCTCCTCCAGGGGATCTTTCTGACCCAGGAATTGGACCCATATCTCTTACGTCTCCTGCATTGGCAGACTATTCTTTACCACTAGGAGCCACATATTGATAATTACCTTAAATGTAAATACACTAACTAAACCAACCAAAAGACATAGACTGGCTATGCAGATGAAAATGTGTGCATGTATGCACCTCCATTTATGACATCACTCTACTAACCACTCTAAATTGTATGTTAATATTTTATATTGTTAATCATAATTCCATTATGGCTTGTAATTGTGATTATCTTTCATTTTTTATCTGGCTATCCTTTGAGAAAACTTACAAACATTTTTTAACATTTTGATTATATAACTATTATTCACTTAACAGCATTCTATCATGACTGGTCAACAGAAAATAACAGAATTCTATATCACTAAAACTACCATTTAATAGGAAAACCTGAGATCATTTTTTAAAATCCAGATGCATGTCAGAATTATCCTGCAATCTTCTGAATAATACAAAAGCCCAGTATTGCTTTTTTTCTCCAAAGCTCCAGATGTGCTTTCTAAAGAGCAGCCATGTTTAAAAATGACTGGACTATATGACGATCTTTTACTTTTATCTAGTTTGTTTCATTTTTGTATTTTATATTCAGTGTTCCCATTTCATTTAGTCTATGTTTTCCAATTTCTCCGTCTCTTTCTTGGCTGTTCTTTCTTAAGACTTTATCAAGAATAATAGAAAAGCTTTTTATACACAGACACATATGTATGTATAGTATGTGTAATATAATGTATATATTTTATAAAACGTATGAAGTTTTGCCTAGCTATAAAATTGATTCCATTTGTTTGACAAAGTATGAATAGAATGCTAGATTTCTAATTTATGTTCACTAAAAACTTTGATATAGTGCCATGTATTTTGGCATCTAGTATTACTGCTAAAGGTCTAGAAAATTTATCTTAGTGAATCTTTTTTTAAAAAAAAAAATTGAATGAAGCTGGAAACTTTTAACCAAAACTGAGAATAAGAAGAAATACTATGTTGTAAAAAAACACACACACACACAAAACCCAGGAAGTTAACATATGACACAGTATTACTAACTGAAATACAGATTTTGTTCATATTTCACAAAATTTTATGCTAAAGTCCATTATTTAGTTTCATAACTTATTCAAGGTTCACATTCTATTTAGTAGCATTAAGCAGCTTCAGCAGCATGCAAAAAATTCTGGTAAATTCTCTTTTAATTTTTATTCCATTGCAAATATTTTCTAGTTTTCCTTGTTATGGCTTCTTAGATACACCCAGTATTTAGAAGTGGACATTAAATTCCCAAATACAAAGTTTTTTTTTTAAGCATCTCTAATATTAATTTCTCATTTTGGTATTAATTTCTTATTTAAGTGCTTTCTTCTCTGCAATCACCCTCTGTGTGTTTTTTTTTTTTTTAAGTCTTGTAACTTTATTGCAGCCATGAAATTAAAAGACACTTACTCCTTGGAAGAAAAGTTATGACCAACCTAGATAGCATATTCAAAAGCAGAGACATTACTTTGCCAACAAAGGTCTGTCTAGTCAAGGCTATGGTTTTTCCAGTGGTCATATATGGATATGAGAGTTGGGCTGTGAAGAAAGCTGAGCACTGAAGAATTGATGCTTTTGAACTGTGGTGTTGGAGAAGACTCTTGAGAGTCCCTTGGACTGCAAGGAGGTCCAACTAGTCCATTCTAAAGGAGATCAGCCCTGGGATTCTTTGGAGGGAATGATGCTGAAGCTGAAACTCCAGTACTTTGGCCACCTCATGCAAAGAGCTGACTCATTGGAAAAGTCTCTGATGCTGGGAGGGATTGGGGGCAGGAGGAGAAGGGGACAACAGAGGATGAGATGGCTGGATGGCATCACCGACTCGATGAACATGAGTTTGAGTGAACTCCGGGGGATGGTGATGGACAGGGAGGCCTGTCGTGCTACGATCCATGGGGTCGCAAAGAGTCAGACGCAACTGAGCGACTGAACTGAACTGAACTGAACTGAACTTTATTGAAGATTTCAATGGCTAAATCAAAGATCTCTCTTGGTAAATGTCACATTGTACTTGAAAATATGTGGGTTATTTTCAGATATCTTTTGATATTGATTTCTAACATAATTCCATAGTGATGAGAAGAAACTCTGTATGATTTCAATACCTTTAAATCTAAATTTTTCACCTTGTTTTAGGTCCCTGAATATGTTTCAGCATCTCCTTGTATATAGTCTATTGGACCCTGAATAGAATTTGTTCCTATTATTGTGTGAAAATTGTATAAATCTTAATTATGATGAATTGGTTCATGGTGTTTTTCAGGTCTACTATACACTTTTAATTTTCTGTATATTCATTCTATTCATTTTTGAGAGTTTGATATTGTAACTCCAACTAAAAATCTGAATTTATCTACTTAAAAAAACAATTGCAATATATAGTGGAACTATATGTAAACCTTGTTCTGTATTTTCCAAGTTTCCTGTAAGTGTGTTATCATACTTTCATAATTTAAAAAATAAAAAAGAAAGAGAAAAAAAGAGTGGTCAAGAACAATGGTGAGTGTGAATGTACCTTGAAGACGTGTAAAGAACCACACAAATCCAAGGAAATACTATTCCTGATGTCTCCTTATCCAGATGAGTCAACACTGCTCTAGGTCTATGTAACTCAGAGACATTCACCTTCAATTCCTCAGTCAATTTTTCACGTAACACATTTCAAGCACAATGTCTCTCTCCACAAACAGCAAGGACCTAACAGAAGCAGAAGAGATTAAAAGGAGGTGGCAAGAATACACAGAAGAACTATACAAAAAGTTTTTAATGATGATGGTGTGGTTACTCACCTAGAGCTGGACATTCTGGAGTGTGAAGTCAAGTGGGCCTTAGGAAGCATCACTACAAACAAAGCTAGTGGAAATGACCGAATTCCACTAACTATTTCAAATCCTAAAAGATGACGCTGTTAAAGTGCTGCACTCAATATGCCAGAAAACTTAGAAAACTCAGCAGTGGTCACAGGGATGGAAAAGGTCAGTTTTCATTCCAATCTCAAAGAAAGGCAATGCCAAAGAACATTAAAACTATAGTACAATTGCGCTTATTTCACATGCTAGCAAGATAATGCTCAAAATCCTTGAAGCAGGGTTTAACAGAATGTGAACCAGGAACTTCCAGATGTTCAAGGTGAATTTAGAAAAGGCAGAGGAACTAGAGATCAAATGGCCAACACCCATTAGATCATAGAAAAAGCAAGAGAATTACAGAAAAATATCTACTTCTGCTTCATCAACTATGCCAAAGCCTTTGACTCTGTGGATCACAACAAACTGGAAAATTCTTCAAGAGATGGAAATACCAGACCACCTGACCTGTCTCCTGAGAAACCTGTATGCAGGACAAGAAGCAACAGTTAGAACCAGACATGGGACATGGACTGGTTCAAAATTGGGAAAGGAGTATATTAAGACTATTATCACCCTGCTTATTTAACTTATATGCAGAGCACATCATAAGAAACCCTGGGCTAGATGAAGCACAAGCTGGAATCAAGACTGTCGGGAGAAATATAAACAAGCTCAGATACGCAGATGATACCACTCTAATGGCAGAAATGTGAAGAGGAACTAAAGAGCCTCTTGATGGGTGTGAAAGAGGAGAGTGAAAAAGCTGGATTAAAACTCAGCATTCAAAACACTAAGATCATGGCATCCAGGCCCATCACTTCATGGCAAATAGATGGGGAAAAAGTGGAAACTGTGACAGATTTTATTTTGGGGGGCTCCAAAATCACTACAGATAGTGACTGCAGCCATGAAATTAAAAGACATTTTTCTCTTTGGAAGAAAAGCTATGACAAACTTAGCACGTTAGAAAGCAGAAACATCAATTTGCCGACAAAGGTTCATATAATCAAAGCTATGATTTTGCCAATAGCCATGTGCGGATGTGAGAGTTGGACCATAAAGATGGGTGAGGGCTGAAGAATTGATGCTTTTGATTTGCGGGGCTGAAGAATTGATGCTTTTGATTTGCGGTGCTGGAGAAAACTGAGAGTCCTTTGGACTGCAAGGAGATCCAACCAGTCAATCCTAAAGGAAATCAACCCTGAATATTCACTGGAAGGACTGATGCTCAAGCTGAAACTCCAATATTTTGGTTACCTGATGTGAATAGCTATCTCATTGGAAAAGAACGCGATGCTGGGAAAGATTGAGGGCAGGAAGAGAAAGAGGTGATAGGAGATGAGGTGGTTGGATGGCATCACTGACTCAATGGATATGAGTTTGAGCAAGCTCTGAGAGATAGTGAAGGACAGAGAAGCCTGGTGTGCTGCAGTCCATGGAGTTGCAAAGAGCTGGACATGACTTAGTGACTGAACAACTACAACAACATATTTCAAACACAATGCCTCTCTCCACAGAGACCCATCACTGTTGTTTGACACACTTACAGCATACTTCCTTTGAAGAAAATGCTTATTGAATGTTGTACAATAAACTATTTCCTGCCCCAGTGTGAAACAACAGAGACTTACGGGCGCTTTCTCTGTTTCAGTGAGCTGGATGCTGGATGCTGTGTTTTTTCACAGCCTAACCAACTCAGCTTCCCATCTCATTCCCGAAGGATTGCCTCCTTCTGCTCAAAAGGGAACAATTCTTTTGGAGCTGGCAAAAATGTATCTACTTTAAGTCTGCAAACATAGCAGGATAGACCAGGTCATTTGACTTTTTCTTGGAGGTTGGCTCTTCTTAAGGATCAAGTCCTCTATGCCAGGATTTGTCACTTATACTGAACCAAAATGGCCAGTACTCCAGAGCGTTAACTCCAGAGGGTAAACTCTTGCCCTCACCAGAATGATGGCAACTTTGCCCTGCTAGTGTTCAGGGATTAAGGTTTACCAAAAAACTCAGGTATTTAATATTGTAAGCACTGGACACTCTCTTCAGTGGCCCTTTAATCATTTCCTGTTGGTGATTCTTGCTACTTGGGCTGGTCATGCTGACTCTGGAGTCTTGCTATTGAACACAGGGGACTCATCTGACTCGTCAGTTCTTCCCTTCCTTGTCTGCTATAGAGCACTGGTCAGGGAGTCACAAGACCTGAACTTGAAACCTGATGCAGATTTCCTAGCTGTAGGTGCAAGGCCAAGTCAGCTTAGCTTCTTCCTTTTCTGTACAATGCGATTTCATTAGCCTCCCTATATGGCTGTCGTGAAGGTTAAATGGCATAGTGAATGAGTGAATCAGTTTTCAACAACTGGTATATGAGATGGTCTCAAGCATGCTAACTGAAATTTGATTCATCTGAATCTAACTCCTTATGGTTTTCATATCCTCCAGATCCTTCTAGTCCTATCCTTAGCTGCCTAACCCTTCTTCATTATTATTTATAACCCTTCAGTGGATATACTGACCTTTGCATTTGGTGCTTGGAAAATGATTTGCCTCCATATTCTAAGACTGTGTCAATTAAAATGATTTAATGCATTTCCTAAGGCTTCATGGTTTATTTCTACTGGAAAAATCTAACTGCAAATGAAACATATGCTTCTCATGTACAGATGGTCCATGTAATATTTACATCTTGTCAAATGAAACTCATGGGAAGTCTTGTGTAGACAGTCCACATGTGCTCTGTTTTCTTTGTTAGAGATTAGAGAATATGATGGAAAAAATGACAGAGTATGATGAAAACCTCTTCTGAAATCACATTAATTTGTATTTTGCTGTAAGTAGAATCATTTGGTTATTCTAAACAAATGCTTTTAAAAAATTTTTCCCATGTGTGTTGCACTGTTTTTAATCCTATAGGAAGTTCAAGAAAGTCGTGATGTAATCTCTGCTCAGAGAGATAAAATGAACGTTTTCACAAGCTCTGTCTTTGTATATTGTGCTTGTGCTTAGTTGCTCAGTCATGTCCAACTCTTTGCGACCTCATGGACTTCAGCCTGCTAGGCTCCTCTGTCATACAGAGAGTTTTAAGTGATGGACTGAAAATTATAGAGATGGGCTTTCTAATAGGAATCATGATTCCCAAACTCAGGGTCTGATTATTAACTTAAAATAAATTAAAATTTAATAAATATTTTTTAAATGTGTACTACAACCAGCGACAGATGATTAATGATAAAGTCCAGTCTGTGTCCTTTAGAAGAATTTAGTTTAATTGATGGAGGCAGAAAAACAACTGGATAATTATAATGCAGTGTGATCAGCGCAACTATCAAAAGGAATTGAAAATATATGCATATATACACGCATATACACACACACAGGGGCTGAGGTGGGTTTTAGTCCCTGCTAAAATGCCAGTTTCCTCCTCTAAAATGTCCCAGCATTTTATGTGAACTTCCATCATGGCCTTTTTCCATTTTTGCATCCTCCACAAATATTTGTAGACTGAATGAACAATTTCCTTACCTTTTCTAAACACAGGAAGCCCATATCTATAGCTGAATAGTTGCTGCTCGATATCTGATTCTGCATACTAGCAGCCAAGCTGCTAGCTGAGTGATAAAGTTCCTTCGAACCCCACCCCTGAGAACTTGTATCTCTGCATGACCCTGAAAGGGGAAAGGGTTTAATTAAATGAGTAAATCATCAGAGAAAAGAACCCACCTCTGGAACTTTCAGTATGGCTGACTTGGTGACACATTGTGCTGGGGGAGGGGTTGTTAAATGAAAGCTGTGGCGAAAGGACCCTTCCAAATATTCATCCAGAAACACTCCGCTGCTAATCTGCCTTGGCCCGTGGTCCCCTGCACGTCTCACTTTGCTTCTCCAACCCCCATGTTTACTCTGGTTTCTGTCTGCTCTGACCCTTCTCAGTCTTGGTGACCTGCCTTATTACCCTTATCTGACCTTTGTTTCCACCTTTCCTCTCTGTTCTTTGCATCCTCTTGACTTTAGTATTACCTATAGCTTCAGGCAAAGAGCAAGGCAGCTTCCTCCCCAAGATACACTCTCAGTCTGGGGCTGGGTGGGTCCCCTGCATTTCCCCTTAGGGAGGAAAAATGTGAATAAATAAAGGACCACGAGACAGAGATGTTTGTGTTCCACATATACTGCTCGCCAACTGTGTAATCTGAGATAAGAGAATTTATCATTCTGTGTCTGCATTGTCACCTGTAAAAAGAGAAAATGTCTACTTCAGGTGGCTATGCAAATCAAAATTGAATGCATGAATAAGTGCCTTGGACAAAAATGACATTCAATTACTAGCAGTTCTATCCCCTGTCACCTCTCCCATCCATGGGCTCTGTTTGCTCCCAGGCTCTGATACCAATATGACATTCCTTCTAAATCAGAAAGATTGAGGAGACTCCTTCCTTGGGAAACCCCAGACCCACCTCGCTGTGGTGTTTCTTCCTGCTGTTCATAGGCTGTTTTCTGTTTGCTGTCTCGGTTCATTTCAGGAACACTGGAGTATTCCTAAATCCAACTCATGCCAACTATATTGCAGTTAACTCATTGATGGTTGAATGTGACACAAATTCATGTATCAATAATAATACCAAAAGAATCAAAGTACTCAAAAAAAAAAACCAGGACTATGTTATATTATTTCCAAAGGTATAAAACAGGGATATCCTGGCTATCTTATTTTTAACTTCTACCTTAAGGATTTTACATTACCTTTGTGTATAAATAATTTTAGTAACATGAATTAAATTGTGAGGATATTGTTGCTTTGGTAACATAAATCTAAGTAGCTCTTTATTCCCTGAACCTCACCATGTTGCCCTCTTGAAGAAAGAATGGCAACCTCTTGCCCTGTTGACACATCAGTTGTGTGGGTGCACCAAGAAAGAGCCACGTTTAAGAGGTTTCCAGAGAAGACCAAAAATGCATTCAAGACACGGAATCAAAAAAAGTGTGCCACAGTCAGAGAATATCCCAATTGCTGTCATCACTAGTCTTGTGCTTTGGGGCCCTATTAAGCAAAATAAAGGTTACTTGAGCACATAAGACATGTGCCAAAAGGAGCTCAGGTTTTCAATCATTTGAGTTCAATCCTCTAACCTTCAGAACATGGGCTCAGTACATATTCTTGTCCCTCATCCTTACCCATCCTTGGGGATTTGGAAGGCAAATGGGACACATCACTCCATGTATAAGTCAGGGTTCTCCAGAAAAATAGAATGTATATATATGGATTGGAGTATTGGAAGATCAGGAGCTTGGGGAAAGGTTCAAATCTCTTTGGGGCCTTGTGAGTAAGTTTGAGATTCCCCTAAAAATACAGCTAATTTAAGATTTCAGAATGCTAAAGAAGAATCAAGATAACTGGATTATCCTGAATGGTAGACAAGGTTGTCTCATAGATGAAAAGCTACACAGTATTCTCTTGGAGTGTTTTATGAGTGAAGTGGGTATTTGTTTTCACCTGATGAGAACATTTTCCACCTTTGGTGATTGCAGTCTGGCATGGGGATTGGGATTAGAATTTTCCACCTGCTTGTGTTGTCAGAAATAATGGATTTATTTTTTACCATAAAGCCCTTGTTTCAGATTCCTCCACTCATCACAGTTTTCCTAAACATTCTCTCAACCTCCAACTCAAGAGACTCCTATTTCCTCTTAAAGACATCACTTCCTAAAATGGAGGTTGCCTGTTTCTCTTTGTATTTTCAGGTGAGTAAAACCTAAGACTTTTACTCAAAGTGTAAGACCTTTGAATAAGACCTGCTCAAAGGTCACTGGAGTGAGGGTCAAAGTCCTGGAGTTTTTAGCTAAAGATCCACACTCCTCACACCATCCAGTGTCCTTCCTTTCTGTGTCCAGATACCAGCTTCCTGGTGCTTACAACACCAGCACCTCCTCTAGCTCACTGAGTTTGGGCATCTGCCTCTCTCTCTCTTTCTACCCCAAGGTCTGCAGCTACTCCATTTAATTGCAGTGTCATTGCCCCTTTGTTCACATATTTGGCTGCTGGGGAAGAACAGAAAGAAAACATACACCTGGAGTCAAAATATTATTTGGAGATTTTGGATGAAGAATGTGCACATTAAAATAAACACACATAGAGTACACTTATATCGAGATTTTAAAGACAAAGCAATAGCTATGGGCTGTGAAGACTATGAGATCAGATCTGCTCAGGCTGAGTAGTTATCATGTTCTATCTTTAAGGATTCTTTGGTGGAGAAGCCTGAGAAGTGTTGCCTTGTTACCATGTTCCTTGAGTGCCTTGAGTCACAAGTTCCCATGGCCACACCAGATAAATCTTATTTGTCATCCAGAATTTGTTAGTCTCTGAAGTTTTATTTCCAAACATCATACTCTCTCCTATCCACCTCGCCGATTTGATTGTAGGAAAAATGGTGTTTCATTGTTTACATTCACATTTCTTTTGATTCTTAATGAGATTGATTTTTCTTACATTTGTGGTCATTTTTATTTTTTCTTATTTTCTTACTAATGATTAACACCTTCACCAATAAAAATGCTTCATTTAATTATTATTTCATTTTTATGTCATTTACTTAAAAATCACTGAATTGTTTTTAGTTCGGTTAACAAAAATTAAAAAAATCATTTTAAGAATAACCAGGTTTAGACTCAGATACACTTAAAAAATATAATTTATAATTACTTTAACACTGAACTGTGCTTAATTTTGTAGGTGGGGAGGTCTCATGTGGCAATTTACCTGTGGCAGTTCTTCTGAAATGAACCTATTTCTTGCCTCTGGTAGTTATGTATACTATGTAGAAGCTCATAGAGAATTCTCTTTAGTTATTTTCATTAATTTTTGTGTTCAAATCTTCATATCCCTGGGAAAGGTTTTCTTTTTTGAAAGCAAGTCCTTTTTTATTTTAATGACTGATCAAATAAAATATCTAGTTAACGTTATGTATCCAGAGCTAGCTAGTACTACTGGAATCTTTGAAAAGATCCAAGTAAGTAAAAGGGCTTCCCAGGTGACGCTGGTGGTAAAGAACCTGCCTTCAGTGCAGGAGACCTAAGAGACACGGATTCAGTCCCCAGGTCAGGAAGATCCCCTAGAGGAGGGCATAGCAATCCACTCCAGTATTCTTGCCTGGAGAATCCCTGTGGACAGATGAGCCTGGTAAGCTACAGTCCATAGAGTTACAAAGAGTCAGACATAACTGAAGCAAGTTAGCAAGTAAGTAAATCCAAAACAGACCCTTAGATCCAAAACACACAGGCAGTAACTACCCCCTACTTTACCAGCTGCTAAGGCAGCAGCAGAGTTCAGTTCAGTCCACTTCAGTCACTCAGTTACATCTGACTCTTTGCAACTCTGTGGACTGCAGCACACCAGGCCTCCCTGTCCATCACCGATGCCCAAAGTTTACTCAAATTCATGTCCACTGAGTCGGTGATGTCATCCAACAATCTCATCCTCTGTTGTCCCCTTCTCCTCCCACCTTCAATCTTTTTCAGCATCAAGGTCTTTTCAAATGAGTCAGTTCTTTGCATCAGGTGGCCAAAGTATTGGAGTTTCAGCTTTAGCATCAGTCATTTCAATGAATATTCAGGACTGATTTCCTTTAGGATGGACTGGTTGGATCTCCTTGCAGTCCAAGGAACTCTCCAGAGACTTCTCCAACACCACAGTTCAAAAGCATCAGTTCTTCGGTGCTTAGCTTTCTTTAGTCCAACTCTCTCATCCATACATGACTAATGGAAAAACCATAGCCTTGACTAGACAGACCTTTGTTGGCAATGTAATGTCTCTGCTTTTTAATATGCTGTCTAGGTTGGTCATAATTTTCCTTCCAAGGAGTAAGTGTCTTTTAATTTCATGGCTTAGGTCAATATCTACATTGATTTTGGAGCCCCCCAAAATAAAGTCTGTCACTGTTTCCACTATTTCCCCATCTATTTGCCATGAAGTGATGGGACCAGATGCCATGATCTTAGTTTTCTGAATGTTGAGCTTTAAGCCAACTTTTTCACTCTCCTCTTTCACTTTCATCAAGAGGCTTTTTAGTTCCTCTTCACTTTCTGCCATAAGGGTGGTGTCATGTGAATATCTGAAGTTATTGATATTTCCTCCAGCAATCTTGATTCCAGCTTGTGCTTCTTCCAGTCCAGCGATTCTCATGATGTACTCTGCATATAAGTTAAATAAGCAGGGTGACAATATACAGTCTTGACGTACTCCTTTTCCTATTTGGAACCAGTCTGTTGTTCCATGTACAGTTCTAACTTGCTTCCTGACCTGCATATAGGTTTCTCAAGAGTTAGGTCAGGTGGTCTGGTATTCCCATCTCTTTCAGAATTTTCCATGGTTTATTGTGATCCACACAATCAAAGGCTTTGTCATAGTCAATAAAGCAGAAATATATGTTTTTCTGGAATTTGCTTGCTTTTTCCATGATCCAGCAGATGTTGGCAATTTGATCTCTGGTTCCTCTGCCTTTTCTAAATCTAGTTTGAGCATCTGGAAGTTCATGGTTCATGTACTGTTGAAGCCTGGCTTGGAGAATTTTGAGCATTACTTTGCTAGCATGTGAGATGAGTGCAATTGTGTGGTACTTTTAACATTCTTTGGCATTGCCTTTCTTTGGGATTGGAATGAAAACTGACGTTTTCCAGTCCTGTGGCCACTGCTGAGTCTTCCAAATTTGCTGGCATATTGAGTGCAGCACTTTCACAGCATCATCTTTCAGGATTTGAAACAGCTCCACTGGAATTCCATCACCTGCACTAGCTTTGTTCGTAGGGATGCTTTCTAAGGCCCACTTGACTTCACATTCCAGGATGTCTGGCTCTAGGTGAGTGATCACACCACTGTGATTATCTGAGTTGTGAAGATATTTTTGTATAGTTCTTCTGTGTATTCTTGCCACCTCTTCTTAATGTCTTCTGCTTTGGTTAGGTCCTTACCATTTCTGTTCTTTATTGAGCCCACATTTGCATGAAATGTTCCCTTAGTATCTCTAATTTTCTTGAAGAGATCTCTAGTCTCTCCCATTCTATTATTTTCCTCTATTTCTTTGCATCGGTCACTGAGGAAGACTTTCTTATCTCTCCTTGCTATTCTTTGGAACTCTAAGATGGGTATATCTTTCCTTTTTTCCTTTGCCTTTTGCTTCTCTTCTCTTCACAGCTATTTGTAAGGCCTCTTCAGACAACCATTTTGTCTTTTTGCATTACTTTTTCTTGGGGATGGTATTGATCCCTGCCTCCTGAACAATGTCACTAACCTCCTTCCATAGTTCTACAGGTACTCTGTCTATCAGGTCTAATCCCTTGAGTCTATTTCTCACTTCCACTGTATAATCGTAAGGGATTTGATTTAGGTCATACCTGAATGGTCTAGTGGCTTTCCCTACTGTCTTCAATTCTAGTCTGAATTTGGCAGTAAGGAGTTCATGATCTGAGCCACAGTCAGCTCCTGTTCTTGTTTTTGCTGACTGTATAGAGCTTCTCCATTGTTGGCTGCAAAGAATATAATCAATCTGATTTCGGTATTGATCATCTGGTGATGTCATGTGTAGAAATGTCTCTTGTGTTGTTGGAACACAGTGTTTGCTATGACCAGTGTGTTCTCTTGGCAAAACTCTATTAGCCTTTGCCTGGCTTCATTCTCTACTCCAAGGCATAATTTCCTGTTACTCCAGGTATTGCTTGACTTCCTACTTTTGCATTCCAGTCCCCTAAAATGAAAAGGACATTTTTTTCGGTTGTTAGCTCTAGAAGCTCTTGTAGGTTTTAGCAGAACCATTCAACTTCAGCTTCTTTAGCGTTACTGGTCAGGGCATAGACTTGGATTACTATTATATTGAATATTGCCTTAGAAATGAACAGAGATCACTGTTGAACAGAGATCATTTTTGAGATTGAATGGTTTGCCTTAGAAATGAACAGAGATCACTGTTGAACAGAGATCATTTTTGAGATTGTACCCAAGTACTGCATTTTGGACTCTTTTGTTGACTATGAAATGGCTACTCCATTTCTTCTAAGGGATTATTGCTTACCATAGTAGATAGAATGGTCATCTGAGTTAAATTCACCCATTCCAGTCCATTTTAGTTCACTGATTCCTAAAATGTTCATGTTCAGTCTTTCCATCTCCTGTTTGACCACTTCCAAATTGCCTTGATTCATGGACTTAACATTCCGGGTTCCTATGCAATATTGCTGTTTACAGCATCAGACTTTTCTTCCATCATCAGTCATATCCACAACTGGGTGTTGTTTTTGCTTTGGCTCCGTCCCTTCAGTCTTTCTGGAGTTATTTCTCCACTGTTCTCCAGTAGCCTATTGGGCACCTACCGACACGGTGAGTTCATCTTTCAGTGTCCTATCTTTTTTCCTTTTCATACTGTTCATGGGGTTCTCAAGGCAAGAATACTGAAGTAGTTTACCATTCCCTTCTTGAGTGGACCACATTTTGTCAGAACTCTCCCACCATGATTCATCCGTCTTGGGTGGCCCTACACGGCATGGCTTAGTTTCATTGAGTTAGACAAGGCAGTGGTCCATGTGATCAGATTGGTTAGTTTTCTGTGATTGTGTATTGTTAGTTTTCTGTATATTGGACCTTAATATTAGGACCTTACACACAGCCTTCAGTGTTCTCACTATGGAAGCAATGTCTCCTTCCCCTTATGCTCTACAGTGTGTTAGAGGCTTATCAAAGGAGTATTGTTTTGTCTCCTCTCTTCACATGGAGAACATTCAAATTACAGACATAAATTGTACTCTTAAACCTCAGTTCCCTTTGCACAATGAGACTCTGTTTTTGGTAACACCCATCTGTCTGCCTCCCTCCTTCCTTTCCCAGGGGTCCTCTCAGGCCCTCAAGCTAATAAATCGATGGTGGGCTCTGCCCAGGAGTCTGCCTAATGTTCACAGACATGTCAAAATCCACAGGTGGTCAGAGTCTCAAGCCAGACTCCCTGCCCACGAGCTCTGTGTACTGAGGAGCCAGAGGGTGAATTGTGGTCAGAATCAGGGGGAGTAGCAGCTACTTAGCTTCTGGAGTTAATTCTGTATTCCTGCAGCCCCAGACATTTCTGGTTGAATGCTGCCACTCACACAAAATCTGGAAGCCATTTGGTGTTCAAAGGCACCTACAGACTTCAGCAAAGCAGGGCTGAAGGCAGCTCCTGGCTGTACAAAGGACATAAAGATACACATCTGTTTAAGAGGTCTGGAGGCTTCTTGATAGAGTTTCTGGCTGAAAAGTTGCTGAAGAAAATCCACTCTTGCAACATTTTCTTGAAACTCAGACCCAGTGGAGTTTGAAATAAGACCAGGGAGCACCCTTAGTACAATTAATTCATGGAGTGTCCACAAAGGGGTCTGTCTGCCAATGGTCAGAAAACGAGGACACTGTCACCACCCTCTTCTCAGCCTTCAGTCAGCAAGGGCTTGGCCCTCCTGACTGCTCAGGAGGCAAACGGGATCCCTGGATGCAGTGTACCCAGAGTCTCCTAGGAACTCACAGCAGACTTCCTATAATTCTCAGCTTTGGAGTTTCTGAACCACCAATAGCAACAACACCACCAAACAAGACCCAATCCATTCTATTTCTGACTTGGTAACACCCCTTCCACCTCTTCCTTCTCTTTCTCTCTTTCCCCTATAATCCACCTTCTTACTCCCTTTTACCATTATTCCTCTACTTTCAGCTCCTTCCATCCCCCTTGCCTTTCTCTTCTCCCCCTTCCCTTCCTCCCTTGCTCTTGCTGTTGATCCTCTTAGAGCTGACCAGAGGTCAGCACAAGACTGTTTAATCTAGACTCTCCCCACCTTCTTGATCATGGTCTGGTGGTGCCTCATGACCGAGAGGGAAGGGTGCCTCCCTCCTGGGTTCATGAGTCTGAGCCCTGAGACATTTCCTCTGGCAACCATGCTAGCAACTCATCTTCCCAGAGAGAAGCTGGGCAAACTTCTAGAGTGATACCTGGAGGCAGAAACCACTGGGAGACCCACTGGGGAGACCCACTGGGGGTCACAAGGTGGGCTTTAAGAAGGGGGAGGGCATGGAGCCAGGGGAGAAACAGACGTCCTATGATCTGGTCCTATTTTCTTTGTGTGTCCTTGAATGGGGGACCTCTCCATGCCTCAGAGCTCTAGCTACAAAAATGGAGTTGCTGGTCTCAAGGGCTTTTCCAGTTCCTTAACTAACTGGTCCATTTTCTTACGGTATTGCCATAAAATTACCAGCTTATCTCTCCTATAAAAAGCATCATCCTTTTTGAGTAATGAACAGGTTTATAGTGTAAGTGGCCCTTGAAAAAAATTTCCAAGCAGAGAGAGGAGAGCAGTTCCTGTTTGAATCTGACCCTGAGACTGAGTTGCTGGCTCCACCCTGTCTTCCTCCAGCCCCCACATCTCTGGCTCCGACACAGTAGCCCTTTCTCACTGACACCACCCACTGGCTCCAGGAAATGCGAGCTCCTCTCTCCAGGGTGTGCATGGGGGAAAATCTTGTTAGAAACTCAGAAGATTTGGAGGTTAAAAATGGACTGCTTACTGAAAAAGGAAGCAAAAAAACAAACAAACGAAAAAAAAAAACACAACAAAACCAAAAAACAGCGTTTCTGAATACAGGCTTCTGAATGTGTTTGAGAACCAGGTTGGGATGAGCTAAACTCTCCCTCTAGGTTCTTTTGGGGGCTGAGTTTCTATAACTAGTGAAACCTGAAGACTCTCTCAGAAGACTCACCCACTCCAGTCTTTATAGGAACTAAATTCCAGGGTTACCACGAGAGTTCTGACAGTCCCCTGAACTGGCTCAGTGATGGGAATGTGACCAGTGTTTACCGAGTGTTTACTGAAAGAGTCATCTGGTGGGACAGGGTCAAATGGACAGATCAAAGACAGTCTTTCTTCACCACCCACTCTGCTTGCCCAGCCCACAGCTCCGGTCTTGTTGGCTAAGTTCCTCACATGCTGTGAATGGAGCACACAGCCTCCTGTTCTTACGGCCGATTAAACCTCTGGGAACAGAAAGCCAAATCCAGAAGCTCATCTGGGGAGAGAAGTACTGGTTGGTTGATATGTTTCCTTGTCATCAGGCTTGATTTTTGTCCTTGTTCATCACGAATTGTTCCCACTGCCCTGACATAGCAAGACCTAAGTGAGGATGGTCAGTGGTAGGCTTGGCCTTTGCTCCACTTTTGTGGCCAGGCGCTGCCAAGAAAGGGGAAAAGGGTGGAGCTCAGAGATGATTCCCATTAGGGGAAAACAGATTAAAATTTAGGGCCATGACGTATACTAGTAAATGCATTGTTCTGTCTAGTGAGGATGGCTCTCTCTGAAGACATGAATGAGGTTAGAAAACAGATGCTTGTCCCTGAGAGTCTCAACAGTGCAGGGAGCTGATCTGGCTCTTCTTTCTACAGTATTTCAGTTCCAACCTCTTTTGTGGATGATGCCCAGAGAGCCCTGGCAACAGACACCTCTGGTATTCAGACCCCAGCAGCCCTTTCTAAATTATTCTCTTCATAAATTATTATGCAAGGAGACTAATGGTGATAGCTTTTATCATTGACACTATGCCTGGAAATCTTTGGGGTACAATGGGGACTTCTCTTCCAAACGCTTTGTGACAGTCATGATTGCTCCCCAAACCTTTGGAGTTATGTTAGTAAACCCTGCTTTCCTTTCACAGGTGGAGAAACAAGGCCAGGTGACTTGTGACTAGATGCTTTGGACCTAGGTTAGAAGTGAGACACCCTTAAAGGCTGCCACTTTCCGGTACTTGTCCTACTTTGAACCTCAGGAATGGGGAAGAATGTTAGACATACATGTCCTAACTTAGGCCACTGTTTATAAAGTCCAGTGCATGATACAAAGTGCATAATTTCTAATATAAAACAGAAACTGAAGTGACAGTAAATAAGATATCCATTATTAGGAAGACCAGTGCTGGGAAGACTTGGAAAGCAAAAAGGTGCCCTCGAGTCACATTTCTTTGAGAACTTTTGCTATTTCAGCAGCCTTCTGCCACTGCTATCACCCAGCCCACTGAGGATTTCTCTTCCAAAGACAGTGCTTCTGGGAACACCACCCTGCCCCTGAGTGACTCCTTCCCTATGTGTCCTGGGCCAGGTGGTCAGAGTGCCACTTTCCTAAATGTGTGGCAATGTCAGGCTCTCACTCCCCTGAAGAGTAATGACATGGCTGGACTCACAGCTCACCCCAGACCTGGCCACCTCAGTGATTGTTACACTGTCGTCTCCATTTCAACTTCCTTTCTCATTCTATCAGCCTCTCCAGGAGCCTGCCTCTTCTCTCAAGCTAGATATCTCTCTTATGCTCTCTCCCCATACCTCCAGATGTCACAGATAAGTAAAAGTCTTTCTAGCTACATCTCAGTTTTATAGTGCTGTGTCATGCAAGACATGTCTCCCGCCAAGGCAATCATTCTTGCTTTCACAATCGCTCTAGGTCAGGTCCCCCAAAGTCTCAGATCTAGAAATTTCCTTTCAAAGTATAGCTATCCCAGGGGGAAGTCTAAGGCATACACCTCCAAGATGTTCTTCCAACCATCATGCTGACTTTTGTACTTCTCTTCTTAGGGACCTCTGTGGCTAAATTTTTGCCCGTAATTTCTCCAAATCTTCATTTTTTTGCCCATCGCACAAACCACCAGCCTATTTGAATGACACAGAATTCATATTTATATATGATATTCAATACAAATATGCCTGTGTATCAAATGTAATCCCATTTAAATTAAAATAGAGACAGCATACACACACACGTGTGTGTATGTGTATGCACAAACTCAGGGACATTTGCTGTTTAAATATTTTAGTTATTTGAATTATGAAAGTAAGCTGTACAATGTTACAACTCAACAAGCGTAAGTGAATCTAGAGTCAAGTGACAATCCTCACCCTCTTCTCCAGCTCCACAGTGCAGGGTGGACGATGGTATCGTATACACCAGTAGGTGGATATATGTGATTTAAAAAAAAAACAACACATTTTTAGTGTTTTTACTTGGTATATCATGAGTATTCTTCTTTATTAATATACACATCTTCCCAGTTTTGCTAC
Source organism: Ovis canadensis (assembly GCF_042477335.2). Taxonomy (NCBI): domain Eukaryota; kingdom Metazoa; phylum Chordata; class Mammalia; order Artiodactyla; family Bovidae; genus Ovis; species Ovis canadensis. The sequence goes on from NC_091255.1 coordinate 14,452,524, forward strand.
TGTTTTAATTTACTAGTTTTTAAGAGTAAACAAACCCCTAAAGAGTAAGAGCAGTAACGGCACACGGCCACAAATGTTTATAATAGTGAACATTTACAGTGGAAAGTGTCTCCTCTTTCCACAGACTTCAGGTTCCCTTTCTCAGAAACCACAACTTTTAGCACTCTCTTGTGACTTTTTTCTGAAATTTTGGACAATGCATCTCCTTCAAATGAAAATCCCCTCACCTTCCTCTTCTCTTCATATTCATAGATTAGGGGGAAAAAAGATCAAGAAAACCATTTTATTTCATGACTGCTCAGGGTCTTCCTGACTTCAGGAAGCACTGAATAGAAATCAGACATTTCTCAGAGAACATCACAAAGTATTTGTAGTTGACAAAGGAGTGCTGTGATAGCTCAAAACTAGAAAGAGACAGTGCCATTCAAGTCCAGAAGTTGAAACTGTTGAAAGCTGCAAATTATCTTGAGAAAAAATAAGCATATATGTGTTTGCAGGAGGCTCACAGATGCCTTGGTGATCAGCCATGGGCTCTAGATTTGTCCCAGTCTCTTTCCTTCTCTCACCCTTCATTGGTCAGAGAGGACACTGAGGCACAAGTGGATGAACATCATGATGGCTGGAGTCAAAGCTGTAATTGGGATGAAGGTAGATCTCCTGACACCTGGTCCACTGGTTGGTTCAGATGGCATGGCCATAAGGACAATTTGTTTAATCTTCTCCACACCTAATAAAGAAATGAGGTCATCAGGCAAACAAACAGTGCGGTGAATCTTTCTACATAATATTTTAAGGGAAAATGGGCTGCCAAGTTGTTAGATGATAGATTATATAATACGCCTATTAGTGTATAAGTTAAGAATCTCCAAAGAACCTGACCAATGGGATGTGTATATATAAGGGGATTTATTTTAAGAAAATGGTTCATGATACTATGGAGTCTAGAAAGTCCAAAGTCTGCTGAGTGGGCTGGCAGGCTGGAGATCCAGTGAAGAGGTGACACTGTAGCTCAAGTCCAGAGACATCTGCTGCAAAATTCCTTTTTGCATACAAGAGGTCAAGTTTTGGTTCATCAAAACCTTCAACTGATTAAATAAGGCCTACCCACATTATGGAGGGAAATTGATCTACTTTATTCAAAGTCCATCAACTTAAGTCCAAAAACATTCTCATGGAAACATCCAGAATAAGGGTTAACCAAACCTCTGGGCACTGTGGCCTAGTCTAATTGACACATAAACCTTTTCATCACAGACTCTTTCTATCAGTTTCTTTAGACTTAGGTTATAACCTATTGGAATGTGTTTGGAATTGGGAAAGCATTTACTGGAGTGAAATGATGAATTTTTATTATTCTTTGATGATGAAACCCAAATGTGTAATTTTCAATACCAACAACCAACTGGTTAATGAATGTATGTTGTGATGAGGTTATGCTGGAACAAGAGATTTTATACACAAATGATATTAAATGTGAAGACTTCCTTGGATTCTAGAAAGTATTCAGAAATTCTATGTTGTGAATTTCTGCTCCTTCAGAGTTATTAGTTCTTTAGATAAACATGTTTAGGCACCAACTCTCAAGTCAGGAATTGTGTTAGCTACTGAAGAAATAGTTCTTATATCAAGAAACTTATGGTCTAATGGGAAGAGTAGATAAGAAAAATCCACCCCACCAGCCCCCTGCCATTTAATGCTCTGAAAAAGATTTGCACAGAGTGGTAAAGAAAGCACATTCTCAAGGATAGCTCCTCTATCACAGTTCATTCCCTCTCCATGCTTACTGCACACTTGCTCCCAAGATAGAGGCAAGCATCCCCTTGGCTGACTTAACTTTCTTCAGCTCAGTCCATCACAAGTTCTATAACCCAAGAATCCAGTTTCCATACAATGGTCTTATCAGAACAAAATTATTTCAGTATTTTCCAGGTGCAGTGTAGATTGGGCAATGAAGTATTTATGTCCAGACTATAACTTATTATTTAATCTTAAGAGAAACCACATCCACTGGTTCAGATTCTGAGAAGTACAGCCTCTGACATCTGAGTAAATAGAAGCCCCTCTCAGGGAGGCAGCTGGGCATTTGATGGATAAATGAAATAAGGGTTCCATTAAGAAGGTCACTGAGTTGTACAGTTATGTTAGCAATTATCACAGAGGAAGTTAGTCTGGGATTAGGACCAGATTTTCCAAAGCTGGACTTGCAAACACCATGGAAGTGGACTTTCCTGTTGGTGATAGAAAGATTGACATTTACAGCAGTCTTTTGTACAGCAATGACAAGTCTGATTATTCTGAAGGTTGACCAAGTGCACTGTTGATTAGATTATGGGTTTAGTGGGTATTTCAATTTCTGGTTCACTGAGAGCTAGCTTTAAATTGTGGATCCAAAAATTTAACCTCTAATACCTTTGTACTGTGCTAGCCCAGGATGTCTCTTTTGGGTGAGTCGGGGGAGGTGTCAACTATTTAAAATTAAAGAGAGACAGCATAGCACAGACTTACAGACTGGTTATGAAAAGCCCAGTTTTGTCATCCTAAAATGACTAATATTTCTCCTGAAACCCATTGTACTTTTGTTCCAAAAGAACTTATGCTCCAGTTCAAAATTTAAAAATTAAGCAATGGATGTATACACTGAATATTGAGAGTAAAAGAGTGAACATTTATTATTATTTTTTTCTGTATTTTTTTAAAATTATTTTTCTTCCAAACTCAGAATGAATCAAACCTTATCCTGTTGAAGAAAATAGTCTCTTATTTTCAAATGAGACCTAATGTCTGGAACAGATTAAAATGGGAAGGAGTTTAATGTTGTTTACTTTTCAGTGAACAAAAACAAATTGTTGGAAGACAATCCCTACTATCCAGAAGAGAGGAAAATGGAAATGATGTCCAATTAGGTCAACCCCAAAAGAGTATTTTGACTTTATCTTGCTAACTTGCCCTGGATCACAAGAGGAGGACTGAAAATTTTAATAAAAATATTACCATAGTAGTATTAACTAGTTAAGCTTTTGATATTATTCAGTGCACTTTAAAAGAAACACTCAGATGTCACTTTGTTTCAGGCTAATCATATCTATAAACCAGCTTTAAGAAGCATCCTGGAAGAGTTTAGCAGTGTACAAAAATTGGCTATAATTCTTTCAAAACATTGTAGAATAAACTTACAAACAGTGAAACATAAGATTTAAGATGGAGCAGAGACAGATTTGAAGTCAGTCATGATCTTAATGTAAAAAATACAATTGCTAAGAACATTAAAAAATTACCGAAAGTATTATGCTGTTTGGCTAGATGATGTAAACAATAGCATGGACTGCTATTTGCAATCGTGTTAAAACAAGGCTCAGTGAGGATTATATTGGCAGTTTATCTTAGGGAGCCTCTTATTGCTACAAGGAGGAACACAACAGATGAGCCAAGACTGAGAAATGTTTTCATCAGCAGTGAGTCTTGTTAAAGTCTGTGAAGTTATCGCTTCCTCCAACAACATGACACTAAATGACATCTCAGTGACCCTGGCTATAATAATGTAGCAGCTTAAAGACTTTGGTATCAGTCAACAAATAACGAAAATGGGGTTTCTGGAAAGATATTAAATGACTAGTAAATGTGAATGGAAATGTGGTATATTTTCTATAAATCCTAATTTATAGAAATAGTATAGAAATTTAGAACTGTTCTACAGATGTCCCTGATTGCATCTTCTTTTTATCTCATTGGCTCCTTTCCCTCAACCTATGACTATTTTTAATGATGGTGTTATTTATTTGTTTTTTATTTAAAAAAATTTTATTGCAGTATAGTTGATTTACGATGCTGTTAGTTTCAGGTGTTGAGCAAAGTGAATCAGTTATACATACAGACATATTCACTCTTTTTAAAAGATTCTTTTGATTATGGTGTTTTTTATAAAAAGATGCTTTTAGCATAGTTTTTGACATTTATTTATCTATTTGGCTGTGTGTGGTCTTCGTTAGAGCGTGTGAGATATTTGATACTTGTTGTGACAGGCGGGATCTTTAGCTGTGGCACGTGAACTCTTAGCTGCAGTGTGTGGGACCTAGTTTCCCCACCAAGGATCCAACCCAGGCCTCCTGCAGTGAGAGTGCATCCTAGACACAGGACCACCTCAGGGAAGTCCTTATGTCATCATACTTTTCTATTAAACATGTAAAAAATTAGCATACGTTCATTATGTGCATTTCCTTATCTACATCATTTTGAGTTTACTAAAATTTATTTTCACAGCAATCGTTCTTGCCTGAGTCACCAATGATGTCCTATTTTCCGAACGTCTTAATCAATGGCTTAGGTCCCCATTCAACTCAATCCCTAAGACACTGACATTATCACAGTCTCCTGTTTTAAAATCCTCTCTCCTTGAAACTCAGAGAAACTTCCCTTCTGGCTCTCTTCCCATCTCTGGCTCCCAGTCTTTTTTTTTTTTTTTAACTGGTTTCACTTCCTTTGCCTTAGATGTTCATAGTCCAGTAGGTTCCATCCTAGTCTTAGTAATTGTGAGCAATCTCACTTCTCTAGCGGATTCTGTGAACACTTATTTCCAGTCCACAAATCCCAAAGTTCAGCAGACATTCATAAGTCCAAAGATCATTCCTTGAGAAACTTTTATGTGCTAGACAGTGGGAATACAATGAAGACTAGTTATCCGACTTTCAAAGTTCTTAAAACTTAGAGTAGAAAAAAGCACAGGTAATCCCTTTATAGAGGGATAAACAGAATTATGCTGAAAGGGCTATTTGAACACAGAGAATCACCTCCCTCTTATTCCCATCTCCCTTTTGAACTTCACAGATGTGTTCCCAGCTCTTTAACTGAAGTTCTTAGGCACAACAAACTTGTCACGCTGAAAGGAAAATAACTTATTTCCCTCCATCCCTCTGACCCTACACCCTAGGCCCACATCTTGCACAGGTATTTCTTATTTTAGTCAATAATAAAACAACATAAGCAGTTGTCTAAGCTTGAAGTTCCACAACCTTTTTTTTCCCCATCTATTTTTTATTTTCTGCCTCTCTCAGGTCTGCTGTCTCCTTTCTGTGTTTGCTCTGTGGGAAATCTTGATCGTGAGAAAGAACCACAAGTGCCCTGACCCTGCTCACCCTGGGCTCCACATTGCCCCCTCTGCTCTTACTCTGCGCCTCAGCCTCCCAGCTTCTCCTGTCTTTGGTACTTGCTGTGCTGCTTCTTGGCTTCAAGGCTCTTGCACACACGGTTCCCTCTGCCTGCAACATTCCTCTCATTCATTGCTGTTAACTTACTTATTCACACTTTAAGTCACTGGTTCTCAAATGTGTGTGTGCGTGTGAAGGGGACTGTACCCCCAGGACAATCTAAAAGGTACAGGCCAGGGAGACTGCAAAACATCCTACGATACGCAGAACAACACCCACACCATAGACTTCTCTGGCTCCAAATGTCAGGAGTGCTGAGACGGAAAAAATCTTTTTCTAGGTCTCATCTCAGGGAAGATTTTTTGACCCAATCAGGGTCTCTATTTTTCTCTCCCAAAGTACACCATTGTTTTCCTCAAAGCACTCACCTCTCTGTAGTAATGCATCATTTGAGAATAGGGACCACATCTATTTTGTTAGCCTTTTTGTCCTCAGTGGTTGGCTCAGAGTTATGTCTACTGAATATTACTTTGAAAGAAGGAAGAAGGAAAGGGGCAAGGGGAAGGCAAAGGAAATGAGGTAGCAAAATACGTTTGTGTTTTATGAGCTCTAAATCTTTCAACAGTTTGCTGATATAATTAGCCATTCTTTTTTGTTCTCATCTGCAAAGCCAAATGTTAACACAATCTTGCTTCCATGGCTTAGTTGGGTGATGAATAAACATGCTTCTCTCTGTGATCAAGTATAGAAATCATGGGAAATGATGGTGAGAGAGACCACAGCATGAGATGCAGCGATGTGTATAAAGGCAGATTAGGAGTTTGGTTCAGTTCAGTTGCTCAGTTGTGTCTGACTCTTTGTGACCCCACGGACTGCAGCACCCCAGGTCTCCCTGCCGATCACCAACTCCCGGAGTTTACCCAAACCCATGTCCATTGAGTCGGTGATGTGATCCAACCATCTTATCTTCTGTCGTCCCCTTCTCCTCCTGCCCTCAATCTTTCCTAGCATCAGGGTCTTTTCCAATGAGTCAGCTTTTTGCATCAGGTGGCCAAAGTATTGGAGTTTCAGCTTCAACATCAGATCTTCCAATGAACACCCCAGGACTGATCACCTTTGGACTAGTTGGATTTCCTTGCAGTCCAAGGGACTCTCAAGAGTCGTCTCCAACACCACAGTTCAAAAGCATCAATTCTTCAGCACTCAGCTTTTCCTATAGTCCAACTCTCACATCCATACATGACTACTGGAAAAACCATAGCCTTGACTAGACAGACCTTTGTTGACAAAGTAATGGCTCTGCTTTTTAATACGCTGTCTAGGTTGGTCATAACTTTTCTTCCAAGGAGTAAGCGTCTTTTAATTTCATGGCTGCAGTCACCATCTGCAGTGATTTTGGAGCCCAGGAAAATAAAGTCAGCCACTGTTTCCACTGTTTCCTCATCTATTTGCCATGAAGTGTTGGCACCAGATGCCAGATCAGGAGAGGAAGAGAGTAAAAAGAAAGCATGGCTCCTGTCATAACAGAGAGGAGGCAACAATGCCCCAGGAGTTAGATGGTCATATGCCTGCATGGCCTCTCTTCCCCAGGAGGGTTGGCCGTGGGCATGGTGAGCACCACCAGCGAAGAGAGGTTGAGAGTATAAAGCGAATACAGCAGTGCAAGGAGGGAGACGAAGCACCAGCAGAAGACGAGGAGCACATCCCTAGAGGACTTCTTATAAGCACTTCCCCTAAGTGGATCATCTAGCAAGAGCCTTCTGCAGGGACAAAACTCTAAAGGGACTCTTTTACCTATTTATTTGAAAATTTTTATTGGAGTATAACTGATTCACAATGCTGTGTTAATTTCAGGTGTACAACATAATGGATCAGTTATGCATATGCATATATCTGGGTTTCCTAGGTGGCACTAGTGGTAAAGAATCCACCTGCCACTGTAGGAGACATACGAGTCATGGGTTTGATCCCTGGGTCAAGAAGATCCCCTGGAGGAGGGCATGGCGACCCACTCCAGTATTCTTGCCTGGAGAGTCCTAAGGACAGAGGAGCCTGGTGGGCTACAATCCATGGGGTTGCAAAGAGTCGGACACAACTGTAGTGACTTAGCACATACATACATCCATTCTTTTTTAAGATTCTTTTCCCATACAAGCCATGACAGAGTACTGAGTAGAGTTCTCTGTGCTATACAGTAGGTCCTTATTAGTTATCTACTTTATATATAGTAGTATGCATATCAGACCACCTGACCTGCCTCCTGAGAAACCTCTATGCAGGTCAGGAAGCAACAGTTAGAACTGAACATGGAACAACAGACTGGTTCCAAATAGGAAAAGGAGTATGTCAAGGCTGTATGTTGTCACTCTGCTTATTTAACTTCTATGCAGAGTACATCATGAGAAACACTGGGCTGGAAGAAACACAAGCTGGAGTCAAGATTGCTGGGAGAAATATCAATAACCTCAGATATGCAGATGACACCACCCTTATGGCAGAAAGTGAAGAGGAACTAAAAAGCCTCTTGATGAAAGTAAAAGAGGAGAGTGAAAAAGTTGGCTTAAAGCTCAACAGTCAGAAAACAAAGATCATGGCATCCAGTCCCATCACTCCATGGGAAATAGATGGGGAAACAGTGGAAACAGTGTCAGACTTTATTTTTTGGGCTCCAAAATCACTGCAGATGGTGATTGCAGCCATGAAATCAAAAGACGCTTGCTCCTTGGAAGAAAAGTTATGACCACCCTAGATAGCATATTCAAAAGCAGAGACATTACTTTGATGACTAAGGTCCGTCTAGTCAAGGCTATGGTTTTTCCAGTAGTCATGTATGGATGTGAGAGTTGGACTGTGAAGAAGGCTGAGTGCCGAAGAATTGATGCTTTTGAACTGTGGTGTTGGAGAAGACTCTTGAGAGTCCCTTGGACTGCAAGGAGATCCAACCAGCCCATTCTGAAGGAGATCAACTGTGGGATTTCTTTTGAAGGAATGATGCTAAAGCAGAAACTCCAGCACTTTGGCCACCTCATGCAAAGAGTTGACTCATTGGAAAAGACTTTGATGCTGGGAGGGATTGGGGGCAGGAGAAGAAGGGGATGACAGAGGATGAGATGGCTGGATGGCATCACGTTCTCGATGGACATGAGTCTGAGTGAACTCCGGGAGTTGGTGATGGACAGGGAGGCCTGGCGTGCTGCGACTCATGGGGTCGCAAAGAGTCAGACTCGATTGAGTAACTGAACTGAACTGAACTCTTATGCCCTGGTAATCATAAATTTGATTTCTACATCTATGACTCTACTTCTTTTTTGTGAATAAGCTCATTTGTATGGTAACGGACTCTTTTAAAAGACGGGGAGCTTGTAACAGATGGAGAACATGGAGTTGGCTGGCGTTCCTGTCTGGGGAAGGTGGGCTAACTTGGTGTATTCTTCTGTGAGGGACACAGTGGAGTGAGGTCAGCAGAGGGGGCTTAGAATGCCACTGCTAATGGGCAGCCTGCTGGGGGTAGTTTTGTGTCCAGAGCGTTGGTGATAGGAGGCAGCAGGGAAGGAAAGTGCTTAGCTAAGGAGCTGGCAAAGCAAGACAGGACTGGAATGTGATCATTCTCCTGTGATATTCCTATATTCTGTGTAGACTTGTTCAATATCACAACATTCTTTTCCCAAAATATTTATTTATTTGGCTGCCCCAGGTCTTAGGTGCGGTGCTTGGGATCTCTGATCTTGCTTGCAGCAGGGCATGTGGGATCAGTTCCCTGACCAGGGACTGGACCCCTTCATTGGGAGCAGAGTCTTAGCCACCGGGCCATGAGGGAAGCTCCTCACAAGTTTCGTATGGTTGAATTTCTTCTGGAAAAGAGAGAAAAGGCAGACTTCCACATCTGAGTATGGTGTGCTGCAGCCCTGATGAAGTTGTAGGAACTCAGGAAAAGAGGCAGAGAGAAGCTGAAAAAATGACAAGTGAAACTGTGGGCAGAGCTTTCTGGGTCCTCAGGCTTTGCCCTCTGCTCTGAGTCCTCAGCCTCTGAGGACTTGGGTGTATAGGCTTCCGCTGGGATGAGGGCTGGTGTTGAGTGAGAAATTGCGTAGTGAGGACACCGTGTTCCACTACATTGTGAGGCAAACTGTAGATATCATATGGAACCTTCAATGAACTCCAGGTTTGAAAGGAAACAGGATTTGCTTTGGGGAAAAAGAACCTAGAAGTGCTGGAAGTAATTAACCCCACTAACAAGCCTTACCTTGAAAGAATGAAAGAATCTCTTTCTCTCAATCAATAAAACATCACAAAAAGGGAGAACTTGACTTAGCTTAAGAGATTGTCAGACATTTAGAGACTAATTTAAATCAGTTTAAGATACAAGGCCAGGCAGAATATCATAGGGGTGTATCTGTATATTGGTGGGAATGTAAATTGATGCAGCAACTAAGGAGAACAGCTTAGAGGTTTCTTAAAAACTAAAAATAGAGCCACTATATGATCCTTCAATCCCACTCTTGAGCATATATTTGAACAAAAACATGGTCCAAAAGTATACACGTACCCCAGTGTTCATAGCAGCAATATTTACAACAGCCAAGACATGGAAGCAACCTAAATGTTTATAAACAGAGGAATGGATAAAGACAATGTGGTACATATATATAATGGAATATTACTCAGTCATTAAAGAAGAATGAAAATAATGCCACTTACAGCAATATGGATGGAATTAGAGATTGTCATGTTGAGTGAAGTAAGTCAGACAAAGAAAAATACCGTGCAATATCACTTATATGTGGAATCGAAAATAAAATGATACAAATGCACTTATTTTAAAAACAGAAACAGATTCACAAACTTAGAGAATGAACTTAAGGATACTAGAGAGAAGGGTAGTGTAGGGGAGGGATAATTTGGGAGTTTGGGATTGCCATGTACACACTGCTATATTTAAAGTGATAATCTGCAAGGATCTACTGTATAGCACAGGGAACTCTGCTCAGTATTATGCAACAAATTGAATGGAAAAAGAATTTGAAAAGAATAGATACATTTATATGTATGACTGAATCACGTTGCTGTGCATCTGAAACTAACACACCATTGTTAATCAACTATACTCAAAATTGAATAAGTTGAAAAAAATCTGTTTGTATAAAATTGCATGACTGTATGTGCCTGCATCTGTGTGTGTACAAATATATAAAGACATAGAGAGGTTGCTTTTCCCTCAAATAACAACCCTGGTCGTTTTTGTGTTACAGTATTTATGTTTTGATGATATTTATATTCCTTTCTGGCTTATACTGCTTTTTACTTTTTTACAACATACTTTGCAATTATGATTAAAAGCAATAAAATTACTCTTGAAATTTGGGAAAAGAAAGTATTTTTCTCTCTCTTTTTCTAATTAAATATCTATACAAGATATATGCGGTGTGCCGTGCCTAGTTGCTCATTCTTGTCCAACTCTGTGACCCATGGAGCCTGGGGATTCTGCAGGCAAGAATACTGGAGTGGGTTGCCATGCCCTCCTCCAGGGGGATCTTCCCAACTCAGGGATCAAACCCAGGTCCCCCCCATTGCAGGTGGATTCTTTACCATCTAAGCCACCAGAGAAGCCCATGGTGTAGACTATCTCTTCTTCAGGGGATCTTTCTGACCCAGTAATCAAACTGGGGTCTCCTGCTTTGCAGCCAGATTCTGTTTATTGAAATCAGTATTCACATAGCTATAACAAGCAATGAACAACACTGTTAAAAAGAAAGCACTTAAAAAGTCATGCTTTTCTGTTTTCAGGGAACATAAATTTTATAATTGTCCTACTGTGTAATATTCAGTATTTTAAAATACAAAACACTGAATATTATATTTAATATTTGAAATATAGGGCAAAATATGAGCCAGGCTATGAGAAGAATACAAGCAAAGAGCCCAAGGATTTGAGACGCTTGGCATATCAGTCCCAGAGATAACACTGAGATAGGCTCTCTCCAGGAGAGGTCTTGCAGCTGCTTCTCACCGTGTCTCACGAATTCTACAAAGGAACACCAAAACTGCTCAAAACACTCAAAATCCCCAATATGAAGGCAATTAAAATGCATTCAGAAACTACTATTCCAGGAGTTGTAAGATGCTATGCAAACATTGATTCTTTAATACTTGCAAGAAATCAATGAGATTTTCATCTCCACTTTACAAATGAAAAAAACTGAAGCTGATGTGTTACTTAACTTGGCAGACTTCATGCCCCAGTAAGAAAGTCAGAGATGGGACTCAGGACCTCGTGACTTCATTGCTTTGGTTCCATCACATACACCTCAAAGGCTCACCTCCATCCGGTCCCATCACTTCATGGCAAATAAATGGGGAAATTATGGAAAGTGACAGGCTTTCTTTTCCTGGGCTCCAAAATCACTGCAGATGGTGACTGCAAGCCATGAAATTGAAAGATGCTTGCTTCTTGGAAGAAAAGCTATGACCAGCCTAGACAGCCTATTAAAAGAAGAGACACTGCTTTGCCGACAAAGGTCAAGGCTATGGTTTTCCCAGCAGTCATGTATGGATGTGAGAGTTAGACCATAAAGAAAGCTGAGCACCGAAGAATTGATGCTTTGGAACTGTGGTGTTGGAGAAGACCGTTGAGGGTCCCTTAGACTGCAAGGGGATCAAACCAGTCAATCCTCAAAGAAATCAGTCCTAAATATTCATTGGAAGGACTGATGCTGAAGCTAAAACTCCAATACTTTGGCCACCTGATATGAAGAACTGACTTATTGGAAAAGACCCTGATGCTGGGAAAGATTGAAGGCAGGAGAAGGGGATGACAGAGGATGAGATGGTTGGATGGCATCACCGACTCAAAGGACATGAGTTTGAGTAAGCTACGGGAGTCGGTGATGGACATTGAAGCCTGGCGTGCTGCAGTTCATGGGGTCGCAGAGTCAGACACGACTGAGCCACTGAACTGAACTGAAGGGACCTCAGTATGTAATAAAAAGGAACTAGGTTTATGATAAACATAAATGATGTATGTGCCTGTCATTCATGATCCCCATGGGAAGCAGAGGGCACATTCAGTTAGGTCATTGAGAGTTGAACAAAGGAGCTATTTATCAAGTTATAAGCATGCATACAGAGAAGGCAATGGCAACCCACTCCTGTATTCTTGCCTGAAAAATCCCATGGACAGAGGAGCCTGGCAGGCTGTAGTCCATAAGTCACACAGAGTCAGACAAAACTGAAGAGGCTTAGAATGCACCTAAGCATACATACACTACTGATACTATGCATAAAATAGATAACCAATGAGAACCTAGTGCAGAGCACAGAGAACTCTACTCAGTGCTCTGTGGTGGCATAAATGGGAAGAAAGTCCCAAAAGAGGGGATACATGTAAACATATAGCTGATTCACCTTGTGGTACAGCAGAAACTAACACAACATTTTAAAGCAACTATACTCCAATAACGGAGGAGGCAATGGCACCCCACTCCAGTACTCTTGCCTAGAAAATCCCATGGACGGAGGAACCTGGTAGGCTCCAGTCCATGGGGTCGCTAAGAGTAGGGCACGACTGAATGACTTCACTTTGACTTTTCACTTTCATGCATTGGAGAAGGAAATGGCAACCCACTCCAATGTTCTTGCCTGGAGAGTCCCAGGGACAGAGGAGCCTAGAGGGATGCCGTCTATGGGGTCGCACAGAGTCGGACAAGACTGAAGCAACTTAGCAGCAGCAGCAGCAGCAGCAGCATACTCCAATAAAATTAAATTTAAAAATAAATAAAATATTTAATTAAAGAAAGAATGATCTGTCATTTGGAGACATGTAGTTTTTTTAAAATTCCATTTTATTGAGACATAGTAGACATATAAGTTTTAGGTGTATAATGATTTGTACAATATAAGGGCATTTGATATATGTGTATATTGTGAAATGATCACCATGGTAAATCTAGTAAATCTGTCCAGCACCATATATAGTTACAATTTTTTTCTTATGATGAGAACTTTTAAGATTTACTCTCTTAACAACTTTCAAATATAAAGTAGAGTTTATCAACTATAGTCACCAGGCTATTTCATTCCCAGTTTATGACTCAGTTTATGACTCAGTTTATGACTATAAATTCCTACCTTTTGATCATCATCACCCATTTTGTCCACCTCCTACCCCCTAACCTCTGCCAATCACCAATTTGTTCTCTGTATCTATGGGTTTTTTTCTTTTTTTCTTTCATTTTAGATTCCACACATAAGAGATAATTAGAAAACATTTTAGCGGGGGATGGAGGGGAGAGAGAAAAGGAGTTTGAAATTAACATATACACACTATTGTATGTAAAATAGATACACAAGGACCTGCTACAAGACTTGAAGTTTTAACTGATTCCTCATGAGGTTCCCTGGGAACGGACACAGGAGGCCGACTCAGCATTATTGTATCTTCATTCACAACCACTGAACACAGGCAGAAGGGCAAAGATGATGCTGTCCGCACCTCCACAGGGAGCGACGTGAAAGATTCCAATACAGTGTGTGTTGCTGTAAACAGACCCTCTGAATGATGTGCCATGGACATGTGAAGGAGACCTCAGATGCCCACACATCTGTCTTCATAGCATTCAGTCACAACCTTTCTCACTCATTCTCAAGAAACTTTTCAACAAATTAAAAACCAGAGCACTCTCAAGTCTGTATTCTTCCATTCTGATATAGAGGAAACTGAGGTCCAGCCTAAAACATTAGGGCAATGCCTTACTTGCTTTGAACCTGACGAAACGAACTTGTTCAAGCTCATATTAAGCAAGTAGGTATTACGGAAACCTACTCTTTGACCTCCAAATTCCTCTGGCTGATGGGGAGTGTTGTTCTCAACCAGGGCCTTACCTGTCTGGGCCCTGGGAGAGGAGTATCATGGTAATGTGCTTCCAAGGTTATAATAAGTAATATATTAACATTAACAAATATTGATAACTAATGACAGTATATTTATAAATAATATATAATATAAAAAGGAGTGAGTGCATGCTAGTTTTATGAACCCCAAACTGTAACACAATTTAACCAGTTGTCTACTAATAAATGAACACTCTTCACTGACAGCCAACTCTACCATCCTTCACTTAGACTTTGGAGACTGGCTCCTGTTTGAGGATTTTGCTCTCTAAAATTCTCTTTCTTCTGCTATGAGGAGGGCACAGCAACCCGCTTCAGTATTCTTGCCTGGAGAAACCCATGAATAGAGAAGCCTGGTGGACCATTCATAGGGTCTCAAAGAATTGTACATGACTGAGCAACTTATCACGAACGATCTCTACTTAACCCCTATTATCTCCATAATCCACTTTTGTCCACATGACTTCACCAGCTTGAGTTTGTCAGAGTCACAAATGATCATCAGAAATGTTTCAGTATTAAGAATCAAAACAAACACTCTTTTCTCAGCTCCCAGTGAATGTTTACTGAATGTCTGTTATGTGCCAGGCACCTGCCAGATGCGAGGGATACATTAGTGGCAAGACTGACACACTGTCTTCCAGAGGTTTCCTTTAGAAGAAATGAGGCTACATTTAATTCTTCACCAGTTACATCACTCACTTCCAATGCCTTAATAGAAGCAGGGTTCTTCCGTGGTCTGGAATCAGCCAGGCACTTGTGAGCAAAATGGTCCTCAGAGAGTCTCCATGGAGATGGAGCATCAGTGGGGGCACTATTCTTAGCCAGGCCATTTTCGGTTCAGCTTAGGGGTGTGACTTCCTACAGTTAGTTGTTGTTGTTCAGTTGCTAAGTCATGCCCAACTCTTTGCAACCCCATGGACTGTAGCACACCAGGCTTCCCTGTCTTTCATTATCTCCCAGAGTTTTGCCAAACTCATATCCATTGAGTGATTAATGTCATCCAACCATCTCATCCTTGGTTGCCCCCTTCTTCTCCTACTCTCAATATTTCCCAGCATTAGGGTCTTTTCCAATGAGTCGACTGTTTAGTTAGTTAAGCTTTACAAATATTGGCTTGTTGGGGAGAAAACCTTTCTGGTTCATTATACCTTTATTGCCTGGGTCTGGGAAATGTTTAGGAAGTCTATTGACAGGCTTTGCAGGATTGATTGGACACAGAAAAGATGGAGAGATGGGAAGAATTAAGATGACTTCCTGACCTGAGGAATGGGGTAATTGGTATTGGCATTTATTAAGAGAAAATGTACTAGAAGAGGAACTGAGTATTTTGCTTTGTTTTGGAGAAAGATCATGAAGTCAGTTTGAGAGGAGTTGATGGAGAGACATTCAGGTGGGATATCCAATACGGCAGCTGAATTCACAGTGTGGGACATCAAAGAAAAGCTGGAGAAAAAACTGATGAATTACCAGCAAATAATAACAAAACCCTGAGAGTGGAAATATATGTCTTATGGGAGGTGAACCATGGTATTCAATAATCCAGATAGAGAGAGTAGTTTTATATTACTTAGACAAGGCATTTTATATTCTGTTGAATTGTTTCAGGATCCAAGCTTCTTCCTTAGGGGAGAAAAAAAAAAGCTAACGCAGTGTTTTTATGTATCATGTGAGGTAGTGGTTCAACTGTAATTTTTTTCAAATGAATATCTAATTATTCTGCTTATTAACATAAAATGCGCTCATTTGCTAAACCATTCTCTCCCCATTGAAGTGAAATACCACCCTTTTCCTATGTGGTGCTCCTATATACTCTGCAATTTTTCTTTTGTTCTGCTAATCAATTAGTCTGTCCCTATGCTAATAACCAACATTTTTGATTATGCTGACTTTATAACATTTTAATATCCGGCAAGGAATCTCATTATCATTTTTCATGTTTGTACATTTCTTAGCTTCTCATGGACATTTATTCTTCCATATAAAATGTAAGATAATTCAATTTTCTAAGACCATAGAGATTTTAATTGAAAATTCATTAAATATGTCACAATATGGGCAGAGTTGACATATTTGTAAAATTAAATCTTCCCTTGCAAGAACCAGGTATGTTTTTCCATTTGTTCAGCCTTGATGTAGCCCTTTAATAAAATTCTATGGTTCTTTTAAAAAAAAAAATGTAAAACAAAACAAAAAATCCAACACCACCTTTTCTTCTAATACTATCTTTAATCTTATCTCATCTAGTCCTTTCAGCTTCAACTCAGATAATCATTCCTCCCAAGGGAAGGAGGCAGGCATGGCATTTGAATTAAATTCTAAGAGAATGAGCCAATAAATTTCCCTTCCACTCATGTGCAATTCTGTTTCACCCCAATTGTGACTGATATTGCCGATTGAATACAAGAATATGCATCTGTGGCTGATTTAAACAATGTCCTGCAACACTTACTCTGCCATGATTAAATCTTTTGTATTCTTTTAACTTTGCATTGTTTATGAAGAGGCCTTTTAATTTTTGCTTTTTTTTTTTTCCTGTGAGAAAGTGGTGGTATGCATGTGTGCTATGAGACAAAAGGTCTAGCATTCTATCTTAGCTGTTTCTTTCAGTTGAGAACATTTTAATCCCTTCTCTCAGATGCAAAGTAATAACTGCCATTAGGGGGCTGCAAGACTCAGAGTTGCCTTGTGTGAGGTGGGAGCTAGTTGCAGCCCACAATGCAGGAAACCTGGGTTCAATCCCTGGGTCAAGAAGATCTCTTAGAGAAAGAATGGCTGCCCACTACAGTGTTCTTGCCTGGAGAATTCCATGGACAGAGGATCCTGGCGGGCTACAGTCCATGGGGTTGCAAAGAATCAGTTGACTGAATGACTAACACTTTCACTTTCAAAAAATGAAGAAATATTAGCAATTTTATGTGGTTTATTCTAAAGCAAACTGACTTCTAGGGGTGGCACAGAGCTCTTCTGGTCAATGAGATGATGGAGGAGGTATACTGGAGGAGGTTTGCATCCTTTCTGAAATAAAAAGGTGAAGCCCATTTGATCCTTCCAGGAATACAGATGTGGTACCTAGAGGAGTAACTAACATGTTGTGGCCGTGGAGATGTCATGCACTAGAGGTGGCGAAGAAGGAAGCCAGAGTAGGCTTGAGCAGTGATAGTTCCCTCAAAAAATAAACTTCTTACTGGTTTCCTGGTTTAACTCATAGGTTTGTTGGGTTTTCTGCTGCCTGAGGCTGACTGAAATCCTTTCTGATCCTGTGCTCACCAAATGTTGGTTTCTCTTCACCTCCCTTCTGATATATATATTTAATTCCAAGATTCCTTGGGACCTGAGATAAGCTTTCTTCTTCACTCAGAAGTAATTCCAAGCTACTGGATGGGAATACCTCAGAATGCAGTGGTTATTTGTTGAAATGTCCTCACCCTCAGCCCAACACTATCATTTCTTGAGTGCATACTATATGCAGGCATCATGCTAAGCCTTTTGTATATGTGGTGGTCTCATTGAATCCTCAAAATAAGCCTATAGAAAATTGGAATCAATCAGTACTCACATTTTATAGAGAAGAAGGACAAGGGAGAGATGGTAATCAATTTGTTCAAACCCTACAGCTTCTAATAGGCTGCAACAAAACTTGGATTCATGTCTATTCCCAGCCGCTGGGCCATGCTGCCCTGACGTTTTCCTTGTTCTGTGACGTAGTCTGATGAAGCTTTTCCTCCCTACAGAGGTGTTCATTTGTCTCCTCTGACTGACTCTAACAACACTGTTCAATAGAAATTTCTGTAATGATAGAAATGCTATGCCTCTTCCCTTTTAATACTGTAGCTATTGGCCATATATGGTCATTGAAGACCCTCCCGTCTCCTCCCCCATTTTAGCCCTCTCAATTGTCACAGAGCCCTGGTTTGAGTTCCCTGAGTCATACAGCAAATTCCCGCCGGCTATCTATTTTACATATGTTAGCATGTTTCCATGCTACTCTCTCCATTTATCCCACCCTCTCCTTCCCAGCCACACCCATATCCATACGTCTGTTCTCTATGTCTGCATCTTCACTCAGTTCAGTTCAGTTCAGTAGCTCAGTCGTGTCCAACTCTTTGTGACCCCCATGAATCACAGCACACCAGGGCCCCTGTCCATCACCAACTCCTGGAGTTCATTCAAACTCAGGTCCATTGAGTCGGTGATGCCATCCAGCCATCTCATCCTCTGTTGTCCCCTTCTCCTCCTGCCCCTAATCCCTCCCAACATCAGGGTCTTTTCCAGTGAGTCAACTCTTCGCATGAGGTGGCCAAAGTATCAGAGTTTCAGCTTCAGCATCAGTCCCTCCAATGGACACCCAGGACTGATCTCCTTTCAGATGGACTGGTTGGATCTCCTTGCAGTCCAAGGGACCTTCAAGAGTCTTCTCCAACACCACAGTTCAAAAGTATCAACTCTTTGGCGCTCAGCTTTCTTCACAGTCCAACTCTCACATCCATACATGACCCTTGGACAAACCAAGACGGACCTCTGTTGGCAAACTAATATCTCTGCTTTTGAATATGCTATCTAGGTTGGTCATAACTTTTCTTCCAAGGAGTAAGCGTCTTTTAATTTCATGGCTGTAGTCACCTTCTGCAGTGATTTTGGAGCCCCACAAAATAAAGTCTGACACTGTTTCCACTGTTTCCCAATCTATCTGCCATGAAGTGATGGGACCAGATACCATGATCTTCGTTTTCTGAATGTTGAGCTTTAAGCCAACTTTTTCACTCTCCTCTTTCACTTTCATCAAGAGGCTTTTTAGTTCCTCTCCACTTTCTGCCATAAGGGTGGTGTCATCTGCACATCTGAGGTTATTGATATTTCTCCCGGCAATCTTGATTCCAGCTTGTGCTTCTTCCAGCCCAGTATTTCTCATGATGTACTCTGCATAGAAGTTAAATAAGCAGGGTGACAATATACAGCCTTGACGTACTCCTTTTCCTATTTGGAACCAGTCTGTTGCTCCATGTCCAGTTCTAACTGTGGCTTCCTGACCTGCATATAGGTTTCTCAAGAGTTAGGTCAGGTGGTCTGGTATTCCCATTTCTTTCAGAATTTTCCACAGTTTGTGGTGATCCACACAGTCAAAGGCTTTGGCATAGTCAATAAAGCAGAAATAGATGTTTTTCTGGAACTCTCTTGCTTTTTTGATGATCCAGTGGATGTTGGCAGTTTGATGTCTGGTTCCTCTGCCTTTTCTAAAACCAGCTTGAACATCAGGATGTTCACAGTTCACGTATTGCTGAAGCCTGGCTTGGAGAATTTTGAGCATTACTTTACTAGTGTGTGAGATGAGTGCAATTGTGCAGTAGTTTGAGCATTCTTTGGCATTGCCTTTCTTTGGAATTGGAATGAAAACTGACCTTTTCCAGTCCTGTGGCCACTGCTGAGTTTTCCAAATTTGCTGGCATATTGAGTGTAGCACTTTCACAGCATTATCTTTTGCAAATAGGTTCATCAGTACCATCTTTCTAGATTCCATATATATGCGTTAGTATACAATATTTGTTTTTACCTTCTGACTTACTTCACTCTGTGTAATAATAGGCTCTAGGTTCATCCACCTCATTAGCACTGATTTGAATGCATTCCTTCTTATGGCTGAGTAATATCCTGTTGTATATTTGTATCACAGTTTCTTTATCCAGTCACCTGTTGACGGACATCTAGATTGCTTCCATGTCCTAGCTATTGTAAATAGTGCTGCAGTGAATGTGGGGATACATATGTCTTTTTAAATTATGGTTTTCTCAGGGTATAGGCCCAGGGGTAGGATTGTTGGGTCCTATAGTAGCTTTATTCTTAGTTTTTAAAGGAATCTCTATTTAGTAAAGAATCTGCCTGCAATGTGGAAGACCTGGGTTTGATCCCTGTGTTGAGAAGTTCCCATGGAGAAGAGAAAGGCTACCGACTCCAGTATTCTGGTGTTGAGAATTCCGTGGACTGTATGGTCCATGGGGTTGCAAAGAGTCAGAAAGGACTGAGGGACTTTCACTTTCATACTGTCTTCCATAGTGGCTGCATCAATTTACATTCCAACCAACAGTGAAAGAAGGTTCTCTTACCTCAACACCCTTTCCAGCACTTATTGTTTGTAGGGTTTTTGATGATGGCCATTCTGTATCGTGTGAGGTGACAGCTCATTGTAGTTTTGGTTTGCATTTCTCTGATAATGAGTGATGTTGAGATTCTTTTCATGTGTTTGTTAGCCGTCTGTATGTCTTCTTAAGAGAAATGTCTGTTTAGGTTTTTTGCTCCCTTCTTGATTGGGTTGTTTGTTTTTCTGTTATTGAGTTGCATAAGCTGCTTATATATTTTGGAAATTAATCCTTTGTCAGTTGTTTCATTTACTATTATTTTCTTCCATTCTGAGGGTTGTCTTTTCACCTTGTTTATAGTTTCCTTTTCTGTGTAAAAGCTTTCAAGTTTAATTCGGTTCTATTTGTTTATTTTATTTCCATTACTCTGGGGGGTGGGTCATAGAGGATTTTGCTGTGTTTTATGTTATAGAATATTCTGCCTATGCTGTCCTCCAAGAGTTTATAGTTTCTGGTCTTATATTTAGATCTTTAATGCATTTTGAGTTTATCTTTGTTCTAACTTCATTCTTTTACATGTGGCTGTATACTGTTTTGATATATGTGTATCTTGCAAAATGCTTACCATAATAAGTCTAATTAACACTCATCACCTCACATAGGTCTTTTCCTTGTGATGAAAAATTTTAATATCTTGCAATTTTCATATGTCAGATACAGTATTGTTAACTGTAGTCACCAAGCTACACATTATATCCCCAGAACTTATCTTATAACTGGAAGTTTTTACCTCTTGAATACTTTCATCCATTTGCCTTGTCTCTAGCCACCAGTCTCTGTACCTGCAAATCTGTTTTCTGTTCCTCTGGGTTTGAGTTTTCAGGTTCTACATATGAGTGAGATCACGCAGTATTTGTCTTTCTCTGTCTGACATTTCACTTAGCACAATGACCTCAGGGTTCAGGCATGCTGTCCCAGTGGCCAGATTTCCTCTTTTTTTTTTGCTTTTTTCTTGATGGCTGTTTGCTGTGAGGGCTAAGTCGCTTGTCATGTCTGACTCTTTGCGACCCTATGGATTGCACCCTGCCAGACTTCTCTGTCCATGGGATTCTCCAAACAAGAATACTGGAGTGGGTTGCCATTTCCTTCTCCAGGGGATCTTCCCAACCCAAGAATTGAGCCTGTGACTCTTGGGTCTCCTACATTGGCAGCTGGGTTCTTTAACACTTGTGCTACCTGGGAAACCCTTTTTAAGGTGAAATCAAATCCATTTGGGGACTTCCCTGGTGGTCCAGTGGCTAAGACTCTGAGTTCCTAGTGCAAGGGGATTGCGTTCAATCCTTGGTCAGAGAACTGGATTCCGCATGCCACAACTAAGGAAGAACTTGCATGCTGCAGCTAAAAGATCCGGCATGCCTCAAAGAAGGTTGAGCATTGAAGAACTGATACTTTTGAACTGTGGCGCTGAAGAAGACTCTTGAGAGTTCTTTGGATTGCAAGGAGATCAAAGCAATCAATCCTAAAGGAAATTAGTCCTTAGTATTCATTGGAAGGACTGATCCTGAAGTTTAACTAAGCTCCAATACTTTGGCCACCTGATGTGTAGAGTCAATTCATTAGAAAAGACCCTGATTGGAGAAGGAAATGGCAACCTACTCCATTATTCTTGTCTGGAAAATCCCATGAAGAGAGGATCCTGGAGGGCTGCAGTCCATGGGATCACTAAACAGTCAGATACAACTTAGCAAATAAACAACAACAAATTACAATGGGAAATGTGGGGTTGAGTAGGAATGTGACATAATCTAATTTATGATTTTGGCTGGTGGGTCAGAAAGGATTGAGGGGCCAAGCTGCCATTTAGTAAGTTAATGTAGTAGTGCTAATAAAAAATGATATTGTCTTGGGCTACAGTAGTAGCAATGGAAATTGACAGAAGTTGATGGATTCAAGATAACTTTTGAAGACTGAGCTAACTGCTGGTGAATTGGACATACACTATATGGTTAAGAGTGAGACCAAGGATGACTTCTAGGTTATTAGCTTAAATAATAAAATGTAATATTGCTATTAAATTAATAGGGAAGGCAGGAGGAAAAACAGTGTTGAGGGTGCAATTAAGAGTTCCATTTTAGGCAAATTAAATTTGAAGGTATTTCCAAGTGAAAAATTCCAGTTGAGCTATTTAAAATCCTAAAAATGATGCTGTGAAAGTGCTGCACTCAAGATGCCAGCAAATTTGGAAAAATGCAGCAGTGGCCACAGGACTGGAAAAGGTCATTTTTTCCATTCCAATCCCAAAGAAAGGCAATGCCAAAGAATGCTCAAACTACCACACAATTGCACTCATCTCACATGCTAGCAAAGTAATGCTCAAAATTCTCCAAATCAGGCTTCAACGGTATGTGAACTTTGAAATTCCAGATGTTCAAGTTGGTTTTAGAAAAGGCACAGGAACCAGAGATCAAATTGCCAATATCTGCTGGATCATCAAAAAAGCCAGAGAGTTCCAGAAAAACATCTATTTCAGTTTATTGACGATGCCAAAGCCTTTGACTGTGTGGATCACCACAAACTGTGGAAAATTCTGAAAGAGATGGGAATACCAGACTATTTGACCTTACTCTTGAGAAGTCTGTATGCAATCAGTCAGGAAGCAACAGTTGGAACTGTACATGGAACAACAGACTGGTTCCAAATAGGAAAAGGAGTGCGTCAAGGCTGTATATTGTCACCCTGCTTATTTAACTTCTATGCAGAGTACATCATGAGAAACGCTGTGCTGGAAGAAGCACAAGCTGGAATCAAGATTGCCGGGAGAAATATCAATAACCTCAGATGTGCAGATGACACCACCCTATGGCAGAAAGTGAAGAAGAACTAAAGAGCCTCTTGATGAGAGTAAAAGAGGAGAGTGAAAAAGTTGGCTTAAAGCTCAACATTCAGAAAACGAAGATCATGGCATCCAGTCCCATCCCTTCATGGCAAATAGATGGGGAAAGAGGGGAAACAGTGTCAGACTTTATTTTGGGGGGCTCCAAAATCACTGCAGAAAGTTACTACAGCCATGAAATTAAAAGACACTTACGGAAAAGGAAATGGCAACCCACTTCAGTACCCTTGCCTAGAAAATCCTCTGGAGAAGGAAATGGCAACCTTCTCCAGTGTACCCTTGCCTAGAAAATCCCATGGACAGAGGAGGCTGTTATGCTACAGTCCATGGGGTCGCAAAGAGTCGGACATGACTGAGCAACTTCACTTCATTCACTCCTTGGAAGAAAAGTTATGACCAATCTAGATAGCATATTAAAAAGCAGATACATTATTTTGCCAACAAAGTCCGTCTAGTCAAAGAATGGTTTTTCCAGTAGTCATGTATGGATTGAGAGTTGGACTATAAAGAAAGCTGAGCACAGAAGAATTGATCCTTTCGAACTGTGGTGTTGGAGAAGACTCTTGAGAGTCCCTTGGACTGCAAGGAGATCCAACAAGTCCATCCTAAAGGAAATCAGTCCTGAATATTCATTGGAAGGACTGATATTGAAGCTGAAACTCCAATACTTTGGTCACCTGATGTGAAGAACTGAATCATTTGAAAAAACCTTGATGCTGGGAAAGATTAAAGGCGGGAGGAGAAGGAGACGACAGAGGATGAGATGGTTGGATGGCATCACCGACTTAATGGACATGAGTTTGAATAAACTCTGGGAGCTGGTGATGGACAGGGAGGCCTGGCATGCTGCAGTTCATGGGGTTGCAAAGAGTTGGACATGACTGAGCGACTGAACTAGACCAAGTGAAGATATTAAGTAGGCAGTTGATTGTAACATTTGGGAAGACAAGATTAATATATATCAATTTTTGATTCAATTACAAATAGTTAATATTTAATGCCATGGGACTGAAAGAGATCACCTAGAGAGGAAGTATCCGTAGACAACAAGATGATAAAAGGATAAGCTTCTTTGAACACCCTTAATTTAAAATACATCAGGTGCCTGAGTCATTTTGATCATGAAATAAAATGCCACTTTTTGCACTTACCTGTGAAATGCTTTTTTATACTATGTCATGCAGATAACATGAAACTATAATGTGCAAAGTGTTCAGAGTAGTCTATTCTTACTACTGTATAGATCGGAAAATTGGGCACTGAGAGATGAGATTTCAAGACTAAGACTCATGACCATACTGCTAGTAAATGATGAAGCTAGGCTCAGAACAGAGATCTTTCTAACTCTACTCAATAGCTTTTTCTATCTTGTTGGAAATTCTCCACCGGCAAATACAATGCCCCCAGGGTTATTACTGAGGCTGTTCGCCTCTACATTAACATCCCCATTTTAAGATGCCTGTGTTCCAAAGTCTAATTAGTTTTCTGTCCTAGCCTTTGTTCTCTAATGTCACATCTTGCTGCAACCTTCCTCAGAGAGTTTCCCCCTCTACTGATCTACTGTTATTATGCAATAAGCTGTGAAAATAAATAATCAAGACGTAGACTTGTTAGGAATATAATAAGTTAAAACAGTCTTTGAGAGGCTTTGATTAGTTATCTGTCATGATCTTACTGTACTGTCTTAAAATATGTCATGCCTGTTCACAGCCTTTTGCTTATTATCAATTATGACGCTAACATTAGCATTTGTGTAATAAACTGATTAACTTGTCAAAAAAAAAGAAAAGACCCTGATGCTGGGAAAGATTGAAGGCAGGAGGAGAAGGGGACAACAGAGGACAAGATGGTTGGATGGCATCACTGACTCAATGGACATGAGTTTGAGCAAGCTCCGGGAGATGGTGAAGGACAGGGAAGCCTGGTGTGCAGCAGTTCATGGGGTCACAAAGAGTCAGACATGGCTGAGCGACTGAAAACAACATACCCATTCAGCTGTCAGTGGACATAAGTTGTTCCCATCTTGATTATTGTAAATAATGCTGCAGTGAACATGATGGTACCTATATCTCTTTGAGATGGTAATTTTATTTCCTTCACCCAGAAGTAGAATTGTTGGATCATACGGTAGTTCTAGGGGCTTCCCAGGTGGCACTAGTGTTAACGAATCTGCCTGCCAATGCAGGAGATTTAAGAGGCATGGCTTCATCCCTGGTTGGGAAGATCTCCTGGAAGAGCACATGGCAACACACTCCGTATTCTTGGCTGGAGACTCCCATGGACAAAGGAGCCTGGCGGGCTACAGTCCATTGCATTGCAGAGTCCCACTTGACTGAAGTGACTTAGCACATGTGGTAGTTTTATTTTTAACTGTCCACAGTGGCTGCACCAATTTGAAATTCCACCAATGCGTAAAAAGGATTCCTTTCTAACCACATCTCCACAAACATCTGTTATCTCTTGTCTTTTTAAAATTTATTTAGTGGCTGCTATATTGGACAGTGTCACTTTCAAAGACCACAATCAGAATGAGTTGCTTAGGTGCCTGCTTCTGGTGAATATATCCTTGACATTGATGATATTTTCTGGGGCTCACAGTTGTCCTCCACAGACTTTGCTTATGGAGCTGACTAGGAAGAATCGAGCCTTTCAGTAGCACCACATCTTTCTTCAAATGCACTGCCATGAACCTCTCAGCATGTGGTTTCAGTGTGTCACGTGTGACTCTTTTGCAGCAGAGGCAAAATATGAAAGCGGCTGTGAAATGACGGTTAACAAAGTGACATTTTTGTGAGTGACAAACTGTTATGAGACCATCATTTCTTAAGGTGACTGATTTATCTAAGTAGCTTGCATATTTAATAGGTAGCACTATAAAATGAAAACCAAAGTCATAAAATGCCATAATACTTTTATGTTTTGAAGTGAAAATATTATCTATAATTTTCCTATTTGTGCCTGGGTAGTAGCCTCACTTTTATGTCATAATTGGGTTCTGGGTGGTTTCTGACACTATTAATTGAATCTTTGCATAATGAAGTTAATTAAATCTAGTCTGTGGAGTTTCCTAAGAAATTTATCTACTTATCCCAGCTAGTCAAATAGCTGGGATGGATATATACGGCTCTTTATAAACTTCCTCTGAGTGATCAACTTGGAGAGAATCACAAAGCATAAATATAATGCTATTTTATCTCCCTAATTTGGGGCAAGAACTTAAAACTGTGAAGTGTAGGGAATGAGACAGAGTGCAATGTAAGAAATTAGGAGCCCTGGTTTTCCACTAATAAGCCATGACTTTGATCAAGTAGTCAACCTGTCTCAACTTCAGTCTCACCGTACATAAATATTGGGAGGATGAAGACAGTCTTTTCTGGACCTAGAGATTGTTGTACTGAGTGAAGTAAGTCAGAGGGAGAAGAAGAAACTTCATCTGATGTCACTTATATGTGGAATCTAAAACGAAGTATTTAAATGAATTTGTTTGCAAGACAGAAATGGGCTCACAGACTTAGAGAATGAACTTATGGTTACCAAGGTGTTACCTGATAGGGATAGTTAGTGAGTTTGAAATCGACATGTACACACTGCTATATTTAAAATGGATAATCAACAAGGACCTACTATACAGCACAGAGAACACTCTGATGTTATGTGGCAGCCTGGATAGGAGGGGAGTTTAGGGGAGAATGGATACATGTCTATGTATGGCTGAGTCCCAGTGCTGTCCACCTGAAACTATCACAACATTGTTCGTCGGCTGTGTGCTGTGAGGTGCTAGGCCTGAGTCAGAGGTTCAGATTTGGAAGAGACAAACCGCTAGAGCAACAGCACAAACGACAGAAGTTCAGACACACAGACCCCTCATTTCTACTTGCTTGACTATGACAAGGGGTATGGTGTCAAGTGTGAGTAGGATGTTTGAAGGAGGGTAAAGAATAATCACGCAAGTGAAAAGTGTGGAGGAAGACAGGGAAAGATATAGGAATGGAGGAGCAAAGAGAGGTGGAACAAAGGAGAGGCTGCAGAAGGAAAACTGAAGAAGAAAGAAGGCCACTTACTATGCTTTTCTGTAAGTATCTTCTGTCACGGTTCTGGGCACACACTAGCTTAGGTCACAGTCTCAGTTATCTGGATTATTGCAATGCATTTCTAACGTGTACCCTTCCCGTGAGTCCTGCAACCTCCATTCTGCATCTGCAGCCAAAGGGATTTTCCTAAAACACAGATCTGATGAGCACGTCACCCCCTTGCTTAAAATCCTTCATCAGCCTTTCCATCACTCCTCGGAAATGAAGTCTTTCTGAGATCATTATGCTCTGACTATTTCATGTCCCTACAGCAATGATTGGCAAACTTTTTCTGTAAAGGCCTGATAGTATTTTTTTTTTCTCTCTGCAGGCCAATTGGCCTCTGTTGCAGCTATTCAACTTTACCATCATAGTAAGAAAACAGCCGCAGACCATTTGTAAGTCAAATCAGTGTGGCTGTGTTCCAATACAACTTATAAAAACAGTTGGCCCTCCAGCAGCCTTAGTTTACTGACCCTTGCCCTATGAACTCAAGATCACCTCCTTCATTCATCCTTAACCCTCTGCACTCAGGACCCAATGAATTATTTTCAATTCCCTAGTAGTACGCTGCTCTCTCTCAATATCATAGTTTTGCACACAGTTTCCCCTAGTCTAATTCACCTTTCCTAACCTTGTTGCCCAGTTAACCCTCACTCATCCTTATGATTCAGTTTAAACCTCCTTGGCCAGCCTCACACCAGCACTGTGTTCCCACTTTTGACACTGAAGTGTACTGACTTATTGGCATTTGTCTCTCATACCTCACTACCCTAGGCAGTTAGAAGGCAGCAGCCTAGGGTAGTGTTACTCTTTTCTTTCCTGGAAATTAATCAACACTAAAATCCATGTGTTATTATAAGGATTTGATACCTGAGGTATCACTTGCTCTATTGCCTGGTGGCAGAATGAGTGTGTGATACTGACTCTGATGACTGAGTCTGGAACAATATAGGCCATATTTTCAATAATTCCATTTCCTAGAAGTAAGGGGTTTGATATTAAGCCCTAGAAAGGAGAAACTGACCTTAAGTCTCTTCAGTTTATTCTCCTGAATCCTAGTTTATAAAATTAGAGAGAGTGAAAAACACAAAAATAAAAACAATAACAACAAAACATCAGCTGTACTAATAGGGTTATTTGTATGAGTTACATGAAAAAATGTTTGGCACATGAGCATAATCTTGAACACACGTATAATAATGTAACTGATCTGTAATTACATTGCTAGTACCTGGTATGTTAATAATCTGTAATGATAATAACGTTGGCAATGAACAAATTCAGGTGGTGCAGGACCAGCTTGACTTCTGATTACAATGAAGTTGTGTGTACTACGCTCTGGCTTTCTTCCTCATTGTAGCTTTTTATCAAAATATCCAAGAGTAATGAAAAGATGGAAAAAGCTTTAGAGGGCTTGAGACTAGGAAAGAGTGTCATCCACAGAACAGAAACTTTGAGGAATCTGCAAAAGATATTCTTTAGAAAGGACCAAATGAATGATACCCTAAGGTTAATACATGACACCACTTCATGAAAAAAAAAAAAAGTTACAGAAAACTAGGTTGAAGAAATTCCTTAAAATGGATAATTGGGAGAGGCCAGAGGAATGGATGGGCAACACATCACTTAATTTGTCTTCTCGGATTCTGCTTTGGCTCAGCGGTATGAATCTGCCTGCAATGCTGGAGACACAGGAGATGCAGGTTCGACTCCTGGGTTGGGAAGAAACCCTGGAGGAGGGCATGGTAACCTGCTCCAGTATTCTTGCCTGGAGAATCCCATGGACAGAGGAGCTTGATGGGCTAGAGTCCACAGGGTCTCAAAGAGGTGAACACGACTGAAGCTACTGAGCACACATGCACAAAACAATCTCTAGAGAGGCTCTGAGACTGAGGTCTTAGTTACCTTAAGAAGAAACTGGCAAGTTGCCACTCAAAGGAGACTCTAACCTCTACAGATTATTCCTGAGTTTAGACCAGATGAAACAACACTGACTATGAGACATTAATCTAGACCCAATAAAGAAAAAGAATCTACTGGTACTCTCTCTCTCCTTCAGTTCAGTTCAGTTCAGTTGCTCAGTTGTGTCCGACTCTTTGCGACCCCATGAATCGCAGCACGCTAAGCCTCCCTGTCCATCACCAACTCCCGGAGTTCACTCAGACTCACATCCATTGAGCTGGTGATGCCATCCAGCCATCTCATCCTCTGTCGTCCCCTTCTCCTCCTGCCCCCAATCCCTCCCAGCATCAAAGTCTTTTCCAATGAGTCAACTCTTTGCATGAGGTGTCCAAAGTACTGGAGCTTCAGCTTTAGCATCATTCCTTCCAAAGAACACCCAGGGCTGATCTCCTTCAGAATGGACTGGTTGAATCTCCTTGCAGTCCAAGGGACTCTCAAGAGTCTTCAACACCACAGTTCAAATGCATCAATTCTTCGGCACTCAGCCTTCTTCACAGTCCAACTCTCACATCCATACATGACCACTGGAAAAACCATAGCCTTGACTAGATGGACCTTAGTCGGCAAAGTAATGTCTCTGCTTTTGAATATACTATCTAGGTTGGTCATAACTTTTCTTCCAAGGAGTAAGCGTCTTCTAATTTCATGGCTGCAATCACCATCTGCAGTGATTTTGGAGCCCCCCAACGTAAAGTCTGACACTGTTTCCACTGTTTCCCCATCTATCTGCCATGAAGTGATGGGACCAGATGCCATGATCTTCGTTTTCTGAATGTTGAGCTTTACGCCAACTTTTTCACTCTCCTCTTTCACTTTCATCAAGAGGCTTTTTAGTTCCTCTTCACTTTCTGCCATAAGGGTGGTGTCATCTGCATATTTGAGGTTATTGATATTTCTCCCTAGGTAACTGAATTATTGAACCACGAATAAATTCATAGTTAAGCAGTTTACTAGGCTAAAGTCTGAGAGAAGTCTCAGGTGGACAGTGAGAAAAATCAAATAAAAATAATTAAAGAAAATTGCTCGTTCAGATTGAGAAGATAGGATAAAATAAATATGAAACCTATGATAACATAACCACTCAACATGTGGTTGTAGATTGCAGAAAAAAACTGGCAGTATTTCCAAGTTAATGGCACTCCATAAGGAGACCAAGAAATATTCTCTTATTTAGAACAATGAGGATATAAGAAAAACTCACTAACCTAACTCTGTATTATAAGGAAAAATTTTTTTAATTTTTTGTTTTACATTGGTGTATAGCTGATTTACAATGTTATGTTAGTTTCAGGTGTATGGCAAAGGGATGCAGGTGTAAATATACATACATTCTTTCTTCTTTAAAAATTTGGGGCTGGTGCACTGAGACGACCCAGAGGGATGGTACGGGGAGGGAGGGCGGGGGGTTCAGGATGGGGAACATGCGTATACCTGTGGTGGATTCATGTTGTCGTATGGCAAAACCAATGTGATATTGTAAAGCAATTAACCTCCAATCAAAATAAATTAATTAAAAAATTATTTGTTAATTGAAAGATAATTGCTTTACAGAATTTTATTGCTTTCTTCCAAACATTAACATGAATCAGCCATAGGTTTACATGTGTCCCCTCCCTCTTGAACCTTCTTCCCATCTCCCACCCCATTCCACCCCTCTAGGTTGTTAAAAAGCCCCTGTTTGAGTTCCTGAGTCATACTGCAAATTTGTGTTGGCTATATATTTTATATATGGTAATGTAAGTTTCCATGTTACTCTCTCCATACATCTCACCCTCTTCTTCTCCCTGCTTTCCATATTCATAAGTCTGTTCTCTATGTAAGTGTCTCCACTGCTGCCCTGAAAATAATTTCATCAGTACTATCTTCAGATTCCATATATATATATATATATACACATATATATACATATATACACACACATATGACACTTATCTTTCTCTTTCTGACTTATTTCACTTTGTGTAATAGGCTCTAGGTTCATCCACCTCATCAAAACTGATTCAAATTCATTCCTTTTTTATGGCTGAGAAGTGTTCCATTGTATATATGTACCACAGCTTCTTTATCTCGGAGAAGGCAATGGCACCCCACTCCAGTACTCTTGCCTGGAAACTCCCATAGATGGAGGAGCCTGGCAGGCTGCAGTCCATGGGGTTGCTAAGAGTAGGACACTACTGAGCAACTTCCCTTTCACATTTCATTTTTATGCATTGGAGAAGGACATGGCAACCCACTCCAGTGTTCTTGCCTGGAGAATCCCAGGGACAGGGGAGCCTGGTGGGCTGCTGTCTATGGGGTCGCGCAGAGTTGGACACGACTGAAGTGACTTAGCAGCAGCAGCAGCAGTGCTCCATTGTGTATATGTACCACAGCTTCTTTATCCGTTCATCTGATGATGGACATCTAGATTGCTTCCATGTTCTAGCTATTGTAAATAGTGCTGCAGTGAACTTTGGGGTGCATGTGTCTTTTTCAATTATGGTTTCCTCAGGGTATATGCCCAGTAGTGGGGTTGCTAGGTCATATGGTGATTTTATTCCTAGTTTTTAAGGAATCTCCATATGGTCTTCCATAGTGGTTGCATCAATTTACATTCCCACCAACAGTGCAAAAGGATTAACTTCCCTCTACACCCTCTCCAGTATTTATTGTTTGTAGACTTTTTTGATGATGGCCATTCTGACTGATATGAAGTGATATCTCATTGTAGTTTTTTTAATATAATTTATTTATTTTAATTGGAGGTTAATTACTTTACAATATTGTATTGGTTTTGCCATACATCAACATGAATCCACGACAGGTATTTCTCTAATAATGAGAGATGTTGAGCATCTTTTCATGTGTTTATTAGCCGTCTGTATCTCTTCTTTGGAGAAATGTCTGTTGAGGTCTTTTCCCCACTTTTTGATTGGATTGTTTGATTTTCTGGTATTGACTTTATGAGCTGCTTGCTTATTTTGGAAATTAATCCTTTGTCAGTTGTTCCATTTGTTATTATTTTCTTCTATTCTGAGGGTTGTCACCTGGTTTATAATTTCCTTTGCTGTGCAAGAGCTTTTAAGTTTAAATATGCCTACTTATTTATTTTTGTTTTTATTTCTATTAGTCTAGGAGGTGGGTCATAGAGGATCTTGCTTTGATTTATGTCATCGAGTGTTCTGCCTATGTTTCCCTCTAAGAGTTTTAAAGTTTCTGGTCTTACATTTAAGTCTCTAATACATTTTGAATTTATCTTTGTGTATGGTGTTAGAAAGTGTTCTAATTTCATTCTTTTACATGTAGCTGTACAGTTTTCCTAACACCATTTATTGAAGAGACTATATTTTTTCCATTGTATATTCTTGCTGCCTTCATAAAAAATAAGGTACCCATAGGTACCTGGGTTTATCTCCTGGCTTTCTATCTTGTTCCATTGATCTATATTTCTGTTTTGTTTTTTTTTTTTGCCAGTACCATACTGTCTTGATTACCTTGTAGTATTGTCTGAAGTCAGGAAGGTTGATTCCTCCAGCTCCATTCTTCTTTCTCAAGATTGCTTTGGTTATTCAAGGTCTTTTGTGTTTCCATTTGAATTGTGAAATTTTTTGTTCTAGTTCTGTGAAAAATGCCATTGGTAATTTGATAGGGATCATATTGAATCTCTAGATTATATTTGGTAATATAGTCATTTTCACAATTTTATGGAGTATCTCTCCACCATTTATGTTTTCTTTGATTTCTTTCATTTTATAATTTATAATTTTATGTATACATTTCTTTTTTCTCCCTAGGTAGGTTTATTCTGATATATGTTATTCTTTTTGTTGCAATGATAAATGGGATTGATTCCTTAATTTCTCTGATTTTTCATTTTTCATATATGATCATGGTATGTGAGCTTTTTAATGTGCTCTTGAATTCTGTTTGCTAGAATTCAGCTGAAGATTTTTGCATCTATATTCATCAGTGATATTGGCCAGCAGTTTTCTTTTTGTGTGCTCTCTTTAGCTGGTTTTGGTATCAGGGTAATAGTGGCCTCATAGAATGAGTTTGGACATGTTCCTTACTCTATAATTTTTTGAAAGAGTTTTAGAAGGATAGACCTAAGCACCTCTCTAAATGTTTGATTGAATTCACCTGTGAAGCCACCTGGCCCTGGGTTTTTGTTTTTTGATCATAGTTTTAATTTCAGTACTTGTAATTGGGTTGTTCATAATTTCTATTTCTTCCTGGTTCAGTCTTGGAAGACTGAACTTTTCCAAGAATCTGTCCATTTCTTCAGATTGTCCATTTACTGCCATATAGTTACTCATAATTGTCTTTTATAATCCTTTGTGTTTCTGTGTTGTCTGTTGTGACTTCTCCTTTTTCATTTCTAATTTTGGTTATTAGAAACAAGTTTTTTTGTTCCTTGATGAGTTTGGCTAAAAGGTTTTCAATTTTTGTTTATCTTCTCAAAGAACCAGCATTTAGTTTTATTACTCTTTATTATTATTTCTTTCATTTCTTTTTCACTTATTTCCACTCTGATCTTTATTATTTTCTTTCCTTCTGTTATTTTTTGGGATTTTTTTTGTTCTTCTTTATCTGGTTGTTTTAAGTGTAAAGTTAGGTTGTCTATTCAATGTTTTTCTTATTTCTTGAGGTAGGACTGTATTGCTATAAACTTCCCTCTTAGAACTGCTTTTGCTGTTCTGAATTGCTGCATTGTGTAGGTTTTCAATTGTGTTTTCACTGTCATTTGTTTCTAAATTTTTTTTTAAATTTCCCCTTTGATCTCTCCAGTAAACTGTTTGTTATTTAGAAACATATTGTTTAACCTCCATGTGTTTGTGTTTTTTACATTTCTTTTCTTATAATTTATATCTAGTCTCCTAGCATTGTAGTCAGAAAAGATGACTGATACAATTTTAATTTTCTTAAATTTACTGAGGCTTGATTTGTGACCCAAGATGTGGTCTATCCTGGAGAATGTCCCATGTGCATTTGTGAAGAAAACGTATTCTTCTGCATTTCAATGTAATGTCCTGAAGACTTCAATGAGATCCATCTGGCCTAATGTATCACTTAAGGCTTGTGTTTTCTTATTAATTTTCTGTTTTGATGATCTGTCCATTGGTGTGAGTGGGGTGCTAAAGTCCCCTACTATTTTTGTATTACTGTCAGTTTATCTTTATATGTCTGTTAGTCTTTGTCTTATGTATCGAGGTGCTCCTATGTTGGGTGCATAAACATCCACAATTGTATGTCTTCTTCTTGGATTGATCCCTTGATCATTATGTAGTGTCCCTCTTTATCTCTTGTAATAGTCTTTGTTTTAAGGTCTATTTTATCTGTTATGAAGATTGCTACTCCAGCTTTCTTTTGACTTCCATGTGCATAGAATATACTTTTGCACCCTCTAACTTTCAGTCTATACGTGTCTTTAGGTCTGAAGTGGGTTTCTTGTAGACAGCATATATATGGGTCTTGTTTTTGTATCCAGTCAATCTGTGTCTTTTGGTTGGAGCATTTAATACATTTACATTTAAAGTAATTATTGATATATATGTTCATATTGCCATTTTCTTAATTGGTTGGGGTTTATTTTTGTAGATCTCTTTCTTCCCTTGTATTTCCTGACTATATAAGCCCCTTTAATATTTGTTGTAAAGATAGTTTGGTAGAACTAAATTCTCTTAACCTTTGCTTGTATGTAAAGTTTTTGATTTCTCCATCAATTTTGAATGGGATCTTTGCCAGGTAGAGTAATCTTGATTGTAGATATTTCCCTTTCAGTACTTTAAATACATCCTGCCATTCGCTTCTGGTCTGCAGAGTTTCTGTTGAAAGATCAACTGTTAAACATATGGAGTTTCCCTGGTTTTTTACTTGTTACTTTTCCCTTGCTGCTTTTAATATTCTTTCTTTGTGTTTAATCCTTGTTAGTTTGATTAGTAAGTGTCTTGGCACGTTTCTCCTTGGGTTTATCTTGTATGGGACTCTGCACTTCTTGGACTTGAATGACTATTTCCTTCCTGATGTTGGGGTAATTTTCAACTATAATCTCTTCAAAAAAAATTTTTTTTCATACCCTTTCTTTTTCTCTTCTTCTTCTGGGACCTTTATAATTCAAATGTTGATGTGTTTAATATTGTCCCAGAGGTTTCTGAGACTATCCTCTGCACTTTTCATTCTTTCTACTTTCTTCTGCTCTTCAGCAGTTATTTCCACCATTCTATGTTCCAGCTCACTCATGCATTCTTCTGTCTCAGATATTCTGCTATTGGTTCATACTAGGGTATTTTTAATTTCAGTAATTGAGTTGTTTATCTCTCTTTTATTTATTCTTTATTTCTTCTAGGTCTTTGCTAAATGTGTTAATTGATTCTGCATTTGCTCCACTCTATTTTTCAGGTTTTGGATCATCTTTGTTATCATTATTCTAAATTCTTTTCCAGGTAGTTTGTCTATTTCCTCTTCATGTATTTGGACTTGTGTGTTTCTAGGTTGTTCCTTCATTTGTGCAGTATTTCTCTGCCTTTTCGTTTTTAAAAACTTACTGTGTTTGACATCTCCTTTTCCCAGTCTTCAAGATAGAATTCTTTCTTTCTCTTGCTTTCTGCCCTCATAAGTTTGGTTCAGTGGTTTGTGTAAGCTTCATGTAGGGTGTGACTTGTGTTTGCTCTCTGGTGGGAGGAGGTGAGTTTTCTTTTTTCCTCTGATGGGCAGGGCTGTAAAAGATGATAATCCTGTCTGCTGATGATTGGTTTGTATTTTTGTTTTGTTTGTTGTTTGGATAAGGTATCCTGCACAGGTTGCAGCTGGCAGCTGTGTGATGCCAGGTCTTGTATAAAAGTGGTTGCCTTTGTTGGAGTTCTCACTAGTTGATACTCCATGAGTTAGGCGTTCTCTGGTAGTCTCCGGTCTTGGAGTCAGTGATTACACTCCAAAGGCTCCAGTCTTGATCTCTGGCTGGGGAATGGAAATTCGTTATGGCATTAAGTGAGATTAAAACAAATACAAAAAAAATGAGAAACAAAAGATACACCCCAGACAAATGGCAATTACAAAATCAAGCCAATAATAATTAAATAATGGAATATATACACTCATAAACAAAACCAAAATAGTAAAAAAGAAAAAAAGTAGAATAGATTGACAAGTTAACAAAGGAAACCAAAAATGATATCCACCAGTCAAAAACAAAACTAACTAAAGCACAAACTGGAAAGCAAAACTAAAGCAAGGTGCCTACTGGGGATTAAAGCAATGAAAACAAAAGAAGCTAACAAACATGGTGACAAAAAGAAAGAAGTAAAAAAGATAGAATAGCAAAGTTAAGTAGAGGTGTAAAAAAGATTAATATACATTAAAGATTAACTACAATGGGAAAAGCACAGTAGGAAAAGCAAACAAAAGAATAAATGTAGAAAAAAATAACAATAAATTTTTAAAAATTAAAAAATAGAGAGAAAAAATAAAAAAGAAATTAAACCCCCACCGAACCACAAAAGGCCAGTAGAAGTATATAGCAAAAATAAAAAGTGTTATTGAAAAAAATTCTCAAAAGCGTAAATAGATTTAATGGTACTAATAAAATCAGCAACTACAACAACAGAGGGTAAAAAAGGAAAAAAAGAAAAATATCCAGAAGCAGCTACAGGACAAGTCAAAATATATGAATAATAAATGAATAATCAATGTTTTTCTTGAGTCTCTGCTGTCAGCGTCCTTTCCCTTGCTGGGAGTCGCAGTCCACCAAACCTCCTTAGGATGCCCTCCAACACGAGGGTGGTCTCTGGACCTGCTGCGGGGGCAGCTCAGACTCTAATCTGGTACTACTCCTGTGTTCTTACCTCCAATATCCACAGCTGTCAGAACTAGTGCATTTTCTTTTGTGGGAACTCTCATTGTCATTTTATATATTCCATAGACGTAGAGTCTACCTCCTTGATTGTGTGGATTTAATCTGCAGCTTATACAGCTGGTGGGAAGGTTTTGAGTTCTCTTTCTTAGCCACGCTACTCCTGGGTTTCAATTGTGGTTTTATCTCCCACTCTGCATGTGAATCATCCACAGGGGTTTGCTCCTGAGCCTGCCCTGGAGGACTTGGGTCTGCCCTAGTGAAGGCCAAGTGTGGAGGTGGTGCAGCTGCTTGGGTCACAGGCCTGGCAGCACCAGATACTCTGGGGAGCCTGCAGCTAGGGCACCTGGAAATAGGGTGCTCTATAAGGGCATGACAATAATAATAATAAACCTGCCATGCCCAGGTTCCCATGGCAACCTGGGAAGCCCATTTTGAAATATAATTGATTAACAATGTTGTATTAGTTCCAGGTGTATAGCAAAGTGATTAGTTATTATATGTATACATGCATCTATTATATTAAAAATTCTTTTCCCATTTAGATAGTTACATAATAATGAGTAGAGTTCCCTGTGCTATGTAGTAGAACTTTGTTGGGTATCCATTTAAAACACAGCAATGTGTATATGTCAATCACAAACTGCTTTACTATCCTTCCCCTTCATCCTTCCCTGGTAACCATAGTTTGTTTTCCAAGTTTGTGAGCCTATTTTGTAAATAAGTTCATTTCTATCATTTTAAAGATTCAGCATGAGTGATACCATATATAACATTTGACTTTCTGACTTATTTCACTTAGTGATAATCTCCAGGTCCATTCATGATGCTGCAAATGAAATTATTTCATTCTTTTTAAAAGCTAAGTAATATTCCATTGCATATATGTTCCACATCTTATTTATCCATTCCTCTGCGGATAGACATTTAGGTTGCATCCGTGTCTTTGCTATTTTAAATAGCACTGTAATGAACACTGGTGAGCATGTTTGATTTTCTTTGGATACATGCCCAGGAGTGAGATTGCTGGATCATATGGTAGCTCTATTTTTGGCTTTTTAAATTTTTAAATAGAGTCTCCATACTCTTCTCCACAGTGGTTGTACCAATCTACATTCCCATCAACAGTGTAGACGGATTCCCTTTTCTTCACATCCTCTACAGGATTTACTGTTTGTAGACATTTTGAAGATGGCTCTTCTGACTGGTGTGGTGACCATTCTGATTCACTCTAGTTTTGATTTACATTGTTCTAGTATTAGTGATATTCAGCATCATTTCATGTGTGTTTTGGGCACTTGTATATCTTCTTTGGCGAAACGTCTCTTTAAGCTTTCTGCCCCTTTCTTGACTGACTTGCTTTTCCTGTATTGCGCTGCATGAGCTGTTAGTATACACTGGATATGGATCCCTTGTCACTTGCATCAGTTGCAGATATTTTCTCCCATTCTGTGGACTGTCTTTTTATTTAATGATTTCCTTTGCTATGCAAAAGTTCCTAAGTTTAATTAGGTTCTATTTATTTGTTTTTCTTCCCATTCCTCTAGGTTGTTGTTGTTCACTCACGCAGTCGTGTTCCACTCTTTGCAACCCCCTAGACGCAGCACACCAGGCTTCCCTATCCTTCACCACCTCCCAGAGCTTGCTTAAATTCACGTCCATTAAATTGGTGATGCCATCCAACCATCTTATCCTCTGTTGTCCCCTTCTGTTCCTGCCTTCAATTTTTCCCACCATCATGGTCTTTTCCAGTGAGTCAGCTATTCACATCAGGTGGCCAAATTATAGGAGCTTCAGCTTCACCATCAGTCCTTCCAGTGAATATTCAGGGTTGATTTCCTTTAGGATTGACTGGTTTGATCTCCTTGCAGTCCAAGGGACTCTTAAGAGTCTTCTCCAGCACTACAGTTCAAAAGCATCAGTTCTTCTGTGCTCAGCTTTCTTTATGGTCCAGCACTAACATCTATACATGACTACTGGAAAAACCATAGCTTTGACTATATGGACCTTTGTCTGCAAAGTAGTATCTTTGTTGTTTAATATGTTGTGTAGGTTTGCCATAGCTTTTCTTCCAAGGAGCAAGGGGCTTTTAATTTTATGGCTGCAGTCACCATCCACAGTGATTTTGGAGCCCAGGGAAAAAAGTCTGTCACTATTTCCATTGTTTCCCATCTATTTGCCATGAAGTGATGGGACTACATGCCATGATCTTAGTGTTCCGAATGCTGACTTTTAAGCCTCTTTTTTCCATTATCTTCTTTCACCCTCATCAACAGGCTCTTTAATTCCTCTTTGCTTTCTGCCATAAGGGTAGTGTTATCTGCATATCTGAGGTTGTTGATATTTCTCTTGGAAATCTTACTTCCAATTTGTGCTTCATCCAGCCTGGCATTTTGCATGATGTACTCTGTATAGAAGTTAAATAAGTAGGGTGAAGTTAAATAAGTAGGGTGACAATATACAGCCTTGACATACCCCTTTTCCAACTTGGAACCAGTCCATTGTTCCATGTCCAGTTCTAACTGTTGTTTCTTGAACCACATACAGATTTCTCAGGAGGGAAGTAAGATGGTCAGGTATTCCCATCTCTTTAAGAATTTTCCAAAGTTTGTTTTGATCCACACAGTCAAAGGCTTTAGCATAGTTAAAGAAGCAGACATAGATGTTTGTCTGTAATTCCTTTGCTTTTTCTATGATCCAATGGGTGTTGGTAATTTGGTCTCTGCTTCCTCTACTTTTTCTAAATCCAGCTTGTACTTCTGGAATTTCTCAGTTCATGTACCTTTGACTCCTTGCTTGGAGAATTTTGAGGATGACCTTGCTAGAAAGTGAAATGAGTGCAATTGTGCAGTTGTTTGAACATCCTTTGGGACTGGAATGAAAACTGACTTTTTCCAGTCCTGCGGCAACTGCTGAGTTTTACAAACTTGCTGGCATATTGAGTGCTGCACTTTAGTAGCATAATGTTTTAGGATTTGAAACACCTCAGCTGGAATTCCATCATTTCTGCTAGCTTTGTTTGTAGTGATGCTTCCTAAGACCCACTTGACTTCAGTCCATGATGTCTGGCTCTAAATGAGTGATCACACCATCATGGTTATACAGGTCTTTAAGATCTTTCTTCTCTTTTTGTATAGTTCTTTAGTGTATTCCTGCCACCTCTTCTTAATATCTTCTGCTTGTGTTAGGTACACACTGTTTCTGTCCTTTATTGTGCCCATCTTTGTATGAAATATTCCCTTGGTATTTCTAATGTTCTTGACAAGCTCTCTAGTCTTTCCCATTCTATTTTTTTCCGCTATTTCTTTGCACTGATCACTGAGGAAGGCTTTCTTATCTCTCCTTGCTGTTCTTTGGAACTCTGCATTCAGATGCGTATAGCTTTCCTTTTCTCCTTTGTCTCTCACTTCTTTTTTCAGCTATTTGTAAGGCCTCCTTAGACAACCATTTTTGCCTGTTGCATTTCTTTTTCTTGGGGATGGTTTTGATCACTACCTCCTGCACAACGTTACAAACCTCAGTCCATAGTTCTTCAGGAACTCCGTCTAATACCTGGTTCTATTTGTCACTTCCACTGTATAATCATAAGAAAATAGTTAGGTATT
This sequence comes from Ovis canadensis, assembly GCF_042477335.2. NCBI lineage: Eukaryota > Metazoa > Chordata > Mammalia > Artiodactyla > Bovidae > Ovis > Ovis canadensis. The sequence goes on from NC_091255.1 coordinate 14,492,986, forward strand.
ACCTGAACGGCCTAGTGGTTTTCCCTACTTTCTTCAACTTAAGTCTGAATTTGGCAATAAGGAGTTCACGATCTGAACCACAGTCAGCTCCTGGTCTTGTTTTTGCTGTCTTTATAGAGTTTCCCCATCTTTGGCTAGGAGGTGGATCCAAAAAGATATTGCAGCAATTTATTTCAAAGCATGTTCTGCCTATGTTTTCCACTAAGCGTTTTTTAGCATCTGGCCTTACATTTAGGTCTTTAATCCATTTAGAGTTTATTTTTGTGTGTGATGTTAGAGAATGTTCTAGGAAAATTCTTCATAGCCTGAAATAACTCTCTGGGAAACATCAGCAAATAGCACCGGGTTAAAGAGACAAGTTAAAGATGAATGAAAAACGAAACGGCCAAGTGCTCACACAAATGCTACCAGAAATATGTGCAAGAGAAACAGAATTTTTCCAGTGAATAAAGAGGGAAAACTTCCCAACTCACTTAATGAAGACAGTGTAATCTTGATACCAAATCACATGTAAAAATCCTTAGAAAAATGTATTAAAGACAAATAAATATAAGCACATTTGATAATCATGAGTCAAATGACTCAATAATATAACAATTTCTCTCCAGTTTAATCTACAGAGTCTATAAATTCTGATCAGACTTCTAGCTTTTTTGTTCTTTGAACTGACAGTATCATTGAAAAGTATATTTGAAAATGCAAAGGGCCAAGAACTAAGATAATATTTAAAAAGTACAAAATTGGAGACTATATATGGGGTGTATTAAAAAACTATAGAAATTAAGAGAGCTTGATATTGGAACAAAGACATAAAATAATGGACAGAATGGAAAATCCAGTGATCGATCCACATCTGACATGCAATCAACTAGTTCATGGCAAAGGTGCCAGTGCACTGCTGTGGGAGGAAGAATTACTAATTGGGTAAATAGAAAAGGACCAATTGAATATCCATTTTTTAAAAAAGAACTATTATCTTATGCAATATATAACAGAAATTCTAGATAGATCATGGACTTAAGTGTGAAAGCTAAACTTGCAGAGTTTGTAGACAATAGCAGAAAAATATCTCCATGATTTTTATGATGAAGAGTTCTTAAACTTGTCGCAAAAAGTATTTATAATAGTGAAAAGTGGGCTTTGTTAAAATTAAGAATCGTGTTCATCAAAAGATACTGTTAGAGAGTTAAAAGGAAGACAGTGGGAAATGATATTTTGATTCCATATATTTGACAAAGAACTTATATCTGGAGTATAAGTATTCCTAAATATTCTATCGGAGAAGGCAATGGCACCCCACTCCAGTCCTCTTGCCTGGAGAACCCCATGGTGGGCTGCAGTCCATGGGATCGCAAAGAGTCAGACACGACTGAGCGACTTCACTTTCACTTCTCACTTTCCTGCATTGGAGAAGGACAGGGCAACCCACTCCAGTGTTCTTGCCTGGAGAACCCCAGGGACGGGGGAGCCTGGTGGGCTGCCGTCTGTGGGGTCACACAGAGTCGGACACGACTGAAGCGACTTAGCAAATATTCCATAAGCTTACCTAAGACAGCAGAAATGTTAAAACCCATCAACATGAAAAAAAGAAAAGCACGAGTAATTAGAAAAGTAAACTCATATGGAAAGAGAAAGCACAATCTAGGGAGAGGAAAAAAGAGAAACCAAAAGAAAAAGGCAATGATAAGAAATGTTTGGAGATTTTGTTAGTTTGTCAATGAGAAGACAACATAAACTAAGGAGATACGGTTCGTGTGTAAATATTTAGTAAAACAATGACAAAGATAAATAAAATAATAGACGGGAATGTTGTTGGAATATTACTAATTGCTATGTTTTTAGATTTTGACAGTTAAGCTTTTTTGGAATTCCTCAAAATCAGTTTGGATGGGAAACACAGTTGGATGATATTTCTGTCTTAGTAGCTCAACTTAAGGCAAAACTTAGCTGAAATAAACAGAATATCTTGTGCTGTCAATCATTTGTCCACAAGGAACTTCATAAGTGTGTCCAGTACCTTCCAGTTGCTCCTCCAGACCCATTCTCCAACCCTACCTCCCTACTCTCTCTTTTCTCTGCTCCAGGAAGGAACTGACTTCAGGAACCCCTCTGGTTCCCATGGGTGTGGTCACTAGGACATGCTTTCAGGATGTTGAAGGGAAGAAAGAGAGTGAGCTCCTCGTGTTATTTCCCACCTCTGTTCCTGCCAGTTGCTCCCAGCTGGCCACTGCTCCACTCACTTTTCCACCTTTACAAATACATCTTCTAGAATTTCATAACTGCCTCTTCTTACACACCTCGGGTCTTGGATGGTTACTGTCCCTGAGGAAGCCCACCCATACCTCTGAAAATAATTCCTTTATGGACCTCCCTCAAATCATTCATCTTGACTTGAATGTGCCCCCTATCTCCTTCTAAGTTTCTAACTGGGAAACATGAGGCAGGTATCCCTCAGAACATTTACAGTCACACAGTCACTTCTGCTTTTCTACTCTTTCCTAATGATTTTTAGGGGAAAAGATTCAGTGTTTTCCTTCAGTGACACATCCAGCGTGAAACCATCCCAATAAGGAACACATTAAGCACTAAACTTTGCTGATAGAAATTCACACTTTATACACAACGAAAATCTATTATTTTTTCTTTTTTATGCTTTCACTGGGATCGTAGGATGTCAGTGTTAAGAAGGAACATTGAACACCATCAAATCCAGAGGCGGCCAAACAGGCATTCCTATTTATGCTCTGACACATTTTCTAAATGTCAAAAGGATAAATGAAAATTATCCATTCATCTACAACAGGATCACACAGGTTATTCTGTTGTTGGCAATGTATTTAGTGGACAAGAGTTTTCCCAACATCCACCCCATATGAAAAGTCTGGGAACTCACCAACCTAATTTAACCTCTTCTTTGGGGCGCAGAGAGATTATAGCTTATCCAAATGCATGCAGTTAGCTTGTTACATAACTTGGAACACAGCCCTGGTTTCTTTGCTCCCAATTAGTGCTCTTTCCATTACACAATCTTCCTTCTTAGATGAAAACTTCCTGCCTCAATATAGTTTTATTATCCGTGTTCCTTTGGGATAAATCTCCCAAAAGCAAATTATCAGGTAAGCGAAATGCCAGTTTGAGTATCAAGATAAATGTAGCCTTGTTACTTACACTGTGGCCTGAGAACTAGCTGCATCTATATAGACAAAGAGTTAGTCACTCAGTAGTGTCCAACTCTTTGCGATCCCCTGAACTGTAGCCCTCCAGAATCCTCTGTCCGTGGGATTTCCAAGGTAAGAATACTGGAGTAGGTTGCCATTCCCTTCTCCAGGGGATCTTCTTGACCCAGTGATCAAACCCAGGTCTCCTGCATTGCAGGCAGATTTTTTCCCGACTGAGCCATCAGGGAGGCCCTGCATCTATATAGGCTGGGAGCCAATTAGAAATGCAAGCTCTCAGCCCCTACACTAGCCCACAACAAGAGTCCTTGGTGATTCATAGACACACTAGAATCTGAGACACTCTGGCCTGAGATCTTGATAATTTCAAATCTGTGAATGACAGCTGCAGGTAGTCTGTCTCCAGAATCCAGATACATAAGTAAATGGCTATTTTCTCCACCTTCATCATCCTCAGTGGGATTGGCTATAAGAAGGCTCACGAGAACGATGGTCTGCAATCCCTTTCTTTTCAGAACAGGCTCAATGTTGTGTTAATACCACCCCTCAGACACCCAAGAGTTCTTTGCTTCTAGAGTAAATATTTCCAACTTGCCCAGTGTCGACTGTCTTCACGAGTTAGAGTTCCTTGAAAATCCGTGTTTCTTCCCCCTCATTGCCTGAAACCTGCTAATGGAAAATAGGAAATTAAAATTGACGGAGATAGGGGTGGGGAGGGGGGAAACCCAGCTGGACAAAGGGAAATCATTTGGAAATTAAAAACAAAATAAAGTATGAACCCAGGAGTCTGGGAGTTGAAAAGGGAAGTTTTATGTAATTCTAGCCAGTTGATGTCATTGTAGCTCATTTTCTGACTGACTAGAGAGGCCAAGGGAAGGGGGGTGTGGAGGTGGGAAGGACCCAGACGTTCTCCTTTGGGCCTGATGTGTGCAGGATGAGGTCAGTGAGAACAAAGGATGTGTTTGAGCAACAGCCAGAGCCACTTCCCTGCAGAGATGATTCCGCAGTCCCAAAGAGGGGCCACTGTGAGTTGAAAGCTCTGTCATCCCTTCTGGGCCCGCCCCCGGCCCCCACCACCCCCATCAGTCTCTCTGTGGCCTCCCGAGCCCATCCTCACTGCGGTGAAACCTCCCAGGCTTCTAGCTCATCTGTGTTCAGGAATGGGAGGGTTGGGGCCACTGACACACACCAGTATCCTGCAGCCTATTATTTCCTGCCTGTCCTGGCTCCCCTCCAAGGCCCAGCATGACAGGTGGATGAAGTTCACGAGAAAGCTCAGCAATGGGCCAGTTTTCCAGGAATGCTGCTGCTAACTAGATTCACAAATCTTAGCCGCCCTGCACCACCCCAGGCTGAATGGAGAGCCAGATGAATGAGGCAGAGGGTTTTTTTTTTTTTTCCTTCTTCTTTTTTTTTTTTTCTCTGTCTCCAGTCTAGATCCTGTGATTGTTTCAGCTGGTATAAGCAACTCCCTGCTCAGGCTCCAGGGTTTGAAGTGCTTCTCAAGGGTGCTTAATTCAAGCCTCCACTCCCAGCTGAAACTCTGAGGTTGGGAAATGGAAGGAAGGACCTGCCCCTGGGACTGTGAGGTCAGGGAGCACTGTCAGGACCTCAGACCGCTCCAGCAAGAAAGGTCTCAGGGAGATTAGCAATCTGACTGTGAAAGCAGAAGTTGGGAAAAGAAGAAACAGAGCACTGCTTTTAATATTCCATCCACAAGGATGTAGAGAGCCAGATTAAAATTAGAGAAATTATTCTTTTCAAACAGGGCTTGCGATTGTATGATTGTCTGATCTTTCAATGCGCTAATGACATTTTTTCCCCCAGTAACACTGAGCTCATAGAGCAAATAATGACGCAAATGTTTTTTGTCTGTTGCCTCAGGCTGAGCAGTTGCTTTAGCAACCCTGAGGCTGTTGTAGGGTCTCCCCAGGGACCTCAGTGGTAAAGAACCCACCTGCCAATGCAGGAGACACAAGAGACATGAGTTTGATGTTGAGTCAGAAGGTGCCCTGGAGAAGGAAATGGCAACACACTCCAGTATTCTTGCCTGGAAAATTCCATGGACAGAGGAGTGTGGCAGGCTACAGTCCATGGGGTCGCAAAGAGTCAGACACGATTGAGCACACACACAACTGAGAATTCATTGAGCACCTAATTTCTGCCCCCACTCCTGCCCCCAGCTATGCTGCTGCTGCTAAGTCACTTCAGTCGTGTCCTGACTCTATGTGACCCTCTGTCCATGGGATTCTCCAGGCAAGAATACTGGAGTGGGTTTCCATGCCCTTCTCCAGAGGATCTTCCCGACCAGGGATCAAACTTGAGTCTCTTCTGTCTCCTGCATTGGAAAGCTGGTTCTTTACCACTAGCATCACCTGGGAAACCCCGCCTCCCACTATACAGAGAGAGAAAAGAGAAGGGGAGGACAGTACGTATAAGCAAGTTCCTGCCTTCCTGGAGCCCCTAGACAAGCAAGAAGGACAGACACACAGGTGGGTAAATTGTATTATGGTGTTACTAGCAATGAGGTGGTGGTGTGTGCAAATACCACGTCAACACACAGGAAGGAAACACTGGAAAATATAAGAATGTTGGGAGAGGGAGAGTTGTACTTTTTATGATTATAGGTAAACTGAGTCAGAATGCAATGGGCCTGGATTACCAGATTTTAAAGCCAAAAATCTGCAGATGGAGCTAGTAGCTGGGAAAGGTGACTTTGGATAGAAGAACAATCTGTGGGCATCTTCTTGGATACAAATAGTCACCATCTTATCCTGATATGGCTCACACAGCATTCTGTAAATGAAGCATTTGCAAAAGTCCTTAGAAAGTTCCCCTCAAATTAGCAGGGATGCTGGGGGAGCTAGCTTCAGACTTTGAAAGATGTCCTACAGGTCAGGAGGGACATTTTTGGGGGAAAGATATATGTATTCCATGATACGACCCAGTATCTAAATGACTGACTTTCACTGTCGCTTCCATGGTTAAGCAGTAAGTATATCTTGCCAGTGTTGTGATATCAGAACAAAGGAATGAATCTCAAGGGCCATCAATCTTCCACCCCAAGCCACTTTTTGAGATGTGAACTTGCATTTCCAATTTCCTGCAGATGTCTCCACATGTAAGCCTTTTTAGTATCTCAAACTCTATGTACCTAGACTAACGGAAGTTACCATTTTCTATCCACTCTGTTCTAATTTCCCTCCATATTTTTGTTAGTAAAACCAACAGTCTATCATTCATCACATTTTCTTACCTAGCCCTTATCCCAAACTCCACTGATGCCTGGCAGAGGCCATAAGATACCCTCAAGGTATCCCCAGATAGGAGTAGAAGCACTTGTGTCTAAATAAGAAAAAACAGGTGCAGAGAGCATGAATCCACTTAACAAAATTCCTTGGAGACTCCCTAAGCCTGGTCCCCTTTACTGTTTTTCTGATCTGCAATGGCTTGTCTCCTGATCCAGACTTAGCATCTGCTTTTATCTTTGATATTTGAGGCTCCAATTCAACTTTTCTAGACCGTGGATTAATGGCTGATCTCTGGAACCTCAAGTATTGCAAATACTCATTAACTGATCTCCCTTCTTTCAGTGTCTTCCTGTCTCCTTCAGCATTCCAAAAGAGATCACTTTAATCATCCAAGTAATTCCTTTAATTTATTATTACTCTATAGGTAAACCTTTAAATTCTATAAATTCTAAAAGGCTCAAGAGACAGTTTTCTATGACAGTTAACCTGGGGTATCCTCTAATGCACATTAATGAAGTCTCCTTTATGTACAGTTGGGAAGGTCCCCTGGAGGAAGAAATGGCAACCCACTCCAGTATTTTTGCCTAGAGAATCCCATGGACAGAGGAGCCTGGTGGGCTATAGTCCATGGGGTCGCAAAAAGTCGGGCACTACTGAGCGACTAATATTTATAGGTAAACCTCAGGAGTTCTTCCATCGTCTACAGCATAAATACTAAACTATTTTGCCTGGAAATTTAGTGAGAAACTATGCTAACTGATTCCTACCTATCCCGCAAGATTTATCCTCACCATTCCTATAGACGGATTCTTTGCTTTAATGTCAATCTAATTTACTTACTTTTTAAGTAAAGTGTACTTTTATTTTTGGCTGCCCCAAAATTCAACCACACTGCCTTCTTATTTGGGGGATAATAAGGGTCAAATGCACCATTTCTTCCCTCTTTGGAGAAGGCACTGGCGACCCACTCCAGTACTCTTGCCTGGAAAATCCCATGGACTGAGGAGCCTGGTAGGCTGCAGTCCATGGGGTTACTGAGAGTCGGACATGACTGAGCGACTTCACTTTCACTTTTCACTTTCATGCATTGGAGAAGGAATTGGCAACCCACTCCAGTGTTCTTGCCTGGAGAATCCCAGGGATGGCAGAGCCTGGTGGGCTGCCGTCTATGGGGTCGCACAGAGTTGGACACGACTAAAGCGACTTAGCAGCAGCAGCAGCAGCTTCCCTCTTTGCTTCTATGACATGGGCACCAACTTCGGCTTAGCCAGTCAGATGCTCCCGTGCAGGACAATGACTGCAAAGTGAGCGATACAGAGACAGAGCAGCAGGTCACTTATACTGGTGGGAGTGGCACCGGCTGAGTCCTCTGGCAGTTGTTGCAGCATCCTGACTAGATTATTTTTGCTGAAATACTATTATGCTGCTTGCTTCTAGGCTTTTGGGACTATGTTTGATTCCTACCTTTTTCTAAGCCTAGTCCTCCAACTTGTTGATGATTCTGTATGTTACTGATGTTTTTCCAATACATTTCCATCATCATTCTTACAAATGGGGGATTTCTTCTGTTTTCAGTCTTAAGAATCCTAACTGATCTATCCCCCAAAGTACCTTGCTGTTTTCACCATTGTCTCTTTGCTATGCTAAATCTGTGTATAGAATGCCTTTCTTACTTCAGTCTGTTTTTTCCATATCAAGCTCAAATCTTACTTTTCTTTATTTTAAATTGATTTTTAATTGGCAGATAATTACTTTACCACGTTGCGTTAATCTCTGCTGTAAAATGTCATGAATGAGTAATAAGCATACACAGTCTACCCCTCTTGAACCTCCTTCCCTCCCCCACCGCATCCCACCCTCCAGGTCATCACAGAGCAGCAGGCTGAGCTCCCCGTGTTATACAGCGACTTCCTGCCCGCCATCTATTTTAGTGTATAGAGGTCAGTGCTCTCTCTCAATTCATCCCACCCACTCTTTCCCCTGCTGTTTTCTTGATCATCTATACCCTATGAGCTAGATCCTGAGCTAGGGATGCAGACAGGAATACACAGAGATAAAATATACAGAGCCCAAAGTCACAGGCCCTCTGCTCACGCTGATGCCATGCTTAGTAAAAGGCAAACATATAAAGAGCAATTACATTTCCCAAAGATGAAAGCCAGAATGAAGATACGTAGTATGTTCATTGGGGCATGAAGTGAATGTTCTTACCTGTGCGAAGATTCAGTGCAGAGGGACCTGTCAGGAATTGAACTGGAGGAAAGGCAGGACAGGCGCAGAGCCAAGATGTACCTTGGCAATGGAGTGAGAAAGAATACGGAGTATTGAACAATGACTGAAGTCCAGTGTGTCTACGAGAGGTAGCATGTGAGGGAGGGAGAGGGGTGGGAAATAAAGCGGGAGGAATGGAGCCTGTCTGGTGAGTTCAGTCACGTGGGCTCCACCCTCCAGGCGACAGTGTCCTGACCTTCTTGATCATGCATTCTGTCTCATTTGTTTGAGCTTCTCCCCAAGTATATGTTCACCTAAATGGCGTGCTGCAATTCATGGGGTCTCAAAGAGCTGGACACGACTGAACTGAACTGAACTGAATTATAATCTTATCTAGTATTTTGATGGATTCATGTATGAAGTACTAATTATATGAATTTCATAATTAATCTTAAAAAGTTTTGATAAATACAATACTAATGTGATCTTCCCACATGCCAAAGGTTGTCTTGCTGGCCTCAATCTGTTATTAGAAAAGTTTGTTAGGGGGTAAAAGTATATTTGCTTTTCTGTAAGATAATTGTACAAGCAGAATGGGAAAGGACTAAAGCAAAATCCTTGAGTTCTAAGGTGTGTAAAATGTACTTGGATTGCTTTAGAAATAAAGACTCAGAGTCTTCAGTGAGTTAATGGAACTAAACACTGTTCATCAATAGCTATGAATATTATGAAAACACAGTCAAGCATGTATGAAAGGATTTGATACATCACACCACCAAGGAAGTATTCTAGACAAAAGCAGCACATTTGAATTTGATCAAGGTTTTACATTTCCATAATAGTTAGGAAATTATTATTAATTGTTATATAATTATAAGTAAAGTATATAATAAATTGTAAATTTAATTATTATAAAACATTATTATAGAAATTAAAGAAAATATATGGGTCAAAGGACATGTTAAGTTATAATACCACAATAATATCACTAACAAAATACAGACTCTGGCAAACTTTATAGAAGAAATAACCCAATTTCTTCAACAAATAAGAAGCAAAGAGGGAAACAGGTGATAGAGGAAGAAAAACAGAGCTAGGTGATATATCAGCCAATTGAAATGTAGGAAAATTACTCAGGTTTTGATTCAAAAGATTGTGAGGTAACATGAGAAATATGAATATTGACTAGATGTTTGATACAAAGAAAATATTCTTAATTCTTAAAGAAATAATAATTGTACATTAATAATAATTGTAATAATTGTAAATTAGTCTTTAAAAGTCGTTATTATTTAGAGATACACACAGATATTTTCAGATGAAATGATGTGCTATCTGAAACTTACTTTGAAACATTCAAAATAATTTGGTGAGAGGATATTAATCAAATAGCACTGGCCATGAGTACTGGCCATGAGTTGATAAAAATTAAAGCTGGTGCTAAATCCATGGGCAGTGTTTCATTATATTTTTCTCTTTTCTTTTGAATATGCTTGAAAGTTTCCTAATAAAAATATTTTACATTTAGATTCCTTGGTTTCATTCCCTGTGGATTTTGATGCCATAGATCTATGGTGGTACTCAGAAGTCTAAACTTTTAGCAAGCACCACAGGGAATTTGGAATCAGATGGCCCCTAAACCATGACAGAGAAATCAGTACAGTGACATGAAGGGAAGAAATCAAGCAGGAGAAACAGGCAGCTTAAAGTACAGTTAAAAGTACAGCTTAAAGTACTTAAAGTACAGCTTAAAGATAAATATCTGCCAATTATATTGGATCATTGTTTGCAAATAATTGCCCCATATCTTAATAGTGTTTGTGTGTAATAATCAGGGTGTGATTACTGGCGCTGTTTCCTGATACAGGCCTTTTGTTGTTTCTTCTATCCGATTTTTTAAGAATCTCCTCATGCTTTCCTCATGAGCTATGGCTAATTCTCTGATTAGATAATCATCCTTGTGAATGCTTTCCTCCTAATCACAATGCTAGGAGAGATGTCGCCAGGCCTTCCAGGAAGGGAGAGACACCCAATTGTGACCACTGAGTTGGCATCGGCTCCCACTCCACCCCTTCCAGGAGGAAAGGCTCTTATAACCCTGGAAAGGGGATGGAGCAGAGAGCTGACCCATCCATCCCAGTGCTGTCAGCTCCCATCAATCCCCACTCACTCCCCACACCCCCTTTTTCTTTCCATATTTGAGACTTTTTCAACTGGAAAGCACTCCAGGTCATGGGCATAGCTAAAGACACTCCAGGTCCTAAAGACAGAGCTGTTTGTCTCATAAGGCAAACTAACCTGAAAAGTGGAAGGCCCCGACATAGCTTTCAGAACATGGGTCCCCCTCCAGCCTGGAACCTGCAGGCTGAACCTCCTGCTGGCTCAGACTCCCTGGGATTGTGAACATGCTTTCCACTCAGGCAAAGCTCTGCTGTCCTGCCAGCAACGGAAAAGCAAGCTTCCAGAAGAATCTCCTCCTCTTGAGTAGTTCCAGGCTTCAGACCTGTCTGGATGAGCTCATGTCAGGGGTGGAAGATTACGGCTGCCGTCCACACCCTGCTCCCTTCCCCAGCACAACGGTGCGTTCAGTGGCCTTGCCCCTCCCACATTAGCTAGGAAGCCTCATTGTGCCCCATGGACAGGGTAACGGAACAACAATCGCCAGAGATGGGCACCGTTCATACTCTGATTACGCAGACAAAGATGTTGATCTTCAAGGTCTCAGTGATTTATCCACGATCACTCAGCTCGGGGTCAGAGCTAGGATCAGGTAATCTTGCTTCAGATTCTGTGCATTAACTCCCTCTGAAGTTCTCGGCTGCTTCCCTTGATGCAATCAACCTGCCTTTGATATCCTGCTCTCCACCTGCCAATGTGGCGTGTATGCAGTCCCCTGAACACGTCCCACTTATATTCCTATGTTTCCCTTTCCTTTCACGTTTCTTTCCTCCTGAAATGCTTTCTTCTCCTCAACTCCAATGTCACCAACTGTCCCTGCGTCAGCTTCAAGGTCCATGTCAATGGCACGTCTTCCAAGGTGCCTTTTACGATTCCTCTCCCCACTCCCATCCACAAGTGACAGTTTCTTCTTTTGCACCTTCATAATCTTCTGCTGGTAACATTTTTTGTCACTCACGCTTGTTTCCTTTTCTTGTATTTTTCTTACGTGGTATTATGGTCACATGGATACTTACCTTAAAAATCCTGTTACATGCAACCTCCTTGAGCCTAATAATCATTTATTATTCAACTTTTTATTTCCCTCAGCATTTATAACAGTGTTTGTTTTATAGTAGGAGCCTAAAAATCCTTTGAATTGAATATATACAACTGTGAATATACATATATATATTACTGAGTTATATATCTATAACAGAAATATATGCATATATATACACACATATATATATATAGTTTTCACATATCAAGTGGTGGTGGTTGAGTTGCCAAGTTGTATCTGACTCTTGTGACTCCTTGGACTGTAGCCTGCCAGTCTCCTCTGTCCATGGAATTTCCCAGGCAAGAATACTGGCATGGGTTACCATTTCCTTCTCCAGGAAGTCTTCCCCAACCAGGGATGGAACCCAGGTCTCCTGCATCACAGAGAGATTCTTTACTGACTGAATCACTAGGGAAGCCCTTTTCATTTATCAAGATATAATTAAATGCAGGGAGAGGTGAGATGCTGCAAAGGATTAACCGGGTGCTTAATCTATATCCTATTACTATAAAACCTTCTTAAGTAGCGTCTGTAATGTATGTCTTTGCCAAATCTGTATTTGCATATACACACACTGCACATGGACTTCCGCTGAGTCTTGAGTGTCTTGCTTCCACGTCTCTGCTTTACACAGATGAGGTAGCAAGGGCTAAAAGGTGGAGATGCAGAGGAGAGAGGCGGGTTGACATGATCAGATGCTCAGCCTCAACCTTCCTTGCCCTTTTGTGATTCTGGATTGGATTGAGTATGTGAGGACCTCTGGGGAGATTAATAATAAGGTCTGAAGGATGAAGATCAAAGAACGGCTTTGGCGGCAGACCATGTAGTAACTGGCAGACTCTCTGATCTCTTTGTGTTCTTCCACGCCCCGTGTGATCTCAAGCTGCATTTTGCACCCTTTCCTGGGGTCAGCACCCTTCTCAGTTACACTCCACCTTTATCTCTTCTAACCTCCACCTCCTAACAGCTCTGCTGTTTACCTGCCTTCAGATAGCACCACTAACATATACTTTAGCTAGTATGAAAGTTCAGGGGAACTTTTCTTAGAATATCTATCCCAAATGAATTATCCTAATTGGTCTTATACAGCATTTAACTGCACTAACTAATAAAGTCATAAACCGTATAAGAGTTTACCTTCTAAATCATCTATTGCATATTGTCTGGGATTTACTCCAAAATAATCTGGTGTTTAATGGGGATTGGGGGAAGGGTACAAAGGAACCAAAATGGCCATGAGCTGGCAGTTATTGAAATTGGCTGATGGGTACCTAGGGGTTCATCATACCATTCTCTCTTGTTTTAGTACATGTTTGAAATTTCCCTCAATTTTTTTTCTTAAGAAAAAAATCTCTTTGGTTTTCACATTCTGCTCTGCACAATTCTAGCATGGTTAGCCTTTCTGTTTTAGGAGGTGGGAGATCTGGCACTTCTGCCTTTCTCATTGTCTCATCTTCTTTACATGACGCAGCTGGGGAAACAGGGTTCTTTCTGCTTGGCGAATTTCAAATACTATCCACCAAGTGGCCTGGGAACCTAGGCCTTTGCCAGTCTGAATTCCCAGACTCCTTTCATAACCATTTAAAACTATGTCATAGTAGCAGGAGTTCCAAGTCTAAGTGTTGTATTTTTACTGGGAACTTCATATTCTGCCACCAGGCTGCAAATAGAAACTAGGATGGTGGCTCTTTTGTAAAAGTCACTGTGTTCTTTTTTCCTTTCCTCATTCTTTCTCTCTCTCTCTTCTTTCCCCGCTATTGGAAAAGCATCTACTGATGGGCGGTTCCCAAGTAGAGGATACAGGAACTTCTGGTGTTGTATATTTCCAGGATATCCATAAACAAAGCTGTCTGCCCTGCTGTGAATGACTTGGTAAATCAGCAGCCTGAGTACCCTTTTGAGGGAATTGTTGTTGGTCTGGGAGGAAAACATGCTTAAAGCTCAAATATGAGACCCTATATGAAAGGTGATGTTCAGGTTGTACTTTACACCAGCGAGTCAAATGGTATCTCTGAAGTCACACCCAGCAGCCAGACTTGCCATTTGATCCACAGCAGACCTCATTCTGCATAAACTATATCCAAAATGTTATCCCACCCAGTGGGCAAGCCCTGCGACCCCTCACCGACAGACGTCCTTTGAAAGCTGCTCTCAGGAACTTCTCCTGAGGTGTTGCCTTTCTTTACAGCTTGTCTGATTCCGTGAAGCCAGAGACTCCTTGAACCACCAAGAAAGGCAAACTGAGAAAATAGAGCAGTCTGACTGGTGAGAAACCCTGGGCTGTGTAGGAACTGTCAATCACACATCTCACTTTGCTCAGGAAAGGCATTTCTTTAATCCACCTGTTCCATTATTTATCATGCTATGTGTTTCCCCTTAATTGTCATTCGGGCAAAGTCTTTATGTTGTAAGGTGATCCCCTAGTAATTTTTAATGACCTTAGGCAAAATGATTGACGCTGGAGTCAGATGTTCCTAGTGACGCAACTTGCTCTCCCAGTAGCAGGAGAGCTTCCTGCCATGATTAAGTTAGAACTGTGAGAGTGCTAAAATGTCCTCTGATGCAAGCACTTTTATTATAGAGTCTAGTTGCAGAGGAGTGAAGCAACGCAAATCTTGCCTCCAAATATCCCTTTTTGCTCTGGACTAGCCACTCTCTATAGGAAAGCAATGTGTGCTGGCCACTCAAAATACAAGTGTTCACAGTCACACTTTCCCCAAACCTACAATTTTTCTGGCTCTATCCCTTCCTTTTTTTCTATTTCTTTTTCTGGTTCACACGACAATGGGATCATGACTGATTTATGTCTGGCAGGCTGCCAGTCTCTGAACGCTCATTAACTAGCCCAGTCAAGCAAGACAAAATATCGTCCATTCTGTATTTGAACTTGAAATGGAAAATCATCTGTATTTTCTTTTCTCAATAGGAGGCTGAGATGGAGCAAAATTGTAATTCTATTTTTTCTGGACGTGTCCTAAAGTTCCCAATGAAAATGCTTGAGAACTCAAGAGCTCTGGGTGTCAGAACCACACTGACTCAAAGCTGGATGGTCCTTGTTAAAATAGCACAAAGGACTTTCTCAATGTCCCTGCCTAGTTTCTCTCTACGACTACTCAGGGTTCCTAGGTAACGAGTATTTTTAGGATATGGTTGCCTCCTGAGTGAATATTCTGAGTCATTAAAGATTCCTTAATTTATCAACATTGCACCACAAGGAATGCACTGAGACCAAAACACAAATAAGGCTATGGCCTATAAACATGTTATTAACTTAGAAAGGAAGAGGAAATCAATAGACTATCTTGAACTCCCATTAATTTTACACTCAAGATTTTTGTAGGTATGCATTCCAAATTACTTTAGACATTACGTTCCCTTTCTACTGGTACTGGAATCCAGATATATGAGATTAATACACAGACTGGGAAGTCGACCCTATACGCTTTTACTCTTTTTATAGAATTATGCCTGAATATCTGAACCAGACTTAACTGAATCACAAAACATTTCTTTCCACTGCTTTAATTTTCAGTACCTCAATATGAGTGCTCAGTAAGTTCTGGGCAAATGAGTGAATGAATAAACAGAGAGGAACTTCATCCTAGAAGGGAGCTGGCATGCTGGCGTGACTCAGTAATTCCCCAGCATTGTCACATAATTACCAGACTCATTTATATGTGCTTTATTTGTAAAATAGTTGTTGTATTTCTCCAAGTAAAACTTTATCTCCCTCCTCATTCTTTATTTATCTGATGATTGCTCATTATAATAATTCAAACAACATAGAGGAGTCTAAAGAAAAGCTTTTCTTTAAAATAATACCCCAGTGGTATACATGCACTTAACGACACACCGTGTGTTCTATAATTTTTCTTTGCTTAAATGAACTCATTTATACTTACAGTTTATTTTATAAGAATAGTGAAAAGTGAAAGTGTTAGTCACTCAGTCCTGTCTGACTTTTTGCGACCCATTGACGGTAGCCCGCCAGGCTCCTCTGTTCATGGAATTCTCCAGGCAGGAATACTGAAGTAGGTAGCCATTCCCTTCTCCAGGGGATCTTCCTGACCCAGGGATTGAACCTGGGTCTCCTGCTTTGAAAGCAGATTCTTTACTGTCTGAGCCATCAGGGAAGCCCATAAGAATGGTATTGGATGATAAATATTAGGTGAAAGCTTTTTTCACATAATGTATTGTACAGATCCTTCTAAATTAATATGTGTACCTAGCAATCTGCCTTATTCACTTTATTAGCTACAGAGTTTGATCCCTGGGTCAGGAAGATCCCCTGAAGAAGGGAATGGTTTACTCACTCCAGTATTCTTGCCTGGAGAATCCCATGGACAGAGGAGCCTGGCGGGCTACAGTCCATGGGGTCACAAAGAGTTGGACATGACTGAGTGACTAACACTTTCACTTTTATATATAATAGAAACACACCATATTTCATTTAAAGTTGTTTCGGTGTATGTGTGTATACATTATGGCAAGTCAGAAGTAAATACTCATGTAGTTCTATTATATCTCTAACTATCATGCATTTCCAGAAGTAGGACACAGAGCATCCACATTTAAGTTTTAATCAAATATGGCTGTATTACCTGATTCTTAACCCTTACCAATACTTGTATGTATAAATCCTCTACTTCATTATAAATCTATTGAAAAATAAAATGGTATCATATTGTGGTTGTTAATTTACATTTCCTGGGAAGAGTTTGTTTTTAAGTACCGATTCTGGGGCCCACTTTGAATCTACTGGAGTCAGCACTTGTGAATCCCGGTCTCTGTAGAGCTGCCAGGTGGGTTTGAGGCAGTCAGTGTTTGGAGGGGCTTTTAGGAAGCGCTGATCAAAATGATCTCCTGGTTGAGACATAAGCTTCCATTATGTAAAAACAAAACAAAATCCTCAACAGCAATAAGATCTGATTAGTAAAATCTGTGTGTGCATAATAATGTTATTTTAATATGACTTTAAGCTATACTTACTTTAGATGTTGATGCAAATCTCAATTCACCATCTTCACTTTTTAAAAATGTCTGTGTCCAGTCAGAAAAGACTAAAGCGTAGCGGGTATAGATGATCTTATTTGCAAAACAGTAATAGAGACACAGACAGAGAGAGCAAACGTATGGACCCTAAGAGGAGAAGGAGGTGTGGGATGAACCGGAAGATTGGGGCTGACATATACAATATACACACTATTGATACTCTGTATAAGACAGATAACTAATGAGACCCTACTCAGTGCTCTGTAGTGACCTCAGTGGGATGGAATTCCTAAAAAAGAGGGAATATATGTATAAGTGGGGCTTTCCTGGTGACTCAATGACAAATCTGTCTACAATGTAAGAGACCCAGGTTTCATCCCTGGATCAAAAAGATCCCCTGAAGAAGGGAACGGCTACCCACTCCAGTATTCTTGCCTGGAGAATTCCAGGGGCAGAGGAGCCTGGTAGGCTACAGTCCAGGGAGTCGCAAAGAGTCGGCTATGACTGAGTGACTAACACTTTTTTTCCTAGAGTTGATTCATTTTGCTGCACAGTAGAAACTAACACAACATTGTAAAGCAACTACACTCCAATAAAAATTAATTTTTAAAAATAAGACTTTTTAGAAACATCCTTAACAGCACAACCAAGTGACGCAGACCTCTAACCAAGGGTGGGCATCCTATAGGAGCCTCCGAAGCGCGGGGGCAAAATGGAATGGAAAGGCAGAGACCTGCATCTGGGTGTGAGTCTTACTTCTAACCTGTTGGATCACAAGCAAACCGTTTAACCTCTCCAAGCCCCCGTTTCGTCATCTGAAAATGAGGGTAATATTTCACTGAATAGGAGGATAGGCGTTAGAAAGGCAATGCAGGTGAAAATGCTAAGACTACTTCCAAGTGCCATGTAAATGCTAACTGGACCTCTAATCAGATAGCATGATAGTGCTCAGGTTTTTCTGAGATATATACATTTGGATAAGGATATACTGAACATAGAGGCTTCCCTAGTGGCTCAGCAGTAAAGAATCTGCCTGCAATGCAGGAGACCACCTTCAATGAAGGAGACATAGGTTTGATCCCTGGGCTGGGAAGATCCCTTAGAGAAGGAAATGGCAAGCCACTCCAGTATTCTTGCCTAGGAAATCCCAAGGACAGAGGAGCCTGGCGGATTAAAGTCCATGGTGTCCCAAGAGTCATCCTGACTTAGTGACTAAACCACCACCACCACCATACTGAACATAAGGAATCTCTGATTGAAAGAGCAAAACATTAATATGTATATGGATTTGGAGGGTGTGGGTTCCTGTCAGGTAGGGCCTAATACAAATTCTTGTGTCAACTCATTTTCTCTTAGTGTTTGCAATTTCACTTTTAAGGTAAACTGCTGTTTTTTCTACCAACATCCCATTTAAACTGACTTTCTCATAGTTTCTGTACTTTTCAGTGTCTTAAAAACTCAATCATACGTCAGCCATGTTTTAAAATTAATTTTAAGATAGGTAAAAGCAGGGGTCTTCCCTGACGGTCTAGTGGTGAAGAATCCACCTTGCAATTCCAAGGTTCCCTCTGGAAGTACCCCGGTTCCCCCTCTTACTCCCCGCACCTGGCTAACTGTTCCTCCACTCTCCATCTCAAGTCATCGCCGTCATCTTCAGTTTCCCCTACAGTGTGTTATCTTTTCTGGCTATGAACTCTGTCATACCCTGCCCCCCAGTTTCAGGCAGAGGCTGGCTGATATTCAGAGTTTTGAGTTTTCCATGCAGGAAACTCAAGGAGGCCAGGGATCAGAGTACCAGCTTTGGTGGTGGGAGATGTGGCAGACAGCCCCAAGTTCTGGTGGCAGATGGTTCAGAGGTCATCTGCATTTTCGGTCCTGGCTTGTCCAAACTATTGAGCTGGTCCTCAGCGTTAGCTTGGACTCTTGCTCCTCTGTGGCTCAGCTTCTGCGGGGACTTTATTCAAGAATCAGGTATTGAAATTTTACTGTGTACCTGGGTGTCTGGGCATTGCAGTTAAGCAGTAGATCCTACTCACCTACTCCATGATCACAATTATTTGGCTTAATTTGTGCCCCAGTTTCCACATCTGTGTAAGATACAGGTAATAATAGTACCTACTTCATTGGGTTGTTGTGAAACTCGAGTGAGAGCCTGCATTCAAACAAAGCTCAGAGAGTAATGCTTAGAGTGTACTGAGTGCCCAGTAAATACTGTTGTTCACACTGTGAGTTAAACGTCAGCCTCCAGTCTGCTTTCCTGGTCTCAGAGCACTTCCCTGAGAATTTGTCTCTTGCTGCTTTGCTTTTTCAAAGCCCAGATCTAAATTTTATATTTACACTCTAATTTCTTCTTCCATTTCGAACCTGCTCTGCCTTATCACGGCCCAAGTTCTGTGGAGCATTCCCTTTCTAAAATATATACTTAAAAGCAAATGTTATGCCCATAGGAATGACTAAAATGGGAAAGATGCAAGTGTAAAAATACTGATGGAGGTGTAAAGCTTCCAGAACTCTCTTATAGTGCCGGTAGGGGGATAAACCGATTCAGTCATTTTAGAAAACCGGCAGTTAGAGCTGAACACAGCCTATCCTTTGTTTAATTCAGGGATCCCACTGCTAGGTATTTCTCACCCTAGGAGCTGCGTATATATGTAAGCAAAAAATCGTGTAAACCAATACAGTATTGTAAAGTAAAATAAAGTAAAAATAAAAATTAAAGAAAAATCATGTAGAGGAAATTTCACAATAGCACAATGTTAGTTATCTCTTCTTGAATAACAAGTTACTCTAAAACTTAGCAACTTGTAACAACAAACATTTATTATCTCACAGTTTCTGTGGCTCAGAAATCTGCGAATGACTTAGCCGGATGAAGGGCCAATTCACCCATTAAGCACAGTATGTGCAGCGCCTGGGGTCCATGGTGTTTGTCAGTACAATTTCCTTCTTGCAATAAGTGAAATTCATCTTATTTTTGTTTTGTTTTCTGGTGGAGGAAAAGGCCTAGGAGACAAGAGTGCTGAGGACCGATCAAGTCATATAATCACATAAGGCAACCCTGGCTGAGGGTCTCTCAGGAGGCTTTGGTCAAACTGTCAGCTGGGACCACAGATCCACCTCCATGGTGACTCAGGTAGAGGCTGGCAGGTCTCAGAGCTGCTGCCCAGCTGCTGGCCAGAGGCTTCGGTGTCTCCCCATGCAGCCTCTCCATGGTGACCTGAGTGTCCTCCCAACGTGGCAGATGACTTTCCCCAAAGAAAGGAGGGAAAGAGAGGCACCAAGGTGAAGCCTCAGCATCTTCCAAGACGGTTATCTTGGACGTAACACACCATCACTTCTGCTGCGTTCTGTCGGTTACACAGATCCTGAGATAATGCAGGAGATGTGTGAATACAGGAGGCAGGCCACTCAGGAGCCTGGCTATCACAGGTACTATCTATTTTCTTTTATTATTTTTTTAAATTAGGGGATAACTATTTTACAATGCTGTGATGGCTTTTGCCATACAGCAGCAAGAAGCAGCTTCAGGCATACACAGGTCCCCTCCCTCTTGAGTTCCCCTTCCACTTCCCGCCCACCCCGCCCCTCTAGGTCGTCACAGAGTGCTGGCTTTGTGTTCCCCGCATCATACATTGATACACGGGCTCTCTATTTCTCATGCGGTAATATGTATGAAACTAGAAACTATCTGAATGCCTTTCACAGTAGAAAGGATAAAAGATGGTGTATTCATACAAAGAATACGACACAGTGATGAGACCAAGCTCTTTGTGATGACGCACAACAGTATGGATGTACTTCACAAACATAATATTTCACGGAGGAAGCCAGGCGCAGGGAATGCACCCTATGTTTCCACTTATGTAATGTTAAAGATTAGGCAGAGCTACTCGTGTGTCAGAGGCGAGGATGATGGTTCCTCCTGGAGAGATAATGACTGGATGGACTCAAGGGGAGTTTTGATCAGTTTATTCATCTGACTCTCCAGGTTCTGTATGAGTGTGTGTCGGTGTGTGTGAAATTCCCACTTTTCTCTATGCATACTATTTTTTAAAGTTTTCTGAAAATAGGTATAAGAACACCTTTTTGGTCTCCTTTTCCTATCATTCTGGAAATGATATCAGCCACAGCCAAGCATAAGCCTGGGGTAACTATAATCTCTGGTCAGCAAATTGGTCTGACACAAGGCCCACCAGCCATGAAAACTTGATAAGCTACTTACCCTCTGCGAACTGTAGTTTGCTTATCTGAGAGCAGGGTGGACGTGCACTTTTAGCGTCAAAGTGTGGCAGAGAATACGGAGTAATGTCAGGTAAAGTTGAGGCCCATCACATACTGGGTCAAAGAGTAATGTGAAAGTCAAATGCAAACAAAGTACCTTTGCAAATTCCTTAGATGAGCCTTAAGTCACTTTAATGCCTTTGAGGCCCAAAGATCAGGAACAAGGAATTTACTTTTTTTCCTTTTCTTTAGATTTCTGTCCTGGAAAGGGGTTTTCCCTTTGGACTAGGGGTTTTCCCCAGATTATTTTGGTTCTAGAAAGCTTTTGTGGATAATGTCAAGGTTAAACAAAGTGACTCATTAAAGTCATTTAACCAAAACAGGGGTTTGCTTGATTCTTGATGGCATGTTGAGTCAATAAATAGAGAAAGAAGCTGAGGTTAACATTAGAGAGATAAATAACAATTTTTTTCAACAGGGTAGCACTTTATAGTTGACAAAACTTAAATCATTTCTTTAAAATTAACCTTATTTTAAAGATGAGGCTTAACCTCTCAAGATCAAACTAGTTTTACAGGAGAGCTGGGATTCATAACCAGAACTTCCAAGATCAGAACCATAATACGGTGCAAATCCTGGTCTTTATCTCTGTCTGTGTGTCTCTCTGTCTCTTAGGGTGGTGGTGGAACAGAGAGGTAGGTCTGGGAACTTGTGATCTGGCTCTCCTGGGTTTATGTGGTCTTAGCCACCTGTATGACCCTCCTGACCTTGCCATCTTTAGGCGAGATTCCCTAGATCAGTTAAGATAGTGAGGTGGGGCAAGCAGAGTTTCTCTGCTGGCTGTGGTTCTCATCTGGGCAGAGACTTGCTGCCCACAATGGGGTTAAAGGTTGTTCCTGTGCATTCTGGTATGTGAGAGGTCTAGGAAATGTTCTGCTAGGTGATAGAGTTGGCTTCTGATGCTCCAGGTTATCTCTTCAATACATATATGTCTGGATCATGCTTATGCATGCATTTAACATGTGCTTATCACTAGATAAACCATTTTAAAAGGCAAACCTTCGCCATTACAGACATACGTTATGAGATACTTGTGATACCATGATTCAAGTCTGGGTTTATCCTCCTCACGGGAGTTGGGAGCCACAGTACATAGGACTTGGCTGTGCCTTATAGTCTTGCAAGTGTGTAAACCTTTTTAATGTGACTGGAGCCTCCCTCAACAGGGCAAGACCTTCCTGTACTTACTAGAAGAACCCAGAATTAGCCATTGCAAAGTGACTTGGGGAGGAAGGCAGGGGTGGGTTCAGGAGAGAATCTTCTCCAACATCTCACATCTAGGAGAGAAATCACCATTTTCAGTAAGATCTTCTTTCAGTCTTTACAATTTCAGTCATTCCATGGGGTTTCTTTGGGGACTCTCGGGTAGCAGCATGAGGCCCCCTGGTGGCTTGAAATAATTCACAAGGTTACTTTTTAAGCATTTGGAAGGGCAGGTTAGCTGGAGCAGCACGAAGGTAGTACATACTCACCTGGACCAGGCGCATCCAGTAGGGCAGGGTAAGGACGATGACTTATTCTGGGAGAGGTGAGAACTAAAGAATTTTCTCTTAAGAGATTAAAACAAATGAACTCTAATTCTGGATAAACCTCTCAATGCGCTCTGATTTTTATTTAGTTCATTTAGCAAACACTTGCTGTTGAGTACCTAATCTGGGAAGGACATTTTATTAGGCATCACACAGGGGGTTTAAACATATATGACACATTATGTACTTCTAAGAAGCTTTGAAAGAGGACCCATACCACAATATGGCATTATTGTGGTAGAGAATGAAAGTTGCCATCAGAGACCGTATAGGTAGAGACTCTTGAGGAAGCAATTCCTTTCAGATAAATGGGAACCTCTAGGAAGAGGCTGCGCTTAAGCTGGGGCTGTAGTGAGAATCAGGGTTTGGGTATGTTTGAGTTGGAGAGGGAGAGGATGGCGTTATGCAGGAGGGAAAACAGAGGTTTGAACATACATGGAAGCAGGAAACTTGATGTCTGATCCAAGCATAGGGAGTTGGGTGGTCTGGCTATCTCATATGAGTTTTCAGGTTGAGAGTGAAAGCTGGATACATCTGTTTGGATCAGACACAGCAGAACCTTGAACACTAGTCTGAGAAATTTCCTCATCAAGCAGAGGGGATTTTTTGGATATCTTTGGGCCAAAAAAAAAAAAAGAACACATCAAAACAATATTCCTTCCACTGTCATAAACACAATGCCATATACTTTCATTTGGTCCAGAGGAGGGTGGACCTGCCTGTGTTTAAGATAACTGTAATGTACTCCACTGTACTGAACTCCAAACTTCTGCCACGTGGCCTTCAAAGCCAGGAGAAACTAGGTCATCCAGGTGTCTCCCCTTAAAAAAACCATCTGAGCTCTAGGGCCCACGCAGTGCCAGAGGGCTCAAATATTTAATTAAAGTCCTTGATAGAACACTTTCCATCAAAAGAGCTATGCTAGGCTTCCTTTGTTTTTCCAAGGTTTAGGAAAGGCTTTGTGTCTATCTTTCCACTCTAGTTTAGTGTAGTTTAAATGACATGAACCAGGGATGTTTCTGGCTAGAGTTATGGTGTAGAGTCCTAGCTGTTCATTATCCACAGAATTCAAGCAGTAACCTTATTTGTGTTGCATTATAACTAACTCAGCTAAGCAGTCTGAGAAGCTACACAATGCCTGGCATATAGCTGGTGCTCAAAAATATGGTATGCAAATACTTAACCACAAATTCAATAAATATGCAGGACTTCCCTGGTGACTCAGATGGTAAAGAAAGTGTAAGCGGGGCAGGAGACCTGGATTTGATCCCTGGATCAAGAAGATTCCCTAGAGAAGGGAATGACTACCCACTCCAGTGTTCTTGTCTGGAGAATTTCATGAACCGAGGAGCCTGGTGAGCTGCAGTCCATGGGTTGCAAAGAATCAAACACAACTGAGCAACTAATACATATGTAATACATATTTGACAACATATTATAACATTTTAGATCCCAGGCTTTGATTTCCTAATTGTAATGACATAGACATCTTTTAAAATGACATAATTCTTCTTATTTTTCAAAAGTTATAAAAAACAGTGTGACAAAAATAGAAATCTTTGAGTTAAATTAGAAAGAAGCAACATTTGAGAGGAATACAACTGAGATGTTGCCGAGGCAAAGGAAGGAGGGGAATTTGTAACCACAGTAACATAACTACAATAGAAGTAAGCATTTGAGAAGTTTTAGCAGGGACTTCCTTGGTGGTCCTGTGGCTAGGACTCCAAGATCCCAATGCAGGGGTCCTGGGTTCAGTCTCTGGTCAGGGAACTAGATCCTGATTGCTGCAACTAAAAAGAACCCGTATGGGGCAATGAAAGTCAAAGAACCCCACATGCTGCAGCTGGGACCTGGCACAGTCAAAGAAGTAAGGAGTTTCAGCAGCAATGAGTATTTATTATTTTGAATGAACTGTACATGAAACTTAAATTTTTACATGAAATATAAAAATCATCAAAAGTGCTGTATAGGATTATTTTAATATTAATTTATCCCCCCATGTGATCTAGTAGCTACACATTTTGCCTTTTTTAATGATCTGATACATCATTACAATCATGTAAGAACTGTCCAATGTTAAAACATAACAAAAAATTATTAGTTTATTCCTCAAGAAAAGTACCACCAGTGATGCTTTACTGAACATGAAAAATAAACAGATGCCAGAGAATCAACTTTTTGGGAAAAAGAAATATCACAGAATTTCATGAGTGAATGCAAAGTCCAAAGCAGATCAGACTTTCAGCAGAACATTCTTGGGATATAACATCCTAATAGTGTGGGTTATCTCCTTTGGAGGCAGGTCACTGGTGTGCCAGAACTCATCTTTTCTGGCCTACTTTCCAACAAAATGTCTAATGCCACAAGCCTCCCATGACTCCTGAAATATTTAATACAGAGGAAATGCTGATTTTCAGTCTTAGAATAGCCCTTGGAGTTAAGTTTGTCGTAGAAGAAGAAAGAAGTCATTGCTCGCAGACGAGAGCCCTGCGCACCTTCCGCCGTCAGGCCAACCCGTGCCTCTGGTCCGTGCCAAGTGCGTGCTCCCCACAGCGGTCCTGGGCGCCCTGGCTGATGAAGTGAGAGCAGGTCCTTCAGGTCACGCGTCCCAGCTGGTCTCATTCGGTCCTAAACAAACCAGCCTCTCTGATTCGCCACCAGAGTTGTCTGGCTCTCCCGCCTCTTGGCTTTCTTGCTCCTCTGCCTCACTTTCCAGCACAGAACGCTGGACGCTAACAGGAAAAGTCCCAGGGACAGAAGGACCAGGCCCAGGATGGAGATGATGGAGCCGTGGGAGTTGAAGCTGTACGCCACGGCGGTGACCACGGTCCCGGTGATGAGGACCACCACGGCGAAGGGGACGACGCAGCGGTAGCAGGAGAGCTCAGCGCCCCCGGTGGCGGCCGCCAGCTGAATCTCGCTGACCAGGGGCACCATGGTAACCACCACTTCGCCATTGGCATTCTTTTCCATTGCCACCGGCTTGGGAGACTTTGGGGTTCCCAGGATCTCCTTTATGGGCTCGTCTGTCATTGTTACAGCGGCGTCTCCTAGCTGAGTTCACAGGCTAGATCTGGGTGGTCTCCTCAGGGCAAAAACTGTGAAGACAGGAGATGTCAGCTGAATGCATTAGAGTGAGCCCCACAAGTAGTAGTAAAGACCTGGGGAAACACCACTATGTTCTTTTCTTTTCCAGGAGATGTGGATGCCTGTGAAAATCAGCTTTAATGTATTTTTTCCCCAACTTTTGCATCCTCTTTGCATTGGGCAGAAAGCAAGATAAAGCAGAGAGCCATAAAGAAAGGGAAGGTATATAAGCAGGAAGCACTTTACAGAGCTTAATACTCTCTGGCAGTCTACAAATGTTTTACAAGCTTTTCTGCTTTGTCTATTGCTTTCTTTCCTCTAAACACAGAGAATCCTTAATCTTAATCCCAAAACAACCTCATTCAAGAGGTTAGCGTGTCATAAACAACACTTCGCACAGTCCGTTCCACACACAGCAACCTAGACGCTGCCAGTGTTTCCGGGCATAACATGCATTCTTTCCAAACTATTGCCCATTCACTGTGCACCAAAGCAATATCAAGACCAGCAGCCAGCATTTAAGTGATATTTTTCTACATCAACTGATGGTCAACAAGTCTTCATTGTTTTAACTATTAAATGCAATGAAGCAGGCATCCTGGGTCCATGGTGGGAGTACGTTTGGCAAAAAATTCAGTGATAATAAGGCTTGGATTTGTGATCTAAAATGTGGCAATATCCTTTGATGTATTTGAAAAGAGAAAAATGAGAAAAACAATTCAGCAATTTTGTTGGAAATAATTTTGTGCTTTTTTATGTTAAAGAAGAGGCCAACTAATAATTAGCAGTTAGATTTACAAATTTTCCATTAAATCCAACAAGGAATTTTGACATTATATGTACCACTTGTTTTAAAAGAATGAGCATCCTAGATTTTCAATAAAGGTCTATAAGTTCACTCTCACCCCATGCTCCAGTGTGCAAAAATGTCATGCGAGTCATCTTTGCAAATATTTTGAACCTGAACATTTCAGAAGGAAATCTGAAACTCTCCATCAAAAATCTCTGGATGAAATGCCATCTCCGAGAAAACAGTGGACACTCCTGTCTTGTTCAGGCATGGCAAGTCATTCTCTTTCACCCTTGAGAAGTGATCTAGTAGCTGAATGGTTGAACAGTTACAGTTATGCTTTAAATGAAAACATTTAAAGGAAGATAGTAGAGATGATTTCAGTGAGATGACAACTTTGATCATATTAAATACTCACTGAAAACTAATTCAACCCCAAAGTCAGACCTCACAGGTTCTTCCTTGCCCTGGGAGGTCAAAATATCACTCCTTGTCCAATGAACTGAAAGTTAGAGCTGTCTATTTGCATGAGACTTTCAGTCACCAAAATAAATCACTGCTGTTCAAGATACCTTAATGACTGGCTAGATCAATAAAAGGATATTTGAGATTCTGTCTGAAAGGAAAAAAAAAAAAACCAAAAACCTTCAACCCAAAGATGAAACTTCAGCTAACTTAAAAACGAGGCTGTGTCCCCCAAAGGTTTATACTTACATGTACCTCAGAGAGAAGCAATCCATTACCAGGGAGATCCCCGGACTTGAGAGGGAAGGATCACAGTCTGAGCTGCTTCTTGGACTTCTGAGAAGGCAGCCTGTCACAGCACCTCTGTCAGTAAAGTGACGGGACAGCGATCTCTGGAGAGGAGGAAAGATATAAAATGCTGTGGGTTTTAGATCCTGAGCTCTTTCTTTCACTCTACCCCTTCCTAAATGACGCTTGTCTTTCCCTCTCTCTTTTTATTTCCTCCCCCGCCGGTTTGCTCCTCCCTGCCTTTTTTTTTTTTTTCTTCTTTCTTTTCCTTGCCAGCAGATTCTGAGTTTTGGCTTCCCCCAGCTCTGCTCAGTGACATGATAAGTCAGAATCATTTTAGAGTCCCCAGAGACAGGAGGCAGCTTTTACTTTTATTTCTCTTTCAGCCTTTACTGAGTGCACTGCTTTGCATTACTCATTTTTTCCCCAGCCAGACTCCAAATCTTCCCCCGCCCAGCAGGCATTTTCACAAGAAAATCCCCGAGTCAGCGTTGCAGACCCAGCTGAGGGGACAGGGCTGAAGGGACAGACACTTTTAGGGCTGCGGGAACAGCTGTGAAGTCATCGGGCAGCTGAATCCAGCCTCTAAGCCAACAAAAATCTATGTTCCTAGGTTTCCCGAGTATTCTTTCTTCATGTGTGTGTGTGCTGGCCATCTGAAGCTTAATACCTCCCTCCCCCGCTCGTCTCATTGGATGATAATTCATTTAGGAATGAGGGTGGAAGATACAAATGTTTGTGGTTAAGGGTGAAAACCAGTCATTCTGATTTAAACATGATTGCTAGGAAGGGAGTGCTAGGAAGTGAGTAGCCTTGGCCGTACTGAAATTGTCATCATCACCATCTCTCATTTACAGAGCACCTCCCACGGACATCACATGCAAGGTGCATGCATTAACACTAATGCTCACAACTTTACAAAGGAGTTTATAAACAGTTTATACTGAGGCTCAGAAACGTTAAGCAATCTGACAAATGCCATAGAGAGAAACTCTTGGTTTAACTTCAGTCTTTAACGGGCACACTAATCATGCAAGGGGCTTGTTAAATGCAGATTCTGATTCAGTAGGTCTGTAGCTTGATCCTGGCTGATGTTAATCTTCTGCTCCTCGACCCACTTTAAGGAAGAAATATTTTCAATATTCAAATACATATGACTGGATATATCATACTCTCAAACAATAAAGGTAAAGGTCTATTTCCCACCCCCTGTTGCCAAATGGGCTTTAAGCGACACATGAGCTATTTAAAATTTGAAAGCCACAGATTGTCTTTTGGAGCGAAAAATGAGATCTTTTGGAGCGAAAATGAGATCATGTGTCTTTTGGAATGAAAAATGAGATCATACTGGGCGACTCTTATAAGCTCATCCTATACTTCTGTACCCATGGTGGATTCATGTCAATGTATGGCATAAACCACTACAATATTGTAAAGTGATTAGCCTCCAATTAAAATAAATAAATTTATATTAAAAAAGCTATCCATCTTCTATTTTTAGTCTGTACAAGTTTTAATAACTTACTTTCAACTGATACAAGTAACACTAAAATATAAGTTAAATCTTGAAGGAGATTTGTTTTCCTTCTTTCTCTTGAGTTAAATTTCTCTAATTGCTGGTGGAGGGCATGGATGTTCTCAGACACCTCACCTCTGTTCTACCAGAGCTCACTCTTTCCAGCCTAGTCTAGAAATAAGGCCCTGGTGATTTTGTCATAAAGGGACAGGGGCGAGAAGTGTTTTTTCATTGAAAAGAAATAAAGCTAAAAAGCTTCAGAGGCTTTGCTGAGTCAGGGAGCCCAGCCTGTTGAGCTGGGCTGGAGGGCCTCAGCTACCACTATCTTCAGACTTTAAAGATGTGGTTGTAAAGGGACACAGCCATCCTCCAGGAGGAGTGCTGTTGCTTGGTATTCGAGATAATGGGTACTTAGAACCAGAGCATTTAAGCACTGGCCAGCAATGCTCTGGGAGGATGGGGATACTGGGGATTCTTGAGGAGCTCCATATGAGAGCAGCTATGTTTCCACTGCAAACTGTGACCTTTGGGGGCAATTCCTCTTTACTTTCTAGCAGGGGGCCTTTTCTCCCTCCCCACAGCATAATCCAATGACCCCACTGAAGCTCTGAATATCACCCTATCCTGCTGAAGACCATGCTTCCCCATTGTCAAAGTCAAAGGTACATGATTTGAATTTCTCCCAGAAAGAAACCAGAGGCAACTGGTAAGCTCTTGGCTGAATTTATAAGGAGGGGCAGAGTGTGTCTGTGAGCTGGGAGCAGGGTCAGTCTGTCTGTGTTGCTCCTAACACCCAAGCCCTCCTCGGCCTTTTCAGGCTTCAGAATTCTAATTCTTATTCACAGAGCTGCATCTGCCTGCACACACAGATGCACATGTTCAGATTCTAACAGCTGATGACTTGCACTGATTGATACAGAGAAGAAAGCTTTGGGATAAAGCAGAAATTGTATTTCAAGAATAGATACCTGGGGCTCCCTGGATGTCCAATGGTCAAGACTTCCCCTTCCAATGCAGTGGGTAGAGGTTCGATCCCTGGTTGGGGAGCCAAGATCCTACATGCCTGGAGGCCAAAAAAAAAAAAACCAAATAAACAAAAAAACAAACAAACCACAAAAAAACACATGAAATAAAAGCAATATTTTAAGAAATTCAATAAAGACTTTAAAATGACCCATATCAAAAACAGTCTAGAAAAAAAAAATGACGACTTTAAAAAAAATGAAGAATAGATACCTATCATTACACCCAAGTACACCTGCAGTTTTAAATGACTTTTAAGTCTTCAAATTCAAAGAGAATTACTAGTGATCAAAAGTCTTTGAATGACTTTTTCTCCCTCCTCTCTGTGCCTATTAGAAATTAAACCCTCCAGAGAGTGCCTTAAGAAACACCTGCCCCCGATGCAAAATCTCATCTATAAAGCAACTAGCCTTTTTTTCTGCAAGGCTTTCCTCAGAAGGGAGAGGAAATCTTTCTGGTTCTTTTTAAACACAAGGCTCCAGGAGATTCCTTTAAGCTTTGAGAGTGTGTCAGAAAACTTCCAATTCATGAATTAAATCTGCATCCTTCTATCCCACCTCACCCCTCCAAAGATTTCCACATTTCTCTTCCAGATCTTTCAAAAAAAACCAGAGATCCTTACCTTTCCTAGCCAGAATTGGACTGAGACAGCTGCCAGCTCTGGCCTACAGCCACCCAGAGACGGGGATGCAAATCACTACACCAGGGACCGTAGGCAAAGTACTCAGCGAGGCTTAAACACAGTCAAGGGACCGGAGAAAAACTGTTGGGAGGAAATTCCTTAAGTGCTGCTGTGTTTTCTTCCCGGTTCCCCTCTATGAAAATGGAATCCACATAAATTTTTTTTAAAAGGGATCCAGGTTTGGACAGGGTGTCCTCCTTTGTTTTTCTTCCTTTGTGTCCTCATTCAGGCTTTCATTTTCAAGATTTTCCTTATCCAAAGCCCGTATTCTGAGACTATTCTTCTGTAGGACTACGAACCTGAAGAAAAGAATTTTGCAATTCTTGTCCTACCCCTTTGGAAGGGTCTGGGGTTGGGGAAGTATGTAAGGTGGGCAGTGGGAAAGTAAACTAATTTTTTTTTTTCTCACCATCACAAGCAAGTGACAAGGGAAGTAAAGGAAGAAGAGATCAGCTGATGGTGAAATGGTCTTTGGTGTCTTGTGTGGACTCTATCCCTAAAGCCAGAGGAGAGGTCTTGTCATGCTGTGCATGAGAGGGTGGGAAGGCACCGCAGAAATGGAGATGCACAGGAAAATCACATCTCTAAGCAACTGAGCCAACATTCTACCAAAGACATCAGAAAAAGCAGAATTAAGGAACACTGCTATTTTGGAGAAAATTTCCCCAAATTAGGGGCAAAAATCTCATTGTACTTAGCAACAAGCCAGAAACAAAGTTATTTAGATAAGGGGGATATAGAAGTGGAAGAGGAAGATGGAGCGTCCATGACCAGGAGGAGATTTTGCTTGTTTACCTTTAGTAGAAGCCAAAGGTTCAGTTTCTCGATTGGAAAGGGTAACATGTTGATTTTGCCATTGGGTAGATGCTGTTGAAGACCTGGAAATTCCTCCTTTGGGAAAGCACAGACTTCATTTTGTGAGGCTCATCCCCATGTGCATTTGATTACTCACTCATACTTACTTTCAGTTTGCTTTGCTTGTTGGGGTTGAGTTGGCCTTTTTTCAGCAGCCCTGAAGATGGTAGTTCTCCCTGGCCCTCTGTCCAATCACCACACCTTTGATCTCTGGCATCCTCCAGTCCAGTTGGATCCAGAGAGGTTTGGGAAGCTGGCCAGAGTTTCTCCTTTCCAATGCTTCTTTTAAGGGTGTGTCTGCATTTATGCTCTGAAATCATGGACGTTTTGGAAAGTGATCTGTGCTTGTGTGTTCATTTTGGATAACAGGTCATATTATTATTGCTACCCCACCCCCTCCCCAAGGTACTTCTATTTGAGGATTAGACAATCAAATAGAGAGATCTGATAGTAACAAGTGAAATGATGGGTATGCCTTCAGTTCAGTTTGGTTCAGTTCAGTCCCTCAGTCATGTCTGACTCTTTGTGACCCCATGAACCGCAGCACACCAGGCCTCCCTGTCCATCACCAACTCCCAGAGTTTACCCAAACCTATGTCCATTGAGTCAGTGATGCCATCCAACCATCTCATCCTCTGTCGTCCCCTTCACCTCCCACCCTCAGTCTTTCCCAGCAGCAGGGTCTTTTTCAATGAGTCAGGTCTTCACAACAGGTGGCCAAAGGATTGGAGTTTCAGCTTCAGCATCAGTCCTTCCAATGAACACCCAGGACTGATCTCCTTTAGAATGAACTGGTTGGATCTCCTTGCAGTCCAAGTGACTCTCAAGAGTCTTCTCCAACACCACAGTTCAAAAGCATCAATTCTTTAGCGCTCAGCTTTCTTCACAGTCCGACTCTCATATCCATACATGACCACAGGAAAAACCATAGCCTTGACTAGACGGACCTTTGTTGGCAAAGTAATGTTTCTGCTTTTTAATATACTATCTAGGTTGGTCATAAATTTCCTTCCAAGGAGTAAGTGTCTTTCATTTCATGGCTGCAATCATCATCTGCAGTGATTTTGGAGCCCAGAAAAATAAAGTCAGCTGCTGTTTCCTGTTTCCCCATCTATCTCCCACGAAGTGATAGGACCAGATGCCATGATCTTAGTTTTCTAAATGTTGAGCTTTAAGCCAACTTTTTCACTCTCCTCTTTCACTTTCATCAAGAGGCTTTTTAGTTCCTCTTCACTTTCTGCCATAAGGGTGGTGTTATTTGCATATCTGAGGTTATTGATATTTCTCCCGGAAATCTTGATTCCAGCTTGTGCTTCCTCCAGCCCAGCGTTTCTCATGATGTACTCTGCATATAAGTTAAATAAGCAGGGTAACAACATACAGCTTTGATGTACTCCTTTTCCTATTTGGAACCAGTCTGTTGTTCCATGTCCTGTTCTAACTGTTGCTTCCTGACCTGCATATAGGTTTCTCAAGAGGCAGGTCAGGTGGTCTGGTATTCCCATCTCTTTCAGAATTTTCCACAGTTTATTGTGATCCACACAGTTCAGGGCTTTGGCATAGTCAATAAAGCAGAAATAGATGTTTTTCTGGAACTCTCATGCTTTTTCCATGATCCAGCAGATGTTGGCAATTTGATCTCTGGTTCCTCTGCCTTTTCTAAAACCAGCTTGAACATCTGGAAGTTCACGGTTCATGTACTGCTGAAGCCTGGCTTGGAGAATTTTGAGCATTACTTTACTAGTGTGTGAGATGAGTGCAATTGTGCGATAGTTTGAGCATTCTTTGGTATTGCCTTTCTTTGGCATTGGAATGAAAACTGACCTTTTCCAGTGGCCACTGCTGAGTTTTCCAAATTTGCTGGCATATTGAGGGCAGCACTTTCACAGCATCATCTTTCAGGATTTGAAACAGCTCAACTGGAATTCCATCACCTCCACTAGCTTTGTTCAATTATATAAACATAAAAATCCAGAGTTGCTGAAATCAAGTAACACTTTGGGAAATGAAGGAGGGTTGGACAAATTCTCTCTTACTGTAACAAGAGCTCATCATCTTTCTGGTCCCAAAGGAGAAGAACTGATTTTCTTGTTTCAAATGTGAATATATACTG
This sequence comes from Ovis canadensis, assembly GCF_042477335.2. Classification (NCBI taxonomy): domain Eukaryota; kingdom Metazoa; phylum Chordata; class Mammalia; order Artiodactyla; family Bovidae; genus Ovis; species Ovis canadensis. The sequence goes on from NC_091255.1 coordinate 14,526,465, forward strand.
AAACAACTATGATCCTGACATGTTCCCAGGTATCTTGCACAGTCTTCTATGTTTATATACTATTTCTTCAGAGGCCTAAGATGAGGAAGCTCAAAGGCAAAGAGCCATAGCAAATTGGGCTGATGCTTTCCCAAGAGAAGTGCCCAACCCTTGGGTCAGTCTTCCTTATTGGGCTATGGGTCGTGTAATCAGGGACTAGCGTAGCCCACCAGTTTTGCCTTCTCCAGGGAAGGAAAGGGAAGGGACCACAGTGCCCTCCACTCCTGGCCATTCTTGCGGATCCCTGATAATATAGGGCCCTTCTATGCCTTTTGACAGATGCAGTGTCCCCCCCAGCCTCGGGTGAGAAATGTCATTTGACCATAAAACAATGTGCACAAGCATTGTGAGCCCAATCCACTCCTAATCAGCCCCAAATCTCTAGATTTCAACATCAGTCTGGTCCCAGGGATTTGAAACCACCCTGCAACATATAAAATTTTCTAAAAGTTCCTCATCTGTGATGTTCTGTAGGGTCAGCTGGTTTCTCTTGCTCCACATCCATACGGCAGAACTCGCCTTCTGACTTGATTCTCCAGATCCCAGTTGTGTAGCTCTGGTCTTAAAGTGATTGGCAAGGGATGGGCATGCCATTTTGGGCCCCTACTCCCAAACAATGAAACTGTAGATTTTAAGCTCTGTGCCTCAGTAAGAAGAACGTGCATTGAGTTTCTTTTCACAGGTAGATTTTGTTCTGTCTTGATTTTGCAGAAAGAAATGGGGGTGCAAGTGGTGTCACTATCCCCAGATCTAACTCCAGGCTGCTTCGTTCGGCATTGACCTATACAGTATGTCCAGTCTGGTGAGGAGAGAGCACAGTAATGCTTATCAAGCGTCTAATATGCACCACTGACATACAGACCCTGTCTGAGGAACTTGTATTTTTATTTTACTGATGAGGAAACTTAAACCGAGCTGAGTGAAGTACTTGCCCGGGATCCACTGATACTTACTGCAACCCTTTCGGGTGCCAGGGGCTTGCTGGATATTCTAGCTGAGCAGATTGAAACCAGTAAGCAAAGCAAAGTCTCTGCTGTCAGGGAGCTTACAGCCCAGAACAGGAAAGCCACAGGTAATTTTTCTCCAAAGAAGGAATACCAAACTGCTATGTGAGGCCCCTGGAAGATAGACTGTGGGAGGAACAGCCTGTATGTAAATGTGTGTGTGCTAAGTCGCTTAAGTGGTATCAAGCTCTTTGCAACCCTATGGACTGTAGCCTTCCAGGCTCCTCGGTCCATGCAGAAATTCATAGAGGAGGGGAGTCACTACAATGGTAGCATCAGTAAAACTTGACAGTCAAGAGAGGGGGTTGGTAAGGTTTTTGAGCCTACATAATTAATGGCTTGGTGATATTGTCGGCAGAAGCAGAGGGCAGGGCGTGGAGGGTGTACACTTAGCTTGTTTAGCACAGCTATCCATTTCTCCAACAGAGGCAAATGCCAGAGGAAGTGGCCTTCCTCTCTGACTACTGATCTGTGACACATGGTCTGAGTTGCTAAATATATTTTCATAGTCTCACCGATGAGTTTTCCACTAAAAGTAAAATCAAATTTATAATTCACTTCATTTTATGAAAACACGCAGAACTGCAAACACATATGCAATACACATACATGATTAGAGATTGCTAGCTTTCTGCTTGGAACAAGAAATAAATATTTAAGAATTCTCACTCAAGATTTTTAATGTACTGACTATAAGCAAATAATGCGTTGATTCAATTTTAAACTATTCAAAAACAAGAACATAGCTGTGCAGTTCTTTTTGTACAGTGCCTAGCATGAAAAAAGCACCTCATAGATGTTTTCTGGGAATGAAAATGATTTCTTCTCCCAATGATCACTCTCCAAAGTACTACTCACATACAAGAGTAAGTATCGAATGTTCATAAAACTTTACAATCAGAGAAACAGCCTTTGTTATTAAAATTCAGTTCAGTTCAGTTCAGTCACTCAGTCGTGTCCAACTCTTTGTGACCCCATGGACTGCAGCACGCCAGGCTTCCCTGTCCATCATCAACTCCCAGAGCTTACTCAAACTAATGTCCATCAAGTTGGTGATGCCATCCAATCTCATCCTCTGTCATCCCCTTCCCCTTTCCCAGCATCAGGGTCTTTTCCCATAAGTCAGTTCTTCCCATCAGGTGGCCAAAGTATTGGAGTTTCAGCTTCAGCATCAGTCCTTCCAGTGAATATTCAGGACTGATTTCCTTGAGGATTGATTGCTTGATCTCCTTGCAGTCCAAGTGACTCTCAAGAGTCTTCTCCAATACCACAGTTCAAAAGCATCAATTCTTCGGCACTCAGCTTCTTTATAGTTCAACATTTGCATGCATACATGACTACTGGAAAAACCATAGTTTTGACTAGAAGGACCTTTGTTGACAAAATAATGACTCTGCTTCTTAATATGCTGTCAAGGTTGGTCATAGCTTTTCTTCCAAGGAACAAGCGAAGAGCTAATTTTATGTTGCCCCATGAGTTAAAGGTTAAATATAAAGGCAGTCCCAGTCCACTCTGGATTTCTTTAGAAATGTCCTGTTTTGGGCCTCACTCAGTGTAAGCAAGCTTTCACATTGGGATTTACCGGGATCAGGTTAACTAGAAAATCCCTCATAAGTTTCTAAAGGATAGTATCAGTAATTGGGTGAATGAGTAAGGAAAATTTTTGCCAAATAAGTAAGCAAGTAAAAGGATGACTACACTGAAATCAGATATAAACTTGAAAAATAAGATAGTATTCAAATGGATTACTTCAAAGTGTCCAAATATTTAGTGCTAAGTACATTAGTTATTTAGCTGTAACTAAATAATTATTCATATATTATTTGCATTTTGCCAGGATTTTTTGGGTGGTGGGCATCCTGTAGACCCTGCATGCACTTTACCTGATAAGAAACACATATTTATTGAACACTTGCTTTATATTATATTGTTATATATTTTTATAGATTTATTTTTAATACTGATAAGTAATCCAACAGGTAGGTGTCAGACAGTGTTGATATACAAATGAAGAGATTAAGGTGACTTGTTTTGGGAAGTCACCATTTGGAAAATGGTGAAACTAGAACCAAAGCCTGTTTAAAGTTTACCTCCTAATTCCTGTGCATTATCTTTCTGTGTTCAGATGACATGCACTCTTTCTGTTGCTCATAGGAATTTACAGTCCCAACAGAATAAACTCTGGGTTTGGACAAGCTTGTTTTGCCAGAAAAAACGTGCAATCACCTTCCCACAGAACCTCTGTAGTGACCCATTGACGAGAATAGGATCAGCTCAAGAAACTGTTTGGAAACATTTTTATTCACTTAGAAATCTTTGATGTTCTCGACGTGGGTAGGTGGTGGGAAAGGGAGCCATTTGCCAAGCAGAACTGAAGTCAAACTAAAACTATTTATTTTAACAGACTTATCTTATGGAACAACATGGAGAACAGATCTCTCACTTTCTTTCTTTAGATAAAAATTTTAAAGTCTTGTTTCACAAAGGTACCTTTCTGTCTCCTTCTTGTTTACTTAAATAAACTATACAGGAAACAGGCATTATTGTCTTTGTGAAAGCAATTGTAAAACTCGGTAAACTAATGACCCTAAGATAGCGCATGGCCAAAGGATGAGAACGCATTGTCTTCCCTCCTTCTCAATGAGGGCTCCAAGTCCACTCTGAGCTCCAGCGGACCACAGAGCCTGGTCAGTAAGTCTGCCCCTGGCATCTCTGGATGACTTCTAGCTTGAGGGGCTCCGTGGTCTCAGTGGGGCCTCTCTCCCCGGATTTATTTCTATTTATTTCCCAAGGTAAACTTAGTTTGGAAAATTTTCCTTACAGTTCCGATATGACTTGTTCTTTCTCTCTAGGGTTACGGGGTAAGGTTTTGGATCGCTTCCACAACAAAATTACATTCCTGACTCTTCACTCTTGGACATGAAAGCAACCATAAACTGAAAGTCAGGAAATCTGAGTTTGAAGCTTTTTTCCTCTTTGGGACCTTGGGCAAGACACCCAACCTCTCAGAGTCCCATCCGTCAGACCTCAGGGTCCTGTCTTGTAGATTCTTTACTATTCTTTTCTTTCTATTAAAAAAAATCCCATTTGGGCTTCTGTAATTTCCCATATCATTATCAGAGAACATAGATGAGACGACTAAGGGTAAGAGCTAACAAAACTACCCAAGCTCTCATGGTATGACGGATGGGGAAGCCCAGGGATGAGTCTCTTTGGGGATAGGAAGCAAGTACTGCTGTGTCTGCAAGGTTTGGGGACACAGAAGTTTTCAAGTTGGAGAAGCAATTGGGATCCCCAAGGACTATTCAGAAAGTATCACATGGAGTGTGCACTTCTTCAGTGCTTCTCCCATCCCAGGAATCCAGGAAGAGTAGCTCTCCCGCTGTGTGACTTGTACTAAAGCAGTAGATTTCCTGTATAAGCACCCAGTTCAGAGTCTTGCATTATAAATTAGAACAGAGAAAAGAATTAGTCTACTTGTTTAGTCTCTTTCTGAAATTCCTTTTTATCTTCTTTGAGTTTACAAGTTTACCACTGTCAAATATATTCTGTATACCAGTGAGGAGTTAGATTACCTGCATTAGAATTGCATGGAGTACTTATAAAAAATACTGGTTTCAGGGCTCTACCCTAGACCTATTGTGTTACTGCATCAGGATGTTTGTGCATGTGTGTGTATGTTGGTAGATCTGGAATCTGTATTTTTTATTCATATCCCAAATGAAGTTTGAGATCTTCTGCTCAACACTAATATAACAAATGGTGAGTGCATGAGCCTCCACATCTCTGGTTAATACCATCAGTGGTTCCCCTTCATTGAAGAGTCACCTTCAGCTTAGATCAAATTACAGATATCTGTACAATAGACTATTTCACATGCCTCTTGCCTATTGGTTCTTTTGGATACTCAGGATGCTATTTACTCATTTTTCCTGATATTTCAAGCATCACCTGCTTCTTTGATAAATCCTCCACCATCTTAGGACCAGGCAGAGTTGAGTTCCTTACACTGTATCCCTATACTGCTCTATGCTAGGGTTTCTCAACCTAGGCTCTTTGGACATTTGGGGCTGGATAGCTCTTTGCTGTGGGGGGCTATCTTGTTTCTTGATGAATCTTGGCAGCATTCTTGGCTCTACCCACGAGATGCCAGTAGCAGCTCTTGAGTTGTGAGAACTGGAAATGTCTTCAGGCACCACCAAATGTCTCTTGGGGAGCAAAGCTGTACCTGGTTGAGGGCACTGCCGTAGACTTACAAACATCACAGCCCAAGCCAAGTAATGTGGGAAGTTGCTGCTCATTTATCTCCTCTGAGATCCTGAGAGTTCCAGAGTAGGGGTTTTGCGTAGTGTATCCTTGTGTCCCCTGTGCCAACGCCTAGCACCTTAAACCTTAAAACTTTAAAAAAAGAGTATATTTATTTGGCTCCGTCAGGCCTTCACTGTTGACTCCTGCTGTGTCATGAGGGATCTTTCGTGTGGCGCGTGGACTCCGGAACGTGAGGGCTTCAGCAGTTGCCGCCCACAGGCCTCGTTGCTTAGAAGCATGTGAGAGCTTATTTCCCCAACCAGGGATCTCAGCTGCATCCCCTGCCCTGTAAGGTGGGTTCTTAAGCACTGGGCCGCCAGGGAAGTCCCCTTAGCAAAACTTGGCTGACACACTAGGTGTCAGAAGAGCTAAATTTTAGCTTATCTTGGTGGGCTCTATGTTTCAGATGTGGTGACTCTGGACAAACCAGTTAGCATGCCTGTGCCTCAGTTTCCCTCACATGTAACCCTCAGCCTTGTGCCTTTGCGTTGCCCATGGATGGAATGAGAACAGGTCTGTAAAAGTGCAAAGTGCAGGAGGAAGCCTGCTGAAGGCGATGTGAGGAAGACAGTGTTCTCTCATCTTTTCTCCAGACACAAAGCTTGGGGAGTACTGAAAATTCAGGTTATGCAAACAGTACAGTGCCCTGTACCAATATCTGGAAGAGATCTTTAATCTGGAGCATTATAAACACAAGGAACTTTGTTAAAATGAACAGACTGTGGAAACCTTAAAGGCTCAACTCCCTGCCCCAGATATGCCTTGTGGGTCTAATAAGGACCCAGCCGGGCCTGAGGGGGCCCTCTCTGCCGTAGTCCTGTCCACTGTTCTGTGGCCTCCAGGGGCTGTCAAACCCTTTCCTTAGCCCCATTCTGTTCTGTTGTGTGCTGGGGCTCCCTTGTTTCCTGGCCTTGAATGTCAGTGGCAGGAAGTCACCAGGTTTTACATCAGTAACTGCACAGAATAGATGGCATTAATAAGGGAGCCTCATCACTCTTTGTAAAGACTTTTTCCTCTAGCATAGCCTATGGAATGCCTCTTCAGTTATTTATTATCTTCAGGAAGGGTCTCCCCCGACCCCCTCTGTCTCTCTTTCTTTGCTTACCTACTTTATGACTTCCTTTTACACCCTGGGCATTCCATCGCTGTGGCCTCTGTGCTTTCCCAGCACTGTGGTGGGCTGGTTTATATACCTTCCTCCCTTCTTTTAATAGAATGAATTAGTTTCCATGTTGAGTTCAGCTGAGAAAAACCTCTATTGCATGGAAATGTAGGCTCTGATACTTGCGTGTATGTGTGTGTGTGTGTGTGTGTGTATGCCACCATCAACTCCCCTCCAGCTGCAGTTGGCCAGAACTTCCCCATTAATTATTTCACATCCCAAACATGAAGGCTACAAAAGCATTCACAAATTGTAAAACTACACAGACATGTCAAAAAGTCCTGAATGCATATACTGTTAGGGCTACAAGAGAGCTTGGTTACCATTTAATCTAGCGCTTCCATTTGAAGTTTGTGACTATTGAAGCCTGACTTCCTCAGAGTATTTCCTTTGCAGTCTGACTATCTCAAAAAACCACCCTGAATCATTCTGTTCTTCTTTAAATGCATCATAGATAATCTCTATATTCCAACTTTTTCTGTACTTCATGATCCTTTCTCTAAGCTTAAAATAATAATTCCCTTTCAATACAGGGCTTGGAGATATCTCATCTGAAAGAAGCGGTAGGTGTTTCTAAAATGGTGAGGTCTATGTATTTTTACAGTAACACATGGTTTAGAGCAATGAACAGGATGTTTTTTCCCATTGTTGTCATTGTTCAGCCCCTAAGCAGACTCTGTGTGACCCCATAGACTAAAAGCATGCCAGGTTTCCCTGTCCTTCACTAGCTCCTGGAGTTAAATCAAAGTCATGTCCATTGAGTCGGTGATGCCATCCAAACATCTCATCCTCTGTCATCCCTTTCTCCTCCTGCCTTCAATCTTTCCCAGCATCATGTCTTTCCCAGTGAGACAGCTCTTCATATCAGGTGGCCAAAGTATTGGAGCTTCAGCTACTGCATCCGTCCTCCCAATAAATATTCAGGATTGATTTCCTTTTGGATTGACTGGTTTTATCCTTGCAGTCCAAGGGACTCTCAAGAGTCTTCTAGCACCACAATTGGAAAGCATCAATTCTTTGTCCCTCAGCCTCATTTGTGGCCTAAATCTCACATCTGTAAGTGACTACAGGAAACACTATAGCTTTGACTATATGGATCTTTGTCTACAAAATGATGTCTCTGCTTTTTAATATGCTGTCTGGGTTTGTTATAGCTTTTCTTCCAAGGAGTAAGCATCTTTTAATTTTGTGACTGCAGTCACTGTCTGCAGTGATTTTTGAGCTCAAGAAAATAAATTTGTCACTGTTTCCCCATCTCAGTCAGTTCAGTCGCTCAGTTGTATTTGACTCTTGTGACCACATGGACTGCAGCATGCCAGGCTTCCCTGTCCTTCACCAACTCCTGGAGCCTGCTCAAACTCATGTCCATTGAGTCGATGATGCCATCCAACCATCTCATCCTCTGTCGTCCCCTTCTCCTCCTGCCCTCAATCTTTCCCAGCATCAGGGTCTTTTCCAAGGAGTCAGTTCTTCGCATCAGGTGGCCAAAGTATTGGAGCTTCAGCTTCAGCATCCGTCCTTCCAATGAATATTGAGGACTGATTTTCTTGAGGATAGACTGGTGCGATCTCCTTGTAAGACTCTCAAGAGTCTTCTTCAGTGCTCAGTTTTCTTTAGAGTCCAACTCTCACATCCATACATCACTACTGGAAAAACCATAGCTTTGACTAGATGGACCTTTGTTGGCAAAATAATGTCTCTGCTTTTTAATATGCTATCTAGGTTTGTCATAGTTTTTTCTTCCAAGGAGCAAGCATCTTTTAATTTCATTGCGGCAGTTACCATCTGCAGTGATTTTGGAGCCCCCAAAATACAGTCTGTCACTATTTCCACTGTTTCCCCATCTATTTGTCATGAAATGTTGGGACGGGATGCCACACACCTGCTACTAGGTTATCTGAAGAGCTCATGGACAGTTTTTTTTTTTTTTTTTTTTTGTTAAAGAATAAGCAGTCTGTTTTATTGAGTGCTCGGAGTAGGAATCCATGGGTACTGAGGATCTCTGGGAACTTGTAAATTTCCTTCTCTGTTCCTTTTTGTCCTGCTTCCATAGCCTCATGAGCAGCTGCTTCTTGTGGAAATAGATCTTGACCTTCTTCCTCTTCTCCTCCAGGGTGGCTGTAACTGCCTTGTTCTCCAGCCAGTCTCTGAGCCACGTGCCCTAGGTAGGGAAACTTCTGCATAAGGTTCAGACACATGACTCAGAGAGCAGCAGGACCATCATCCACGTTTTTGTCATGGAGTGCTGGGATCCCTCAAATGCCCTGAGGCAGTCCAGAGCAGCCTGGCCTCGTGTCGTCCTGGGGGCAGCATGCCTGTGGACAGAGGACACCGGGCTTGCTCAGTGGGGCATGCAAAGACATTGCTGCCCTTGCCAAGCAGGTGGGGTGGTGGCCACAGGTGGCATGCCTGTGGACTCATCTCATGAACGGAAAACTTGAACACGAGAGGGAAAAGTCCTCATGACTGGCCTCCTGGACAGCTTTATTGAGAAGCTTGGCAGCCTAAGATCCCAGTGTTATTCACTGCTGATCAAGAATGATGTGTCCTTGGGAATTTCAGACCAGTAAAAATCAAAATGAGGAGGGAGAGATTGGTATAGATTTCGAACTTTTTTTGAGCACCCAACTTGAAGAAAAAGCTGAGAATTAATAGTGCCCCCTGCCCTGTACACTATTCCAAACTCATTCTACTGAGAAATTCTTCACATTTACAGTTTTATTTTTCATTTTTCTAATTACATTTTAACTTAGGTCTTTAAGAAAGAAGTTGGTGCCTCTTACACTTTTCAGAGTGGTCTGAGAAATGCCATATCAATGTATCTGAGGAAAAAATAGGAAAACAAGATTTTTTACAGTTTTGTTTTTCAATCAATACCTAAAATAGTGACCAGAAGCAAAAATTCACTGGTGCACCCCCAGGCAGGATTCTAGGCAGTCAGATTCATCTTTCCCCACCTCCTCAAGCTGTGGACCCCACGCTGCCTCTGCAGTCCCCTAGAACAGATAAATATTGTAGGATGAAATGAGCAGACTTCTGATGGGTTTCACTGGTGGCTCAGATGGTAAAGAACCTGCCTGCAATGCCTGAGACCTGAGTTTTATCCCAGGGTTGGGAAGATCCTCTAAAGAAGGGAATGGCTACCCACTCCAGTATTCTTGCCTGGAGAATTCCGTGGACAGAGGAGCCTCTCAGGCAAGAGTCCGTGGGGTCCCAAAGAGTCAGACATGACTGAAAGACTTTCAATTCACTTCACTTCACTTCATGATGGCAAAGAGCATCAGGAAGAAAATATCCACCCCTCTGGCAAAGAGGACTCTGGATTCCTGTGAGCTGTGAGTGTGGAGTTTGCAGTCAGCGGAGAGAAATGACTCGCTCTCCGCTGTGCTGCTCAACCCCCTTTGCCCTTCCCCTCCCAGGGCCTTTGACAAAGGGATACTGCTGCCCATTCAGCTGACTTCCCTCCTCCCTCCCTTCCACAGCCAACCAGTCACAAATCTGGGGAAGTAACCAGGGAATGGCTCCATACAGACCAAGCAGAAGTGAAGAGACTAAATTTCTCACTAGGGACCCAGTCCCATCCCTTTGTATCCAAATGAAGTCTGTATGACATGCACATAGGAGGCAATCTCATCCTTATCCAGATGCCTTAGGAATGATTCCTCCTGAATGAGTTTCTTCTCCCTGTTCCCTCTCACACTCTGGGAAAATCATCTCAGAACAATGATGGTTGAGAATTGGAATGGGCCAAGAATTGCCAAGCAATAAATGTCATGTCACAGCAGACATTGACAAAGGTCTCATGTGAGTCTCAGCTGGCATCTCTGGGATAGAGTTAACACTGATGGGACAGATTTTGCATTAATGATGTAATTTGTTTTCAAAGAACAATTTTACTTATTTAAATCAAAATGAACAAAAAAGCTCCAATTCACCTATGACACCCAATCCAAACACAAATCTGTTCTCTGTATCTATGAGCTTGCTTTCTTTTGCTAAATAAGTATTTAAAAGAACATGAGTATCACCATCCACAATCATGATTATTTTTTAAAAGAGAGACCACTTTAGAGCAAAAACAAGAAACAGGACATACCCTCTCCACACTGCTTTTATTTTTCATATTTTTTTCACTGCACCTCTCCAAATCAGCTCAGGTCAGTTCAGTCGCGCTGTCGTGTCCTACTCTTTGTGACCCCATGGACTGCAGCACGCCAGACTTCTTGGTTCATCACCAACTCCTGGAGCTTGCTCAAACTCATGTCCATCAAGTCGCTGATGCCATCCAACCATCTCATCCTCTGTCAACCCCTTCTCCTCCTGCCTTCAACCTTGCCCAGCATCAGAGTCTTTTTCAGTGAGTCAGTTCTTCCCATCAGGTGGCCAAAGTATCAGAGTTTCAGTTTCAGCATCAGTCCTTCCAATGAATATTTAGGACTGAGTTGCTTTAAGATTGACTGGTTTGATCTCCTTGCAGTCCAAGGGACTCTCAAGAGTCTTCTCCAATACCACAGTTCAAAAGCATCAATTTTACACCTCTCAGCTTTCTTTATGGTCCAACTCTCTCATCCATACACGACTACTGGAAAAATCATGGCTTTGACTAGACTGATCTTTGTCAGCAAAGTAATATCTCTGCTTTTAATATGCCATCTAGGTTTGTCATAGCTTTTTCCCAAGGAGCAAGTGTCTTAATTTCATGGCTGCAGTCACCATCTGCAGTGATTTTGGAGCCCAAGAAAAGAAAGGCCTGTCACTTTTTCCATTGTTTTCCCATCTATTTGCCATGAAGTGATGGGACTGGATGCCATGATCTTCGTTTCTTGAATGTTGAGTTTTAAGCCAGCTTTTTCACTCTCCTCTTTTACTTTCATCAAGAGGCTCTTTATTTCCTCTTCACTTTCTGCCATAAGGTTTGTGTCATCTGCATATCTAAGGTTATTGATATTTCACCTGACAATCTTGATTCCAGCTTTTGCTTCATCCAGCCTGGCATTTTGCATGATGTACTCTGCATATAAGTTAAGTAAGCAAGGTGATAACAAACAGCTTTGATGTACTCCTTTCCCAATTTGGAACCAGTCTGTTGCTCCATGTCCAGTTCTGTTGTTTTTTGACCTGCATACAGATTTCTCGGGAGGCATGTAAGGGGGTTTGGTATTCCCATCTCTTTAAGAATTTTCCACAATTCTTTGTGATCTACCCAGTCAAAGGCTTAGTCAATGAAGCAGAATTAGGTGTTTTTCTGGAATTCTTTTAATTTTTCTATGATTCTGCAGATGTTGGCAATTTGATCTCTGGTTTCTCTGCCCTTTCTAAATCCTGCTTGCACTTCTGGAAGTTCATGGTTCATGTACTATTGAAGCCTAGTTGGAGAATTTTGATCATGACCTTGCTAGCATGTGAAATAAGTGTAATTGTGCAGTAGTTTGAGCATTCTTTAGCATTGCCTGTCTTTGGCATTGGAATGAAAACTAACCTTTTCCAGTCCTGTGGCCACTGCTGAGTTTTCCAAATTTGCTGGCATATTGAGTGCAGCATATTAAGAGCATGGTCTTATAGGATTTGAAATGCCTCAGCTGGAATTCAATCACCTCCACTAGCTTTGTTCGTAATGATGCTTCCTAAGGCCCACTTGACTTCACAATCCAGGATATCTGGCCCTTGATGAGTGATCACACTATCATGATTATCTGGACCATTAAGATCTCTTTTGTATATTTCTTCTATGTATTCTTGCCACCTTTCTGAGTATCTTCTGCTTCTGTTAAGTCCATATCATTTCTCTCCTTTGTTGTGTTCATCTTTGTATGAAATGTCCCTTGGTATCTCTAATTTTCTTCAAGAGATTTCTAGTCTTTCCTATTCTATTGTTTCCTCTATTTCTTTGCATTGATCACTGAGGAAGGCTTTCTTATTGCTCCTTGCTATTCTTTGGAACTCTGCATCCAGATGGATATATCTTTCTTTTTCTTCTTTGCCTTTTACTACTCTTCTTTTCTCAGCTATTTATAAGGTGTCCTCAGACAACAATCAAGATAGTCTTGATCACAACATCTTGTGCAATGTCCCAAATTGCCATCCATAGTACTCTATCAGAACTAATCCCTTCAATTTGTTTGTCATTTCCACTGTATAAGATATTTGATTTAGGTCATACCTGAATGGTCTAGTGGTTTTCTCTACTTTCCTCAGTATAAGTCTGAATTTTGCAATAAGGAGTTCATGATCCGAGTCACAGTCAGCTCCCAGTCTTGTTTTAGTTGTCTGTATAGAGCTTCTCAATCTTTGACTGCAAAGAATATAATTAGTCTGATTTCAGTATGGACGATCTGGTAATGTACATGTGTAGTCATTTCTTTTGTTTTTGGAAGAGGGATTTTTCTGTGACGAGTGTGTTCTTTTGGCAAAACTCTGTTGGCCTTTGCCCTGCTTCATTTTGTCCTCCACGGCCAAACTTGCCTGTTACTCTAGGTATCTCTTGACTTCCTACTTTTGCTTTCCAGTCCCCTATGATGAAAAGGACATCTTTTTTTTTTTTTTTGGTGTTAGTTCTAGAAGGTCTTGTAGGTCTTCACGGAACCATTCAAATTCAGCTTCTTTGGCATTAGTGGTTAGGGCATAGACTTAGATTACTGATATTGAATAGTTTGCCCAGAAAATGAACATAGGTCATTCTGTTGTTTTTGAGATTGAATCCAAGCTCTACATTTCGGACTCTTGGTTGACTATGAGGGCTACTCCATTTCTTCTGAGGGATTCTTGCCCACAGTAGTAGGTATAATGGTCATCTCAGTTAAATTCCCCCATTCCAGTTCCATTTTAGTTCACTGTTTCCAAAAATGTCAGTGTTCACTCTTGCCATCTCCGGTTTGACCACTTCCAATTTACATTGATTCATGAACTTAACATTCCAGGTTCTTATGCCATATTCTTCTTTACAGCACCAGACTTTATTTTACCACCAGCCACGTCCACAGCTGTGTGTTTTCACTTTGGCTCAGCTTCTTCATTCTTTCTGGAGCTATTTCTCCCCTCTTCTCCAGTAGCATATTGGGCACCTACCATCCTGGGGAGTTCATCTTTCAGTGTCATATCTTTTTGCCTTTTCATGGGGTTCTCAAGGCAAGAATAATGAAGTGGTTTACTATTCCCTTCTCCACGTTTTATCAGAACTCTCCACCATGATCCATCAGTCTTGGGTGGCCCTACATGGTATGGCTCATAGTTTCATTGAGTCAGACAAGGCTGTGATCCATGTGATCAGTTTGGTTATTTATTGTAGACCATCCTGAGTTTCCTGCTCAGGCTCTCACAAGGCTGCCATCAGGATATCAGTGGGTTGTATTCCTTTCTGGACCTTGGGATCCTCTTCCAAGCTCATGGGGCTGTCAGCAGAATTCAGTTCCTTGTAGCTGTAGGGCTGAGGGCCCCTCTTTCTTTCTGGTTGTCACTGGGGTCCTCTCTTTAGCCTTCTCACATTGGAAACCACCAAATCTATATTAACCCAAGAGTCAGATATGTGAGTTACGATGTCAAATCCTATAAAAAAATAATGGAGAACACAAATCCTTTGATGTATGTTGGTATTATTGCTAATATCATGAGGTTCTTTCATGAGGCCAAGCTGTTGTTTATGTCTGAAGATTTCTTGATTATTTGAGAGACAGCATGAGGAAATCAGCATACCCAGATATAAAAACCTTGCTGAGAGAATCTCTAATCTTGACACACCTCCATAAACCACCCCACCTTCACCTTTAAAAGAAGAGTCTGTTCTACAGAATATTGTATGAAAAGAAATAGTAAGTCTGAAAGCATTTAATAACTATAAAGTGATCTGTAGCTGTGCGATTTTGTCAGTATCTCTAAGATTTATAGTTTAATCAGAACCCCATCAAGACTGTGTTAATCTGCTGGCAATGTCTGATGCAATATCAAAATATGTTCTATGTAGCATACTACAGTGTATTACGTATATGTTAGTGCCTGGCACAAAATAGGCATTCTATTATTTTCTGTTCCCTTTACCCACTGAAAGTACGTGCTTTGACTCTAGCTAACACCAAACATTCTGCAGAATAAGTGATAGTCAAGCTGCAATCATGCTTCTATGATCCTTGTCAAATTTTCTTTGATAAACAAATGGAGAGAAAATCAGAATATTATGTTACGAAAACTTTCATCCTACTCATACATCAGCTTTTTCACCTCACTTCTTTCTCTCTCTCTTTGCGCCCTCTACTGACTGCAAGTTTGTATTGATTTAGCAAATTGAACTGATTTGCACAAAGTGAAAGTGAAAGTTGCTCAGTCGTGTCCAACTCTTTGAGACCTCATGCACTATACAGTCCATGGAATTCTCCAGGCCAGAATGTTGGAGTGGGTAGCTGTTCCCTTCTCCAGGGGATCTTCCCAACCCAGGGATCGAACACAGGTCTTCCACATTGCAAGCAGATTCTTTACTCAGGTTTCCCGCATTGCAGGCGGATTCTTTACCCGTTGAGCCACAAGAGAGGCCCAAGAATCCCTTCACCAGGGGATCTTCCCGAACCAGGAACTGAACCAGGGTCTGCTGCATTGCATACGGATTCTTTACCAATTGAGCTATCAGGGAAGCCCCATTTTGAACAAAAAGATTACAATTCTCCATCCTGGGACTGTGACCAATATGTATGCTACTTTTCTCACAAAAAATAGGATCAGGCTGCATATGTTTTAAAAAATTTGCTTTTAGCACTGACTGTGTACGGCAAACAGCTTTCCACGTCAATAAATGTATCATCGTAATGGCTACATGGTGTTGCATTGCAAGGATGTCCCATCCTTATGAGAGCACTTTGAGTCTGCCTCAGCTTTTCTCATTGCTATTTTTTTAAAGTTTCCTTTTATGCCTCATGTTCTCCATGAAGATATGTTAGAAACTAGAGCCAAAATTGATAACACTCCATAATTAACCCTGGAATCTAAAACAGATACATCAGTACTAAGAATCCCAATACACAGTACTGCCGAATATTTCTCCTGTCAGTTCCCGTTCCTGGCACTCATCTTTTCCTACTAAATTGCACCAAAATATGTCATAAACAAAGAGCAAACATTTTAAAAGACTTAAAATCTTGTTTGCAATAGGACCCAAGAAGGTAGTTCATCTCCAAAATGAGGATTGATTATCATGAATAAGGAAATAATTGAGGTCTGGAAAGATTGAGTGAAAATTAGAAATGTCTTTGCCGGGTTCACCCTCTGCCGAAGGAATGAATGCCCTAAATTATACTGAAAAAAAATCAAATAATGAAGCTGAAAAAAAAAAAACAAAACCAACAACTTAAGAGCTCTCTCAAGACTCACAGGAAAACAAATAATTGAAAATAATAAGAATCCAACAGATGTAATTATGCAAAATAGGAATTCCAGAGCAGGAAATGAAACCAGAAGAACACAATTAACAATTAAATGACAGAAGACATTTTTGAGTTAAAGAAATATTTGTTTGAAGCTTTCAAAAGTTCCACTAAGACGTCCTTGGTGGCTCAGTGGATAAGAATTCATGTGCCCGAGCAGGAGACACAGGTTCCATCCCTGCTCCAGGAAGATTCACGTGCTGGGGAATAACTGAGCCCATGCGCCACGACTTCTGAGGCCACGTTCTGGAGCCCAGGAGCTGCAGCGACTGTACCTGTGTGCTGCAGCTACGGCAACCTGCCCGCCTAGAGCCTGTGCTCGGCAACAGGAGAAGCCACTGCTTGAAAAGCCCGCGACCCCAACGAAGAGCAGCCCCCACTCACCACAGCTAGAGAAAGCCCGCATGCAGCAACAAAGACCCAGGGCAACCAAAGTAAAAACAAGCTTTTAAAAAGGCTCACTAAAAACAAATGAAACACATGCCTAGGTATACTCAGGCAAAATTCTTGAATATAAAAGACAAACCAAGCTTTTTGCATGAACTGAAGCTTTTAAAACACGGAAAATCATGCATTCCAGAGAAGAACACAAATCAAGCTGTTCTTCCTAAAGCTAAATGCCAATCATCAATCTTTACAGAACTTTGAGGATGGGTCAAAATTAAGAATTCAAGAATAGTAAAGACATAGCTTAAAAGAGCTAAAACTGAACAATAAAAGCATGGTTTTGAAGCATTCTGCAAAGGTAAAAATATAATTCTTTAAGGAAAGGATTGATGTTGTAAACACAACAGTAATAGCTTAGTGAAAGGTAGCATAAAACCACTATATTTTTTTTTTCTTTGGAGGGATGAGATTAATATTTTATATTGAAGTATAGTTGATGCACGATACTATGTAAGTCACAGATCTACACAACACTGATTCACAATCTTAAAGCCTATACTCCCTGTTTAGTTATAAAACATTGCCTGCGTCCCACATGCTGTCCGATATGCCTTTGTAGTCTATTTTATACCTAATAGTTTGAACCTCTCCATCGCCCTCCCCACTTTTCTCCCTAAACTGGTAACCGCTAGTTTGTTCTCTGCATCTGTAAATCTGCTTCTTTCTCATTATAGTCATTAGCTTGTTCTACTTTAGATTCCACATATAAGTGATCGCGTACAGTAGTCAGTCTCTCTCTGACTTATTTCACTTAGCATAATGCCCTCCAAGTCCATCCATATTGCTGCAAATAGCAACATTTCCTTCTTTTTATGATCAAGTAGCATTTCATTGCATATATAAACCACTTCTTCTTCCTTTTTTAAGAGACAAAAATCTTTTACTGTCAAGCACCATGCATCACCTGGAAACCACGCATTATGAGGAGGTTGAGGCTGAGGTTCAGGGAATCAGAATCCAGCACCTAAAAATACATCAGACAAGTGAGTCCTGCCAGGCGGAGAGGAGATCTTGTAGGACTCACAGGGGTATCAGTGGAGGGGTAGCGCATCCCTTGATGTGAACTGCCGGGAGACTTCATTACATGCCAGGCCACCCACAGCCACTGCCAGACCTCTCTGCTGGCTCCTGGCCTCCAATCACCATCGGTCCCAGTGTGTGGTGCCCAGGGCCTGCCGTGGTCTGTTCTCCAGCACCAGGAACTCTTGGGACATGGATTGCTGTGCTGTGGGCAGTCGCTCAGTCGTGTCTGACTCTTTGAGACCCCATGGATTGTAGCCTGCCAGGCTCCTCTGGACATGGGGTGTCTCCAGGCAAGAATACTGGAGAGGGTCGCCATGCCCTCCTCCAAGGGATCTTCTCAACCTACGGATCAAACCTGGGTCTCCAGCATGGCAGGCCGGCTCTTCACCCTCGGAGCCACAAAGGAAGCCCTGGGACATGGACTATTTCTTCCAAATTCAATAAAATACACATTGAAGTAAGAGCTCTACAGTGAATGGCTCTGTACTCTGGGAAGCTTCACCGCATCTAAGTAGGGGCGACGTTTGCGGGAGCAGCTACGAGAATTTGCCTCTGATCACAGTCTGTAGTGGGGTTCTGAGCACCAATCTGTGACTGCGCTGAGCACATCCTTAGCAACACCCGTGCAAGGACTAACTCTGAGAGGGGGAAAAGCAAACTCAAGCCTCAATGCTGAGATCATTACAACCTTTCGAGAATGTCATCAACAGTCCATGCAGTATAATTTCAAAAAATAAGCATCTTGAGCAGATAACTCTTTTAGAACCCCAAATGTATTTTCTGGATATATTTATGTGGGGCTCTCTGTCTGCAATGGGTGGTCTGGAAAAGGGTCTTCCTCGGAACAACATGGTCACAGGACTCAGATGGCCCAGTGGGACTGAGGGGAGCTGAGGACTCGGGAGGAGGCCCCCTTCTGGTTTCAGTTGGAGACCAACTTCTAAGGCACAGTCCAGGGCCTGCAGTCCTCTCCCCGTATCTTCTGGTGTAATGCTTAATGTAGTCTTCCCCTTTATTCCAGAAGACCTCATTGTCCCCTAAATGATGTTCTACAGCTTCTATATCCAGTGGATCACCAAAATTCAAAGGATCCGTAAATAAAGAGTTTAGTCCCCACACAACATCCTTCAGCGTGCTTGTGGGGGCCCAGTCAGTGCCCTGAGATGTATCTCGCCGTTTTCTGTGGAGTTGGTGTGCCAGACCTGGGTCAAACAGTTCACTTTGGGAGGCACCGTGTTGTATGCATCGAAAACTTCAGCTTCAAACTGAAATTTTCCATCCTGTTAGTAACCCTTATCTGGGGTGACAGCTGAAAGCAATGAAGCTCACGTGGGTCGGAAAAATGCACTTTACACCTGTAAGGTAAATTAGCTTCAGGTTCTGCAACCTCTTTAACAAACAGCCTGTCTGTCACAGAAACCTGCTGAGTGGAGTCAGAGGCTGTGGCTGACACCCAGGACCTTTGAGACTGTCCTCACGCCTCAGTTTGCTTGCCAGCGTCAGCATCACTGCTATATTTATCCTGGGTCCCCGGAGACAGGCAAGGCAGGCCAGTGCCCAGCACCGTGGTGGGCAGGCGATGTCGAGATTCAGCCCCTCACCTGAGCCACATCGCCTTCATCCTTCATCTGTTGGCAGACACTTAGGTTGTTTCCATATCTTGGCAGTTATAAATAATGCCGCTGTGAACACTGGAGTGCATTTGTCTTTTTGAATTAGTGTTTTTTTTTTTTTTTTTGGATATACACCCAGGAGTGGAATTCTGGATCATACGGTAACTCTATTTTTATTTTTTTTAGTAATCTCCTTACTGTTTTCCACAGTGGCTGCACCAAAGTACATTCTTGCCAACAGTGTAACAAGGTTCCCTTTTCCCCACATCCTTGCCAACATTTGTTGTTTGTGTTCTTTTGGATGACAGCCATTCTGACAGGTGTGAGGTGTTATCTCATTGAGGTTTTGATTTGCATTTCCTTGATGATTGTTGAAGGTGAGCATCTTTTCATGTGCCTGTTAGTCACCTGCATTTCCTTTTTGGAAAATGTCTATTCAGTTCTACTATTAATTTTTATGTTGAGTTATATGAACTGTTTATATATGTTGGATATTAACCCCTTATCAGTCATACCATTTGCAAATATTTTTTCCCATTCAGTAGATTGTCTTTTTGCTTAGTCAGTTTTTTTGTTGTTCTTGATACTAATACATATAATCTGTATATTCAAAAACCTAATTGTTAGTAGAATTTTTTCATCTTATCTGGTGTATAGAATATATGTCTTCTGTTTTAGTTATCTATTACTGCTTAACAAACCACCCCAAAGCTTAGTGGCTTGAAACAACAACCATTATTTGTTTTGCTTGTGTATCTGTGACGTAGGCAGGACTCAGTGAAGCCAGCTCACCTCTGCTCCATGCAGTGTTTGCTGGGGCAACTCAGTGGAGTATGGAAACAGTTGGTGAGAGGATCTGCTTTCAAGATGACGCACTTGCACGGCTGGCAAGGCGGTTCTGCCTGCCAGCCAGGATTTCAGCCCGGGCTGTGGGCTAGGGCCTTTGGATCCCCTCCAAGGCTTCTTGGGCTCCCTCATGTCATGGTATCTAGAAACTGAGACAAGCCTCCAGAGGAACAGGAAGCAGTGTTCTCTTCTGTGACTTGGCCCTAGGAGTTAGAGTATCACTTCTGGGTGTGGGCAGAGAAGTCACCCTGGCTTACAGTGAGGGGACGTAGGCACTACCTCTCACCGGTGTATCTGTTACAGTCACGTCGTAGGAGCTTATGTGGGATGAGAGATATTGTCGTGGCCATTTTTTAGAAAGTACAATTTGTTAAATTACTAGAGGGGAGAAAGTATTTCAAAATCTCCCTATATAAAGCCTTATTTAATTTTATAGTTATGAGAAATGGCTAGAATTAGAAAGGTTTGAATTTGAATCCTGACTGTAATACTTACTTTCTCTGCATCTATGGACATTTCACTTCATCTTTTAAAAACTATTTGTTAAAGGGAAATATTGATATACAATGCCTAGAGTTGTACCTGACTCATATTAAATAGTGAATGAATGATCATTTCTAAAAAAAACAAGGATGACTGGGATACCACTGTTCATATTATTCCAGAAGTTCTAGCCCAGTGATGAATTTCAAGTTTAGTTTTGAGAGTAGAAAACTTTTCCCCTCATAACTCTTCGGGAAAGCAATTAGAAAACTAACGAAAGCTTAGCTCTTATTTCTGAGGCAAGACTGGGGGTCTGGAGCTCTCCCTGCTCGTGTACTCTACTTCCCATAATGGAGCTGGAGATATCTCCTTAGATGTTTCAGTCCATATGATAACATGGGAAAGGAAAATAATTGGTATAGTTATTGGATAAGCTATGAAACATTTATCTTCCCCACTCCTGACAATATGATTGTCTGTGTACAAAACTGAGAACAACTTAAAAACTAATGGAACTGATAAAATAATTTAGTATACAATTCATATTCATATATATATATATATATATACATGTGAATATATAGAAGGATCCACAGAATTTGTATATTAATTCACTCAGCAGATATTTATGTGTGAAAATGAAAGTTGCTCAGTTGTGTCCAACACTTTGTGACCCCATGGATTAGACAGCCCATGGAATTCTCCAGGCCAGAATGCTGGAGTGGGTGGCTCTTCTCCAGGGGAACTTCCCAACCCAGGGATTGAACCCAGGTCTCCACATTGCAGGTAGATTCTTTACCAGCTGAGCCACCAGGGAAGCCCTATTTAAGTACAGATATGTGCTTATAACTGGGGATACAGTGGTGAAAGGGATGGACAGGTCTCTGCTGTTGGGCTTATGCTCTGATGGAGAAGCTATGTGCTCAACTAACTACAGATCAATATTTGTTATTGGAGAGCAAATAGTGCTAATTTGTTTACTTTTCATTGCTTTTCCACTCTCCCCACTGAGGGAGTAAATTTTATACAGGAAAAAAGGTAAATGGCTGAGATAACAAAAGAGGCTGAGGAAGAGTCTTTAGAAGGAAGATTTAGGCTGAAACCCAAAAGACTGGAATGAGTGAAGGGTGTCGGGAGAGCAGCTGAGGCAGAGAAGAGTGAGGGCTGCATTTCTGAGGTGAGGAGACACTTGGTATAACCAGAAGCTAAAGAACAGCAGACGGTGGCCCAGTGAGTTAAGGGAGGGTGGAGAAGATGGGGATGAGATGCAGGAAGGGCCAGTTAGATGGCAGAGGACTCTACAGGCCAGGGGGAGAAGTGTTAATGGTATTTACTGCACCCTGAAGCCAAAGAATGGTCACAAGGAGGCTAGGGGTTGGGGTGGGATCACAGGATGACTCAGCATTTTAATGCAGTTCTCTCTGTCTCTGCGTCAGGTGAGGACTCCAGCAGGGAGACCATCAGCAGGTCACTAGGACGTCAGGAGCAGTCGTGCAGCTTTGGCGAGGTGAGAAGTGCAGATAGCAAGAACTGGACAAATCCAAGCTCACGTGTGGGAAGTACAAATGGCAAAAACTTGAAAAATCATACTTTGGTTTTGAAGGAAAGAGAGTAGTATCATTGTATGGTTTCTTAACTTCCAAAGAAATCTGATCTACTCTCATGGACATGCAATCCTAGTGAGACAGTGAGCAGAGAGGACCCGAATGAGAACTTTTCCAGGTGGAAATGGTCTAAATTAAGTTGGTAGAAGTTATGAAGAACATGGGCTACAATCCCATTTAGGCTTTAGATTCCAAAGTTAAGTGCTCTACTCTAAGGGAAGATTCAAGGCACCAATTTTTATGCCGATTAATATGAGAGCGCAACTTTTCAGTCTGGGGATCACAACTGAAGTGAAATCCTACACTTGGCCTGAAACATCCCCTGTGGTGATTAGTCAGGGCAACGGAAGTGACTTTGTAATACAACACTTCCAGCTACTCTCTGAATCCCTTTACTGGAAGGTGGTGGATAACTTTATTTTCTATCCCTTTCAGGAGCCAAACGGATCTAGTTTCTTGAACTATCATTTTAATTTAATAAAGTTCACATAAGGTATATATTTCAACAAGTAAAATGATAAACTCCTTTCCCTAGCAGCTGATTTGTGTGCATTGTATTTATATTAGCAGGTGGAATACACTAGGGACCCTGAGTTTTCATTGGATCGGTGACAACATGATTTGACTAACTGGATAATCAAGTTATTATTCAAGGTATTACCTCTTTATACTTCAATTTTCTCATCGATAGAAGTGGTGGACTAGATAATACGTAACATACACTAACTACTTTCTATAGTAAATTGTGTTCTTGTGAACAGCAAGCTAAAGATAAGAATTTGCATCTCATGCATCTTTGTACCCTATAATAGCTGTTATAGCCATGAACGCATAAAATCTCACGTTGTTGTTCTTGTTCAGTCGCTCAGTCATGTCTGACCCTTTGCAAGCCCATGGACTGTAGCCCACCAGGCTCCTCTGTCCATGGGATTCTCCTGGCAAGAATACTGGAGTGGGTAGCCATTCCTTTCTCCAGGGGATCAGTACTTAAGGAGAATTCTCATTTATTTATTATTTAATTTTATTCTTTTATTTATTTGTTTAATTTTTATTTTTACTTTATTTTGCTTTACAACACTGTATTGGTTTTGCCATACATTGACATGAATCAGCCACAGGTGTACATGAGTTCCCAATCCTGAACCCCCTCCCACCTCCCACTCCATATCATCTCTTTGGATCATCTCCGTGCACCAGCCCCAAGCATCCTGTATCCTGTATCGAACACAGACTGGTGATTTGTTTCTTACCTGATAGTATACATGTTTCAATGCCATCCTCCCAAATCATCCCCCCCTCTCCCTCTCCCACAGAATCTAAAAGTCTGTTCTATACATCTGTGTCTCTTTTGCTGTCTCGAATAGAGTGTTATCATTACCATCTTTCTAAATTCCGTATATGTGTGTTAGTATACTGTATTGGTGTTTTTCTTTCTGGCTTACTTCACTCTGTAATAGGCTCCAGAGTCATCCACCTCATTAGAACTGGTTCAAATGTATTCTTTTTAATGGCTGAGTAATACTCCATTGTGTATACATACCACAGCTTTCTTATCTGCTGCTGGACATCTAGGTTGCTTCCATGTCCTGGCTATTATAAACAGTGCTGCGATGAACAGTGGGGTACACGCGTCTCTTTCAATTCTGGTTTCCTCAGTGTGTATGCCCAGCAGTGGGATTGCTGGGTCATAAGGCAGTTCTATTTGCAATTTTTTAAGGAATCTCCACACTGTTCTCCATAGTGGCTGTACCAGTTTGCATTCCCACCAACAGTGTAAGAGGGTTCCCTTTTCTCCACACCCTCTCCAGCATTTATTTAGAGAAGAGCTAACACATATCCTACTCAAACTCTTCCAGAAAATTGCAGAAGAAGGTAAACTTCCAAACTCATTCTATGAGGCCACCATCACCCTAATACCAAAACCTGACAAAGATGCCACAAAAAAAGAAAACTACAGGCCAATATCACTGATGAACATAGATGCAAAAATCCTTAACAAAATTCTAGCAATCAGAATCCAACAACACATTAAAAAGATCATACACCATGATCAAGTGGGCTTTATGCCAGGGATGCAACGATTCTTCAATATCCGCAAATCAATCAATGTAATTCACCACAATAACAAATTGAAAAATAAAAGCTATATGATTATCTCAATAGATGCAGAGAAGGCCTTTGACAAAATTCAACATCAATTTATGATAAAAACTCTCCAGAAAGCAGGAATAGAAGGAACATACCTCAACATAATAAAAGCTATATATGACAAACCCACAGCAAACATTATCCTCAATGATGAAAAATTGAAAGCATTTCCCCTAAAGTCAGGAACAAGACAAGGGTGCCCATTTTCATCACTACTATTCAACATAGTTATGGAAGTTTTGGCCACAGCAATCAGAGCAGAAAAAGCAATAAAGGGAATCCAAATTGGAAACGAAGAAGTAAAATTCTTTTATCTTTTAATGTAGCCACTTTGATAAATATTGATCAATAAACATCTATAAACAAACGAGTACATAAATAAGTAAAAGAATAAACTAGGGGTGACATCTAAATTCTTTTCCAGTATTAAATTTTATAGTTTTATGGCTATGATTCATTACAGTCTTTTAAGCATAAAAATGCTTGCAGATCTAATTGGACTAGAAGTTATGTTCTCTGCTTCATGTCTACTTCTGCTGCTGCTGCTGCTGCTAAGTCACTTCAGTCGTGTCCGACTCTGTGCGACCCCATAGACAGCAGCCCACCAGGCTCCCTTGTCCCTGGGTTTCTCCAGGCAAGAACACCGGAGTGGGTTGCCATTTCCTTTTCCAGTGCAGGAAACTGGAAAGTGAAAGTGAAGTCACTCAGTTGTGTCCGACTCTTCTCGACCCCATGGACTGCAGCCTACCAGGCTCCTCCACCAATGGGATTTTCCAGGCAAGAGTACTGGAGTGGGGTGCCATTGGCTTCTCCGGCTTCATGTCTATAGATCCTATATCAGTAAGAGGTGACCTAGAAATGAGAAATAGGTTCTAGAATTGAACAGAACTGGCTGCAAACCTCAGCTCTGCCTCTGATCTACTTATGTGAACTTGGACAAGTTACGTCACTTTTCTAAACTTCAGTTTCTTCATGTAAAATCTGGAGAGTATAATAGAATGGATTTTAAAACTGGTATTTTAAAGATTAAACAAAAACTCTTAGCACAGTTTCTGTTACAAGTATTCAGCAGACTTAATCTACTCTTAACCAATTTCAGTTCAGTTCAGTCCCTCAGTTGTGTCCGACTCTTTGTGACCCCATGAATGGCAACATGCCAGGCCTCCCTGTCTATCACCAACTCCTGGAGTTCACTCAGACTCATGTCCATCGAGTCAGTGATACCATGCAGCCATCTCATCCTCTGTCATCCCCTTCTCCTCCTGCCCACAATCCCTTCCAGCATCAGAGTCTTTTCCAATGAGTCAACTCTTCGCATGAGGTGGCCAAAGTACGGGAGTTTCATCTTCAGCATCATTCCTTCCAAAGAAATCCCAGGGCTGGTCTCCTTCAGAATGGACTGGTTGGATCTCCTTGCAGTCCAAGGGGCTCTCAAGAGTCACAGTTCAAAAGCATCAATTCTTCGGTGCTCAGCCTTCTTCACAGTTCAATTCCCACATCCATACATGACCACAGGAAAAACCATAGCCTTGACTAGACGGACCTTTGTTGGCAAAGTAATGTCTCCACTTTTGAATATGCTGTCTAGGTTGGTCATAGCTTTTCTTCCAAGGAATAAGCGACTTTTAATTTCATGGCTGCAGTCACCATCTGCAGTGATTTTGGAGCCCCCAAAAATAAAGTCTGACACTGTTTCCACTGTTTCCCAATCTATCTGCCATGAAGTGATGGGACCAGATACCATGATCTTCGTTTTCTGAATGTTGAGCTTTAAGCCAACTTTTTCACTCTCCTCTTTCACTTTCATCAAGAGGCTTTTTAGTTCCTCTTCACTTTCTGCCATAAGGGTGGTGTCATCTGCATATCTGAGGTTATTGATATTTCTCCCGGCAATCTTGATTCCAGCATGTGTTTCTTCCAGTCCAGCGTTTTTCATGATGTACTCTGCCTAGAAGTTAAATAAGCAGGGTGACAATATACAGCCTTGATGTACTCCTTTTCCTATTTGAAACCAGTCTGTTGTTCCATGTCCAGTTCTAACTGTTGCTTCCTGACCTGCATATAGGTTTCTCAAGAGGCAGGTCAGGTGGTCTGGTATTCCCATCTCTTTCAGAATTTTCCATAGTTTATTGTGATCCACACAGTCAAAGGCTTTGACATAGTCAATAGAGCAGAATAGATGTTTTTCTGGAACTCTTTTATGAGCTTTGGAGCCTGACAACAGGTTCATCAGCCTACTTTGCTACTCCATTGCCTTAGTAAGATAAAACTCTTGAGTATTTAGCAAGAGCAGACATTCGACATTACAAGTTGAATAGAATAAAACAAATTTGATTCGGATGGCCTTTGAAACAGATTAACACCAGCTCAGCTATAGAAGTTAGAATTAACTACTGAGAAACCTGTATGCAGGTCAAGTAGCAACAGTTAAGAACCTTATATGAAGCAACTGACTGGTTCAAAATTGAGAAAGGAGTATGACAAGGCTGTTCATTGTCACCCTGTTTATTTAACTTATATGCAGAGCACATCTTGTGAAATGCCAGGCTGGATGAGTTACAAGCTGGAATCAAGATTACTAGAGAAATATCAACAACTTTAGATATGCAGATGATACTACTCTAATGGCAGAAAGAGGAGAACTAAAGAGCCTTTTGATGAGGGTGAAAGAGGAGAGTGAAAAATCCAGCTTAAAACTCAGTATTTAAAAAAATAAGATCTTGGCATCTGGTCCCATCACTTCATGGCAAATAGAAGGGAAAAAGTGGAAGCAGTGACAGATTTCCTCTTGGGCTCTAAAATCACTGAGGATGCTGACTGCAGCCATGAAATTACAAGACCATTGCTTCTTGGCAGGAAAGCTATGGCAAACCTCGACAGTGTATTAAAAAGCAAAGACATCACTTTGCTGACAGAGTTCCATATAGTCAAGGCTATGATCTTTCCAGTAGTCATGTATGGATGTGAGTTAGACCATAAAGAAGGCAGAGTGCCAAAGAATTGAAGCTTTTGAACTCTGGCATTTTGAATAACTTTGAGAGTCCCTTGGACAGCAAGGAGGTCAAACCAGTCAATCCTAAAGGAAATCAACCTTGAATACTCATTGGAAGGAGTGATGCTGACGCTGAAGTTCCAATACTTTGGCCACCTAATGCAAACAGCTGACTCACTGGAAAAGACCCTGATTTTTGGGAAAGATTGAAAGCAGGAGAAGAGGGCAATATAGGATGAGATGGTTGGATGGCATCGCTGATTCAGCGGGCATGACCTTGGCCAAACTCCGGGAGATGGTAAGGGACCAGGAGGCCTGGCTTGCCACGGTCCATAGGCTTACAAAGAGTTGGATATGACTTGGTGACTGAACACACTCTGAGATAACATACTTCATAAGTGTTTGCTTTCACTTTACAGAGCACTTTCATTTGTATTATATTTATATTACTGTTATGTAATCAAGTTTAAAAAATTGAAGTGACTTGTCTGATTCTTAAACACTAAAATTTTTTAATTGCAAAGCTAGTTTTCATGACCATGGCTCTATCTTGGAAATCCACAAACCAAACTGGTACTGTGAAAAATGTCCCAAGGAAAGTAGTTCTGATCTATACACAGATGTTTTTGTCTATGATATAATACATTTCATTAACTTTTCAGTTTCTTGGTACCTAATACTTTTTATTAGTGAATAAGAACACATATTCTTTTAGTCTCCCAACTAAAAATAAAACCAAAAACACTGATCAATCACAATAGGTAAAGCCTAACGTTGTTCCCTGTGCAAAGTTAGGCATTGGTGAACATTCATTATTCACTCTTTTTTCATAGTATCTCAGAATGGTGTTTTCTTTTTCTTATGCTATTATTAATGACAATTATAGTCTCATAACTTTATTAGAATTATTTCTTTCATTTGTTTAAATTGCACAAATTTTAAATATACTGAAGTGTTCAATTCAGTTCAGTTGCTCAGTCATGTCCAACTCTTTGAAACCCCATGGACTGCAGCACCCCAGGCTTCCCTGTCCATCACCAACTCCTGGAGCTTGCTCAAACTCATGTCTATCAGGTCAGTGATGCCATCCAACCATCTCATCCTCTGTCATCCCCTTCTCCTCCTGCCTTTAGTCTTTCCCAACATCAAGGTCTTTTCTAAGGAGTCAGCTCTTTGCATCAGGTGGCCAATGTATAGGAGCTTCAGCTTCAGCATCAGTCCTTCCAATGATTTTTCAGGACTGATTTCCTTGAGGATTGACTGGTTTGATCTCCTTGCAGTCCGAGGAAATCTCAAGATCTCCAACACCACAGTTTAAAAACATCAATTCTTCCCCTTTCTTTATGGTCTTCATGTGGTCTTCATCAGCTTTCTTTATTGTCCAACTCTCACATCCATGCATGATTACTGGAAAAACCAGTAATGGAAAAACCATAGCTTTGACCAGATGGACATTTGTCAGCGAAGTAATATTTTTAATATGCTGTCTAGATTTGCCATAGCTTTTTTCCAAGGAGCAAGTGTCTTTTAATTTCATGGCTGCAGTCACCATCTACAGTAATTTTGGAGCCCAAGAAAAGAAAGTCTGTCCCTGTTTCCCCATCTATTTGCCATGAAGTGATGGGACCGGATGTCATGATCTTCGATTTTTGAATGTTGAATTTTAAGCCAAATTTTTCCCTCTCCTCTTTCACTTTCATCAAGAGGCTCTTTAGTTCTTCTTCACTTTCTGCCATTAGAGTGGTGTCATCTGATATCTGAGGTTATTGATATTTCAGCAGGCAATCTTGATTCCAGTTTGTGCTTCATTCAGCCCAGCATTTTGCAAGATGTTCTCTGCATATAAGTTAAGTAATCAGGATGGCAATATAAAGCCTTGCAGTATTCCTTTCCCAATTTGGAACCAGTCTGTTGTTCCATGTTTGGTTCTGTTGCTTTTTGACCTGCATACAGATTTCTCAGGAGGCAGGTCACGTGGTCTGGTTTTCCCATCTCTTTCAGAATTTTCCACAGTTTGTTGTGATCCTCATAGTCAAAGGCTTTAGCATAGTCAATGAAGCAGAAGTAGATGTTTTTCTGGAATTGTCTTGCTTTTTCTATGATCCAACAGATGTTGGCAATTTGATCTCTGGTTCCTCTGCCTTTTCTACATCCTGCTTGAACATTTGGAAATTCTCAGTTCATGTATTGATTTTTCACTTACGTGAAGTTCTCAATTCACATACCTAGCTTAGAGAATTTTAAGCATTACTGATGTGTAGAGTGTAACATTCTTGAGCCCACCATCCAGCATATACATTAATATTGTTCCTTATTTGACTCATAATTTTTTAAAGAAATAAAATAAATCAGTTATTGTTGAAGTTAACAGTATCCTTCTCATTCACCTTCACAGTTTTCAGGGCAAATTTATGGTCTGTAAACACTATTAAGTTTCTTACTCTGTACATCCTTCTATAACTTGCTATTTTATTCATCAGTATTTTCATGATTTGTCCATGATTTACAGATTTTTTTTCTTTAATTTTAAAAGATGTATAATGAATAAACCACAGTTTACTTATTGATTTTCTGGTTGGTAGATCGTCATTATGTTTTATTAACATTTTTTTTTTTGCCATTAAAACAATGTGAATTCTTTACGCAATATTAGCAGTTCTGTCAACATACTAATAGCAATGCAGCTATTGGACATACAGTATGTGTATCCTCACATTTAACTGACCTTTTCATTTTGTGTTTCATGCTATCGGTTGCATTTTAACTAGAATACTTTGTCAGAGCTCTCGTTTTCCTCTATAATCACCAACACCTAATTTTTTAGTTTTTGCCAATTTAATGTAAACAATTAATGATGTGATTTATTTTGCATTTCTCCAGTTGCTATGGAAATTTAGCCGCTTTTCATGTGTCCCTATTTCACGTGTCTGGTTTTCTACCTGTTCACATGTTCAATTTTGTTATTTGGGTTTATTCACTGATTCCTAGTTCTGTATATATTATCAGTATTGATCCTTGGTTGGCTTTGTGAGTAACAAATGTCTTCTACCAATTTATATGTTGGGTTTTGATTTATTCATAGAATACAACTGAACAGGAGTTCCTGTGTTTTAATGTAAACAATAGTCAATCAAGAGTAGGTGCAGGAAAAAAGTTTCAGTTTGTTTTAAACACCAAGGAATTTGATGCAGGGAATTAATTGCTGGTTAAGTTCCTAGAATAAGTGTGCATTTGTTTTGTTTTGTTTTCAAATATATGGGGTCGGGGGAGAGATTGGCTATTTTTGTTTCCCTATTCTTCCCTTCTTTTGTCTTTTATATTGTCACCAGAGAATGATGTAGAGTGTTTCCAGTTGGTTGAAAATGTCATTTGTGACTTATGGAATCATCAACTTTAATGAATATGAGAGTTTGTAAGTAATGTGTGTCTATTTATTGGCTAGGAGGTTCTATAAAACCCTTTATATCAAGCAGATAAACTATATGCTCAAGCCTTTCATATCTTTACCAATTTTTTTGTCTATTTGATCAATCTATTTCCTAGAAAAGAACCTTTAGAATATCCCACTGTGACTGTGAATTTGCTGATTTCTTCTTGTACAGTGAGCCCTTCATATCCGTGAGTTTCCTTGATTTCAATCAACCTCACATTGAAAACATTAAAAAAAAAATCCAGAAAGTATCAAAAAGAAAAAATTGAAAATACTAAACACATGCAGTTCTTTTTGTAGCATTTACATTGTATTAGGCATTACAAGTAAACTAAAGATAACTTAAGGTGTATGTGTGGATGTGCATAGGTTATATGCAAATATTATACCATTTCATGTAAGGGATGTGGGTATCTGTGGATTTGGGTATCTTCGAGGGTCCTAGAATCAATCCCCCCAGAAACTGAGGGAAGGCTATACTGGTGACATTTTTCTCTTATGTATTTGAGATTATACTGTGAAATGAATATAAATTTAGGCATTTGGAACTCCTGAAAAGTTCTGTCCTTTAACTTTTAACTCATGAACTTCTTTTCTTGCCTTAAAGCCTGTTTTGTCTGATATTTTTACAGCCACATCAGTTTTCTTTAGTTTGAGGCTAACTTATGTATTTCTTCCATGACATGACCTCCTCATTTTCTGTGTAATTTATTTTAGTTATATCTCAAATAAACACGTACAGCTGGGTTTTCTCAAAATTTGTATTTTGAATAATTACATGTATACAAAAAATTTAAGGAATAGAATAGGAAATATTACTGCTGCTGCTGCTGCTAAGTTACTTCAGTAGTGTCTGACTCTGTGCATCCCCATAGACGGCAGTCCACCAGGCTCCCATGTCCCTGGGATTCTCAAGGCAAGAACACTGGAGTGGGTTGCCATTTCCTTCTCCGATGCACGAAAGTGAAAAGTGAAAGTGCAGTCACTTAGTCGTGTCCGACTCTTTGCGACCCCATGGAAGGCAGCCTACCAGGCTCCTCTGTCCATGGGATTTTCCAGGCCAGAATACCGGAGTGGGGTGCCATTGCCTTCTCCAGGAAATATTACTACCTTTACCTAAATTTATCAGTTGTTTTATCACCTTTACATTTTATTAAAATTTACACAATTTTAGCATAAGTTGCAATTGTGTGCTACTTTACTCTGAATTGAATGATTTATATAATATATCACATATTACATTATATTTATAATATAATATCTTTATTACACAGACATCTGCACACAAACTCACCAGTTCAGTTCATTTCAGTCGCTCAGTCGTGTCCGACTCTTTGTGACCCCTTGGACTGTAGCACGGCAGGCCTCACTGTCCATCACCAACTCCCGGAGCCTACTCAAACTCATGTCTATAGCGTCGGTAATGCCATCCAACCATCTCATCCTCTGTTGTCCCCTTCTCCTCCTGCCTTCAATCTTTCCCAGCATCAGGGTCTTTTCAAATGAGTCAGTTCTTTGCATCAGGTGGCCAAAGTATTGGAGTTTCAGCTTCAACATCAGGCCTTCCAATGAACATTCCAGACTGATTTCCTTTAATATGGACTGGTTGGATCTTGCAGTCCAAGGGACTCTCAAGAGTCTTCTCCAACACCACAGTTCAAAAGCATCAATTCTTTGGCGCTCAGCTTTCTTTTTAGTCCAATTCTCATATCCATACATGACTACTGGAAAAACCATAGCCTTGACTAGATGGACCTTTGTTGGAAAAGTAATATCTCTGCGTTTTAATATGCTGTCTAGGTTGGTCATAACATTTCTTTCAAGGAGCAAGTGTCTTTTAATTTCATGGATGTAATCACCATCTGCAGTGATTTTGGGAGCCCCCCAAAATAGTTTGCCACTGTTTCCACTATGTCTCCATCTATTTGCCATGAAGTGATGGGACCGGATGCCATGATCTTTGTCTTCAGAATGCTGAGTTTTAAGTCAACTTTTTCACTGTCTTCTTTCACTTTCATCAAGAGGCTCTATAATTCTTTACTTTCTGACATAAGGTTGGTGTCATCTGCATATCTGCGGTTATTGATATTTTCCCAGCAATCTTGATTCCAGCTTGTGCTTCATCCAGCCCAGTGTTTCTCATGATGTACTCTGTATGTAAATTAAATAAGCAGGGTGACAATATACAGCCTTGATGTACTCCTTTTCCTATTTGGAACCAGTCTGTTGTTCCATGTCCAGTTCTAACTGTTTCTACCTGACCTGCATACAGGTTTCTCAAGAGGCAGGTCAGGTGGTCTGGTATTCCCATCTCTTTCAGAATTTTCCACAGTTTATTGTGATCCAAACAGTCCAAGGCTTTGGCGTAGTCAATAAAGCAGAAATAGATGTTTTTCTGGAACTCTCTTGATTTTTCCATGATCCAGCAGATGTTGGCAATTTGATCTCTGGTTCCTCTGCCTTTTCTAAAACCAGCTTGAACGTCTGGAAGTTCATCGTTCATGTACTGCTGAAGCCTGGCTTGGAGAATTTTGAGCATTACTTGGTAGCATGAGAGATGAGTGTAGTTGTGTGGTAGTTTGAGCATTCTTTGGCATTGCCTTTCTTAGGGATTGGAATGAACTCATACATATATAGTAATCATTTAAAAGTGTACTGCTGAGTAATAATTCATTGGTGGATAGATCACAATTTGTTTTTATCAATTCACCCATTGAAGGACATTTTAGTTGCTTCCAGTTTTTGGCTATTACAACTTAAGATGGCATGAACATTTATGTCAATATGAGCAGTGGTAGTTTTTCTTTCTTGGATACATATCTAGGAATGGAATGCCTACATTATATGGTAGGTTGTATGTTTAACTATTTTTTAAATTTATTTTAACTGGGGGCTGATTACTTTACAATATTGTGGTGGCTTTTGCCATACATGAATCAGCTATGGGTGTATATGTGTTCTCCATCCTGAATCCCACTCTGATCTCCCTCCCTATCCCATCCCTCAGGGTCATCCCAGTGCACTGGCCCTGAGTGCCCTGTCTCATGCTTGGAACCTGGACTGGTGACCTATTCCACATATGATAATATGCATGTTTCAATGCTATTCTCTCAAATCATCCCACACTTGCCTTGTCCCACAGAGTCCAAAAGTCTGTTCTTTATATCTGGGTCTCTTCTGCTGTCTCACATATAGTGTCATTGTTACCATCTTTCTAAATTCCATATGTATGTGTTAATACACTGTATTGGTGTTTTTCTTTCTGACTTACTTCACTCAGTATAATAGACGCCAGTTTCATCCACCTCATTAGAACTGAGTCAAACGTGTTCTTTTTAATAGCTGAGTAATATTCCATTGTGTTTATGTACTACAGCTTTCTTATCCATTTGACTGCTGATGGACATCTAGGTTACTTCCATGTCCTAGCTATTGTAAACAGCTTTGTGAGGAACATTGGGGCACACGTGTCTCTTTCAACTCTGGTTTCCTCGGTGTGTATGCCCAGTGGGATTGCTTGGTTGTTTGGCAGTTCTATTTTCAGCTTTTTAAGGAATCTCCACACTGTTCTCTATAGTGGCTGTACAAGTTTGCATTCCCACCAACAGTATAAGAGGGTTCCCTCTTCTCTGCACCCTCTCTAGCATTTATTCTTTGTAGCCTTTTTGATAGCAGCCATTCTATGTGGTGTGAGATGGTACCTCATTGTGATTTTGATTTGCATTTCACTAATAATGAGAGATGTTGAGCACCTTTTCATGTGTTTATTAGTCCTCTGTATGTCTTCTTTGGAGAAATGTCTGTTTAGTTCTTTGGCCCCTTTTTTTGTTTGTTTTTTGATTGGATGGTTTATTTTTCTGGTATTGAGCTGCGTGAGCTGCTTATATATTTTTGAGATTAATTTTTTGTCAGTTGGTATTATTTTCTCCCATTCTGAAGGCTGTCTTCACTTTTAAAGAAACTCTCGAACTGTTTTCCACAGTGGTTTTTCCATTTCCACTCCCACCAGCAATGCAGGAGAGTTCGATTTCTTCCACATTCTTGCCAACACTTACTTTGGTCAATCTTTTTAATTTTAGCTATCTAAAAGGTGCATATTTATATTTTGTATGTGATTTTAATTTATATTATCCTGATAATGAATGATGTTGAGTATCTTTTCATGTTGCCATCAGCATACATTCTTTGGTGAAATGTCTGTTTAAATCTTTTGCCCATTTTTACTGGCGTGTTTTATTAATGCATTTCAAGAATTTATTCCATTAAATGTAACATTCACAAGAGACTTAATTAGTTAATATCTCTTATCCACTTCTAAGCAAAACCCCGACTTTGCCCTCCCCCCTGCCCCACCCACGTTATTTCTGATTTTTTTTGCTGTTTGAATTTTAGTTTCACTTTCTTTCCATGTGTCTATTTATCTATCTCCCCACCCACCCATCCTAATATCTCTGTTCTCTTTTTGTGAAACTCCAGTCAGAAATGTTTTACCTATCAGTGTGACCTTCATGTCTCTTAATTAATCTTTCATGTTTTCCAGTTCTTTATATCTCTGTGTTGTATCTCTGTGTTGCTCTCTGGGGAATTTTCTTATAGTCACCTGCTGATTTCCTTCTTGAACTGTGGCAGGACAGCTATGTTACCTCCCCTTTCACGCTTCTCATTGTGGAAGTTTCATTTGTAGAAAAGGCTTCCCTGGTGGCTCAGAGGTTAAAGTGTCTGCCTCCAATGCGGAAGACCTGGGTTTGATCCCTGGGTCGGGAAGATCCCCTGGAGAAGGACATGGCAACCCACTCCAGTATTCTTGCCTGGAGAATCCCATGGACAGAGGAGCCTGGTGGGCTATAGTCCACGGGGTCGCAAAGAGTCAGACACGACTGAGCGACTTCACCTCGACCTCTTTTGGTTCTTTTTTAGGTTCATTAATCTTTCTGTTAGTGTTCTGTTTCTAGACCTTCTTTGACCTCTTAAATGAATTTGTGTATATTATGAATACATGTTCAATAATTACTCTCATATTGGTCTGTTATCATTCTTTGGTTCTGACAGCTCAGTTGGCACATCTTCTAACTTTCTGACATGGAGAGTTGTTCCCTCAGTTCTTTGTAACTCACTTTTTGTACATGCACCTTCTGTGGGTACTGTTTTCTCTTGGATAATTTCATGGGTCCTAGTTGTGAAAGTGTCACTGCCTTTGATTCTGGCAGAGTCCCAGGGGTTTCAAAGGTCGTTTGTGTTAATTTATCTCCTGTGACTCTCATACAGTTGCTGATAACGTAAATTTAAATTCCATCTCTGGCATAGGCTTGGGGTGTGACTTCCCCTACTTACCTTTTTGTTTCTTTCTACTTACAGCTTCGAGGAAAACATGAGTTTCCTTGAAGGATCCATGGTCTACAGGCAGGGAATTTTCTGGTTTCATAGAATGGAAGGGGCAGCTCTTAGAGGCCAGGCTTTATGAAGGAGTCCCTGAGCCAGATTTCCACCAGCTATGGCCCAGCATTACATCTTTAGCTCACAGTGAGAGTATCAGCACCCTAACTGGAGAATCCCAGGGATGGGGGAGCCTGGTGGGCTGCTGTCTATGGGGTCGCACAGAGTTGGACACGACTGAAGCGACTTAGCAACAGCAGCAGCAGCAACTCCAGCCCTTGGAACTTTTGTCCTTTTGGATTTTGAAAAGTGAAAATGTTAGTCCCTCAGTTGTGTCTGACTCTTTGCAACCCCAAGGACTGTAGCCTTCCAGGCTCCTCTGTCCATGGCATTTCCTAGGCAAAAATACTAGAGTGGGTTGCCATGGCCTTCTCCAGGGAATTTCCCCAACCCAGGGATTGAACCTGGGTCTCCTGCATTGAGGCAGATTCTTCACCATCTGAGCTACCTGGCAACCCCAAATATATTATTCTTCAATGGCCTTGTTGGAAATTCCTCTAGAAAGTGTTTTTCACAAAGGAAACATCCTGGCCTTTTACAACAGACAAGTCCTGTAAAAAAACAGGTCTTTCTGGACCCCCTTCCAAGTCTTTTTCACACTTTTGCCACAAAATAGAAATTATTTTCTAATATGATTTTTCCTTCATTATCTGTAATAAAATAAACATTGTTGTAAATCTCAGTATACTCAAATATATATACGTTCACCTTCTGAATTTAGTAATAAGCACACTTTTAAATATGTGTAATAAATACAATTTAAACTTCCTGCCTTATATCTTTGATAATTGCACTCATCTCACATGGTAGTAAAGTAATGCTCAAAATTCTCCAAGCCAGGCTTCAGCAATATGTGAACTGTGAAATCCCTGATGTTCAAGCTGGTTTTAGAAAAGGCAGAGGAACCAGAGATCAAATTGCCAACATCCACTGGATCATGGAAAAAGCAAGAGAGTTCCAGAAAAACCTCTATTTCTGCTTTCTTGACTATGCCAAAGCCTTTGTCTGTGTGGATCACAATAAACTGTGGAAAATTCTGAAAGAGATGGGAATACCAGACCACCTGACCCACCTCTTGAGAAATCTGTATGCAGGTAAGGTAGCAACAGTTAGAACAGGTCATGGAACAACAGAATGGTTCCAAATAGGAAAAGGAGTAAGTCAAGGCTGTATATTGTCACCCTGCTTATTTAACTTCTATGCAGAGTACATCATGAGAAACGCTGGACTGGAAGAAACACAAGCTGGAATCAAGATTGTTGGGAGAAATATCAATAACCTCAGATATGCAGATGACACCACCCTTATGGCAGAAAGTGAAGAGGAACTAAAAAGCCTCTTGATGAAAGTGAAAAAGGAGAGTGAAAAAGTTGGCCTAAAGCTCAACATTCAGAAAACGAAGATCATGGCATCAGGTCCCATCACTTCATGGGAAATAGATGGGGAAACAGTGGAAACAGCGTCAGACTATTTTTGGGGGCTCCAAAATCATTGCAGATGGTGATTGCAGCCATGAAATTAAAAGACGCTTACTCCTTGGAAGAAAAGTTATGAGCAGCCTAGATAGTATATTGAAAAGCAGAGACATTACTTTGCCCACTAAGGT
Source organism: Ovis canadensis (assembly GCF_042477335.2). Lineage (NCBI taxonomy): Eukaryota > Metazoa > Chordata > Mammalia > Artiodactyla > Bovidae > Ovis > Ovis canadensis. The sequence goes on from NC_091255.1 coordinate 14,564,007, forward strand.
CCGTCTAGTCAAGGCTATGGTTTTTCCTGTGGTCATGTATGGATGTGAGAGTTGGACTGTGAAGAAGGCTGAGTGCTGAAGAATTGATGCTTTTGAACTGTGGTGTTGGAGAAGACTCTTGAGAGTCCCTTGGACTGCAAGGAGATACAACCAGCCCATTTTGAAGGAGATCAACCCTGGGATTTCTTTGGAAGGAATGATGCTAAAGCTGACGGTCCAGTACTTTTGCCACCTCATGCGAAGAGTTGACTCACTGGAAAAGACTCTGATGCTGGGAAGGATTGGGGGCAGGAGGAGAAGGGGACGACTGAGGATGAGATGGCTGGATGGCATCATGGACTTGATGGACGTGAGTCTGAGTGAACTCCGGGAGCTGGTAATGGACAGGGAGGCCTGGCATGCTGCGATTCATGGGGTCGCAAAGAGTCGGACATGGCTGAGCAACTGAACTGAACTGAACTGAACTGATCTTTCATAATACTATTTATACCCTCATGGTTGTCTTCATTAATCAATTGGCATAAAATCTAAAGGTGGAGCCTCATCAATACCCACCTTAAAAATAGAATTCCTTGACAATATATGAAAATACTTCATTGTCAACGGATTTTGAAGAAATTCCTTTTTCAAAACAATTGAAATTTAGTCTAAATATGTTTTAAAATAAAATGACTAGACTTAAAAGGCATTATAAAAACAGTAGTCTCTGATCTCTCATGCATTCTGTGTCAGGAACTACCACATCCCTCTTTCCATCCTCATGAAACAGAACAGAACCAGCACTGAATTGAATAAAGGCATAATTCATTTATGCTGCCAAGTCTCATTTCATTTCTCTTCTTGGAAATGGGCATAAATGTAGAGTCTGCCATCAACTTCCAAGTCTTCCTTTCAAGTATAGAAAGAGAAACATTTCAATATAGTAATGTAAGGCAAGTGGAAATTTTTATAAAGATTTACTTTGATAGGCACTGTGCAAACATGTTCTTTGTGTATCTTATGTGGTCACCCCCTCAATTCTAACTGGTGGCACAATTTTACGCCATTTTACAGATTAGGAAAGGGTTGCGAGTTTTCTGGCCTCCATGCGGTGTTATCTGATATGACATTTCAACTGTCCACTTTATCCAAACCAAAATACACTGTGGCGGTAAGAAATATAGTAAAACAAAGGGACTTGAGGGAACAAAAACGTCTTTGAGATCTCAATTATACAAGCAGCAGAAGTCTTGGATGGACACCATGATACCTTTTTAGATCATCTTTCACCCTCCCGATGGTGGCACTGTACAATTATGGAATAGTTTTCTTAATCTTTTTTGTACCATGGATCCCTAATTTAGCCTTCTGGGGAATCCCATGGACCTCTTCTCAGAACAATGTTTTAAAGTGCATCACAGAGCAAACAGAACACTGCTGTAGCATTTGACCCCTGAGATTTTCAAGCATTTCCACTCTGTCCATCTCACCTCCCACTTGTATCCAACTGCTCTGAGACCTTCCCTAACCTTCTTCAGAGAAAGTAAAGGAGAGACATGCAAGCAATTTGGAAATTATGCAATTTGGAAATTATGTTTCTGAGATGGTAGTAGTGTCTTCTTTTTCTCTTCCTGTTGAAAGCCTCCCCATTTCCTAAGCCCTCCAGTACTCTTGCCTGGAAAATCCAATGGATGGAGGAGCCTGGTAGGCTGCAGTCCAGGGGGTGGCGAAGAGTGGATTCGACTGATCGACTTCACTTTCACTTTTCACTTTCATGCATTGAGGAAGGAAATGGCAACCCACTCCAGTGTTCTTGCCTGGAGAATCCCAGGGACTGGTGGGCTGCCGTCTATGGGGTCGCACAGAGTCGGACACGACTGAAGTGACTTAGCAGCCACCTTCATGCAGATCAAGTCCGACCTTTCTCTAGTTCTGTTCCCTTTGCGTTCCCGCGCAGCCCTGGGCCCGCCCAATCCTCCGGGCCGACCCCTCGAGGCCCCGCCCCCTCGAGGCCCTCAAGGCCCCGCCCCGAAGCTCCCTCCCCGGTCCCTGCCAGTCGCGCTGGGCCACTCTCTCGTCCCGCCCCTGAACACGAGCCCTGCCTGTCCCCTCTGCCTTCCGGGCCCCGGGGCCGCCGCTGCGGAAGGATGGAGCCTGGGGCCGGCGCCTTCTCGGAGGAGCAGTTCCGGGAGGCCTGCGCCGAGCTCCAGCGGCCCGCACTCTCCGGGGCCGCCTGGGAGCTGCTGGTGGAGACCCAGGGCATCAGCGTCTACCGGCTGCTGGACCAGGTAGCTGTCCGCCCCTGGAGGACCGCAGGGCGGCCGTCTGCGGGGGGCAGGGTGGGGGGTGCTCCCGCGGGGTGGGGGTGGGAGTGGGAGGTTGCTCCGGGGGCCGGGGGCGGGGGGACCGGACAGGGCAAGTGTTTTGTTACAAGTTGATGACAGTGAAAACGTGGGTCTGCGGATTCTTACTTAGCCCCACGCACTTGTCTGCAAGGGACGTGAGCCTCGCTCCCTGGTGGGTGCCAGTGGTATCTGTGTGGCGGGGACTATGTTAAGATTGAATCCAGGAAGAAAAGCGACTGGGCTCTTCAGAGAGTGGATGTGCAGGGTGGTGTGTGTGGCGTGAGGAGTGTTGCTGAGAAGGGACCTAACGTCCTCTCTAGTCATTTCACTAACTTGCTCCTTTGAGTGCTGCCCCATTCCCTGGAAATTGCACCGAATAACTTTAGCCTGAAGAAAAAGTCTGGGGAAAAGTTAAAGGGTAGGAGGAATGGAGTTGCCGGTGTGCCCGCAGGCCTTTGGAGCCAGGTAACCGGCCAGGTGGAATGATGGCCTGTCATCGGTTGCTCTGTGTGCTAGCTGCTGCATGGTGACCAGGTTAAAAGTCACCTTGATATATGATATGATGTATGGCAAAACCAACACAATATTGTAAAGTGATTAACCTCCAATTAAAGTAAATAAATTTATATTAAAAAATAAAATAAAACTGGGGGAAAGAAAATGTATTCATTTCTCATCATTCTTGGTGATAAATCCATAAACTTATCAAAGTGAGAAAACTGAAAAAAAAAAAGTCACCTTTAGGCAAGGTAAGTGATCTCTGCAGTTTTCCTGGCAGAGATCAGAGTATTAAACTGTTAGAGTAGGGAGGAGCTCTGAGTCTGTGTGTCCCAGGGTCACTGGGTACAACAAGATGAACAGGAAGCTCAGTGTAGAGCAGGCAGAATTAATTTCTGAGTGTCATTTAAGCATTTACCTTGCTGCAAAAATGGACATGTTTTCAGAAAACAATCCTTTTATTTTCTGGATAAAATCGTTTTGTTTTCCGCACTGGCCACATCTAGGCATTTGTCAGATGTTGGCAATTCACTGCTCAGATGTATCTGATGTCTGGCCCCTTTCCCTTCCCCTTTTCCCGTTGACCTTATGAGTGCCACCTCTTACCTAGAATTGCAGTGATCTGACTCGCTTCTTGGACTTCTACCCTTTCCCTGCCATCCTGCACACCTGAAATCAAGCACCTGAAAGAGATTGTGATCTTATCATTCCCCTTCCAATGGCCCTGTTGATTGTGTAAAAAATATTACCTACAGTAATAGCTAACTTATTGCGTGCTGTCTTATGCTCCGGGCATGGTTAAGTGCTCTACAGGCACTGACTTAGTCCTCACATCGGTGCCATGTTGTCAGGCACTATATAGACTATCACCTTATTACCAGTTTGGAAATGGATATATGGAAAGGGTAAGTTGATGGCTCAAGACTCACTCTGGGGTTGGAACTGAGCTTTCCAGCTCCAGACCTATGCTATGATACACTCCTCCACTGACTCTGAGAGAGGGCAGTATGCTGTGCTCAGGGGACTAGGCTGGTCCAGGGCCCATGGCTCCTCCACACTGGTCCTGTTCTCCCGTCAGCCCTGACCACTCTCCTCACGTCCCTTGAAGGGCTTGGGCTCTTTTGCTTTTGTGTCTCTTATCCCACAACAGCCAATGCCTGAGCTGAGACAGTGTTTGGTTTTGTACTGTTTCCATTGTGTATTGATATGGAGCAGGGCCCACCTCCCTCCTGGGGTGATGATGGGTATTCCGAACTGTTCCTATCTCTCTGAACCATAATATAAGTCTTACTTCCACCTGTTCTGGGCATGAGGGCCGTTATAGTACATTGATGTAAGCTACAAGTCTTTCCAGTGAGCTCCCATAAGTTGGAGGCCATACGCTTTCCATAGGTGTGGCCTTGAGCCTCAGCAGCTAGGCTGGGGGCCACTGCCCATGGCCACCGTGATCTGCACATGTATTTAGTGTCTAGAGACCCTGTTGTTCAGGTGCAAGCCCTTTCCTAGAACTTTAGTTGCACATCCAATGTTATTTGCTGCCTGACCCTTTTAGCTAGAGCTTCATTTTCTTTCCAGGTTGACTCCCATCCTTTACTTTCCTCCTGGAAGAGAATTCCTTCAAATCCCTTGGTTAGTAAATCTTGTCTTCTGAATGCCACTCCATGTCCAGGTGAATTCAGCTTGTCCTACCCTGCCTAGACCTGCACTTATCTCCCCTAAAACCCAGTGCCCTCTTCTGTCTTGTGATCCAGCGTGGTTTCATCCACCATGCATGTTGTTGATATTATGTGACTCTGTTTCCTCTTCCACCCACTTCCCTGCCCAGAGCCATTTCGCATATGGCCTTGGGTCCCCAGGTCCCTGACTGGAGGTCAAACCAGAAAATCCTGGCCCCTCTGTTAATTTTCACCTTGGTTTACATGCCAGACTATTGCCTAGGTCATTCCAGGTCAGGTTTTTCATTGCAGTTGTTATCATCTGGCTTTTTCAATTCCTCCGACTGGTGTACAGAGGAGACTTGTTTGGGGCCCTTTAATGATAGAGGGCTAGCAGGGGATCTTATTGATCCACCTGACTTTTGATGGGTTAGCATTAAGACCTTTACTTCAGTCCCATCAATCAATGGCACCCCACTCCAGTACTCTTGCCTGGAAAATCCCATGGATGGAGGAGCCTGGTAGGCTGCAGTCCATGGGGTCGCTAAGGGTTGGACACAAATGAGTGACTTTACTTTGACTTTTCATTTTCATGCATTGGAGAAGGAAATGGCAACCCACTCCAGTATTCTTGCCTAGAGAATCCCAGGGATGGGGGAGCCCGGTGGGCTGCCGTCTATGGGGTCGCAGAAAGTCGGACAGGACTGAAGCGACTTAAGAAGAAGAATGTTAGGGGACTAGCAGGGGGTCTTATTGATCCAGCTGACTTTTGATGGAGTTGCATTAAGACCTTTACTTCAGTCCCATCAATAGACACATTATTCATCTTATTTCTTAATAACCATCTACAGATTTCCACCCTGCTGGAATGAGTCCCTTGATTCTTCCTGTCTCTTCCTATTTCTTGTTAATGTGAAACCCATAAGCAGAATCTGAGACAGATAATCCGATAAGGCTTCTTGAAATGCTTGATTTTGTTTCAGTAAGGTTATGTTCGGGACCCATACAAAAATAACCCTTTTCATCAAAGTTCTTGCTAAATCTTTGTTGAGTAAGGGACATGTTCAGTGGATGAATGTCCTGATTATGATAAAGGCAGTCCATCATGGTTTGCATACAAATCATATTAGCTGTTTCATCAGGGGCGTACCATTTGGAATTTATGGAATAAGAAAAATCAGTACCCCTTCTCAGACTTTTCAGTGACTTTTATCCAATTGAACCAGGCTGACTGTTCCACAGGGAATAACCTGCTGTGAGTCTGAATCAGGGAGGTGTGATCATGATCTAAAAATGATGCTGTAACAAAGTTACTATCACATGATTTGAAAAGACTGTCATAAGCATAGAGGTACTTGAAAGAGTATGCAGTATAACAGATAAATTGTATTTTAAAATAAAAAAGATTGTGGCTTCTTTTTAGTAGACAGGAATAATTCTGAATCTTGTCCTTGAACAAATGGCTACTTTTGATATACACCTTTTGATACGTTTCCATTTTCTCTTTTCCTATTAAATCACAGAATTTTAGACTTAGAAAGTCTCTTTGCAACCATTCTGTCCAATTACCATCACCCTTTCTTTTTTCTTTTTCCTGCTTTCTTTGCCTGCTCTGTTTCCTTGTTCTCACCTTCTTTTTCTCTCCCAAAGTGTAGTGCTAACTTATCTTTACATGGCCCCTTAATATACAAAATGCTATTACACATACGTTTTCATTTATCCCTCTCAACAAATATAGAAGATGCGTAGAGACAGGTTTCTTTTCCTATTTTATGGATGGCAGTAAGACCCAGAGTGAGCCACATAAGACCTCATAGCTAGTAACTAGATGTGAACCAGTGTACTTGGATAAACTCAGTACCAAATATATAGCTTGCTTCAATTCAGAGCCTTTTTCTCCAAGCTAAGCAAAGCTAAACCAGTCAATCCTAAAGGGAATCAGTCCTGAATATTCACTGGAAGGACTGATGCTGAAGCTGAAATTCCAGTACTTTGGCCACCTGATATGAAGAACTGACTCATTGGAAAAGACCCTGATGCTGGGAAAGATTGAGGGCAGGAGGAGAAGGGGACGACAGAGGTTGAGATGGTTGGATGGCCACACTGACTCGATGGACATGAGTTTGAGTAAGCTCCGGGAGTTGGTGATGGACAGAGAGGCCTGGCGTGCTGCAGTCCATGGGGTCGCAAAGATTCGGACACGACTGAGCGACTGAACTGAACTGAAAGTGAAGTTACTGCAACGCTGCTATGTGCTTTGCTATTCTGTGTGGTGCTGTGGAAAAGAGCATGGTTTTTGGAGGCAGATAGTCTTGGGTTACAATCTCTGCTCTGTTCCGCTATCATTCATTTATTCAGGAGATATTCACTGCATGCCTCCCATGTCGTAGTGCCTTGACAGGTACTGGGCGTAAGCAGGGAGCAGGAAGCTGGAGCTGCTGGTTCAGTGAATGAGCTTCTTAAACAATAAACAGTATTCACTGATGATAATAAACATAGTATATAATGAAATGGCAGCTGAAAAATGCTACAAAAAAAGTAAAGTGGAATGAAGGGATGCAGAGATGTTATGGCGGAGGTGGGGATATCCAGGTGTGCTTTAGATATAGGGAATCTGGAAAAACCCTCTTCCAGAGGTAACAATTGAGTGGAGATATAAATGAAATAAGAAATTGCGTCCTGCAAAGATCAGAGGAGAAATGGACCAGAGAGTGTTTCTCAAAGCTCAAGAGCTGCCTGGGGAGCTCTCAGGACACCTCTCAGCCCTATTAGAGCCCCGTATTGAACTGAGTTGGATTGGAGCTTGGATGGCCCTTTTGAAAAGTTCCCCTTTCACATAGAGGCTGATTATTCTGTCCTGTGTACTTTGGTGTGTTTGTAATGCTTCAAAATAAAATATGTTTTTGTTGCTTCTTTTTGTTTTTTAATGTGAAAGCTTCCCAAGAGATTTTAATGAGCGTGCTGTGTTATAAACCATTGCAGTAGAGGGAACGCTGAGTGCTAAGTTCCAGAGCCAGGCTGACCTTCCCTCCTTTTCCAGGAGGAGCCAGAAGGATGCAGGACCAGGGTGAACCTGGTGTTGGAGAGTGGCCAGGAGTCAGGGCCCACTTACTACTTGGGGGATATTGGCCGGCTGCTATTTCATTTTAAAATCTCCGCTTCCTCATTTGCAAAACAAGTATAATTCTTGCTTTTTAGGATCATTGGCTTCTTACAAACATTGAATGGAATGAGACATGGCAGAGTGATTCTTGACTTTGAGCATACTCTAGACTCATCTGCAAAGCCTGTTAAAATTCACAGTTAATATCCTACTCCGTTTCAGATTCAGTGGATCTGGGTGGGACTTGAGAGTTGACTTTACATTTCTTTACTTCTGCTCCTTCTTCTTTTTAAAATTGTATTTTTACCAAATGGCCAGGTGATACTGAAGCTCCATGGATGATACTTGGTGAACCATTGAAGTCAGGGGAGGTTTTCACGTGGTGCTTAAGTTGCACCACCCCACGTGGTGGCACCGAGAGGCAGGAGAGGGAAGAGCATAAAGGAAGAATATCTTAAGGTGAAAGTAATGTCTGCTTGAAGACTGACTCTTCCTGGTTTTTAAATTAGTGGCTGCTTGAGAGTGGGTGTGGTCCCCTGAACAGCAGGGAGAAGGTTCCCCGGGAGAGAAGGGTCATGGGTCACTTGCAAAAGCTTTCCCAGAGATCTGCTGTCAGGTCTCCCTGGAGCTTTAGGCTGGATACTATGCAGTAGACACTGTGACCTGCCCGTAGATGGTGTGAAACAGGCATGCAGAGGCTCACATCATTGATTTAGACCGAGAAAATGTTGGTCTGGAAAGATCTGATTGAGGGCTTGACTTACGATTTGAAACCGAGTATCTGGCACTGTGCGAAGTGGCTGCCTTTGTCCTTCCAAATGTCTTCTCGTTATTAGTGAGTTTGGTGAGAGCAGACAGTACTTTCCCAGGGACTGTTCTTTCCTGTGCTGCTGCCCCGCTGAACCACTGAGAGCCTGGCCTTACTGGGAAAATAGGTTCAGCCGTGCTGCGTCGAGAGATAGCTTGGCCTTTTGGAAGGAAGCAGAAAGTGAACTGGGGCAGATGTGCCCCAGGGGTGAGAAGCTTCACTCTGACTTCCCAGATGGGATCATAATCCAACTTGCATCACGGACCTCTTCACTTCTGGGTGACAGGACTCTTCTCCCTTCTCCCGTCCTTCTCCCGTCCTTTTCCCAGCCACCAACATGACTGATGGAGCAGCTGATGCGTGTGGGACACTTACGGAGCCATATGTCCTAGTGGGCGGGACCACCGTGGCTTAAAGCTGAGCGCCATGTGTAGCCTCCTTCTACTTTCTGCCCCTGGTGGAGGTCCACTCTCTGTCTCTCTCCTACCCCATCACCCCTCAGTGTAACTGGATTGATAATGTTGGAGCCTCAGCTCTCTCTCTCCTCACTTCTCTCAGGATGAGCTTGTGGTGTGAGGCAGCATGAAGATGCTGACCGATTGCAAGGTGCTGGTCCAAGATTTGAAGGTATGCCTTAAGGGGGAGGGGCGAGCAGGATCCCCCATGCCTGTCGGAAGGTGTAAGTCAAATTTTGTATTCCACAGCTGGTTTTTGGGCTGTTTGAATACACCCTAGTAAGAAGAAACCTCCAAAATACTGCTTCAGGACCCATTCAGGCAGTTTTTCAGAGCTTATTGTATGCCTGCATTTTGGTCATGCCTGATGAATAAGACGGAAATTTCATACCTTTCAGAAACTTTGACACAATAAAATGGTCACCTTTTATGCAATGTACATCTGAGTTCCTGACCTATACCCTGGGTTTTTCTCCCTGAAAAGCTTCTTTTAACATTTCTTCCAGAGCCAAGTCTGCTGCTGATGAATTCTCTGTTTTTGTTTGTCTGAAAAAGTTTCTATTTCTTCTTCACTTTTGAAGGACACTTTCATTGGATATAGAATTCTAGTTCAGTGATTTATTTTATTCAAAATAGTATATATGTCACCCTACCCCCCCTTTTTTTGCAGAGTGGTTTCTGATAAGATATCTGCTGTAATAATCATCTGTCTTCCTCTTAAAGTAAAGTGATCGCCCATTCCTTCCTGCCAACTTCTTTTAAGATTTCCTTTTTCTCTTTGGTTTTCTGAATTTGAATATGTTTTGTTTAAGATTGTGGTTGTTTATCCCGTATGGTGTGCTCAAGATCAGCAGATTTACTTTGAAGAGTGGTCTGAGCTTAAATGGTAAACCCGCATGTGATTTAAAATAAAATATAACATATTTGGGGTTTATAAGGCGAAGATTCCTCTCTCGCATGTGGAATTGCAGTACGACTCTAGTAATCCAGAGCTTTTCTGGACTGTGTGGTTTTAGAAGTGGTGGTGGCAATGGTCTAAAGCAGGGATTGCAATTTTTTTTTTTTTCTTTCTGTAAAGAGCCAAATAGAAAATACTTTAGGCTTTATAGACTAAGAGGCTGTATATTGACTTACATAACCACTTTGAAATCTAAAAACTATTGTTAGCTTGCGGACTGTGAAAAATAGACAGCATGACAGATTCAGTAACTCCTGGTCTAAAATACAGTTCTGATGCTTAATTGCTCTGAGGTTTTGGGATTTATGAACCTAGGGCCCTAGCTGAGTCTCAGCTTCCTCATCTGTAAGCTGGAGATAATTTCTTTTCTGTCAGATTTGTGCCAGGGATCCAATGAGAGGATACATTTTGAAGCTCCTAGTAAATTAAATGGTGTTTGCTGTGAGTAGGGTGATCTATGTTCTACTCTACCCTTCAAGACCTGCATTATGCTTGTCCTGGTAAAACATGTTACAAAGCTCTTTCACTCAGAACTGTCCACTAGAATGGTCAGCTTGGCCATAGCTCTGTATACTCTGATGGCTTGTTATTTCTCTAATAATATGTTGGGAGAGGCCAGTGACACTTTGAGGCGGGATCATAGGCTGTGGACTCTGTTGTCACATTGCTGGCTTCAGGTCCAGCTTCTTTTGCAACGAATGAGCTTCAGGTCAAGCTCGTTACTTGTGTGACCTTGAGTGAGTTTCATAATCTTCTAGTGTTAACAGCTGTATCTATTGAGGTATCATTTCGAAGTGAAGGTCGAGATGAAGTCGCTCAGTCGTGTCCGACTCTTTGCGACCCCGTGGACTGTAGCCTACCAGGCTCCTCTGTCCATGGGATTCTCCAGGCAAGAATACTGGAGTGGGTTGCAATTTCCTTCTCCAGGGGATCTTCCTGACCCAGGGATCGAACCCAGGTCTTCCGCATTGGAGGCAGACACTTTATCCTCTGAGCATTTAAGTACCTCAAAATTTACTCATTTTAAGTGTATAGTTCACTAATTTTTAGTAAGTTTATGGAGTCATGCATCCTTCCCTGAGTCTAATTTTCGAATATTTGTGTTATCCCCAAAGAAACCTGTTCCCCATCTGCAGTCATCTCCTGTTCCTATTCCCAGTCTTAGACAACCACCAAGTTACTTGTTGTCTCTGCAGATTTGCCTGTTTCTGGGTAGTCTGGGGCAGGAACACTGGGTTAGGGCCTGGAAGGAAAGTTTCCCATCCAGGCTTTGCCAGCAGGAGTCATCAGCTGCCTTTTGATGCATCACTGTCATTTTTTACATAAGGATCTAAGACTCCTTCCAGCTCTGAGAGCCTGTGCCATCTTTACTGACATTCTTAGCTTGTCGTTTGGAACAGGGGCTTGGAGCAAGTGTGCAGAGAGAGTAGAGCCGTATTAGGAGCTGTCATGGGGAGAAGAAGGGGACAGTGTCCTCCTCTCTCTGGCTGTCCCAAGAGCTAACTGTAGAACTCGAGCAAGTATGTCACCTCTCTGAGCTTCATGTCATAGGGACACGACACCAATGTCCCTATTGATACCACAGGGCTCTGTTGAGATTACACAAGATAGTGAACATAAAACTGGAAACTGCACTGTGTTTAGAGAAATAAATGTTAGTCTTATTGAAAGAGTTTATAGCAGGTCAGAGTGACTGGGCAGCTTCCAGTGCAGAATGCGTGGCCGTTTTAGTGACACTGACCGATCACCAAGGCAAATCCATTCCAAGCTGAAAGCCCAAGTATAAACCTTGCTGACTGTTTTCTCAGGCCCAAGAATATAGTGGGCCCATGGTGGTGGTTGCTGTTCTTCTTTTTTTTTCAGATGTTTATCTGCTTTTATTTTATTTTTTTTCTTTTTCTTCACATGTTTCTTTTTTTTTTTTTTAATTTTTACTTTTTTTTTTTTCCTCATAGTGGCAGGAGGTGGAACTTTCTATAATAGAGTATGTGAAGTTTCAGATTTCTATGCAAAATTAAATATGCTGCAGTTTAATGTCCATTAATTGTGTCCATTATCTCTTATTTCTCTTCCTTAACTAGTCGTTTTGGTAGTGCTTATGTATTTTTGTACTATTTTAATGAATTTACATAGTCTTACATGCTTGGAAATGTTCAGAAGTCTGATCAGTACTATTTTGTCAGTCTAGTTTAATGTCAAATAAGAAACAAATCTGGCCTTAGAGTTGGAGGTTATTGTATTAGGAAGAATACTTTGACCATAAGATCTATGAGTTTCTCAGGAGTGAGGCAGAAAAGTCTTGGTTTTTTTTTTCTTTTTAACAGGGAGAGAGGAGTCAGCAAGACTGAAACCGCGTGTGGGGAAAGTGAGGTGAAGGGGGTCTGCTGGAGAATAAAACAGAATATCTTACCGTGAGGCCAGTTCATTCTCAGCAGGGCTGGATGCTGCTTAGACTGAGGCTGGGCCAAAATGCAGAGTTTGGAGGAAGGAGATGCTTAACTAGTTTGGTTAATAAGCATTTCGTGCCTACTGATCTTTGGAATAAGTAGCTTAGTGGATCATTTGTGGGACCGTCAAAGGGAATTTAGAGGTGTTGTGTCTGGCCTTGTGATAGCTAAACAAACTGTGCGTGTATGTGTGTGTAAAAGTGATTCTATTGTGATAAGCTGTTTTTTGAAGCACAAAGCATGGGAGAGTTTCTTAATCTCTGTTGTTTTTCGGGATCACAGAGCTCAAATAAAATTCTCAGTAAGAACCACTTGTAATAAGCAGGATTGCTTTTAGCTGCAAGTAACAGACAACTGGATTAACAAAGTCTTAAACAAGTGAAAAGTGAAAGTGAAAGTTACTCAGTCGTGTCCGACTCTTTGGACCCCATGGACTATACAGTCCTTGGAATTCTCCAGGGCAGAATACTGGAGTGAGTAGCCGTTCCCTTCTCCAGGGGAATCTTCCCAATCCAGGGATTGAACCCAGGTCTCCTGCATTGCAGGCAGATTCTTTACCAGCTGAATCACCAGGGAAATCCCCAAAGAGAGGTTTATATTTCTCACCTAGCAAGTAGTCCAGAGGTCAGCAGTTGCTGGCATTGAATCAGTTGATCAACAATGTCAGTAAAACTCGGAATATTTTCACTCTGCTTTCTCATTTTTATTGTCTCTTAATCACAAAATAGCTGTTTCAGCTCTAGACATCATACCCATATTCAAAAGAAGAAGGAATTGTCTTATGGCTACCTCTACCTGTAAGAGAGATAGAAAATTATTAGCTGTGCAATTTTCGTAGTAAGAAAGAGAGTATATGCTATAATGAATCTCCTGTTTCTTCTGGGAATTATATTCTACACATGATATTAACTGATTCTCTACCATTGAATAATTCTTTTACCACCTGTAGTGTAGGAAATCACAGTATCCTGTAATCAGTGGATCATTAGAAAAGTATGTTGTTTTTCAGTCGTTCAGTCGTGTCCAACTCTTTGTGACCCCATGGACTGCAGCACTCGAGGCTTTCCTGTCCTTCACTGTCTTCCAAAGTTTGCTTAAACTCATGTCCCTTGAGTCGATGATGCCATCCAGCCATTTCATCCTGTCTCCCCCTTCTCCTCCTGCCCTCAATCTTTCCCGACATCAGGGTCTTAAAAAAGAGTGGATATATATATATATAACTAGTTCACTTGGCTGTACAGCAGAAACTAACCCAACAGTGTAAATCATCTATACTGCAATTAAAAGGAATTTTAAAAAGAAAAGCATGCATTGCATTTTACTTTAGATAAAGAAATTGAGCCATTTTTAGAAGTGTTTTTCTGGAGGACCTTCAGGAAAAGCCAGACACCTCTTGAGTAAACTTGTTTAGATTCATTTTACTGAAATGTTAGAATTTCAAAACGTATCTGCAAAAAATGTTGCACCAGAATTATATCTCTAATTTGAAAGAGAATTACACATCAGTACATTGTCCAAATAAAACTAAGATTTATGCTTCCTCCTACTAAATTATTTGTACAAACAGTGGTACCCAGTCCTGGTGAGATGCTTCTTTGCTGCTGGTGAGAGTATAAATAGGTAAAATTCTTTCTTAAAGATTTATAAAAAGTATAAAGAGCATTAAAATGTTAATGTCATTTACCCTAAAATTTCTCTCTAAAGAAGCATTTTGCTTGCCTAATGAAGAAGTTAGAATTATGAACCAGGTTTGTCCATTTGGAATAATTTTTCCAGCAGTGTTCATAATTGTGAAAATATATGGAAACAGAAATACCTTATAGAATAATAAAATTAGCTGTGATCACTCAGTTTCAAAATGATGTAGTTAAAAATAAGAATACAGTCTGTTTATACTATCTTGTAACTTATAAGTTTATACTATTTTATAACACATAGAAATATTTATTTACTCAAAAAATATGCAAAATATTATCAGTTGGTATTTGAGGATTATGAAGTTACATGTTTGAGTTTTATTATTTTTGATATCCTCTAATTTTTCTCAATGAATATGACTTACTTTTATAGTTTGAAAATTTCATTTTTAAGAGACATAATGAAAATGTGAGTTTGTTTCTTTTGAAACAAACCCCTTCTTTTGAAAGAATTGAGGGGTAAAAAATTGCTTTGACCCAGAATTTGAGTGAGGCTACTAGGTGCTTTAAAAGAACATTTCATTGATGGACTAGTGAAGGTATCACCAAGCATTTTGCTTCTCTGGTGCATTTCTCAGTCCTGCCATGAAGGGAATGTTTAAAGGAAGTTGTCATAGTAGTTCATTCTTGGGTATTCTCGTAAGTCGCATCACTCTATTTTTCTCTTTCTAGAGGGCTTTCTCTTTTTCTTTTCTGTGATGTTACTGGAGTGGAGTCACTAAGAGCAGAAACTACATTCAGAAGGGAAGGGGACTATTTCCAGGAAACACTTTGTCTTTATGCATCCAGATAACCAAAGCTAACTCATGTGAAGCTGAGAAGATCATTTTTTCTATACACAATTATCCCTTTTGCTCAGTGTATAGAAGATCAGTTCAGTTCAGTCACTCAGTCATGTACGACTCTTTGAGACCCCATGGACTGTAGCACGCCCTGTCCATCAGCAACCCAGGAGTTTGCTAAAACTCATGTCCATCAAGTCAGCGATGCCATCCAACCATCTCATTCTCCATCGTCTCCCTTCTTCTCCTGCCTTCAATGTTTCCCAGCATCAGGGTCTTTTCTAAGGAGTCAGTTCTTTGCATCAGGTGGCCAAAGTGTTGGAGCGTCAGCATCAGTACTTCCAATGAACATTCAGGACTGATTTCCTTGAGGATTAGCTGGTTTGATCTCCTTGCAGTCCAAGGGACCCTCAAGAGCCTTCTCCAACATCACAGTTCAAAAGCATCAATTCTTTGGTGCTCAGCCTTCTTTGTGGTCCAACTCTCACATCCGTACATGACTACTGGAAAACCATAGCATTGACCAGATGGACCTCTGTCAGCCAAGTAATGTCTCTGTTTTTTAATATGCTGTGTAGGTTTCTTATAGCTTTTCTTCCAAGGACCAAGTGTCTTAATTGCATGGCTGCAGTCACTATTTACAGTGATTTTGGAGCCCAAGAAAAGAAAGTCTGTCACTGTTTCCAGTATTTCCCATCTATTTACCATGAAGTGATGGGACCAGATGCCATGATCTCAGGGTTTTGAATGTTGAGTTTTAAACCAGCTTTTTCGCTCTCCTCTTTCACTTTCATCATGAGGCTGTTCAGTTCCTCTTTGCTCTCTGCCATAAGGGTGATGTCATCTGCATATCTGAGGTTACTGATATTTCTCTATATAAAGAAAATGTGAAAGTGAAAGTCACTCAGTCATGTCTGACTCTGCGACCTCCTGGACTATACAGTCCATGGAGTTCTCCAGGTCAGAATAGTGGAGTGGGTAGCCTTTACCTTCACCAGGAGGTCTTCCCAACCCAGGGATCGAACCCAGGTCTTCTGCATTGCAGGCAGATTCTTCACCAGCTGAGCCACAAGGGAAGCCCATATCAAGAAAATGGGGACTCAATATTATTAGTATTGGACCCAATATTAATCTTAGACCCAAGATTAATAGTATAGAAAATGGGGACCCAATATTATTAGTATTAGACCCAATATTAGTCTTAGGCCCAAGACTAATAGTAGAAAATGGGAACCCAATATTATTAGTATTGGACCCAAGATTAGTCTTTGACCCAAGATTAATAGTATAGAAAATGGGGACCCAATATTCCCACACAGAAGTGCATTGTCTCTCTTTCTGTCGGTGCTGATTTAAGTGTGTTTGGGTGTAGATGTGTGTTGTGTATAAACCCTCACTATCTTCCCATGTGTGAGTTTGAGGGGAGAGGGCAGGAGGAGAAGATATTTCTCCCTAGTCCTGCCCTTCCTATGGGGCATCCATGGCACAGCACTGGTAAGGCATACCAGTTTGTTATTTGCTGGTTGGAAACCCTTGGTATAAAGCCGCAGACTTTTAGAGCTGAAACCTTATGAATTAAGTTTCAATTTTACCTTCCATTACCTGCCAGGCACTTTCATGTACATCTGAGATTCCCAAACTGGGGTGTACTTATCCCACCTGAGTCAGGAGACCCTTGAAGCCTCAGGATCTTTAGAAAGATTCTCCATGTTTACACCTCAACTTCACATAATTCTCTGGAACAATGTTTAAAAAGACAAGTTCACTCATGTTTATTAGTTAAAGGATTGCTTTCACACCTGAAAGTATGTCTAAAATTTCATTTTTGTTTGTTTGCCTTTGTGCTGAAATTAATCTGAGCCATTGATTTTATCTTAATAATAGATCCTTTGATAAGGTGGGCGCCAGGAATTGTGAGCTGCTATTGTACAGACTGAGATGTATAGTGTCACCAACTCCAGCCCAGAACCCTCACAGAAGAGCTTAGCATGAAGAGAAGAGAAATCTCTTGTAATTAAGAATATAGAAATGACTTTTTTTAATGAATAAAAGGGACTAGTATGATTTAAAGCTAATGTTTCTTTCCCCATTCATTTCTTTTATACATAAATCATTTATAGGGAAAAAAAAAGGAGCCATTAGTGAAAAATTTTGTCTTGGAATTGGCTAAACAATGTGTTGGGTTTCATTATGCCCCTGGTTATTTAAAATAGTAGTCTGAATCCTGGGTGCTAGCTGCCTGTATGATACACCCACGTGGGTATTTAATAAGCATCTCAAACTCCACTTGCCCAAGGTAGAGCTCTTGGTTACCCCACAGCCCACAAAGAACCTCCTCTCCCATCTGCCTGGTTGCTCAAGAAAGACCCCAAGAGTTATCCTCAATTCTTGGCTCTCTCTGTCCCCACAGCCCATCTGTCGGCAGTTGCTACTGATACTGCTTCCAAAATGTGTCACTGAATCTCTGGGCTCTCCCCATCACTGTTGTGGCCTCCCTGTCCAGTCACCGCCATTCCTTTTCTGGACTGCTGCCCGGGTCTTCTGACCCGTGTCCATGCTCCCTCGTGATCTGTGTTCTACCAAGCAGCAAGAATCATCTTTTAAAGGTTTACTACCCCCACTTAAAGGCATTTCCCTGTTTGAAGTCGTGAGTTGGTCTTCCACAGTAGTTAAACTAAAATCTTGGCCCCTTTACCCTGCGTCGCAAAGCCCTTTGGACCCAGAGCTGCTACCTGTCTGGCCTCAGCTGCTAAAGCTCTCTCATCACAGTGCTCTGGAACCACGGGCTTTCTGTTCCCTGAGTAAGTCAGCCCGTCAACCTGAAGGCCTTCGCCCAAGCCAGGAACAGGATTTCCTCATCGTCCCAAGCTGAACTCCTAGCATTTAGAACAGACCCTTTGGATAAATTCCTCATGGAGATATTTCCTGAACACCTGATAGGACAGGAGGTACTGCTAGCCCTACTCCCCCTGCAACTCAGGTGCCATTTGTCACATAACCCTCTTTTAAATTACCAGGGTAACACATAGCTGTCACCAGCACCAATGCCTAAGGCCGGATATATAGGACCGATGGGGACAGGCTCCCATCTGCCTCTTCACCATTGTGTCACCAGGACCAAGGGAAAGTGCTCAATAATGGTCTTACATGAACAGGTGCTTTTCAGATGCTGTATAGTCGTAACGTGGCAATCAACAGGTTGTTTCTGCCTGTTCTCTTTTTGTAGCAGACGGGATTGTATGCGTATAAGGTCTTCGGTGTTCTGGAAGACTGCTTACCAGATCTGCTTGCAGATGTCTATATGGACTTAGCCTATAGGAAACAGTGGGACCAATATGTTAAAGGTGAGTGACACAGTTTTCAAAAACCAATTAGAAAGTCGAATCCCATGTTGTTTATTCTAGTCATTAGTAAGCAAAAGGGATAACTTTGCTATATTTTTCGTTTTAAATTTTAGCAAACGCACCTTAAAGTGCTAAGTTAAGTATGACTTTGCTGTCCTCAGGATTTGTTCCTTGCATACTATTAAAGTCACTCTCCAGTTCGCTCTGAGGGCTGCTTTGTTCTTATTTTAAGTTTTGTTATCCCATAAACCTAGGTGATCGTGGAAGGCTTCTTGGAGAAGGTGGTACTGAAGCTTTGTTTTAGAGGTTGAATCAATGTTTTATAAGCAACAAGATTAAATATATATGTATGTGAGGAGGTGAGGGGCTGAGTGGTTTAAGGGCATTCAAGGCCAAGGGGACGGCATGAGTAAAGCAGAGAAGGCATTAAACAACATAAAATGTTAGAGGACTGTGAGCAGTTGGGTGCTGTTGAGTAGGTGGGGAGCAGAATCTGGAACTAGGCTGGAAGGCGGGCCCAGAGCCGCAAGGACCTAAGCTGACCACCAGGCTAAGAGTCTTCGATTTTTCCCTGGAAGTAATGGAGAGTTATGAGCAGCGATAGTTAGAGGATCTTCCTGCCACTTACAGCGGGGAGTAGTTTCTGCCGTCCCAGTCAGTCACAGGGAAATAAATACAGCTAGCCCGGGGGCCAGAAACCTTGAGAGAGCCTTGCTGTGGTCAGGAATCTTGGTTGCAAGAAACAAAAGGTAATGAATGCCAGTGTGAGAAAGGGAGAAAGCTTTTTTTGCTTTGGTTTATGACATTGGAAACAGCATGTGTGTCTCGTTCCAGGTCAGCTGCATTCGCCACTTCATTTCTCCAGCTTGACTCTGTTTCCTTCTGTGCGGACCACATTATTGGACAGATTCTTGTGTCATGACAGAGACACCACCAGAAGATGCAGGCTTACATTCTAACAAAGTTCATCACCCCAGAGGAATAGGAATTTTCCTACTCATTGCATTCAGAGTCACAGGACAGGCTCTACTTGCCTTAGCATCAGTCATTCGCTCATGTACTGGGGACGTTTATCATGATTTTGGGTCACTCAGTGTTATCAAATGGGCTTCCTCTGTAGGGGGAATTGTGATGCCCACCTATTCAGGGGTGAAGGCAGGTATTCCCTCTCCATTTCCCTGGCAGCCATGGTTCAGTTATGTCCTGTGGACATGGGCAGTTTCTGATGTGTGGTACTTGGCATCAGATGTCCCCACTGTGGAATAAAGTCCAGAGGCAACAGGAGTTTGACTTCTCTGGAATAATCCTGAGGTTCTTCACCTAACTCTAGCCCTCCTAGATCTTCTGTGAGCTACTTGAGAGCCTTTATGAAAGCACTTTTGGCCTAAACATACAAGAGTGGCAAGCCAAGTCTTGTCCACATATGCCTTCCCTAAACTGATCACCATGGCCATGTCTAGCTCAATTTCCCAGCCCTATAATTATCACTGAGTCGCTTCTGCGTAAACTACATAGTGAAGGAGAGAAAGGTGATGCTTTGAAGGAGAATGAGGTGCTGGTACCAGAACAGGGGAGTCAAAGCCAAACAGGCAAAGCAACAGATACCCACTCATCCCCTTCCTTCCAAGGGCATCTGCAGCCTCTTGGACCAATGGACTGGCAAGCTCTTTACCCATGGTCTGCTTCTAATAGATTTTGTTATTTCAAAAGCTAAATTAATTAACACATTGCCAAAGTCAGTATCTCCCAAAGGTCCTCTTTTGTTTCCTCCAGTGGACTTGGCTTGGCTCCTTCTCTAAATGGTTAATTAGAAGCTTCCTACACAGCTTAGGGGCAGAGTCTGTACACTTTGTAGCATTCTTTTACCATCTCCCTCCAATTGCTGACGCTGTTTGCATGCAATAGCATGGTGGATTGGTCCCCGTAATTGTGACAGAAAGCAACATGGGAGATAGGCAAGAACCTCAGAGTTAGCACAGTTAGGCCACTTCCTAGCTTTTTAGGAAGGACTCTGAACTCTCTGAAACCTTCATTTCTCAACTGTACACACCAGACTGGGTGGCTGAGTCCCAGGACACCTGTACTCAGTCAAGAAATCTGAAGAGGGGAGTAAGGGCACAGCAGGGTAACTGTTGGTAATCTAGCGACATCTAGCGGTTCCATTCAGTTCATTCACTCAGTTGTGTCCGACTCTGCGACCCCATCTATGGACTGCAGCACTCCAGGCCTCCCTGTCCATCACCAGCTCCCGGAGTTTACGCAAACCCATGTCTGTCACATCGGTGATGCCATCCAACCATCTCATCCTCTGTCGTCCCCTTCTCCTCCTGCCCTCAATCTTTCCCAGCAGCAGGGTCTTTTCAAATGAGTCAGTTTTTTTGCATCAGATGGCCAACGTATTGGAGTTTCAGCTTCAGCATCTAGTGGTTACCCTGATTTTTAAACCTTAAATTTTAATTCCTAATTTGGTTTCACTGAATTTTGAGACTGTTTGTGCTATATGATGAACAATTTTTGTTGGGTTCTTTTATTTTTACTGCATTTTTATATCTATTAGACTCTGCCTCTTGGCAACAAGCTTTCAGTGGTAATGAATCTATCAGACTTTTTCCAGAATTCTGTGCCTTATGAGTTAGTGTTTTATCATCCCTAAAGGGTCGGCAGCATATCAAAGCTTTTTCTTAATTGAAACCAAAGAGAGTTCCAGATTCAGTAACTTCTTTGTTTTGTTTCTTTTCTTAGAACTCTATGAAAAAGAATGCAATGGAGAAACAGTGGTCTACTGGCAAGTGAAGTACCCTTTTCCCATGTCTAACAGAGATGTATCCTTTCCAAAGGTGCACTGTTACTCAGCTTTCAAAAGTGTTTCTGTGCCCTGTGGCCATCACCCAATGGTGGTGTGTCCAGCAGGTGGGGACAACGTTGTCTTTGAGTCTTGCAGAAGCATCTGCTAAAGCTCTTCCTGCTTGTGTGGCTTTCAGAGACCTCAGAGTGTGACTTCTGGGCCTGAGAACATGGAGCATCTTTAACCGGGGTCACAGGAAGGCGGCTCATACTTTTTGAACCTTGTCTGGGAAGCCCTTGTGCCACAGAATTGGGCATCTGAGATAACTGTTTCACAAAGAATATTCAGTACATTCCCTCAGTCTATAGAGGAGAAAGCTAAGACCCAGAGAAGTCAGGCGACAGAGGCTGACTTACGTAGCTGCCGACTGGGGGCTGAACTCAGGCCCCGCATTTCCAGCCCTCTCCACCTCCGCTCCTTCCCGATTATTGGCTCTGGACTCTGTGTGTTATGTTTTGCCCCTTCAGTCTCCTTGATTATGATGTGAAGCAGTTGAATAGATGTGGGGAGTTTTAGCTGACACTCTGGGGTTCTGTGAACCCCCTTAGGGCCAGGCTAGGAGGGTTTGATGAGCGTTTGCTGGGCAGACAGATTGGGTGGAATTAGGGTGGGGGTAGGTGTGATTTTGACCTTACTCTTTTCTTCAATCATGGCAGCTGACTGTCTTACACACTGAATTTCCATAAAGGATCCTTTAAATAAAGGATCTTGGAGATTAAAAAAAAAAAAAAATGCTTGGAAACCACTGAACTGGATGACTGCTGGAATCTTTTCCAGCTGTAACATTCTGTAAGCCTGTATACTCCTGACTAATTGTGCTCTAGAAAGAGGGGGCGTGGGAGTGTGTGTGGGTATTGTTCCTGTGTGATTTCTGTACCCTGGCTTGGCCCATCACAGACTCCATAATGAGTTATTGTTTGGCACAAACTACAGACTGCTAGGTAGTTTGCGTACAGGTGGTGTGTATTTCAGCCAACTGTGGTTATGTAATCTCTGAGATTTTACATGGTTTTCTCTCATCCTGCCAAAACTGTGCAGGCTAGGAGCCATCGTCCCCCTCAGACAGGGAAGAAAATAGAGGCAAGGGGACGTTCAGAACCCTGCTCAGCTTCTCGCCAGGGTCTCACCGTTATGGGCAGTGGATGCAGGCGTGGACCCAGGTCCAGCTGTGTCCAGAGACAGTGATCTGGACCAGAGCAAACCCACCGCTCTGACCTCGCAGGACCCTGCTGGGAGGCGTTCTCGGGAGCAGCGCTTGGGGCTCCTTGCAGTTCTGTTGCGCTGTCTTTCCAATGCCACACAATCCCATGAAGAGTATCTCGGTCTTTGTATCTACAGGGCTGTTCAGGTTTTGAGAACAGAGAACAGTGTAGAAGAAAAGAACGTTAGTTTTGGAGGGAAGGCGCCCAGGGTGAGTGTGTGCTCACTCCCGGTTTGCTGTGTGACTTTGGAAAAGGCCCTTCACTTCTCTGGGCTTTAGTGATCGGGTGGTTCTCCAGTCGTAGCCTGGGCGCCACACTGGACCTGCCAACTGCTGAAAGAACCCTGTGAAATTGCAGTTAATATATCCAGTTGTTTCTGCAGTGAGTGTCAGGGAATATCTGTCACATGAACTGAGCAAGTTGTGGGACAGTATTTGCTGAGGAAAAAACAGAAGGCTTGGGAGGGAGGAAATGCAGAGCTAAGGCAGCATCATCCCTTCCTGGAAACATGTGAGCACTTACTCTTCAGGGAGTAGCGTGTGGGGGCGACAGACGTCCCGCAGCGTGTCTGGGGAGGGCCAGACCACCGTGGCTGCCGCAGAGGCTGAGCGGCCTGCGGCTGTGGCCGTGGCTGCTGCAGTAAGTGAACCTGTATTATACTTTTACTGGTTTTTTGGATTGTTTTTAAGCTTTAATTCCTTCTACTATGAAGCCTACATTTCCATCATTGGAAAGTCCGATGAACGTATTAAAGAGCTGAGCCCTCTGCGGCTATGAAAGTCTCACCAGGTTTTGGAGCCTCATCTGGGTTCAAATACAGACTCCGTCACATCAGCTGGGCAGCGGGATCTTTTGCAACTTTCTTTACTGCTCTGAGTCTCAGTTTCATCATTTATAGGATGGAAATATTTATACTGAATTGACAGGAGCGTTCTCAGTTTCAAAGCTGATGCTAAACATAAAGCCCATGAGATATGTACGTGATAAGGGCTCAGTAAGTGGTGACTCCTGTTATTTCTTAAAATCGAATTACCTTCCCTGTAATTGTGCCATAGACATAGTGGCTGGTCTGGGAGTGTTTATTGAGATGAAATGGCTTTGTGATGCTTGGTGAGCCAGACCCAGTGAGGCCATCTGCCTACTCATTATTTGGTTAGTCATACGTCTTCCTATGATTGCCAGGTGTAAGCACCCTTGCCTGACCGTCCTCTGTGCCCAGAGGTCAATAATTAGGGCCTTTGGGGGAGGACAGAGAGCAATGACCCCATTGTCTAGTGAGTGAGATTTTGCTTCAGTCTCTCTCCCATGCTCCCACCAAGCTTATCTGCAGGGCAGTGTTACCCTTTTTTCCTGTAGGGGGAAACCAATAGCAGAGAAGTTGAGTAGCACACCCAGGATGACACAGCTGATAAGTGACCAGTCGTCTGAGATCTCATTGCCTTTTTGGAGAAAGGAGGAGTGGGTTCCCCACATAATGAAAGTGGCAGGGAACCAATCTCCAGTGGGTTATGCGTCCTCTCAAATGACCGCACCAGGTGGGAGGAGCCAGACTTTTGTAAGGTGGGTGGGCAGACGGTGCAGGACCTGAGATAACAGCAAGGGAGCAGTCACTGAGTGGAGGAGTGGAATCATGTGCCTTTGTTTCTGTTGTGGGCTTCCCTTCTGCTTAGCTGAGATGCAGGCCTTTCTGTTGAGCCTTGACTGGTGGTGTAGTATGTTTACGTGCGGCAGCGGCGAGAGCTGGACTTTGAGGGGCGGAAGGTCCACGTGATCCTGGCCCAGAGCACCTCTGAGCCGCAGTTTCCAGAGAAGTCGGGTGTGATCCGGGTGAAGCAGTACAAGCAGAGTTTGGCAATCCAGAGTGATGGCAAGAAGGGGAGCAAAGGTAAAAAGGGGACATGGGTTGGGGTGCCTGCCAGGGCCCCCCGTGAGAAGACTGCACTGACTGCAGGCATGGAAAATTCAGGATGCTTATTCCCTGAAGTCAGAGACTGGCCACGGGTCCAAAAGAAACAAGAGCGAATCAATTCACCCCCAGAAGCTTGGGTAGCCTAGCGTGTGGATCAGTTCATCCTTTACTGACTCTTGCATGGTCTAGATGAAATTAGGACACACACCAAGGGAATCAGAAAGTTCAAAACTCAGTTCGGAAAGGTCCTGCACATGCACAAGCTGGACGGGGTGGGCAGGAGGGCTGGTGGGACCACCTCTGCGAGGCAGCTCCTCCTCAGCAAAAACCCAGGGACTCAGAACCTGTCTGCCTCGAGTTCCAGCCTCAGAAGAGACACTGGGTGCAGGAGTTCCATGCAGCCACCTGCTGGCCTGGAGCGGGTGTGGGCTCGAGGCTGAGGCGAAATCTAAACGTAGTTGTGATGTGTCTTAAGATTCATCCCACTCTTCTGAATCTTCACTCCATCATTTATAAATGGGGGTTTAATCTTAGCAACTTCCTAGGATTAATATAATTAACGAGAGCCATGATTAAATGAGAAACTGTGTCTAAGTGTATCGCTTGCCAGGTGATTAATAAATAGCCGCAGAAGGTGCCTTGGCTGTTTTCCACAATGTTTCTATGTAAGTCTCCTGCAAGGCAAGGCAGAGGGGACAGTCTCCTGGAGTCCTGTGTGAGCCACATCCTTACTTTCTGGGATGGATATGAAAGTGGAAGGTTTGCAAGGTTTGTACTGTATCTTCCTAACAGGTTCCCTCCTGAATTGTTCTTTCTCTCTCTCTCTAGTTTTCATGTATTACTTCGATAATCCAGGTGGCCAGATTCCGTCCTGGGTCGTTAACTGGGCTGCTAAGGTGAGACCCCAGGAAGCAGGAGGGGAGGTGTGTTTGACAGCTGTTCACTTAGCCTGTGGGGCTGTCAGCTTGAAGAGATATGCTGTCTCAGGCCTCATGATGCTCTTTTATGAAACTGCTTGGTTGATGGACTATGTTAGGCCTGTGGTGGCCAATACGCAGGATAGAGGCTGGGACAAAAGTCAGACTTGAGAAGGAATGCCAGCCCCACCCTGCTTTGCACCAAGACCCCTCCAGGATCACTCTCTGGAACCTCCCAAATAGTAGCCTGTTCCCTGTAGGAACAAGGGTGCCTGTGGACCCTGTATCTGCTCATGGAGGAGTTAGGCTGACCTAGCTCCAGAGACGACCAACCATATTCAAGCCTGGAGAAGTCTCCAGGTTCTTTGTGGTTATATTGTTTTACTGTAAGGAGAGGGAACCCCAGTGGTACCAGGTCATTCGAGACTGCCTAGAACCTAAAATCATGCTGACCCTTCAGCCTACTTACTGGTGAGAGGGCTCACCAGTCCCCTGGGAGAGTGAAAAGGCTTTGAATCAAACACAAGATGGTTTGAATCTTGGCCCTGCTTCTGACTGTGTAATCTAGAGAAACCATCAATTTCTTCCCCCTTAAAAATGGAGATGGATAGCCCCACCCTGTAGAGAAGGAGTAAACAGAACAACGTGTGGGGAATTTCTTAAGCAGTGAGCAACACTAACTAAAGGATGACATACCCACTCTTGCCCCCCAATCCTCACCATTGCCTAATTTTATAAAGCAAGTCTTTGCTCTTATTTCTTTCCCCTGCCATGCCACGTCCTGTTTTATCTTTCCTTTCAAAAATTGATATCTCATAAATGTCTTAGCTTTTTATTAGCAAAAGCCAAAATATGTAACAAAGTCTTAAAACAGTGGCTCTTGCCTTACCGTGTCCTGCATCTTCCCTTTTGTCATCATCGGTGGCAACATTCTGTGAAAATCTGCTCAGGGTCCCTATTGTCATATTTAGATTCCCAAAGCCATCTTCCTTCACCTTAGCCACACCCTGAAGAATCAGGAGTCATCGCTGTGAGGATACAGAAATGACAGTCTCCTTTCCTTTGCAGAATGGAGTTCCTAACTTCTTGAAAGACATGGTGAAAGCCTGTCAGAACTATAGGAGAACCTAGGGGAGGAAACTGGGAGCTTTGTGTCCATGGGATGCTGTTCCTGGAAGTGCGATGGCCCCCGATGCTCAGCCTGCCTTTCCCTTTTCCATGCTCAGAGGCCTGCGTGCTCTCTAGCACTTTGTCCCCGAGCGTGTTTGCCTGACATCTGCTCCCTTTCCCGGTCTTCCCACCCCGGGACCCACTGCCATTCTCCACTGTGGAATGTGGGTCAGATTATAGCAACCTTTGTTTGTTTATTCTTAAAAAGTGGAATCCTCAGTAGGGAATGCAGTACTTCCATTGTGCCAATCTAGGGGAATGGTGGGTGGAGGACTGGCAACACTGGGACTGACCCCAGTCAGCTGGCTCCTTCCCACGGGTGAGTTGTTGCAACCTGGGAGGGTGATTTCCTGCTGAAGTTGCATT
The DNA here is from genome assembly GCF_042477335.2 of Ovis canadensis. NCBI lineage: Eukaryota > Metazoa > Chordata > Mammalia > Artiodactyla > Bovidae > Ovis > Ovis canadensis. The sequence continues at coordinate 14,590,487 of NC_091255.1, forward strand.
GCCTACAGAGGTGACTGTCATTGCTCCAAGACTGGAAGACTCACATCCATTTGCCTTATGCTTTGCTGACTTGGATTGGCTAATTTGAGATAATCATCCACTAAGTCCCTCCCCATTCCTAGTTGGGGAGGATCATAGGCTGTTTTGATTTCAAACTATTTTGAAAAACATTGCAGGCCTAACTGTGTAGTATGATGACAATTTTTTTCTCATCATCCATGTTTGGGTTTTCCTTTTTCCCATATGCCCCTGGGGAAGGCTGTCCATACCTCACTAACTCTGCATTTTTCTGGACACTGAGGCATCAAGGCAGCTGTAGCAGTTAACAGAAGCTAAACTGCTTTGCACATAGCATTGAGCTAAAGTGTCTTTATATGGAATCGATGAATTTCCCTTCTGAAATGCTTGGAGACATTGAAAGGATAAGAGTTCACAGCCAGGGAAAATTTATTAGTGGTGTGGTTGACTCTACACCTTTTTCTCAGGAATTCTATCTAAGTTATCTGCCTCTCCCACCAACCAAAAGACTTCTCTTTTCCTACTTTTCTCTTGAATTTTGGAAGAAAGGGTATTCTGTGGATAAAGGCACAGCCTTATAATCTCAGGGAAACATTTTAATTACTTCTGTATGATGGTGACAAAACTTAATTTCAGGGCGTGAAAATTCAGGATGTAAAGCTGGATGTGGGAGATTTATTAAAATGGTATACCTCAGACTGTGTCTTTTCTGTCTGGAAAGGGAGGTGCATTGAATACCAAATAAATACAGAATGACTTATCCTTCTTTTGTCTGCAGTCTCCTCTCTGCCTTGTTCCCTGTGAATGGGACTGTTAGGTCTCTCTGGTTTGCCAGTGAAATCTAACCTGACTCATAGCCCTGAACATAAAAAGGCATTTTAGGCTCACTTATATGCAAGGCCAGGTATAGAATGGCCTGAGGTAGGGGTTGATACAGGTGCTCAAACTGAGGTTAGGAATAATTCTGTCCTTCTTTAAGGTTTCTGTAATGTTGGGCCGAGTTTGGTGGCAGGATCGCTGCTAACAGAAAATGAAAGACCTACGTCTTCCCGAGTTCACACCAAGTCAATAAAAGACAGTGTTTCTTTCCAGTTGACTGTGAAGCATCCCGTGATTCACTTTAAACCATGTGTCAATCCCTGCCCTGGACACTGGTCATAGGGGTAGAGCTACACACATCAGGGACTGCTTCATAAATGTATCATTAAAATAGCACTATCAGTAATGTAGCTGGAATTTAATTTTAGGTAAATTAAATCTGAATGTCTAATAGAAGTCAAGGTTTTCTTTTTTTTTTTTTTAAATGTATAAAGTCATTGAAACAGAAGCACTGGGATTATAGTCTTCGAGCAAAGACTCCACATGAAATGGTGTCATGCAAAGTGTATCTTTAACAGTGCTTAATAATCTGCGAAAAACACTGAGAATACTAAGCATACTTAGGCATTCTTGGTAAGGCGATTTTAAAAAAGTCACTGAGCTTGCTATAATTAGGAAAGGTCCTGTGGCGTTCGAGCTTGCTAAGTTGGAAATGATGGTGCTAAGCAGCACTGAAAAATGAGATTGTGTGGGCACTGAGAACTCCTGAGCCAACAGAAAATGCCAGCGACCCCCAAAACACATATGGTGCCGTGGAGGTTTGGCTGGATTCTTCAGGCTCTGACTGCAGGCTTTGAAAGTATCATTTGGAATTTGGAAGTTATGAGTGTATTGTTATTCATCTAACCCTTTGCTTCACTTGCTTTCTCATGTCTGTCTCTCTGAATAGACAATAGGACCTTCATAGGCAGAAGCCCTTCTTTCACTTAGATTACTGACTCCTAACAGAGTGCACGGAGAAGGCAATGGCACCCCACTCCAGTACTCTTGCCTGGAAAATCCTGTGGACGGAGGAGCCTGGTGGCCTGCAGTCCATGGGGTCGCGAAGAGTCGGGCATGACTGAGCGACTTCACTTTCGCTTTTCACTTTCATGCATTGGAGAAGGAAATGGCAACCCACTCCAGTGTTCTTGCCTGGAGAATCCCAGGGACGGGGGAGCCTGATGGGCTGCCATCTATGGGGTCGCACAGAGTCGGACACGACTGAAGCGACTTAGCAGCAGCAGCAGCAGCAGCAGCAGCAGCAGCAGCAACGGAGTGCATCCTAGGCACTCAAATGGTATCTAGTGAGTGACTTTAATGATTTGGAGAAGATTGAGCAAATGGCACACCACCCAGAAGGGAAAATCTATTCGGATAAAGACATTTGATTTTATTACATTAAGCTCTCCTTTAATATTTAACAATTTAATTCAAGCCAAATTATTTCCCTAAGTCATCATTTTAGTGGTTCTAGGTGCTGTAGATCTCCTTAGTCTTTCCTTGAAAGGTCCATGTTAAGGGGTGGCTTTGCTGGTGTGGCTACAGGTTATACTTTAATGTTATGGAAATGGCTGTCTAGACTGAGTTCAGCTGAGATTAGTCAGGATTTCAGGATTTTCATGATGAAAGTAGCATTACTACCAGTGCTAAATTTTTTCCACAGGGGAATTATTCACACTGCATAGCAGTTTAAAGCTAAAGACTTCCTTGGAACTGAGGAATTCCAGCAGAGGGTCACTTTCTGAAAATGTTGCTATATCACGGTGAAGGCCTTGGCCTGGCTCCCTGGCTGAGATTCCTCTCCCAGAATCCCCACCTCTAATGCCTGCCCTTCAAAACTCCTTCCCAGCTGGGTTTGAAAGAAATGCCCGAAGAGCCCATTCAGTTCTCATGTTTCTGGGGGCACCACCCAGTCGGCTCAGAGAATTATCTTGAAATGCTTTGAGATCTGTATTCACTTCACATACTTTTCAGTGGTTTGGCATCCATCTGGCAAGGGGACAGGCATAGTAGTTCCTGGGGTGAGTGAGACAGGCTTGGAGCCCACCCTCAAGGAGCTTATGATCTAGTGAGGAAGACACAGTGGAAGAGCTCTTGAAGGATGATGAGTTGTGAGAAAGGGCAGGTAAAGTGAGTGAAAGTCTAGACCTGGGGCACCAAGCAATTTTGAGGGGTCGCGGAGCACATGTTGGAGTTGGCTGGATGCAGGTTGGAGAAGAAAAGTATTCCAGATGGAAGGAACCATTTCCATAAAATCCGTGAAGCAGGAGATCCAGTCATGTTGCAGGACCAACGGAAGGCCAGTAGGTCTGAGCAATGAGAGTGGAGGGAGGCATCTCACATGTGGCTGAAGAAGAAGGCAGTGAGGCTGTGGGAGATCCTGAGAGACATGGCAAGGACTTTTACTTTATATCCAGAATATTAGAAAGCTTTGAAGGATTTTAGGCTCAGCAGTGACCTGATAAGACATAATCAATCCTAACAGCTGCTCATTTCCCCACGGGTCTCCACCATCTCCAGCATCCCTGCAGCACCATCATGGAGGTGCTCTCCAAGCTGCGGGAAGCCTCGTCATCTGTCTGGCAGCACACTCAGTACCCCCACCCACACCTAGTGTCGAAGGTGGACCATCAGCCTATGAAGTTTAACCAGAGAACAAGGGAAGCAGGGACCATCCATGCCCATCGCCCTGATGCTCCTGGCCCTTGCTGCTGTCAACATGCCTTGCAGTGTGAGTGCATCACGCAGGCTGTCAGGGCAGAGTCAGTGCAGGACCCAGAGTGCTAGAGAAAACAGGGAGTCATGCACAAAATAAGCAGAGCAGCTTGTTAAACTTTCCCCACACTTTAATTTTCTACACAACTCCCCAACTACAAGGACGATTTCTTTTTTTTTTCTTGAGGATATTGAAACAGGTTTAGGTTCTCAGAGTTTAGAACCAACAAAATGGGAAGACTTCAACAAACTGTTTATATTGCTAATCTATTTGTGTTTTTCTGTGTCTACTTGGACACGTATGATACTCTCCATTTCATCAGATCTATAATGGAATAGCAACAAGGCAGCATGTTATGTGAGTGTGTTTGCAGGTTCTCTACCTGCTGCGCCAGGTTCAGTGCTAGGCAGTGGAGTTCATAAAGGGAATTAGCAGACTACAGAGGGCATGGAATATGCACACAGTTTATGATAATGAGAGGATGTGATCACCACCGTATGGAAGGAAAACATGTAGTGTTCTAGGATTCTGTGGCTAACTGCTTTGAAAAACAAGACAGCAGGCCTCTAATGGAGCCTCACACAAAGCCCCGCATCCCAATCCAGGACTTCATTATAGCTTGGCTCTCCCAGAAATGGCATCTCAAACCAGTCCACCAGGAATTGCCTGATCAGTGCTGGTTAATCTGCCTGATAGACCCCTCCCCTAAAGGAAAACAGCCTTGCCATAACAAGCATGCTGTTTTCCTAATATAACCTAATTTCTGCTCCCTTCTGCCCACAAAAGTCTCTTATTTTATACTTCTGCTTGCTGCTCCTTTCTATCTCCTGGGGGGCATGCTACCCAATTGAACTGATTTTTGCTTAAACAAGTTCCTAAAAATTTTAATATTCCTCAGTTTATCTTTTAACCTTTCTGGTATGAGAAGAGGGAACTGAAGGAGACCCCCCCTCCTAAAGACCCCCAGAAGCAAAAGCAACTAGACTTGGATGCCTGCTGAGCCCTTGAGCTGCTTTCTGGCTGTCTCTGGAGTTGGTGAGTAAGTCACTCTCAGTTCTGCTTCGGCAGCTTTTCCAAGAGATTTCAGACTTTATTTGAGCACATCTTCTTGACTGTCCAGAAACTGTCCAGAGTGGGTCTGACTTAAAAAACTGGATTTGGACTGGGATTGGGAGGATAATATCTTTTGCACTCTTTGGGGATAGCTCTTTGCCCCCATGGAGTTGTTGAATACATACTGCCAGAAATATCTATGTACTGTTTGTCCAGTTGAATCCTGACAGGATATTCAAAGGATTTTTTTTTTTTTTTAATTTGAGTAGCCCTCTGATTCGAGGTTGGTCAAATGTGGATGTTGATGTTCAGAACCTGATGGGAACTTTTTTAAAGCCTTTTCCTCTAAGCTGAAGTGAAACTATGTTGCCAGAGGGAAAGAAACATTCTGAAACCTTTGTGGAAGAATTTACCCACGCATTCCACAGACACATAGCTCTAACTCTGGAACATAAGACCTTTTGATCTTCAGCTTAGTTGAAGATCTTCTCCTGATGTAAAGAAGGGAATTGAGAATAACACTGTTGGATGGGTGAGATGGCCTCCATATCATTCAGATTGCCACCTGAGAAACTGAACCCACTCCAGTATTCTTGCCTGGAGAGCCCCATGGACAGGGGAACCTGGCGGAATATAGTCCCTGGGGTCACAGGGAGTCAGACACGAATAAAGCAGCAGACACTAAGCAGCAGCAGCAGAACTTGTAGTACTTGTCTTACAGATCAAGCCTTTTTAACAACAGAAATGCTCTAGAAATAATTCAAAGCCTGCTTACCCTTTCCACCCATCCCCAAATGTACCCTTTAATGTAAAAAATCTTGCATATATTATAAATGTTCTGGACTCAAGGAACAAAACTCCATGGTGCAACTTCCATTCTTTGTGCCTTTGAGATGTAGGTATTTACAGAGTCTCCTCTAGGAAGCAAGGGAATTGTTATCAGAAGAAGAGAGAGAAAAAAAAAGAAAAGGTTATTTTAAAAATAAGAACTATCAAAAATCTTAAAAGTCTCTTTTACGAATACCAGTAAAATACTATCTGATCGGGTAAACTTAATTTATTCCATCTTCCAGAAATACACTGGACCTGTTTGTTTTTTTTTTAATAGACTAGTGAGTTTCATATTATATCTTTTTCATGTCTAAAAATTTTAAATTAAATTTAGAAGAGCTCTGCTTGTATGCTTTTGTATTTCTATATATGGTGATGTTTTTGTGCCTCTCTGAATGGTATTTCCAAAATTATTTTTTTAAAGTTCTACTTAATTGGCTTAAAGTATACAAATCAAGTATACTCTCAGAAACATAGACTAACCCATATGTTTTTCTAAATTCAGGCAATTGTACCTAGGTTTGATAGAAGTGAAATAAGGTTTTATCATACCTGTTGCAAATTTTTCATTGAGAAAAATAACTTTGTATGTGTTAGGGACACTAAAATGGAGTAAGTCTTGTTCAGGCTTCAGTAGCAGGAGAGCAGGCCTCTGACCTGGCTACTGACCTGCCTGGGCACTGCTTGGATTCCATGCCTGCCTGAAAGCACAGCAAATCAGGCAGCACTTTAGATAAGAGAGGGAGCGGGTCTTGGAATTCTTGAGCCCTGGAAATCTGGCCAACTGCTCAGGGCCTAACAAAATCCTATGACTCACAAGCTGAAACAAATAGCATTATACAGAGACTAAAGTAAAACCCAGAGCTGCATTTTTGTGCCCAAAATGATAGTATCAGTTTGTGGCCTGGGATGACAAGGGGGAGTCCCTGAAACTGCCATCTGATGACTCACCCAATGGAGTGGATACCATGCCCAGGACCTTTTCCCAATCTGGACTCTAGATTGCTGTTAGCGAGGGACTTCCCAGCATACTGTTTAAGTCCAGATATTGGTGATGTATGTGCTATTACTCTTCTCTATTGTTTCTCTTTCTCTTTTCTTTTAATGATTGTATATTGAAATTAAATTAAACATCCCTCTATTAAATATTGAAATTGTGTGTAATGAGTACTTTCTTTTGTTAACAAATCCTTTGTACCTGACACTAAACTTTCAGCCAAACAGTATAATGATATAACTCCTTAGGAATAATTATATATTAGGAATGTCTACATAAAAATAATCTCTCAAACCTATACGGACCTAATGTATAGCAGAGAGAACTATGCTCAATTACTATTAATAACCTGTAATACAAGAAAATAAATCACTTTACTGTTTCTCTGAAGCTAGCACAACAATGTAAATCAATTACACTTAAATTAGAAAAAAAATTAAAAAGTCTCTCTAGATTTTGGTAACTTGAAAAGTTGTGATAAACTAAATGATGAAAGTTTATTGGTTAGGTCATTCCAAATAAAACAAGATACTAAAACATTAATTACTGAACATTGGCTTCATTTTACAAAGAAACTAAAGGTATTTAGGATGATTAATATGTTTGGTGTCAAACTGAGATATTTTTTATAAGAAAGCACATGTTTTTAGAAAATATTATTGGTGTTTATGTTTGCCAATCTACAGAATGCTAATGTAAAAGTTCATAATTGCTTTCTTAGCTTTCACTAGAAATAAAGGTTTTTAAGTGTTGAATTTAAATATATAATTAAAGCTACTAGAAGTAGTAGGAAAAACATTTCAGTATACAGTAGCAAAGTAGGATATGTGTTTTCAATAAAGAAAGGTATGACAAATGGAATTGCATTTTGTTAAAGGAAAATAATTTTGTTTTAGAGTTGATTGTTTCTTCATGGGAAAAAAAAAATCGATGACAAACTAATACAGATGCAGAAAGTTATGGAAGCCTTGTGGAAAAGGAACCTTGAACAAAGAGTTCTGTGCATGGTAAAAAATGGCTGTTTGGAATTAATTTAATTGAGTACATTTAAAAAGTAAGCTGGTGCAAAACCGGAATTTGCTTTTTTTTTTCTGTGAAGAGGACAGCTTTCTTAAAATATTGATCTGCTTTTCATAGCAGATTGTAAAGTTTATTTTACTTTTAACCTCCAGGAGTCTGTTATTACTTTCTTGTTTGGCCTTTGAAATCTTCGGTTGTCCTTTTGCTTAAGTGAGTAAACATTGATTCACAGTGCCCTATGATCTTGTTTGACCAAGTACTTTGAAACTTTTTGATATTTTGATGACAAATTTCCCAAATCAAATTCTAGTGTAGTTCCTTTGACCTCTCGTAAAGTTTTGGATGCTTCAAAGGAGCATTGCAACATTCTAAAGAAATATAAATTAATTAGGTTTATTTGGTATGTTAAATTACAAGGGAAGTATTGTCAAATAAGTAATAAATCTTCTTAGGTTATACTGTATGAGTAAATGTTATTAGTCTAGAAATTATATGGAATTCCTAAGAATCTGGTGTGTCCTGACAAAATATTATCAGTCATAATTTTAGTCATTTTAAAATGTTTTATGTCACAGGAGTAAACAAATTTCTTTTTCAGTTGCTGTTTTATTCTGATACCTTTGCAAAAATGCTTCCTCTTCAAGAATATTATTAGCAAAGATTTTTGGACAAGTACAAGATTCTGATAACTTTCAGTTCCATACTGGTGACCTGGGTTGAAATTAAACAATTCTATTAGAAAACCTGATGGCTTCATAAAACTGTTAACAAAAGGATTATTTATATAGGTCTATGTGAACTATGGAAGATTATACATTTATGGTTTCTATTTAAAGTATTACTAACATTTTTCTTTTCCAGATGAAAGACACTCTTCCCTTCAGCTAATTATGAGTTAGAGAAACTTGTTAATTATACCTTATAAGCAGAATTGAAATATTTATCTTTTCTCGCTCCTTGATCTTTCCAGAGACTGGAAAGTCTTAGGTTCCCAGCAACTTTAAAAATCAAGCAAATTAGGAAAGCCATCTCCCAACAAGTGTAGGAATTTCAAAGCATTTTGTCTTTATTTTTTATTTTTATTATTTTTTAAATTTTTTATTTTTTTATTTTTTAAATTTTAAAATCTTTAATTCTTACATGCATTCCCAAACATGAACCCCCCTCCCACCTCCCTCCCCACAACATCTCTCTGGGTCATTTTGTCTTTAAAAGGTAGGAATTTACTCATATTTGTTGTTAACTCGGGTGGAATTTGTCACAAGCCTTTGATGTGGCTGAAGTTCCTTATAGGAAAGCCTTTTCCTTTCAGCAAAGCCAGTTTCAAAAGAGCTTGTATAGTTACACTTGTATAAACCATCAGGCCAAGTTTATTGAAACAAGAATTAATTTGTAAACAAATAAAGTATTATTTGGCTATACTTGGTAGAAAGAAGGGTAATTTTAGAGAGAAAAAGGTTATATTTCTGTGGAGAGTAAATTCAAGTTTGTTAGCTGAGGTCTTTATTTACTAAGAGTCACTTCCCAGATAGCTCTTAGCTATTACATTGTTCTAAATTTTAGTTGAATTATTAAAAGGACAATCAAGTTTGTTTCTGAAGTTTTTCTCATAGTCCATCTTTGGATGAAGATCAGAGGTCCCAACCTGCAACCAGGGGATTATGCATTCTGGGAAAGACATAATTTAAAGGACTATCTTCAACCTAAATGGAAGGACTATCATCAGGTGCCCATGGACAGTGAACCTCAAGGAAATTGATGCTTGGATTGCTATTTCCACTTAGAGAGGGTCCCTGAAATTAACTGAGCTATACACAGGACTGCTGACTTCAAAATCACCTTAAAACAATGCTTACACAGAGGAGAAAGTATCAGAAAAGAATGGTAAGAAAAAGTAGACAGCTGATCCAAGATTCCAAAGCAAGCTTGTATACCAGTTACTTTGATAATTGCTCACACTTGCTTATGAAATAGACATATTTCATGATATGTACAGATAAAGCTAATTGAATTATTGAGTTTATACTCAATCACCTATTTCCAGTACTTCTGGATTACCATGGTTGATTTCTCCATTCAAGGCTCTACCTGAATGACCTTAGGAAATTATTCTAGAAAGAAGAAGTTATAATTCTGTTTGGGCCACTATAGATATTACAAGAAGGGACTCCCTCACTTGGCCAATCAATCATAGCTACTCTGACCACTGCCATGAACATAAAGACCCTTCCCTTATGTTGGGAAAAGTGTCAGTTCAGCTCAGTTCAGTCGCTCAGTCGTGTCCGACTCTGCGACCCCATGAATCACAGCACGCCATGCCTCCCTGTTCATCACCAACTCCTAGAGTTCACTCAAACTCACGTCCATTGAGTCAGTGATGCCATCCAGCCATCTCATTCTCTGTCGGCCCCTTCTCCTCCTGCCCCCAATCCTTCTCAGCATCAGAGTCTTTTCCAGTGAGTCAACTCTTCACATGATTTGGCCAAAGTACTGGAGTTTCAGCTTTAGCGTCATTCCCTCCAAAGAAATCCCAGGGCTGATCTCCTTCAGAATGGACTGGTTGGATCTCCTTGCAGTCCAAGGGACTCTCAAGAGTCTTCGCCAACACCACAGTAAGTAAATACTAAGTGTAACCAGCCAAATAACATGAAGAACTGTGAGTGGCCTTATGAGCAATTCCTTTAAAGGAAAGGATCAGTATAGAATACACTAAATCAGATACCCTGGGGATTCACTGGGTGGCACCTAATGGAAGTTCTTGTCTTGAATTCTGACTTACAACCTTACAAATACTACTAACTATACTATTTATATTCTGCCTATGTCATAAGTTGTTGTTTCATGTCTCACCAAATGTGTGACTGAGTCTCTCATGAATTAATGACTGACCTGAAGCAGTGGACCAGACGTGTATTTCAATGGTGGTAATAGTGTAAATTTAGATGTGGGAAGTAGCAACAAGAGGGAATCATTTCCTGGACCACAACATACTAGTCAGACAGACGGTCCAGGGACTTCTGGCTCTGATAGGGCCTAGTCCAGTAACAGCACACCGAACGGCCCATCGACGAAACCTTAGCCTGACCTCGGAGCAAGCAGTCCTAGCACTCTGGCACGAAATAGTCATGAAACGCCTCCCAGTCCATGGTCCAATTCATGACCATGATAGCACACTGCCCACTGAAATTGGCACTTGCAATCTGTCACTTAGTATGACATTACTAGCCACTGCAGTCACTGCTATTTGACATACCCTGAAAGAAACTCAGGGCAAAGATCAGGAATAAGGCATGCTCTTCTCTGGGAAGTTCTAGTAGAACAGGTGTCTCTTCAGGTAGATATTTTCAAGAGAAGATTTTATGAGACCAACTTCTTGCTGCTTCTCCTATCTGCTGCTGCTGCTGCTAAGTCACTTCAGTTGTGCGACCCCATAAACAGAAGCCCACCAGGCTCCCCTGTCCCTGGGATTCTCCAGGCAAGAGTACTGGAGTGGGTTGCCATTGCCTTCTCCAATGCATGAAAGTGAAAAGTCAAAGTGTAGTCGCTCAGTCGTGTCTGACTCTAAGCAACCCCATGGACTGCAGCCTTCCAGGCTCCTGCGTCCATGGGATTTTCCAGGCAAGAGTACTGGAGTGGGGTGCCACTGCCTTCTCCATCTTCCCCTATCTAGAAAGTTACTAAAATCATTAAGGGTCAGAGACATCTGCCCCTCATAACTAGTAGCAAACGTCACGTGACTGGCAGCAGCCTTCTGCCAAAATGTGAGCTTGACTGCAATGTATCTGCCAGTTCCTCAGAGCGATCTGAGAAACTTTCTTCAGGGCTATCGTCCCTATTTTGTCCCAAAAGGAGCTTAACTCACAATTCTCATGCTGTGCATTTGTTTTTTTAGTCAACACCTTCTGACTAAACATTTTAAATAAAATGCCCTCATTTTTGGTAGGCAGCTGTACCACCATCTCTGATATCCTACATCATTCAAGGCAGTCATTGTACCTAAGTTCTCATGAGGGTTGGACCAAAAACAACTCCAAAGTTTTCTGCATCCCTAAGATTCCCCTTTCAATGGAAGATCATTTTGAAAAGTACACATGAAGGAATGTGGCTTTGTGTAAGTCATGGTGTGCGGCATTGTGCTCTATCACTAAAAGAAAAGCAAGATTCATGATAAAGGTTTGTGCCCATGTGTCAAAGAAGAAAAGCTAGTTTTTGATGACCCAGAGAGATGTTATGGGGAGGGAGGTGGGAGGGGGGCTCATGTTTGGGAACGCATGTAAGAATTAAAGATTTTAAAATTTAAAAAATAAAAAACTAAAAAAAAAAATTAAAATTAAAATAAATAAATAAATAAATAAAGTGCTCAAAAACAAAAAAAAAGAAAAGCTAGTTTTAGTTTAGCCAGTTTAATTAAAACAGGTATATCTTTAGCATTTTCAGCATTTTATTCTACCCATGTTTGCTAAAAGTCAAATAAGTTTATCTTGTCTCTATTATAGAATTTGTAGCAAGGAAGATGAGAAGCTGGACTTGCCTGGTGGTCCAGTGGTTAAGAATCCACCTGCCAATGCAGGGGACATGGGTTTGGACATCCCCAAACCCGGGAGGCTTCCGCATGTCATGGAGCAACTAAGCCTGTGAGTCATAAGTACTGAGCCCGTGAGCCACGGCTCCTGAGGTCTGCATGCTCCAGGACTGGGGGCTCCACAGCGAGAGAAGCCGCCACAGTTAGAAACCTGTGCGTTGCAGCAAAGAGGTAGCTCCCACTCATCACAAATAGAGAAAGCCCACAAGTAGCAACCGAGACACAGCACAGCCAAGAGAGAAAAGGAAAGATAACAAGCTGATGGTTAGCTGTTTAGTACCTTGTGAGATGTTCATGAGTGATCTAAACCTAAGTGTTAAGAAGAAGAAAATCAAGTAGATGTAAAGCAGGTAAAAGTCTATAACTAAAAGTTTCACAACAGTTACATTTCATGCCATGTCTACTTATAAATAGACATTTTGGGGACTTTTCAGTCTTCATAATTGTGTGTGTGAGCCAATCCCTTGTGATAAAATCGAATTTGGACAGAAATTTGACCAAATGTGAAGAAGATTTCCATGGAAATTTGGAGAGAGAAAAGGAATGGCTTGAGTCTAAAGCACAGAGGTGGGTAATAATGAATAACAGTGAATATTTACTGGCCACTTTCTAAATGGCAGGTACAGTCTGAGCACCTCACACATTTTAGATCATTTCATCCTAACATATGTATAGGTATAAAGACTCCAAGAACGTGGGGACCTTTGTCTTGTTCCCAGCTATGCACTCAATATAGAGAACACACACAGTATTTAAACTATCTGCTGACGGAGTGAACGAACCAATTATGGCGCAGCAACCCTAAAGCCCCAGGATCTCAATCTGAACCTATGGCAGGAAGATCGATATAAAAATTTACACTTTATCTTGTGTTCCATTTACTTCTTAACAAAAGAGTGAGCTTTTAGGAATGAATTTTTAGAATTGTTAACAGCTATAATTGTTCTGTGTTTTAGTTATTTTTTGCTTACTATTATTAAAAATTAAACAACTTTTTTTTTCTTTGCTTCTTCATTCTGTTTGAACACCTTTGGTGAATTTATGATGACTGTCTAGAAGTTGACACACTAGAAAGTTATTTTTGGTATAACTAGGGGAGGTGAAAGAGGCAGGAGGCAAAGCAGTTCAAGAAGGAAAGAGCTTTTAATTTACAGCCAGGGTGCTGGAAGTTAAACTGCTTGCCTTGGGGACAGACATGGAGGTTGGTGGGGGTGGGGGGCAGTTCCATACCCATTGTTTCCTGTCTATTTTGCTCAGTTCTTCTCTAGTGGTTCATATGTGTGTGTGTGAGTGAGTGCTCAGACGCGTCTGACTGTTTGCAAGCACATGGACTGTCACCTGCCAGGCTCCTCTGGGGGTGGGATTTTCCAGGCAAGAATACTGGAGTGGGTTGCCATTTCCTTCGCCGGGGAATCTTCTGGACCAGGAATCAAACCTGCATCTCCTGCATTGGCAGGTGGATTCTTCACTAGCTAAACCACCAAGAAAGCCCCTAGTGGTTCATAAACTGAGAAGAAAACCAACAGAAACCAAGCAGAATAAAAACAATGCTTAGAGCTCAGTAAAGGACATACAACAACTTTTGTTCTGTGTCAAACAGCTTCGGAGGGGCTGGGTCTGTTCCCAAGGGGTCATGGAATCTGCTTATCAATGAATGTGGGGTTTCATTTTCCAAGAACAGTGAATAACACTCTTCATTGGGAGCCTGATTTCAGGCTGGTGTAGAATGTCTGCTGGATTGCTGAAAGCATCCAAGTAGGGGCTCCCCGTCCACCATGCTGCTTGCCTCTTCTCCCCTCCCAGCAGCTTCAAGCTGTTGTAAAGAGCATTCCTTTTCTATCACAAGCTAGGAAACATGATTGTGCAGCCAAGGTCCTGGGTCGCTGGAGAGGGAGGCCCAGGGAGCCCGTTTCCTCTCTTCTCAGTTTAGTTTGTAACTTGCTGGTGGGGTTGAGTAATTGCTGAAGTTCTGTCTTCCCATCTGATTCTGGACACTAATTTATGAAATAGCAAGTGACCCGCTGGATCAAGCAGATGTTTCCTGAGCAAAGAGAGCACACACAGCATCTTGTACTAGGGGAGGGTTGGCCGGCATGCATGCCTTCTGACACCACTGGGCAAGGTAACTTGTGGGAGAATTCAAAGCAGAGAAGCTTGGCCAGGCAAGAGTTCTGCTGGCAGCTCTGTGCTGGGATTAACAGACCCAGGTAACTAGGAAGAAGGAATCAGCAATTTAAATGTGCCCTCCAAGAGGAGTTAGACCCTGCACTTCCTGACTACCTCTAGGAGAACCTTCCCTGTGGCTCCCCACGCACAGTCAGTATCAGGTTCACCATATTGCTTCTCAACCCAGCTCCTTGTTTTCTTGACTTCGCCTGTGGTTGAAGTGGGACAAGCTCAGTTGATTACAAAGAAGAAGAATGAAATAATCATAATTATTAATAATAAATCAGCTAATCCATTTTCCCCTTGAAACACAGGGAAACTCAAATACTAAAATACCCAATTACAAATCATCTCATTATAGACAGCTAGCCTATCGGATTCAGGGTGTTAAGAATCAATAAAGTAACATAATTTTTTAATATGAAGTATTTGTAGCCATGGAATTGCCAGCTTCACCTTAGGAAGGTCATTAAGAATAAATGATAAATAAACAAGTAGAATGGATGTACAATTTGCTATCCCCATGATCTCATAAAAGGAAGGTTTTTCCCAATCTCTTTAACTCAAATTCCCCCAAGGAATTTTCTTCACACTCATATTCAAAACCGAACTACCAAGACCTGAAAAGTGCCATATGAACTAGGATCTGAGCCCTGCCTACCCTATAAGCTCCACCCCCTCCTCTTCTTGGTTTCCAGCCTTTCTTTGTCCATCAAACACATCCTGTTCTTTGCATCTGCTATTCTCCACATCTTCAGAGCTCTTCCCCTAGATCTGTGGACAGCGCCCTCCTGTGGTAGGCGGCATTCTGACTGGTTGCCAGGGACCTGCCTCCTGAGGTTCATGTCTGTGACATTCTCCCCTGTGTGTGAGCTGGACCTAGTGACTTGCTTCTAAAGCAATGATCCCCAACCTTTTTGGCTCCAGGGACTGGTTTTGTGTACACAGAAGGTTGCTCACTCACTCTCTCTGGCACTCCCCACTTGCTCTCACAAAGCAAGTTGCCATTTGTGAGCTGCTCTCCTGCAGAGAGGCCTATGTGACAAAGAGCTGAGGGTGGCTGCTTGACCGGCATCCAGTCAGGAGCTGAGACCTTCTGTCCAACAGGCTGAGAGGAACCGAGTCCTGCCAACAACCTCCTGAGTGAGACTGAAGAGAATCCTACCATCATGTCCAGCTTTGCAAGCAGACACTGAGCCCTGGGGCCAGCTCAGCCACGCCTAAGCTCCAGACACACTGAAGCCTTAAGATAAGAAATGCTGTTTAGCCAATAGATTCTGGCTGCACAGTGATAGGCGACTCACTTCACTCAGGTCTCTGCTCAAGTGTCTCCTTGTCTAAAGTAGTCCCTCACCTCCCGAACCAACCAAACTGATCACAGAGTGTTCTCTATCCCCTGACTGGTCTGCATTCCTCTTCCTGGAAAGCATCACTGCTTGCATATGTTATATATTTATTTATTAGCTAACTTTCCTACTACAATGAAAATCCAGTGAACACCATGCCTGTCATTTTGCTGGTAAATAAGATGAACATATATTTACCCTGATGGTGCTTACATACATTTGATACTTGTTGCAGGGCTACGATACAGGTCCAATGATGATAGTTTCCCTGGTATCTAGGCCAGTAAATTTCAGTCAGCTAAATATATAGAGATGGATAGAGAGATACAGCTATTATTATTGTTGTTAAACTGTTCCATTTTGATAATGCACCATTGTATGCTTTTTACTGAGTTTTAAAAAACATGACAAAAGTTTGTCGGTTGAAGTCCCATGTTGGTTGCTCATGACTATTTGATAATCGCTTACTTCACCCTATGCTGCAGTCTAACTTCCTGCTACTTTGCTTTTTTTTTGGCTTAAATATAGGAGGTTCATTTTATTTAATCTTTAATTCTTGTTAGAATATAGTTAATTTACAATGTTGTATTAAAGTGTATAGCAAAGTGAATCTGTTGTACATATACATATATGAACTCTTTTTTAATATTCTTTTCCCAGAAAGGCCATTGCAGAGTATTGAGTAGAGTTCCGTGTGCTCTACACTAAGTCCTTATTAGTAATCTATTTTATATATAGTAGTGTGTGTGTCAATCCGAGCCTTCCCATTTTTCCCTCCCCTCAGATTTAGAACATAAATTTATGGTTACGTTGTATATTTTCATAGCATATTTGATGTTCATCTTTGCAGTCGAGATTCCAGTTTGGCATTCTGCTTCCTTAGAGGAGGTGTGGGAGCTACCGCTGAGGCTCACTGTCCTCCTGTTTCCTCTGGGAGGGGGCGGGCTCACGGTGCCATTAGCTAGACTTCTGGACCATCTCCTGCATCACCCAACCTAGGAACTGCTCTGCGTGTCTGTTTGAAGCTCCCACGGTCACTTATCTCATCTTAAGGCTGGTTACCTCACCCCTGGTATATGTGTGTAAGTGGGCAAAGGTGGTTAATTAACCTGGCTGCTCTCATGAGAGACACCAGAGAGCCTCTGAACAGGGATCATCTGTGTTGCGTTCCACCTTTACAACTAGATTCTTCCACAAGAGTGCTGACCTCTGGCTTTCTCTGAAAGTTCTTATCCATGTTTTGTCTTTTTCTGGACCATGAAGCATAACAATTCTTATGTTGAAATCCTTTAATTCTCATGTACGTAGTTATGTGAATATGGAAATATAAAATATGACATTTCCATTTTACATACACATATGCATATGCAGCCAGCTTAGCTGCCATCTTGAAAATTATCTCTATCTCCTTTTCCATCAGCCCTTCAAATATTTGTAGATTTTTGTCACATCATCCCATATTCGCTCCTCCTTTGTCTAAAAATATCAATTTCCTTTAATGATGCTAATCTCTAATAGTTTTCTTATTTTTTTTAACCGAAAAAAAAAAGTCTATTCTAGTAGACATATTAGAGTTCATTCAATAGTACTATATGGCTCCCAATGTGAAAGGAATACTTAGAGTACACAGGACTATTACTTCTTGTATGCTATTTTTCTGTTAGTGCTAAGTCTTTTTAACCACATATTTATATTACTGGCTCATAATAATCAATTTCCTTTCCATTACTTTTCCATAGTTTAAATATATAAACTCTGCCAAGCAACAGCAGTTCCCTATGTAACATTGCAGCAATGTTCAGCAACTATTACAAAATTGGTATAAAAATATACTGCATTTCATAAGTGAGAGAATTCACTCCTAGATGACATCTTTCTGAGTCTGAATCACAAAGATGAATCAACTTCTTTTAAAAAATTATATTCAATTATAAAAACTTAATCAAACAACTTATATGCTATAATGAAGTCAACTAATACAGATATATTTAATGCAAAAGTCAAAGTTCACTTCACTCTTGTTTTTAATTACATTCCAAGACATAGCCATCATAAACCATATCTGTGTGTGTAAATGATATAGTGTTTTTTTTTTTGGAATTTTCTTTTAAAAGTTATCAAATATAAATACTGTTCAGCTGTCTCTTTTTTCTTTAACTTCAATACCACTTGGACAAACTTCTGTATGCTATTTTTATACTGACCTATGGCACTTTGTAAAATTTTATTTTTTAAATTAAGTTATTTAAATTGGTGGACAATTACAATATTGTGATGGTTTTTGCCATACACCAACATGAATCAGCCACAGGAATACATGTGTCCCTCCATCCCAAATCCCCCTCCCACCTTCCTCCATCTCATCCTTCTGGGTTGTCCCAGAGCACTGGCTGTGAGTGCCCTACTTCATGCATGAAACTTGCACTGGTCTATTTTGCATATTTTGCATTTCTTTTCCATGGGGATGGTCTTGATCCCTGTCTCCTGTACAATGTCACGAACCTCATTCCATAGTTCATCAGGCATTCTGTCTATCAGATCTAGGCCCTTAAATCTGTATCTCACTTCCACTGTATAATTATAAGGGATTTGATTGAGGTCATACCTGAATGGTCTAGCGGTTTTCCCTACTTTCTTCAATTTGAGTCTGAATTTAATAATAAGGAGTTCATGATCTGAGCCACAGTCAGCTCCTGGTCTTGTTTTTGTTGACTGTAAAGAGCTTCTCCATCTTTGGCTGCAAAGAATATAATCAATCTGATTTCGGTGTTGACCATCTGGTGATGTCCACGTGTAGAGTCTTCTCTTGTGTTGTTGGAAGAGGGTGTTTGCTATGACCAGTGCATTTTCTTTGCAAAACTCTATTAGTCTTTGCCCTGCTTCATTCCACATTCCAAGGCTAAATTTGCCTGTTACTCCAGGTGTTTCTTGACTTCCTACTTTTGCATTCCAGTCCCCTATAATGAAAAGGACATCTTGTTTGGGTGTTAGTTCTAAAAGGTTTTGTAGGTCTTCATAAAACTGTTCAACTTCAGTTTCTTCAGTGTTACTAGTTGGGGCATAGACTTGGATAACTGTGATATTGAATGGTTTGCCTTGGAGACGAACAGAGATCATTCCGTCATTTTTGAGATTGCATCCAAGTACTGCATTTCAGACTCTTTGTTGACCATGATGGCTACTCCATTTCTTCTGAGGGATTCCTGCCCACAGTAGTAGATATAATGGTCATCTGAGTTAAATTCACCCATTCCAGTCCATTTTAGTTCACTGATTCCTAAAATGTCAATGTTCACCCTTGCCATCTCTTGTTTGATCACTTCCAATTTGCCTTGATTCATGGACCTGACATTCCAGGTTCCTATGCAATATTGCTCTTTACAGCATCGGATCTTGCTTCTATCACCAGTCACATCCACAATTGGGTATTGTTTTTGCTTTGGCTCCATCCCTTCATTCTTTCTGGAGTTATTTCTCCACTGATCTCCAGTAGCATATTGGGCACCTGATGACCTGGGGAGTTCCTCTTTTGGTATCCTATGATTTTGCCTTTTCATACTGTTCATGGGGTTCTCAAGGCAAGAATACTGAAGTGGCTTGCCATTCCCTTCTCCAGTGGACCACATGGGGAGGCCTTACAAATAGCTGTAAAAGGAAGAGACATGAAAAGCAAAGGAGAAAAGGAAAGATATAAGCATCTGAATGCAGAGTTCCAGGGAATAACAAGAAGAGATAAGAAAGCCTTCTTCAGCTATCAATGCAAAGAAATAGAGGGAAACAACAGAATGGGAAAGACTAGAGCTCTCTTCAAGAAAATTAGAGATACCAAGGGAACATTTCATGCAAAGATGGGCTCGATAAAGGACAGAAATGGTCTGGACCTAACAGAAACAGAAGATATTAAGAAAAGGTGGAAAGAATACACCAAAGAACTGTACAAAAAAGATCTTCACGACCCAGATAATCATAATGATGTGATCACTAATCTAGAGCCAGACATCTTGGAATGTGAAGTCAAGTGGGCCTTAGAAAGCATCACTACGAACAAAGCTAGTGGAGGTGATGGAATTCCAGTTGAGCTGTTTCAAATCCTGAAAGATGATGCTGTTAAAGTGCTGCACTTAATATGCCAGCAAATTTGGAAAAGTCAGCAGTGGCCACAGGACTGGAAAGGTCAGTTTTCATTCCAATCCCTAAGAAAGGCAATGCCAAAGGATGCTCAAACTACCGCACAATTGCACTCATCTCACATGCTGGTAAAATAATGCTCAAAATTCTCCAAGCCAGGCTTCAGCAATATGTGAAGTGTGAGCTTCCTGATCTTCAAGCTGGTTTTAGAAAAGGCAGAGGAACCAGAAATCAAATTGCCAACATCCTCTGGATCAAGGAAAAAGCAAGAGAGTTCCAGAAAAACATCTACTTCTGCTTTATTGACTATGCCAAAGCCTTTGACTGTATGGATCACAACAAACTTTGGAAAATTCTGAGAGAGATGGGAATACCAGACCACCTGACCTGCCTCTTGAGAAATCTGTATGCAGGTCAGGAAGCAACAGTTAGAACTGGACATGGAACAACAGACTGGTTCCAAATAGGAAAAGGAGTGCGTCAAGGCTGTATGTTGTCACCCTGCTTATTTAACTTCTATGCAGAGTACATCATGAGAAACGCTGGACTGAAAGATGCACAAGCTGGAATCAAGATTGCTGGGAGAAATATCAATAACCTCATATATGCAGATGACACTACCCTTATGGCAGAAAGTGAAGAGGAACTAAAAAGCCTCTTGATGAAAGTGAAAGAGGAAAGCGAAAAAGTTGGCTTAAAGCTCAACATTCAGAAAACGAAGATCATGGCATCTGGTCCCATCACTTCATGGGAAATAGATGGGGAAACAGTGGAAACTGTGTCAGACTTTATTTTTCTGGGCTCCAAAATCACTGCAGATGGTGACTGCAGCCATGAAATTAAAAGACGCTTACTCCTTGGAAGAAAAGTTATGACCAACCTAGATAGCATATTGAAAAGCAGAGACATTACTTTGCCGACTAAGGTCCATGTAGTCAAGGCTATGGTTTTTCCAGTGGTCATGTATGGATGTGAGAGTTGGACTGTGAAGAAGGCCGAGTGCCGAAGAATTGATGCTTTTGAACTGTGGTGTTGGAGAAGACTCTTGAGAGTCCCTTGGACTGCAAGGAGATCCAACCAGTCCATTCTGAAGGAGATCAACCCTGGGATTTCTTTGGAAGGAATGATGCTAAAGCTGAAACTCCAGTACTTTGGCCACCTCATGCGAAGTGTTGACTAATTGGAAAAGACTCTGATGATGGGAAGGATTGGGGGCAGGAGGAGAAGGGGACGACTGAGGATGAGATGGCTGGATGGCATCACGGACTCGATGAACATGAGTCTGAGTGAACTCCGGGAGATGGTGATGGACAGGGAGGCCTGGCGTACCACAATTCATGGGATCGCAAAGAGTCGGACACGACTGAGCGACTGAACTGAACTGATTTTGCATATGCCAATGTACATGTTTCAATGCTATTTTTCAAATCATCCATCCCTCCCTTTCCTTTCTCCACTGAGTCCAAAAGTCTGTTCTTTATATCTATGTCTCCTTTGCTGCCCTGCTTGTAGGATCATTGACATCATGTTTCTAATTTCCATATATATGCATGAATATACAGCATTTGTCTTTCTCTTTCTGACTTACTTCACTCTATATAATAGGCTCCAGTTTCACCCACCTCACTAATACTGACTCAAATGCGTTCCTTCTTATTGCTGAGTAATATTCCATTGTGTGTATGTAACACAACTTCCTTATTCATTCATCTGCTGATGAATGTAGGTTGCTTCCATGTCCTAGCTATTGTAAATAGTGCTGCAGTGAACATTGGGGTACAAATGTCTCTTTCAATTCTGATTTCCTCAGGGTGTATGCACAGCAGTAGGATTGCTGGATACTATGTTACTTCTATTCTCAGGTTTTTAAGGAACCTCCACACTGTTCTCCATAATGGCTACAGAAGTTTGCGTTCCCACCAACAGTGTAAGAGGGTTCCCTTTTCTCCATACCCTCTCCATCATTGATTGTTTGGTGACTTTTTGATGATGACCATTCTGACCAGCATGAGATGATATCTCATTTTTTTTTAAAATTTGCATTTCTCTAATAGAGTGATATTGAGCACCTTTTCATATGTTTATTAGCCATTTGCATGCCTTCTTTGGAGAAATGTTGTTTAGTTCTTTGTTCCACTTTTTGTTTGGGTTGTTGGCTTTTCTGGTATTGAGCTGCATGAGCTGCTTGTATATTTTGGAGATTAATTCTTTGTCAGTTGTTTCGTTTGCTATTATTTTCCCCCATTCTAAGGGCTGTCTTCTAACCTTGCTTAGTTTTCTTCATTGTGAAAAAGCTTTTAAATTTAATTAGAAAGAGGAGAGTGAAAAAGTTGACTTAAAACTCAACATTCAGAAAACTAAGGTCATGGCATCTGGTCCCATCACTTCATGAAAAATAGATGGGGAAAGAGTAGAAGCAGTGTCAGACTTTATTTTTTTGGGCTCCAAAATCACTGCAGATGGTGATTGGAGCCATGAAATTAAAAGATGCTTACTGCTTGGAAGGAAAGTTATGACCAATCTAGACAGCATATCAGAGAAGGCAATGGCACCCACTCCAGTACTCTTGCCTGGAAAATCCCATGGATGGAAGAGCCTGCTGGGCTGCAGTCCATGGGGTCGCTGAGAGTCGGACACGACTGAGTGACTTCATTTTCACTTTCATGCATTGGAGAAGGAAATGACCCACTCCAGTGTTCTTGCCTGGAGAATCCCAGGGATGGGGGAGCCTGGTGGGCTGCCGTCTGTGGGGTTGTACAGAGTCAGACACAACTGAAGCGACTTAGCAGCAGCAGCAGCAGCAGCAGCAGCAGACAGCATATTGAAAAGCAGAGACATTACCTTGCCAACAAAGGTCCATTTATTCAAGGCTATGGTTTTTCCAGTGGTCATGTATGGATGTGAGAGTTGGACTGTGAAGAAAGCTGAATGCTGAAGAATTGATGCTTTTGAACTGTGGTGTTGGAGAAGACTCTTGAGAATCCCTTGGACTGCAAGGAGATCCAACCAGTCCATCTAAAGGAGATCAGTCCTGGGTGTTCACTGGAAGGACTGATGCTAAAGCTGAAACTCCAATAATTTGGCCACCTCATGCCAAGAGCTGACTCATTGGAAAAGACCTTGATCCTGGGAGGCATTGGGGACAGGAGGAGAAGGGGACGACAGAGGATGAGATGGCTGGATGGCATCACCGACTCGATGCACATGAATTTGGGTAAACTTTGGGAGTTGGTGATGGACAGGGAGGCCTGGTGTTCTGTGATTCATGGTGTCACAAAGAGTCTGACATGACTCTTTGGAATGTGAATTCAAGTGGGCCTTAGGAAGCATCACTATGAACAGAGCTAGTGGAGGTGATGAAATTCCAGTTGAGCTATTTCAAATCCTGAAAGATGATGCTGTGAAAGTGCTGCACTCAATATGCCAGCAAATTTGGAAAACTCAGCAGTGGCCACAGGACTGGAAAAGGTTAGTTTTCACTCCAATCCCAAAGAAAGGCAGTGCCAAGGAATGTTCAAAGCATTGCACTGTTGCACTCATCTCACATGCTAGCAAAGTAATGCTCAAAATTCTCCCAGCCAGGCTTCAGCAGTACATGAACAATGAACTTCAAAATGTACAAGCTGGATGTAGAAAAGACAGAGGAAACAGATCACATTGCCAAGATCCGCTGGATCATAGTTAAAGCAAGAGTTCCAGGAAAACATCTACTTCTGCTTTACTGATTATGCCAAATCCTTTGACTGTGTGGATCACAACAAACTGTGGAAAATTCATAAAAAGATGGGAATACCAGAACACCTGACCTGTCTCCTGAGAAATCTGTATGCAGATCAAGAAGCATTAGTTAGAACTGGACATGGAACAACAGACCGTGTCATGTTGGGAAAGGAGTACAACAAGGCTTTATATTGTCACCCTGCTTATTTAACTTACATGCAGAGTACATCATGCAAAATGCCAGGCTGGATGAAGCACAAGCTGGAATCAAGATTGCCAGGAGAAGTATCAATAACCTCAGGTACACAGATGACACCACCCTTATGACAGAAAGTGAAGAAGAACGACAGAGCCTCTTGATGAAAGTGAAAGAGGAGAGTAAAAATGTAGGTAAAACTCAACATTCAAAAAACTATGATCATGGCATTCGGTCCCATCACTTCATGGCAAATAGATTGGGAAACAATGGAAACAGTGAGAGGTTTATTTGAGGGGAGGCTCCAAAATCACTGCAGATAGTGACTTCAGCTGTGAAATTAAAGGACGCACGCTCCTTGGTGAAAAAGCTATGACCAATCTAGACAGCATATTAAAGAGCAGAAACTTTACTTTGCCGACAAAGATCTGTTTAGTCAAAACTATGGTTTTTTCAGTAATCATGTACGTATGTGAGAGTTGGACTATAAAAAAGCTAAGCGCCAAAGAACTGATGCTTGTGCACTGTGGTGTTGGAGAAGACTCTTGAGAGTCCCTTGGGCTGCAAGGAGATCAAAGCAGTCAATTCTAAAGGAAATCAGTCCGGAATATTCATTGGAAGGACTGCTTCTGAACCTGATACTCCAATACTTTGGCCACCTGATGCAAAGAACTGACTCATTTGAAAAGACCCTGACTCTGGGAAAGATTGAGGGCAGGAGATGAAGGGGATGACAGAGGATAAGATATTTGTATGGCATCACGGACTCCATAAAATGAAATGAAGTAAAAGTCACTCACTTGTGTCTGATTCTTTGTGACTGCATGGACTATACAGTCCGTGGAATTCTCCTAGCCAGAATAGTATAGTGGGTATCCTTTCACTTCTCCAGGGGATCTTCCCATCCCAAGAATCGAACCCAGGTCTCCTACACTGCAGGCAGATTCTTTACCAGCTGAGCCACTAGGGAAGCACTGACTCAATGGACATGAGCTTGAGCAAGACACAGGAGTTGGTGATGGACAGGGAAGCCTGGCGTTCTGCAGTCCATGGGCTCACAAAGAGACAGACACGACCCAGTGACAGAACTGAACTGATCCCTGCTTGAGGACAGCTTCTTCCTTCTTAAGACCCTTCTGACTAATCCTGTCATCTTAAAATTTATATTATGTCAGTGGGTCTGGTAAGATCTTTGTATTGCTAGTTCTAATCCTGTTATCTTAAAATGTAAATTGTGGAAGTCTGGCAAGACCTTTACAAACTTGAGACATTCTTTTGATTTATTGTAGTAACCACTTGAAAAAGTAAACAGCTCCCTTGCAAAGAGTAGTGAGTGGGGCATTCTCTGTCTGCCGTCTGATGTCTATGTCAGAGGCTTTCTTTGTTTCTTTTTAATCTTTGATAAAACTCTGCTACACAAAACTCTTGAGTGATCAAGCCTGATCCCTGGTCATGAAGCTAAATCTTTGGAGATCGTGATCACAATCGCCATCGTTCACCATAACCTATCAGTATGGCTTTGGGCATCCTGTCTTCTTAAGTTCAGGGTTGTGTTCCTATTTTGCTGGATTATTAGGTTGTGGTGTCTTGCACTGGAACTTGCTCACTCTTGGGTGGAGCTTGGTCTCATTGTAAGTATGGAGGCTTTTGGGTGGGCTCTTATCTATTAATGTTCCATGGGATCAGGAGTTCTATGATGGTCCAGACTTCTAGAGTTGAGCCTTCTGCCTCTGGGTTTTGGTCCCCTTCTTACAGTAACATCAAGACTTCTCTGTCCACACAGCACAGAAGACAAAACCTCTAGGTTAATGGTGAAACAACTCTCTGCAGTCAGGAACACCCAAAGAGATTCACAGAGTTCTATAGAAAAGAGAAAAGGGAGGAAGGAAATAGAGGTAACTGGGAGGAGAGAAGGGAGAGTTAAAAGGGAAGAGAGCAATCAAAGCAGTAATCAAATTCCTAAGTGAAAATGGATACTAAAAATTAGACTCTTAAAGGTACAAAATTAATAACAAATACCAAAAATAAAAAAATAAAAACCTGTAGTAGAGATTAGACTCTCAACATCACAATAAAAAAGAAAAACAAAATCAAACACAAAAATGAAAAAAAAAAAAACATTGTGGAGTCAGTTCAGTGCCAGATAATTCCTTTTTCTGGCTTGTACTTGTTATCAAAGTCTACAATTGCCCCTCAAGTGCACAGTTTCAGCTAAACTGTAGGATTTTAATATGTTGGATCTGCCACTTCCAGGGTGGTTTCCCATTCTTTTCTTTGCTTAGGTTGGCCCCCTCTGTTTGCAAGTCTTTTCAGTGTCGAATCTCTACCTTGACATGGGCGGGGTGAAAGTGGCCACTTATTCAAGCTCACTTGCTCAGTGGTGCTGTGGAGAAGGGACACTGCAAACAAACACCGCTGGCATGTGTGGGGAGTGCTTGCAGTGGATCGACACACAGGTGTTGCCACAGCCCTAGGCTCTATATTGTCACCATACTTATTTAACTTTTACGCTGAGAACATCATGCAAAATGCTGGGCTGGATGAAGCACAAGCTGGAATCAAGACTGCAGGGAGAAATATCAATAACCTCAGATATGCAGATGACACCACCCTAATGGCAGGAAGATATGAGAGTTGGACCATGATGAAGGCTGAGTGTTAAAGAATTGATGCTTTTGAACTGTGGTTTTGGAGAAGACTCTTGAGAGTCTCTTGGACTGCAAGGATGTTAATCCAGTCAGTCCTAAATGAAATCAAACCTGAATATTCTTTGGGAGAATTGATGCTGAAGCTCCAATACTTTGGCCACCTGATGCTAGGAGCCAATTCATTGGAAAAGACCTTGATGCTGGGAAAGATTGAAGGCAGGAGGAGAAGGGGATGAGAAAGGATGTGATGGTTGGATGGCATCACCAACTCAATGGACATGAGTTTGAGCAAGTTCTGGGAAATGATGAAGGACTAGGAAGTGTGTGTTGCAGGCCATGGGGTCACAAAGATTCAGACACAATGGAGAAACTGAACAACAAATGGCAGAAAGCAAAGAAGAACTAAAGAGCCTGTTAATGAAAGTGAAAGAAGAAGGTGAAAAAGTTGGCTTGGAACTTAATATTAAAAAAACGTAGATCATGGCATCTGGTCCCATCACTTCCTGGCAAATAGATGGAGAAACAATGGAAACTGTCTGACAAACTTTATTTTCTTGGGCTCCAAGATCACTGCAGATGGTGACTTCAGCCATGAAATTAAAAGACACTTGCTCTTTGGAAGAAAAGCTATAACAAATCTAGACAGCATATTAAAAATCAGAGACATCACTTTGCTGACAAAGGTCCGTGTAGTCAAAGCTATGGTTTTTCCAGTAGTCATGTATGGATGTGAGAGTTGGATCTTAATGAAGGCTGAGTGCTGAAAAACTGTTGCTTTTGAACTGTGTGTTAGAGAAGACTCTTGGGAGTTCCTTAGACAGCAAAGAGGTACAACTAGTCCATCCTAAAGGAGATCAGTCCTGAATATTCATTGGAAGGACTGATGCTGATTCTGAATCTCCAATACTCTGGCCACCTGATGCAGAGAGCCGACTCATTTGAACAGACTTTGATGCTGGAAAAGAGTGAGGGCAGGAGGAGAAGGGGACGACAGAGGATGAGATGGTTGGATGGCATCACCCACTCAATGGACGTGTGTTTGAACAAGCTCTGGGAGATGGTGAAGGACAGGGAAACCTGGCGAGCTGCTGTCCATGGGGTCTCAAAGAGTCAAACATACCTGAGTGACTGAACAGCAACAGCAGCAAGGGGCCATGCACTTCTCACTTCCAAGCTGTTCAGGTTCCTGTTGTCTCCACGAGGGTACAGCCCCGGGTGAGCCATGCATCTCATGCACTTCCCAGGGCAAGCCCCTCAGGCTCTCAGGTGGGCTGCAAGCTCACAGTCCCAGTGGGCTATGTGTCTCATAGGGGAGCTGGCTTCAGTTTGTGACACTCCCAGCAGATACAAACCATCCAGGATCCCAGGAAGATGCAGTTAGCGACTGCCAGTCTCCTCACAGCTTGGTGGGAGAGGTGGTCTCTGTGGCCAAGATTACTGTGGCCCCTGGCTGTCAATCTCGTGCCTCTCTGCCTCTGGGGAGGGCCATAAAGAGTAGCTGGCTTGCTCTCCGTTTGTACTCACTAGGCACACCAGGGTCACAGTGTGGCGTTAGACCCATCCTGTGGGAAAGGCCCTGTGTTTTTCTTTGTCTCTCTGATGTTCCCACAGTTTGGGTTGCTACATTACATTAGTCCCCTCAGAGTCTTCATAGGGCATTCAACCCCGATCCTTACCCTAAAAGGACCAATGCAGCCCATTGCCTTTACCCCCATCAGCTGCTGGCAGATGCAACCGTGTGAGCCCCTTCCCACTGGGCATTGCCATTCATAGGAATTCTGTGCTCATTTCTTTCTTTCTTTTGTTTTTTAGTTACTCTGTCTTCTGAGATTTCAAAGCTCCGCACTGACCAGGCCGCTGAGAGGGCTTCCTATTGTGGAAACTTCTTTCACGACTGCGTCCCCACAATGGGGCTCTGTCCCTAA
Organism: Ovis canadensis; assembly: GCF_042477335.2. Taxonomy (NCBI): domain Eukaryota; kingdom Metazoa; phylum Chordata; class Mammalia; order Artiodactyla; family Bovidae; genus Ovis; species Ovis canadensis. The sequence goes on from NC_091255.1 coordinate 14,618,694, forward strand.
ATCCTTTGACTCTCTTTTTGTCTTTATATTTTGTTCTACCTCATTTCAAAGAGATTGGTTTGCTTTTCTGGGTATCCGGGGTCCTCCCCCAGTGTTTGGAAGTTGTTTTGTGGAAATTGCTCCACATGTAGATGATCTTTTGGTGTATTTGTGGGGAAGGAAGTGGTCTTCCAGGCCTATTCCTCCACCATCTGGGGATGCCTCCCCCACCGCTGCACTTTTAACTGCTGCACTTCATTCCTTTGTAGGTATGTTCCATAATTTGTTTAATCAATCTCCTCATATGCCCACAACAGGAGATTGATTAAACAAATTATATACACATATATATACAAAAGCATTATTGCTTTTGATTGACTAAACAAATTATATGTGCATATATATACAAAAGCATTATTGAAGAAATATATATATATATATATATATATATCTGAGCCCTCATTAAATATTTTCTGCCCATCAGTTCCTAAAAATCGGATTTCTTATGCATTTTAAACTGTTGAAAAAACGGACAAAAATACACAGAATGTCAAACGTTGGAATGGGAGGGCAAAAACCACTGAAGGTGGGAAAAGTCACATAAATAAATATGTGGAGGAGCATAAGTCACATTCCTTTGTTTCTTCAAAGATGTTTCAGAATTTTGACCCTTTGTGTGAGCTCAAACGACAAATTCCAGCTCCTGCCAAGTGAGCACAAGCTATTTGTTAGTCTCTCTTTATCCTCCTCCTGTCCTTCCAGTGATGAAGTCTCCAGAGGTTAAACACTCTCATTAGTAATCTCACCAGTAGAACCCCTGAAAATCAATGTTTGCTGCCCTTTGGTTTTTAATCTCAATGGCTCTTCATCACACACAGGCCCTTCACTGTGCTATTCACAGTTTGATGAATCCAAAAGCGTGATTCAACTGTGATCAAAGAAAATAAATTTTCCACTATTTCACACACACACACACACACACACACACACACACACACACAGATACACACACACACACACACTAACCCTCTCCATCGGCAACTGAAACTTAACATGGAATGATCATGATATGAGACTTTCGTAAAGACCTATCCTCATGCCTTCAGTTTTATTAAGGGCACAAATGTGCAGTCACATTTAACAGTGTTTACTTGGAGGCATGGAATGTTTACCCTTGGAAACATATCATGCATCTCTCACCTTACTGTGAACAAAAGGGCATTGTAACTTCATGTAGTCTGGCTGCTTGCTTGAATTTAGTTCTGCACTCAAATAAAAAAAGAATGTTTGAGTATCAGTCATCTTGGAATCCAAGGAACTTATTCATAGAGCTTCACAAATGATTAATATCACTGCAAAAAGAGAGTGAGGGCTGTGTGTGTGTAGTTCAGAGAACCATTGGCTGCCTCTCCTGAGTAACTTATACAAGATCAATATTTATCAATGTAAGCCATGAATTGTGGCACACCGTAAGAGAGCCAAATACTTCATTTTCTGTCCCTTCGCCCCTGGAAGGAGCACAGCAGAGTGATATGTCAGCACAAAGGCCACTTAAAGTGGTTGTCGCTCAGTTTCTGTTGCCTTGACTGAAACTGCAAATTGCTGTCATGGATGATACTCATGACTAAGGCATAGTAGATATTAAAAATGTATCTGTTGAGTAAATAAGTGAAGAGGAAATAAGCAAACATTGTTGTCACCATTCACAAAGAGAAAAGAGGACTGTCCACTGAATGTATTCTTTTAAGACAGAACACCTGCTAGACCTTATGCACTGAATGAGGACACCTCTGTCACCTGGAATAACCTACTAGCCGCATGTGTAAATAATTAAAATACATAATAATGAAAATCTCTGTATTCTTGACTAAAGGTTAAAAAAAGTGTTCTGGAGATCCAGAGGAAGGATCAACTAATTCTGCTCAGAGAAGTTTAGGAAAGATTAAGAGTCTGTAGGAGTTTAACAGGCTTGTGGTGAATGGGGAAGGGAATTTTAGGAAGAAGTAATGGCATGAACAAAAGAAACATAAAAAGACCTTCAGATTGTATAAATGGCACATGTTGCCATAAATGATTAGACAACTTGTGCCAGTAATGACAAGTAAGTCTGATCTTTTCCATTAGAATTGGATTGTATTAGGCCTTATGCACTCAACGGGTGAGATGCAACCTTTTGTAAGTAAGAGAAGATCATCACAGACATTTAAACATGGAAGTGGCATGATCACATTTCCTGTAGTGATGCATCTTTGGGGCAAGGGGACAAGCACATTCTTGTGAGTAGGGTGTAGATGAAGCATGAACTCTCAAGCAGGGCATGTACAAAGAGCAAGAAAACAGCCATCTTGAGTGGCCTGGACATACACTCCACCACTACATACTCTGCAGGACTCTTGCAATCAAGTCTAGTACTGTCTCTATGGAATGCTGCTTTGAGAAAGGCTTCAGTATTTCACCTGGACTCAGGAGGAAAGTCTCCCATAGGAAAGAAGCAATGGTTATCATCCATGTAAGAAAGGAAAGGAAAGGAGGCACCTGGCATAAGCTAAGCATTTGCCATCCCTGAATTAGCAGAATGTTGGAAAACCTTGGTGAGAAATCATTGCCATATGTCCTAACTCATGTCAATCTCAATGTGTAAGTGGGATTACACATTGTGAAGGGAGCGTATTTAAATATTTTATACTAATACTAAAATATATTAAAATGTGATTGAAATTTTTATATGTTCTGTATATACTCCTGCATATAGAGTACTTCATGAATCACGTGAGATTTAACACACAAAAAATAGAGGATTACTTTATAGTTTGTAGTTTAAGGTAAGATCCTGGGGGATTTCCCCTGATGATCTAGTGGTTAAGAATCCATGCTTCCAAGAAAAGAGGTATCTTACTGGGGTACCAGTCTCTCTGGTCAATGAAATAAGATCCCACATGACATGAGGTGTGGCAAAGAAAAGAAAAAAAAATAGGATGCAGGAGAAATTAGACCTTTATTAAGTAAAACAGTGAATAGAGGCAGGAAAGTAAGTTGAGAGTGGTAAGGTGAAAAGGAAGGTAATTTCAGTATTGGACGTAAAAGTTCTAGATTCAAAGAGGATTTGCAGAGAGAGATTCTCAATAAAGTGTTTGAAATCTAAGGTTGAAGCCCAGATGAATGTTCTGGGGGTGGAGAAATAAACTTAGGATTCTTCAGAATATGGGCAACATTTCGTGCACTGCATGAATAATATCTCTCAAGAAGAAATCCTAATGAACACCAACGTTTAAGTAATGAACAGAAGAAAAGGAAGATCCATATGGATGATTTACCATACCCACAAAGTGTATTGACAATTTGAGAAAAGTGTAAAATTGTCTCTCAACCTTTCACTTGCCACTCATGCACACAGAGAAACAAAGGGGGTTTTTAGTTTTTACCCTGATAGACTAGCTTGTTTCCCACTCTAGGAAAGGTCAATTAAATTTATCACAATCTATTTGAAAGAATGGGAAAACTACAATGAAAGTAGTGACCTAGGGGCTAAAAAACTCAGGGAGAAATGCAAATAGATGAATAGGTTACTAAGGCTTTACACTTCCTCTTGAGGTTTTTACTAATTTATAAGTCAAGGCAAAGAAGCTGAGAAGCTAAGCAGAGCTTAGATGGTATTAGGGAGGTTGTATCTTTGGAGAAATGTCTATATAGGTCTTCTGCCCATTTTTGATTGGGTTGTTTGATATTGAACTGTATGAGCTATTTGTATATTTCAGAAATTAATGACTTTTTGATTGCATCATTTGCAAATATTTTCTCCCATTCTGTAGATTATCTTTTTTGTTGTTGTTTTTTATGCTTTCCTTTGCTGTGCAAAATCTTTTGTGTTTAATTAGGCCCCATTTATTTTCTTTTGTTTTTGTTTCAATTACTATAGGAGATGGATCAAAAAAAATTGCTGTGATTTATATCAAAGACTCTTTTTACTATGCTTTCTTCTAGGAGTTTTATACCATCTGGAATTATATTTAGGTCTTTAGTCCATTTTGAGTTAATTTTTGGTATGGCTTAGAGAATGCTGTCATTTCATTCTTTGACAAGTAGCTGTCTAGTTTTCCTAGCAGCACTTTTTGAAGAGACTGTGTTTCTCCATTGTGTCTTCTTGCTTCCTTTGTCATAAATTAACTGACCAAAAGTAAGTGGGCTTATTTTTGGAATTTATATCCTGTTTAATTGATCTATGTCAATATCTGTATCTATTTTGTTTTTTGTGCTAGTACCACACTGTTTTGATAAATATAGCTTTGTAGTATAATCTGAACTAAGAAAGCCTGATACCTTCAGTTCCACTTTTTAATTGCTTTGGCTATTCAAGGTCTTTTGTATTTCTATACAAATTAAAACTAATTGTTCTAGTTCTATGAAAGACCTAGACTCTAAAAAACTGGAATTTCTATGCCCAAAATATTAGAAAAGATTATTCATGTATGGAGAAATGTCTACATAGGTCTTCTGCCCATTTTTGATTGGGTTGTTTGGTATTGAGCTGTATGATCTATTTGGATATTTCAGAAATTAATGTCTTGTCAATTGCATGACATGTAGATTAGATGAAAAATTTTAGCTGTAAACTAGTATATGTTTAAAAAAAAGAAAGTAAAATTATGGAACTGAAAAAAGAAAAACTGAGATTAGCAACTCAATATAAATTCCTAATTATGAAGTAAACACAAGTGTTGTTGTCCAGTCACTCAGTCCTGTCCAACTCTTTGTGACCCCATGGACTGCAGCACACCAGGCTTCCACATCCTTCACTATTTCCCAGAGTTTACTCAAACTCATGTCCATTGAGTCATTGATGCCATCTAACCATCTCCTGTGAGGTGAGAATTAAGGCGTGTGAAAATAATTCTGTTGGAAATACACATATAGAATCATGGAGATAAGAATATTGGAAAACACAGAAATATCCAAGAAATATATGGATGAAGATAAAAAAATTCTAAAATCTGTGTAATTAGGACATCATAAAAGTGAGAGAAGATAATAAAGCAGAATGTTTGAAGAAATACAGGTGGGCTTCCCAGGTGGAGCTAATGGTAAAGTACCCACCTGCCAATGCAGGAAATGTGAGAGGTGCAGGTTCGACCCCTGGGCCAGAAAGATCCCCTGGAGGATGGCATGGCAATCCACTCCAGTATTCTTGCCTGGAGAATCTCATGGACAGTGGAGTCTGGTGGGCTACAATCCATTAGGTTGCAAAGAGTTGGACACAACTGAAGCGACTTGGCGTGCAGCAGCACTGGTAGAAAAACTTCTAAAATTGCTGAAGGACATCAAACTGTAAATTTCAGAATTGTTACAAACAAGCAGAAAAAACTTTGAATAAAACACATTTTTTTTTCAATTTTATTTTTTTTTAAATTTTTTTTTTAATTTTAATTTTTAAAATTTTAAAATCTTTAATTCTTACATGCGTTCCCATACATGAACCCCCCTCCCACCTCCCTCCCCACAACATCTCTCTGGGTCATCCCCATGCACCAGCCCCAAGCATGCTGCACCCTGCGTCAGACATACTGTTGGTGGGAATGCAAACTAGTACAGCCACTATGGAGAACAGTGTGGAGATTCCTTAAAAAATTGCAAATAGAACTACCTTATGACCCAGCAATCCCACTGCTGGGCATACACACTGAGGAAACCAGAATTGAAAGAGACATGTGTACCCCAGTGTTCATCGCAGCACTGTTTATAATAGCCAGGACATGGAAACAACCTAGATGTCCATCAGCAGATGAATGGATAAGAAAGCTGTGGTACATATACACAATGGAGTATTACTCAGCCGTTAAAAAGAATTCATTTGAATCAGTTCTGATGAGATGGATGAAACTGGAGCCGATTATACAGAGTGAAGTAAGCCAGAAAGAAGAATAAAACACATTTTAATTCATCACAGTCCTAAATAATGAAACAAAATAAAAGATTAAAAACTGTCAAAGGAGAGAAAAGATACTTTAGCTTAAAAAAAATCCTAAGGCTTGCTACAAATCAGAGTTTTTTTCGAGGGAAGCAAATTGATAGACATTTACCACTATACCACTGCCTGAGGACTACCATCTGATGCCCAGGACACTACGCAGAACCAGAAAAAGGTAAGTTGCTTATTGGAAACACAAACCATCGGGACGTCTGACTCCATTGCTGGAATTCAGCCACTATTTCATTCAACCATTGTGTAATTGGAAACATTCTACCTGGGCCCACAGTGGACCCCAATCTATATATTTTGTCTAGCAAAAGGGTTGGAAACAACACCTAACCCTATGAGGATAACTCACTCAGTTCTTGAAAATTCTCTCATGTCTCAAGTGGATCTCTGTAGCCAGTTGAGGGCAGAGGGGATTAAGATAACATGTCTCCAAGCTAAACCTGAGTACTAGACAGGAGCCTTGATATATTCTGACTTTTGGATGAGAGTGTTGATATTCCTGCTACAGTCTTTGCATTTGTACAAATAATATCAAATAGTCTGTTCCCTTTCCTATGTTTAAAGGAACAGGGAAAACTTGTCAGGTTCATCATAAAAGGTAGATTTGTGGAAGAGAAAGGGAATCCCCTGTTGAGTCCCAAGAAATAGAGGCCTGTGTGCCTAAGTCCTACACAGGTCATGGATGAGTGTTACTCTGTTAATGACTCAGAAGACATTTGGTGCACTTTCCCTGTGTTCAAAATGAAATTTACATACTTTTACAGGAAAACAAAGCCTATCAGAACATGTGAAGCATAGTCATGAGGGGAGCCGTGGTTTTAATGGTGGGAGTCTCTTCTTCATTCAAGAACTTTCCTTTGATGAAGGAGTTAGGCTATACTGAAGCCTACAAAAATGAGCTGTAAACAACAGTTTAATCCGTAGGGCAATGAAATCATGCTGAAGGGTTACAGTGACTTTTTTCATCACCATTATCACCACTAATGCTACTTGAAAACCACTGTGTTTACAGCAGCTGTGTTCATGAAGGGCTGAACTCTCAAGCATGCATGGAACTAATACAATGCAGATATTTCTTGTTTTCTCTTTAATTTTTATTGGAGCGTAGTTGGTTTACAGTATTTTGTTAGTTTCCAGTGTACAGCAAAGTGAACCAGTTATACATATGTAAATATCCACTCATTTTTAGATTCTTTTCCCATGTCAGTCATCACAGAGTATTGAGTACAGTTCCCTGTGCTATACGGCAGTTTCTTGTGAGTTATTTTATATATAGTAGTAAATATATGTCAATCCCAGTCTCCCAGTTTACATACTTTCTTATTTTGCCAGATACCACAGAGTTCCTCTCCCCGGTGTTGGTATCACAGACAGTCTGTATGACAATACCAGGCTCCCTCCACTCTCGGCCAATATTTCTATTGACAGAAACTATCAACATTCTGGGGTGTCCTAGTCTCTCTATTCCTTTCTTGCTTGAGGCCTGACAAGACTGACATAAGTATCAGAATCGTATCTACGATTTTAATTTAAGATGGACTCTCATCCTTGCCATTTCCTCTGGGAACAAAGAAAATCCTTGTCTCCTAACCACTTTTTCTACTGGTAAGCTTAAGAGAACTCTGTCTTTTGTAAAATAGTAAAGCTCTGACTGATACCCCATCCATGTTGATAAAATGCACTGCAGGAGACGAGACTGACCTTGTTTTCTAAACATTCTGCATGAAGCCATAAAAGATTACAGCTGAATTGTATAGAAACGAATATCACAGCCTGAAGAGATTGGTGAACTGTGCTGCTTTTTCACTTTAAATCATCTTTCAGCATTCTCAGGAGTTAAGATGCTGGAGTAGATGAGAGTTAAGAAAATTGTTAAGTGCATAGCAGTTATCTTGAATTCAATTTATTCCATTTGAAAATTCAATGATTCAACTTCCTCTGACTAAAGCAAATTCCAATACTTTTAAGCTATTTAGAGCATTTTCTTTTTGTGTCAGGAATTATTTTAATATCCATTACCTTATTATAACCTCTTAACATGCTAAGAGTAAATAAAGTTGTTATTAGCGACAATGATAAATGCAGTGTTGGTGAGAACAATGGTTTAAATAATGATGATGATGATATTAATTCCTAGATTCTAGGTCATGTGATAGCTTATTTACATACATTACAGCATTTAACTTTTCCAACAATCTTATGTCAGAGAAATAAGACCTACATATGTGAAGTGACTTGTCAAAGGTCACATAGCCTATAAATACTAGATTACATTTTGGAATCAAAGACTTTTGTCTTCTCAGACTCTTTGATTTATGTACTGGCAAATCTGATGCATAAAATGCCCTTTCTTCTCCCAAGATGATGCATCTCACTTTTATCAGAACTTGGATTAACCTCACCTCTTCTAAGAAGCATCCACTGCCACCTATCACCTTGAGTTTTAGGAAAAACTATTTAACATGAGTTTGTTCATCCATGAAAAGGAGGTAAAAATACTTGCCTCAAGAGTTGTTGCAAAGATCAAAGGAATCAACTTTAAAAATCTGGCTAACAGCACATGCTTCCTGATTATGATTTATTTTTTATGCTGACTGTTAGACTTTCTATGCTTTGTCCTAATCATGAGGAATGCAAGCAACAAACAGAGAGTCATATTAAGCCAATGCTCACAGAATTTTGATGTCAGCACCTTGTTCCTGTTCACTCATATTAATAAGTTGTAATCTTGTCACTCTATCCAAAGCTTTTATCAGTTTTGCACTGAACCTTAATCTTGTCACTGCTAATGGATAATTAAATATCCTAAAGGAAGGGGTCCAAAGAGAAGTGAAAAACAGAACTCTAGGAGTTCAGTCCTAGCATGAAGCAAAGCTTATATATCCTCAGAGAACAAAACTTCTCCCCAGCACATTTAATGTATAGTTTTCAAGATGTTTAATGAATAAATTTGAGCCTATTAGTTATCAGGCAACTGTTCCAACATATTTTCCATCAATGCCTGATGAGGCAGTGGTGTCCAAGAAATACTGAAATAATGCAAAGAGAGTAAAGACCCAGCCAACCCTGAATGCTGCATCAGTAGTTTCGTCCAACCTTGGCTTAAAGAAGACATTTTGTAGATTCATGTCAATGTATGGCAAAACCAACACAATATTGTAAAGTAAAATAAAGTAAAAATAAAAATTAAACAAAAAAGAACAACTATATTTTTCCTTCTGTTTCCAAAAGAGAAACTGTAATTTGACATGAAAAGAATAATATTTAGGGGTTCATCTCGTAGTCCTCAAAATAGTAGTTGTCTTTTTCATTTTTCCTCTCCTCCCGTGAAAGAGTCATCATTTTCCTTAAAAGAAACAAAGTCTTCTTATGACTTGAGACTGAGTTGAGTCTTCTTTTTCTTTTATTTGGAAAGTTTCACTAGGTATGACTTTCTATCTGTTGTCTGTTGGCACCACAGCACCCCTTAGAGTAAGCAGGGTTAGTTCCATCATCTCTATTTTATAGATTGAGGAAGAAAGCTTGTAAAATGTTGTGACACATCCAGATGTCTCTGCTTGTAAGTTGTGGGGCCAGGACTAAAGCCTGTAAGTTCTGACTGTGGTTTCCAAAAGTCAGAGGTCCTCATAAGAGCTTCTGTTTTCACTCTTGTTGTTATTGCTGTTGTTGTGTCTGTATGTGTCCTCCAGACATATGGAGTATAGAGATTCACTATCCTGGATCATAAAAAAATGAACTCCAAAACACTGAAACTGTTACTACCTAGAAATTTACCTTCTGGTTGGCCTATAAGTGACATTGTCTTGAAAAGAAAACAAAGTTTCTGTAACTAGATTCTGGGAAGACTGAGCAGACTGATGATAGAACTTGCATGGGAGTCAACAGAGAAGGATCCATCCTTCTGTGAAATCCAAGACCCTGGGTTTTCCAGCTGCTGAGACAACCAGGGCTGGGGGCACTGTCCCATGAGTGGTATGTGCTTTTATGATGTTCCTCACTGAGTGCTCTATTAAAGAGATTTTATTACCTGCTACTGCCTGGATCACAGGAGTAAACTAGATCTACTCATTGTCCCTAAAAGATGACAGGGCCAAGACAAGTTACACTGTTACTGCTCATGAGATTTTCAGGGCCTCATTGTGGATGGATGTAATATTTGAAAAGGTGCTCTGGGGACCTGGGTCAAGTTTCTCTAATTCCCAAAGAGGCAATTAGAGGTAACCACAGTCTGGAGAGAAATTGGGATCAAAAACCTAAAGACTGAACCATGTGTTAATCTTACAGGGCAAGACTAGGATAAAATAATAGCTAGGCTATGTGAGTTGGTGTACAAGAGATCAGGAGAATGAAAATAAGAATTGATGCATGCAATAGGGGAAATTAGGTGGTTCTGTGAGCAAACACTGAATACCTTGGATTTGTGTGTGTTTGTGTGTGTGTTTGGTTACAACTAAGCTGCCAGAGCTTATCAGAGCAAGTTGGAGAGTTTCTTCCAAGTTACTCACCCTTCCTTCCCTCCTATCAATTACTACAGTTCTTAAATTCCCTGCAAGTCTTAGTTCTAATCATTTTCTCCTGCAGAGAATTATTCCAAGCCACCTAGAAGATAAGGATCTTGCTCAGTTGAAATATATTCCAAAGAGCTCTGTATCTTCATTTCTTTTGTTATATATGAAGTCTATTCTCTGAAAAGAATATAACCTTATTCAAGCAAAGGTGAGAATGTGATGCCCTTTGAAAATCCCCAAGGCCTTAGTAAAATAATCAGTAAAATTGTAGTAAACACACATTTGAGTCTTACACGTGTCATGCTCACCTCTGAGCACTTTTCATACGTCTCATTTGCTCCTAGCAACAACAACCTGTACCACCTTATTATTATTATTCTATTTTATGTATGAGGAAACAGTCCTGGAGAGTTTTTAGCTATATCCCTGAGGTTTCTTAGTTTCAACTGCTGAGATGTTAATTTCTGCATTCTCCCCAGGCCCACGACAATTTCTTCCAGGCTTTTCCTGGCTCAGATGCCAAGGAAGTAGGTGTTACATGCAGTCTGAATATAGCACCTGGATGTAGAGAGATGCTTATCTGATGATTCACACTTTTAAATAAAATAGCAAAATGCTGGCTGGACTTCTTCAGTGTCCCAGTCCTGGGATGTGGTCACTGTGGTTCCAAAACAAACTTGGATGATATTCCTGCTCAAATAACATAATTTGCACATTCACTGGGAAGTACTGGACAGTAGTCTTGTGATCACAGTCCCTGTCCAACACCTGCCAAAAGCTGGCTCATGCTTTGGTTCCCTCTTTGTTGAAAGAAAAAAAAAAAAAAAAAAAGACTGGGAGCTGACTGTGGCTCAGATCATGAACTGCTTATTGCCAAATTCAGACTTAAATTGAAGAAAGTAGGGAAAACCACTAGGCCATTTAGGTATGACTTAAATAAATCCCTTATGATTATACAGTGGAAGTGACAAATAGATTCAAGGGATTAGATCTGATAGAAAGAATGCACGAAGAACTATGGATGGAGGTTTGTGACATTGTATAGGGGGCAGGGATCAAGACCATCCCCAAGAAAAAGAAATGCAAAAAGGCAAAATGGTTGCCTGAGAAGGCCTTACAAATAGCTGAGAAAACAAGAGAAGCTAAAGGCAAAGGAGAAAAGGAAAGATACACCCATCTGAATGTAGGGTTCCAAAGAATAGCAAGGAGAGATAAGAAAGTCTTCCTCAGTGATCAGTGCAAAGAAATAGAGGGAAACTACAGAATGAGAAAGACTTGAGATCTATTCAGGAAAATTAAAGATACCAAGGGAACATTTCATGCCCAGATAGGCACAATAAAGGACAGAGAAAGTATGGACCTTACAGAAGCAGAAGATATTAAGAAGAGGTGTCAAGAATACACAGAAGAACTATGTAAAAAAAAATCTTCATGACCCAGATAACCATGATGGTGTGATCACCCACCTAGAGCCAGACATCCTAGAATGCGAAATCAAGTGGGCCTTAGGAAGTAACACTACGAACAAAGCTAGTGGATGTGATGGAATTCCAGATGAGCTATTTCAAGTCCTAAAAGATGATGCTGTTAAAGTGCAGCACTCAATATGCCAGTAAATTTGGAAAACTCAGCAGTGGCCACAGGACTAGAAAAGGTCAGTTTTCATTCCAATCCCAAGGAAAGGCAGTGCCAGAAAACGTTCATATTACCACACAATTGCACTCATCTCACATGCTAGCAAAGAAATGCTCAAAATTCTCACAGCCAGGCTTCAACAGTACATGAACCGTGAACTTCCATATGTACAGGCTGGATTTAGAAAAGGCAGAGGAACCAGATATCAATTGCCAACATCCATTGAATCACAAAAAAAGCAAGAGAGTTTCAGATAAAACATCTATTTCTGCTTTATTGACTATACCAAAGCCTTTGACTGTGTAGATCACAACAAACTCTGGGAAATTCTGAAAGAGATGGGAATACCAGCCACCTTACCTGCCTTCTGAGAAATATGCATGCAGGTCAACAAGCAACAGTTAGAACAGGACATGGAACAACAGACTGGCTCCAAATTGGGAAAGGAGTAAATCAAGGCTGTATATTGTCACCCTGCTTATTTAACTTATATGAAGAGTATATCATGTGAAATGCCAGGCTGGAGGAAGCACAAGCTGGAATCAAGATTGCCGGGAGAAATATCAATAATCTCAGATATGCAGATAACATCACCCTTATGGCAGAAAGTGAAGAGGAACTAAAAAGCCACTTGATCAAAGTGAAAGTGGAGAGTGAAAAAGTTGGCTTAAAGCTCAACATTCAGGAAATGAAGATCATGGCATCCAGTCCCATCACTTCATGGGAAATAAATGGGGAAACAGTGGAAACAGTATCAGACTTTATTTTTGGGGGCTCCAAAATCACTGCAGATGGTGACTGCAGCCATGAAATTAAAAGACGCTTACTCCTTGGAACAAAAGTTATGAGCAACCTAGATAGCATATTCAAAAGCAGAGACATTACTTTGCCAACAAAGGTCCGCGTAGTCAAGGCTATGGTTTTTCCTGTGGTCATGTATGCATGTGAGAGTTGGACTGTGAAGAAAGCTGAGTGCCAAAGAATTGATGCTTTTGAACTGTGGTGTTCAAGAACTCTCTTGAGATTCCCTTGGACTGCAAGGAGATCCAACCAGTCCATTCTGAAGGAGATCAACCCTGGGATTTCTTTGGAAGGAATGATGCTAAAGCTGAAACTCCAGTACTTTGACCACCTCATGTGAAGAATTGACTCATTGGAAAAACTCTGATGCTGGGAGGGATTGGGGGCAGGAAAAGGGGACAAAAGAGGATGAGATGGCTGGATGGCATCACTGACTCGATGGACGTGAGTCTGAGTGAACTCTGGGAGTTGGTGATGGACATTCCCAGGAGCTCTGTGTGGTGAGTGTCACTATCTAAGTTTTACAGCTGTTGTAATAGATTCAGTAGTCCTAAGTACTTGGCAAAGTCATTCAACTACTAGAATCGAAGGGATCTCATTCCTGGTTCCCTGTTCTTGCTGTCACATAAACGTGCTGCCAGCTCACATTGTGGTGAATGAAGTGAAGAATGGAGGGGAAATATAATAAAGATGATGAGACTGATTCAAGATGGTGGAATAGAAGAATGTGCACTCATTTCTGCCAGAGCAAATAGCAACTAGTTGTTGAACAACAATTGACAGGCAGACACTGGAACCCACCAAAAAAAGATACCCTACATCCAAGTACAAGGGAGAACCCACAACAAAATGGTAAAAGAAACACAATGTTGATAAAATCAAATCCTGTACCTTCTCAAACTGGAGAACAATGATATTACAAAAGTTCTTGCAATGTTGTGAAGGTACTAAGCCCCATATCAGGCTCTCCAGCCTGGGGATTTGGCCAAGGAACTAGAAATCTTCAGAGAACCTGACTTCGACCAGCAGGATTTGATTACAGAGCTTTGATAGGACTTGGGGAAACAGAGATTCTTGGAGGGCACAGACAAAATTTTGTGAATACCAGGACCCAGGGGAAAAGAGCAGTGACTCCACAGGAGACTGAGCCATATTTACGTGAGTGTTTGAGGGTCTCCTGCAGAAGTGTGGGTTGGCAGTGGCCTGCCATGGAATGCGGACACAGGCAGCACCAGTCCTGGGAGATGCATCTTGGCATAAGTCCTCTTGGAGGTCACCAATAGCCTATAGATTCCAAGAATGGATTGCCTCAGGCCAAACAACTAACAGGGAGGGAGCACAGCTCCATCCATCAGCAGGCAATTGAATTGAAGTTTTACTGTGCATGGCACTGCCTACAAGAGCAAGATCCAGTTTTACCCACAGCCAGTCCCTTCTATCAGGAAGCTTGCACAAACCTCATATCCTCATCCATCATAAGGCAGAAAGAAGAAATAAGAACTACAATCCCATCAGCCCCCAGAACTAATACCACAATCACAGAAAGCTACCCAAAGTGAAAATAAATAGGATAATGCCCCAGTTAAAGGAACAAGATAAATCCCTAGAAAACCAACTACATGAAGTGGAGATTGGAAACCTCCCAGAAAAAGAGTTCAGAATAATGATAGTGAAGATGATTCAGGATCTCAGAAAAGAATGGAAGCAAAGATTGAGAAGATGCAATAAATGTTTACCAAGGACCTAGAAGAACTAAAGAAAGAGCAAACAGAGATTAACAATAGTCTAGAAGGAATCAGTAGCAGAACATCTGAGGCAGAAGAACGGATAAGTGACCTGGAAGATAGAATGATGGAAATCGAAGCTGCAAAGCAGAACATAGACAAAAGAATGAAAAGAAATGAAGATGGCTTAACAGAACTCTAGGACAACATTAAGCACACCAATATTCACATTATTGGAGTCCCAGAGGAGAAGAAAGAGAAAAAGGACCTAAGAAAATATTTAAAGATATACTAGCTGCAAACTTTCCTATCATGGCAAAGGAAATAGTCAGCCATGTCCAGGAAGCACAGAGAGTCCAAGGCAGGATAAATCCAGGGAGGAACACACTGAGGCACATGGTAATCAAACTTACAAAAGTTAAAGACAACTTTAATAAACTATTAAAAACAACAAGGGAAAAAAGACAAATAACACATAAGGCAAAACCCATAATATTACCAGCCAATTTCTCAACAGAAACTCCACAGGCCAGAAGGGATGGCACGACATATTCCAAGTGTGGAAAGAGAGAACCTACAGTCAAGAATACCCAGCAAGAATACCCAGCAAGACTCTCATTCAGATGGATGGAGAAATCAAAAGATTTTCAGACAAACAAGAGAATTCAGCACCACTAAACCAGTTGTACAACAAATACTAGAGGAACTTCTTTAGGCAGGAAACACTATAGAAGGAAAGAACTACAAAAAAACAAAGCAAAACAATACACAAAATGGTAAGAGGATCATACATCTTGATAATTACCTTAAATGTAATGGATTAAATGCACCAGTCAAAAGATATAGACAGACTGGGTGAATACAAAAACAAGACGTGCACATGCATTGTCTACAAGAGACTCATTTTATATCCACTGACACTTACAGACTGAAAGTAAGGGGATGAGAGAAGGTATTTTATGCAAATGGAAATCATAAGAAAGCTGGAGCATACTAATACTCATATTAGGCAAAATAGACTTTAAAACAAAGATGGCTTATAAGAGACAGACAAAGGTACTGCATAATGATCAAGGGTTCAATCCAAGGAGAAGATACAGCAATTATAAATTGGACTTCCTTGGTGGCTCAGATGGTAAAGTGTCTGCCTACAATGCAGGAGACTGGGTTCAATCCCTGGGTTGAGAAGATCTCCTGGAGAAGGAAATGGCAACCCACTCAAGTATTCTTGCCTGGAAAATCCCATGGACAGAGGAGCCTGGTAGACTACAGTCCATGGTGTTGCAAAGAGCTGGACATGACTGAGCGACTTCACCTCATTTCATGCACTCCAAAAGCACCTCAATATGTAAGGCAAATACTAACAAACACAAAGGGAGAAATCAACAGTAACACAATAATAGTGAGGGATTTTTAACACACCACTTTCATTAATGGACAGATCATACAGACAAAAACTAATAAGGAAACATAGGCCTTAAGTGACACTTTAGATTAGTTGGACTTAATTGATATTTATAGAGCATCCCATCCAAAACAGCAGAATAAACATTTTTCTCAAGTCAGTTCAGCTCAGTTACTCAGTCATGTCCAGCTCTTTGTGACCCCACGGACTGCAGCACTCCAGGCTTCCCTGCCCATCACCAACTCCTGGAGTTTGCCCAAACTCATGTCCATTGAGTTGGTGATGACATCTAACTATCTCATTTTCTGTTATCCTTATCTCCTATTGTCTTCAATCTTTCCCAGCTCAAGAGCACACAAAATATTCTCCAGGATTGACCACATCCTGGGCCAGAGGGCAAGGATTGGTAAATTTAAGAAATTCGGAATCATATCAAGCATCATTTTTGATCAGAACGCTATGAGATTAGAAACAAACTACAAGAAAAATACTCTAAGAAACATAAACATGTGGTGGCTAAACAATATGCTACTAAACAACCATTGAATCACTGAAGAAAACAAAGAAGAAATTAAAAAAAAATACCTACAGAAAAATGAAAATGAAAGCACAATGGCCCAAAACTTACGGGATGCAGCAATAGTGGTTCCAAGAGGGAAGTTTACAGCCATACAATCTTAAGAAACAAGAAAAATCTCAAATAAACAACTTAACCTTACAACTAAAACCTAAAGTTAGTAGAAGGAAGGAAATCATAAAGATCAGAGCAAAAATAAATGAAATAGAGACAAAGAAAACAATTGCAAAGATCCATGAAACTAAAAGCTGGTTCTCTGAAAAGATAGACAGGACTGATAAACCTTTAGCCAGACTCATCAAAAAAAAAAAAAAAAAAAAAAGGAGAGGATTTAAAACAGTAAAATTAAAAATGGAAAAGGAGAAGTTACAACTGACTCCACAGGAATATGAAGAGTCGTAGAAGATTACTATAAACAACTGTATGCCAATAAAATGGACAACCTTGAAGAAATGGACAAAAAAATTTATAGAAAGATACAGTCTCCCTAGGCTGAACTAGAAAGAAATAGAAAATATGAACAGACCAACTACAAGCACTGAAGTTGAAACCATGATTAAAAATCTCCAACAAACTAAAGTACAGGACCTGACAGCTTCACAGATGAATTTTATCAAACATTTAGAGAAGAATTAACACCTACCATTCTGAAACTGTTCCAAAAATTTTCAGAGGAAGGCAAACTTCCAAAATCATTTTCTGAGGTCACTGTCACTCTGATACCAGAACCAGACAAATATGCCACAGAAAAAGAAATTACAGACCACTATTACTGATGAACATAGATGTAAAAATTCTCAACAAAATACTGGCAATCTGTATTCAATAGTACTTTGAAAATATCATGCATGATGGTCAAGTGTGATTCATCCCAGGGATGCAAGGATTTTTCAACACTCACAAATCAATCAATGTGACATACCATATCAACAAATTGAAGAATAAAAACCATATGATCATCTCAATCGATGCAGAAAAGGCTTTTAACAAAATTCAGCACCATTTATGATAAAAACTCTCCACAAAGTGGGCATAGAGGATGCATACCTCAAAATCAGTGAGGACATATGTGACAAACTTTCAGCCAGAATCATGCTCAATGGTGAAAACCTGAAAGATCAGGAATCCTTTAAGATCAGGAACAAGACAAGGATGTCCACTCTCACCACTTTCATTCAACACAGTTTTAGAAGTCCTAGTTTGAACAATCAGAGGAGAAAAAGAAGTAAAGGGAATCCATACTGGAAAGAGGTTAAACTGTCACTGTTTGCAGATGACATGATGCTATACATAGACGACCCTAAAGTTGCTACCAGAAAACTACTAGAACACATCAATGAATTTGGTAAAGTTGTAAGTTACAAAAGTAATACACAGAAGTCTGTTGGCATTTCTATACACTCACAACGAAAGATTAGAAAGAGAAATTCAAGAAATTCAAATGGTAAATTTGATGCATTTAGCATTGCATCAAAAATAATAAAATACCTAGGAAAAAACCTATCTAAGGACACAAAGACCTATATTCTGAAAACTATAAATGCTGATGAAAGAAACTGAAGAAGACATAAACATATGTAAAGATATACCATGTTCATAGATTGGAAGAATCAATACTGTTAAAACAACTATACTACCCAAGGCAATCCACAAATCCAGTGCAATCAATACCTATCAAATTGCCAATGATGTTTTTCACAGAATTAGAACAAAAAAAATCTCAGAATTTGTATGGAGACACAAAAGACCCCAAATAGCCAAACCAATCTTGAAAAGGAGCTGGAGGAACAGGCTTCCTAACCTCAAGGTATACTACAAAGTTATAGTCATCAAAACAGTGTGGTGCTGGACAAAGATAGAAATATAGATCAATGGAATAGAATAGAAAATCCAGAAATAAACCCATGCGCCTATAGTCAATTAATCTATGACAGAGGAGGCAAGAGTGCACATTGTTGGAAAGACAGTCTCTTCAGCAAATAGTGCAGGGAAAACTGGACAGCCACGTGTAAAAAATGACATTAGATCATTCTTTAACTCCATACACAAAAATAAGTCCAAAATGGATTAAACACCTAAATGTTAGACCAGAAACTATAAAACTCTTGGAGGAAAACATAGGCAGAACATTCTCTGACACAAGTCACAGCAACATTTTTTCTATTCCATCTTCCAGAGTAATGGAAATAAAAGAAAAAAAATAAATGGAACCTACTTGAACTCAAAAGCTTTTGCACAGCAAAGGAAAAATAACCAAAATGAAGAGACAACTCACAGATTAGGAGAAAATATTTGCAAATGATGTGACTGATAAAGGATTAGTTTCCAAACCTTACAAACAGCTTATGATACTTAATAAAATCAAAGCAAGAAATGCACTCAAAGAATGGGCAGAAGGTGCAAATAGACATTTCTCTAAAGAAGACTTACCAATGGTGAATTGGACATGAAAAATTATTCAAAATAGCTTAGTTATTAGAGAAATGCAAATCAACTCTAAAATGAGATATCACCTCACACTTTCAGAATGGCTCTCATCAAGAAATCTACAAACAACAAATGCAGGAGAGGGTGTGGAGAGAAGGAACCCTCCTGCACTGTTGGTGGGAATGTAAATTAGTACAGCCACTAAGGAGAACAGTATGGCGGTTCCTTAAAAAGTTAAAGATAGAGCTACCATATGATCCTGCAATCCCACTCCTGGGCATATATCCAGAGAAAAACTTGGCCTGAAAATATACATGCACCTCAATGCTCATTGAAGCACTGTTTACAGTAGCCAGACATGGCAACAACCTACATGTTGTTTAAGGAATGCTTGATAACGTTCCTTATATACTGCGACTTCTTTTATATACATACATACAATACAGTATTACTCAGCCATTAAAAATAATGAATAAAGCCATTTGCAGTGACATGAATGGACTTAGAGGGTGTCATGCTGAGTGAGGTAATAAAGATGATGGTGATAACAACATCACCACTCTCATTTACTGAGTTCTCACCATGTGCTGGGCACCGTGGGAACACTTTCCAAGGATCATTTCATTTCATCCTCACATCAACCACGTGAAGAAGGCTCTAGACCTTCCCTCATGTCACAAAGAGGGAAAGCGATTACTCAGAGATAAGTCATTAATCAAAGATAACCCATGAAAGCACCAAGAGCTGAGCCCAAGCATTTTGTCACAGTTGCTATGTATAATATTAACAATAGCAGCTATATATAACACTAAGAATAACATCTATGTATAACATTAACAATAACAGCTATACCTGCATATACATTGTGTGGGTTCTGGACTGGATTCTCTCCTTCCCTGTGTCTTGAGCCTGAGCACAAAGAGAGGAGTGACACAAGCAATTTCAGAAAAGTAAGTCAGACTGCCAACATTGCCAACAGAACTCACTAAACCAAAGTTACAGTTCTCAGCCCTAACCTCTGTGTTCTAAAGGTGACTTAGGTAAACTGCAGGCAGACATTGGGGCAGATGATGGAGTTATTGAGATGCAACCTCACCTGGTCTGGAGGTCAGGATCTCCAGGGAGGCATTTACCTGTGTCAGGAAGTCCTTCTTATCCCATCTGATGGTGAGTCAACTGAAGGGGATATGTGGGTACCTGGCCCAACTTTTGAAGGTTCAGAACCCTGTCACTGAGATCTGAGAAGGACCCTTTGGTTCTGACACCCCTTCTGGAAGATAAGCAGTGATGTGCCCTTTGCAGTCTTGGGAGTTGTCACCCTGCCCCACGAGAGCAGTGGAAACTCCTTGCAGAATGTTTGAGTCAGAGTAATTCCTGGCAAGACATGGAGGGAAATTGAAGGAATGGCAGACTGAAGGTTAGTTTTATATCCAGCTATTAAGATGCTAACTGAAGCAGGGCTGTTTTGTGTGGGTGCACTATTTGTAACACATTTCCCTTTCCCTCCTCATTAAAAAGAGACAACTTTTAAACATTATTATAGAAACAGAAACAGTTTAACAAAGAAAATATTCACATTCTGTTTTGGTTCTTTATGATCCTTGCTACTCTTTGCTCATATACTGTCCATTTTTATGTGGCTGCAATCACAGACTAGAAAAGTGAAAGGTGAAAGGGAAAGGGAAGGCTGCTCAGTCATGTCTGAATCTTTGATACCTCATGGACTATACAGTATGGGATTCTCCAGCTCAGAATACTGGAGTGGGTGGCCATTTCCTTCTCCAGGGGATCTTCCCAACCCAGGGATCAAACTAGGGTCCCCTGCATTGCAAGTGGACTCTTTATCAACTGAGCTATGAGGGAAGCCCCAAAGGGGAAACTGCGGCTGCATCGGCTGGGAATCGAACCAGCGTGATAGGCAAGAATTCTACCACTGAACCACCCGTGTACCGCATAGACTGAGTCAGTGGGAATGGCAAGCCATTCCAGTATCCTTGCCTGGAGAATTCCATGGACATAGGAAACTGGTGGGGCTACAGTCCATGGGGTAGCAGAGAGTCAGACACGACCCAGTGACTAACACACGTGTTACTGGAGTAGCTTGCCATTCCCTTCTTTAGGGAATCTTCCCAACCCAGGAATCAAACCCAGGTCTCCTGCATTGAAAGCAATTTCTCTACTGTCTGAGCCACTCTTTTTTCCATCTTTTTTTCATCGGCCTCTTTGATGTTTGCATCTCCAGGCTTGAGTGTAAGCTTATTCATATCCACCCCAGGGAGTGCAGAGCATGAAAATCCGAGAAAGAGTAAAATTTTCTATTCTGTCATGTAGTCATGACTCCAATGGAGAAAAAGACAGCTGTTAGTAAGAAGATGGGAGAAGGAAAAGAAGGGGGGAAACTGGTTTTTAAAAGGAGTCTTCATTCTAGTTATTTTCAAGTTAGGAAAACTGATGGTGAGGACACTCACCAACAAGCTGACAAGCAGCTCTGCGCTTGGCAGGCTTGGCAGTGCCCAGCAGCTACACCCAGAGGAGGGCATCTCTGTCTGTGACAGCAGCCTTTCCAAGACTGGGTGAGGGGAGGGAAAAATGCTTTACATTCCTCTGTCTGCTCAGTCACTGACTCAGGAAATTGGTCTGTGTTACTCAGCTGGTAGCTTCACTACATTTTTCCTGGGAGGCCAAGGGTTCAAATTCCACCCCAGAAGCTTGGCAGCTCCCCAGAGGCAATGCTTGCCTTGTCATGGAAGGCAGATAGCTGCATGCAGTGGAAAAGAGACTTTTTCTCTTTGGTTCTCCCAGGGAAATGGGGAGCAGAGGAGCAGGAATGATACCATATGACTCATCTTAATTTGATCTAGAAACTCCAAAGAACCCCAATGTGAAACTGGCACAACTGTCACCCAGTTGCAGGCACTTCTAAGAAGAGAGGAAAAATTGAGCTCCCTGCCCCATGCTCCACCATCTCCTTAAATCAGCACTCAGCTCAGACTTTGCTTCCACCACAAGAGTGCAGGCAAGAATGGCACAAAATGGTGGTAGGTCTGCATTGCCGGAGTGAGGAAGCAGATACCCACAGGGATCCACACTAAACCTGGAACTCAGGGTCACACTTGTGCAGAATATTCTCTTGATGAACTTTTTCTCCAAAGTGCTTATACACAACACTTCTTGACTGTCTAATATTACATATAAAAGCAATTTATCACTTGTATACTTATAAGTTTGGAAAGTATGATCATATTAGAAGTTATTTGGAATCATTTGTGTTAAATACACCTGTTAAGTTTGCTTTTGCTTTAATATTGGAAATTGGAGAACTAACGAAATGGTGGCAGAGAGGGGGTTTGGAGAGAGTGAAGATGATGATGAATCTTTCAAATAAAATAAGTCCCCCTGAATAAAAAATAAATCTTTTAGGAATGTGATGTAATTTATTATTCTGTCTGAACAATTTCTATGGCAGCCTGCCTGGCCTGAAAAAAAAAAATATTGTGTTGTTTGTGTATTGGGCAATATTTAGGTTTATAAATAGCTTCAAGGGTAGCCCTTGTTTATTTATTTTGTGGCCAGCCCTGACTCCAGAGCCCTTTGCCCCAGTGTCATGGGGGGCTGTGTGTTGGGGGTGAGGGGAATGGTTCTTTTCTGGAGAAACTGTCTTTAGACTGGAGAAGCTAAGGTGACGGGAGAAATGCCTCAGCTGATGGACCATCACTCTCCCTCCTCCCCCCTTTGAAAAAGACACTGCTTGTGACAGCGTTCAGGAGGCAGGACCAGCACCGGGACCCCACTGAGAGGCTCAGGTCTGGTGCTTTTGCTCTCAGGACGTCTTTCACCAACTCCCCGTGGGTTTCATCTCTAGCCAGTTATTAGATTCTCTCTTCCCGCTACTCTAAGTCCCTCTCTCCCATGCTCCCAGACCTAAACAAGTCTTACGAGAAAAGATGACTGCTTCAGAGGAAAGGAAAGCCGAAAGCCAGAAGGGAGCTGGGCTGTGTGGATCTCCCTCAGCCCCCGTGGAGCCTAAATTTAGTTCTCATGTTTGCACCTGAAAGTATTAACATCTTTTCTCTGTTTGCAAGAGCAAGTTTTTTGTGTTTTTTAAAACAGTTTTATTGAAAATAATTCACATACCATACAATTTGTCCACCTAAAGTGCTCAGTTCAGGGCTTTACTATACATACAGAGTTGTGCAATCCTCACCACAATTAACTTAAGAGCATTTTACTACCCTCCCCAGAGAAACTCCACATCCTTTAAGCCAGTCCTTCTCCAATTACCCCAACCTCCCAGATCTAGAAAACCACTAATCTAATTTTTGTCTCTATGGATTTGCCTATCTTGGATATTTCATAGAAATGGAATGAATGAGCTTCTAAAGCATCCCTCTATTCTCCCACAGAGTTTGGCAAAAGACCTTGAATCTAGTAGTGTTTGAGTAAGGTTAAATTAGATTACTTGGTTTTAGAATTAATATAACCCACGAAGTGGGAAACTAGATAGTCTTATATGAAAAGTCTCCAATACCATTACTCAGAGTGGGCTCATGGCCTGGATATTATTAGAATGGAAAGACAACCTATGATCACAGCTTCCCCTAAAGTCAGCTCCCCTAGATATGGCATCCTGTTCTGACAGCCCCTTCAACTTTAAAACAGGTACACCATAAGCTCAAAAATTCAGAAATCTATCAATCCCTTACAATATGGGTATTCTCTCATGAGCTGGCACACCACTCTGCCTGTTAACAGGTAATAACACTAAAATTCACTAAAAACCGTGTAATTCATTCCCAACATGCTGTTATTCTTTCCAAAACACTTGCTAAGTGAACATTTGTAGAACATTTGCTGTATGTTGTCTTTATGTCCAAGGATTGAGGTAAAGATCACATGCAACCAATAGTTGAGAGATAATTGGATAACAGTCCAATTGTCTATTTACAGTTTCAACCTCAGATGAACTCCTCTGCCTGAGTAAATTTTCTCATAAGAATTTCCTTTTAATAAAATGTGAAAGTTTTAAGAAAAATGGAGCTTACAGATCACAGTATGGTCTGTTAGATAAATGACCAGGAGTACTATTTTTTAAAACCACATTTTATAAACAAAGTTATCAGAAAATCCAGAAAAAAAAAAAAACACCCCACAGTGGTTCAGCAGTCATGCTTAAATGAAGATAACACATATGCCTGAAGCCCAAGATGTGCCAGGGCTTGGAAGGAAATTGGGGAGGACTAATACCAAGAGCCTTTCCGGGGCTGTTAGGCACTGTCATCCTAGGTCTGACCTCAAAGCCTTCTCTTTGAGGAGAAAACAAAATGATACTGACTGGATTAAGGTTAGCTCTTAGAGCTGTGACAAAGGATCCAGAAATACTCTCTCATGCATCTGGCTTCTTTTCACTGAGATGGCACTGAGTCATAAGTGAAATGATCATTTTGTTTAATAATTGAAGGCAGGAGTGGCTTTTCAACCGAAAAATGGTCTCTGGCAATGACTCTGGACCCCTGGATGTTGAGAAGTATCTAAGAGGCCTAGGATGCTCTTGCCTTGGGTTTAAAGTGAGGCCTTTGGATTCTTCCTTTGCATCATCACTTTTCCTAAGGTCTGCCTCATGGTGACCTGGTGACTGTGAATAGTGCTTTTCAGAGTGAAAATGTGGTTTTACTGCTTTAAATTCAGGTTTCACACACTTGAGCCCCTTGCATCAGACACAGATTCTTCACAATTAAAGGAAACATGAAACTGTCCCAATCATTTCTCTCTTTGGGTAGGGATGTGGTTTATACCTCCTCCATAAGAGCTCATCCTAAAGATTCAATCAGTCATTTAGAAAGCACTGGGCTAGGAATTTCTTGAGTCCAGGATGATAGAGTAGAACTAACCATGGAGAAGACCTTCAAGACACTCATGTTTTATTGGTGGTTTGTTGTCGGGGGAAAGGGGGAGAACGTGAATGTGGTGAGCCTTGTGATGTAAGTGGTGTGGCATATGATGAAGCACAGCCTGCTGTAGGTTAGAAAGACTTCCCAGGGGAAGTGATTTCTTTATTGGACCTTGAAGCAGGAATAGGAATTGACCAGGCATCTGCAAGTTAGCATTTGAGGAGAAGAGACAGGCAGAGTTATAAGCCTATGAAAAGGCACAGGAGTAGAGATAGATTGATGTGGTCTGGCTTGCCTTGCGTGGTGGATATGTGTATTTCAGAAAATGGGGCTATACAAGTCAGAAAAAGCCAGGGAAATAGAAGCCTTGCATTGAAATGAGACATAGCTTTTTTTTTCCTAGCTCTTTCTCATTCTTCCAACATGCAAATGATGCCCTGAGTTTTATCTTACTGATTACTACTGAATGTACGTACCTCTCTTTTGCTCTAAATGGACAAAACTGTACTCCAATTTTGGTTCTGCCACTTACTGTGTAATCTCAGACAAATTAGCCACATAGAGCTTTTGTTTTGTCTTTTGAAAAATAGGACCAAACTAAGAACAAAATCATGAGACTATTGTGAGTGTTATCAGTATCAAACAAGCACAATGATGGGCATTAAAAAGTTTTCATAAAATATTTGTGGAATCATACTGGTACATGAGTGAAAAGGAAACTTTGCCATCTGGAAAATAGCTTTAGCTGCCCAGACACCAGTAGCTGCCAAAGTGGTCTAGGAGACCTGGGAAGAGACAGAAATGGGATCTGAACTCTGAAGGAGAGTGACAGGAAGCCAGGGGCCCCAGAGCCAGGAGACAGTGGGCCAGAAGAGCGGATCAAAGTGGAGGGATGTAGCTTGTGCCAGACAACAAGGGCATCACAAGTCAGGAGTGCAGACAGGAGGGAGGGGTGGCGGATGCTGCTCATGGCACTTCAGGGAGTGGACGTACAGCAGCCCGTGGCTTCCTCTTTCCTTTCATAGTCCTGGTGTCCTACCAGACTCTGGAAAGAAATCAAAAAAGGGAATATAGAGAGAGGTAGAGAAAAGGGAAAACAGAACAGCTGTGTTTTTGTATAGTAACAGTATCATTTTGTCATGATAAATACTCTCAGTGGTAAGGAATTAACCTGTGAAAGACCATCCATGAACAACCAGTAGCTAATCTTATTCTTAATGATGAAGGATTCTTTCCCCTTAAGATCAGAAGCAAGAAAAGATTGTCTGCTCTTCCCATTTCTATTAAAAATTGTGCTAGAGGATGTGACCAGGGCAATTCGTCAAGAAAATGAAAGAAAAGACATTTAGATAGGAAAGAAAGACATAAAACTATCTGTATTTGCAGAATACTTGTAATTAGAAAAAAAGCTTGAAAGAAGAAAAAGGCTGAAAGATTCACAGTTTCTGATTTAAAAACTTAATACAAATCAACAGTAATCAGGACAGTATTGTATTAGCATGAAGATAAACAAAGATCCACTCCAGTGTTCTTGCCTGGAGGATCCCAGGGACAGGGGAGCCTGGTGGGCTGCCGTCTGTGGGGTCGCACAGAGTTGGACACGACTGAAGTGACTTAGCAGCAAACAAAGATCAATGGGTGAAAACTGAGAGTCAAAAGTAAACCTTCTCAGTTAAAATCAGTTGATTTTCTAGGTGAAGTGACAGTCCCTCAGTCATGTCCAACTCTTTGGACTGTGTAGTCGTGTCAACTACAGTCCGTGGAATTCTCCAGGCCAGAATACTGGAGAGGGTAGCCTTTCCATTCTCCAGAGGATCTTCCAACCCAGGTCTCCTGCATTGCAGGCGGACTCTTTACCACAGTCTCAAGGGAGTGGCAAAAGATTCAGTGAAGAAAAAAGGTCAAACTTTTTCAACAAATAATGCTAGGAAAGCTGGTTAAACACATATGAAAGAATGAACTTGGCCTCCTACCTCACACATATACAAAAATTACCTCAAAATAGATCAAATTCCTGAATACTAGGACTAAAACTATAAAAAGCTTAGAAGAAAACTTGGGGGAAAATCTTCATGACACTGGATTTCACAACGATTTCTTAGATATGGCAGTAAAAGCACAAGGAACAACAACAAAAAAAGTAGGTAAGTTGGATTTCATCAAAACTGATAAATTTTCTCCTTCAAAATATATCAAAAAATGAAAACCACCTAAAGAGTGAGAGAAAATGCTTTTACATTATATTTATTTATATAACATCATAATATAGGATGAGCCTTGAGAATATCATATCAATTGAAAGAAGTCAACCACAAAGGACCATATATTGCATCATTCCATTTATATGAAATGTCCAGAACAGGCAAATCTACAGAGACAAAGTGTAGGTTAGTGGTCACCCAGGATTGGGAGTTAACAGATATGAAGTTTCTTTTGGGGTGATAAGATGCCTTAAAATTGAACGTGCTAATGATTGCACAACTCTGTGAATATACCCAGTCACTGAAGTATAAACTTTAAGTGCATTAATTGTATAATATATGAATGATATTTAAATAATGCTGTTATTTAAAAAAAAAAAACCAATAATGACACACATTAACTGACTGCTATGCTAATGCCATGCACTGTGGTAAGCT
This sequence comes from Ovis canadensis, assembly GCF_042477335.2. Lineage (NCBI taxonomy): Eukaryota > Metazoa > Chordata > Mammalia > Artiodactyla > Bovidae > Ovis > Ovis canadensis. The sequence continues at coordinate 14,646,251 of NC_091255.1, forward strand.
CTAAATTCTAACCCTAGGGTCAGGAGGGTTTTATTGTATTTATTTAGAGTAAAAAACCATCTAAGTTCAGAGACAACTTGCCCATGGTCACAAAATCAGTAGTACCATAATAGTCAGGAATTAGGGTTGACCCATTTTTGTCTCACTTTGAGTGTTAGGGTCTTATTAAAAGGTCATAGTTTGGATCTTGTCAGTCTTCTTGTGCTCCAAGTCCTGTGTTTACAATATAACTAACCACTAAACTGCAGGAGTTAGTGAAAAGTCTGCTTCCAACTTTCTTAGCAGGGTACTGTGGTGAGGTGTTGGGTCCCAAGTGCTGCTGGATAAGAGGTGGAGAGGATTCTGTCCCCCCATTAGCTCTGTTCTCTGGCTTTCTAAGGACATTTGTTCTAGAGACACCCTCAACTCCTTCCTCAGATGTGTCATAGCTATAATTCTAGAAGTGAGACTGTTGACCCTCCCCCTTGGCATCTGATTTTACAGATTCATTCTTGTGTGTGAAATGGATTCCTGTTACTTTTACCTTTGTCCACTTCTTATTTCCAAGAAATAAGACGTGAGAAGGAAGGTGTTAGGCTCATGAAGAAAAATGTGTCAGGTAATTTTATGAAGGAAAAATTGGATGAGTTTTGTAGATATAACTATGAAACACATGGATTCTATGTTCTTTTGGGGCTCAGCAATTAAGAAGAAAATGGGAACCCAAACCAATTATGCTTAGGATCATTTCAAATCCCCATTACTGGAAATCTTGGAAAACATTCCAGGATATTTGATCAATACCTTGACTGTGCCTCTTCCAGACAAAGGTGATTGTGAATAGCTTAAAATGATTCAAGTACATCAGAAGCCACAGGCATGATCACTTTTTCGTGGGAGGTGGTACAATGGCACCCACCATCAATGGAAATTTTGTTGCAGGTATTAACTAAAAACATGGTTACAATAAGAGTTTATTAGAGAGTGAAAATCAATTTAAGTAACAGAATGCAAATTCTAAAGGCAAGAAATGTATTCTTCCATTACACTATCTGTGATAAAGAGCAGAGGCTGGAAAGGAAATCGTCTTCCAATGACTGTCCTCTCTGCTTTCTGTGCATTCTAAAATATTCCCAGGAATTTTTGTGGCCTCCTTTCATCCTGTGGTCTTTCCATTGGGTTCTTAAGAATCAGAGCAGAAGATACTGCAGTGCTCACGACCAGAGAGCCATCCTCTAGTTGTCAGTAAATCCAAACCCTTTTTGATAGATTGGGTAGGTAACAAGAGGGCAAGAATAATGCCAGGGGAGAAGCTGAGTCCTTGTTGAAACACAAATTGTTTGAGGCTGTTCATAAGCAGATATAATGATTTCAAAATGGTTTCTCTCATTATTTCACATTATTTACTGAGTGCTAGCTACATTCTATGCATTAGGAAAAACAAAACAAAGTGCTGAGTGGCTCAGTCCATTGTAACTCCATGAACTGCAGCTCACCGGGCTTCCCTGTCCAGCACCAACTCCCAGAGCTTGCTCAAACAAATGTCAATCGAGTTGGTAATGCCATCCAATCATCTTATCCTCCGTTGTCCCCTTCTCTTCCTGCCCTCAATCTTTCCTAGAATCAGGGTCTTTTCCAAGGAGTCAGTTCTTCGCATCAGGTGGCCAAAGTATTGGAGTTTCAGGTTCAACATAAGTCCTTCCAATGAATATTCAGGACTGATTTCTTTTAGGATTTACTGGTTGGATCTCCTTGCAGTCCAAGGGGCTCTCAAGAGTCTTCTCCAATATCAAAGTTCAAAAGCATCAATTCTACAGCAGTCAAGTTTCTTTAGAGTCCAACTCTCACATCCATATATATCTTTGATCAGATGTACCTTTGTCAGCAAAGTAATGCCTCTACTTTTTAATATGCTGTCTAGGTTGGGCATAGCTTTTCTTCCAAGGAGCCAGCATATTTTAATTGCATGGCTGCAGTCACCATCTACAGAGATTTTGGAGCCCAAGAAAATAAAGTCTCTCACTATGTCCATTGTTTCCCCATCTATTTGCCATGAACTGATGGCACCAGATGCCATGATCTTTGTTTTCTGAATGTTGAGTTTTAAGCCAACTTTTACACTCTTCTCTTTCACGTTCATCAAGAGGTTCTTTAGTTCCTCTTCACTCTCTGCCACAAGGGTGGTGTCATCTGCATATCTGAGGTTATTGATATTTCTCCCAGCAATCTTGATTACAGCTTGTGCTTCATCTGGCCCAGCACTTCTCATGATGTACTCTGCATATAAGTTAAATAAGCAGGGTGACAACATACAGTCTTGATGTACTCCTTTCCCAATTTGGAACCAGTTTGTTTTTCCATGTCTGGTTCTAACTTTGGCTTCTTGACCTGCATACTTATTTCTTAGGAGGCAGATAAGGTGGTCTGGTATTCCCATCTAGAATAATTTTCCACAGTTTGTTGTGGTCCACACAGTCAAAGGCTTTGGTATAATCAGTAAAGCAGAAGTAGATTTTTTTCTGGAATTCTCTTGCTTTTACTATGATCCAACAGATATTGGCAAGTTGGTCTCTGGTTCCTCTGCCATTTCTAAACCCAGGTTGAACATCTGGAAGTTCACAATTCAAGTACTGTTGAGGCCTGGCTGGGAGAACTTTGAGCATTAATTCGATAGCATGTAAGATAGGTGCAATTGTGGGGTAGTTTGAACATTCTTTGGCATGTCCTTCTTAGGCATTGAAATGAAAACTGACCTTTTCCAGTCCTGTGGCCACTGCTGAGTTTTCCAAATTTTCTGGTATATTGAGTGCAGCACTTTAACAGCACCATCTTTTAGGATTTGAAGTAGCTCAACTAGAATTTCATCACCTCCATTAGCTTTGTTCATAGTGATACTTCCTACGGCTGACTTGACTTCACATTCCAGGATGTCTGGCTTTAGGTGAGTGATCACACCATCATGATTATCTGGGTGATGTAGATCTTTTTTGTATAGCTCTTCTGTGTATTCTTGCCACCTCATCTGTATATCTTCTGCTTCTGTTAGGTCCATACTATTTTTGTCCTTTATTGTGCCCATCTTTGCATGAAATGTTCCCTGGTATCTCTAATTTTCTTGAAGAGATCTCTAGTCTTCCCCATTCTATTGTTTTCCTCTTTTTATTTGCACTGGTCACTGAGGATGGCTTTCTTGTCTCTCCTTGCTGTTCTTTGGAGATCTTCATCAAATGGGTGTATCTTTCATTTTCTCCTTTGACTTTTGCTTCTCTTCTCTTCTCAGCTATTTGTAAGTCTTCCTCAGACAACCAGTTTTACTTTTCCTATTTGTTTCTCTAGGGCATGGTCTTGATCACTGGCAACCAGTTTTACTTTTCCTATTTGTTTCTCTAGGGCATGGTCTTGATCACTGGCAAGTGGTTAACTGGCAAGATGGTGGAGTAGAAGGATGTGCGTTCATCTTCTCCTGCGAGAACTCCAAAATTACAACTTGCTGCTTTAACAACCATCAGGAGGAGAATGTTGGATCCCACCAAAAGAAGATACCCCATGTCCAAGGGCAAAGGGGAAGCCCCAGCAAGATGGTAGGAGGGGTGAAATTGCATTTTGAATCAAAGCCTATACCTGCCAGAAATGCTCGGAGGGCTAAAACAAGACCTTGTTTGCACCAGGACCCAGAGACCCCACAGAGACTGAGCCAGACCTGTGTTTGAGTCTCCTGTGGAGGCATGGGTCATCAGTGGCCTGCCACAGGGGCAAGGGCTCTGAGTGCAGCTACCTGGGCCACACAGCTTGTGGCATAAGCCATTTTGGGAGGAGTCCACCATTAACCCCACCACAGAACCACCAAGCAGATGACCCACAAGCCTCAGAACAATTATACCAAAGAAATTCTTGGACTGTTAAGAAAGTTCTAGGGCCCTCAGCAGATTTCCCAACCTGGAGATCTGGCAAAGAGTTTGAGAATCCCCAGAGAATTTGACTTTGGAGGCCAGTGGGATTTGATCACAGAACTTACACAGGACTGGGCAAACAGACTCTTGGAGGGCACAAACAAAACTTTGTGCACACCAGGACCCGGGAGAAAGGAGCAGTGACCCCACAGGAGACTGACCCAGACTTGCTTGTGAGTGTCCAGGAGTCTCTGGCAGAGGTGTGGGTCAGGATGGCCTGCTGCAGGGTCAGGGACACTGAGTGTTGGTCTCAGGTCAAACAACAGTGAGGGAACACAGCCCCACCCATCAACAGAAAATTGGATTAAAGATTTACTAGCACGGCTCCCTCTGTCAGAACAAGACCCAGTTTCACCCACAGTCAGTCTCTCCCACCAGGAAGCTTCCATAAGCCTTTGATCCTTATTCATCAGAGGGCAGACAGACTGAAAACCACAATCACAGAAAACTAATAAAACTGATCACATAGACTACAGCCTTGTCTAACTTAATGAAACTATGAGCCATGCTGTGTAGGGCCACTCAAGACAGACAGGTAACGGTAGAGAGTTCTGGCAAAAAATGGACCACTGGAGAAGGGAATGGCAAACCACTTCAGTATTCTTGCCTTGAGAAGCCCATGAACAGTACGAAAAGGCAAAAATGTATGATACTGAAAGATGAACGCCCCAGTTTGGTAGATGCCCAATATTCTACTGGAGGAGAGTGGAGAAATAACTCCAGAAAGAATGAAGAGACAGAGCCAAAGTGGAAATAATGCCCAGATGTGGATGTGACTGGTGATGGAAGTAGAGTCTGATGCTATAAAGAACAATATTGCATAGGAACCTGGGATGTTAGGTCCATGAATCATTGTAAATTGGAAATGGTCAAACAGGAGATGGCAAGAGTGAACACTGACATTTTAGGAATCAGTGAATTAAAATGGACTGGAATGGGGGAATTTAACTCAGATGACCACTATATCTACTCCTGTGGGCAAGAATCCCTTAGAAGAAATGGAGTAGCCCTCTTTCAAAATCAACAAAAGAGTCCGAAATGCAGTTTGGGTGCAGTATCAAAAATGACAAAATCATCTCTGTTCTTTTCCAAGGCAAAACATTCAATACTGCAGTAATCCAAGTCTATGCCCCAATCAGTAATGCTGAATAAGCTGAAATTGAATGGTTCTATGAAGACCTATGAGACCTTCTAGAACTAATACCCACAAAAGATGTTCTTTTCATCATAGGGGACTGGAATGCCAAAGTAGGAAATCAAGAGATACCTGGAGTAACAGGGAAATTTGGCCTTGGAGTACAGAATGAAACAGGGCAAAGCCTAACAGAGTTTTTCCAATAGAATGCCCTGGTCATGGCAAACTCCCTCTTCCAACAAGAGAAGACTCTACACATGTACATCACCAGACAGCCAATACTGAAATCAGATTGCGTATATGATGGAAAAGCTCTATAGAGTCAGCAACAACAAGACTGGGAGCTGACTGTGGCTCCAATCATGAGCTGCTTATTGGCAAATTCAGTTTTAAATTGAAGAAAGTAGGGAAAAGCACTAGACCATTCAGATATGACCTAAATCAAATCCCTTATGATTATACAGTGGAAGTGAGAAATAGATTCAAGGGGTTAGATCTGATAGACAGAGTGCCTGAAGAACTATGGATGGAAGTTCATGACATTGTACAGGAGGCAGTGATCAAGGCCATCCCCAAGAAAAAGAAATGCATTAGAAAGACTACAGTAAATAAAACAGACAAAATCCCTTGCCCTACTGGGGCTCACATTCCAATGGTTAAAAAAAAATTATCATTATCATTTGGAAGATATTAAATTGTTGTTGTTTCAGTCACTAAGTCATGTCCAGCTCTTTTGTGAGCCAAAAACTGATGCCCACCAAGCTCCTCTGTCCATGGGATTTCCCAGGCAAGAGTACTGGAGTGGCTTTCCATTTCATTCTCTAGGGGGCCTTCCCAATCCAGGGATTGAACCTGCATTTCCTGCATTTGCAGGTGAATTCTTTACCACTAAACCACTTGGGAAACCCATAATATTAAATAGCTAGTTTTAAAAAGAAAGTTGATGAGTTGGTCAAAGAAGGTTAAAATTTATTTTTGTCTCCCACATATAACTGTAACCCCCTGTTAGACTTTTTGCCCTAGTACTACAAATATTTATTCTATTTTGCTGATAAATTTTAACACTGGCCTCCATTGAATAAAATACATTGTCTTTACCATTAACATAGCATCTTATGCACAAAGCTAAATTTTTGAGTGAAAAAGCATGTAGATGCATCCTTTAAAAATTTTTCCCCAAAATGACTAAAAAATGGAGATTGGGAAATACATGAGAAAGTAAAATTTGAACATAAAGATATTAAAGAAAATCTTACCAAAAAAGTAACCATCAGCTTTGCATTTTGCTTTAAGGTGACAGGATGGGTCCCAGTCTCCCCTTCCATTTCTGCATATTAATGTCATACAATTCTTGCAGGAAATGTTTTTAGCGGATTCCAGTCTAGGCAATAATCAACAGAACTCCTGTATGGTACCTGTTGTGAACATGTTAACAGCTACAACTTTTTCAGTGCTGCATGAGCCCAGCCTTGCTTTCACTGCTTCTGAGCCTCTAGCTGGTCACAGCTGCTTTTGCTGATGTTGTCTAGCTAGAGGCTGAGCTCCCTTCCCTGTCCTTGATAGCGATGAATAATGCAACAATACTCCTCCTCCAGGTTTGTATTATTATTTGAGATAGTAGATTCAAGGACCCCGGATAACTGAAGAGTTCCCATACTGCTTGCCCCTAATCAGACCTGAGATGTACTGGCAGGATTGGTTACCAGGAGAGATTGGGTACATTTGGGTTGCAGTTCACTTCTTCTGCCTTCTTCCCCTGCATTTACCAAGTCCACAATTTAGAGCTGCAGCCTTGATGTCCTCTCCTTTATCTAATCTGTTTACACCTCTAGTTTGCTAGTTCAGATTCTAGCTCTGGTGATCTAATTACTGATCTGGATATTCTTGCTTTGAAAAAGACCTTAGAGACTGTCCATCTGGCTTGTTAGATTGGTCAGTTTCCACCAGTCTAATTCTTGTTCCACTGACTGGGTGCAATTTATTGGAAAAGCCTCTTCAAAAAGTGAAGATGAAGACAGGTACAGTCCCAGAGACACTGCACATAATCTGACTTCTAGCACCTCTGGAACTGTCCTTTGTCTCACCTCAGTATTCATGTTCAAGCTAATTCTTGCTCCCTTGTCAGCTCACCTGATAATACTGTAGGCATCAGTGAAAAAAGCCTAAGGCCCAAATCTCAGGCAAGAATAATTTGTAACTGGAGCTACCTCATGGTAGTGAGGGATACTTTTGGTGTTAACATATGATAGCTGTTAGACATTCCCCCTGGTCACAGATCTGGGTTTTACATTTATCCCAGTTTCCTGAAGAAGGTCAAGGCTTTTGCAAGCAGAAGTGGCCTTCACTGTGCTAATTCAAGACCCCTTTAAGTCTTCCTTTGGGAACTTCCTGGAATCCACAGCTCTAGAATTTTGAGGGCACCCAGAATGTGGGATGGATTTCATATCATCATCAGTCCCTTTTAATGTTTCCAGCTTTTTCTTTTATCTCTATTAAAAAAACACACACACACAACAATAGCAACTTTTGGTGTACAAATGAATTTGAGCATGGGAGGAAGGAATCTTGGAGAAAAGTGAAAGTGAAATTAAAAAGAGAACCAGATGGCTCTTAACAAGAAAGTGGGCTATATTGCCACCAAGTACATTGATAAGTCCTGCCTTCTACGCTATCTCTTTTTGGATTCCTGCCAATCACCCTGGGCCACACTCTTGCCCTGATCTTTAACACACACTAAGCCTGTGTGTGGCCTCCCTTGCATGCAGAAGAGCTGTGGCTGTGGAAGAATGGCCTCTGCCAGCAGGTTCTCTGAAGAGGAGTTCCAGGAGGCCTGTGCAGAACTCCAGCGTCCCCGGGTATCAGGATGGGAGATACCTGTGGTCACCTCAGTCGTTAAGGTCTACCAGCGGCCACTGAAAAAGGTAAGGTAGCAGCATGCAGGGGACCCCTGGGAGGCTGCAGCCTGTCTGGAACTCAGGAGTCTTCCAGAGCCAGGAGGAACAAGTGCTCCTGGGGTGGTGCCTCCAGCTAACTTTGCCACTGTGGAAGCAAGAGGTGAAGAAGTACATTGAAATTATTCTCAGAGACGTCTGAAGTCTACCCAACGGGGAATGTGGTTTGTTAGAAGTTAGTGATAGTGTTACAATGTGGGCCTGCCTGATTATTAGCCCCATGCACTTGCCTGCAAAGGACATGGAGTCCCCCTCCTTGGGTGATGCCAGTGGTATTTGTTTGGCAGAGCGTATCTTAGGTTTAAATATAGGTAAAGAAGAGACTGGAGTTTCCAGAGAGTGGGTGTTCAGGGTAATGTGTGTGAAGAAATCCAATGAGCTCCTAACTAGCTTCTTGGCCTTGAGCCACCCTCTACCCCTTCCATCTTACACACTACAGCTCAGTCAAGTACCTGAGAGGGTGTGATCTATCAATTCCCTCCAGTGGCACTGTTGATTGCTGAATTAATAATAGCTACAGTAATAGTGAATGCATCACATGTTGTCTTATGGTCTGGGCACTGTTTAAATGCTTTGCAGGCATTGCCTTATTCAGTCCTCATATCAGCCCCAACATAAGGTTCTAGGATTGCAGACAATTGGTTAAGAAACCACAGTGAGCTGTGACTATGATTTAAATGATGCTATAACAAAGCTATTATTATATGTTTGGAAAAGATTTAAATGTAGAAACACTTGAGAGAGTTTACAATGTAACAAATAAATCGTATTTATTTATTTATTTTAAATTTTAATTTTTACTTTATTTTGCTTTATAATACTGTATTGGTTGTGCCATACATTGACATGAATCCACCATAGGTGTACATGCGTTCCCAAACATGAACCCCCCTCCCACCTCCCTCCCCATAACATCTCCCTGGGTCATCACCGTGCACCAGCCCCAAGCATGCTGTATCCTGCATCAGACATGGACTGGCGATTCGATTCTTACATGATAGTATACATGTTTCAATGCCATTCTCCCAAATCATCCCACCCTCTCCCTCTCCCACTAAGTCCAAAAGTCCGCTATACACATCTGTGTCTCTTTTGCTGTCTTGCATACAGGGTCGTCATTGCCATCTTTCTAAATTCCATATATATGTGTTAGTATACTGTATTGGTGTTTTTCTTTCTGGCTTACTTCACTCTGCACAATCGGCTCCAGTTTCATCCATCTCATCAGAATTGATTCAAATGTATTCTTTTTAATGGCTGAGTAATACTCCATTGTGTATATGTACCACAGCTTTCTTATCCATTCATCTGCTGATGGACATCTAGGTTGCTTCCATGTCTTGGCTATTATAAACAGTGCTGCGATGAACATTGGGGTACATGTGTCTCTTTCAATTCTGGTTTCCTCGGTGTGTATGCCCAGCAGTGGGATTGCTGGGTCATAAGGCAGTTCTATTTGCAATTTTTTAAGGAATCTCCACACTGTTCTCCATAGTGGCTGTACTAGTTTGCATTCCCACCAACAGTGTAGGAGGGTTCCCTTTTCTCCACACCCTCTCCAGAATTTATTGCTTGCAGATTTTTGGATTGCAGACATTCTGACTGGTGTGAAGTGGTACCTCATTGTGGTTTTGATTTACATTTCTCTGATAATGAGTGATGTTGAGCATCTTTTCATGTGTTTGTTAGCCTTCTGTATGTCTTCTTTGGAGAAATGTCTATTTAGTTCTTTGGCCCATTTTTTGATTGGGTCGGCCCACTTTCACCACTACAATTCAACATAGTTCTGGAAGTTTTGGCCACAGCAATCAGAGCAGAAAAAGAAATAAAAGGAATCCAAATTGGAAAAGAATAAGTAAAACTCTCACTGTTTGCAGATGACATGATCCTCTACATAGAAAACCCTAAAGACCTAAAAACCCTAAAACCCCAGAAAATTACTGGAGCTAATCAATGAATATAGTAAAGTTGCAGGATATAAAATCAACACACAGAAATCCCTTGCATTCCTATACACTAATAATGAGAAAGTAGAAAAAGAAATGAAGGAAACAATTCCATTCACCATTGCAACGAAAAGAATAAAATACTTAGGAATATACCTACCTAAAGAAACTAAAGACCTATATATAGAAAACTATAAAATACTGATGAAAGAAATCAAAGAGGACACTAATAGATGGAGAAATATACCATATTCATGGATCAGAAGAATCAATACAGTGAAAATGAGTATACTACCCAAAGCAATTTACAAATTCAATGCAATCCCTATCAAGCTACCAGCAATATTTTTCACAGAACTTGAACAAATAATTTCAAGATTTGTATGGAAATACAAAAAAACCTCGAATAGCCAAAGCAATCTTGAGAAAGAAGAATGGAACTGGAGGAATCAACTTGCCTGACTTCAGGCTCTACTACAAAGCCACAGTCATCAAGACAGTATGGTACTGACACAAAGACACAAATATAGATCAATGGAACAAAATAGAAAGCCCAGAGATAAATCCACACACATATGGACACCTTATCTTTGACAAAGGAGGCAAGAATATACAATGGAGTAAAGACAATCTCTTTAACAAGTGGTGCTGGGAAAACTGGTCAACCACTTGTAAAAGAATGAAACTAGATCACTTTCTAACATCGCACACAAAAATAAACTCAAAATGGATTAAAGATCTAAATGTAAGACCAGAAACTATAAAACTAGAGGAGAACATAGGCAAAAGAGGAGAACATAGGCAAAAGAGGAGAACATAGGCAAAACACTCTCCGACATAAATCACAGCAGGATCCTCTATGATCCACCTCCCAGAATTCTGGAAATAAAAGCAAAAATAAACAAATGGGATCTAATTAAAATTAAAAGCTTCTGCACAAGAAAGGAAACTATAAGCAAGGTGAAAAGACAGCCTTCTGAATGGGAGAAAATAATAGCAAATGAAGCAACTGACAAACAACTAATCTCAAAAATATAAATTGTATTTAAAATAAAACAGATTGTGATTTTAGTAGACACAAATAATTCTGAAACTTGGACAAATTGCTGCTTTTGATAGATTTTAAATTTCTCTTTTCTGATTTAATCTCAGAATTTTAAACTTAGAAATTCTCTTCCAAAATCTTTCTGTCATACACAGTCACATTTTTCTTTCAATTTTTAAGAATTTTTCTTTTCCTTTTATCAGTTTCCCTGTTCTTACCTTCACTTTTCTTGCCCAGGTAATAATGGTAGTAACTTATCTTTGCATGGTGTTTTAATGTACAAAATGCTTCTACATAATAGTTTTTATTTATCCTTCTCAAGAATTAGAAGATAGATACAGGCTTATTTTCTGATTTTACGGATGGCATAAGACCCAGAGTTGTTAGGTGAGCCATACAAGGCCACGTAGCTAGTAACCAGATATGAACCTGTCGACTTTGATGAACTCAGTACCAAAATATGCAGCTTGCTTCAATTCAGAAGTAACTTCTCTTTCCCCAAGCTAAGCAAAACTAGTGCAAAGCCGCTGTGTGCTATTCTATGTGCTACTTCAGGAATAACATGGATTTTGGAGGCAGATAGTATTGGATTAAAATTTCTGCTCCTCCCCACTGTCATTCATTGACTTAGGAGATAGCCATCAAATGCCTGCCATGTGGTACTGCTTTGTACCACACTGCAGATATGCAGGGACTGGGAATTTGGAGCTGCTGGTTCAATAAATGAGCTTCTTGAACAACAAACCATATTCACTGATGATAATAAACTCATAGTATATAATGAAATGGCAGCTGAAGATCTCTACAAAGAAAGTAAAGTAGGATGAAGGAATACAACGATGTTATGGTGGAGGGCATCCAGGGGTGATGTGATGTACTTTAGATAAATAGAATATGGAAAGTCTCTCTTCCAGAACTAACAATCAAGTGGAAATAGAAATAAAATGAGAGATTGTGTCCTGGAAATATCTGGAGGAGAAATGGACCAAAGAGTGTTTCTCAAAGCTCAAGCACATTAAAATTGTTTGGGGAGCTCTAAGGATATTAGCTGCCATTCATGGGGTCGTAAAGAGTCGGACATGACTGAGCGACTGAACTGAATTGAAGGACATTAGCAAGATTTAATTGGAGCCCAAATCTAATTGAGTTGTGGTGGAACTTGAAGGGATGGTCCTTTGGAAAAACTCCCCTCTCACATAGAGGTTGATTATTCTGTCCTCCCTACTTTTGTGTATGTTGAAATGCTAGTGCACCAGAATCACCTGCAGGGCCTGTTAAAATTCACAGTAAGAACCCAAATCCCAATTTTGATTCAGTGTGTCTGGATTCAAAGTTTGCTTTTAACTTCTTTTTTCTTTCCACTTCCCCATTTCTCTCTTTCTCCTCCTTCTTCCCTTCCCCTTCTTCCTCCTTCCTCTTTTCCATTTTCTTTTTAACCAGTTCTCTGGTTACATAGAAATTCCTGGTCCAGGGACCAGACTTTGATAACCATTGATGTATGCAGAGCATCTTGCATGGTGCTCAAGGAGGTTCTGACTTTGGAGTCAGGAGAGGGCCCTAGAGATGAGAAATGGTGGGAAGTGAAAGGTAAGAGTGAAAGTAAAAGAGTGTCTTAAGATGAAAGCAACATCTACTTTAAGACTCACTTTCCCTGATTTTTAAATTAGTGGCCACTTGGGAGTGAATGTGGTTCCCTGAACAGTGCTGAGTTCTCCTGGCAAGATAGGGTCATAGATCACTTGCAGAAGTTTTCCAGGGAACTACAGTCAGGTCTAGATGGAGCTTTAGGCTGGTTCCTATGTCAGTAGACACAGTGACATGACTGTCGGTTTGCAGATGCTCACATCATTGACTCTGACCAAGAAAATGTTGGTATAAAAAAGATCTGGGGGGAAGAAAGATCTGGGAATTCCCTGGAAGTCCAGGGGATAGGACTCTGTACTTTCACTGTTGAAGTCATGGATTTGATCCCTGGGCGGGGAACTAAGACCCCCACAAGCCACATAACGTGGCAAAAACCAAGATCTGGTTGATGGTTGACTTCTTATGTTTTTTAAGCCCACTGTCTGGCACTGTGAGAGGGGCCTGTGTTTGTTCTTTCATAGGTCTTCTAATCAGTGAGTTTGGTGAGGGGCAGACTATTTTTCCCCAGGGACTGTTTGTTCTTTCCTAGCCTATGCTGGCAATCTACTAAACTGTTGAAAGCCTGGTCTCTTGAGTAAAACTCTGTGGCTTGCCAGGCTGGGCTGAGAAAAAGTTTGACCTTTCAGAGGGAAGCAGATATTTAATTGCCGTGAGAACACACTTACCTCCATGAAAGAGAAGTTTCCACTCCCATTCTCAAGGTGGGGTCACAATCTGATAGCATCATGGGATTTTTTACTTCTGGATGACAGGACTATTCTACTTTCTCCCACCCTTCTATGTACCAGCATGATTGTTGGAACAGTTACTGTACCCAGGACACTTAATAGAGCCTATTTATTCATGGGTAAAATCACCACAGCTTAAAGCTGAGCACCTGATGTGGCCTCCTTCTATTTCCTGCCACTGATCAAGGCCACATTTCTCTCTCTCTCACCCCTATTCCTTCATCCTGGAGATCCCTGAGCATACAACTTGATAGACAGACATGTCAGTGCCCCAGTTCTCTTTCAGAAGGAGGGTGTGGTATCAGGAAGTATGAAGATGCTGGTTTCAAGATGTAGCTTTGAGGGAATGAAGGGAGAGGGATGAGGAAGATTCCCTACTTCTGTCTGCAGATAAAAGTATAATTTTTGCCTCACTCAGCCTTGCCCATCAGAGGAAGAACAAATAAACAACAACAACAACAACAACAACAAAACTCAGCATAAGTCTCACCCTATACCAAGCTCACACAAGCTACTCGACCAACCTTAGAGGACAGAAATCAAAAGGAAGAAAGAATTCAACCTTCTTCAAGGAAAGAATTCAACCTTCTTTGAAGCCTGGGAAAAGGAAACCTCAAACACAATAACTTAAAAAAATGAAAAGACAGGGAAATACTGCACAGATGAAGGAACAAACAAGACACACAGAAGTCCAAATAAATGAAGAAAAAATAGGAAAATTACCTGAAAATGAATTCAGAATAATGATAGTAAAGATGATCAAAAACCTTGAAAACAAAATGGAGAAAATGTAGGCATCAATTAACAAAGACTTAGAAGAATTAAAGAATAAACATACAGAGATGAACAACACAATTACTGAAATTAAGAATACTCTAGAAGAAATCAGTAGCAAAATATCTGAAGCAGAAGAAAGAATCAGTGAGCTGGAAGATAAAATGGTGGAAATAACTTCTGAAGAGGAGAATAAAGTAAAAAGAAGGAAAAGAGCTGAGGACAGTCTCAGAGGTCTCTGAGACCATTTCAAACATTTATAGGAGTCCCAGAAGAAGAAGAGAAAAAGAAAGGATATGAGAAAATTTTTGAAGAGATTATAGTTGAAAATGGACTCAGTGTGGAAAAAGAAATAATCAAGTCCAAGAGGCAGAAAGAGTCCCATACAGGATAAACCTAAAGAGAAGCATACTAATCAAATTAACAAATATTAAACAGAAACAGAAAATATTAAAAGCAGCAAGGGAGAGGTCACATGTAACATACAATGGAAACCCCATACTCTTAACAACTGAACTTTCAGCAGAAACTCTGTAGGCCAGAAGGGAATGGCAGGATATATTTAAAGTACTGAAAAGGAAAAATATACAACCAATATTATTGTATTCAGCAAGGATCTCATTCAAAACTGAGGGAGAAATAAAAAGCTTTTCAGATAAGCAGAAGTTAAGAGACTAGAGTACACAAAACCAGCTTTACAAAAAATGTTAAACAGACTTATATGGTCAAGAAATACAATAGAAGAAAAAAGATCTACAAAATCAACCCCGAACAATTAGAAAATGGCAAAAGGAACGTATAGATCAATAATTACTTTAAATGTAAATGGATTAAATGGTCCAACCAAAAGACATAGACTGGCTGAATGGATACAAAAACAAGACCCATATATATGTTGTCTACAAGAAACCCACTTCAGACCTCAAAACACATATAGATTGAAAGTGAGAGGATGGAAAACTATATTCCATGCAAATGGGAAGCAAAACAAAGCTGAAGTAGCAATCCTTATATCAGACAAAATAGACCTTAAAATAAAGAAGATTACAAGAGATAACGAAGGACACTACATAATAATCAAAGGATCAATCCAAGAGGAAGACACAAAAATTGTAAATATCTATGCATCCAAGACAGGCGGGTCATGGTGGAGAAGTCTGACAGAATGTGGTCCACTGGAGAAAGGAATGGCAAACTACTTCAGTATTCTTGCCTTGAGAACCCCATGAATACTAGGAAAAGGCAAAATGATAGGATACTGAAAGAGGAACTCCTCAGGTCAGTAGGTGCCCAATATGCTACTGGAGATCAGTGGAGAAATAACTCCAGAAAGAATGAAGGGATGGAGCCAAGCAAAAACAAGACCTAGTTGTGGATGTGACTAGTGATAGAAGCAAGGTCTGATGCTGTAAGAGCAATATTGCATAAGAACCTGGAATGTCAGGTCCATGAATCAAGGCAAATTGGGAGTGGTCAAACAAGAGATGGCAAGAGTGAACGTTGACATTCTAGGAATCAGTGAACTAAAATGGACTGGAATGGGTGAATTTAACTCAGATGACCATTATACCTACAACTGTGGGCAGGAATCCCTTAGAAGAAATGGAGTAGCCATTATGGTCAACAAAAGAGTCCAAGATGCAGTACTTGGATGCAATCTCAAAAACGACAGAATGATCTCTGTTCGTTTCCAAGGCAAACCATTCAATATCACTGTAATCCAAGTCTATGCCCCAACCAGTAACGCTGAAGAAGCTGAAGTTAAACAGTTCTATGAAGACCTACAAGACCTTTTAGAACTAACACCCAAACAAGATGTCCTTTTCATTATAGGGGACTGGAATGCAAAAGTAGGAAGTCAAGAAACACCTGGAGTAACAGGCAAATTTAGCCTTGGAATACAGAATGAGCAGGACAAAGACTAATAGAGTTTTGCCAAGAAAATGCACTGGTCATAGCAAACACCCTCTTCCAACAACACAAGAGAAGACTCTACACATGGACATCACCAGATGGTCAACACTGAAATCAGATTGATTATATCCTTTGCAGCCAAAGATGGAGAAGCTCTATATAGTCAACAAAAACAAGACCAGGAGGTGACTGTGGCTCAGATCATGAACTTATTATAACCAAATTCAGACATAAATTGAAGAAAGTAGGGAAAACCACTAGACCGTTCAGTTCAGTTCAGTTCAGTCGTTCAGTTGTGTCCGACTTTTTGCGACCCCATGAATCGCAGCACACCAGGCCTCCCTCTCCATCACCATCTCCCGGAGTTCACTCAGACTCACGTCCATCGAGTCAGTGATGCCATACAGCCATCTCATCCTGGGTCGTCCCCTTCTCCTCCTGCCCCCAATCCTTCCCAGCATCAGAGTCTTTTCCAATGAATCAACTCTTCGCATGAGGTGGCCAAAGTACTGGAGCTTCAGCTTTAACATCATTCCTTCCAAAGAAATCCCAGGGTTTATCTCCTTCAAAATGGACTGGTTGGCTCTCCTTGCAGTCCAAGGAACTCTCAAGAGTCTTCTCCAACACCACAGTCCAAAAGCATCAATTCTTCGGTGCTCAGCCTTTTTCACAGTCCAACTCTCACATCCATACTCAGGTATGACCTAAATCAAATCCCTTATGATTATACAGAGGAAGTGAGAAATAGATTTAAGGGCCTAGATCTGATAGATAGAGTGCCTGATGAACTATGGACTGAGGATTGTGACATTGTACAGAAATGCAAAAAAAACAAAATGGCTGTCTGGGGAGGCCTTACAAATAACTGAAAAGAAGAGAAGTGAAAAGCAAAGGAGAAAAGGAAAGATATAAGCATCTGAATGCAGAGTTCCAATGAATAGCAAGAAGAGATAAGACAGCTTTCCTAGTGATCAATGCAAAGAAATAGAGGAAGAGAACAGAATGGGAAAGACTAGAGATCTCTTTAAAAAAATTAGAGATACTAAGGGAACATTTCATGCAAAGATGGGCTCAATAAAGGACAGGAATGGTATGGACTTAACAGAAGCAGAAGATGTTAAGAAGAGGTGGCAGGAATACACAGAAGAACTGTACAAAAAAGATCTTCAAGACCAAGATAATCACGATGGTGTAATCACTCACCTAGAGCCAGACATCCTGGAATGTGAAGTCAAGTGGGCCTTGGAAAGCATCACTACAAACAAAGCTAGTGGAGGTGATGGAATTCCAGCTGAACTATTTCAAATCCTGAAAGATGATGCTGTGAAAGTGCTGAACTCAATATGCCAGCAAATTTGGAAAACTCAGCAGTGGCCACTGGAAAAGGTCGGTTTTCATTCCAATCCCAAAGAAAGGCAATGCCAAAGAATGTTCAAACTACCATACAAATGTACTCATCTCACACGCTAGTAAAGTAATGCTCAAAATTCTCTAAGCCAGGCCTTAGCAATATGCGAACTGTGAACTTCCAGATGTTCAAGCTGGTTTTAGAAAAGGCAGAGGAACCAGAGATCAAATTGCCAACATCCGCTGGATCATGGAAAAAGAAAGAGAGTTCCAGGAAAACATCTATTTCCGTTTTATTGACTATGCCAAAGCCTTTGACTGTGTGGATCACAATAAACTGCGGAAAATTCTGAAAGAGATGGGAATACTAGACCACCTGACCTACCTCTTGAGAAACCTATATGCAGGTCAGGAAGCAATAGAACTGGACGTGGAACAACAGACTGGTTTCAGATTGGAAAAGGAGAATATCAATATATATTGTCACCCTGCTTATTTAACTTCTATGCAGAGTACATCATGAGAAAAGCTGGACTGGAAGAAGCACAAGCTGGAATCAAGATTGCTGGGAGAAATATCAATAACTTCAGATATGCAGATGACAGACTTTATTTTTGGGGCTCCAAAATCACTGCAGATAGTGACTGCAGCCATGAAATTGTAAGACACTTATTCCTTGGAAGAAAAGTTATGACCAACATAAATAGCCTATTGAAAGCAGAGACATTACTTTGCCAACAAAGGTCCATCTAGTGAAGGCTATGGTTTTTCCTCTGGTCATGGATGTGAGAGTTGGACTGTGAAGAAGGCTGAGCGCTGAAAAATTGATGCTTTTGAACTGTGGTGTTGGAAAAGACTCTTGAGAGTCTCTTGGACTGCAAGGAGATCCAACCAGCCCATTCTGAAGGAGATCAACCCTGGGATTTCTTTGGAAGGAATGATGTTAAAGATGAAACTCCAGTACTTTGGCCACCTCATGGGAAGAGTTGATTCACTGGAAAAGACTCTGATGCTGGGAAGGATTGGGGGCAGGAGGAGAAGGGGACGAGAAGGAGAAGAGGATGAGATGGCTGGATGGCATCACTGACTCGATGGACTTGAATCTGAGTGAACTCCGGGAGATGGTGATGGACAGGGAGGCCTGGTGTACTGTGATTCATGGGATTGCAAAGAGTGGGACACAACTGAAAGACTGAACTGTAGTGAACTGATGCATCCAACATATGCCCGCCTGAATACATAAGACAAGGAGTAATAGACATATAAAGATAAACTGACAATAACCCAAAATTAGTAGGGGACTTTAGCACCCCACTCACACCAATGGACAGATCATCAAAACAGAAAATTAATAAGGAAACACAAGTCTTAAATGATACTTTAGATGAGATGGATCTCATTGATATCTTCAGGACATTTCATACAAATGCAGAAGAGTACACCTTCTTCCCAAGTACACGTGGAACATTCTCCAGGATAGACCACATCTTGGGTCACAAATCAAACCTCAGTAAATTTAAGAAAATTAAAATCATATCAAGCTTCTCCATTCACAATGCTATGAGACTAGATATCAATTAGAGGAAAAAAACTGTAAGAAATACAAACACATGGAGATTAAACAACATGTTTCTGAATAACTAATAGGTTATTGAAGAAATGAAAATGGAAATTAAAAAATTTCTAGTAACAAATGACAATGAAAACACAACTCAAAATCTATGGGATGCAGCAAAAGCAGTTCTAAGAGGGAAGTTTATAGCAATACAATCCTGCCTCAAGAAACAAGAAAAACATCAAATAGACAACCTAACATTACACCTAAAGCAACTGGAAAAAGAAGAAGGAAAAAAAATTAGTAGAAGAAAGAATCATAAAGATCCAAGCAGAAATAAATGAAAAAAAAATTAAAGAAACAACAGTAAAGATTAATAAAATAAACACTGGTTCTTTGAAAAGAAACAAAATCGACAAACCCTTAGCCAGACTCATCAAGAGAAAAAGAGAAGAATCAAATCAACAAAATTAGAAATGAAAAAGGAGAGGTTCAGCAGACAGTGAAGAAATACAAAGGATTATAAGAGACTATTATGAACAACTACATGGCAATAAAATAGATAACCTGGAAGAAATGGACAAATTCTTAGAAAAATTCAATCTTCCAAGACTGAACCAGGAAGAAATAGAAATTATGAACAGCCTAATTACAAGCACTGACATTGAAGATGTGATCAAAAATCTCCCCCAAAGCAAAAGCCCAGGACCAGATGGTTTCAAAGGAGAATTCTATCAAACATTTAGAGAAGAGCTAGTGCCTATCCTTCTAAAACTCTTTCACAAAATTGCAGAGGAAAGAATGCTTCCAAATTCATTCTACAAGGCCTCCATCACCCTGATATCAAAACCAGACAAAGACAACACAGAAAAAGAGAACTACAAGCCAGTATCACTAATGAACATAGATGCAAAAATCCTCTACAAAATTTTAGCAGAATTCAGCAATACATCAAAAAGTTCATACAGCATGATCAAGTTGGGTTTATTTCAAAAATGCAAGGATTCTTCAATATATGCAAATCAATCAATGTGATACACCATGTAACAAATTGAAAGATAAAAACCATATGATCATCTCAATAGATGCAGAAAAAGCCTTTGACAAAATTCAGCGCCCATTTATAATTAAAACTCTTCAAAAAATGGGCATAGAAGGAAACTACCTCAACTTAGTAAAGACCCTAAAGCAAACATTATTCTCAGTGATGAAAAACAGAAAGCATTCCCCCTAAGATCAGAAACGAAACAAGGGTGTCCATTTTCACCACTATTATTCAACATAGTTCTGGAAGTCCTAGCTACAGCAATCAGAGGAGAAAAAGAAGTAAAAGGAACCTAGACTGGAAAAGAAGAAGCAAAGGTCTCACTGTTTACAGAAGACATGACATTGTGCATAGAAAACCCTAAAGAGAGTATCAGAAAATTACTAGAGCTAATCAATGAATTTCACAAAGTGGCAGGATCCTAAATCAGTACACAGAAATCACTTGCATTTCTATATACTAACAATGAAATATCAGAAACAGAAATTAAGGAATCAATCCCATTCATCATTGCAACAAAAAGAATTAAATATCTAGGAATACACTTACCTAAGGAGACAAAAGAACTATACACAGAAAACTATAAGACACTAATTAAAGAAATCAAAGATGAAATAAACATATGGAGCGATATTCCATGTTCCTTGGTAGGAAGAATCAATATTGTGAAAATGGCAATACTATCCAATGCAATCTACAGATTTAATGTGATGTCTATCAAATTACCAAGGGCATCTTTCACAGAACTAGAACAAAAATTTCACAATTCTTATGGAAACACAAAAGATCCTGAATAGCCAAAGCAGTCTTGAGAAAGGAGAATGGAGCTGGAGGAATCAACTTTCCTGACTTCAGATTATCCTGCGAATGTACAGTCAACAAGATAGTATGGTACTGGCACAAAAACAGAAATATAGACCAATGGAACTAGATAGAAGGCCGGAAATAAACCCATGCACCTATGGGTACCTTATTCTTGGCAAAGGAGGCAAGAATATACAATGGGGCAAAGACAGCCTCTTCAATAAATGATATTGGGAAAACTGGACAGCTACATGTAAAAGAATGAAATTAGAACACTTCCTAACACCATACACAAAGATAAACTCAAAGTGGATTAAAGACCTAAATGTAAGATAGAACTATAAACTCTTAGAGGAAAACAGGCTGAACACTCAATGACATAAATGAAAGCAAGATCCTCTATGACCTACTTCCTACAGTAATGGAAATAAGAACAAAAGTAAACAAGTGGGACTTGATTAAGCTTAAAAGCTTTTGCACAGCAAAGGAAACTATAAGCAAGGTGAAAAGACAGCCCTCAGGATGGGAGAAAATAACAGTAAATGAAACAACTGACAAAAGATTAATTTCCAAAATATATAAGGAGCTCACACAACTCAATGTCTGAAAAACAAACAATCCAATCAAAAAGTGGGAAAAAGACCTAAACAGACATTTATCCAAAGAAGACATACAGATGGATAACAAACACATGAAAAGATGCTCAACATCACTCATTATTAGAGAAATGCAAATCAAAACTACAATGAGATATCACCTCATACTGGTCAGAATGGCCCTCATCAAAACGGCTACAAATAATAAATGCTGGAAAGGATGTGGAGAAAAGGGAATGCTCTTTCACTGTTGGTGGGAATGTAAATTGATACAGCCACTATGGAAGATGGTATGGAGATTCCTTAAAAAACTGGGATTAAAACCACCATATGACACAGCAATCCCACTCTTAGGCATATACCCTGAGGAAACCAAAACTGAAAGAGGCACATGTATCCCATTGTTCATTGCAGCACTATTTACAATAGCTAGAACATGGAAGCAACCTAGATGCCCATCAACAGATGAATGGATAAAGAAGTTGTGGTACATATACACAATGGAATACTACTCAGCCATAAAAAGGAACACATTTGAATCAGTTCTAATGACGTGGATGAACCTAAAACCTGTTATACAGAGTGAAGTGAGTCAGAAACCAAAAGATAAATACCATATTCTAACACATAGATACAGAATCTAGAAAAATGGTTCTGAAAAATTTATTTACAGGGCAACAATGGAGAAACAGACATAGAGAACAGACTTCTGGACCTGGGGAGGGAGGGGATGAGATGTATGGAGAGAGTAACATGGAAACTTACATTACCATATGTAAACTAGACAGCCAATGGGGATTTGCTGTATGGCTCAGGAAATTCAAACAAGGGCTCTGTATCAACCTAGAGGGGTGGGGTGGGGAGGGAGATGGAAAGGAGTTTCAAAAAGGAGGGGATATATGTATAGCTATGGCTGATTCATGTTGAGATTTGACAGAAAACAGCAAAATTCTGTAAAGCAATTATTCTTCAATAAAAAATAAATAAATTATATATATATCTTTGTGCTGCCACCCTGTCTTTAACCCCATCCTTGCATGAAGATCACACCAGGTGGCTATTAATCAACCAAAGCTTTCATTATCATTGGGCCTTGGAAAACCGTGACAGGTTTTTGTTTTTTAATATAAATTACTCTTGCTATAACTTTGTGTATTTCAATGGATTATTATTAGGTTGGCACAAACATAATTGTGGTTTCAGATCATGTATTTTAAATCTTTATAACTAGGTTCAAACACATCTTTATTAATCAAAATAATCATTACAATCAACATATTTTTGCCAACAAGAAATAAGTTTGTTTATTCCTATAGCATAAAAATCCAAGCTTCAGGTTTTAGAGAACTCTAGAAAGCATTTTCTGCCTCTTGCTGGTTGTGAAAGCATTTTCCCTGCAAAAAGTTTTTGAGATGCTTGAAGAAGTGGTAGTTGGTTGGCAAGAGGTCAGATGAATATTGCAGATGAGGCAGAACTTCATAGATGAATTCATTCAACTTTTGAAGCATTGGTTGTGTGACATACAGTCAGGAGTTGTCATGGAGAAGAATTAGACCCTTTCTGTAGACCAATGCCAGCTGCAGGCATTGAAGTTTTTGGTGCATCTGATCTATTTGCTGAGCATACTTCTCCGATGCAGTGTTTTTTCCAGAATTCAGAAAGCTACAGTGAATCAGATCAGCAGTAGACCTCCAAACAAAGACCATGACCTTTTTTTGTGCAAGTTTGGCTTTGGAAAATGCTTTGGAGCTTGTTCTCATTTCAACCACTGAGCTAGTTGTCATTGGTTGCCCTATAAAGCCCACTTTTCATTGTATGTCACAATCTGATTGAGAAATGGTTCATTGTTGCTGCATAGAATTAGAGAAAATGACTCTAAAATGACAATTTTTCCATGATTAGCTCCTGAAGCACCAAGCTTTCTCACCTTCCAATTTGTGTCAAATGCTGAATGATCATAAGCAGTCAACACTGAGTTCTTGGGCAACCTCTTGTTCAGTTGTAGGAGGATCAGCTTCATTGATTCTCCCAATTGGTCACTGTCAACTTCTGATGGCCAGTCATTGCAGTCCTCATCTTCAAGGCTCTTGTCTCCTTTTCAAAACTTCTTGAAACACCACTGCACTGTACATTCATTAGTAGTTCCTAGGCCAAATTCTTTGTTAATGTCGTGAGTTGTCTCCAATGCTTTATGACCCACTTTGAACTTGAATAAGAAAATCACTCTAATTTGTTTTTGGTCTAACATCATTTTGCTAGTCTAAAATAAATATAAAATAAACAGCAAGTAATAAGTCATTATCAAACAACATAAAGAGAGAAATGCACATTAAAATGATGTATAATATAACCACATTTATATAAGAATGTATTCCAATATCAAAGGAAAAATTTCAACAGTGCAAAACAGCAATTACTTTTGTCCCAACCTAATATTTATCTAATAATATTTTGGGAGAAGTCAGTGACTTTTGGAGGCAGGATAATAAACTTTGAACTCTACAGTCACATCACTGGCTTCAGGTCCAAGTTCTGTTGTAACTAATGAACTTCAAGTCAAGTGTGTTATGACTTGGGTAATTTTCATAACACATATATATATATTTAAAAGCTTCGAAGATTTATTAACTACCATAAAATACATTAAAGTCTGCGATTCAATGTTTTTAGTAAATTTATCGAGTTATGCAACATTCACCACAGTCTAATTTTTGAACATTTATGTGACCTCCAAATAAATGTCTTGCTCATTTGTAATCTCTTTTTGTTCCCATTCCCAGTCTCAGCAAGCTGCTTCCTGTATCTACAGAGTTAACTTTTCTAGGAATTTCTCAGAACTTCCTTAAACCTCAATTTTGTTGTCTTTAAGTGGGTTTACTAATGGTCCACATCTCATGTTTTCATTGTGCAGATTAAGTAGGGTAACCCCTGTAAAGCACTCAGCCCAGTCCCTGGTATTTAGTAAGTACTCAATAAGCATTTGCTATTAGTGTTATATTAGCCAGCTCTCTACAGTCCTTCAGTGTTAAACTTGCTGTGTGTCTTTGAAGAGATATCAAATACTGAATCAGATTTAGTCACCTGTCTCTCTTCTTACGGTCATGGTATACACTTCCCAGTTGCAGCTACAGCTTTGACATCTGCAATTAGGAGTGATTCTCCTTGATGAAAAAATGTTTGCTTTTCATACATTTTGAATCTGTTACTCTTGCCTCAGAGGGCTAGTGTTGGAAATCTTCCAAAGTAGTGGATTGAGGAGACTTCCTGGGACCTGAGGAATGGAAATGAACTCTTTTATTAAAGGCAAAGAAAATTCAGTGCACACTTGGTGTGTATTGACAGGATTAGAAAGATGTGCTTCATCAGGGCTGTCTTGTAGTTAGTGATATAAATGCAGATAAATACCAAAATTGAAGCAAATGAGAGATGACTTTCTCCAGGTCAAGTGGCAGGGTATAGGGGCAGTAGGGGTTACTCTTCTGTAGGAATTACTGTCATGTGGGAATTGCAAATGTCATATACAAACACTATGATATTTGGATATTTGTCATATGTAAATGCATTGGCTCTTATAGAATTTATTCTGCTTTAGGACAAGTAACTGTACAATTGTCAGTAGTGTTTCACTAAGTATGTTGATATTTAGAGTATTTATATATAAAGTTTTTAACAGTACTTTAGTATAATATCAAATAAAAAACAAACCTGGACTTAATAAAGAAAGACTTTCATTCAAAGGATTATTACCAAGGGTTGAGGGGGCTATTATAGTAAGTAGAATTATTGTTGCTGTTCAGTTGCTCAGTCATGTCCAACTCTTTGTGACCCCATGGACTGTAGCATGCCAGGCTTCCCTGTCCTTTACCATCTCCTAGAACTTGCTTAAACTCATGTGCACTGAGGCAGAATACTTTGACCATAAAATCTGTGGGTGTCTCAGGAGTGAGGCAGAAAGGTATTTTTTACAGACAAGAGTCAACAAAACTGAAGTCATGTGTGGGGAAGTGATATGAAGGTGGCCTGAGTGGAGAATAGAAAAGAGATTTTTGTTGCCTGAAACCAGTTTATTTTTTAGAAGCATCTAAACGCTGCTCAGGCTGAGGCTCAATCAAGTTTAGGGACCTGAAGGAAGGAAATACGTTTAACCAGTTTGGTTATCAAGCATTTTGTTGTGATTGATCATTGGAGTAAACTGTTTTGGTGATCATTTATGGGACAATGAAAGGAAATTTAGAGGTGCTGTGTCTGGCCTTGTGATAGGTGAATAAGACGTGTGTGTGTGTGCATCTCATCTAAATCATGGGGAGAAAGGTGGCTTTTTTTTTGTGGTAAGCTGTTTTCTGGAACACAAAGAGAGTGTTTCATACCTCTACTCTTTTCCAGGATCACAGAACTGAAGTAAAATTCATTGTCAGTAAGGACTACTCAAAATAATTAGGATTGCTTTTTAGTTACAAGTAAAATAAAACTGAATTAACAATGATTTTATAAAATGAGGTTTATTTTTCTCACCTAATAAGTAGTTAGAGGTCACCAGTTGCTGGCATTGGATCACCTGATCAATATGGCTAGTAAAATGCTGAATCGTTTTAGTCCACATCCTCTTTGCTGTCTCTTTGTAGTTGTTAAGATCCTGTGTGTATTCAAAACAGGAAGGAGGTGTCATATGGGCTTCCCTGGTGCCTCATCTGGTGAAGAATCCGTCTGCAATGAGGGAGACCTGGGTTTGATCCCTGGGTTGGAAAGATCCTCTGGAGAAGGGAACAGCTACCCACTCCAGGATATTGGCCTGGAGAATTCCATGGACTATAGTCCATGGGGTGGCAAAGAGTCGAACACGCCTGAATGACTCTCATTTTTGCCTTCACCGGCATAGGAGACCAGGATAGTTATTAACTATGCACATCGCCATAGGGATTCTCTAGCAAGAAAGATAGTATCAGTTCAGTTCAGTCACTCAGTTGTGTCCGACTCTTTGCAACCCCATGAACTGCAGCACGCCAGGCTGCCCTGTCCATCACCAGCTCCTGGAGTTCACTCAAACTCGCATCCATTGAGTCAGTGATGCCATCCAGTCATCTCATCCTCTGTCTTCCCCTTCTCCTCCTGCCCCCAATCCCTCCCAGCATCAGAGTCTTTTCCAAGAAAGATAGTATATACTCTAACAAATATTGTTTCTTCTGCTAATTGTGTTATACACTTCATACTGATTCTCTACTATTGAATAATTCATTAACTATTTGAAGTGTAGGGAATTAAATAGCCAATAAATAGAGTATTAGAAAATCATGCAATGTGTTTTCTTTAGATAAAGAAGTTGAGCCATTCTTAGAACTGGTCTTTTGGAGGAGCCTTAGGAAAAGCCAAGAACCCCTTGAGTAAGCTTATTTGGAGTCACTGAAATGTTAATATGAGGTATCAAATGTTAATATGAAGTATCTTCAACAGGTTTTGCAGAGCTTACATATCAATACTTTGCAAGAGACTTACACATCAATACTAAAAACATTGACCAAATAAAACTAAGGTTTATGCTCTTTTCCTATTAAATGTTTTTGTAGAAACAGTGGTACCCAATACTGATAAGATGCTCTTGTGCTATTGGTGAGAATATAAAAATGGAAAACAATTTCCTTAAACATTTGTAAACATTTATAAAAACTATAAACAGACAAAATGTTAGTATCATTTACCCTAAAAATATATCTTTACTAAAACTTCCTGCTTTCTGAAGGAAAAATTGTCATTATTGTCCATGTTTATATAGTTATTTTAAAAATATTTCATATCTGTAGAAGTGTATGGAAACAGAAATAATTCATGCTAATAAATAAATTAGGTGTTATCTCTCCAAGCTTCAAAGTAATATTCTTTAAAACAGCGTAACCTGTTTATATTATATTACTTCCATTTTGCAACATGCAGAACTACCTATTTACTTAAAAGAAATATGTCTACTTTCCCCAAAAGCAAAAGACACATTATTTTCCAAGTGCACTTGAAAAATTCTCTATGATTGATGACATACTAGGTCACAAGACAAGCCTCAACAAATTTAAGAGTATAGAAATTATTTCAAGGATCTTAAATTTGCTATGATGAAATGAAAGAATAAACTAAAAATACCTTGAGACAAATGATAATGAAAACCCAGTGATATAAAATCTATGGGATTCAGGAAAACCAGTTCTTAGAAGGAAGTTCATAGCGATACATGTCTTCTTTAAGAAATAAGAAATCTCAGTTAAACAATCTAGCATTAACCTAGAAGAATCAGAAAAGCAAAAGAACAAATAAAACTTAAAGGCAGCAGAAGGAAGGAGATGATAAAGATCAGAAAGGAAACAATAAAATAGAGATTATGAAACAGGAAAAATCAATATAACCAAGACCTGGTGCTTTGAAAGGGTAAAAAAAAATGACAAAGCTCTGGCCATACCCACCAAGAAGATAAGATGGAAAACAAGATCAAAACAAAATAAGAACTGAAAGAGGAGAGATAACAATTAATAACATAGGTTGCTAGCAACAGTGATCAATACCATAGAAATTTGGATTTCTTGTGCTCCAAAATCACTGTGGACAGTGACTGTAGCCATGAAATTAAAAGACACTTTCACCTTGGAAGAAAAAGCAATGACAAACCTAGACATCATATTGAAAATCAGAGACATTACTTTGTCAACAAAGGTCCATCTAGTCAAAGCTATGGTTTTTCCAGTAGTCATGTACAGATGGGAAAGCTGGACAGTAAAAATGGCTGAGCACCAAAGAATTGATCCCTTCAAACTGTGGTGTTGGAGAAGACCCTTGAGAATCCCTTGGACAGCAGGAGATCAAACCAGTCAATCCTAAAGGTAATCAACCCTGAAAACTCACTGGAAGGACTGATGCTGAAACTGAAACTCCAATACTTTGGCTACCTGATACAAAAAGCTGACTCACTGGAAAAGACCCTGATAATGGGAAAGGTTGAAGACAGGGGGAGAAGGAGATGATAGAGGATGAGATAGTTGAATGGTATCACCAAATCAATGGGCACGAGTTTAAGCAAGTTCTGGGAGATGGTGAAGGATAGGGAAGCCTGATGTGCTGCAGTCCATGGGGTTGCATGCAGACATGATTGAGCAACTGAACAACAACAATAACAACCATTATATATATATATATATATATAATGAATATGTATATGTATATATATATATATATACACACACTATGAGCCATTATATACCAGCAAATTTGACAAGCTAGAAAAAAGAGACAACTTTCTAGAAACATACACCCCGCCAAAATTGAATCAAGAAGAAATAGATTGCATGCTCAGACCAACCACTAAAAGTGAAATAGGATTTATAATTTAAAAAATCCCTACAAACAAAAGTCCAGAACAAGACGGCTTCACAGTTAAATTGTACCAAACACACAGAGAACTTATACCAATCTCCTCAAATGGTTCCAAAAGTTTGAAGAGGAATGAACATGCCCCAAAACATTCTATTAAGCCATCACTCTGATACCAAAACCAGAGAAAGATATTACAGGAAAAGAAAATTACAGGCCAATATTTTTGGTAAATATAGATACAAAAATTCTCAACAAAATATTAATAAATCAATTACAACAGCAATAAAAAAGTCATACACCACAACCAAGTTGAAATCGTCTTAGGCCACTGTGATGTTTCAACATGCAAATCAATCAGTATGGTACATCACATCAGCAAAAGTGACAAAACCCACAAGATCATCTCAATAGATGCAAGAAAATAATTTGGTAAAATTTCATATCCATTTATGTAAAACTCTTGTGAAAGTCAGTATAGAGGGAACATATCTCAGCATAATAAGTTATTTATGACAAACTCACAGCCAATATAATAACCAAGGGTGAGAAGTTGGAAGTCTTTCCATTAAAATCTGGACCAACACAAGGATAACCACTCTCACCATTTCTCTTCAACATAGTATCGGAAGTCTTAGACATACAAACCAGACAATAAAAAGAAATAAAACCTATTCAAAATGATAGGGAGGAGGTAAAATTGTCATTATATATGATATATGTTCATATATAATGATACGATATGATATGATACTGCATGTAGAAAACCATAAAGACTCACTTCACAAACTGTTAGAACTGATAAATGAATTCAGTAAGGTAGCAGAATACAAGATTAACATACATACATCTGTTACATTTCTTTCTGCTAACTTGAACTATCAGAAAGAGAATGCAAAAATCGCAGCAAAAAAGTAAAGTATCTAGGAGGTAAAACCTGACCAAGGAGGTGAAAGACATACACTGTGAATTGTAACACATTAATAAAGAAAATTAAAGACAATTCCAAGAAATAGAAAAGTATCCCATGCTCTTGGATTGTAATAATTAATATTGTTAAAATGGCCATACTATCCAAAGCAATATAAAGATTTAATACAATACCCATCAACATACTTATGACATTTTTCACAGAACTATAGAAAATAATCCTTAAATTCATGTTACCATAAAAGACCCAGAATTGCCAAAACAATCTTGAGGACAAAGAGCAAAGCAGGAAGCATAACCATCGCAGACTTTAGACAATACTACAAAGCCACAGTAGTCAAATCCATATGGTATTGGCACAAAACCAGACATATGAATCAATGGCACAGAATAGAGAGTCCAACAATGCACCAACATACTTATGGACAATTAATCTTTGATAAGTGAAGCAAGGACATACAATTGGTAAGGAACAAGTGGTGCTGGGAAAGTTGGACAGCCATATGTGAATCAATGCAGTAGGTACATACCCTCACACCATACACAAAAATAAACTCAAAATGGCTTAAAAATTTAAATATGAGATAAGATACCATATGACTCCTAGAAGAGGCAAAAAATTTCTGACATGTCATACCAATGTGTTCTTAGGTCAGTTTCCCAAGGCAATGGAAATATCAGTAAAAATAAACAAATGGGACCTAATTAGACATGAGTTTTGCACAGCAAAGGAAACCATAAACAAAACAAAAAGACAGCCTATGGACTGTGAGAAAATATTTGTAAATGATATGACTAACAAGGCTTAATTTAACATCTCCTACAATTCAATAACAAGAAAATACAACCCAATAGAAAAATGAGCAGAAGACCTTCTTCAAAGAAGATACACAGATGGCCAACAGGCATTTGAAAAGATGGTCATCATCACTAATTATTCAGTTCAGTTCAGTTCAGTTGCTCAGTTGTGTCCGACTCTTTGTAACCCCATGAATCGCAGCATGCCAGGCCTCCCTGTGCATCACCAACTCCCGGAGTTCACCCAAACTCATGTGCCTTGAGTCGGTGATGCCATCCAGCCATCTCATCCTCTGTCGTCCGCTTCTCCTTCTGCCCCTCATCCCTCCTAGCAACAGGGTCTTTTCCAATGAGTCAACTCTTCTCATGAAGTGGCCAAAGTATTGGAGTTTCAGCCTCAGCATCAGTCCTTCCAATGATACTAATTATTAGAGAACTGCAAATCCAAACAAGGTCCCACCTCACAGTAATCAGAAAGGCTATCATTAAAAATCTACAAATAATGACTGATCGAGAGGGTGTGGATAAGAAGGAACCTCTTACACTGTTGCTGGCAATGAAATAATGCTGCCATTTTCAGCAATTTGAATGGAGCTAGAAATTACCCTACTAAGTGAAAATGTCAGAAAGAGAAAGACAAATGCCATATGATATCACTTATATGTTAAATCCATAGTATGAAACAAATGAACATATTTATGAACAAAAACAGACTAAAAGAAATGTAGAACAGACTTGTGGTTGCCAAGAGGGAGAGGAAGGATTCGGGAGTGAAGGATTGGGAGTTTAGGATTAGCAGATGCAGTCTATTGTATACATGATGGATAAACAACAAAGTTCTACTGTAAAGCTCAGGGAACTATATTCAATGTCTTGTGATAAATCACAATGGAAAAGAATATATGTATATATTATAACTGAGTCACTTTGTTGTACAGCAGATATTAACACAACACTGTAAATCAACTGTTTCAATAAAATATTTTGAAAAAAGGAGAAATATGTCAAATATTGCAATTAGGTGTTTGTGAACTATAGAGTTGCATGCCATTTTAACTTTGTTATTTTGGGCATTTTATAATTTTTCTTAATGATTATGAATTATTTTATAATTATAAAAATTCACTTTATTTTTTCAATGACAGAATGAAAATATTATTGTGTTTGCTGAATTTCTCTTTTAAAAGAAATGATGGTTTAAAAAAGTGCATTGATTCAAATTTGAGTGAGGCTGCTAAGTGCCTGATAAAAACATTTTGCTGATAGACTAGGAAAGGAGTCATTAAGCATTTGGTTTCTTCAGTGTTCTGGCATTTTTCAGTCCTACCATGAAGGGAATGTTTAAAGGAAGTTGTCATAATAGTTCATTCTTGGGTATTGACATAAATCACAACATTCTATTTTTCTCTTATTAGAGGGCTTTCTGTTTCCTTTTCTGTGATATTACAGGACTGAAGTCACTAAGAGCTAAAATTATCAACACATTTAGGAGGAAAGGGAAACACTCCTAGAGGAATGAGTTTGCCTTAATTCACTCAAATAATCAAAGCTAACTCATGTGCAGTTGGGAAGATAATAATCTCTATACATAATTATTCCCTTTGCTCACTGTGTGTAGAAAATGGGGCCACACTATTCCTGAAGAGCAGCTAATTGTCTCTGTCTCAAAGCTGATTAAAGTGTGTGTGAGTGTAGATGTGTGTTGTCTATAAACTCTCACTGTCTTCCCATCCTTGAGAGGGAGGGGAGAGGGAGGAAGAGAAGGAGATATTTTTACCTTGACCTGCCC
This sequence comes from Ovis canadensis, assembly GCF_042477335.2. Lineage (NCBI taxonomy): Eukaryota > Metazoa > Chordata > Mammalia > Artiodactyla > Bovidae > Ovis > Ovis canadensis. The sequence goes on from NC_091255.1 coordinate 14,678,525, forward strand.
TTACTGCCAACAAAGGTCTTCTAGTCAAGGCTATGGTTTTTCCAGTGGTCATGTGAGAGTTGGACTGTGAAGAAAGCTGAGCGCTGAAGAACTGATGCTTTTGAACTGTGGCATTGGAGAAGACTCTTGAGAGTCCCTTGGACTGCAAGGAGATCCAACCAGTCCATTCTAAAGGAGATCAGTCCTGGGTATTCTTTGTAAGGACTGATGTTAAAGCTGAAACTCCAGTACTTTGGCCACCTCATGTGAAGAGTTGACTCATTGGAAAAGACTCTGATGCTGGGAGGGATTGGGAGCAGGAGAATAAGTGGACCCCGGAGGATGAGATGGCTGGATGGCATCACCGACTCAATGGACATGAGTCTGAGTGAACTCCGGGAGTTGGTGATGGACAGGGGGGCCTGGCATTCTGTGATTCACGGGGTCGCAAAAAGTCGGACACTACTGAGCAACTGAACTGAACTGAACTGCCCTTCTTTGGGGCATCCATGGCACAGCATGTAAGGGGGTCAGACCTACCAGATTGTCATTTGCTGGTTGGAAGTACTTGATATAAAGCCATTTACTTTTAAAGCTGACACTTCCTTATGAATTCAGTTACAGGTTTTCTTTCCATTTTCTGCCAGGTACTTTCACATACGTCTGAGATTCCCAAACTGGGAATTATTGTTATGCCACCTGAGTCAGGAGACCCTTGAAGCCTCAGAATCTCTAGAGAGATTTCCATGTTTACCCCTTGACTTCACAGAAGTCCCTGGGACAGTGTTTGAGAACATGGGTTCATTCATGTTTGATTAGCCAGTAACATTGCATTAGCAACTGGAAGTATGAGTCCATCTAAAAGGTTCACTTTGTTTGTTTAGTTTATTAGCTTTTGCACTGAAATTAATTAAATCATTGCTGCTGCTGCTGCTGCTAAGTCGCTTCAGTCGTGTCCGACTCTGTGCGACCCCATAGACGGCAGCCACCAGGCTCCCCGTCCCTGGGATTCTCCAGGCAAGAACACTGGAGTGGGTTGCCATTTCCTTCTCCAATGAATGAAAGTGAAAGTGAGGTTGCTCAGTCGTGTCCGACTCTTTGCGACCCCATGAACTGCAGCCCACCATGGGCTCCTCCGCCCAGGGAATTTTCCAGACAGGATTACTGGAGTGGGTTGCCATTGCCTTCTCCAAATTAAGTCATTAGTTTAACCTTAACAATATAGTCTTTAGTCAAGCTGAAGGTCAGGAATTCTTAGCTGCCATTGTACAGAGACTGGAGTGTATCCACTCTAGCCCACATCCTCACAGAACATGGCTTAACATGAAAACAAGGAATATCTTTTGTACTTAGGAATCTAGAAATGGCCCTTTTCTGATTAAAAGGGACTAGTATGGTTTGAAGTTGGTATTTCTTCCCCCCTTTCATTCTTTTCTACAAATGTGTTGCTTATAGAAAAAAGGAAGCACTTGGTTAAAAATTCTGTGTTGGAATTGGTAAAACAATATTTTGAATTTCATTATTCTCTGTGGTTATCTAAAGTAGTTTGAAGCCTGGATGCTAGCTGCCTATATGATACCTCCACATGGATATTTAGTAAGCATTTCAAGCTCAACATTCTCACAGTAAAGGTCTTGGTTACCCCACAGCCATCAGATCACCACCTCCGCAAGTTGTAGCTATCTCAGAAAAGGGATCTCCTGTCTACCTGGTTGTTTAAGCAAATGTTATAAGATTTTTTTAAAATTCTTGCTCTTTCTGTCCCCAGAGCCAGTCTGTCAGCAATTCCTGTTGACATTACTTCAAAATGTATCCCTAAATCACTAACTTCTCCCCATCATTTCTGCTACCTCTTTTTCCAATCACCAACATCTCTTCTCTGGATCATTGTCCTGGTCTTCTAATCCATCTTTTTGCCCCCTTATGATCTATTTTAAGGCAGCAAGAACCATGTTTTAAAAAATTATTTCCTTGTTTTAATTAATTCTTTGTTTTCCATAGCAATTTGAATAATATCTCTTATGCCTTTACCTGGTTCACAAAGCCCTTTGGACCCAGCCCCCACTGCTTCTCTTTCTGTCTCCCATCACAGTTCTCGGGACCCTGTGACTTTTTGTTCTTTGAGGAAGACAATCAATCAACCTGAGGGCCCTTTCCTAACCAGGAATGCGCTTTCCTAATCTTCCCATAGCTGGTTCCTTCTACTATTTAGAAAAATTCTTCTGATTAGTCCAACATAGAGACATTTCCCGGACGTCAGACAGTATAAGATGAACCACCAGCCCACCAAAACTAGACACCATTTATCACATAGCTCTCTTTTATCCTATTTACATTACCCTGGTAGCTGTTACCACCAGTGGCAAAGGTGATGAGAGCAGAATCCTCACATGCTTTTTCAGCATTGCATCACCAAGTCTACAGAGGAGGTGCTCAGGAATGACGTTGCAAGAACAACAATTTTTAATGTGCTGTGTAATGGCAACTTGAGAATCAATAGGCTATTTCTGTCTGCTCTCATTTTATAGCTGACTGGACTTCATGAGTACAAGGTCTCTGGTATTGTGAGATCTCCACCAGATCTACTTGCAGATGTCTATATGGACTTAGACTATAGAAAACAGTGGGACCAGTATGTCCAAGGTGAGTCACACCTGATCTAAAAAAAACTATTAGAAAGTAGAATCTATTCCTATTTACTCTAGCCAGTAGAATGCAATAGGTTTAGTTATATTATGTTATATATGCAATAAATTTAGTTATATTATGTTTCATTTAAAATTTTGGCTTAAATATCTGAAGTGCTGGGCTTAAATGTGATATTTTGCCCTTCCTGCAAGATTGTTGTCATCTCGTATATATACACCTGAATATCCAGGTATACGTACCTGGTAATATATACCTGGATATTCATGAAAGGTATTTTGGAAGAGGTCATGTTTGAACTTTGCTTTAGAAGTGGAATCAAAGTTTTATAAATGGCAAGAATGTATGCGTATGGGGAAGAGAGAGGTGAGGGGGTGAGTGGAATAAGGACATTTGGCCCAAATAACAGCATTAGTAAAATGAGAAAGACCTGAAACAACATGAAATGTTAAAAAAGGAAGACAACTATGAGCAGTTTTGTGTTCTTGCATAGTTGTGGTAGCAGAATTGGAATTAGCCCCAAGGGCCTAGGCTGGCCACCTGGCTACACTTCTTAGATTTTTCCTATAAGTGATGGAGAGTTATAGAGGGAGTAGATAAGGTATCTTTCTCCCACTTAGAGTGAGCAATGGCCTCTGTCATCTCAGTCACTGTGAAATAGATACACAGCTAGCTGAGGGGCACAGAAATCCTGACAGACCCTTGCTGTGGTCAAGAATTTTGTTTGAAAGTAAGAAAAGTTAACAAATGGCAGTGTAAGGAAAGGAAAGTTTACTGTTTCATGGCATTGAAAATCCATGAGTATCTGGCCTCCAGGACAGCTGTATTCAGTACTTCATTTCTCCAGTTTGACTGTTTTCTTTCATGTTGACCACAATCTCAGGCAGATTCTTGTGTCTTGGCAGAAATACCACCAGAAGATGTAGGCTTGCATTCTAACCACGTACACAACCACAGGAGGACAGGAACATTCCTACTTATGGCATCCAGATTCCCAGGATTGGCATCTATTGCCTCAGCATGGATCATGTGCTTATTTCCTGGGGATATTTGCCATGGTTTGGGGTCATTTAATGTTACCAAATACCCTTACTATTTAGGGTTCACTGTGATGCCCACTAATTCAAGGGAGAAGTCACACATTCTCTGTTCATCTTCCTAGCAGTCGTGGTTCAGTCATGTGCTGTAGACGCTGGCAGAGCCTCTGATGTGTGGTACTTGGCATTAAGAGTCTGCACTATGGAGTAGGGTCCAGAGGCTGCAGTAGCTTGACTTCTCTGGAGCAATCCTGAGGTTCCTAATCTAACTCTATTCCTCCTAGATCTTCTCTGGGCTTCCTGAGAGCCTTTACAAAACCACTTTTGGGCCTAAACTTGCTAGAGTGGCAAGCCAAGACTATCCACACATGCCTTCCCTAAACTAATTGCTGTGATCATGTTTGACTCATTTTCCCAGCCCTGAAATTAACACTGAGTGTCTTGCTTAAATCACATTGAGGAGAAGGAGGGAAGGGCAATGATCTGAAGGAGAAAGAGATTCTGGTGCAAGAAGGGGAGAGTCATAGCAGAACAGGCAAAAGCAACGGATGTCCCCTCCTTCCCTTCCTTTCAAGGGCATTTTCAGCCTCTTGTAGTAATGGACTGATAAGTTCTTTACTCCATAGTCTGCTTCTAATAGGTTGTATTTCTTTCAGAAGCTGAATTGAAACACATTTCTGCTGTCAGCACCTCCTCAAGGGGCTCTCTTGGCTCTTTCAGCAGTCTTAGCTTGACTCCTCTATACGTTTAGTTAGAAGCTTCCCACACAGCTTGAGGGCAGAGGCTGTGCACTTCATAGTATCCCTTTTCTATCCTCCTCCTTGAGCTGATGTTATTTGCATACAATAGCATGGTGGACGTTATGCAGATTTGCTTCCTATCTCTGTAGTATAAAGCAAAATGGGAGCGAGTCAAGTAGCATAGTGTTAGCATAGTTAAGCTCCTTCCTGTTTAGGAAGAACACTAACCTCTCCAAAACTTTCATTAAATAACTGTAAACACTAAACTGCACTGCTGGGTCCCAGGATACTTGTAATATGTCAATAAATTTAAGGTGAGGAGTCAAGTCACAACAGCAGAACTATTGGTATTGCAGTGCCGTCCAATGGTTACCATGATTTAATAACTTGAAATTTTATTTTTTGGAAGCCTATTTTTATTATCACATTCTACCTTAGAATGTGTGTAGCTTCCAATGAATGAATTTTGTTGGATTCATTTATTTCAAATGTGTTTTTAAGTCTCGTAAACACTATTCCTGGGCAATAAGCTTTCAGTGATAATGACTTTTCCTGGAAGTCAGTGCCTTCTGAGTTAGTGGTTTATCATCCTCTACAAGATTGTCATATCAAAACTTTTTGTTAATTGAAGCCAAAGAGACTTCCAGATTGAATAACGTCATTTGATTTTTTTTGTTGTTGTTAGAACTCCGTGAAATAAAAGTCGATGGAGAAGAAGCAGTCTATTGGCAAATGAAGTACCCTTTTCCCATGTCTAACAGAGATGTATCCTTTGCAAAAGGGAAATGTTAGTCCCTCAGTCACGTCCAACTCTTTGCAACCCCATGAACTGTAGCCTGCCATTCTCTTCTGTCTGTGGAATTCTCCAAGCGAGAATAGTGGAGTAAGTAGCCATTCTCTTTTCCAGGGGATCTTCTGGTTCTAGGGATTGGACTACAATTGCAGGCAGATTCTTTATCATCTGCACTACTAGGGAAGCCCATCCTGGTGTAACATTGATCAGCTTTCTTAGTGTTTCTGTGCCTCGTGGCTATCACCCAATGGTGGCATGGCCAGGAGTTGTGGACAACACTGTCTTTTACTCTTGTGCAAGCAGCTGCTAAAGCTGTTGCTTCCTGTGTAGCTTTCAGAGACCTCAGGGTGTGACTTCTTGGCCTGACTATATGTAGCATCAGTAATTGTGGGCAGCAGCTCACACTTTCCTGAGAATGTTTCTAGGAAATGTTTTTGTGTCAGAGTTGAGGACCTGAAAAAACTTTTCATAAAGAGTATTCAATACACTCCCTCAGGCTACAGAGGAGGAAGTGGGGACCCAGAGAGTTAAGGTGACAGAGGCGCACAGACAGGTGGTGAGCCGCTGACTTGGGGCTGCAATCAGTTCAGCTCAGTTCGGTCGCTCAGTCATGTCTGACTCTTTGTGACCCCACGGACTGCAGCACCAGGCCTCCCTGTCCATCACCAACTCCCGCAGTCCAGCCAAACCCATGTCCATCGAGTCGGTGATGCCATCCAACCATCTCATTCTCTGTCGTCCCCTTCTCCTCTTGCCCCCAATCCCTCTCAGCATCAGGGTCTTTCCAAATGAGTCAGCTCTTCGCATCAGGTGGCCAAAGTACTGGAGTTTCAGCTTCAACATCAGTCCTTCCAATGAACACCCAGGACTGATCTCCTTTAAGATGGACTGTCTCCTTGCAGTCCAAGGGACTCTCAAGAGGCTTCTCCAACACCACAGTTCAAAAGCATCAGTTCTTCGGCACTCAGCTTTCATTATACTCCAACTCTCACATCCATACATGACCACTGGAAAAACCATTGCCTTGAATAGATGAACGTTTGTTGGCAATGTAATGTCTCTGCTTTTTAATACACTGTCTAGGTTGGCCATAACTTTCCTTCCAAGGAGTAAGCATCTTTTGATTTCATGGCTGCCATCACCATCTGCAGTGATTTTAGAGCCCCCCAAAATAAAGTCAGCCACTGTTTCCACTGTTTCCCCATCTGTTTACCATGAAGTGATGGGATCAGATGCCATGATCTTCTTTTTCTGAATGTTGAGCTTTAAATCAACTTTTCCACTCTCTTCTTTCACTTTCATCAAGAGGCTGTTTAGTTCCTCTTCACTTTCTGCCATAAGGGTGGTGTCATCTGCATATCTGAGGTTATTGATATTTCTCTTGACAATCTTGATTCCAGCTTGTGCTTCTTCCAGCCCAGCATTTCTCATGATGTACTCTGAAGTGAAGTGAAGTTGCTCAGTCGTGTCCAACTCTTTGTGACCCTGTGGACTGTAGCCCGCCAGGCTCCTCTGTCATGGGATTCTCCAGGCAAGAATACTGGAGTGGGTTGCCATTTCCTTCTCCAGGGGATTTTCCCAACCCAGGGATCGAACCCAGGTCTCCTGCATTGCAGGCAGACACTTTATCCTCTGAGCCACCAGGGAAGTTAAATAAGCAGGGTGATAATATACAGCCTTGACGTACTCCTTTTCCTATTTGGAACCAGTCTGTTGTTCCATGTACAGTTCTAACTGTTGCTTCCTGACCTGCATACAGGTTTCTCAAGAGGTAGGTCAGATGGTCTGGTATTCCCACCTCTTTCAGAATTTTCCACAGTTTATTGTGATCCACACAGTCAAAGGCTTTGGCATAGTCAATAAAGCAGAAATAGATGTTTTTCTGGAACTCTCTTGCTTTTTCCATGATCCAGTGGATGTTGGCAATTTGATCTCTGGTTCCTCTGCCTTTGCTAAAACCAGCTTGAATATCTGGAAGTTCACTATTCACGTACTGCTGATGCCTGGCTTGGAGAATTTTAAGCCTTACTTTATTAGCATGTGAGATGAGTGCAACTGTGTGGTAGTTTGAGCATTCTTTGGCATTGCCTTTCTTTGGGATTGGAATAAAAACTGACCTTTTCCAGTCCTGTGGCCACTGCTGTGTTTTCCAAATTTGCTGGCATATTGAGTACAGCACATTCACAGCATCATCTTTCAGGATTTGAAATAGCTCAACTGGAATTCCATCACCTCCGTTAGCTTTGTTTGTAGTGATGCTTCCCTCAATGCATGCTCTCAAATGGGAACACCAGGTAGGAGGAGCCATGGTTTTGCAGTGTAGGTAGGACAGGAAGTGAAGTAACAGTATAAGGGAGCAAACACCAAGTGGAGGAACAGAATCATGTCCCTTTGCTTCTGACTCGTATGAGATGCTGGACTTGATGTTGTGCCTTGACTGGTGGTGTAGTGTGTCTATGTGCGGCAGCGGCGAGACCTGAACTTTGAAGGGCGGAAGGTCCACGTGATCCTGGCCCAGAGCATCTCTGTGCCATGGTTTTCAGAGAAGTCGGGCATGATCCGGGTGAAGCAGTACAAGCAGAGCCTGGCAATCCAGAGCTATGACTCTTGGAGGAGTGAAGGTAAATACTGGCCATAAGTTGGTGCACCTGCCTGGGCCACCCATGTGAAGGCCACACTGATTGCAGGCCTATCAAATGCAGGATGCTTTTTTGGTGAGGTCAGCGACTGAGAATGGGTGCAAAAGAATCAAATGAGACTCAGTTCACCCCAGAAGTGTAGCTACAATGCAAGGTGGATGTTTAAATCTGATTAGTCCATTCTTTACTGACTCCATTGTCCAGATGAAATCAAAACATCCAAGTGAACCAGAAGGTTTAGAAACTCACTTCAGGAAGGTCCTGTGTATGCACAGCCTGGACAGGGGTGGGCAGGAGAGCTGGTAAGACCACCTCTGGGGAAGCAGCTCCTCCTCAGCAAAAACCCAGGGACTCAGAACCTGTCTGCCTTGAGTTCCAGCCTCAGGAAAGAGGCTGTGAGGGGTCAATGCAGCCATCTAATGGACTGGAATGGATGTGACCTTGAGGCAGCAGTAAATTCTGAACTTAGTTCTGACATGTGTTAAATCTGCCACCTTTACATGTCACTTTACACATTTTATCATTTATAAACTGGTGTACAATTTTATCAACTTTTTATAATTGAGATAGTTAATGAGAGAAATAATTAAATGGGAGATATATCCCATTTAGATATAGATAATAAGCATCAGTTAATAGCACTAGTCATGCCTTTAATAAAAAGCAGCAGAATGTGCCTGGGCTGTTTTCCTAAATGTATATATGTAAGTCTCCCATAAGAGAAAGCAGAGGCAAGAGTTTACTTGAATTCAGTGCTACTTCCCTCCTTAATTTCTGGACTGAATATAAGCCTGGATATTTCCAGGGGTTTGGCTCTATTTTTCCTTCTTGTAAATTGTGCTTTCTTTCCCTCTCTAGTTTTCATGTATTACTTCAATAACCCAGGTGGCCAAATTCCGTTCTGGATCCTTAACAATTTCACCAAGGTAAGATCCCAGGAGGCAGCAGGGGAGGTGTGTTTGGCAGATGTTAACTTGGCCTGTGGTGCCGTCGGTCTGGAGAGATGCGCTATCTCGGGCCTCAGGAAGCTTGTTTGACTGACTCCGGTTAGGACTGGAGTTGCAACCCCCAGGACAGCAGCCGGGACAAAAGGCATAGAGTCTTTACCTGGAATGGCAGCCCTCCCTGCTTGCCCACCAAGAGCTCATCAGGATCACTCTCTGGAACCTCCAGACAATAGCCTGCTCCTTGTAGGAACAATGGTGCCTGCGGGCCCTGTATTTGCTTATGGAGGCGTTAGGCCAAGCTGACTTGGGAGGCAGTGAGGCATGTCCAAGCCTGGGAAAACTTCCAGCTTTGTTCTTGTTTTCTTTTTCTGTTGAGGAGCGGGTGCCTCAGTTGACCCGGATCACTAGAGACTGCCTAGGACCTGGAATTATGCCTGCCATTCATTCTGCTTTGTAAGGTCCTACTTACTGACTGGAGGGATCACCAGTTCCCTGGGGGAATGAAAAAGCACATAGGCTTTGAATCAAGCACAAGATATTTTGAATCCTGACCTTGTTTCTGACTCTGCAATCTAGGCAAGCCATCAGTTTCTCCCCTCCAAAAAATAGAAATCCCCACTCTATAGAGAAGGATGAAATAAAACAACATTTGGGAAGATTGAAATGATCAATGCTAACTGAAGGATCACATATCCTGCTTCATCCCCCTGCCCACCCCCATCCTTACCATTTTCTAATTCTGTAAAGCAAGTCCTTTCTCTCACTTTTTTGGGAGAGTCCCCCAACCCAAGCAAATCCCACCTCCTATCTTCCTTTTTCTTTCAAAATATGATATCTCAGAAATATCTGAGCTTTTTATTAGCAAAAGTAAAATACACGGGGTCTTACAACAGTGGCCACCTTGCCTTACCAGTGCCTTGTGTCTTAACTTGTGTCATCATCTGTGGCCACATTCTGTGGAAATCTACTTGGGGGCCCTATTGTCACATTTATTATTCCAAAAGCCATCTTTGTTATCTTTGCCATTTCCTGAAGAATCGAGAGTGAGCACTGTGAGGACATAGAAGTGACAGTTTTCTTTCCTTTGCAGAGTGAAATTCCTGGCTTCCTCAGAGACTTGGAGAATGCCTGTCTGAAGTACCACAGAGCCGAAGAGAGAGATTTGTGAGCCTTGTGTCCTTGGAGTGATGTCCATAGAATGATGTCTGCAGGTGCCGCAAGCGCTGACACTCAGCCTCCCTCTCTCTTTTCCATCCTCAGAGGCCCACACACTCTCCATCACCTTGTCCTCAAGTGTGTTTGCCTGAGACCCACTTCCTTTCCCGCTATCCCCACCTGGGACCCACTGCCTTCTTTCACTGTTGAATGTGGGTGATGTTAGGGAAACCTTTGATTGTTTATTTTTAAAAAAGGGGAGTCCTCTAGGGAGCACAGTCATTTCATTATGCCATTCTAGGGTGTTGTGTGTGGAGGATTGATACCACCACCTCGTGGTGACTGATTCCAGTGAGCCAGCTCCTTCCCACACCTGAGTCATTGCAACTCAAGAGGATGATCTCCTGTTGCAGTTGCTTTGCCTTCAGAACTGACTCTCAGTGTGCCAAGACCAGAAGACGTATGTCCGTTGGCCTTATGCTTTGCTGATTTGAGATAATAATCCACTAAACCTCTCCCCATTCCTACTTGGGGAAAATCATGAGCTGTATTGATTTCAAAGCATTTTGAAACAGCCCTGACTATGCCTATAGTGTGAGACAGTTTTTGTCTCATCATCCATGCCTAGATTTTTCTCTTTCCCACATGCCACTGGGGAAGGCTGCCTGTACCTCTCTAGTTCCATGTTTTACTGGACAATGAGGCATTAAGATAACTCTGGTGGTTAGCATTAGCCAACTTGCTCTGCACACAGCATTGAGATTAATTTTTTTATGTGTAATTTCCTTCTATAACATTTGGACATGTTGAAAGTGTTCACAGCCAGGGAAATATGACTTAGTGGTGTGGTTGACTCTACACCTTTTTTCTTCAGGAATTCTAAATTATCTGCCTCTCCCACCAACAGAAGACTTCCCTTTTCCTACTTTTCTTTTGAATTTCGGAAGGAAAGCTATTCTGTGGACAAAGGCACAGCCTTATAATCTCAGGGAAAAATTTTAATCACTTTGTGTGATGATACCAAATCTTGATTACTGGACATACAAATTCAGGATGTAATTCCAGAAGCATGGGATTTATTAAAATGGGATAACTCAGACTGTGTCTTTTCTCTCTGGAAAAGGAGGTGTGTTGACTATCAAATAAATACACAGGGACTTATACTTGTCTTGTCTACAGTCTCTTTTCTGCCTTATTCCCTATGAATGAGACTGTTAGGTCTCTTTGGTTTGCAAGTGAAATCCAACCTAACTCATGGACTTGAACATAAAAAAGAATTTTAGGCTCACTTACATGCAAAGTCAGGTGTAGAGTGGCTTCAGGTAGTGGTTGATACAGGTACTTGACAGAAATCTGCTCTGTTCTTTGAGGTTTCTTTGATTTGGGGCCAGGTTTGGTGGCAGGATCACTGCTAATAGAAAATGAAAGACCTGCATCTTCCCGGGTTCACAACGAGTCAAAAAAAAAAAAATTTTCTTTCAGTAGATCCTGAACCATTCCATGATTCCCTTTAAACCATGCACCAATCCCTGTCCTGGTGATTAGTCATGTGAATAGAATTCTGCAAATAAGTGAATACTTCAGAAACGTATCATTAAAATAGCACTATCAGTAATGTAGGATGTAGGGCTTATCTTGTGGCTCAGATGGTAAATAATTTGCCTACAATGCAGGAGACGCGAGTTCAATCCCTGGGTTGGGTAGATCTCCTGGAGAAGGGAATGGCTCAGTATTCTTCCCAGGAGAATTCCACGGACAGAGGAGCTGCAATTTAATTTTAGGTAAAGCAAATCTGAATGTCTCATGTAATAGAGGTCAAGTTGACTGTTTATATATAAAGTCATTGAAATACAAGCACTAGGATTATAGTCTTTCAGCAGAGAATCTATGTGAAATGGTATCATGCAAACTAACCGTGTTTGATAATCTGCTAAGAACACAGAATACTAAGAATGCTGAGTTTCTACATGTGAAAGTGAAAGTGTATGTGAAAGCATTAGTCGACAACTCTTTGTGACCCCATGGACTGTAGCCTGCCAGTCTCCTCTGTTCATGGAATTCTCAAGGCAAAAATACTAGAGTGGGTAGCCATTCCCTACTCCAGGGGATCTTCCCAATGCGGGAAGATTTCATGCACTGCAGGCAGATTCTCCACCAAGTTTCTAGGTAAGGCAGCTTTAAAAATCACTGTTTGCTATAATTAGCAGAGTTAAAAACCCTTTGGCATTCAAGTTTACTAAATTGGAGAAGATAGTACCAAATAGTGGGAAGCATAGAACCCCTGACCAAACAGTAAATGCCAGAGGACCAAAAAACTTGGAACTGGCACTTTGGAGTTTGAGCTAGATTTTTACAATGTGACTCGCTGCAGGGGCTGAATGTATCATTTGGAATTTAATGTTATAATTATGTTCTCATTCTTCTAACTCTTTGTTTCACCTATTTCATCTGTCCCTCTGAGTAGATAATAAGATCTTTGTGGGTACAAACTCTTCTTTCTCTTAGATTACTGACCCCTAAGTGAGTATATCCTAGGCACACAAATGGTATCTAATGAGGGACTTTAATGATCTGAAGGAGACTGACCACACACACCCAGAAGGCAAAACATATCTAGATACAGAGGTTAGATTTGATTACATGAAATGCCATTTTAATATCTAATAATCTAATTCAAGGCAATTTTTCCCACATCATCATTTTAGGGGTTCTTGATTCCTCAGGATCTCTAGGGTCTTTCTTTGAAAGTGCTCCAGTCCTTTGCTTATAATGGGGTGACTTTTCTGACGTGGCTATAGGTTATACTTCAATGTTACAAAATTCTTACTGTCTAGACAGTCCAGCTGAGATTAGTCAGGATTTCAGGATTTTGATGACTAAAGTAGCAACTACTCTCAGTGCTAATTTTTTCCCACAGTCTAATTATTCATACTGCATAACAGTTTAAAGTTAATGACGACCTTGGAACTGAGGAATTCCAGTTGACTATCACTTCATGAAAATGTTGCTATGTTACATTGAGCATGCTGGCCTGGCTCCTGGCTGAGATTCCTCACCAAGGATCCCTACCTCGAGGGCCTGCTCTTCAAAACTCCTTCTTATCAGCTGGGTTTGAAAGAGAGAAAGCAGGAAGAGCCCATTCAATCCTCACGTTTCTGGTGGTACCACCCAGTTGGCTCAGAGAATTATCTTGAAATGCTTTGAGATCTGTATTCACTTCACAGGTATTTCTCAATGGTCTGGCATCCATCTGTCCAGGGGACAGCATGGTAGCTCCTTGGATAAAAAGGGGCTTGGGGTCCATTCTCAAGGAGCTTATGATCTAGTGAGGAAGACACAGTGGAGAAGCTGTTGAAAGATGACAAATTGTGAGAAAGGGCAAATAAAGTGGGTTAGAGTCTAAACCTGGGACCTGGGGCACTAACCAAATCTGAGGGGTTGCAGAGAACATGTTGGAGTTGCCTGGATAAAGTTTGGAAAAGAAGACTCTTCCACATGGAAGGAACCATTTCCATAAAATTCCTTAAGCAGAAGAGCCAGTCATGTTGCAGGAACTTCCAAAGGATCTGAACAATGAGAGTGGAGGAAGACATCGCTCACATGTGGCTGAAGAAGGAGGCAGTGAAGCTATAGATCATGAGAGCTACGGCAAGGATTTTGGACTTTCTAGCCAGAATGTGAGTGAAGTTTGAAGAATTTAAGGCTGAGCAGTGACCCAATAAAGCATAGTCATTCCTAACACCAGCTCACTTCCCCCCATGGTTCTCCACCATCTCCAGCGTCCCTCCAGCACTGTCATGGAGGTGCTCTGCAAGAGGCTGTAAGCCTTGCCACTCTGAATCACTCCCACTGTGAGACAGCACTCTCAGTAGTCCACATCCAAACCTAATTTCTAAGGTAGAGCATCAGGCTCTGAAACTTAATTGGAGAAAAAGGGAACATCCATGCACATCGCCCTGATGCACCTGGCCCATGCTGCTGTCAACATGCCTTCCAATATGAGTGCACCATGCACCCCGTGAGAGCAGAGTCAGTGCAGGAGCCAGAAGTGGTGGTGAAAAAAGGAAGTCAGGCAACATGTAAGCAGGGCTACCTTCACCAAAGTTCAATTTTGTACACAACTCTCCAACTACAAGGAAGAATAATTTTCTTTTTTTTGAGAATATGAACACACTTTGTCTGATTAGGTTCTAAGAGTTTAGAACCACAAAAATGGGAGGATTTCAGAAAAGCTGTTTGTACTGCTAATCTAGGTCTATGGGGTTTTGTGTGTCTGCTTGGATACATATAATGTATGTTCCATTTCCTCAGATAAAATAATGGAGCAACAACTAGGCAGCATGTTATGAGTGAGTTTGCAAGTTCTCTACCTGATGTGCCAGGTTAAGTGCTAGGCAGTGGAGTTCACAAAGTTTGATTAATTCTTCTGGTAGAGAATGAGCAGGCTACAGAGAACATGCACACAGTTTACAGTAATGAGAAACTGTGATCACCACCATACAGAAGGAAAGCATGATATTTTGGGATTATGTGGTTCAGTTCAGTTCAGTTCAGTCGCTCAGTCGTGTCTGACTCTTTGCGACCCCATGAATTGCAGCACACCAGGCCTCCCTGTCCATCACCATCTCCCGGAGTTCACTCAGACTCACGTCCATCGAGTCAGTGATACCATCCAGCCATCTCATCCTCTGTCATCCCCTTCTCCTCCTGCCCCCAATCCCTCCCAGCATCAGAGTCTTTCCCAATGAGTCAACTCTTCGCATGAGGTGTCCAAATTACTGGAGTTTCACCTTGAGCATCATTCCTTCCAAAGAAATCCCAGGGCTGATCTCCTTCAGAATGGACTGGTTGGATCTCCTTGCAGTCCAAGGGACCCTCAAGAGTCTTCTCCAACACCACAGTTTCAAAAGCATCAATTCTTCGGTGCTCAGCCTTCTTCAGTCTCACATCCATACATGACCACAGGGAAAACCATAGCCTTGACTAGATGGACCTTAGTCGGCAAAGTAATGTCTCTGCTTTTCAATATACCATCTAGGTTGGTCATAACTTTTCTTCCAAGGAGTAAGTGTCTTTTAATTTCATGGCTGCAATCACCATCTGCAGTGATTTTGGAGCCCCCAAAAAATAAAGTCTGACACTGTTTCCACAGTTTCCCCATCTATTTCTCATGAAGTGATGGGACCAGATGCCATGATCTTCAGTTCCTGAATGTTGAGCTTTAAGCCAACTTTTTCGCTCTCCTCTTTCTCTTTCATCAAGAGGCTTTCTAGCTCCTCTTCACTTTCTGCCATTAAGGGTGGTGTCATCTGCCTATCTGAGGTTATTGATATTTCTCCCGGCAATCTTGATTCCAGCTTGTGTTTCTTCCAGTCCAGTGTTTCTCATGATGTACTCTGCATAGAAGTTAAATAAGCAGGGTGACAATATACAGCCTTGACGTACTCCTTTTTCTATTTGGAACCAGTCTGTTGTTTCACGTCCAGTTCGAACTGTTGCTTCCTGACCTGCATACAGATGTCTCAAGAGGCAGGTCAGGTGTTCTGGTATTCCCATCTGTTTCAGAATTTTCCACAGTTTATTGTGATCCACACAGTCAAAGGCTTTGGCATAGTTAATAAGCAGAAATAGATGTTTTTCTGGAACTCTCTTGCTTTTTCCATGATCCAGCAGATGTTGGCAATTTGATCTCTGGTTCCTCTGCCTTTTCAAAAACCAGCTTGAACATCAGGGAGTTCACGGTTCACGTATTGCTGAAGCCTGGGTTGGAGAATTTTGAGCATTACTTTACTAGCATGTGAGATGAGTGCAATTGTGCTGTAGTTTGAACATTCTTTGGCATTGCCTTTCTTTGGGATTTGAATGAAAACTGACCTTTTCCAGTCCTGTGGCCACTGCTGAGCTTTCCAAATTCGCTGGCATATTGAGTGCAGCACTTTCACAGCATCGTCTTTCAGGATTTGAAACACCTCAACTGGAATTCCATCACCTCCACTAGCTTTGTTTGTAGTGATGCTTTCTAAGGCCCACTTGACTTCAGATTCCAAGACATCTGGCTCTTGATTAGTGATCACATCATCATGATTATCTGGGTCATGAAGATCTTGTTTGTACAGTTCTTCTGTATATTCTTGCCACCTCTTCTTAATATCTTCTGCTTCTGTTAGGTCCATACCATTTCTGTCCTTTATCAAGCCCATCTAGTATACATTATTTTTTTTCTCTTTCTGACTTACTTCCCTCTGTGTAATAGTCTCTAGATTCATCCACCTCATTAGGACTGACTCAAATGTGTTCCTTTTTATAACTGCATAGTATTCTATTGTATATATGTACCATAGTTTCTTTATCCATTCATCTGTCAATGGATATCTAGGTTGCTTCTAGGGGCCCCCAAGTGGGAGGAAATAGACTGCAAGTGTCAGAAGGTTTTTCCTCTTTCTCTGTACAAAATTTAAAGGAGGTTTCTTTTAAAATTCTGTGTTGTCATGACAATACCTGTTTCCACCTGAACTTAACTTTTCTCAAACCTTGAGCTAATGTTTTTCTTAAGTTAGTTAATGATCTATGTATTTACCTTAGGCTCAGTCCTGGCTATTGTAAATAGAGCTGCAATAAACATTGGAGGGATGTTCAAGTGGGAGGGGACATGCATAAAGCTATGGCTGATTCATGTTGATGTTTGGGAGAAACCAACACAATATTGTAAAGCAATTTTTTTTAAATTAAAAATAAATAAATTTAAAAATTATTGCCTGTGGTTGCTTCATGTGAAATGTCAAACTCTTTCTCAATGTTAGAACTTAACTGTTATTGAGAAATTTTTAAAAAAGTCCTTAATAAAATTACATTTGCTTATAAAGAAAAGAAAAATTGCTTACCATATGACAACATTTTTGTAAGTAAATTAAATATAAATAAGAGCTTCTGAGTAAACTCCTTAGGAATAATTACATTTTAGGAATACCTAGTTAGAAATAATCTCTCAAACCAACAAGGACTTCCTATATGGTAGAGGGAACTATACTCCATATCTTTCCATATAAGCTACTATGGAAGCATATGAATCAATTAGCTGTATACCTGAACTAGCACAACATTGTAAATCAACTCCACTTATATAGAAAATTAATAAACAATCTCTCCAGATTTTAGGCACTTGAAATTAAGAATTGTGATCAATTAAGTTAAATGATGAAAGTTCATTAAATGGGTCATTTCCAAATAAGACAAATACCAAAACATTAATTACTGAACACTAGCTTCCTTTTGCAAAAAATTAAAGGTATTTAGGGTGATTTAAAAATATGTTTGGTGCCACACTGAGATATTTTCTATGATAAAGCACATATTAAAAAAAAATACTGGTTTTATGTTTGCCAATCTACAGAATGCTAATGCAAAAAGTTCATAATTGCTTACTTCTTAGTTTTCACTTGTAATTAAGGTTTACAGAATTGAGGATTTGAATTTAAATATGAAATTAAAGTTGCTAGAAGTAATAATGGAAACATTTCAGTATACAATAGCAAAGTAGGATGTGTGTTTTCAGTAAAATAAATAAAAAGATAGAAGTGGAACTGCATTATGTTAAAAAAAAGAAAGAAAGTAATTTTGTCTTAGAGCTGGTTGTTCAGATTGGAAAAAATAAAAAAAGACAAACTAACGTGGATACAGAAATTTATGGAAGATTTGAGAGAAACAACCCTGAGATCAGAGTTTTGTGCATGGAAATGATTGGCTTAGAATAAATTTAATTGAGTAAATTTTAAAAGTAAGTTTGTATAAAAGCAGAATTTGTTTTTTTCTCTGCTGAGGACAGTTTTCTTAAAATACTGATCTCCTCCCTTTAACCAGGAATCTGTTATAACTTCCTTATTTTGACTTTGAAATCTTCGGTTGTCATTTTAGTGAAATGAATAAACACTGATTCACAGTGAACTATGATCCCGTTTTGATATTTTTGATGAAAAATTTCCCAGATCAAATTCTATTGTAGTTCTTTGACCTCTAGCCAAATTTTGGTTACTTCAAAGGACCATTGAAACATCCCAAAGAGAGATATAAACTAACTAGGTTTATTTGGTATGCTAAATTACATGGGAAGTATTGTCAAATAAGTAAAAAATCTTCTTATTGTGTGAATAAATGTTATTAATCTAGAAATTATATGGAATTTCTAAGAATCTGGTATGTCTTGGTAAAATGTTATCAGTCTGGGAACGCATGTACACCCATGGTGGATTTATGTCAATGTATGGCAAAACCAAAAAAAAAAAAATTTATCAGTCATAATTTAAGTCATTATCTTAAAATGTTGTATGTCACAGCTGTAACCAAATTCGTCTGTCAGTTGTGCAGTGAGCAGGTCTTTAACCATGCCTTCTTAAAACTGGTAACAAAAAGGGTTATTTATATAGCACTGTGTGAAATAGTGAATATGGTTATAAATTTATGGTTTCTATCTAAAGTATTACTTACTTTCAATCTTTCTTTTCCAGATAAGTCTTTTATAAAAGTCTTTATAAAAGACTTATAAAAAAGACTTTATAAAAGACTTATCTGGAAAAGACTCTCACCCTCAAACTAATTATGAGTTACAGCAACTTGGTGAATTATAACTTTTAAGCAGAATTGAAATGTTTATCTTTTCTCTTTCCTTGATCCCTCCAGAGACTGGAAACTCGGGTTTACAGAAACTTTTAAAATCAACCAGGTTAGGAAAGCAACCTCCTAACATGTTCAGGAATCTCAAAGTATTTGGGGCCCTTGAAAAGGGAGAGATTGACTCAAATCTGTAGTTAACACAGGTGAAATCTGTGACAAGACTTTGGCATGACTTTCCTGGCTTTAGGAGGCCTTTTAAAAATTCAGTCTGAATTTCCATATAAAAGGTTTTAGCAAAACCTATTTCAAAAGGCCTGTATGTTCTCATGTGTATAAGTCATCAGGCCAAGTTTATTGAAACCAGAGTTATTTTGCAAACAAACTCGTCTTGTTTTGGTAGAAATGAGGGTAATTTTAGGGAGAAAAAGATTATGTTTATGTGGATAGTAAATTCAAGTTGTGTTAATAGAAATCTTTATTTACCAAGAATCACTTCCCACATAGCTCTGCTATTACATTGTTGTAACTTTTAGTCGAATTATTAAAAGGACACTCTAGTTTGTTTCTGAAGTGCCATTCATTAGTATGTCTTTGAATGAAGATCAGATGCCCCATGACCTGCAACCAAAGGATTATTCATGCTGGAAAAGGCATGATTTAAAGGACCATCTCCAACCTGTGTGTATGCGTGAAGTCGCTCAGTCGTGTCCGACTCTTTGCGACCCCATGGACTGTAGCCTACCAGGCTCCTCTGTCCATGGGATTTTCCAAGCAATAGTACTGGAGTGGATTGCCATTTCCTTCTCCAGGGGATCGTCCCGACCCAGGGATCGAACTCAGGTCTCCCGCATTGTAGACAGATGCTTTATTGTCTAAGCCACCAGGGCAAATGGAAGGATTCTTATCAGGTACTCTTCACTAGCTCATGCATATTTCATCTGAAGGAAATTGATGCTTTGATTACTGCTTTCACTTAGAGAGGGACCTTACAATGTACTGGACTATACTCAGGCTACTGATCTCAAAATCACCTTTAACCAATGTTCACACAGAGGGCAAACTACCAGACAGGGTGGTAGGAAGAAGTAGACAGGTGATCTAAGTTGCCAAAGCAGGCCTGCAGACTGATTACTTTGATAATTGCTTGTACTTGCTTATGAAATGAATGTATTTCATGATCTTATATACAGATAAATTTAGTTGAATTATTGAGTTTATGGCCAATTGCTTATTTCCAGTACTTCTAGATTAACTTGAGTGGATTTCTCCACTCAAGGCTGTAAATGGATGACCCTTAGGAAATTATTCTAGAAGGAAGAAGCTATAGTTCTTTTGACATTGATATTACTGGATGAGATTCTCTCATTTGGCCAGTCAATCATAGCTGCTCTGATCATTGTCATAAACATAAAAGATCTTTCCCCTTCTGTTGGAAACAGTTAAACAATAGTAAGTGTGACCTGCTTAATATTAATAGTATGAAGAAATGTGACTGGGTGCTTTATGAACAATGCCAAGATATCATTTCCTTCAAAGATAAGGATTGGTACTGAATACATTAAGTCAGATGAGTTGTGGATATACTGGGTAGCACCTAATGGAAGTTCTTATTTTGAATTCTTACCTATAACCTTACAAATACTACTAACTCTATTACTTATATTCTGCCTATTTCGTACTCTGATAAAATAATGATTAGATGACTTGAAGCAGTTGACAAGACATATAGTTTTATATAAGATCAATAATAGTAATAGTGTAACTTCAAATGTGGGAAGAAGCAACCAGGGGGAGTTGTTTTCTGGACCATGACGCACTAGTAAGACAGGTGGTCCTGAGACTTGGCAGTGGTTGATAGGGCCTAGTCCAGCAATAGCACCCTGAGAGGCCTAAGAATGAAATCTTGGCCTGACCTAGGAACAAGCAATCCTAGCACTCTGACACAAAATAATCATGAAGTGCCTCCTAGGCTATGGTCCAATTTGTGACCATGAGAAGGCACTGCCAATTAAAACTTGGCACTTGCAACCTGTCACTACAAGTAAGATATCAGTAGCCACTGCAGTTGGTGACCTTCGGCACAGCCTGAAAGGAGTTCAGGGTGGAGGTCAGCAATAAGGCACTCTTTTTTACTGAGAAATTCTGGCAGAACAGGCCTTCAGATATCTAGATATTTTCAGAGGAAGATTTCATCAGTCCAATTTCTTTCATCTTCTTCTATCTAGACAATCACTGAAGTCTTTAATAGACACATCTGATCCTCATGACGAATAGCAACATTTTTGTGACTGACAGGAACCTTCTGCCAACATGTGTGCTTGATTGCATGTATCCTCCTTCACTAAAATCACAGACATACTGACCTCCCCTTCCGCAAGCTCTTCAGAGCAGTTCCTCAGAGTGATTTGAATAACTTTCTCCAGGGCTATAGTCCTCATTTTGCTCACCACCCCCCCCCCCCCCGAAAAACTTAACTCACAACTCTCATGCTCTGTATTATTATTATTTTTTTTAACTTTTTTTAAAAATTTTAATATCTTTAATTCTTACATGTGTTCCCAAACATGAACCCCCTCCCACCTCCCTCCCCATAACATCTCTCTGGGTCATCCCCATGCACCAGCCCCAAGCATGCTGCATCCTGCATCAGACATAGGCTAGCGATTCAATTCTTACATGATAGTATACATGTTTCAATGCCATTCTCCCAAATCATCCCACCCTCTCCCTCTCCCTCTGAGTCCAAAGGTCCGTTATACACATCTGTGTCTCTTTCCCTGTCTTGCATACAGGGTCGTCATTGCCATCTTCCTAAATTCCATATATATGTGTTAGTATACTGTATTGGTGTTTTTCTTTCTGGCTTACTTCACTCTGTATAATCGGCTCCAGTTTCATCCATCTCATCAGAACTGATTCAAATGAATTCTTTTTTATGGCTGAGTAATACTCCATTGTGTATATGTACCACAGCTTTCTTATCCATTCATCTGCTGATGGACATCTAGGTTGTTTCCATGTCCTGGCTATTATAAACAGTGCTGCGATGAACATTGGGGTACATGTGTCTCTTTCAATTCTGGTTTCCTCCGTGTGTATGCCCAGCAGTGGGATTGCTGGGTCATAAGGTAGTTCTATTTGCAATTTTTTAAGGAATCTCCATACTGTTCTCCATAGTGGCTGTACTAGTTTGCATTCCCACCAACAGTGTAGGAGGGTTCCCTTTTCTCCACACCCTCTCCAGCATTTATTGCTTGCAGATTTTTGGATCGCAGCCATTCTGACTGGTGTGAAGTGGTACCTCATTGTGGTTTTGATTTGCATTTCTCTAATAATGAGTGATGTTGAGCATCTTTTCATGTGTTTGTTAGCCATCCGTATGTCTTCTTTGGAGAAATGTCTATTTAGTTCTTTGGCCCATTTTTTGATTGGGTCATTTATTTTTCTGGAATTGAGCTGCATAAGTTGCTTGTATATTTTTGAGATTAGTTGTTTGTCAGTTGCTTCATTTGCTATTATTTTCTTCCATTCAGAAGGCTGTCTTTTCACCTTGCTTATATTTTCCTTTGTTGTGCAGAAGCTTTTAATTTTTATTAGATCCCATTTGTTTATTTTTGCTTTTATTTCCAGTATTCTTGGAGGTGGATCATAGAGGATCCTGCTGTGATTTATGTCTGAGAGTGTTTTGCCTATGTTCTCCTCTAGGAGTTTTATAGTTTCTGATCTTACATTTAGATCTTTAATCCATTTTGAGTTTATTTTTGTGTGCGGTGTTAGAAAGTGATCTAGTTTCATTCTTTTACAAGTGGTTGACCAGTTTTCCCAGCACCACTTGTTAAAGAGATTGTCTTTACTCCATTGTATATTCTTGCCTCCTTTGTCAAAGATAAGGTGTCCATATGTGTGTGGATTTATCTCTGGGCTTTCTATTTTGTTCCATTGATCTATATTTGTGTCTTTGTGCCAGTACCATACTGTCTTGATGACTGTGGCTTTGTAGTAGAGCCTGAAGTCAGGCAAGTTGATTCCTCCAGTTCCATTCTTCTTTCTCAAGATTGCTTTGGCTACTCGAGGTTTTTTGTATTTCCATACAAATCTTGAAATTATTTGTTCTAGTTCTGTGAAAAATGTGGCTGGTAGCTTGATAGGGATTGCATTGAATTTGTAAATTGCTTTGGGTAGTATACTCATTTTCACTATATTGATTCTTCCGATCCATGAACATGGTATATTTCTCCATCTATTAGTGTCCTCTTTGATTTCTTTCATCAGTGTTTTATAGTTTTCTATATATAGGTCTTTAGTTTCTTTGGGTAGATATATTCCTAAGTATTTTATTCTTTTCATTGCAATGGTGAATGGAATTGTTTCCTTAATTCCTTTTTCTACTTTCTCATTATTAGTGTATAGGAATGCAAGGGATTTCTGTAAAAATATGGAACGCTTCACGAATTTGAGTGTCATCCTTGCGCAGGGGCCATGCTAATCTTCTCTGTATCGTTCCAATTTTAGTATATGTGCTGCCGAAGCGAGCACTCTGTATTATTTTTTGTCAACACCTTCAGACTAAAAATGTTAAATAAAATGTTCTCATTTTTGATAAGCAACTGTACCACCATCTCTTGTATCCTACATAATTTAAGGCAGTCATTGCTCTAAGGTCTCTTGAAGGTTGGGCCAAAAACAAATCCAAAGTTTTCTGCATCCCTAAGATTCCTCTTTCAATGGAGGATCATTTTGAAAAATAGACATAAAGGAGTATGACAATGTAAGTCATGGTGTGTAGCATTGCGCTCTATCACTAAAAGAAAAGCAAGATTCACCATAAAGCTTTGTGTCCACTTGTCAAATAAAGCTAGTTTTAGTTTAGCTTAATTAAATAAGCATATTTTTAGATTTTTCAGCATTAAATACTTTTATTCTACCTTTGTCTGCTGAAAGTCATATAAGTTCGTATTATCTCTATCGCAGAATCTGTAGCAAGAAAGATAGCAAGCTGGACTTCCCTGGTGGTCCAGTGTTTCAGAATCCTCCTGACAACGCAGGGGCTATGGGTTTTATCCCTGTTCCAGGAAGATTCACCATGCCTCTGTGCAACTGGGCATGTGCACCACAGCTGCTGAAGCCTGTGTGCTCTAGAGTTCATGCCCTGCAACAAAAGCATGTGCGCTTAGTGTCTCAGTCAGGTCCGACTCACTGAGACACTTTGTAGCCCACCAGGCTCCTCTATCCATGGCATTTTACTGGCAAGAATCCTGGAGTGGGTTGCCATTTCTTCCTCCAGGGGATCTTCCAGACCCAGGGACTGAACTCGTATCTTCTGTGTCTGCTGTGTTGCAGGCGGGTTCTTTATCCACCCAGCCATCAGGGAAACCCATAGCAAGATAAGCCACAGCAATAAGAAGCCCATGTGAACTGCAAATGAAGTGTAAACCCACTCACCACAACTAGAGACGGCCTGTGCAGCAAGGATTTCCACAATCTTTTTGGGACTTCCCAGTCTACATAATTGTGTGAGTCAAATCCCTGTGATAAAGTTGAATTTGGATAAACATTAGTCAAAACACAGAGAATTTCCTTTACAATTTGAGAAAGTAAAAGAACTAGATTCAGTCAAAGCACAGAAGTAAGTAATAATAGTGAAGGTTTACTTACCACTTTCAAAATGCCAAGCACACTCTGAACATTTCACTCATTAGAATGTTTCATCCTAACACATCTGTAGGTATAAAGACTGTAATAGAGCAGGGAACTTTATTTTGTGCCCAGCTATACACTCCATATATAGAACACACACAATTTTCAACTCTCTGATGAATAAATGAATGAATCAAAAGTGGAACAACACCCTAAAGCCCTAGGATCTCCATCTGACCTTATGGCAGAAAGATGGATATAAAAATGAAAACTTTATCTCATGTTCCACTTATTTCTTAATAAAAGAGTGAGCTCTTAGAACAATGAACTTTTAGAACTTTTAACAAATAGATTTTTCTTGCATTTTAGTTATTTTTTGCTTAGTTTTATTGATTAAAAATTTAAAAATGATTCTGCATTCTGTTTGAATACCTTTGGAGGATGTATAATGACTGTTTAGAAGTTGACACTTTCAAAGTTATCATTGGTGTAGATAGGGGAGGAGAGAGGCAAAACACTTCAAGAAAAGAAGAGCTTTTCATTTTCAGGTCAGGATGCTGGCAGTTAAGAAAATCTGATTCTCTCAGGGACAGGTGTGGAGGTTGGTGGGGTGGGGAGCAGTTATTAAACCCATTTTCTCCTACGTATTTTACTTAATTCCTCTCTAGTGGTTCATAAACTGAGAAGAAGCCAGTGAAAACCAAGCAGGCCAAAAATGGTACTTAGAGCTCAGTGAAGGATACACAGCAACTTTTCTTCTATGAAAGCTTATGAGGGACCAGATCTGTTTCTAAGTGGTCATGGTTTCTGCTTACCAATGAACTTGGAGCTTCATTTTTCCAGGGACAGTGAATAAACTCTTTCTTAGGAGCCTAATTTCAGGCTGGTGTTGAATAATTGCTGGATTGCTGAAAGCATCCAAATAGGAGCTCCTGTTTGCTTCCAGCTACTTCAGGCTCTTGTAAACAGCATTTGCTTTCCATCACAAGCTAGGAAATGTGCCTGTGCAGCCAAGGTGCTGGGTCCCTGGAGAGGGTGTGCAAGGAGGCTGTTTTCTCACGTCTCATTTGGTTTATAACATGCTGGCAGGGTTGAATAATCACTAAAGCTCCATGTCTTCCCATCCAATTATATTCCAATAATTTATGAAACATCCAGCAATCTGCTGGAGGACTAGGAGATCAACCAGATGTTTCCTGATGCAAAGTCAGAGCACTCGCATCTCATGAGAGGGGAGGACTGATGGGCACACACACCTCCTGACATCACTGGGTGAGGCCTGCAGATTTTCTAAGTAGAGAAGCTTGGCCAGGGAAGAGTTCAGCTGGCAGATCTGAGCTGGAATTAACTCATCCAGATAACTAGGAAGAAGGACTCAGCAATTTAAGCCTGTTTATTCTCCAGGAGGAGTTAGACCCTGCATTCCCTGAATATCCCAGGGCTCTAGGAGAATCTCCACCACAGCTCCCTGGGTACAGTCAGGATCACGTTCACCATATTCCACCCCCAACACTTCTTGTCTGAGCTGGACCTAGCGACCTGCTTATAAAGAGCAGACCATGCTAGAATTGGTGTAAAGAAGAGCAACAGTGATGGGATGTCATCCAGAGATTAGACTATGAAAAACTGTGATGTCCTTCTTGCTCATTTTCTCTCTCTGGAGCTTCTTGCTTCCTCTGATGAAGCAAGTCGCCATTTGGGAGCTGCTGTCTGGAGAGGCTGAGTGTGGTCTTTTGACTGGCAGCCAGTCAGAAGCTGAGACCCTCTGCCCAACAGGCTGGGGGGAACTGAGTCCTTCCAGTAGTCTTCTGAGTGAGACTGAAGAGAATCCGTCTCTGTGCTGTCTGGCTTTGCAAGGACTGCAGTCCCAGAGGACCCCTGCCTGCAGCCTTGAGAGACTCTGAGCCAGACACCAGGACCAGCTCAACCACACCCAGGCTCCAGACACACTGAAACTCTGAGATAAGAAATGTTGTTTATAGTCAATAAATTCTGGCTACTTAATGATAGGCAACTCACTACAGTCAGGTCTCTGCTCAAGTGTCTCCCTGTTTATAGTAGTCTCTCGCCTCCTGAACCAAGAAGGCCAGCAAAACGGATCCCCCATTATCCTCTATATCCTTGCTCATCTTCATTTTTCCTTATGGAAAATTATTGCTGCTTACTTTTATATTACATATTTATTGATTAGCTGGCTTCCCTGCTAGAATGAAAATCCAATGAACACCATTTCTGTCATTTTCTTGGTAAATAAGATGAATATATATCTGCCCCAATGCTGCTTAGATATGTTCATCAAATACTTATTACAGGGCTGGTATATACCAGGTCCAGTGATTACAGATTCCCTGGTATCTAGGTCAGTAAATTTCTAAATAGATGTAGATAGACTGGTAGATATCTCCATTGGCCTTAGTTTTGCTCTCAGAAATAATAAAGAACATATCAATTCTGTTCCACAAACCCAGTTCTAATTGTTCTGTTAACTCTACTTTTTTGGGTATAAGATCTGGTTATTAAATTTATTTTGTATGCTGTAGAGTTTTTTTGGAGTTTAAGCATGGGAATTTTACTTTAGTATATTTTAAATTTTAATTGAAGTTTGGTTGATTTTTAGTGTGTTAGTTTCAAGTGTGCAACAAAGTGAATCAGTTATACATACACACACTCTTTTTTAGATTCTTTCCCCATAGAGGCCACTACAAGAATATGAGTAGCATTCTCTGTGCTCTACGGTAGGTCCTTGTTAGTTACGTAATTTATATATAGGAGGGTGTATGTGTCAGTCTCAGTCTTCCAATTTATCCGCCCCCCATAGATGTAGAAAATAAATTTATGTCACATTGTAGACTTTTAATGGATGTTTGATGTTTCCTCATTTGGTGTTCAGCTTTGCCACTGAGATTCCATTTCAACTCTCTGCTTCCTTAGAGGAGGTGTGGGAGCTACTGCTGAGGCTCACTTTCTCCTGGCTTCCACTGGGAAGGAGGGGGGCAGGCTCATATGCCATTAACCAAACCCCCAGGAACCATCTCCTGCATCACCAGACTGATGAACCTGTGTGTCTGCCTGAAGCTCCCACAGTCACTCTTCTTATCTCAAGACAGAGTCCTCTACCCCTGTTGTATGTGTGTGCACTGTCAGTGGTGGTTATTTTGACCTGGCTATTTTCCTACTCTCATAAGATACACCAAGATAGACAACCTCTGAACATGGATCATCTATATTGCTCCATTTTTACAACTGAGTTCTTTAAAGAGTCCTGACCTCGAGCTTTCTCTGCAAGCTTCCATCCATTTGCTGTCTGTTTCTGGACCACAAAGGATAACAATTCTTATGTTGAAATACTTCTGTATATAGTGATGTCTGTATAAAATATGACTATATTTATATTTTACATACACATATGTATATGTACACGTAGTCAACTTAGCTCCCATCTTGAAACTATTATCTCTACCTCCTTTCCATTGGCCCTTCAAGTATTTGAAGATCTTTAGCACATCAGCCCATATTCTCATTTCCTATGTCTAAAATGATCATTTCTCTAATGACTTTAATCTCCAATAATGTTGTTATGTTTTATTACCAAAACTCCCTCCTCTATTCCAGTAGATATGTTAGAGTTCATTCAATAGCACTATACGGCTGCCAGTGTGAGAGGAATACAGTACAGTGGGACTATTCTTCCTTGTACTCTATTTTTCTGTTAGTGCTGTCTGATTTATCTTTTTTAACCATATATTTATACAACCAGCTCATAATAATCAACTTAGTAATGGAGTGTGCTACTCCTTGTCCATATTTTAAATATTAAACTCTGCCAAGCAATGGCACACTCCTCTATTTCAGAATTAAAGACTTCACACTAGTCTCTACTGAGTTTTACCATGTTAGTTTTAACCTCTCACACCCTTTTGAAGAATGTCAGTCTGTGCAGAAAGACCAGTTCAGTTCAGTTCAGTTGCTCATTCGTGTCTGACTCTTTGTGACCCCATGGACTGCAACATGCTAGGCCTTCCTGTCCATCAGCAACTCCCAGAGTTTACTCAAACTCATGTCCATTGAGTTGGTGTTGCCATCCAACCATCTCATCTTCTTTCATCCCATTCTCTCACCTTCAATCTTTTCAAATGAATCAACTCTTCGCATCAGGTGTTAATTCCTGTTTTAACTTAACTGTCAATCTTCTGATATATTGATCCCTGGTGAACTGCTATTTCTTCAATCTATATGACATTTTTTCCTCTCATTAACTTATCAGAAGGCATACTATATTAGCTTTTTTAGATGTAAAGCCCACTTTTTACTCACTGGGATTATGTCACCCATTTATTCAATAAAGATGTATCAAGGGTCAACTCTGTGCCAAGAGCCAAGCTGGACATTGAATACACAGAGATCAACAAACAAACGTAATTCTTGACCTCATGGAACTTAAGCTTATTATTCACATTTTTAGAACAGTTTATTAGACAATACTATACTTTCTAAGTTTTTATATTCAGAATTTTATTTTTTTTTAAGTACTCATCTTGATAATGCAAAAACAGTGCAATGCTAACTGTAGAATTTCTGTGGTGGATAGTTGGGTTGTTCACTGTATATTTCTTTCTTTTTGTTTAGTCCCTCAGTCATGTCTGACTCTGTAACTCCTTGAACTGCCACCTGCCAGGCTCCTCTGTCCATGGGATTTCCCAGATAAGAATCCCAGCGTGGCTCCTTATTCAGAGGCGCTTCCTGACCCCGTGGGCCAAATCTATGTCTCTTGCACTGGCAGAAGGATTCTTTATTGCTGAGCCACCAAGGAAGCCCCATATTTCTTTCTACTTTTATATATATTTGAAATTTTTCATAATAAAGTTTTGGGGTAAATTTTACTTGTCTTTCACAAGCCATGGAATTGTGCATATCTCTTTTTTAAACTCCTTAGATAGCTTTACTTGCTTTTTATGAACTTCAGGATGCTACAGCCTCTGTCCCCCAGAATTCCTGGTAAAATTATTACATAACATAAAGAACACTCAAAGTAAAGATGGACTATGACTCAAAGTAGGAGCCTAGCATGAACTGGCTCTGTGCCCCTTGACAAATCACTGAATGTCTCTGAGCCTCGATTTTCTGCATCCCTAAAATGGGATAATATTAACACTCTAAGCTGTTTAAAAAATAAATAAAATTATGTACATAATCACTTATCATATTTAAAATGCATCTACCACACTTCTGCTACTTTCTGAACTTATACACCAGGCACATAAACATCATTTCCTTCTTTACAAAAAATCTGAATTAAGCAGTTAATATCCCTTCAAGCTTTCTTCTTCCTTTACCCTTTGAAAAATAAAATTCTTAGTAACTCATACCTTTCATGTGTTGTTAGATGATTTGGTTCATAAATTTGGTGTCAGAAGAGGTAAATTTTTCTATCACCTTTAGTTCAGTTCAGTCACTCAGTCATGGCTGACTCTTTGCGACCCCATGGACTGCAGCATGCCAGGCCTCCCTGTCCATCACCAACTCCCAGAATTTACGCAAACTCATGTACATTGAGTCAGTGATGCCATCCAACCATCTCATCCTCTGTCAACCCCTTCTCCTGCCTCCAATCTTATACTTACCTACTACACTTTAAACTGCTGCATTTCATTTCTTTAGGTATGCTCTGTAATTTGTTTAATCACTTTCGTGTTGTGGGCTTTCAGGTGGTTTTCTCTGCTTTAAATATTTCTGCAATAATTCTCTTGTGTGTATACCCACAGACAAGAGGAGAAGTACACATGAGACAGTGAAGGACAGGGAAGCATGGCATACTGTAAGTCATGGGGTTGCAGAGTTGGACATGACCTAGCAATTGAATAACAACAATATATATGTATGTGTGTGTGTGAATATATATATATATATATACATATATATATATATATATGAGTCCTCATTAAAGATTTTTCTATCAATTCCTAAAAGTAGGATTTCTTCTGTCACAGGTTATATGCCTTTTAAACTGTGAACAAAACTGACAAAAATGCAGAAAATGTGAAAAGTTTTAATGGAAGGGCAAAAAACATTCCCAGTTGAGGAAAGCCACATAAATAAGGGTACCAAGAAGCATAATTTGTATTCTTTTATTTCTTCGAAGAAGTCAGCATCTTGACCCTTTGTGTGAACTTGAATGACAAATTCCAGCTCCTGCCAAGTGACCTCAAACTTTTTGTCAGTCTCTCTTTATCTTCCTCCTGTCCGTTCTGTGATTAAAGTCCCCAGAGGATTAACAACCTTCTAGGAATCTCACCCCTAGAGCCTTGAAAACCAGTGTTTGCTGCCCTTTGGTTTTTAATCTCAATAACTTCTCACCATACACATACTCTTCACTGTGCTACGCACACTTTCCAGATGAAAACCAAGGTGTGATTCAACTGTAGTCAAAGAAAAGGAATTCTGCACAATCTTACACACAGACATACACTAACAATCCACTTCCCATCAGCAACTGAAACTTAAATTGAGTGATCATGACATAAGATCTTTAAAGAGCTATCCTTTGCCTTCAGTTTTATTAAAGACACAGATGTGTAGTCACACTTAATGGTGTTTACTTGGAAGCATGTGATGTTTACCCTTGCAAATGTATTATGCATCCCTCAAGATAGAGTGAACAAAGTGAAGCTGCTCAGTTGTGTCCGACTCTTTGCCACCCTGTGGACTGTAGCCCACCAGGCTCCTCAATCCATGGGGTTCTCCAGCCAAGAATACTGGAGTGGGTTGCCATTTCCTTCTGCAGGAGATCTTCCTGACCTAGGGATCGAACCCAGGTCTCCCACATTGCAGGCAAACGCTTTAACCTCTGAGCCGTCAGGGTGAACAAAAGGGCATTGTAACTTCATGTAGTCCGACTGCTTGCTTCAATTTAGGTTTGGGCTCAAATGAGAAAAATCTCTGATTATCAGTCATCTTGGACTTATTCACAGATGTTGGGCTTTATTCACAAATGATTTATGTCTTTGCATAAAAGAGAGTGGGGACTTTGTATGTGTTGCTCAAAGAACCATCAATTGTCTCTCCTGAGGAATTTGTATAAGATCAATATTTATCAATGCGAGCCAAGAATTGTGCCATACTGCTCAAGAGCCAAATGCTTCATTTTCTGTCTCTCTGCCCCTGGGAGGAGCACAGCAGACTGAAATGTCAGCACAAAGGCCACTTAAAGTTCTCGCTCAGTTTCTGCTGCTTTAGATACAATGCGAGGTTTTGGCTGAACTGCAGATTTCTGTCATGGATGGACTAACACGTAGTATATATATAGATATAGATAGATATTTATCATATATATATAACGTATTTGTAAAATAAATGAGCAAAGAGAAATAAGCAAACGTTGTCACAAACTCTTCACAAAGAAAAAAAGAGGATAGCCTTGAATGTATTATTTTAAGATATATTAACTGGACACCCACCAGACATTTTTGCCTTGAATGAGGATACAGTTGTTACTTGGAATGATCTTCTAGTCATGTATGTAAATAATTAAGAACATAATAATGAAAAGCCCCATATTCTATATTAAAGGTTAAAAAGAATTTCTTGGAGATTCAGAGCAAGAATCAACATTCTGTTTAGAGAAATTTAGGAAAGATTAAGAATCTATAGGAGTTCAACAGGCTTGTGATGAATGAGGAAGGGAATTTTAGAAAAAGTAAGGACATAAACAAAAGAAACATAAAAGAAACGTAAAAGACTTTCAGATTGTAGAAATAGAATGTGTTGCCATGAACAATTAGAGGGCTTGTGTCAGTAAGAACAAGTTAGTCTGAACTTTTCCATTAGAATTGGATTGTATAAAGCCTTATATACTCCATTAGTGAGCTGTCACCTTCTTTTGTAAGCAAGAGATCCTCATATACTTTTAAACATGGAAGTGACATGATCAGATTTCCTGTAGTGATGCATCTTTCATGCAAGGGGTCAAGCACATTCTTGTGAGTATGGTGTAGTCAAAGCATGGACTCTTAAGCAGGGCATGTACAAAGAGCAAGAGAACAGCCCTTTTGAGTGACCTGGGCATACACACTACCACTACATACCCTGCAGGACTTTTATAATCAATGTCCACCTCTCTTTCTTGATATCTCTGGAGTCAGCTGTGTTGAGGTGCACTATAAGAAAACACCAGGGGGGAGGGAAAGATGGCGGAGGAATAGGACGGGAAGATTACGTTCTCCCTCACAAATTCCTCAAAAGAACATTTCAACGCCGAGCAAACTCCACAAAACAACTTCTGTAGGCTGGCAGAGGACATCAGGCAACCAGAAAAGCAGACCTTTGTCTTCAAAAACAGGTAGGAAAAAATATAAAAGACGAAAAAGGAGACAAAGGAGGTGGGGAGGGAGCTCCGTCCCGAGAAGGGAAGCCCGTCCCGGGAAGGGAATTTTAAGAAGAGAGGTTTCCAAACACCAGGAAACACTCTCCCTGCCGAGTCTGTGGCGAGCCTTGGAAACACAGAGGGCAACATAACAGGAAGGAAAAATAGATAAATAATTAAAACCAACAGATTACAAGCCCACCAGTAACTCCCCCAGCGGAAAAGCAGCACAGACGCCTGCATCTGCCATTGGGAAGTGGGGGCAGGGCAGGGACGCGCGGGAGGCGCGGGCTGCAGAGCTTTGTAAGAATCGGGCAGGAACGCCCCACGCGCAACCAGAACGATCTAACTTGGGCTAGCAAACCAGACTGTGGGATAGCTACCACGCGAAAAGCTCGAACATAAGACACCGCCAGGACCGAGCACAGAACAAAGGACGGAGCGGAAAAAGCCGGCTGCAGACCATTCCCCGCCGGGGACAGGCAGCCAGAGCCGTAAGGACTGGAAAGGGGCAATTGCAGACCCGGAGAGACTTTACTTACCTAACTGCAAGCAGGCTCCTTTGCTAAGACTTCTGGGGGTGCTGGACAGTCACAGTCTGCCTCACGGGGTGCGCCAGCGGTCCACCCAGAGAGCTGAGCGGCAGCGGTGGAAAAGGTGACAAGCCGCGGCGACCGCGCTCACCAAACTCCTGAGCTACTCGGACCTGGGAAGGGCACAAAGCGCAGTCCCAGCCACATTTGTGCCTCTGAGGGCTGCCTGAGGGCCGAACCTGAGCGGCTTGGACCGGGGAAGTGCACGCAGCCTAGGGCCGGCCCCAGACGGTTCCCGGCTGAGCATCGTAGAGCCGGAGCGGTTTGTGCGCCGCGAGAAAGGACAGGTCAAGCGGGGCTGAGACACTGTGTGCACACGACAGTGCTATTTGTTTGCAGCATCCCCCCTCCCCACAGCGCGACTGAACTAGTGAGCCTAAAAACCAGCAAACAGAAGAAGTTAAACAGAGGGAACCACCTTGGAAGTGAGCCCACACGGCCCATAACATCAGAGAAGAGCCAGATATATTTTTAATTTTTTAATATTTTTAAAATCATTCTTTTTTTTTGCTTTTTGCTTTTTTTTTCCTTTTTTTTTCCGAGCTTTTTTTTAATTGTTAAGTCTTCTATTTCTCCTCTAATTTTTATTTCTATAACCTAGTATTACTATTTTTTTAAAAAAAAGACTTTTTTTTTTTAAAGGCAAACACCATATATACTCTTTGGATGGTTGTTGGTATTTTTTTGTTTGTTTGTTTTTTAATAATTCTTTTTTTTTCTTTCTTCCTTTTTCCTTCTGCTTTTCTTTAATATTGTATCTTTGAAAATCCAACCTCTACTCCAGATTTTTAATCTTTGCTCTTAGGTTTTTGTTGTCAATTTTGTACATTTAAAAACCCAAACTTCACTACCCAAGTTTACCTGAGAGCGAGATTACTGGCTTGACCACTCTCTCCTCCTCTGGACTCTCCTTTTTCTCCACCAGGTGGCCTCTGTCTCTTTTCTCCCCCATCTCTTCTCTATCCAACTCTGTGAATCTCTGTGTGTTCCAGACGGTAGAGAACACCTAAGGAACTGGTTACTGGCACGATTTGTCTCTCTCCTACTCATTCCTCTCTCTTATCCTCCTGGTCACCTCTGTCTACTTCCTCCCTCTCCTCTTCCCCATATAACTCTGTAAATACCTCTGAGCGGTCCAGACTATAGAGCGCACATAAGGAAGTGACTACTGGCTAGCTTGCTCTCTCCTCTCTTGATCTCACCGCATCTCATTCCAGTTACCTCTAACTACCCCCTCCATCTTCTCTTCTCCTTGTAACTCAGTGAACCTCTCTGAGTGTCCCTCAATGTGGAGAAACTTTTCATCTTTAACCTAGATGTTTTATCATCGGTGCTGTATAGATGGAGAAGTCTAGAGGCTACTGTAAAAATAAAACTGAAAACCAGAAGCAGGAAGCTTAAACCCAAAGCCTGAAAACATTAGAGAACTCTTGAATTCAGGGAACATTAAGCAATAGGAGCTCATCAAATGCCTTCATACCTACACCGAAACCAAGCTCCACCCAAGGGCCAACAAGTTCCAAAACAAGACATACCACCCAAATTCTCCAGCAACACAGGAACACTCCCCTGAGCCTCAATATACAGGCAGCTCAAAATTATCCCAAAACCTTTGATGTCTCATAACCCATTACGGGTCACTCCACTGCACTCCAGAGAGAAGAAACCCAGCTCCACCCACCAAAACTCCAACACAAGCCTCCCTAACCAGGAAACCTTGACAAGCCACTGATAGAACCCCACCCAAAGTGAGGAAGCTCCATAATAAAGAGAACTCCACAAATTACCAGAATATAAAAAGGCCACCCCAAACGCAGCAATATAACCAAGATGAAGAGACAGAGGAATACTCAGCAGGTAAAGGAACAGGAGAGTTGCCCACCAAACCAAACAAAAGAGGAAGAAGTAGGGAATCTACCTGAGAAGGAATTCCGAATATTGATAGTGAAAATGATCCAAAATCTTGAAATCAAAATGGAAACACAGATAAATAGCCTAGAGACAAGGATTGAGAAGATGCAAGAAAGGTTTAACAAGGACCTAGAAGAAATAAAAAAGAGTCAAAATATAATGAATAACACAATAAATGAGATCAGAAACTCTCTGGAGGCAACAAATAGTAGAATAACGGAGGCAGAAGATAGGATTAGTGAAATAGAAGATAGAATGGTAGAAATAAATGAATCAGAGAGGAAACAAGAAAAACGAATTAAAAGAAACGAGGACAATCTCAGAGACCTCCAGGACAATATGAAACGCTCCAACATTCGAATTATAGGAGTCCCAGAAGAAGAAGACAGAAAGAAAGATCATGAGAAAATCCTTGAGGAGATAATAGTTGAAAACTTCCCTAAAATGGGGAAGGAAATAATCACCCAAGTCCAAGAAACACAGAGAGTCCCAAATAGGATAAACCCAAGGTGAAACACCCCAAGACACATATTAATCAAATTAACAAAGATCAAGCACAAAGAACAAATATTAAAAGCAGCAAGGGAAAAACAACAAATAACACACAAGGGGATTCCCATAAGGATAACAGCTGATCTGTCAATAGAAACTCTTCAGGCCAGGAGGGAATGGCAAGACATACTTAAAGTGATGAAAGACAATAACCTACAGCCCAGATTACTGTACCCAGCAAGGATCTCATTCAAATACGAAGGAGAAATCAAAAGCTTTACAGACAAGCAAAAGCTGAGAGAATTCAGCACCACCAAACCAGCTCTCCAACAAATTCTAAAGGATATCCTCTAGACAGGAAACATGAAAAGGGTGTATAAACCCGAACCCAAAACAATAAAGTGAATGGCAACGGGATCATACTTATCAATAATTACCTTAAACGTAAATGGGTTGAACGCCCCAACCAAAAGACAAAGACTGGCCGAATGGATACAAAAACAAGACCCCTCTATATGCTGCTTACAAGAGACCCACCTCAAAACAAGGGACACATACAGACTGAAAGTGAAGGGCTGGAAAAAGATATACCACGCGAATAGAGACCAAAAGAAAGCAGGATTGGCAATACTCATATCCGATAAAATAGACTTTAAAACAAAGGCTGTGAAAAGAGACAAAGAAGGCCACTACATAATGATCAAAGGAACAATCCAAGAAGAAGATATAACAATTATAAATATATATGCACCCAATATAGGAGCACCACAATATGTAAGACAAATGCTAACAAGTATGAAAGGGGAAATCAACAATAACACAATAATAGTGGGAGACTTTAATACCCCACTCACACCTATGGACAGATCAACTAAACAGAAAATTAACAAAGAAACGCAAACTTTAAATGATACATTAGATCAGTTAGACCTAATTGATATCTATAGGACATTTCACCCCAAAACAACGAATTTCACCTTTTTTTCAAGTGCTCATGGAACCTTCTCCAGGATAGATCACATCCTGGGCCATAAATCTAAACTTGATAAATTCAAGAAAATCGAAATCATTCTAAGCATCTTTTCTGACCATAATGCATTAAGATTAGATCTCAATTACAGGAGAAAAACTATTAAAAATTCCAACATATGGAGGTTGAACAACACACTTCTGAATAACCAACAAATCACAGAAGAAATCAAAAAAGAAATCAAAATATGCATAGAAACTAATGAAAATGAAAACACAACAACCCAAAACCTGTGGGACACTATAAAAGCAGTGCTAAGAGGAAAGTTCATAGCAATACAGGCATACCTCAAGAAACAAGAAAAAAGTCAAATAAACAACCTAACTCTACAACTAAAGCAACTAGAAAAGGAAGAGTTGGAGAACCCCAGAGTTAGTAGAAGGAAAGAAATCTTAAAAATTAGGGCAGAAATAAATGCAAAAGAAACAAAAGAGACCATAGCAAAAATCAACAAAGCCAAAAGCTGGTTCTTTGAAAGGATAAATAAAATTGACAAACCGTTAGCCAGACTCATCAAGAAGCAAAGAGAGAAAAATCAAATCAATAAAATTAGAAATGAAAATGGAGAGATCACAACAGACAACACAGAAATACAAAGGATCATAAGAGACTACTATCAGCAGTTGTATGCCAATAAAATGGACAACGTGGAAGAAATGGACAAATTCTTAGAAAAGTACAATTTTCCAAAACTGAACCAGGAAGAAATAAAAAATCTTAACAGACCCATCACAAGCACGGAAATTGATACTGTATCAGAAATCTTCCAGCAAACAAAAGCCCAGGTCCAGATGGCTTCACAGCTGAATTCTACCAAAAATTTCGAGAAGAGCTAACACCTATCCTCCTCAAACTCTTCCAGAAAATTGCAGAGGAAGGTAAACTTCCAAACTCATTCTATGAGGCCACCATCACCCTAATACCAAAACCTGACAAAGATGTCACAAAAAAAGAAAACTACAGGCCAATATCTCTGATGAACATAGATGCAAAAATCCTCAACAAAATTCTAGCAATCAGAATCCAACAACACATTAAAAAGATCATACACCATGACCAAGTGGGCTTTATCCCAGGGATGCAAGGATTCTTCAATATCCTCAAATCAATCAATGTAATTCACCACATTAACAAATTGAAAAATAAAAACCATATGATTATCTCAATAGATGCAGAGAAGGCCTTTGACAAAATTCAACATCCATTTATGATAAAAACTCTCCAGAAAGCAGGAATAGAAGGAACATACCTCAACATAATAAAAGCTATATATGACAAACCCACAGCAAACATTATCCTCAATGGTGAAAAATTAAAAGCATTTCCCCTAAAGTCAGGAACAAGACAAGGGTGTCCACTTTCACCGCTACTATTCAACATAGTTCTGGAAGATTTGACCACAGCAATCAGAGCAGAAAAAGAAATAAAAGGAATCCAAATTGGAAAAGAAGAAGTAAAACTCTCACTGTTTGCAGATGACATGATCCTCTACATGGAAAACCCTAAAGACTCCACCAGAAAATTACTAGAGATCATCAATGAATATAGTAAAGTTGCAGGATATAAAATCAACACACAGAAATCCCTTGCATTCCTATACACGAATAATGAGAAAGTAGAAAAAGAAATTAAGGAAACAATTCCATTCATCATTGCAATGAAAAGAATAAAATACTTAGGAATATATCTACCTAAAGAAACTAAAGACCTATATATAGAAAACTATAAAACACTGATGAAAGAAATCAAAGAGGACACTAATAGATGGAGAAATATAGCATGTTCATGGATCGGAAGAATCAATATAGTGAAAATGAGTATACTACCCAAAGCAATTTACAAATTCAATGCAATCCCTATCAAACTACCAGCCACATTTTTCACAGAACTAGAACAAATAATTTCAAGATTTGTATGGAAATACAAAAAACCTCAAATAGCCAAAGCAATCTTGAGAAAGAAGAATGGAACTGGAGGAATCAACTTGCCTGACTTCAGGCTCTACTACAAAGCCACAGTCATCAAGACAGTATGGTACTGGCACAAAGACACAAATATAGATCAATGGAACAAAATAGAAAGCCCAGAGATAAATCCACACACATATGGACACCTTATCTTTGACAAAGGAGGCAAGAATATACAATGGAGTAAAGACAATCTCTTTAACAAGTGGTGCTGGGAAAACTGGTCAACCACTTGTAAAAGAATGAAACTAGATCACTTTCTAACACCGCACACAAAAATAAACTCAAAATGGATTAAAGATCTAAATGTAAGATCAGAAACTATAAAACTCCTAGAGGAGAACATAGGCAAAACACTCTCAGACATAAATCACAGCAGAATCCTCTATGATCCACCTCCCAGAATTCTGGAAATAAAAGCAAAAATAAACAAATGGGATCTAATTAAAATTAAAAGCTTCTGCACAACAAAGGAAAATATAAGCAAGGTGAAAAGACAGCCTTCTGAATGGGAGAAAATCATAGCAAATGAAGCAACTGACAAACAACTAATCTCAAAAATATACAAGCAACTTATGCAGCTCAATTCCAGAAAAATAAACGACCCAATCAAAAAATGGGCCAAAGAACTAAATAGACATTTCTCCAAAGAAGACATACGGATGGCTAACAAACACATGAAAAGATGCTCAACATCACTCATTATTAGAGAAATGCAAATCAAAACCACAATGAGGTACCACTTCACACCAGTCAGAATGGCTGCGATCCAAAAATCTGCAAGCAATAAATGCTGGAGAGGGTGTGGAGAAAAGGGAACCCTCCTACACTGTTGGTGGGAATGCAAACTAGTACAGCCACTATGGAGAACAGTGTGGAGATTCCTTAAAAAATTGCAAATAGAACTACCTTATGACCCAGCAATCCCACTTCTGGGCATACACACCGAGGAAACCAGAATTGAAAGAGACACATGTACCCCAATGTTCATCGCAGCACTGTTTATAATAGCCAGGACATGGAAACAACCTAGATGTCCATCAGCAGATGAATGGATGAGAAAGCTGTGGTACATATACACAATGGAGTATTACTCAGCCGTTAAAAAGAACTCATTTCAATCAGTTCTGATGAGATGGATGAAACTGGAGCCGATTATACAGAGTGAAGTAAGCCAGAAAGAAAAACACCAATACAGTATACTAACACATATATATGGAATTTAGGAAGATGGCAATGACGACCCTGTATGCAAGACAGGGAAAGAGACACAGATGTGTATAACGGACTTTTGGACTCAGAGGGAGAGGGAGAGGGTGGGATGATTTGGGAGAATGACATTCTAACATGTATACTATCATGTGAATTGAATCGCCAGTCTATGTCTGACGCAGGATGCAGCATGCTTGGGGCTGGTGCATGGGGATGACCCAGAGAGATGTTATGGGGAGGGAGGTGGGAGGGGGGATCATGTTTGGGAATGCATGTAAGAATTAAAGATTTTAAAATTTAAAAAATAAAAAACTAAAATTAAAAAAAAAATAAGAAAACACCAAAAATGCAATAGAGACTCCTGGAGCTAAGACAATCAAGAATAAGCCAGTTATTGACTTATGTCAATATTTCATGAAAGTCTGGAGGAGAACAACAACAGCATCTTGCTGTAGACTCAGCAATCAGAGTCATGTCACAGTGAGGCCACCACTGTCACCCAACCTGCAAATAGGTTTCCCTCCACCCAGACAGGGAGTGAAATGTAAGATGCTTAACAGGTACAATACAGGGGGAGACCATGGGCTTTAAGCAAATACAAGCAGTAACAGCATTCTGAGGAAACACCACCCTTGCCTCTGGTTTCTCTCTTGGCCTGCAGAACCATACTGCCATCTACACTGAGTTCCCGCAGCCAGGGCCAGATGCTGGGACAATCTATACTATCTACACACCATCTGGTGGAGGAGGACAGAGAGGAGAGGACAGATGGGATTCCACTTGTTTATCAAGTCTAGTACTCTCTCTATGAAATGCTGCTTTGAGAAGGGCTTCAGAACTTCATCTGGACTCAGCAGGAAAGTCCAGTAATAAGGAAACTAACTTGTCATTAGTGTAAGTAGGGAAAAGAAGGCATAAGCTGAGCATTTGCCATTCCTGAGCTATCAAGATTTTGGCAAAGTCTACATGAGAAATCATAAAACATAAATAACAGCAATCTTAGTTTGTAAGTGAGAGGTGAAGGGAGCATATTTAAAGATTTTATATTATACACACTAAATACATAAAATTACTATTAAAAATTTCGTGTAATCTATATATACTGAATGCATTTAGAGGACTTCATGAATCATATGAGTTTTAAGATATGAACCTGGGGAAAGCAATGGTCATTAGTTAACACATTTTTAACTGGAATTTTTTTATTTTTCAGAAACTAACACCTGTGGCATTAATAAGTCTTTTGTCAATAGTGTGTTAAGAAAGATTATACAATCAGTTGAGACTGGTAAGGAGGTGAAATGGAAGATGATATCAGTATTGGGCATAAGTTCTGGAAGCAAAGAGGGTATCCAGAGAGGGTTGCCATTTCCTTCTCCAGAGGATCTTCCTGACCCAGAGATCAAACTCAAGTTTCCTGTGTCTCCTGCATTGCAGTTGGATTCTTTACCAGCTGAATCATCAGCAGTAAATAAAACAGACAAAATTCCTTGCCCTCCTGGTGTTCACTTTGCAATGGATAAAGAAAACAGAAAAACATCATCATTTGGGAGATATAATATTAAATTATTTGTTCCTAAAAGTCAGTTGCTGAGTTGGTCTCCTATATGTAGCTTAATTCGCTGTCAGACTTTTAAGCCTAGTACTACAAATATTTAGTTTATTTTGCTGAAAAATTTTAACATAGACCTCCACTGTTATCTTGGATAGAACACATTGTCTTTACCATTAAAATAATATCTTGTGCTCAAAGTTGAATCTTCTGAGAAGGAAAAGGAAGTAGATACATCTTTTAAAATATTTTCCTCCAAATAACTGAAAAATAGAGCTTGGGAAATGCTTACATTTATATGGAGGTAAAATTTCCTTCATGATCATTTCCTTCCGTCCCTTTATCTTCTCATCATCAGATTTTTTTTTATGCATGAGAAAGTAAAATTTGAAAATTAAGATATAAAATAGAATCTTATGAAAGAAATAACCAGGAGCCTTGTATTTTTACTTCAAGGCAAAATGCTGTTTCCCGGTCTCCTCTTTCTGCTACTTCTGCATGTCAATGTCATATACAAATTCTTTATGGTAGGAAGAGTCATTTTTAGTGGATTCTAGTCCCTTCAGTTATCGACAGAGCACCTTATGGTACTCACTGTGGACAGGTTAACAGGTATTATAGCTTTTTCAGTGCTACCTTAGCCCCAGCCTTGCTTTCACTGCTTCTGAGTTCCCACCTGGTCACAGCTGCTTCTGCTGATGCTCCCCAGGTACAGGGTCAGCTTCTTACCTTTTCCTGATGAAGATGAATAATGTATCACCACTCCCATTCCAGGTTGGTATTATATTACCCTTGGCCCCAAATTCATGACCCTAGATGACTGAGGAACTCCTACTTGCTGCTAATTTGCTTTGAGGTGTACTAGCAAGATTGGTTACTCGGAGGACTTGTGTACATCTGTGTTGCAGTTCACTTCTACCTTTTTCCCCTATGTGCACCCAGGCTGCAATCTAGAGCTGCAGTTCTGATGCCCGCTCCTTTTCCAAACGAGATTACACCTCTAGTTTACTAGTCAAGATTCTCGCTGTAGTTATCTAATTACTACTCTGGATATTCTTGCTGTGAACAAGACCTTAGAGATTGTGTCCACCTGGCTTGTTAGATTGGTCAGTTTCCACCAGTCTAACTCTTGTTCCACTCTCTAGATGCAAATCACTGTGAAAGCCATTTTGAAATTAAAGATGGAGACAGATACAGCCCTAGCAAAACTGGGCATGACCTGACTTCTAATGCCTCTGGAGTTGTCCCTTGTCTCACATCGGTGTTCATTTCAAGCTAACAACTGCTCCATCCCCAGCTGATAATACTGTAGATATCAGTAAAAAGTGTCCAAGTTCCAAATCTCAAGTGGGGATAATCTATAATAGGACTTACCTCATGATAGTGACAGATGCTTTTGGTGTCAACATTTATTAGCTGTTAAATATTCTGTAGATCACTTTGTCCCTGATCATAGAAATAGACAGATCTGGATTTTATATTTATCCCAGCTTCCTGAAGAAGGTCAAGGCATTGAAAACAGGAGTGGCTTCTCTGGGGCTAATTCAAGACCCCATTAGTCTTCCTCTGGGAACTTCCTGGGAACCACAACTCTAGATTCTTTGGTGCATCCATAATATGGGATAGATTTCATATAATCACCAGTCCTTTTAATGTTTCCAGTTTTTTTCTTTCATCCCTGTTCTAATGGTTCCTTGAAAAAAAAAAAAAAACTTTGGTGCACAAATTTGTGAATGGGAAGAAGGAATCTGGGAGAAAAGTGAAAGTGAAGTTCAGAAGCTTGTTTAGAGAACCAGATGTCTCTTAACTTAGCAAAGTGGGCTACATTGCCAGCAAGTGCATAGATAAAGTCCGTCTTCTACCCTATCTCTTCTTTGGTTCCTGCCAATCATGCTTGGCCACGCTGCTGCCCTGATCCTTAACACATACTAAGGCTGTGTGTGGCCTCCCTTGCAGGCAGAAAAATTGTGGCTATGGAAGAATGGCCTCTGCCAGGAGTTTTTCTGAGAAGCAATTCCAGGAGGCTTGTGCAGAACTTCAGAATCCCAGGCTATCAGGCTGGAATTGGCAGGTGGAATCCAGGGGCTTTACCGTCTACCGGAAGCTAAACAGGGTAGGCGTTGGCCTACTGCAGGCCGCTAGGGTGGCAGCACACAGGGGATACTGGAAAGCTGCAGCCTGTCTGGGCCCTAGACACCTTCTGGAGCCAGGAGGGACAAGCACTTGGGTGGTGCCTCCAGCTGGCTTTGCCACTTTTGGGTCGTAGTGGGTGGAGAGGACAATTGAATTTATTCTCATATCTGAGGCCTGCCTGACAAGGGCAAGTGGTTTGTAAGAGAGGTTAATGGTAAACTTAACATGTGTGGGTGCCTGATTCTCAGCCCCATGCACTTGCCTGCAAAAGATATGGAACCACTCTGTTTGGCTGATGCCTGTGGTGTTTGCATGGCATAGCATATCTTAGGTTTAAATACAGGTAGAGAAGAGACTTGGAGAAGGAAATGGCAGCCCACTCCAGTGTTCTTGCTTGGAGAATCCCAGGGATGGGGGAGCCTGGTGGTCTTCCGTCTATGGGGTTGCACAGAGT
This sequence comes from Ovis canadensis, assembly GCF_042477335.2. Taxonomy (NCBI): domain Eukaryota; kingdom Metazoa; phylum Chordata; class Mammalia; order Artiodactyla; family Bovidae; genus Ovis; species Ovis canadensis. The sequence continues at coordinate 14,722,408 of NC_091255.1, forward strand.
TGGACATGACTGAAGCAACTTAGCAGCAGCAGCAGAGAAGAGACTGAACTTTTCAGAGAATGGGTGTGCAGGGCAATGTGCATGAAGAAATCCAATGACTTTCTAACTAGCTTTTTGGCCTTCCCCCACTCTATCCCTTCCATCCTACATTGTAGAGCTCAGTCAAGCACCTGAGAGAGAGGCTGTGATCAATCGATCCCCTGCCTGTGGCACTGTTGATTATAGAATTATTGATACTAGTAGTGACTATAACAGCTAATGTATTGTATGCTTTCTTAGGTTCCAGGCATTGTTCAAATGCTTTGCAGACATTGACTTATTCAATCCTCAAATCAATCCCAATATAAAGTACTAGGATTGTCACCTTTCTACTTATATGGAAATGAATATGTGAAACAGTTAAATTGATTTCTCAAGACTGACTTGGCTGTCTAACTCCAGACTTGTGCCATAAAGGTGCTCTTTCATTGACTCTGAAACAGGGCAATTGCTGTCAGGTGGGCTATGCATGTGGAACTAGGTGCTATATCTCCCATGACTAACCCATCTCCCTCTGCCCTCTAGTCAACACTGACCATTCCCCCCACCTCCCCCAGAAGGGTTTTTGCTCCTTTATTTTTGTGGCTTTCATCCCCTGAACTGAGACAGAGTGTCTGGCTTTGTACTGTGTATTGTTTCCATTGTGTATTGATATGTAGCAAGGCCCACCTCTCTCTTGGGGGGAGGATGGGTATTCAGAATGGTTCCTATCCCTATCAACTATAATATAAGTCTTATTTCCACCTGTCCTGGGCATGAGAGCAGTCGTGGTACATTGATGCAAGCTACAGGTCTTTCCAGAGAACTTCCAGATGTTGGAGGCCATATGGTCCTATAAGTGTGCCCTTGAGCTTTAGCAGCTAGGTTGGAGGGCCACTGTACCATGCCACCTTGATTTCCGTTTGTGTTAAATATCAACAGGCCCTGTTGTATCAGGTGCAAGCCCTTTCCTACAACCTTAGTCCACATCTAGTATTATATGCTACCTGACCCATTTGCTAGAGCCTCATTTTCTTTCCAAGTAAAGTCTATCCTTCACTTTCCTCCTGGAAGAGAATTCCCTCTAATCTCCAGTTAGTAAGTCTTGCCTTCCAAATACCACTCCAAACCAAAAGTGAATTCAGCTTGTCCCATACTGTCTCTAGGCCTGCACTTATCTCCTCTAAAGGCCTTTGCCCTTTTCTGTCTTCTAGATCTGTGTGGTTTCACCTACCATGTATGTTGTTAACATTATGTCATTTTTCCACAGCCATGCACTTCCCTGCTTGCAGCCATTTTACCTATGCATGTAGGTATGTCTTTTGGTCTCCAGGTCCTTGATTGGAGATCAAACAGAAGAGCCTTGCCCCCTCTGGCAATCTTTACCTTGATTAACATACCAGACTATTATCTATAAAATTCCAAATCAGGTTTTTGCAATCTTTGCCTTCTTTATAAATTCCTCCAATAGCGTACTCAGAGTAGACTTGTTTAAAGTTTACTAATATTGGGGGACAAGCAGAGGGTCTCAATGATCCACCCAACTTAAAAAAAAATTATTTATTTTTTATTGACAGATAATTGCTTTGCAGAATTTTGTTGTTTTTTGTCAAACATGAATCAAACCTCAACATGAATCAGCCATAGGTATACATATATATTCCCTCCCTTATGAAACTCTCTCCCATCTCCCTCACTGTCCCATCCCTCTGGGTTGATACAGAGCCCCTGTTTGTTTCCTGAGCCTTACAGCAAATTCCCATTGGCTATCTACTTTGTATATGACAATGAAAGTTTCCATGTTACTCTTTGCATACATCTCGCCCCCTCCTCCCCTCTCCCCAGGTCTGTAAGTCTATTCTCTATATCTGTTTCTCCACTGTTACCCTGTAAATAAATTATTTGGTACTGTTATTCTAGATTCCGTAAATATGCATTAGAATATGGTATTTATCTATCTCTTTCTGACTCACTTCACTCTGTATAAGAGGTTCTAGGCTCATCCATCTCATTAGAACTGATTCAAATGTGTTCCTTTTCATGGCTGAGTAGGATTCCGTTGTGTATATGTACCACACCTCCTTTGTCTATTCATCTGTTGATGGGCATCTAGATTGCTACCATGTTCTAGCTACTGTAAATAGTGCTGCAATGAACAATGGGATACATGTGTCTCTTTCAATTTTGGTTTCCTCAGGGTGTATGCCTAGGGGTGGGATTGCTGAGTCATGTGGTACTTTGATTCCTAGTTTCTTAAGGAATCTCCATCCTGTCTGCAATAGTGGCTGTATCAATGTACATTCCTACCAACAGTGCAAAAGCATTCCCTTTTCTCCACAACCTCTGCAGCGTTTGTTGTTTGTACTTTTTAATGATGGCCATTCTGACCGGTGTGAGTGATATCTCATTGTAGTTTTTATTTGCATTTCTTTAATAATGAGTGATGCTGAGCACCTTTTCATGTGTTTGTTATCCATCTGTATGTCTTTGGAGAAATGTCTATTTAGGTCTTTTTCCCACTTTTTGATTGGGTTGTTTGTTTTTCTGGTATTGAGTTGTATGAGCTGCTTGTATATTTTAAAAATTAATCCTTTGTCAGTTGTTTCATTTGCTATCATTTTCTCCCATCCTGAGGGTTGTCTTTTCATCTTGCTTATAGTTTCCTTTCCTGTGTAAAAGAGTTTAAGCTTAATCAGGTTCCACTTGTTTTCGTTTTTCTTATTTATATTAGGAGGTGAGTCATAGAGGATCTTGCTTTGATTGAGTGTCCTGCCTATATTTCCCTCTAAGAGTTTTATAGTTTCTGGTCTTACATTTAGATCTTTAATCTGTTTTGAGTTTATCTTTATTATGGTGTTAGGAAGTGCTCTGATTTCATTCTTTTACATGTAGCTGTCCAGTTTTCCCAGCACCATTTATTGAAGAGGTTATCTTTGCCCCATTGTATATTCTTGCCTCTTTTGCCAAAAACAAGGTACCCATAGGCACATGGGTTTATTTCCGGGCTTTCTATCTTGTTCCATTGGTCTATATTTCTGTTTTTGTGCCAGTACCATACTGTCTTGATGACTGTAGATTTGCAGAATAATCTGAAGTCAGGACAGTTGATTCCTCCAGCTCCATTCTTCTTTCTCAAGACTTCCTTGACTATTCAGGGTCTTTTGTGTTTCCATATGAACTGTGAAATTTTTTTGTTCTAGTTCTGTGAAAAATGCCATTGGTCATTTGATAGAGATCATATTAAAAACACAACAACCTAAATCCTATGGGATGCAGAAAAAGCAGTCCTAAGAGGGAAGTTTATAGCAATATAACCCTACTTTAATAAATAAGAAAAAAAATGAATAGACAACCTAAATTTACACCTAAAACAACTGGAAGAAGAAAAAGAAGAAGAAGAAGAAGAACAACAACAACAACAACAAAACCCAAAATAAGTAGAAGGAAAGAAATCATAGGGATCTGTGCAGAAATAAATGAAAAAGAAATGAGAGAAACAATAGTAAAGATTAATAAAAGTAAAAGCTGGTTCTTTGGGAAGATAAACAAAATTGACAAAACTTTAGCCAGACTCATCAAGAAAAAGAGAGAAGAATCAAATCAACAAAATTAGAAATGAAAAGGAGAGATGACAACAGACAATGCAAAAATACAAAGGATTATAAGAGACTATTATGAATAACTATGTGGCAATAAAACAGATAACCTGGAAGCGATGGACAGATTCTTAGAAAAGTTCAATCTTCCAAGACCAAACCAGGACGAAATAGAAATTATGAACAACCCAATTACAAGCACTGAAATTGAAGCTGTGATCAAAAATCTCCCAAAAACAAAAGCCCAGGACCAGGTGGCTTCACAGGAGAATTCTATCAAACATTTAGAGAGGGACTAATGCCTGTCCTTCTAAAACTCTTTCAAAAAATTGCAGAGGAAGGAACACTTCCAAACTCATTCTATGAGATCACCATCACCCTGCTACCAAAACCAGACAAAGACAACACAAAAAAGAAAACTACAGGCCAATATCACTAATGAACATAGATGCAAAAATCCTCTACAAAATTTTAGCAAAGAGAATTCAGCAACACATCAAAAATTTCATACACCATGATCAAATTGTGTTTACTCCAGGAATGCAAGGATTCTTCAATATATGCAAATTAATCAATGTGATACACCATGTTAACAAATTGAAAGATATAAACCATATGATCATCTCAATAGATGCAGAAAAACCCTTTGACAAAATTCAGCACCCATTTATGAGTAAAACTTCAAAATATGGGCATAGAAGGAACCTACTTCAACATAGTAAAGGCCATACATGTTAAGCCTACAGCAAACATTATTCTCAATGATGAAAAACTGAACGCATTCCCTCTAAGATCAGGAACAGGACAAGTGTCTCCACTGTTGCCACTATTATTCAGCATACATCTGAAAGTTCTAGCTAAAACAAGTAGAGAAGAAAAAGAAATAAAAGGAATCTAGACTGGAAAAGAAGAAGTAAAGCTCTCAATGTTTGCAGATGACATGATACTGCATGTAGAAAACCCTAAAGATAGTATCAGAAAATTACTAGAGCTATTCAGTGAATTTAGCAAAATTGCAAGATACAAAATCAATACACAGAAATCACTTGCATTTCTATATACTAACAATGAAAAATCAGAAATAGAAATAATGGAATCAGTTCCATTCACCATTGCAACAAAAAGAATTAAATATCTAGAAATAAACTTACCTAAAGAGACAAAAAGTGGAGAGTGAAAAAGTTGGCCCAAAGCTCAACATTCAAAAAATGAAGATCATGGCATCCGGTCCCATCACTTCATGGGAAATAGATGGGGAAACAGTGGAAACAGTGTCAGACTTTATTTTGGGGGCCTCCAAAATCACTGCAGATGGTGATTGCAGCCATGACATTAAAAGACACTTACTCCTTGGAAGAAAAGTTATGACCAACCTAGATAGCATATTCAAAAGCAGAGACATTACTTTGCCGACTAAGGTCCATCTAGTCAAGGCTATGGTTTTTCCAGTAGTCATGTATGGATGTGAGAGTTGGACTGTGAAGAAGGCCGAGTGCCAAAGAATTGATGCTTTTGAACTGTGGTGTTGGAGGAGACTCTTGAGAGTCCCTTGGACTGCAAGGAGATCCAACCAGTCCATTCTGAAGGAGATCAACCCTGTGATTTCTTTGGAAGGAATGATGCTAAAGCTGAAACTCCAGTACTTTGGCCACCTCATGCGAAGAGTTGACTCATTGGAAAAGACTCTGATGCTGGGAGGGATTGGGGGCAGGAGAAGAAGGGGGCGACAGAGAATGAGATGGCTGGATGGCATCACTGACTTGATGGATGTGAGTCTGAGTGAATGCTGGGAGTTGGTGATGGACAGGGAGGCCTGGCATGCTGCAGTTCATGGGGTCACAAAGAGTCGGACACGACTGAGCTACTGAACTGAACTGAAATGAAGGAGACAAAAGAACTACACACAGAAAATGATAAGACACTGATGAAAGAAATCAAAGATGACATAAAGAGATGGAGAGATATTCCACTTTCCTGGGTAGGAAGAATCAATATTGTGAAAACGACTATACCACCTGACGTTTGAAAGTCTACATTAGCATCTTTACTTCCAACCATCAATAACCACATCAATCATCTTATTTCTTAATAATCATCAAAAGATTTCCTGCTGTAATGAGTCCCTTGATTTTACTGTCTCTCCCCATTTTTGTTAATGTAAGACCTATAAGGGGAGGCTGAGACAGGTAATCCAAGAAGGCTTGTTGGATTGCTGGAGTTTGCTGCAGTAGGCTACCCTTGTCATCAAAGTTCTTGCCAAATGTTTGCTGAGTAAGGCGGATAGTCAATGGATGAATGTCCTGATCATGATAAAGGCAGTTCATCATGGCTTACATACAAATCATATCATCTGCTTCATCAGGGGTTTATTATTTGGAATTTGTAGGTTGAGAAGAATCAGAGAGTCTCCCTTCTCAGACTTTTCAGTGGCCTTTATCCAGTAGAACTAAGCTGGGTATTCCCTAGGGAATAATCTGCTATGAGTTGGGATCATGTATAGCTATGTACAATTAGCTAAGAAGCCACAAGGAGATGTGACCATGAGCTAAATGATGCTGTAAGAAAGCTACTTTTACATGAATTAAAGAGACTAAAATAAGTGTAGAGGCATTTGAAAGGGTTTGCAATGTAACAAAAATATATATATTTTAAAGTAAAACCGATTGTGGTTTAAGTAGATACAAATAATACAGAACCTTATTCTTGGACAAATAGCTGCTTTGATACACAATATTTTGATAATATTTTAAATTTCTCTTTCTATTGAATCAGAGAATTTTAGACTTAGAAAATCTTAGAAACCATTCTGTCCAATACCATCACATTTTCTTTTCACTTTTCTTTTACTTTCTTTTCTTTTTTCAGCTTCCCTGTTCTCACCTTTCCTTTTTTTTTCCTCTCCATGTTGTAATGGTAATAACTTGCCATTATCAATGGTAATAACTTTACATGGTGTTTTAATATACAAAATGCTATTGCATATGTTTTCACTTATCCCTCTTAATAATTCTAGAAGATAGACAGATATAGGCTTCTTTTCCTACTTTACAGATGGTATTAGACCCAGGGTTGTTAAGTGAGCCATTTAAGACCTCATAACTAGTAACCAGATATGAACCAGTCTACTTTGATAAACTCAGTACCGAAATATAAAGCTTTCTTCAATTCGGAAGTATCTTCTCTTTCCCCAAACTAAGCAAAACTAATGCGAAGCTGCTACATGCTATTCCAAGTGGTACTGGGGGAAGAACAAGGGTTAGAGTCACATAGTCATTTCTGCTGCACCACACTTTCACTCTCTCATGAATTTATTCAGGATGTGGTGGTGTTTTAGTTGCTAAGTCGTGTCTGACTCTTGAGACCCCATGGACTGTAGCCTGCCAGGATTCTCTGTCCATGGGATTTTCCAGGCAAGAATACTGGAGTGGGTTGCCATTTACTCAGGAGATACTCATCAAATGCCTCCTATGTAGTCTGCCTTGGCAGGCACTGCCTGAGAGCAGGAAGTCAGAGCTGCTGTTTCAATGAATGAACAATAAAGCATATTTGATGATGAGAATAAACTCATAGCAATGAAAGACTCAATTTCTAGATAGGTTGATAAGAAGTCTGGGGTCCTTGAGGAGGAGAGAGGGTCGGGGGCTCTCGAAGAGGGGATAGGGGTCTGGAATTCAAAGGAAGAGAAAAGGGCAAACTTTTTCTTTCTTCTTCTACATTCCTTAGTCTTAGTCACATAAAACATATTTCTTTAAGCCCAGAGGTGATGATACACAGCAAAACAACTCAGCTTAGCTCTGTACTAAAGATTATATAACAACAATGTATAGTGTTTAGGACAGTTCCCCTTCGTGAAAACCTTGTGACTAATTCTGTTATCTTAAAATTTATATTATGGGAGTGAGTTTGGTAGTTCAGTTCAGTTTAGTCACTCAGTCATATTTGACTCTTTGTGACCCCATGGATTGCAGCACACCCCTATTATTTGAAAAAGTTATGGTTGAAATGATACATTATAAGGTGCCCTGGCTATGGCTGTGTCTAGTCCAGCTGCTTATTAATTAACTAATAATATGTTGGGAGAGGTCGGTGACTCTTTGAAGGCAGGATAACACACTTTGATCTCTGTCATCACATCACTGGCTTCAAGTCCAGGTTCTGTTGCAACTAATGAACTTCAAGTCAGGTTCCTTAGTTGTGTGACATTGGGTGAGTTTCATAATATAATTAAAAGCCTTACAGATTTATTAAGTCCTATAAATTCTTTTTCATTTAAAGTGTACAATTCAACGATTTTTAGTAAATTTATGGGGTTATGCAACATTCACAAGAGTTTAAGTTTGGAACATTTGTGTAATCTCCAAAGAAATGTCTTGCTCATTTGCAGTCCCTTGCTGTTCCCATTTCCAATTCCAGACAAACACCAAGCTACTTCTTATCTCTACAGAATTAACTTTTCTGGGAATTTCTCAGAACTTCTTTAAACCTCTTTTTTGTTGTCTGTAATTAAGTTTACTAATGGTCTATACCTCATGTTTTCATTGTGTACATTAAGTGGAGTGAACCCTGTCAGGCACTTAACCCAGGGTAAGGTATTCAGTAAGGATGCAGTAAACATTAACTATCAGTGTTATTTTATCTATTTCTCTGCAGTCCTTCAGGATTAAATTTGCCATGTGTTTTTTGGAGAGATATCAAATGTTGAATCAGATTTAGTCAGCTGTCTTTCTTCTTAATTGTCATGGTCCACACTTCCCAATAGCAGCTGCAGCTTTGACACCTGCCATTAGGAGTGATTTTCCTTAATGAAAAATGTTTACTTTTCATACCTTCTGAGCCTGTTACATGCCATAGAAAGTCGGTGCTGGATAGCTGCCACAGTGGTAGATTTGAGAGGCTTCCTGGCCCATGGAGAATGGAAATGAGCTCTTCTAGGAGAGGCAAAGGAAATTCAGTGTACACTCAAGTACATACTGACAGGATTAGAGAGATGTGATTTATCAAGGCTATCTTGTAGTTAGTTATGTAAATGCAGATAAACACCATAATTGAAGAAAATGAGTGATGCCTTTCTCGAGGTCAGGGTGTAGGAACAGTGGGGATTACTCCTCTGTAGAAATTACTCCCATGCAGGAATTGCAAATGTCAAATGCATGCTTTATGACATTTGGACATTTCTCATATATAAACATATTACCTCTTACATAATTTATTCTTCTTAGGATAAATAAATGTACTATAGGCAGCAGTGTTTCTCTAAGTATTTTAATAGAGTATTTATATTTAAAGTATTTAACAGTATATTTTAAAGTCAAATAAAAAAAACTTTCACTTAGTAAGAGGACTTTCATTCAAAACGATTATTTGCCAAGAGTTTGGGGATTATCATAGTAGGGAGAGTGCTTTGACCATCAACTTCAGAGTATCTCAGGAGTGAGGCAGAAAAGTCTTTTTTAAGTCAGCAAGGTTGAAGCCACATGTGGGGAGTGAAATGAGGTGATATAACTGGAAAATGTAACAGAGACTTTCTTACCCTAGAGCCAACCTATTCTCAGTGGTGGCTGGATGTGATGCTGCTCAGACCGAGGCTGGGCCAAGTTTAGGGTTCTGGAGGGAGGACAGACACTTTAGTTCAGTTAACAAGCGTTTTGACCCTACTGGTCAGTAGAGTAGGCAGTTTAGCTGATCACTAATGGGACATGGAAAGGGAATGTAGAAGCATTGTGTCTGGCCTTGTGACAAGTGAACAAGGGGTGTGTATATGACTCTCATCCAAATCATGAGGGAAAGGTGACTTTTTAGTGGTAAACTGTTTTTTTTTTTTTTTTTTTAAATACAAAGGGTGAGTAAGAGTTTCTTAACTACTGTTTTCCAGGATCACAGAACTGAAGTAAAATTAATCACCAGTAATATCCACTTGCAATAATTAGAATTGCTTATTGGTGCAAGTAAAATAAAACTGAATTAAAAATGACAATCAAAGAGAGGTTTGTTTTTCTAGCTAACAAGTAGTTTAAAGGTCAGCAGTTTCTGATTCGGATCAGCTTATCAATGTGGCTGGGAAAACTCTTTAAATCGTTTTAGTCCCCATCCTTTTTTCTCTTGTCACAAAATAGCTTCTGCAGTTGTAGATATCATGTGTATATTCAAAACAGAAAGGAAGTGCCATATAGCCACTTCTACCTGCGTAGGAAACCAGAAAATTTATTAACTATGCATAGGACCATAAGGTTTCTTTCTAAGAAAGATAGTATGTGCTCTAACAAATATTTTATTTCTTCTATTAATTGTATTATACATTTTATAGTCACTGACTCTCTACTATTGAAAAATTATCTAGATATATGAAGTATAGCAAATGAAATACCCTATAAATGGAATATAGAAAGCCATGCAATATGTTTTACTTTAAATTAAGAAAAAATGAACCATTCTTAGGACTGGTTTGCTGGAGGAGCTTTAGGAAAAGCCAAGAACATCTTGAGTAAACTTGTTTGAAGTCATTGAAGTGTTAATATAGTTGACAAGTATAGCAACCAGTTTGAAAGAGTTTATATAATTTGAAAGAGACTTACACATCAATACTAAAAACATTGCCCAAATAAACTGATTTATTGTCTTTTCTTTGGTACAAACAATGGTACTCAATCTTGATGATATGCTCCTTTGATACTGGTGACTGTATAGAGGAAACAACTATCTTAAAGATTTATGAAATGTATAAAGACACTTCAAATATTAATGTCCTCTACTCTAAAATTTATCTCTAATAAAACTTATCGCTTTCAAAATGAAAAAAATATAATTATGGACCAGGCTTATATGGAATAATTATTTCACAATATTCACATTTGTAAAATTGTTTGGAAACAGAAATAACTAATGAAAATAAATTAGGCATGATCTTTCTATAGCTTTAAAATTATATTCTTTAAAATAAGAACAGTCAGTCAGTTCAGTCACTCAGTCATATCCAACTCTTTGTGACCCCATGGATAGCAGCATGCCAGGCCTCCCTGTCCATCACCAACTCCTGGAGCTTGCTCAAATTCATGCCCATTGAGTCAGTGATGCCATCCAACTATCTCATCTTCTGTTGTCCCCTTCTCCTCCTGCCTTCAATTTTTCCCAGCATCAAGGTCTATTCTAATAAGTCAGTTCTTCATATCAGGTGGCCAAAGTATTGGAGTTTCAGCTTTAGCATAAGTCCCTCCAATGAATATTCAGGGCTGATTTCCTTTAGGATTAAGTGGTTTGATCTTGTTGCAGTCCAAGGGCCTCTCAAGAGTCTTCTCCAACACCAGAGTTCAAAAGCATCAATTCTTTGGCACTCAGCCTTCTCTATAGTCCAGTTCTCACACCCGTACATAACTACTGGAAAAAGCATAACTTTGTCTATATGGACCTTTGTCGGCAAAGTAATGTCTCTGCTTTTTAATATGCTATCCCGGTTGGTCATAGCTTTTCTTCAATGGAGTGAGCATCTTTTAATTTCCTGGCTGCAGTGATTTTGGAGGCTAAGAAAATAAAGTCTGTCACTGTTTCTATTGTTTCCCCATCTATTTGCAATGAAGTGATAGGACCAGATGCCATGATCTTTGTTGATGACTGAGTGACTTTCACTTTCAAAATAAGAACACCACCCATTTATAACATGTTACTTTCATTATGTAACATGTGTTACAAAGAATTACTTATTTACTTAAAAGAAATATGTATTATTCCAAAAAAGCAGAATACACATTCTTTTCAAGTGCACAGGGAACATTCTCTACAACTGACCACATGCTAGAGCACAAAACAAGCCCCCACAAATTTAAGAGTTATAGAAATTATTTCAAGCATCATTTCTGACCACAATGACATGAAACTAGAAATCAATCCCTGAAAAACGAAAAAGGGAAGAAACAATTACATGGAGACTAAACAGCATGCTACTAAAAAGTGTTTAAATTATAAAATCAAAGAAGAAACTAAAAAATACTTCAAGGAAAATGACAATGAAAACAGAACTATACAAACACTATGGAATGTGGCAAAATAGTTCTCAGAGAAAAAGCTCGTATTGATACAGGCCTTCTTTAAGAAATAAGAAATCTCAAGTGAATAATCAAACTCACCATCTAAAATAATTAGAAAAAGAAGAACAAACAAAACTTCAAGGAAGCTTAAGGAAGGAGTTAATAGAGAAGAAATCAATAGAGATAAAAATAATGGAAAAATCAATAAAACCAAGACCTGGTTCTTTGAAAGGATAAAAAAATTTTATAAACCTCTGGCCAGGCTCATGAAGAAGAAAAGAAAGAAGACCAAATAAACAAAATAAAAGTGAAAGAGGAAAAACAACTGATACTGAAGAAATATATATATGTATATATATGACTATGAACAATTATATGCCAACAAATTTGACAAATTAGAAGAAACTGACAACTTTCTAGAAGCGTACAGCTCACCAAAACTGAATCCAGTAGAAATAGATTGCTTGAACAGACCAATCACTAGAAGTGAAACAGAATCTTTAATCAGAAAAAAAAAAATCTGTACAAATAAAAGTCCAAGACCAGATGGCTTCACAGGCAAATTCTACCAAACACACAAAGAAGAATTTAGACTGGTCATTCTGATACTCATCTTAAAGTTTGAAGGGAAAGGAACATGCCCAAAGGCATTCTATAGGGCCACCGTCACCCTGCTACTAAAACAAAACAAAGACACTACCAAAAAAGAAAATTACAGACCAATATCTTTTGATGAATATACATGCAGTAATGCTCAATAAAATATTTATAAATTGAATTGAACAACATATAAAAAAATCATGCACCATGACCAAGTGGGATTCATCCTAGGGCCACAAGGCTGGCACAACATATAGAAATAAATCTGATATACCACATCAACAGAAGAAAAGACAAAACCACATAATAATTTTAATAGATGCAAAACAAGAGTTTGATAAAATTTCACATCAATTCATGATAAAAACCCTTATGAAAGTGAATATAGAGGGAACAAGTCCCAATATAATAAAAGATATTTATGACAAACCTACAGCCAACATAAAAATCAATGGTGAAAAGTTGAAAGCCTTCCCAATAAAATAGGGAACAAAACAAGGATGCCTACTCTCACCACTTCTCTTCAACATATTATTGAAGACATGTGTGTTAGCCATAGCAATCAGACAAGAAAAGTGAATAAAATGTAATTCAGAATGGTAGGGAAAAGATAAAATTGTCATTATACGCATGTGACGTAATACCCCATATACAAAACACTAAAGACTTCACAGCAAAATGTTAGAACTTGCAAATGAATTCAGCAAAGTAGCAGGATATAAGATGAACATACAGAAATCAGTTGCATTTCTTTATGCTAGCAGTCATATATCAGAAAGGGGATTTTTTAAAAAAAAGCTTTAAATTATGAAGCAGAAAAGTAAAATATCTAGGAATAAACATGACCAAGGAGTTGAAAGACTTACATACTGATAAATATAAAACATTAATAGAGGAAATTAAATAGGATTAAAAAAATAGAAAGATATCCTATGCTCTTGGATTGGAAGAATTTTGTTAAAGTGGCCATACTACCCAAAGCAATATACAGATTTAATGCAATGCTTATCAACATATTTATGATAGTTTTCCCAGAACTATAACAAATAATTCTAAAATTCATATGGAAACATAAAAGACAAAGAATTGCCAAAACAATTCTGAGGACAGAGAACAAAGCAGGAGGCATAACCTTCAGACAATACTACATAGCTACAGTAATTAAATCATTCAGGTCAATGGAACAGAATAGACAGCTCATCAATAAAACCACATACCTATGGACAATTAATCTTTGGTAAAGGAAACAAAAATATGCAATGGGAAAAATGCAATCTTTTTAGCAAGCCAGTGTTAGGAATGTTGGACAGCCACATGTAAATCAAGGAAGTTAGAATATATCCTCACACTATACACAAAAATAAACTCAAAATACCTTAAAACTTAAATATAAGACAAGACAGCATAAAATTCCTAGAAGAAGAAAAACATTCTCTGATTTAAAATATACAATGTTTTCTTAGTTCAGTTTTCCAAGGCAATGGAAATAAAAGCAAAAATAAACAATTGGAAACTAATGAAACTTACAGGATTTTTCACAGCTAAGGAAACCATAAACAAAACAGAAAGATGAAATATGGACTTGGAGAAAATATTTGCAAATGATACCACTGACATGACTTAACTTCTGAAATAATGAAAACCAAACCAAAACCAAAAACCAAACAACCCAACCAAAAAAAGAGCAGAAGACCTAAATAGACATTTCTCCAAAGAACATATATACAGATGGCCAATAGGAACATGAAAAGATGCTCATCGTCACTAATTATTAGAGAAATGAAAATCCAAACAACACTGGTACCACCTTACATCAGTCATAATGGACATCATTAAAAATCTACAAATAATAAATCCTAAAGAGAGTGTGGAGAAGAAGGAACCTCTTAACAGGGTTGGTGGCAATGTAATTTGATGCAGTCATGGAAAAAATTATGGAGGATGTCAAAAAACTAAAAATAGATTTGCCATATGATCCAGCAATCCCACTCCTGGGCATATAATCAGAAAAACTATAATTCAAAAAGATAAATGCATCTGTATGTTCATAGCAGCACTGTTTACAATAGTCAAGACATGGAAACAACCCAAATGTCCACCGACAGATGAATGGATAAAGAAGATGTGGTGTGTATATGTAAGTGTATATATATAATCATCACTGGGCCATTATAAATAATGAAATAATGCCCTTTGCAGCAACAAGAATGGACCTAGAGATGATTATACTGAGTGAAGTTCAGGTCAGAAAGAGAAAGACAAATACCATATATTACCAGTTATATATAGACTCTAAAGTAGGACACAAATGAGCATGTTTATGAAACAAAAACTGACTAAGAGATATAGAGAACAGATTTGTGGTTGCCTGGGGGAGATGGAGAGAGGGTGTGAAGCATTGGGAGTTTGGGGCTCGCAGATGCAAACTTTTACATATAAGATGGGTAAACAACAAAATCCTACCGTATAGCCCAGGAACTACATTCAATATCCTGTGATACATTAAAACATAATGGAAAAGACTATAGAAAAGAAGGTATGTATATCTATAACTGAGTCACTTTACTAAACAGAATTTAATACAACATTGTAAATCAACTGTACTTCAATAAAAAGTTTTCAAAAGAGAAGCAATATATCATATATTGCAATTAGATATTTGTGGACTTTAGCATTACATGTTATTTAAATTTTCTTCAGATTTTATAATTTTTCTTAATGAATATGAATTAGTTTTATAGTTGTAAAAATTCACTTTATTGTTTCAAAGACAAAATGAAGTTGTGAATATGTCCTCTTTCAAAGGAAATGAGTCTTTGACGCAAGAATTTGGATGAGGCTTCTAAATACCTGTAAAGAACATTTTGCTGATGGACAAGGAAAGATGTCATCCCACAATTTGTCCTCTGGTGTTCTGGCATTTCTCAGTCCTGCCATGAAGGGAGTTTTTAAAGAAAGTTGTCATAATAGTTCATTCTTGGGTATTCACATAAATCACACTGTTTTGTTTTTCTCTTCCTTAAGGACTTTTTCTTTTCTGTAATATGACAGGACTGAAGTCACTAAGGGTTAAAATTATCAATACATTCAGGAGGGATGGGAACTAGTTCCAGGAAGCAGTCTGTCTTCATTTATCCAGATAACCAAAGCTGATTCATGTGACGTTGGGGAGATCATAATCTCTATACCTAGCTATCTTTCTTGCTCACTGTGTATAGAAAATGGGGCCACACTATTCTTGAACAGAAGCTAATTCTTTGTCTTCCCAAGCTAACTAAAATGTGTGTGGGTGTAGATGTGTGCTGGGTATAAAGCCTCATCCTCTTCCCATCTGTGAAGCTGATGGGAGGAGACAGAAGGAGAAGGAGGACTTTTCTCTTGAATCCTGTTCTTCCTGTGGGGCATCCATAGCACAGCACACATGGAGGTCAGACCTACCAGTTTCTCATTTGCTGATTGAAAAGTCTTGGTATAATGCCACATACTCTTAGAGCTGAAACATCCTTATGAATTCAGTTTCAACTTTACTTTCCATTTTTTGCCAGGTACTTTCATAGACATCTGAGATTCCTAAACTGAGAATTATTGTTATGCCACCTAAGTCAGGAGACCCTTGAAGCCTCAGGATCTCTAGAAAGATTTTCACGTTTACACCTTGACTTCACATATGTTCTTGGAACAGTGTTCAAGAATGTAGGTTCATTCATCTTTGGTTAGCCATTAGGATTGCGTTAGCATCTGGAAGTATAGGTACATTTAAAAGGTTCATCTTTGTTTCTTTTGTTTGTTTGTTTTTGTATCGGAATTAAGTCATTAGTTTGATCTTAACACAGAACCCTTTGCTAAGAGGTTCAGGAATTGTACAATAAACCTTTTGGCAGGGGTGTCAGGAATTAGCTGCCATTGTACAGAGAGTGAAGTGTATCCCCTCCAGCCTACATCCTCACAGAATATGGCTTGAAAACAAAGAAAATCTCTTGTACTTAGAAATTTAGAAATAATCTTTTTTTTCTGAATAAAAAGGACCAGTATGGTTTGAAGCTGGCGTTTCTTCCCCCATTTTGTTCTTTTTTTTAATCTTTAAAAAAATTTTAAATTGGAGGATAATTGCTTTACAATGTTGTGTTGGTTTCTGCAATACAACACCATGAATCAGCCGTGCATACATATATCCCCTCCCTCTTATACATCTCCTCCATTATTCCCCCACTTCATCCCATCCCTCTAGGTTGTCACAGAGCACTAGGCTGAGCTCCCTGTGTTATACAACAGCTTCCACTAGCTTTCTATTCCACATATGTTAATATATATGTTTCAGTGCTGCTCTCCCAATTTGTGCCACCCTCTCCTTCTTCTGTTCTATCCACAAATCTGTTCTCTATCTACATGTATACCTTTTTCATTCTTAAAAAATTTATTTCTTTAATATGCAAGATTTTTATAGAAAAAAAAAAAGCAGTTGCTGAAAAATTCCATCTTGGAATTGGTAAAACAATAATGTTTTGGGTTTCATTATGGCCCATGGTTATCTAAAATAGTCTGAACTCTGCCTATGTGACATTTCCACATGAGTGTTTAATAAGCGCTTCGAACTCAACATGCTCAAAATAGAACTTTTGGTCAGCCCTCAGATCACCACCTCTGCAAGCTTTCTCTCTCTCAGAAAATGAATCTCCCATCTACCTGGTTGTTTAAGCAAATGTTACAAGATTTGTTCTAGCTATCTCTGTCTCTACAGCCAACCTGTCAGCAATTTCTGTTGACATTACTTCCAAAATGTTTCCCCAAATTACTGACTTTTCCCCATCACTATTGTTACTGCTCTGGCCAATCATCAACCTCTCTTCTCTGGATCATTGTACTGGTCTTCTAACCCATATCCTTACTCATTTATGCTCTATTTTCTACCAAGAAGCAAGAACTATTAAAAAAATAAATTCCCTATTTTAAGTTATTGACTGGCTTTCCATAGCTACTAGAATAAAATCTTTTTGCCCATTGCCTTGGTTCACAAAGCCCTCTGGATCCAGCCCCCACTACTTCTCTGAGAGCAGCTCCTATCACTTTCCCCCATCACAGTTCTGTGGTCTCCCTGACTTTCTGTTCTTTGAGTAAGACAATCAATCCATCAGCCTGTGGGCCTTCTCTCTACCAGGAATGGGCTTTTCTCATCTTCCCATGGCCAGCTCCTTCTAATACTCAGAGCAAACTCTTCTGATAAATTCCTCATAGAGACATTCCCTGAACACCTGGTGATATGCAACAAACCACCAGCCCCCCAAAACTAGACACCATTTATCACATAACCTTCTTTTATCCTACTTAAATTACCTGGATAGCTATCACCAGCACCTGTGGCAAAGAACAAATAGAACTATGACAGCAAGATCAGCAAGATCTTCACCTGTTTTTTCACCATTGCATTTCCAAGACTGCAGAGGAGATGCCCAGTAGTGAGATGGCACAAGCAACTATTTTTCATATGCTGTGTAATAGCAACTTGGGAATCAATAGGCTGTTTCTATCTGTTCTTATTTTACAGCCAACTGGACTTTATGAGTATAAGCTCATTGGTACTCTGAGAGCTCCACCAGATCTACTTGCAGATAACTTTACAAATTTAGGCTATATAAAACGGCGGATCCCACAAGTTACAGGTGAGTGACATGTATTCCTTTAAAAAAAGCAATTAGAAGGTAGGATCTATTGCTATTTTCTCTAACCAGCAGAGATCAATAGGTTTACTTTCTGTTATACTATGTTTCATTTTAAATTTTGGCTTAAATATCTGAGGTGCTATGCTGAAATATGCCTTCAATATTTCTAGGACTTCCTTTTTATACTTTAATAGATTCATTGTCCTGTTGCTCCTGTTTGAACTTACTACAAGTTTGTTGTCATCTCATACATATACATATATATATATATATACACACACACATATACATATACATATACATATACATACACACACACACACACACACATATACCTGGAAGAGCATGGAAGGCTTCTTGGAGGAAGTGGTGTCTGAGCTTTGTTTAACAAATTGAATCAAAGTTTTATAAATAGCAAGCATATATATACATGGTGAGGTGAAAAGTGAAGTGTGAGTGGTTTAAGGACATTTGGCCCAGGGAACAGTATGAGTAAAATGAGGAAGTCATGAAACAACATGAATTTTTTTTTTTAATCTGTGAGCAGTTGGATGCTTTTGGATTTGTTGGGGTAGCAGAATCTGGAATTAGCCTGGGAGGAGAGCCCAGAGACCCAAGGGTCTAGGCTGGTCACCTGGCTACACTTCTTATTTTTCCCAGAAATGATGGAGAATTATGAGTGGCATTAGATAGGGAATATTTCTGGCACTTAGAGTAGAGAGTGACCTCTACTGTTCCAGGCACAGTGGAACAGATACAGCTAGCTCAGGGGCCAGAAACCCTGACAGGCACTTGCTGTGGTAAGGAATCCTAGTTGTAAGGAAGAAAAGCTAACAAATTGCAGTGTAATGAAAGGAAAAAGTGTGTATTGGTTCAGGACATAGAAAATCCATGGTTGTCTGGCTTCCACGATAGCTACACATAATAGTTCATTTCTCCAGCTTGACTCTGTTTCCTTCTGTATTGACCAAATTCTAAGGCAGATTCTATGTCATGCAGAGAGGCCACAAGAAGATGCAGGCTTACATTTTAACCAGGTACACAACTCCCGAGGAACAGGAACTTTCCTACTGATGGCATCCAGAGTCTCAGGATTGGCTCTTCTCGCCTCAGCCTGGATCATATATTATTTCCTTTGGCATGTTTGTCATGGTTTAGGGCCACAAACTGTTTTCAAATACTCTTACTTTATGGGTAATGGTGGTGCCATATAGTCGAGGGAGAAGCCGGATGTTCTCTGTCCATCTCCCTACCAGTTGTGATTCAGTCATGTGCTGTAGCCATTTACAGGGCCTCTGATATGTGGTACTTGCTATCAACAGTCCACACTATGGAGGATGGTCCAGAGGCTGCAGTACTTTGACTTTTCTGGAATAATCCTGGGGTTCTTAACCTAACTCTGGTCCTCCCAGATCTTCTATAAGCTACCTGAGAACCTTTTGGGCCTAAACTTGCTAGAGTGGCAAGCCAGGATTCTGTCCACATATGCCTTCCCTGAACTAATCACTGTGACCATGTTCTGCTGATTTTCCCAGCCTTGAAATTAACACTGAGTCAGTCTGGGAATACCAGACAACCTGACCTGCTGCTTGAGAAATCTGTATGCAGGTCAGGAAGCAACAGTTAGAACTGAACATGGAACAACAGACTGCTTCCAAATTGGGAAAGGAGTATGTCAAGGCTGTATATTGTCGCCTTGCTTATTTAACTTATATGCAGAGTACATCATGAGAAACCCTGGGCTGGATGAAGCACAAGCTGGAATCAAGATCGCTGGGAGAAATATCAATAACCTAAGATATGCAGATGACACCACTCTTATGGCAGAAAGTGAAGAACTAAAGACCCTCTTGATAAAAGTGAAAGAGGAGAGTGAAAAAGTTGGCTTAAAGCTCAACATTCAGAAAACTAGGATCATGGCATCTGGCCCCATCACTTCATGGAAAATAGATTGGGGAACAGCGGAAACAGGGGCTGATTTTATTTTGGGAGGCTCCAAAATCACTGCAGTTGGTGACTGCAGCCATGAAATTAAAAGACACTTACTTCTTGGAAAGAAAGTTATGGCCAACCTAGACAGAATATTAAAAAGCAGAGCCATTACTTTGCCAACAAAAGTCTGCATAGTCAGAGCTATGGTTTTTCCAGTAGTCATGTATGGATGTCAGAGTTGGACTATAAAGAAAGCTGAACGCTGAAGAATTGATGCTTTTGAACTGTGGTGTTGGAGAAGACTCTTGAGAGTCCCTTGGACTGCAAGGAGATCCAACTAGTCTATCCTAAAGGAGATCAGTCCTGGGTGTTCCTTGGAAGGATTGATGTTGAAGCTGAAACTCCAATAATTTGGCCACCTGATGGGAAGAGCTGACTTATTTGAAAAGATCCTGATGCTGGGAAAGATTGAAGGCGGGAGGAGAAGGCGAGGACAGAGGATGAGATGGTTGGATGGCATCACCGACTCAATGGACATGAGTTTGAGTAAACCCCGGGAGTTGATGATGGACAGGGAGGCTTGTTGTGCTGTGGTCCATAGGGTCTCAGAGTCGGACATGACTGAGTGACTGAACTGAACTGAGCAGTCCTGCTTAAACCACATAGTGGAGAAGGAGGCAAAAGGTGATGCCCTGAAGGAGAATGAGAGTCTGGTGCAAGAAGGGGAGAGTCATAGCTGAGCAGGCAAAAGCAACAGATGTCTACTCACTCCCTTCCTTTCAAGGTCATCTTCAACCTCTTGTAGTAATGGACTGATAAATTCTTTACTCCATGGTCTGCTTCTAATAGGTTTTCTTTCTTTCAAAAGCTGAATTAGATAATACATTTCTGTGCTGTCAGCACCTTCTCAAGGGATTTTCTTGTTCCCGTCAGAAACTTAGGCTTGGCTCCTTCTCTAAATGGTTAGTTGGAATCTTCCCACACAGCTTGAGCACAGAGGGTGTGCACTTCATAGTGTCGCTTTGCTCTCTTTCTCCAAGAGCTGATGCTATTTGCACACAGTAGCATGGTGGATATTAAGGAGATTTGGTCCCTGTAACTGTGACATAAAGCAACATGGGAGAGAGGCAAAAATCTTACAGTTAACATAGTTTAGCCACTTTCTAGCTTTTTGGGAAGAACAGTAACCTCTCTGGAAACTTCATTTCTAAACTGGGTTGCTCAGTTCCAGGACACCTGTAATATGTCACAAAATTGAAGATGAGAAGAAAGGTCACAACAGAAAAATTATTGGCACTGTAGTGACACCTGATGATTACCAAGATTTTAGAACTTCAAAATTTATTTTTGGATGCCCAATTTTGTTTCACTGCATTCTGTCTTAGAATGCTATTTGTGCTATACAATGAACAAGTTTTGTTGGGTTCTTTTATTTTTACTGTGTCTTTCTATCTACCAGACACTGTCCCTGGACAACAAGATTTCAGTTGTTCTAAATACCTGACTTTCTCTAAAATTCAATGCCTCGTGAGTTAGTGGTTTATCACCCTACAAGGTTGTCATATCAAATCTTCTTGTTAATTGAAGCCAAAGGGACTGCCAGATGCAATAACGTCTTTTGTGTTGTTGTTTTTTTGTTTTGCTTTGTCTAATAGAAGCCTATGAAACAGAATGCAATGGAGAAACAGTGATCTACATGAAAATGGTGTTCCCTTTTTTACTGTCCAACAGAGATGTATCCTTTTTGAACACATACTATTATTCAGCTTTCTAAGTGTTTTTGTTCCCCATGGCCATGACCCAATGGCAGTATATCCAGAAGGTGTGGACAACATTGTCTTTGTCTCCTGCATAAGCGTCTACTAAAGCTGCTACTTCTTGTGTAGCTTTCAGACATCTCAGTGTGATTTCTGGGTCTGATGACATGGAGCATCTATAATTGTGGGAAGGCAGCTCATACTTTCCTGAGAATTTACCTAGAAAATCCTTGTACCACAGATTTGGGGGCCTGAAAACAACTTTTCTTTAAGAGTATTCAATACACTCCCTCAGTCTGTAGAGGAGGAAGCTGGGACCCAGAGAGTTAAGATGACTGAGGCGCACAGTCAGGTGGTTAGCAGCCGACTCGGGGATGGAACTCAGGCCCCGCATTTCCAGCTCTCTCCACCACCCCTCCTCCCCCAGCATTGGCTCTGGGCCTCGTGTGTGTGTGTGTGTGTTTCCTGTTCAGTTTTTTTAAATTGAATTACCTTCCCTGTAATAGTGCCATAGACATAGTGGCTGGTCTGTGAATCTTTATTGAGATGAAATGATTATATTACTCTTGGTGAACCTGAACCAGAACCATTGAGGACATTTGCCTACTAATATTTGTATATCTACATATCTTTCTGTGGTCACCAGGTGTAAATAAGCTTGCCTGGCCATCCTCTGTGCCCAGAGGTCAATGATTAGGGCTTAAGGGGAGGACAGAGAGCAATGACCCCATTGTTTCCTGAGTGAGAGTCTGCTCCAGTCTTTCTCCAATGCCCCCACCAAGACTGTCTACAGGCAGTGTTACTCTGTTTTCTTACACAGTGAAAGTGAAAGTGAAGTCACTCAGTCATGTCCGACTCCTTGCGACCTCACGGCCTGTAGCGCGCCAGGCTCCTCTGTCCATGGGATTCTCCAGGCAAGAATACTGGAGTGGTTTGCCATTTCCTTCTCCAGGGATCTTCCCAACCCAGGGATCGAACCCGGGTCTCCTGCATTGCAGGCAGATGCTTTATCCTCTGAGCCACCAGGGAAGTGAAGTGAAGCTGAATCTCAGAAAAATTAAGTTACCCAGGATAACAGCTGATAAATGACCAATCCTCTGAGATCTAATTGCTTTATTGGAGAAAGGAGGAGTGGGTTTCCCTCATAATTAGAGCAGCAAGGAATCATTGACAGGTAGGCAATGCATGCTCTTGAGCTTCCCAGGTGGCTCAGTGGTGAAGAATCTGCCTGCCAGTACAAGATATGCAGAAGCTGTGGGTTTGAGCCCTGGCTCAGGAAGATTCCCTGGAGGAGGACCTGGCAACCCACTCCAGTATTCTTGCCTGAGAAATCCTATGGACAGAAGAACCTGTCAGGCTACAGTCCATGGGGTCACAAAGAGTCAGACACCAGCTGGGAACTGAGTAAATACACCAAACCTGCTATGAAAAGAGAACACCAGGTGGGAGGCGACAGGGCTCTGCAGGGAAGTTAGGCAGACCAAGCAGGAAGTGAACTGACAGTTTAAGGGAGCAAACACCAAGTGGAGGCAACAAAATAATTGTCTTTTGTTTCTGACTGGTGGGCTTTCCTTTTATCCATCTGAGAGGTTTGATGGTCTTGCCTTGACTGGCAGTGTAGTGCGTCTATGTGCAGCAGTGGCGAGAACTGGACTTCAGAGGGCGGAAGATTCAGGTGGTCCTGGCCAAGGGCACCTCAGTGCCACAGTTTCCAGAGAGGTCAGGATTCATCCGGGTGAGGCAGTGCCAGGTGAAGCTGGCCATGGAGAGTGATGGCAGTAACCGGAGCAAAGGTAAAAAGAAGGCAGCTGTCGGTGTGCTGGTGCACCCTGTGAAGGCTGTGGTGACTGTGAGGCTCAGAAAATGCATGATGCGTTTTCCCTGAGGTCAGAGAACGTGGCATGGGCTCCAAGGAAACAGAGGAGATTCAGTTCACCCCTGAAGTTTGGCTACAATGCAACGTGGATGTTTAAATCTGATCAATCTATTTTTTACTTACTTTTGCATTGTCCGAATGAAATCAGAACATCGAAGTGAAACAAAAGGGTTAGGAATTCACTTCAGGCTGCCCTTGTACTGCACATTCTGGCTGGAGGTGAGCAGGAAGGCTAATGGGATCATCTCTGAGGAGGTACCTCTCACTCAGCAAAACTAAAGGACTCAGGACCTGTCTGCCTTGAGTTCCATACTCAGGAGAGAATCTGGGAGGGGTTCATGTGGCCACCTGCTGGACTGGAATGGGTGTGGCCTTGAGACTGCAGTAAAATCTGAACAGTTGTTCTGATGTGTGTTAGATCTGCCACCTTGGATGCATTACCCCCTATCAACTTTTATAATTAAGATAATTGAGAGGAATAACGAAGTGAGATATATATCCAAATATCTAGCACTTATGCTATGCTATGCAGTGCTATGCTAAGTCACTTCAGTCATGTCCAACTCTATGGACTGTAGCCCACCAGGCTCCTCTGTCCATGAGGATTCTCCAGGCAGGAATACTGGAGTGGATTGCCATGCCCTCCCCATCTAGCACTTGCCATGGGTTTAATAAATAGCAGCAGAATGTGCCTTGACTCTTTGCCAAAGTGTGTATATAAGTCTCCCATAAAGGAGATGGGAGAGTCCACTTAAATTGTGTGCTACCTCCCTCCTTAATTTCTTGGCCTGAATATAAACCTGGATGTTTGCTGCTGTATTTTTCCTCCTTTTGAATTGTCCTTTCTTTCCCTCTCTAGTATTAATTTATTGCTTCATAAACCCTGGTGGCCGTATTCCATCCTGGATCATCAACTTGGTTGTCAAGGTGAGACCCCCAGAGGCAGGAGGGGAAGTGTGTTTGACAAATGTTGACTTATCCTGTGGGGCTGTTTGACTGAAGAGACGTGCAATCTCAGGCCTCATGATGCTGTTTTACGAAGCAGCATGTTTGACTGACTCTGGTTAGGACTGGGGTTGCCAACACCCAGGACTGAGGTTGGGACAAAAGACCAAAATCTTAACCTGGAATATCATCTCCCCTACTAATTTCCCACCAAGATCCTGCCAGCATCACTTTCTGGAACCTTTGGGCAATAACCTGCTCCTTGTAGGAACAAGGGTGCTTGTGGACCCTGTATCTGCTTATGGAGGAGTTAGGCCAACATGGCTTGGGAGACAATGAGATATGTTCAAGCTTGAGGAAGCCTCCAGTTTCATTTTTGTGTTTTCTTTCTATAAGGAGAAGGGACTTCAGTGGTATGCAGATCACCCATGGAGACCATTCATGAGGTCCTACTTATGGGCTGGTGGGCTCACCAATTCCCAGGGAGAGTGAAAAAGTACACAAACTTGAATAAAACACATCATAGTTTGAATTCTGGTCCCTACTTCTGACTATGTAATCTAGGGAAGCTATCAATTTCTTACCTCCAGAAAAAACGGGAATGGATATTTCCACAATGTAGAGAAGGAGTGACCAAAACAACATTTGGGGAAAGTCTGGGCAATGTTCAACGCTACCTAAGGGGTGACATATCCCACCTCTTGCTCCCAATTCTTACCAAATTCTAATTTTGTAAAACAAGTCCTTTCTTTCATCTTTTTGGAAGAATCACACAGCCCAGCCCAGTCCCATTTCCTGAGTTTTTCTTTTTCTTTTCAAAAATAGTATCTTAGAATTGTCATAGCTTTCTACTAGTAAAAGCTAAAACATGCAAGGTCTGACAACTGTGGCCTCTACCTTACCTGTGCCCCGAGTCTTACCTTTTTCATCATCAGTCACAACCTTCTGTTGAAATCTTATCAGGAGCCCTATTGTCATATTTATTATTCCCCAAGGCATCTTCCTTCACCTTTGCCACATCCTGAGAATCAAGAGTAGTTGCTGTGAGGACAGAGTAATGACAATCTCCTTTTCTTTGCAGAATGGAATTCCTGGCTTCCTGGCTGACCTGGAGGATGCCTGTCTGAGGTACTAGAGAAGAACCTAAGAGAGATTTGGAAGCTTTTTGTTCATGCATGATGTCCCTGGAAGTGCCACAACTATGATGCTCAGCATGCCTGTCATTTTTCCATCTCAGAAGCCTGCACACTCTCCAGCACCTTGTGCCCAAGTGTGCCAGCCTGATGCCTAGCTTCCTTTCCCATTCACCCCACTCTGGGACACACTGCCTTGTTTCACTGTAGAATGTGGATCAGATTTGGAAAACCCTTGATTGTTTATTTTTTAAAAGGGGAATCCTCAGGAAGGAACCCAGTCATTCCATTGTTGCATTCTCGGGGGATGGTTGGTGGAGGAGTGGTAACACTGCCTAAGAGTGACTGACCCAAGCAAGTTGTCTCCTTCCCACATGTGAGTTTTTGCAACACAAGAGGGTGACTTCTTGTTGCAGGTGCATTACCTTCAGAGTTGACTCGCAGTACAGAAAGAATGGAAGACTCATGTCCATTTCCCTTTTGCTTTGCTGACTTGATTTGCCTGATTTGAGACAATAACCTACTAAGCCTCTCCCCATTTCTATTTGTAGAGGATCATGAGCAGTTTCAATTTCAAATCACTTTGAAAAATGTTGCAGACCTGACTACATGTATAGTGTGATGACAGTTATCTCAATACTGGTGTCTAGGTTTTTCTCTGCCACTGGAGAAGGCTGTCTGTACCTCATTAGCTCTGAATTTCTGAACATTGAGGTATCAAGACAGCTCTGGCAGTTAACAGAAACTAACCTGTTTTACACACAGCATTGAATAAATTTTCTTTTAGGCAAGAAATGAATTTCTCTTCTAGAATGTTTGGAGATGTTGGAGGGATAATTGTTTTTGTTGTTAAGTTGGCTCAGTTGTGTTTGACTCTTTGTAACCCCATGACTGCAGCATGCCAGGCTTCCTGTCTCACACATCCCCCAGAGTTTGTACAAACTCATGTTCATTGAGTCAATGATGCTATCCAGCCATCTCATCCTCTGTGTCCCTGTCCTCCTACTACCCTCAGTTTTCACAGCATTAGGGTCTTTTCCAATGAGTTGGCTCTTTGCATCAGGTGACCAAAGTATTGGAGTTTCAGCTTCAGCATCAATCCTTCCTATGAGTATTCAGGATCGATTTCCTTTAGGATTGACTGGTTTTATATCCTTGCAGTCCAAGGGACTCTCAAGAGTCTTCTCCAACACCACAGTTCAAAAGCATCAATTCTTTGGTGCTCAGTCTTCTTTATGGTCCAACTCTTGTATTGGTACATGACTACTGGATAGGAAACATAGCTTTGACTAGACAGACTTTTGTTGGCAAAGTCATGTCTCTGCTTTTTAATGTATTGTCTGGATATCTCACTGGGTTGACAGTGGCCTGCTGCAGGTTTAGGAGCACTGGCAGCAGCAGTCCTGGGAGGCATGGCAGGCATATTGGCATAAGTCCTTAGGAGGAGGCTTCCATTACCCCTATCATAGAGCCTATAGCCTACCATAAAGAGTGCAAACTCTAGGACTGGGCTGCCTCAGGCCAGACTACAGGGAGAGAGCACAGCCTCACCTACCAGCAGAAAATTGGGTTAAAGATTTATTGAGCATGGCCCTGTACACCAGAACAAGTCCCAGTTTTCCCCACAAGCCTCTTATCCTCATCTATCAGAGGGCACACAGAATGAAAACCACAATCACAGAAAACTAACCAAAATGATCACATGGATCACAGTCTTATGTAACTCAGTGAAACTGAACCACCTTCTCAGGTGGCTGCCGGGAGCCAGTGTGAGAAATCCCGCCCATGGCAAAGGTCATGAGGAAAGAAGCCTGACAGAATGCAAGGGTGTGATCAGGCTTCAGGGGTTCCCCCTAGAATTTCCTGAGTATCCACCCCCCAAAACAAGAGTCTGCCTGCTTTTCCGTGTTACGCTTTCCACCTACTCTTCTGACATTAACAGGGGGCTGTCCGCCCACCACCATTTTCTGGAAAAAGTTAATTTAGAGCTTTTAGATAATAAATCTCCTGGGCATTATAAGAGTGTTTCAATCCAAAAGCCCCTCTGATGGCTTTCTAGCCTGGCTGCCAGACTCTTACAGCTGCTCATGTGATTGTTTGTGGCCTCCCGACTGCGAGAGGCTCAGGAAGCTTAAAACATCCTAGGAATGTAGGGGCTTCCAAGGAGTCAAAATCATTAGAATAGGACTGATTAAAGGTTTCATTTGTTGAGCCAATACTTGCTGCCAAGTTTTCATATCTTTTATTTGTAGATATAGTTGGTATGTAGAAAAAACAGGTAGTAGACCTGGTATTAGCAACATTAGATCTTTGAGTTAAGTACTTTCTTTGTTGTAACCCATTTCACCTTTGTTCTACAGGAATGTAACTTTATTTAGTACTTTGAGGGTGATGCAGAGTAAAGAAAAAACTCTTCTAGGGAAAAAGAGTTTTTCTTGTTGATAGACATTTATCCAGGAAGAAGCCATAAAAATGTTAACAGGCCTCTTGGCCAGAAGATAATGTAAACCATCTGAGACCTTTTGTATACTGGAAGGTATGCAAAAAGAAAGCCTGGTCTCAATGAGGGTCAGGACTACTGCCCCTGCATAACTCTGCATATTCCATTATTTCTTTATGTACAACTTGGGGTATATAAGCTGCTTTTGAAAATAAAGTTGTGAGTCTTGCACCAATGCTGGGCTCCCCCATGTTGTTTTTTTTCTCCCCTTTTCCGGCTGAATTCCCATCTGGAGTGCGGAAGCTCACCAAGTCTACTTACTTGCCCTGGCTTCTAAGATCCACTCGAGAGGGAGCCCAAGGTGGGGCACCCTCTGCTATTCAAGTGGGCGCCAGTGGCCTGACATAGATGATGCAAACCTCTTGTCTTGAGGTTTTACTAGTTTTCTGCGTAAACCAAGTTATTCAGCCTCTTTTCTCCACTAATTTTCCTACTACACTATTCTTTCCTAATTTCTTTATATTTCTAATAGTCCTTTCCCAGACTCCGACTCTGTCCCCACTTCGAATTCCCTGGATCCACTGGGGTTGGACCCAGGCAGGTGGCCATGCCATGCAGGGCCACCCAAGAAGGACAGGTCACGGTGGAGAGTTCTGACAATATGTGGTCCACTGGACAAAGGAATGGCAAACCACTTCAGCATTCTAGCCTTGGAAAGGGATAATAGTTCCCTTATTATTGAATTAGTATTGTGGTTGACTCTATAGTTTTTTCTCAGGAATTCTACCTAAGTTGTCCACTTCTCCCACCACCAGAAGACTTTCCGATTTTCTAATTTTCTCTTGAAATTTGGAAGGAAAGATAGTCTGTACAAAGGGACAGTCTTAAAATATTTGGTAACATTTTAATTACTGTGTGCGATGGTACTACACCTTGATTAATGGGCATAGAATTTCAGCAATTAATTCCCAGAAGCAGCAAAAATATTAATGGGATACCTTAGATTTTGTCTTTTCTCTTTAGAAGGGGTAGTGCATTGAATACCAAATAAATAGTGACTTATAGTTGTCCTGTCTTTAGTCTCCTTCCTGTTTTGTTCCTTTTGTGTGAATGCATCTGTTAGTCTCTTTGGTTTGCAAGTCACATTCTATCTAACTCATATACTTGAATAGAAAAGATATTTTAGACTCACTTACATGTAAGATCAAATATAGAGTGGTCTCAGGTAGGGGTTTATGGGTGCTCAAACTGGCATTTGGGATCAACTCTGTTCTTTAAGCTTTCTTTAATGTTAGGCTGTTTTTGCTGGCAGAATCAATTCTGTTAGCAAAGGGTAAGCCTGCATCTTCCCAGGTTCATGCCAAGTCAACAAAAGACAGCATTTCTTTCCAGTAGATCCAGAACCATCCTATGTTTCCCTCTAAAGCATATGTCAATCCCTGCTATAGTCACTGTGGTCACATGGATAGAACTATGCAAATTAACAATTACTTCATAAATGTGTCATTGAAATACCACTATCAGTAAGGTGGCTGGAATTTAATTTTAGGTAAAGTAAGTGTGAATGTCTCATGTACTTGAGGTCAAGTTGCCAGTCATTTGTCACTGAAAGACAAGTACTGAAATTATAGCCTTTGAGTAGAGAGTTGACATGAAATGCTATCAGGCAAACTATATATTTAAACAGTATTTGATGATCTGCTAAAAACACTGAGATTACTAAGAATACTGACATTCTAGGTAGGAGATTTTTTTTAAGTCACTAAGATTGCTCTCATTAAAAAAATTAAGGTTCTTTTGGCATTCAAGATTTCTGAATCAGGGAAGATAGTCCTACACAGCATTGAAACTTGAGGTTACATGGGAAACTGAGAACACCTGAGCAAACAGTAAACTTCTTGTTATTCAGTCATTAACACATGTTTAACTCTTTTGACCCCATGGACTGCAGCATACCAAGCTCTCCTGTGCTTCACTATCTCCTGGAGTTTGCCCAAACTCATATCCATTCAGTTATTTGATACTATCCTAATATTACCTCCTCTGTTGCCTGCTTCTCCTGCTCTCAATTGTTCCCAGCATCAGGGTCTTTTTCAATGAGTCAGCTCTTAGCATGAGGTGGCCAAAGTATTGGAGCTACAGCATCAGTCCTTTAAAGAATATTCAGTGTTGATTTCCTTTAGGATTGATTGGTTTCATTTCATTGCAGTCCACGAGACTCTCAAGAGTCTTCTCTAGCACCACAATCTGAAAACATCAATTCTTCAGTGCTCAGCCTTCTTTATGGTCCAACTCTCATATCTGTATACTACTACCAGAGGAGCCATAACTTTGACTATATGGATTTTTGCCGGCAAATAATGTCTCTGCTTTTTAATTTTTTTAACTTTATTTTACTTTACAATACTGTATTGGTTTTGCCATACATCACATGAATCTGCCATGGGTGTACATGTGTTCCCAATCCTGAACTCCCCTCCCACCTCCCTCCCCATACCATCTCTCTGGGTCATCCCAGTGCACCAGCCCCAAGCATTCTGTATCTGCATTGAACCTAGACTGGCGATTCATTTCTTATATGATATTATACATGTTTCAGTGTCATTCTCCCAAATCATCACACCCTCTCCCTCACCCACAGAGTCCAAAAGACTGTTCTATACATCTGTGTCTTTTTTGCTGTCTCGCATACAGGGTTATAGTTACCATCTTTCTAAATTCCATATATATGTGTCAGTATACTGTATTGGTATTTTTCTTTCTGGCTTACTTCACTCTGTATAATTGGCTCCAGTTTCACCCACCTCATTAGAACTGATTCAAATGTATTCTTTTTAATGGCTGAGTAATACTCCATTGTGTATATGTACCACAGCTATCTTATCCATTTGTCTGCTAATGGACATTTTGGTTGTTTCCATGTCCTGGCTATTATAAACAGTGCTGCGATGAACATTGGGGTACATGTGTCTCTTTCCATTCTGGTTTCCTCGGCGTGTATGCCCAGCAGTGGGATTGCTGGGTCATAAGGCAGTTCTATTTCCAGTTTTTTAAGGAATCTCCACACTGTTCTCCATAGTGGCTGTACTAGTTTGCATTCCCACCAACAGTGTAAGAGAGTTCCCTTTTCTCCACACCCTCTCCAGCATTTATTGCTTGTAGACTTTTGGATTGCAGCCATTCTGACTGGTGTGAAATGGTACCTCATTGTGGTCTTGATTTGCATTTCTGTGATAATGAGTGATGTTGAGCATCTTTTCATGTGTTTGTTAGCCATCTGCATGTCTTCTTTTTTTTTTAGATTAAAATTTTTTATTTTTACTTTATTTTACTTTACAATAATGTATTTGTTTTGCCATACATTGACATGAATCCATCACAGGTGTACATGCGTTCCCAAACATGAACACCCCTCCCACCTCCCTCCCCATAACATCTCTCTAGGTCATCCCCGTGCACCAGCCCCAAGAATCCTGTATCCTGTATCAAACATAGACTGGCAATTTGTTTCTTACATGATAGTATACATGTTTCAATGCCATTCTCCCAAATTATCCTACCCTCTCCCTCTCCCTCAGAGTCCAAAAGTCCATGCTACACATCTGTGTCTCTTTTGCTGTCTCGCGTACAGGGTCATCATTGCCATCTTTCTAAATTCCATATATATGTGTTAGTATACTGTATTGGTGTTTTTCTTTCTGGCTTACTTCACTCTGTATAATTGGCTCCAGTTTCATCCATCTCATTAAAACTGATTCAAATGTATTCTTTTTAATGGCTGAGTAATACTCATTGTGTACATGTGCCACAGCTTTCTTATCCATTTGTCTGCTAATGGACATCTAGGTTGCTTCCATGTCCTTGCTATTATAAACAGTGCTGCGATGAACATTGGGGTATGTGTCTTTTTCAATTCTAGTTTCCTTGGTGTGTATGCCCAGCGTGGGATTGCTGGGTCATAAGGCAGTTCTATTTGCAATTTTTTAAGGAATCTCCACACTGTTCTCCATAGTGGCTGTACTAGTTTGCATTCCCACCAACAGTGTAAGAAGGTTCCCTTTTCTCCACATCCTCTCCAGCATTTATTGCTTGCAGACTTGGATCACAGCCATTCTGAGTGGTGTGAAGTGGTACCTCATTGTGGTCTTGATTTGCATTTCTCTAATAATGAGTGATGTTGAGCTTTTTTTCATGTGTTTGTTAGCCATCCATATGTCTTCTTTGGAGAAATGTTTATTTAGTTCTTTGGCCCATTTTTTCATTGGGTCGTTTATTTTTCTGGAATTGAGCTGCAAGAGTTGCTTGTATATTTTTGAGATTAGTTGTTTGTCAGTTGCTTCATTTGCTATTATTTTCTCCAATTCTGAAGGTTGTCTTATATTTTTCTTTGTTGTGCAGAAGCTTTTAATTTTAATTAGATCCCATTTGTTTATTTTTGCTTTTATTTCCAGAATTCTGGGGGCTGGATCATAGAGGATCCTGCTGTGATTTATGTTGGAGAGTTTTTTGCCTATGTTCTCCTCTAGGAGTTTTATAGTTTCTGGTCTTACATTTACATCTTTAATCCATTTTGAGTTTATTTTTGTGTGTGGTGTTAGAAACTGTTCTAGTTCATTCTTTGCCAAGTGGTTGACCAGTTTTCCCAGCACCACTTGTTAAAGAGATTGTCTTTGCTCCATTGTATATTCTTGCCTCCTTTGTCAAAGATAAGGTGTCCATAGGTGTGTGGATTTATCTCTGGGCTTTCTATTTTGTTCCATTGATCTATATTTTTGTCTTTGTGCCAGTACCATACTGTCTTGATGACTGTGGCTTTGTAGTAGAGCCTGAAGTCCGGCAGGTTGATTCCTCCAGTTCCATTCTTCTTTCTCAAGATTGCTTTGGCTATTCGAGGTTTTTTGTATTTCCATACAAATCTTGAAATGATTTGTTCTAGTTCTGTGAAAAATATCGCTGGTAGCTTGATAGGGATTGCATTTAATTTGTAGATTGCTATGGATAGTATGCTTGTATTCACTATATTGATTCTTCCGATCCATGAATATGGTATATTTCTCCATCTATTAGTGTCCTCTTTGATTTCTTTCATCAGTGTTTTATAGTTTTCTATATGTAGGTCTTTAGTTTCTTTAGGTAGATATATTACTAAGTATTTTATTCTTTTCATTGCAACGGTGAATGGAATTGTTTCCTTAATTTCTTTTTCTACTTTCTCATTAGTGTATAGGAATGCAAGGGATTTCTGTGTGTTAATTTTATATCCTGCAACTTTACTATATTCATTGCTTAGCTCTAGTAATTTTCTGGTGGAGTCTTTAGGGTTTTCTATGTAGAGGATCATGTCATCTGCAAACAGTGAGAGTTTTACTTCTTCTTTTCCAATTTGGATTCCTTTTATTGCTTTTCCTGCTCTGATTGCTGTGGCCAAAACTTCCAGAATGATGTTGAACAGTAGCAGTGAAAATGGGCACCCTTGTCTTGTTCCTGACTTTAGGGGAAATGCTTTCAGTTTTTCACCATTGAGGATAATGTTTGCTGTGGGTTTGTCATATATAGCATTTATTATGTTGAGTTATGTTCCTTCTATTCCTGCTTTCTGGAGAGTTTTTATCATAAATGGATGTTGAATGTTGTCAAAGGCCTTCTCTGCATCTATTGAGATAATCGTATGGCTTTTATTTTTCAATTTGTTAATGTGGTGAATTACATTGATTGGTTTGTGGATATTGAAGAATCCTTGCATCCCTGGGATAAAGCCCACTTGTTCATGGTGTATGATCTTTTTAATGTGTTGTTGGATTCTGATTGCTAGAATTTTGTTGAGGATTTTTGCATCTATGTTCATCAGTGATATTGGCCTGTAGTTTTCTTTTTTTGTAGCATCTTTGTCAGGTTTTGGTATTAGGGTGATGGTGGCCTCATAGAATGAGTTTAGAAGTTTACCTTTCTCTGCAATGTTCTGGAAGACTTTGAGTAGGATAGGTGTTAGCTCTTCTCAAAAATTTTGGTAGAATTCAGCTGTGAAGCCGTCTGGACCTGGGCTTTTGTTTCCTGGAAGATTTCTGATTACAGTTTCAGTTTCCGTGCTTGTGATGGGTCTGTTAAGATTTTCTATTTCTTCCTGGTTCAGTTTTGGAAAGTTGTACTTTTCTAAGAATTTGTCCATTTCTTCCACATTGTCCATTTTATTGGCATATAATTGCTGATAGTAGTCTCTTATGAGCCTTTGTATTTCTGTGTTGTCTGTTGTGATCTCTCCATTTTCATTTCTAATTTTATTGATTTGATTTTTCTCTCTTTGTTTCTTGATGAGCCTGGCTAATGGTTTGTCAGTTTTATTTATCCTTTCAAAGAACCAGCTTTTGGCTTTGTTGATTTTTGCTATGGTCTCTTTTATTATTATTATTATTTTTTGCATTTATTTCTGCCCTAATTTTTAAGGTTTCTTTCCTTCTACTAACTCTGGGGTTTTCCATTTCTTCCTTTTCTAGTTGCTTTAGGTGTAGAGTTAGGTTATTTATTTGACTTTTTTCTTGTTTCTTGAGGCATGCTTGTATTGCTATGAACTTTCCTCTTAGCACTGCTTTTATAGTGTCCCACAGGTTTTGGGTTGTTGTGTTTTCATTTTCATTCGTTTCTATGCATATTATGATTTCTTTTTTGATTTTTTCTGTGATTTGTTGGTTATTCAGAAGCGTGTTGTTCAGCCTCCATATGTTGGAATTTTTAATAGTTTTTCTCCTGTAATTGAAATCTAATCTTAATGCATTGTGGTCAGAAAAGATGCTTGGAATGATTTAGATTTTTAAAAAATTTGTCAAGTTTAGATTTATGGCCCAAGATGTGATCTATCCTGGAGAAGGTTCCATGAGTACTTGAGAAAAAGGTGAAATCCATTGTTTTGGGTTGAAATGTCCTATAGATATCAATTAGGTCTAACTGGTCTATTGTATCACTTAAAGTTTGCATTTCTTTGTTAATTTTCTGTTTAGTTGATCTGTCCATAGGTGTGAGTGGGGTATTAAAGTCTCCCAGTATTATGTTATTGTTAATTTCCCCTTTCATACTTGTTAGCATTTGTCTTACATATTGCAGTGCTCCTATGTTGGGTGCATATATATTTATAATTGTTAAAGCTTCTTGGATTGATCCTTTGATCATTATGTAGTGGCCTTCTTTGTCTCTTTTCACAGCCTTTGTTTTAAAGTCTATTTTATCGGATATGAGTATTGCCACTCCTGCTTTCTTTTGGCCTCTTTTTGTGTGGAATATCTTTTTCCAGCCCTTCACTTTCAGTCTATGTGTGTCCCTTGCTTTGAGGTGGGTCTCTTATAAGCAGCATATAGAGGGGTCTTGTTTTTGTATCCATTCAGCCAGTCTTTGCCTTTAGGTTGGGGCATTCAACCCATTTACATTTAAGGTAACTATTGATAAGTATGCCGATTACCATTTACTTTATTGTTTTGGGCTCAGGTTTATATACCCTTTTTGTGTTTCCTGTCTAGAGAATATCCTTTAGAATTTGTTGGAGAGCTGGTTTGGTGGTGCTGATTTCTCTCAGCTTTTGCTTGTCTGGAAAGCTTTTGATTTCTCCTTTGTATTTGAATGAGATCCTTGCTGGGTACAGTAATCTGGGCTGTAGGTTATTTTCTTTCATCACTTTAAGTATGTCTTGCCATTTCCTCCTGGCCTGAAGAGTTTCTATTGAAAGATCAGCTGTTACCCTTATGGAATTCCCCTTGTGTGTTATTTGTTGTTTTTCCCTTGCTGCTTTTAATATTTGTTCTTTGTGTTTGATCTTTGTTAATTTGATTAGTATGTCGGGGTGTTTTGCCTTGGGTTTATCCTATTTGGAACTCTCTGTGTTTCTTGGACTTGGGTGATTATTTCCTTCCCCATTTTAGGGAAGTTTTCAACTATTATCTCCTCAAGGATTTTCTCATGGTCTTTCTTTTTGTCTTCTTCTTCTGGGACTCCTATAATTCGAATGTTGGAGCTTTTCATATTGTCCTGGAGGTCTCTGAGATTATCCTCATTTCTTTTAATTCATTTTTCTTTTTTTCTCTGATTCATTTATTTCTACCATTCTATCTTCTATTTCACTAATCCTATCTTTTGCCTCCATTATTCTATTTGTTGCCTCCAGAGTGTTTTTGATCTCATTTATTGCATTATTCATAATATATTGACTCTTTTTTATTTCTTCTAGGTCCTTGTTAAACCTTTCTTGCATCTTCTCAATCCTTGTCTCCAGGCTATTTATCTGTGATTCCATTTTGATTTCAAGATTTTGGATCATTTTCACTATCAATATTCGGAATTCTTTCTCAGGTAGATTCCCTACTTCTTCCTCTTTTGTTTGGTTTGGTGGGCAACTCTCCTGTTCCTTTACCTGCTGAGTATTCCTCTGTCTCTTCCTCTTGGTTATATTGCTGTGTTTGGGGTGTCCTTTCTATATTCTGGGAATTTGTGGAGTTCTCTTTATTACGGAGCTTCCTTACTGTTGGTGGGGTTGTATCAGTGGCTTGTCAAGGTTTCCTGGTTAGGGAGGCTTTTGTTGGAGTTCTGGTGGGTGGAGCTGGGTTTCTTCTCTCTGGAGTGCAATGGAGTGACCAGTAGTGGGTTATGAGACATCAATGGTTTTGGAATAACTTTGAGCTGCCTGTATATTGAAGCTCAGCAGTGTGTTCCTGTGTTGCTGGAGAATTTGCGTGGTATGTCTTGCTCTGGAACTTGTTGGCCCTTGGGTGGAGCTTGGTTTCAGTGTAGTTATGGAGGTGTTTGATGGGCTCCTCTTGATTAATGTTCCCTGAATTCAGGAGTTCTCTGACGTTCTCAGGCTTTGAACTTAAGCCTCCTGCTTCTGGT
Organism: Ovis canadensis; assembly: GCF_042477335.2. NCBI lineage: Eukaryota > Metazoa > Chordata > Mammalia > Artiodactyla > Bovidae > Ovis > Ovis canadensis. The sequence continues at coordinate 14,759,248 of NC_091255.1, forward strand.
TTTCAGTTTTGTTTTTATAGTAGCCTCTAGACTTCTCCATCTATACAGCACCAATGATAAAACATCTAGGTTAAAGATGAAAAGTTTCTCCACATTGAAGGACACCCAGAGAGGTTCACTGAGTAACATGGAGAAGAGAAGAGGGAGGGGGTAGTTAGAGGTGACTGGAATGAGATGAGGTGGGATCAAAAGAGGAGAGAGCAAGCTAGCTAATAATCACTTCCTTATGTGCGCTCCACAGTCTGGACCACTCAGAGGTATTCATGGAGTTATACAGGGAAAAGGAGAGGGAGGAAGTAGACAGAGGTGGCCAGGAGGATAAAAGAGGGAAATGAAAAGGAGAGAGATAAATCCAGCCAATATCCAGTTCCTTAGGTGTTCTCCACCGTCTGGAACACACAAAGATTCACAGAGTTGGATAGAGAAGAGAAGGGGGAGGGAAGAGACAGAGGCCACCTGGTGGAGAAAAAGGAGAGTCCAAAGGAGGAGACAGTGGTCAAGCCAGTAATCTCACTCTCAGGTAAAATTGGGTAGTGAAGTTTGGGTTTTTTTAATGTACAAAATTGACAACAAAAACCAAAAAGCAAAGATTAAAAATCTAGAGTAGAGGTTGGATTTTCAAAAATACAATATTAAAGAAAAGAAGAAGAAGGAAAAGAAAAAAAAAAACAAGAAAACAAAACAAAAAAAACAAAGCCACAAGAATTATTACAAAACACCGACAACAACCACACAAATACTATATATGGTGTTTACTTTAAAAAAGTCTTTTTTTTTTGAAAAGTAATAGTAAGTTATAGAAATAAAAATTAGAGGAGAAATAGAGGACTTAACAATTTTAAAAAGTTAGGACAAAAAAGAAGAAGAAAAAGAAAAGAAGAAAAAACCACCCCACAACAGCATCAATGCAAAAAAAAAAAAAAAAAAAAAGAAAGAAAGAATGATTGTAAAAATAGTAAAGATATATCTGGCCCTTTCTCTGGTGTTGTGGGCAGTGTGGGATCACTTCCAAGGCCGTTCCCTCTGTTTAGCTTCTTCTGTTTGCTGGTCTCTTCAGTGTCTGATTTCCGTCCTGACACGGGAGGGCGGTGGTGGACACTTTTTTTTTTTTTTTTTTCAGGCTCACTTGTTAAGTTGCGCTGTGGGGAGGGAGGGATGCTGCAAACAAATAACACTGTCGTGTGCACGCGGTGTCTCAGCTCCGCTGGGCCTGTCCCTGCTCACGGTGCACAAACCGCTCCAGCTCTATGATGCTCAGCCGGGAACCGTCTGAGGCCTGCCCTAGGCTGCATGCACCTCCCCAGTCTAAGCCGCTCAGGTTCGGCGCTCAGGTAGCCCTCAGAGGCGCAGATTCGATTGGGACTGCGTTTTGTGCCCTTCCCAGGTCCGAGTAGCTCAGGAGTTTGGTGAGCGCAGTCACTGTGACTTGTCACCTTTCATGTCTCTGCTGCTCAGTTTTCTGGGTGTACCGCTGGCGCCCCTTGTGAGGTAGATGGTGACTGTCCAGCACCCCCAGAAGTCTTAGCAAAGAAGGCTGCTTGCAGTTTGGTATGTAAAGTCTCTCCTGGGCTGCGATTGCCCCTTTCCAGCCCTTAGGGCTCTGGCTGCCTGTCCCCGGCGGGGGATGGTCTGCAGCCGGCTATTTCCGTTCTGTGCTTTGTTCTGTGCGCGGTCCTGGCAGTGTCTTATGTTCGAGCTTTTCACGTGGTAGCTATCCCACAGTCTGGTTTGCTAGCCCAAGTTAGTTCGTTCTGGTTACATGTGGGGCATTCCTGCCCGATTCTTACACTGCAGCCCGCGCTTTCCGTGCCTCCCTGCCCTGCCCCCACTTGTTAGTGGCGGATGCAGGCGTCTGTGCTGCTTTGCTGCTGGGGGAGTTACTGTTGGGCTTGTAATCTGTTGGTTTTAATTATTTATTTATTTTTCCTTCCTGTTATGTTGCCCTCTGTGCTTCCAAGGCTCGCAGGGAGAGTGTTTCCTGATGTTTGGAAACCTCTTTTCTTAAAATTCCCTTCCTGGGACGGAGCTCCCTCCCCACCTTCTTTGTCTCTTTTTTCATCTTTTATATTTTTCCCTGCCTGTTTTTGAAGACAATGATCTGCTTTTCTAGGTGCCTGATGTCCTCTGCCAGTATTCAGAAGTTGTTTTTTGGAGTTTGCTCAGCATTGAAATGTTCTTTTGAGGAATTTGTGAGGGAGAAAGTGGTCTCCCCGTCCTATTCCTCTGCCATCTTGTATGTCTTCTTTGGAGAAATCTCCATTTAGTTCTTTGGCCCATTTTTTGATTGGGTCATTTATTTTTCTGGAATTGAGCTGCAAGAGTTGCTTGTATATTTTTGAGATTAGTTGTTTGTCAGTTGCTTCATTTGCTATTATTTTCTCCAATTCTGAAGGTTGTCTTATATTTTTCTTTGTTGTGCAGAAGCTTTTAATTTTAATTAGATCCCATTTGTTTATTTTTGCTTTTATTTCCAGAATTCTGGGGGCTGGATCATAGAGGATCCTGCTGTGATTTATGTTGGAGAGTTTTTTGCCTATGTTCTCCTCTAGGAGTTTTATAGTTTCTGGTCTTACATTTAGATCTTTAATCCATTTTGAGTTTATTTTTGTGTGTGGTGTTAGAAACTGTTCTAGTTCATTCTTTGCCAAGTGGTTGACCAGTTTTCCCAGCACCACTTGTTAAAGAGATTGTCTTTGCTCCATTGTATATTCTTGCCTCCTTTGTCAAAGATAAAGTGTCCATAGGTGTGTGGATTTATCTCTGGGCTTTCTATTTTGTTCCATTGATCTATATTTTTGTCTTTGTGCCAGTACCATACTGTCTTGATGACTGTGGCTTTGTAGTAGAGCCTGAAGTCCGGTAGGTTGATTCCTCCAGTTCCATTCTTCTTTCTCAAGATTGCTTTGGCTATTCGAGGTTTTCTGTATTTCCATACAAATCTTGAAATGATTTGTTTTAGTTCTGTGAAAAATGTCGCTGGTAGCTTGATAGGGATTGCATTGAATTTGTAGATTGCTTTGGGTAGTATACTCATTTTCACTATATTGATTCTTCTGATCCATGAACATGGTATTTTTCTCCATCTTCCAAGGAGCAAGCATCTTTTAATTTCTTTTTTTTTTTTATCTATTAGTTTTTTATTTTTTAAATTTTAAAATCTTTAATTCTTACATGCGTTCCCAAACATGAACCCCCCTCCCACCTCCCTCCCCATAACATCTCTCTGGGTCATCCCCATGCACCAGCCCCAAGCATGCTGCATCCTGCGTCAGACATAGACTGGTGATTCAATTCTTACATGATAGTATACATGTTAGAATGTCATTCTCCCAAATCATCCCACCCTCTCCCTCTCCCTCTGAGTCTAAAAGTCCGTTATACACATCTGTGTCTCTTTCCCTGTCTTGCATACAGGGTCATCATTGCCATCTTCCTAAATTCCATATATATGTGTTAGTATACTGTATTGGTGTTTTTCTTTCTGGCTTACTTCACTCTGTATAATCGGCTCCAGTTTCATCCATCTCATCAGAACTGATTCAAATGAATTCTTTTTTACGGCTGAGTAATACTCCATTGTGTATATGTACCACAGCTTTCTTATCCATTCATCTGCTGATGGACATCTAGGTTGTTTCCATGTCCTGGCTATTATAAACAGTGCTGCGATGAACATTGGGGTACATGTGTCTCTTTCCATTCTGGTTTCCTCGGTGTGTATGCCCAGCAGTGGGATTGCTGGGTCATAAGGTAGTTCTATTTGCAATTTTTTAAGGAATCTCCACACTGTTCTCCATAGTGGCTGTACTAGTTTGCATTCCCACCAACAGTGTAGGAGGGTTCCCTTTTCTCCACACCCTCTCCAGCATTTATTGCTTGCAGATTTTTGGATCGCAGCCATTCTGACTGGTGTGAAGTGGTACCTCATTGTGGTTTTGATTTGCATTTCTCTAATAATGAGTGATGTTGAGCATCTTTTCATGTGTTTGTTAGCCATCCGTATGTCTTCTTTGGAGAAATGTCTATTTAGTTCTTTGGCCCATTTTTTGATTGGGTCGTTTATTTTTCTGGAATTGAGCTGCATAAGTTGCTTGTATATTTTTGAGATTAGTTGTTTGTCAGTTGCTTCATTTGCTATTATTTTCTCCCATTCAGAAGGCTGTCTTTTCACCTTGCTTATATTTTCCTTTGTTGTGCAGAAGCTTTTAATTTTTATTAGATCCCATTTGTTTATTTTTGCTTTTATTTCCAGAATTCTGGGAGGTGGATCATAGAGGACCCTGCTGTGATTTATGTCTGAGAGTGTTTTGCCTATGTTCTCCTCTAGGAGTTTTATAGTTCCTGGTCTTACATTTAGATCTTTAATCCATTTTGAGTTTATTTTTGTGTGCGGTGTTAGGAAGTGATCTAGTTTCATTCTTTTACAAGTGGTTGACCAGTTTTCCCAGCACCACTTGTTAAAGAGATTGTCTTTACTCCATTGTACATTCTTGCCTCCTTTGTCAAAGATAAGGTGTCCATATGTGTGTGGATTTATCTCTGGGCTTTCTATTTTGTTCCATTGATCTATATGTCTGTCTTTGTGCCGCATCTTTTAATTTCATGTCTGCAGTCACCATCCACAGTGATTTTTGAGTACAAGGAGATAAAATTTTCACTGTTTCCACTTTTCCCCCTTTTATTTACCATGAGGTGATGGCACTGGATGGCATGATCTTTGTTTTTTGAATCTTGAATTTTAAGCCAACTTTTTCACTCTCTGCTTTCACCTTCATCCAGAGGTTCCACCTTCTCCATTAAAGTAGTATCATCTGCATATCTGAGGTTGTTGATATTTCTCCTGGCAATCTTGACTCCATCTTGTGCTTCAACCAGCTTAGCATTTCACATGATGTACTCTGCATATAAGTTAACTAAGCGGAGTGACAATATACAGCCTTGACATACTCCTTTCCCAGTTTTGAACGAGTCCATCTGTTCCATGTCTAGTGTTAGCTATTGCTTTTTTACCTGCATACAGGTTTCTCAGTAGGCAGGTAAAGTGCTTATTCTGGTATTCCCATCTCGTTCAGAATTTTCCACAGTTTGTTGTGATCCACACAGTCAAAGGCTATAGTATATGAAGCATATGCTTTTTTGTTTATTTTTTTCTGGATTTCCCTTGTTTTCTCTATCATCCAGTGAATGTATCCAGGTTGTATATCTGGATGTTCTTGGTTTGTGTACTCTGAAGCCTAGCTTAAAGGATTTTGAGCATTACCTTGCTAGCATGTGAAATGAGTGCAATTGTGTTGTAGTTTAAACATTGTTTGGCATTGCCTTTCTTTAGGATTGAAATGAAAACTGACCTTTACCTATCCTGTGGCCACTGTTGAGTTTTGCAAATTTGCTGCCATTGGGAGCAGCACTTTAACAGGATCATCATTTAGGACTTGAAATAACTCAGGTGGAATTCCATCACCTCCACTAGCTTTGTTTGTAGCAATCCTTTCTAAGGCCTACTTGACTTCGCATTCCAGGATGTCTGGCACTAGGTGAGTAACCACATCATTGTGGGAGTCCAGGTTGTTAAGACCTTCTTTGTATAGTTCTTCTGTGTATTCTTGCCACCTCTTCTTAATCTCTTCTGCTTCTGTTAGGTCCTTACTGATACCTTTCTGATACCTTACTGATGCCTGTAGAACTCATCTTCCATTGTCATATATTTTTGCTTTTTCATGGCACTCATAGGGTTCTTTGGTCAAAAATACTGGAGTTACTTGCCTTTCCTCCCTCTAATGTACCACATTTTGTCAGAACTCTCCAGCTGTCTTGGGTGGCTCTGCATGGCATGGTGTGACTCAGAGCTTCATTGAGTTACGCGAGTCCCTTATGCAAGACAAGACTTTGATCCATGAAGGGGCGTATAGCAAATGTCAGGGGCCTAAAAAACATAGAACTGGTGTTTTGGAGGTTGACCTGTATTCCTCAGGGTCTGCCTCTCCTCAGGGGCTGAAAGTATCATCTGGGGCTCCTTTCTATTGCTAGGGTGGATGCTGCCAGTTCTAATTGATTTTTGCTCAAACAAACTCTTAAAAATCTTAATATTCTTCAGTTTATCTTTTAACAGCTCTGGTGTCAGAAGAATAAATTGAGCCAAAAGGATCTCAGCAGCACAAGCAAGGACACTTGGATGTCTGCTGAGGTTTTGAGCTCACTGCTCTCCCACTGCTTCTGGAAGTGGTGAGCAGATCCTTCTCAAATTCTAGCTCTGCAGTTTTACATGAGCGTTCATACTTTATTTTAGCATTTGTTTCTCTGGACTGGGGCCCCAAAGTTGTCCAGAAAGAGACTAAATCTGACTTAGAAATTGGTCTAGGTCTCGGATTGGACTTGGTCCAGCTTAGAAACTGGAGTCAGTCCGGAGTCAGACGGGGTCTTATTCAAGTTGGACGGAGTCCAATGTGAGTCCTCAGGAGAATAAACTTTTGCTTTAAAGCTGGACATATAAGCTCCCTTTACCAAAAATAATCTTGATCTTGGTGGCCACAGGGGAGAAATTTTACCCCAGATTTTCTTATTTATGATGTTCTCTAGAACAAAAGTGATCTAATGATAAAAAGTAGAGGAAAAATGATTTTTCCTTCTCTAAAAATGTTCAGTGATCAGGATGGGACCCACTGGGACATCCTTCTTACTCCAGAGCCTTCAGACAGCACAGGTGAGGGTTCCTACCAAAGTCAGCTCTCTCATCTCTATCTCCACCTCTGGTGCTTATTTAACAGAGCAAGGTTAAATTGCACTTTCTCCCTTCCTTTCCAAATTTAGATTGACAGGGAGAAAACATTTAAATGTATTAGATCTTTGAACTGTGACTCTCAAATTTGCTTTTGAGTCCTCATTCATTGTAGATCCCTTCTACCTCAAAGACAGTCATTTCCTTCTTGCTTGCCTAACTTTTGTTATGAGAACTTGGCTTAGCAAAAGCCAGGTTGGGATCCCCAAAATGTTTGACTTGGAAGGAATGTGGGTTGTGCTCCATGTGCAGCTGTGGTTTTGTCCCTGTTGCCAGCTCTCAGCCCTTTCTTCACTTTGCTTACCCTTGGGATTTGCTCTAGATCTTGGGAGGATAATGTCTTTTGCACTCTCTTTGGGGACTTCTCTTGTTCTCAGGGAATTGTTCAATACTACCAGAAATATGTACTGCTTGTCCAGCTCAAACGTGACAATATATTTGGCAGGGTTTTTCTTTCTTTCTTTCTTTCTTTCTTTCTTTCTTTCTTTTTTTTTTTAAGTAGGCTCTCTTGTAGGAAACTGGCCAAATATGAAGCTGATAAGTGCATGATGGGAATTTGTTTTTAAGCCTTCCCTACTAAGCTAAAATGAAACTTTACACCAAGAAAAACTCTGAAATCTTTGTGGATGGACTTACCAAAATGCTCCAAAGACATACAATTCTAAATCAAGAACATAGGAATTATCTATATATATAACTTATTTTCTTATTGAAAGATAATTGCTTTACAGAATTTTGTTGTTTTCTGTCAAACCTTAACATGAATGGTGTGTGTGTGTGTGTATATATATATGTACCATTATACCATATATATATTATATACCATATATATATTATATACCATATATATATATATATACATACACTCCCTTTAATGGAGAAGACAATGGCACCCCACTCCAGTACTCTTGCCTGGAAAATCCCATGGATGGAGGAGCCTGGAAGCCTGCAGTCCATGGGGTCGCTGAGGGTTGGACACGACTGAGCAACTTCACTTTCACTTTTCACTTTCATGCATTGGAGAAGGAAATGGCAACCCACTCCAGTGTTCTTGCCTGGAGAGTCCCAGGGACAGGGGAGCCTGGTGGGCTGTCATCTATGGGGTCGCACAGAGTCGGACACAACTGAAGTGACTTAGCAGCAGCAGCAGCATCCTCCCTTTTGAACTTCCTTCCCATCTCCTTCCCCATCCCACCCCTGTAGGTTGAGAACTTAGGAATCTTTTGATTTCCATCTTAGTTGAAGATATTCTACCGATGTAAAGAAGCAAATTGAGGATAATAAAGATGGATGGGCGGGTTGGCCTCCATATTGTTCAAGTTGTCACTCAGTTCTGTGAGGAATTAAAGAAACCTATATTATCTTACAAACCAGGCCTTTATTATAACTGAAAAGGAGGCTCTAGGAAGAATTCAAAGCCCACCTGTCCTTTTTACCAATGCCCAAATGTACCGTTTTCATCTCAAAATGTTTGCAGATATTCTAAAAGTTATGAACTTAAGGAACAGAAGTCCTTGGTGCAACTTCCATTCTTTCTTTGTGTCTTTGAGAAATAAATATTCTACATAGTCTTCTCTAGAATACAAAGGAATCTCATAAAAAGGAGAGAAAAAAGTCCATTTTGATAATTAGGAGTAGGAAACATCTTAAAAGTCTCACTCAGAAATATTAGTAAAAAACTATCTGAGCAAATAACCTTAATTTATTCCCTCTTCCAGAATCACAATGGACTCAAGTCTTCTTCTATAAACCACTGAGTTTCATATTATTATGCTTGTTTATTTCTTTTTCTATCTATATGCTATAGTAAGTTTTTTGTACTTCTGAATGATATTTCCAAAGTTATTTTTAAAGGCTCCAGTTAATTGACTTGAAGTTCTACAAGAAATATACAAATCAAGTGTACTATCAGAAATATAGAAACTAACCCAAATGTATTCCAGATTCATGTGACCTAGGATAATATTTGGTAAATAAAACCTATTTTACAAGGACAATTGAATGGTGCTACAAAAACAGTGGAAAATTCCCTCATTTTAATCTGGTTATATGCCCAAACTTCTAACCAAGAAGTAGTTCAGCAATAGGAGCCAATTAAATTACTATAAAACATTCCTTCATCCATAAAATAAATCTTTTCTTTTCCTTTGCCAACTAAAAATTGTCACTCGCCAGCTGGCACTACAAGAAGGAAGTCCCCAGCTACTGCAGTCACTGACCTTCAATAGACCTTGAAAGGAGTTTGAGGCAGAAATTAAGAATGAAGCATTCAGTGCTCTGGGAAGTTCTGGCAAAATAGATTTTTGCATAGTTGTCTATTTTCAGGAGAAGATTTTATTAGCCCAATTTCTTGCTTTTTCTTATATCTACTTTCCTGGTAGCTCAGACGGTTAAGCATCTGTCTACAATGTAGGAGACCTGGGTTCTATCCCTGGGTTGGGAACTAGAAAATCACTAAAACTATTATTGGACATCCATCTGCTCCACATGAATAGCAGCAATCTTTCTGAGACTAGTGGAAACCCTCTACCAAAATATTTGCTTGACTGCATGTATCCCTCTTCACTAAAATCACATATATACTGACCTCCCTTGCCTACTTATCAGAGCAGTTCCTCAGAGATATCCGAGAGGCTGGACCCTGGGCTATAGTTCTCATTTTGTCTCAAGTAAAACTTAACTCACAGCTCTCACACTGTGCTTTTTTTGTTGTTGTTGACAACTTTGGCAATCAACAGAGACCCAGAGCAGACTTCTTGCCTTTTTCTGAACATTATGAAGAACCAGAGGTTGGTACCAATAGAGACCTCCTGTGCCCGTCCACCTTCTCAGAGAGTTCAGATGAATTTAGAGTGAGTCTCTCCTGGTTCTTGCATCTCTCGTATCTGTTGATGACCCTGAGTTCTATTTGGTGGTCTATAACAGGTATCTGGCCCCCAGTTGAAAGGTACTGGGGGGAGGGGAGCAGTTGATAGACACTGGGGAAATTGCCTACCCAGTTGAAAGAAATTAGTTTGCTCAGGTTAAAGACCCTGAATGATCTGGGACAGAGTGGTAAGAGAGGCTGATCTGACGCATTTCCTCAATTTGGGTGCCTTTATAGAATTCACTGGGATAAAGTGAAGTATTAGATGTTAATTTTTTTCAAAATAAGAGTGACAAGATTCCTCCCAGTTAATTATGGCTTTCAAGCCAACTGAGAAATTTACAAGAGTGCTGGAGGCAGAGTCCTCATACATTGCAGTGGTACCATAGGGAAATGCATTCATTAATAAAAAAGACTTGATCATCTAGGGATCATGAATAAGAATTGGCCATTCAGTGATCTGAGCACCCATGATGAAACCAATATCTAAGCACCAAAGGAAGAAACTAAGACACTTTAAGAGGAAGCGAAATAACTCTGGGGTGATGGTTAATGGAGTTAAGCTCATAAGCAGCACACCAGCCCATCACACAATTTCATTAGTAAGTTTTATTCCCAAACAAACAAATACAACTCTAAAATGGAAATGAAGCTTATCCAATAGAGAGATGCAGGGTGCTAAAAAACCAGCCTCTGACTAATACTCATTTAGGTTTACCTATGTACAAACCTCTTACTTACTCAGTTGGGAAGCAAAGGATAAATTTGCCCTGAAAGTGGACGATATCAGCTCCTTTATTTTGTACAAGTTGCTGGAGAAAGCTGGCCTGATTAAACATCTTTTTCAGAATCCTGATTCTGAGGGAACAAGTCCTTCTAGGAGAACTTGCTTTTCCCTCCCTGCGCCTTGAGGTGTTTAGTTCTACCACACTTCTCAGGAATGCTTATCTTATCTAGAAACTAAGGGACTAGAAAAGGGGGAAAGAGGACTTTTAAAATTTAACATATTCTAATGGCTATTTATAAAGTAGAGAATTTTATATTGTAATATTGATTCATACTAGGTTTACAGAATGAAGCTATGAAATCTCTCGTTGGGTCTGTATTTATATCTATGTGTGCAATATTATAAAAATTAATTTGTAAATTAGTTTTACTTAATTGACTTAAGGGCTTCCCAGGTGTTGCTAGTGGTAAAGAATCCGCCTGCCAATGTAGGAGACATAAGAGGTGAGGGTTCAGTCCCTGGGTTGGGAAGATCCCCTGGAGGAGGGCATGGCAACCCACTCCAGTATTCTTGCCTGGAGAATCCCATAGACAGAGGAGCCTGATGGGCTACAGTCCACAGGATTGCAAAGAGTTGGGCAGAACTGAAGCAACTTAGCATGCACAACTGACTTAAAGGGAATTAAGTGCTTGCGTAAACTCTAAGAAATATGAAAGAAAACTGGACAGAATGAATTTTAGGTTCATATGAACTGTGAAATAGTTGGTATTAAATTAATACCTGTATTAAAGTTACAGTTTATTGATTTATTAATATTTGAATGTTTTTAGAGTTATCAACGTTCTGTATAATACTTTTATTTTTCCTAGGTTTAATAGAGGTCAAATAAGATCCTATTATATCTGTTCCAAATTTTCTAGAAAAAAAAACTTGGTATGATGAAATTTTTATAAGTAAATTATCTCTAAATGATGTAACAGTTGTGTGAATTCTTTAGGAATAATTGTGCTTTAGGAGTATTTAGTTAAAAATAACTTCTACAGATTTTGGTAACTTGAAATCTTAGAGTCGTGCTAAATTAAGCTAAATGATAGAAGTTTATGGTATCGGAAGGTCATTTCCAAATAAGATAAGACACCAAAACACTAATTACTGAACAATTGGTTTCGTTTTACAAACAAACTAAAGGTATTTAGTACCATTAATAAATATGTTTAATGCTAAACTGAATGTTTTTATAAGAAAGCACATGTTTTTAGAAATTATTATTGGTATTTATGTTTACTTGTCTATGGAATGCTAATGTAAAAAACAGTTCATAATTGCTTATGTCTTCGTTTTTACTGGAAATTAATATTTCTAAGAGTTGAGGATTCAAATTTAAAATATGCCATTAAAGCTACTAGAAAAAATTAGAGAAATATTTCAGTATACAGTAGCAAAGTAAGATGTGTGTTTTCATAAAGAAGGTATGAGGAATGGAGTTACGTTTTATTAAGAGAAAAGTAAGTAATATAGTCTTCGAGCTAGTAATTTCTGGATATAAAAAAATAAGTGACAAAGTAATAAGGGTGCAGAAAGTTATGGAAGGTTTGTGGAAAACGAACTCTGAGAAAAGAGCTTTGCACATGGTCAGAATTAGTTAAGTTTCAAATAATTTTTTAATTCATTTATGTTCAGTTTTAGCTGTGCTGTGTCTTTGCTGCTACACACAGGCTTTCTCTAGCTGTGGTGAGCGGGGGCTACTCTCAAGATGTGGTGCACGGGCTTCTCACTGCAGTGGCGTTTCTTGTTGCAGAGCGTGGGCTCTCGGGTGCACGGGGTTCAGTAGCTGTGACACTTGGGCTTGATAGTTGAGGCTCATGGGCTCTAGAGTGCAGGCTGTGTAGTTGTGGCACAGAGGCTTAGTCGTCCCCATGGGCAGGAGGTATCTCCCCATGGGCAGGAGCTATCTTCCTGGAGCAGGGATTGAACCTATGTCCCCTGTATGGGCAGGCAGATTTTTAACCACTGGACCGCTAGAGAAAACTTAGAATCAGTTCAATTGAGTAAATTTTAGAAGTAGGCTGGTGCAAAACCAGAATTTTGGTTTGTTTGTTTTTTCCTCTGTTAAGAGAACAGTTTTCTTAAAATATTGATCTGCTTTTGATAACAGATTATGAAGCTTATTTTACCTTTAACCAGTAATCTGTTGGGGCTTCCCCAGTGGCTCAATGGTAAAGAATCTGCCTGAAATGCAGGAAATGCAGAGAAGTAAGTTCAATTCCTGTGTCAGGAAGGTCCCTTGGAGGAGGAAATGGCAAACCACTCCAGTAATCATTTCTGGAAAATTCCACAGACAGAGGAGCCTGGTGGGCTACAGTCTATGACATAGCAAAAGAGTTGGATACAACTGAGGGACTAAACAACAACACTAATCTGTTAGAGCTTTCTAATTTTGCTTTGAAATCTTTGTCACTTTGGTTGGTTAAGTGAATAAGTATTGATTCACAGTGATCTGTGATCCTATTTGAGCAAGTGTTTTGTAACTTTTTGGTATCTTTGACAAATTTCACAAATCAAAATCTAATGAAGTTCCTTTGATCTCTAGCTAATTTTATTTTTTAATACATTCATTTATTTTTAATTAGAGGATAATTTCTTTACATTGTTGTGTTGGTTGCTGCCATACATCAACATGGATTAGCCATAGGTATACATATGACCCCTTTCTCTTGAAACTCCCTCCCACCCGAGCCTACCCCTCTAGGTTATTACAGAGCACCAGATTGAACTTGTGTTACACAGTAACTTCCTATTAACTGTCTATTTTACATATGGTTATATATATTATACACACACACACACACAAATATATATATATATATATATATGTTTCAGTGCTACTCTGTCAAATTGTTCCACCCTCTCCTTCCTCTGCTGTGTCCATAAGTCTGTTCTCTATGTCTGTGTCTCTATTATTGCCCTGCAGATAGGTTCATCACTACCATTTTTCTAGATTCCATATATATGTGCTAATAAACAATATTTATTTTTCTCTTTTTGACTTACTTCAGTCTGTATAACAGGCTTTAGATACATCCACCTCACTACAACTGACTCAAATTCGGTCTTTCTTATGACTAATATTTCATTGTATATATGTACCACAACTTCTTTATCCATTCATCCAGTAATGGATATCTAGGTTGCACCCATGTCCTGGCTATTGTAAATAGTGCTGCAGTGAACACTGGGGTACATGTGTCTTTTAGAATTGTGAATTTCTCAGGATATATGCCAAGTAGTGGCATTGCTGAGTCATATGGTAGGTCTATTCCTTGTTTTTTAAGGAATCTCCATACTGTTCTCCATAGTGACTGTACCAATTTGCCCTCTCAACAGAGGAAGGTTTCTCTTTTCCACATCCTCTCCAGCATTTATTGTTTGTAGATTTTTTGATGATGGCCATTCTGACCAGTGTGAAGTGATACCTCATTGTAGTTTTGATTTGCATTTCTCTAATAATAAGCAATGTTGAGCATTTTTTCATGTATTTATTAGCCATCTGTATGTTTTATTTGGTGAAGTGTCTAAGTCTTTTGCCCACTTTTTGATTTGGTTATTTGTTTTTCTGATATTGAACTGTATAACTTCATGAGCAGAACTCTTGTATGTTTGGGAAATTCATTTACAATTATTTTCTCCCATTCTGAGGTTCATCTTTTCATCTTATTTATGGTTTTATTTTCTGTGCAAAAGTTTTTAAGTTTAAGTACCATTTAAAAAATTTTTTCTGTTATTCTAAGAGATGTGTCATAGAGGATCTTGCTATGATTTATGTCATAGAGTGTTTTGCCTATGTTTTCCTCTAAGAGTTTTATAATTTCGGAGTTAAATTTAGGTCTTTAATCCATTTTGAGTTTATCCTTCTGTATGGTGTTAGGAAGTGTCCCAGTTGCATTCTTTTACATGTAACTGTCCAGTCTAGCTGATTTTAGAATGCTTCAAAGGACCTTGAAACATCCCAAAGAGAGATATTAAACTAACTAGGTGTATTTGCTATGTTAAATTACATGAGAAGCATTGTCAAATGAGTAATAAATCTCCTTAGGTTATATTATATGAGTAAATGTTATCAATCTAGATATTTTAGAAATTAAATGGAACTCCTAAAACTCTCATATTTCCTAGTAAAATATTATCTGTCATAATTCTAGTCATTATCTGAAAATCTTGTATGTCACAGCAGTAAGCAGGTTTCTTTGTCAAATGCGTTGTGAACAGGTCTTCAACTGCACCTTCTTAAATAGTCATTCATACAGTTATTGTTTTATTATGACGCTTTTGCAAAAGTCAATTGCAAATAGAACTGCCTTATGACCCAGCAATCCCACTGCTGGGCATACACACTGAAGAAACCAGAATTGAAAGAGACACATGTACCCCAATGTTCATCACAGCACTGTTTATAATAGCCAGGACATGGAAACAACCTAGATGTCCATCAGCAGATGAATGGATAAGAAAGCTGTGGTACATATACACAATGGAGTATTACTCAGCCATTAAAAAGAATACATTTGAATCAGTTCTAATGAGGTGGATGAAACTGGAGCCTATGATACAGAGTGAAGTAAGCCAGAAAGAAAAACACCAATACAGTATACTAACACATATATATGGAATTTAGAAAAATGGTAATGATAACCCTGTATGAGAGACAGCAAAAGAGACACAGATGTATAGAATGGACTTTTAGACTGTGAGGGAGAGGGAGGGATGATTTGGAAGAATGGCATTGAAACATGTATACTATCAGGTAAGAAACAAATCACCAGTCTATGTTCGATACAGGATACAGGATGCTTGGGGCTGGTGCACGGGGATGATCCAGAGAGATGATATGGGGTGGGAGGTACCACCCTTATGGCAGAAAGTGAAGAGGAGCTAAAAAGCCTCTTGATGAAAGTGAAAGAGAAAAGTGAAAAAGTTGGCTTAAAGCTCAACATTCAGAAAACGAAGATCATGGCATCCGGTCCCATCAATTCATAGGAAATAGATGGGGAAGCAGTGGAAACAGTGTCAGACTTTATTTTTTTGGGCTCCAAAGTCACTGCAGATGGTGACTGCAGCCATGAAATTAAAAGACGCTTACTCCTTGGAAGAAAAGTTATGACCAACCTAAATAGTATATTCAAAAGCAGAGACATTACTTTGCTGACTAAGGTCCGTCTAGTCAAGGCTATGGTTTTTCCTGTGGTCATGTGAGAGTTGGACTGTGAAGAAGGCTGAGTGCCGAAGAATTGATGCTTTTGAACTGTGGTGTTGGAGAAGACTCTTGAGAGTCCCTTGGACTTAAAGAAGATCCAACCAGTCCATTCTGAAGGAGATCAACCCTGGGATTTCTTTGGAAGGACTGATGCTAAAGCTGAAGGTCCAGTACTTCGGCCACCTCATGTGAAGAGTTGACTCATTGGAAAAGACTCTGATGCTGGGAGGGATTGGGGGCAGGAGGAGAAGGAGACGACCGAGGATGAGATGGCTGGATGGCATCACGGACTCAATGAACGTGAGTCTGAGTGAACTCCGGGAGATGGTGATGGACAGGGAGGCCTGGAGGGCTGCGATTCATGGGGTCGCAAAGAGTTGGACACGACTGAGTGATTGAACTGAACTGAACTGAACTGAACTGGGAGGTGGAAGATGGGTTCAGGATTGGGAACTCATGTACACCCGTGGCTGATTCATGTCAATGTATGGCAAAACCAATACAGTATTGTAAAGCAAAATAAAGTAAAAATAAAAATTAAAAAAAATAAAAAAATTAAAAAGGCAAAGAAAAGAAAAGAAGACACTTAGCAAGGACTTTTTGACAGGTACAAGATTCTGACAACTTTCTGATCGTACCACTGAACTGAATAAGAAATTAAAGAATTCTAATGGAAAATCTGATGGCTTTATAAAGTTATTAACCAAAAGGATCACTTATATAGGACTGTGGGAACTGAAATGTCATTATAAATTTATGGTTTCTGTGTGAAATATTACTGACTTTTAATCTGTGTTTTCTAGATATAAAGAGAGATTTCCTCTCAAGCTAATTATGACTTACAACAATTTGGTAAATTATCCTTTTATAAGCAGAATCAAAAGTTTTGTCTTTTTTATGTAACTGATCTTTCCTTTGATTGGAAACTCTTAGGTTCCCAACAACTTTAAAAATCATGTAAATTAGGAGGTTCATCTCCCAACACGTACAAGAATCCTAAAGCATTTGAGGTACCTTGAACATGGAGGAATTTGCCCAAATTTGTAGTTATCTCAGGTGGAATCTGTGACAAGCCTTTAGTGTGGCTTTCCTGGCCTTGATAAACATTTAAAAAATTCACTCTTGAGTTTCCTTGTAAAAGATTCCCACAAAACCAGTTTTAAAACAGCCTGTATGATCAATTACACTTCTGTAGCTCATCAGGCCAAGTACTGAAACCAGAATTATTTTGCAAAAAAAAATTCATCAAAATTTTGCTATATTTGGTAGAAATTAGGATTATTTTAGAGAGAAAAAGATTGTGTTTCAGTGGATATTAGATTCAAGGGTTTTGATTTTGGGATTTTTGGTGGTTGGGGGGAAGGGGTATGGACACTTTACTTTGTATTCTAGAATCCTCTGTACTTTTCAAAATTTCCACAAAGAATTGCTTTCATAGGAATGTTTCAAACAAAATCATGAGAAATGTCAAAGCCTTGGAGAGACCCCATGGATGCATGCATCCCACTGCCCCTTCTCTCTCTGTGGTGCCTTTGAGAGATAAAGGGTGAAGGAAACTTTGTAGGGTCTCCAGGCCTCTACCTTACCCACCCACATTGGCCAGCCTGAGGGGAAGCCTGCCAGTCACCTCCCCTGCCCTTGGCTGCAGCAAGAAAGGCTGGGCTCCTCCCTGCCTCCTACATTTGATCTATCCATTGAGCTTACTGACTTGAAAGAAAAAGTAGTCCAAGCATTTGTCAAGCAGGCATCTGGCTGTTTCTTTCCTTTCACATCTTGGTTCAAAGAGCCAACAGCTAAACTTTGATTACCTCCAGCACCTGGTACCGTGCTGAACATTCAGCACCAACTGATGCTTTTAAACTTACACTGATCTGGTGACATCAGACTGCCAGGAACACTAATTTGCAAATGCCACACAGAGAAGGCACAGAGCCTGAGTACATGGAAACCAGAATTTGAACCCAGACCACAACTCCATGCAAACACCAGCCATTCCATGCCCTTGATTTATTTGCTTCAAACATGTGTTCTTTGAATGATATTTCTTCACTTGCTTCCAGTGGTCTCTTGTTTGTTGTTAAGGTCTTTATCTGTCTTGTTCACTGCTGTGTCCCCAATGCCTGGACGAGTCTGACAAATAGCAAGTACTCAATACATGTTTGGAGGATGAGAAGATATTGAAGTGAATTAGCACATGCCTGTTCTGCTCAAGGCTGTATATTGTCACCCTGCTTATTTAACTTATATGCAGAGTACATCATGAGAAATGCTGCACTGGAAGAAATACAAGCTGGAATCAAGATTGTCAGGAGAGACATCAATAACTTCAGATATGCAGATAACACCATTCTTTTTTTTTTTTTTGAGGGGGGGGAAGTGGAGGTTTGTTTACAACTTTTACTATTTTCTTCAAAGCTACTAGTCTATTTATATCTACTCATTTTTATTAATTTTATTCATTTGTATTTTTCTTGAAAAGAATCCATTTCATCTACATTTTCAAATTCATTTCCACTGTATTATAATATCAGTTTGGTTAAGCTGCTCAGTCATGTCTGACTCTTGGTGACCCCATGGACTGCAGCATGCCAGGCTTCCCTGTCCATCACCAACTTTCAGAGCTTGCTCAAACTCACATCCATCGAGTCAGTGATGCCATCCATTCTTATGACAGAAAGTGAAGAGGAACTAAAGAGCCTCTTGATGAAAGTGAAAGACGAGAGTGAAAAAGTTGGCTAAACCACTACAATATTCTAAAGTAATTAGCTTCCAATTAAAATAAATTAATTAATTTTAAAAAAACATTCAGAAAACTAAGATCATGGCATCTGGTCCCATCCCTTCATGGCAAATAGATGGGGAAATAGTGGAAACAGTGACAAACTTCATTTTGGGGGCTTCAAAATCACTGCAGATGGTGACTGCAGCCATTAAATTAAAAGACACTTGCTCCTTGTAAGGAAAGTTATGACCAACCTAGATAGCATATTAAGAAGCAGAGGCATTACTTTGCCAACAAAGGTCCATCTAGTCAAGGCTATGGTTTTTCCAGTAGTCATGTATGGATATGAGAGTTGGACCATAAAGAAAGCTGAGTGCCAAAGAATTGATGCTTTTGAACTATGGTGTTGGAGAAGACTCTTGAAAGTCCTTTCAACTGCAAGGTGATCCAACCAGTGCATCCTAAAGGAAATCAGTCCCAAATATTCATTGGGAGGACTGAGGTTGAAGCTGAAACTCCAATACTTTGGCCACTTGATGTGAAGAATTGACTCACTTGAAAAGACCCTGATGCTGGGAAGGACTGAAGGCAGGAGAAGGGGATGACAGAGGATGAGATGGTTGGATGGCATCACGGACACAACGGACATGAGTTTGAGTAAACTCCGGGAGTTGGTGATGGACAGGGAGGCCTGGTGTGCTGCAGTTCATGGGGTTACAAAGAGTCAGACACGACTGAGCGACTGAAGTGAACTGAACTGAACTGTTCTTCCCAAGCAAGGCATAGACTGGGTCTGGTTACAGTGAGAGGGAGTTAAGTGGGACCAAAGATTGAATTTTTGGAGACACCAGCTTGCACAGGGTGGGGGTATAGCCACGTCTGTGTACCCTGCAGGTAGGAGGCCCCATGGCTGCCCTCGGAGGCAAGTCTGGAATGGAGGCTGACTCTCAAAAATTCTGAAGCTGGGCCAGGTGGGGTCTGTGGCTGGGGGCCAGAGTCTTAGGGCTGGGTGTTTATTGTTTAATATAAACACAGAACAGAAGGGTGGAGTCTGGAGCTGGCCAGGAATAGCAGGGGAATCAAGAAAACAGAGCTGGTTCCCTGCCCTCCAGCTTGTGCCCTCTGGTCCCTCCATGGGGCTCTGGCCTGACATTCAAGTCTGGGGTGAGGATCCAGGCCCCACCTTTGAATCCTTCTGGGGGGTCTGGCTGGCCTGGGCTTGAATCCTGACTGCGTGATAAAGGGCAAGTAAAACTTCTCCTCTAGTCTGTTTTCTCAGCTATAAATATGTGACCTTAAAATGATCAGTAAACTGGATGGGGGGTGGGGGTGGGGGATGGGGTGGGAGAGGAAACAAAATGTATAAAAAGAGAAAGCCAAGACAGATTGAGGCCTCTTTCCTTTGGGGTCCGCCCGCCCCATGCCTGGAGGGTGTACTTTCCTTTGCTTGCTGAATAAATCTCTGAGCTGTAACCTGAGATAAAAAGAAAAATGATCAGTGGAAATAGCAACAAGCACTGACTAAGTGCTTACTGTATGCACTAACATATCATTTCACAAATAGGGAAGCTGAGGCCTGGGAGATGAAGTGCTTATTCAGAGTTACACAGTAAGAAGTGGAATTTTAACCCAGGTTGTCTGACTGCATAGCTCCTCCATGGGTGGAACACTTATCAGAGCCCTTAGCACCAGGCTGGTGTTCAATAAAGAGCAGCTGTCATTATTATGAACCATTCTGGCAGCTTCTCCCAGGGGCCTCAGGGTGGCAGTGGTGGGGCGGCTGCCATTCTGCACATTCCACATGCCCTTTCTGGCATGAGGACTCAGCACTTCCTCCAGGGAGCACTCCCTTCCTCCCTCAGGACTAGGGTGGGGCTCTTCTACCCAAGGACCTTAGCCTGGTCAGTGAGGGACACAGTGATTAGCTTGGTAATGGGCATATGACCCAAGTCAGTTAAGAAGGACCACCTCTGGGAATTTTATTGGTGCTATCTGGATTGAGTGGCTCCCTTTCTACTGAGCTGCAGGGACAGATGTCCAGAGTGGTGGAGACACTTTTGCCTGTCTGAGAACCTCCAGGGTGCACAGAAGAAGAAAGAGAGGGAGCCAGAGAATCCTGACTGTACTTGTACGCCTGGATCCAACTCTGCCTGAAGCTGTAACTAAGTTACATGAACAACACACTTCCTTTTCATGATCTAAGACTGGTTCCTGCCACTTACTGAACAGATGATTCTTTGCCCAGCAACCAACAGCCTTGGGGACCTCCCCAAATATCTCCTGTTTTCTAAACAGTTACAATGTGCTAGACATAAGCACATTCACTTAACAGACACCCAGTTTCTTCACATGGTCGCTAGAGGCACTGAGTCAACTGCACAACTGTCCTTTTATTCTCAGATGAAGAGACCAAGGCTCTGAGAGCTGGTTGAAGGACTTAGGGCTGGGGCTAGAACCCAGCACTCAAAGGAATAAGAAAGGACCCTCCACTATCTGACCCAGCCAATTGTGACTCGCCTGCCACCACATGGCAAGCTGTGCTCTGTGATGCTGATCTTCACCAGGTGGATGTTGCTGGTGTGTGCAGTAGGCAATGCATACCTACTGTCTCCACCACCTTATGACTACCCAGTGGGACTCTCAGCCCTGCTAACATTACCAGGCCCTGCCCCATAGGGTTGCAGACTCTGGGGCCACTCTGCAGGGGACCCAGCAGTTGTGCTGTCACCATCTCCACCTCCCTCGGCCCCTCCGCCACCCCAACGGTGTCTGCAGGAACTGGGCTTTTGGGGGTGGCCAGGTATGAGGCTGGAGGTCAGCCTGCCATGCATGAGCTGCTAGCGGTTCCTGGAGGATTTTCTTGAGCTGAATATCTAGCACAGCAACCTTAGCAGCAAGTTGCCTCAGTTTCCAGCATGCCCAAGCCCTGCTCTTGGACCCAGGTGCCCACACTCCACTGGGTTCCTGGGGGGCTCAGGGAGGTCCAGGCAGAGCTCACTTCCCCCTACGGCTCTGCGGGGTGCCTATGAATGTCCGGCTCTTGAGCTGCACCATGGGCTGCCACTTCTGCAGCATCAACTGCTTCACTCAGAACACAGAGATCAGCTTCACCTGCTCCTCTAGCTGCTACATCTTCTCTGGACATCTGTTCCCACACATGGCTCAGCTGAAGAGCACTGGGTGGCAGAGGTGTGGACAATCCCTGTCCCCATGGCGTCATCGGCGGCAGCCCCTCACTTACTAGTGAGCATGTGAAGCCTGCTATGCTGGCAGTCAGGCAGTCCAGGCCAGTGGGTGTGGCCTTCTGATCCTCAAGGTGGTGACTGATGTCTAACGGCTTGTGCTGCACAAGCCGGTTGAAGCCGGCACAAGCAGCCCGGTGCCTTACACGGGCAAAAGCAGCAGCTGCGGTAGGAATCCACCAGGAGCCAGGGCTATAACCTGGCAGGAAGCCGAGGCCAGGCCCCATGCTGCACAACCACCTGCCTCAGCATGTGGCCCTTTTCCCCATGTACTTCAAGTACTTGTTCTTGAGAAAGTCCAGATCAAGGCAGTAGCCTTAAGGCACCGCCACAGAGTAGGGCAGGTCTAGGCACTTTGGAGGGGAAGGCCTGAAGAGAGGGTTGGGCTGGGAGTCCCTGGGAAGGGGGTTGAAGCATGCAGGACTTGGGCCATCCTCTTGCCAGCAGACCCTCCTCAAGAGTCACTTGGGGACAGTGAGTCAGACCGCCTGCAACAGGGGCTGAGGCTTACCTTGCCCTCTTTGGCTGTCTCAGATTTCCACCACCCCACTCACCCTGTTTCGTGCAACCTGCTGAATCATGAATCATTGAATTTTGTTAATTAAGGTCTGCAGTTTACTAAGAGTTACTTCCCAGTTGTTATAGTATTGTAAAGTTCAACTGAATTATTTAAAGGACAATCAAGTTTGTTTCTGAAGTTTATCTCATTAATCTAAATTTGGATGATCAGAAACCCTATGATTTGCAAGCAGCAGATTATTCATACTGAAAAAGACAACATTTAAAGGACTATCTCCAACCTAGAGAAGGAAATCACAACCCACTCCAGCATTCTTGCTTGGAGAATCCCATGGACAGAGGAGACTGGTGGGCTGCAGTCCATGGGGTCACAAGAGTTGGACATCACCACCCACCTCGATGGAAGGACTGTTATCAGGTATGCTTAACTTGCTCCTGCACAGCAACACTGAAGGGAATTGACTCTTGATTAATATTTCCACTCAAAAAAGGTCCCTGCACTAAACTGGTCTATAAAGAGGACTGCTGACTTCAAAATCTCCTGAAAGGAATGCTCAAACAGAGGAGATTCTAGCAGACCAAAATGAGAAAAAGTAGATATATATATCTGAAGTAGACAGCTGACCCAAGTTGCCCAGTGTGTATACTAACTATTTTGATATTAGCACACTGAGTGGCCTATCAATGAAATCTTTGCCCGACTTAGGAATCAGCATTCCTAGCACCATGGGACAAACTGATCATGACGTGTCTCCAAAACCACGGTCCAATTTATAATCTTGAGGGAGTATTACAAACTATTAACTGGCACCACCTGTTATTACAAGAATGAAGTACTAGCTTCAGTTGCTGATCTTCAACAAATGCTATAAGGAATTTAGAGTGGAGGTCAGGAATGAGGCACTCTATGCTCAGAAAGATGTGACAGAATAGGCTATCAGATGTATATATTTTAAAATTAATTTATTTTTTATTGAAGGATAATTGCTTTACAGAAGTTTTCTGTTTTTATTTTTTCAAAAGACTTTATGAGTCCAGTGTCTTTCATATTCTCATATATAAAAAAATTAAATTACTTAAAAACAGTTTCCAAAATATTTTTGGACTTCTCAGTCAACATAATCATGTAAGCCAATGCCTTGTGATAAACGTTGAATTTGGACAAAAATTTGGAAAAACATGCAGAGACTTTCCTTTGAAACCTGAGGAGGTAAAAGGGATATCTAGAGTTAAAGCACAGAAATAGATAATACCTAATAACAGTGAATGTATATTAACCAATTTCTAAATCCTGTGAATACTTGGATCATTTCATGGTCCCCCTTGTATATGCATAAAGACTCCAACAGAGAAGGGAACTTTGTCTTGTTCCCAGCTATGCACTCAACATAGAGAACACAGAGCATTTAACCTCTCTGCTGAATGGATGAATGGCGGTGCAACAGTCCTAAGCCCTAGGATCTCAATTTGAACCTACAGCAGAAAGATGATATAAAAATATACACTTTATTTTTAAATTTACACTAAATTTTTATTTACACTAAATTTACTTGTGTTCCACCCATTTTTAACAAAAGAGTGAGCTTTTAGAACAAATTAATTTTTAGAATTTTTCTGTAAAATATTTAATTGGAGCATAATTGCTCTATAATATTGTGTTAACTTTTACTATACCTCAACATGAATCAGCCAAAGGTATACATATTTCCCCTCTTGAACCTCCCTCCCACCTCCAGTCCCATTCCACCCCTCTACATTGTCACAGAACACTAGGTTTGAGCTCCTTGCATCATACAGCCAATTCCCACTGCTATCTATTTTATATACGATAATGTATATATTTCAATTCGTCCCTCCCTCTCCTTCCTCCACTGTGTCCACAAGTCTGTTCTCTCACAAGTCTGTATCTCCATTGCTGACCTGCAGATATGTTCATCAGTACCGTCTTTCTAGATTCCATGTGTATGCATTAATATATTGTTTTTCTCTTTCTGACTTACTTCAGTCTGTGTAATAGACTGCAGGTTCATCCACCTCGTTGGAACTGATTCAAATGCATTTCTTTTTATGGGTGAATAATATTTCACTGTATACATGGATATGTACCACAACTTCTTTATCCATTAATCTGTCGATGAGCATCTAGGTTGTGTCCATGTCCTAGCTATTATAAACAGTGCTGCAGTGAACACTGGGATACATGTATCTTTTTCAATTATGTTTTCTTCAGGGTATATTCCCAATGGTGGGATTGTTCGGTCATATGGTAGTTTTATTCCTAGTTTTTTAAGGACTCTTCACTCTCTTCTCCATCTATTTACATTCCCACCAACAGTGCAAGAGGGTTTCTTTTCCTCCACACCCTCTCCAGCATATATTATTTGTACATCTGATGATGGCCATTCTGACCAGCATGAGGTCATTGTAGTAGTTTTGATTTGCATTTGTAAATGCATTGTAGTTTTGATTTGCATTTCTCTAATAATGAGTGACATTGAGCATCTTTTCATGCATTTATTAGCCATCTGTTTGTCTTTTTTTGGGAAATGTCTGTTTAGGTCTTCTGCCGCCTTTTTAATTGGGTTCTTTGTTTCACTGGTATTGAGCTGAATGAACTACTTGTATATTTTAGAGATTAATCCCTTCTCAGTTGATTAATTTGCTATTAATTTCTCCCATTATGAGGGTTGTCTTTTCACTTTATTTATAGTTTCCTTTGCTGTGCAAAAGTTTTTAAATTTAATTAGATCCTACTTGTTTATTTTTGTTTTTATTTCCATGATTTTAGGAGGTGGGTCACAGAGGATCTTGCTGTGATTTTTGTCAAGAAGTGTGCTGCCTATGTTGTCCTCTAGGAGCTTTATAGTTTCTTGACTTACATTTAAGTCTTTAATCTATTATGAGCTTTGTGTATGGTGTTAGGAAATATTCTAGTTTCATTCTTTTACATGTAGCTGTCCAGCTTTCCCAGCACCATTTATTGAAGAGACTGTCTTTTCTCCATTGTGTGTTCTTACCTCCTTTTTCCAAGACAAGGTGAGTATAGGGGCATGGGTTTATCTCTGGGCTTTCTATCTTGTTCCATTGGTCTATATTTCTGATTTTGTACCAGTATTATTCTGTCTTGATGACTGTAGCTTTGTAGTATAGCCTGAAGTCAGGCAGGTTAATTCCTCCAACTCTGTTTTTCTTTCTCAAGATTGCTTTGGGTATTGCTTTGAGTCTTTTGTGTTTCCATACAAATTGTGAAGTTTTTCGCTCTAGTTCTGTGAAAAATACCATTGATAGTTTGATAGGGATTGCATTGAATCTTAGATTGGTTTGGGTAATACAATCATTTTCACAAAATTGATTCTTCCAGTCCAAGAACACAGTGAATGTGAAAGTCGGTCAGTGGTGTCCGACTCTTTAAGACTCCATGGACTATACGTCCCTGGAATTCTCCAGGCCAGAATACTGGAGTGGGTAGCCGTTCCCTTCTCTAAGGGATCTTCCTCACCCAGGAATTGAACCAGGGTCTCCTTCATTGCAGGCTGATTCTTTACCAGCTGAGCTATTAGAGAACCCCAAGAATATGGTGTATATCTCTCCATCTATTTGTGTCATCTTTGATTTCTTTGGTCAGAGCCTTTATAGTTCTCTGCACAAAGGTCTTTTGTCTCTTTAGGTAGATTTACTCTTAGATATTTTATTCTTTTTGATGCAATGGTGAGTGGAATTGTTCCTTAATTTCTTTCTGATTTTCTGTTGTTAGTATATAAGAAACCAAGGGATTTCTGTGTATTCATTTTATATCCTGTGACTTTACTATATTCATTGATTAGCTCTAGTAATTTTCTGGTGGAATATTTAGGGTTTTCTGTGTATAGTATAAATTCATGTCATCTGCAAACAGTGATAGTTTTACTTCTTTTCTGATCTGGACTCCTTTTACTTCTTTTTCTTCTCTGATTGCTGTGGCTAAGACTTCCAAAACTGTGTTACATAATAGTGGCAAGAGTGGTCACCCTTATCTTGTTCCTGATTTTAGAGGAAAGGCTTTCAGCTTTTCTTCACTAAGAATAATGTTTGCAGGGAATTTGTTGTATATGGTGTTTATTAGGTTGAGGAATGATCCTTCTATACCTACTTTTTGGAAAGTTTTTTTTATCATAAATTGGTTTTTAGTCAAAAGCTTTCTCTGCAATAATCATATAGTTTTTAATCTTTTAATTGTTAATATAGTGTATCATATTGATAGATTTGTGTGTACTGAAGAATCCTTGCATCCCTGGGAAAAGCCCACTTTATCATGATGTATGATCCTTTTAGTGTGTTGTTGGACTCTGTTTGCTAGAATTTTGTTGAGAATTTTTGCATCTATGTTCATCAGTGGTATTGGCCTATAATTTTATCTTTTTTGTGTGTGGCAACTTTCTCTGGTTTTTGTGTCAAGGTGATGGTGGCCTCATAAAATGACTTTGGGAGTTTTTGTTCATCTTCAGATTTCTGGAAGAGTTTGAGTAGTATAGGTGTTAGCTCTTCTCCAAACTTTTTTGGTAGAATTTGTCCATGAAGCCATTTGACTCTGAGTTTTTTTTTTTTTTTATTGGAAGACTTTTTTTTTTTAAATTATTGTACTTTTGATTTCTCTGTTTGTGATTGGGCTGTTCATATTTTCTATTTCTTACTGGTTCACTATTCTAAGAACTCGTCGATTTCTTCAAGGTTGTCCATTTTATCAGCATATAGCTGCTCATAATAATGTCTTACAATCCTTTGTAGTTCTGAGCTGTATTTTCTAACTTTTTTGTTTCTAATTTTATTGATTTGAGTCTTCTCTCTCATCAACTCATTTTTTGGTGAATCTGGTTAATGGTTTCTCAATTTTGTTTATCATTTCAAAAAACAGCT
This sequence comes from Ovis canadensis, assembly GCF_042477335.2. Lineage (NCBI taxonomy): Eukaryota > Metazoa > Chordata > Mammalia > Artiodactyla > Bovidae > Ovis > Ovis canadensis. The sequence goes on from NC_091255.1 coordinate 14,786,243, forward strand.
TTTAGATTTATTGATCTTTGCTATTGTCTCCTTTATTTCTTTTGCATTTATTTCTGCTCTCATCTTTATGATTTCTTTCCTTCTACTAACTTTGAGGGTTTCTTTGTTCTTCTTTTTCTAGTTGTTTTAGGTGTAAGTTTAGGTTGTTTATCTGATGTTTTTCTTGTTTATTGAGATAGGTTTGTATTGCTATAAACTTCCCTCAGCACTGCTTTTATTGCATCCTGTAGGCTATGAATTGTCTTGTTTTCATTGCCATTTATTTCTAGGTATATTTCTTTAGTGATTTCTTTAGTGATCTATTGGCTTTTCAGAAGGATATTGCTTAGCCTCCATGTGTTTGTGTTTTTTATAGTTTTTTCCCCTGTAGTTGGTGTTTAATCTTATAGTGTTGTGACCATTAAAATGCTTGAAATGATTTCAGTATTTTTAAATATGACAAGGCTTGATTTGTGACCCAAGGTGCAGTCTATTCTGGAGAATGTTTCATGTGCACTTGAGAAAAAAAAACTGAAATCTACTGTAATTGGATGAAATGCCCTGTAGATATCAATTAGGTTCAACTGATCCAATGTATCTTTTAAAACTTATGTTTCTTTATTAATTTTCTATCTGGATAATCTGTCTATTGGTGTGAGTGGTATATTAAAGTCTCCAACTATTTCTGTGTTATTGTTATTGTTGATTACCCCTTTAATTAGAATTTGCCTTATGTATTATGGTGCTCCTATCTTGGGTGCATATATTTTTATAATTGCTGTATCTTTTTTTGGATTTATCTTTTTATCTATTTATCATTATCTTTTTATCATATATATAGCATTCTTCTTTGTTTTTTTTTTGTGTGTGTGTGTAGTGGTATTTATTGTAAAGTCTATTTTATCTGATGTGAGTATTACTACTCCCTCTTTTGATTTCTGTTTGCACATAATCTTTTTCTATTCCCTCACTTTCAGTCTTGTTTTTGTATCCATTCAGCCAATCTGTTTCTTTTGACTGAGCACATAGTTTATTTACACTTAAGATAATTATTGATATGTATGATCATATTACCATTTATTGTTTTGGATTTGTTTGTGTAAACCTTTAATTCATATTTTGTTTTCTGTCTAGAGAAGTTCCTTTAGCATTTGTTTTAAAGCTGTTTTGATGGTGCTGAATTCTTTCAACTTTTACTTGTCTGTAAAGCTTCTGATTTCCCCTTCAAATATGAATGAGATCCTTGCTGGATAGAGTAACCTTGGTTGTAGGTTTTTTCCTTTCATCACTTTAAGTATATCCTACCACTTTCTTCTGACCTGCAGAGTTTCTGTTGAAAGATCAGTTATTAGCCTAATGTGGATCCCCTTGTACATTATTTGTTGCTTTTCCCTTGCTGGTTTTAATATTTCTTCTATGTGTTTAATATTTGTTAGCTTGATAAATATGTGTCCTGGCATGTTTCTTCTTGGGTTTATCATGTATGGCACTCTCTAGGTTTTCTAGATTTGGGTAGCTGTTTCCATTCCCATTTTAGGCAAGTTTTTTACTATCAGTTCAGTTCAGTTCAGTCACTCAGTCATGTCCGACTCTTTGTGACCCCATGAATCACAGCACGCCAGGCCTCCCTGTCCATCACCATCTCCCGGAGTTCACTCAGACTCACGTCCATTGAGTCCGTGATGCCATCCAGCCATCTCATCCTCGGTCGTCCCCTTCTCCTCCTGCCCCCAATCCCTCCCAGCATCAGAGTCTTTTCCAATGAGTCAACTCTTCGCATGAGGTGACCAAAGTACTAGAGTTTCAGCTTCAGCATCATTCCCTCCAAAGAAATCCCAGGGCTGATCTCCTTCAGAATGGACTAGTTCAATCTCCTCACAATCCAAGGGACTCTCAAGAGTCTTCTCCAGCACCACAGTTCAAAAGCATCAATTCTTTGGTGCTCAGCTTTCTTTACAGTCCAACTCTCACATCCATACATGACCAAAGGAAAAACCATAGCCTTGACTAGATGGGCCTTTGTTGACAAAGCAAAGTCTCTGCTCTTGAATATACTATCTAGGTTGGTCATAACTTTTCTTCCAAGGAGTAAGCGTCTTTTAATTTCATGGCTGCAGTAACCATCTGCAGTGATTTTGGAGCCCCAAAAGATAAAGTCTGACACTGTTTCCACTGTTTCCCCATCTATTTCCTATAATCTCCTCAAATATTTTCTCATGCCCTTTCCTTTTGTATTCTTCTTCTGGTACCCCTAATTCTAATGTTGTTACGCTTAATGTTGTCCTAAAGGTCTCTGAGACCTGTCATCATTTCTATTTATTCTTTTCTTTAATCTGCCCTGCTTCAGTTATGTCCACTATGCTAACTTCCAGCTCACTTATCCATTCTTCTGCCTCAATTACTCTGATATTGGTTTCCTCTAGTATATTTTTAATCCCAGTTATTATGCTGTTCATTGCTGATTGTTTATTCTTTAATTTGCTTAGGTTTCTGTTAAACATTTCTTGCATCTTCTCAATCCATGCCTCCAGTCTATTCATCGGTGCCTCAATTTTATTTTCAAGATTTTGGATCATCTTTACTATCATTACTCTGCAATGTTTTCAGATGAATTGTTATTTCCTCTTCATTTGTTTGATCTTGTGAGTTTTTACCATGTTCCTTCATCTGCTGCATGTTATTCTGTCTTTTCATTTTGTTTAATTCACTGTGTTTGGGGTCTCCTTTCTGCAGGTTGGAAGGTTGTAGTTTCTCTTGTGGAGTCTGTTCCCTACGGGTGGAGTTGCTTGAGTGCCTTGTGAAGGTTTCCCAGATAGTGAGATCTGTGCCTATATTTTGTGGATGGAGCTAGATCTTGTCTCTCTGAAAGGCAGCACCATATCCAGTAGTGTGTTTTGAGGTGTTTAAGGGTTCTGCTTTATTGACTATGCCAAAGCCTTTGATTGTGTGGATCACAATAAACTGTGGAAGATTCTGAAAGAGATGGGAATACCAGACAATGTGACTTGCCTCTTGAGAAACCTGTATGCAGGTCAGGAAGCAACAGTTAGAACTGGACATGGAAAAGCAGACTGGATTCAAATAGGAAAAGGATTATGTCAAGGCCGTATATTGTCATCCTGCTTATTTAACTTATATGCAGAATACATCATGAGAAATGCTGGGCTGGATGATGCACAAGCTGGAATCGAGATTGCTGGGAGAAATATCAATAACCTCAGATATGCAGACGACACCACCCTTATGGCAGAAAGTGAAGAACTAAACAGCTTCTTTATGAAAGTTAAAGAATAGAGTGAAAAAGTTGGCTTAAAGCTCAACATTCAGAAAACCAAGATCATGGCATCCGGTCCCATCACTTCATGGGAAATAGATGGGGAAACAGTGGAAACAGTGGCTGACTTTATTTTGGGGGGCTCCAAAATCACTGCAGATGGTGATTGCAGCCATGAAATTAAAAGACGCTTACTCCTTGGAAGGAAAGTTATGATCAACCTAGATAGCATATTGAAAAGCAGAGACATTACTTTGTCAACAAAGGTCTGTCTAGTCAAGGCTATGGTTTTTCCATTGGTCATGTATGGATGTGAGAGTTGGACTATAAAGAAAGCTGAGCACTGAAGAATTGATGCTTTTGAACTGTGGTGTTGGAGAAGACTCTTGAGAGTCCCTTGGACTGCAAGGAGATCCAACCAGTCCATCCTAAAGGAGATCAGTCCTGGGTGTTCTTTGGAAGGACTAATGTTGAAGCTAAAGCTCTAATATTTTGGCCACCTGATGCAAAGAGCTGACTCATTTGAAAAGACCCTGATGATGGGAAAGATTGAGGGCAGGAGGAAAAGGAGATGCAGAGGATGAGATGGTTAGGTGGCATCACCGACTCAATGGATGTGGGTTTGGGTGAACTCCGGGAGATGGTAATGGACAGGGAAGCCTGGCGTGCTGTGGTTCATGGGGTCACAAAGAGTCAGACACAACTAAACAACTGAATTGAACTGATGGCTTTGGTATGGCCTATCTGCTAATGTGTAAGGATGTGCTCCTGTTTTGCTGATGTACTGGCATGGGACTTCTGGCACTGGAGCTTGCTTCCCTTTGGGTGAGTCTTGAGTGTTGAGATGGAAGCCTTTGGGAGAGCTCTCATTGATTAATGTTCCATTGGGGTCAGGAGTTCTCTGGTGGTTCAAAGTCCTGGACTCAGGTCTCCTACCTCAAGGGTCCAGGCCCAACCCCTTACTGTGGTACCAAGATATTAGAAGCTACCCAGTACAGAAGACAAAACCCCAAGACTATTGGTGAAAGCAATCCTCAAGAGCCCAGAACACTCAGGGAAACTCACACTAAAGTCCTCCAATATTTCTAGGAAGAAATATTGTGTGCCCCTCTTGCGGGCAGTTTGAAGTCCACTCAGTCATTGTTCTGGCCTTACTCCAGATTTTGTGTGCATTCTAACTCACTTCAGTCATGTCTGACTCTTTGTGACCATATGTATGGTAGCCTTCCAGGTTCCTCTGTCCATGGGGATTCTCCAGGCAAGAATACTGGAATGGGTTGTCATGCCCCCTCCAGGGATCTTCCCGACTCAGGAATTGAACGTGTCTCATATGTCTCCTGCATTGGCAGGTGAGTTCTTTACCACTAGTGCCACCTGGGAAGCCCACTCCAATTCGTACCTTCTCCCAAACCCTACAGTTGCCCCTAATGTCCACAGTCACACTAATTGTGGATATTTGATCTGCTGAACCTGTGGCTGCTGGTGCTAATTCTTTTTCCCTTCAGTCACGTAGTCCCTAGTGTTCCACTTTGGTTTTGAGCCCAGCTCTGCTTGTATGTCATCCTCCAGTGACTGTCCCCTGCCCAGACACGATGGGGCAAAGACCAAGGCTTATTAGGGCTCACCTGTTCAATCCAGCTAGGGAGAAGGAGGGATATGGCAGCCACAGTTGGGATGTACTGGGAAATGCTTGAAAACTTTTACTCCTTCATGACTCCCTTCCTGGGGCACAAGTCCCTGTCCTGAAATCCTTTGTCTCCTTTTTATCTTTATCTTTTGCCCTACCTCATTCTAAGCAGATTGACTTGCCTATTTGGAAGTCTAGTGTCTTCTGCTAGTATTCAGACGTTGTTCTGTAGGAGTTGTTCCATATTTAGATGAATTTTTGATGAATCTGTGGGAAGGAAGGTGATCTCCCTGTCTTAGTCACCCATCATCTTCTTCATTTCCATCAAATTTTTAGAATTTTTAGCAACTAGAATTGTTTGGTCTTTGTTATTTTTGCTTAATTCTATTACTTAAAATTTTTACAGAAATTATTTTTGCTTCTTCATTCTGTCTGGACATCTTTGAAGGACTTATACAGGCTGTCTAGAAGTCCACACAGTAGAAAGGTGTTATTGATGTAGCTACTTAAAGGGAAAGAGGCAGGAGGTAATGCAGGATAAGAAGAGAGGAGCTTTTCATTTGCAGACCAAGATCCTGGAAGTTAAGAAAACATGATTCCCCTATGGACAGATATGGAGGTTGATGAGGGTGGAGGCAGTGATTAAGCCCATTTTCTCCTATCCACTTTACTCGATTCCTTTCTAGTGGTTCATAAACTGGGAGAAAGCCAATGGAAACCAAGGAGGACAAAAATGATACTTAGAGTTCAGTGAAGGACATAGAGAAACTTTTGTTCTATGTCAAAAGCTTAGGAGGGTCTGTTTCTAAGTGGTCATGAATTCTGCTTACTAATGAATGTGGAGTTTCATTTTCCCAGGGACAGTGAATAGCACTGCCCATTGGGAGCCTGATTTCAGGCCTGTGTTGCATAATTGCTGTGTTGCTGAAAGCATCCAAGTAGGAGCTCTCCCTCCACTTCACTGCTTCGCTCCTCTCTCCTCCCAGCTACTTCAAGCTCTTGTAAACAGCATTCATTTTCAATTACAAGCTAAGAAATGTGATTGTGAAGCCAAGGTGCCAGGTTCCTGGATAGGGACTGCTAGGGAGGCTGTTTCCTCACATCTCATTTTAGTTTGTAACTTGCTGGTGGGGTTGAGTAATCACCGAAGAACAGATCAGAATGCACCTGCTGTAAGAAGAGAGACTGATGGGATGTTACTCAGAGCATAGGTTGTGAAAGATTGTGATGTTCTTCTTGCTTCCTCTGGCACTCCTCACTTGCTCTGATGAAGAAAGTTGCCATTTGTGATCTACTGTCTGGAGAGGATGTTGTGACAAAGACCTGAGAGCGACCTTTTGACAAGTAGCCAGTCAGGAGCTGAGGCCCTCTGCCCAAAAGGCTGGGGTGAACTGAGTCCTACCAACAACCTTCTCAGTGAGATTGAAGAGAATCCTTCTCCGTCCTGCAGTTTTGCAAGGACTGCAGTCCCAGAAGACCCTGACTGCAGCCTCACTAGAGTTGCTGAGCTAGATACCAGGACCAGCTCAGCCTCACTCAGGCCCCAGACACACTGAAACCCTGAGATAAGAAATGTTGATACATTTGGCACAGAATGTAGGTAGCTAATCCTCCACCTCACTTCACTCAGGTCTCTTCTCAAATGTCTCCTAACACATCCAAAACCAACCAAACCCACAAAACTGATCACACATTATCCTCTAGCCCCTTACCCGTCTTTATTTTCATTCTGGAAATTATCACCTCTTACACTTACATATTTATTTATTAGCTGGATTCCCTACTAGAATGAAAATTCAGTGAATATCATGTCTGTCAATTTGCTGGTAAAAATAAAGATTATATATTTGCACTGATGGTGGTTAGATTTATTTGAAAAAAAAAAGATATTGTAGGGCTACTTTATACTAGATCCATTGATCATAGGTTATCTATCCCTTTTCCCTGGTATCTGGGTCAATTAATTTAGTCTCTTGGCTAATTATTTTTCTTGTTATCGTCATTAAATTGTTGTCTCTATTAACTGAGTTTTAACTGAGTTTTTAATTAAAATGCCAATATTTTGTCAAGGCCAAACCTTATATGTACATGCTTGATTGAAGTCCAGCATAGGATGATCAAAATTATTTGAGAAGTTCTTACCTTGCTTTGTGATGAAGTCTAACTTCCTGCTACTTTTCTCAATTGGCCTTAGCATTTTGTTCTCAGAAATAATATACCATATCTATTCAGTTTCCACAAGCGTAGTTCTTTTGTTGTTGTTTAGTTGCTAGTCATGTCCAACTCTTTTGCAACTCTGGATGCAGCCCACCAGGCTCTTCTGACCATGGAATTTCCCAGGCAAGAATACTGGAGTAGCTTGCCATTTCTTTCTGCACAAGCATAGTTCTAATTGTTCCATTAACTTTATTTCTTTGGGTGTAAGTTTTGCTTGTTGAATTTATTGTCTCTTTTTCAAACTATAGACTTATCTTAGACATTTGGTGTTTCCTCATTTGATGTTCACTTTTGCAATTGAGACTGGAATTCAACTTTTTGCTTCTTTAAAGGAGGTGTAGGAACTACTGCTGAGGCTCACTGTCCCCAGGTTTCCGCTGGGAGGGGCCGGCCCACAGCACCATTAGCCAGGTCTCCAGGGATCATCTCCTACATCACCTAACCTAAAACTTTCCTGTGTGTCTGCCTGAAGCTCCCATAGTCACTCTTCTCATCTCAAAAAAGTTGCTTCTACCCCTGGTGTACATGTGTGTGTGCAGTCAACAGTGATTAATCAGCCCAGCCAGTTTTCTACTCTCATAAGAGACACCAGAGATAGATAAACTCTGAACATGGATCATCTGTACTGTTCTTCCCATCTTTACAGCTGGGTTCTTCCACAGCAGTCCTGGCTTCTAGCTCTCTCTCAAGTCTGTCTCATCCATTTGTTGTCTGTTTCTGGCCCACAGGGTATAGCAATTCTCGTATGAAAATCTTTATGCTTTAATTCTTATGTATGCATTTATGTATATATATTTTACAAATATAAAATAAGACTATATTATTATGTATTCGTATGTATATATAGTCAGCTTAGCTGCCATTTTGAAAGGCCTTTCTTTCATCCCTTAAAATATTTGAAGATAATTGTCATGTTCTCCCTTATTCTCATCCCCTTAGTCTAAAAATATCATGTTCCTTTAACAATTCTAATCGCCAATGATTTTCTGACTTTTAATCACCACCCTCCTCTATTCCAGTAGACATAAAAAATTCATTTAGTAGCACTATACAGATCCCAGTGTGAAAGGAATACTCAGAATACAGTGAGACTATTCCTTCTTGTAATGTATATATTTTTCCTATTACTGCCAAGTCTGGTTTATCTTTTTAAACTACACATTCATACAACTGGCTCATAATAATCAATTTCCTTTCCACTTTTCTTCCACATTTTAAATACATAACTCTACCAAGTGACAGCCTCTTCCTCTACCTGTGTAATTGATCACTAACTAACATGAAAGACTTCATACTAATTTCTGCTAAGTTTCATCATGTTAGTTTAACCTCTTCACACTCTCTTGAAATGTATTAGGCTATGCAAAAACACTAGCTTAAGTTTTTCTTATGTTCACTAAGCTGACTATATCTTTTGATGAACTGATCCTTAGTGAATTGTTTTCCTTCCATCTACAGGAAATGTTTTCCTCTTTTATTAACCTTTCCAGAGAGCATACTATATTAGCTTCTTCATCTGAATCCCACTTTTGCTCAGTTGGATTATAGCATCCATTCATTGAACAAAGGTTTATCAAAGGCCAACTCTGCGCCCAGAGTCACGCTGGTCACTGGATACAAAGAGATAAACAAACAAACATGGTCTTGACCTCGTGGAACTTATGGTGTGGTACTCACAGCTTTATAATTTTGGTAGACTTGATATTATCCTGATAATTTTTGGTTTTTATACAGTCAGAATTTTATTTTTAAAAAATATAACCATCTTCATAAAGGAAAAATAGCAAAATGTTAACTGTAGAATCTAGATGGTGGATAGATGTACATTCTATTTCACTATACATTTCTTTCTACTTTTCTAAATATCGGAAATTTTTCATGGTAAAATTTTGGAGGAAAAAATCCTTGCCTATCTTTCACAAGCTTTATTTCTTTTATAACCCTCAAGCATGGTATTGTATAAATCCCTTTTTAAAGCTCTTTAGATAACTTTTCTTGATTTTGTGAATGTCCAGGTATCGCTGCCTTGATCTCCCAGGATTCCTGGGAGAAGAAGTCACATAATATCAATAGAAAGAACACTCACAGTGAAGATTACTGAAACACAGAACTCACCACCTCCTGGCTCTGTGCACACTGACAACATCACTTTAATTCTCTAAGCCTTGATTTGTCTCATCCCTTAAATGGGATAATGTTCACACCCTAACTTGTTGTGAATTAGAATATTTAAAATACATTTGCCCCTCTTCCACTGCTTTCTCTGCTTAGCCACCTTGGACATAACCATTATTTCCTTCCTTACAAATCTGAATTAAGCAATTAATGCCCATTCGTGTTTTCTTTCTTTAACTTTTGAAGAAGAAGATTCTTAGAAACTCACATCTGTAATGTATCATTAGATGCTTTTGTCTAGCAAATAATATGTCAGAAGAAGTGAATTCATCTATCACCTTCAAGTTTATTTTTGTTCAGGTATAGGATTGATAGTAAAGAAATGCCATTCATACCCAAAGCGGGTGGCCTGAAACTGCTGCTACCTTGTAAAACTTACTGCCAATGGCTGTCTTCGTTCAGCATGTTTATACTATTGCTTGTGTTTCGATTCCTCTGTCTACAGTGTTAGCGTTTCTTTCTGAGACTACAAAAGACTTGCATGTCTTCAGACTGAGCTCAATGTCACATCCTCTAGTGAAAGCTTCCTGAGTCCCCTTCTCCAGCTACTACTCATGATGTTTCGACTGTATCGTGTCATATCTTGAAATACCTTACAGCACTTAATGCTAGATGGTCAGCACCATGTAGCCAGAGGAAAGCACTCTTTCATTTTTCTGGTTCCAAGTTATAGGATTGGGAACAGGCAGTAGGAATTTGTTGGAGATGAATGCTTGTGAGGAAAAATGACTAGAGTCCATTGTCCTTGGGCATCAGGTTTCATCCCCTAAGAAATGAGAGAGATATCCAGAAATCTTAAAAAGCATATCTGAGCACCAAAATGCTATGATTCTTGGACTTTGTATTGTTGTTTAGTCACTAAGTTATGCCCAAGTCTTTGCAACCCCATGGACTGCAGCATGCCAGACTTTCCTGTTCTTCACCATCTCTCAGAGTTTGCTCAAACTCGTGTCCATTGAGTCAGTGATGCCATTCAATTATCTCATCCTGTGTCACCCCCTTCCTCTCCCACCTTCAATCTTTCCCATCATCAGGGGCTTTTCCTATGAGTCTGCTCTTTGCATCAGATGGCCAAAATATTGGAGCTTCATATTATGTTACTCAAATGCAGTAGACATTTTCTTAATTTCAGGTATTAATCTTAATGCCAGAGCTTTCTGTATGGTCAGAAGCTTCTTGATATTTAAGCAACTGGGATTTGGATATGCTTACAGCCCCTTTCTCTGACTCTTTGCCTGTAATTTCATCAAGGTTATGACTGAGTTGATGTATTTACAACTCCTGACATACCCCTCACTCCAAAGAGATAAATATCTTCTCATCATCGCCTTAACCTCCATCTCCCAGGTTACCTGCATCAGAACACTTCTTCTGTCTTGTGTCCTAACTCTGAAGAAGGTTGTGTGGATTCACATATCCCGAAGGCTGTTGTGTCTGTACAGAAGTATTACAATGATGTTGACCTTCTGAACCTCAGACCCTTTAATCCTCCAACTGTTGCTGTGTCCAGCTGCTTGGGAAACATTTAAACTTTAGTCTAAGATACTGTGAGTTCTCACTCATTATTGGGGAGAGTCAGCAACATTCAGTAAGAAGGAGGAAGCATGTCATTAAGGTTTAAAATCTCATATTTCATTCCTCTCTCCTCACCTTTAACTTCCAGCCATGCTGAACGTACCAAATATTCTCAATACTCTACACTGTCATTCTTTTCCTCTACTTCTCACATTCTTTAAATCCTCTCTACCTTCTTTGTCTGCTAAAGCAGAGTCATACTCTGTGTCTCATCTAAAAATACCAACTCCTACCAAAGTCTGCTGATTCTCCTATTATAACACTTGATACTCTCTTTGGCAATTATTTGATTATACGTATGTTCTCTCCACTTACCTATACATTTCATGGAAGAAGATATCATCTTTCTTATTTATTGTTTTATCACTAAAGCTCACTAAAGTGCCTGACAGGGGTACATTGCTGCTGTATCTACTGAATGAATTAATGAATCTAGGAGGCCCTGCTCTTATAGGAGCTGAAATGTTATGGGATACAAAAGATAAGCACACAAATAAGCAGTATATTCATGCCTACTGTTTACACTTCCCAAGTAATCTGTGTAGTTAGCATTGTTTCTCCTATTTCCACAAAGGAAATTTTAGACTTAGAAGATGTGTCACTTGCCAAGATGACTGTACAGGTAGAAAGTGGCCAAGCAAGGAGTTGTACTCTAGTCTTCAATAGCAAAGTTAGTGTCCCCTATATAATGTTGCAGCAATACATATGAAGCAAGTGTTACAAAATCTACTGCATTTTATAAATGGGAGAATTCACTTCTAAATGAGATGACATTTGAACTTGAGCCCAAAAGATAAATAAGCTTTTTTCTTAAAGAATTATTTTCAATTATGAAAACATGATCAAAGAACCCCTATGGTTATAATAAATTCAATGAATACAGACATATTTAATACAAAAGTCAAGGTTCACCTCACTTTTGCTTTAAATACATTCCTAAGAAATAACAATCGCAAACCATATCCATGTATATAAACATGACATGTTGGTTTTGTTTTAAAAGAAATCACACTATGACTACTGTTCTGCAGATTTTTTTTTTTTTTTTACTTCACTGCCACTTAGACAAACTTCTATCTGACATATTTATTCTTATCTACTGCACTTTTGACTACTGCATTTCAATTTTTTGGGTAGGTATTTTCCATAATTTTCTTAATCAGTCTGCCTTTTAGATGACTTTTTGTTTCTCCTCTAAAAATATTTTTGCAATAATACTCTTGTATACACATCTCCTAAATTTCATTAAAGATTTTTTTCTCCATCAGTTCCTAAAAATAGAATTTCTTGAGTCATGTGTTACATACCTTTCAAATTTTGAGCAAAACTGACAAAAATGCAGAGAATGTGAAAAATGGGACAGCAAAAAAAAAAAAAAAATTCAAGCTAGGGAAAGTCACATAAATAAGGGTACTGAGAAGCATAAGTCACAATCCTTTATTTCTCCCAAGAAGTTTCAGCATTTTGTCCATTTGTGTGAGCTCAAATGACAAATTCCAGCCCCTGGCAAGTGATCACAAGTTATTTGTCAGTCTTTCTTTATCCTCCTCCTTTCTCTTCAGGGATGAAGTCCTCAGAGTTTAAACACTCTCATAAGTAATCTTACCAGTATAACTCCTGTTTGCTGCCCATTATTTTGTAATCTCAATGACTCCTCACCACACACAGACTCTCATTATGCTATGCACACTTTCCAGATGAAACCAAAGACTTAATTCAACTGTAGTCAAAGAAAAATAATTCTGTACAATTTTACATACATACACACACTAACAGTCCACATTTCAGCAACTGAAACTTAAAATTGAGTGATCATGACACGAAACGCTTTTAAAAGCTGTCCCTTTGCCTTCAGTTTTATTAAAAGCACAGATGTGCAGTCAAACTTAATGGTGTTTACTTGGAAACAAACAATGTTTACCCTTGGAAATGCGTCTCTCACCTTACCATGAACAAAAGGGCATTGTAACTTCATGTAGTCTGACTGCCTGCTTAAATTTAGGTCTGCACTCAAATGAGAAAAGTGCTTAAGTATCAGTCATCTTGGAATCCAAAGGACTTATTCACTGAGCATGTGGGGCTCTATTCATACATGATTTATGTCTTTGCATGTAAGGGAGTGTGGGCTGCTTGTGTGTTGCTCAGAGAACCATCAACTGCCTCTTCTGAGTAGTTTATATAACATCAATATTTATCAAAGTAAGCCAGGAATTGTAACATACTCTCAGAATTTTAAATACTACCTTTATATTAATAGTTCCTTCACCCATAGAAGGGAGCACAACAAATTAAAAAGGTTGTGAAAATCTAAAGTGGTTCTCTTCATCTCTGGTGCTTTTGATGCAATGTGAAGCATTGGCTGAAATTGCTGATTTCTGTCATGGACATTGTTCATGACTAACACATAGAAGGTCTTTAAAAATGCATTTGTGGAGTAAACAGAAATAAGCAAACATTGCTGTCACTTTTCACAAAGGAAAAAGAGGTTTGCTCACTGACTGTATTCTTTTAAGATATATTAATTGAGTAACCACTAGGTGTTTTAACCTTGAGTGACACAATTATTATTTGAAATGATCTTCTAGCCATATGTGTAAATAATAAAAGATATAACAATGAAAAGCTCTGTATTCTCAACAAAAGGTTAAATAAAAGCATTCTGGAGATCCAAAAGAAGGATCAACTAATTCTGCACAGAGAAGTTTAGAAATGATTAAGTTTGTAGGAGTTCAACAAGCTTGTGGTGAATGGAAAAGGGAATTTTAGGAAGAAGTGATGTCACAAACAAAAGAAACATAAAAGACCTTCAGATTGCAGAAATGGGATGTGTTGCTATGCATAATTGGATAACTTGTCAGTAATGATAGATAAATCTGAAACTTTTCTGTTAGAATTGAATTGTAAAAGGCTTTATACACTCAACCAGTGAGGTATTAACTTCTTTTGAAATCAAGAGAAGACCCTCATAAATTTTTAAACTTGGAAGTGACATAATTAGATGACCCTTAGTGATGTATCTACATACCATCTGGTGAAGAAGGACAGAGAGGGGATTACAAATGGAGCTGCACTTGTTTATCAAGTCTAGTAGTGTCTCTATGGAGTGCTACTCTGAGAAGGACTTCAGGAAAGCATCTGGACTCAGTAGGAAAGTCTACAGTAATGAAAAAGTAAGCTTGTCATTCGTATAAGAAAGGAAAGAAGAGAAGGAGGTAGACAGCATAAGTTAAGCATTTGCCATCCCTGAATTAGTAGGATGTTGGGAAAGTTTAAGCAAGAGATCCTCAGTTCAGTTAAGTCGCTCAGTCATATCTGACTCTTTGTGACCTCATGGACTACAGCACATCAGGCTTCCCTATCCATCACCAGCTTCTGGAGCTTGCTCAAACTCATGTCTATCAAGCTGGAAATGCCATCCAACCATCTTATCTTCTGCTGTCCCCTTCTCCTTCTGCCTTCAATCTTTCCCAGCATCAGGGTCTTTGCCAATGAGTTGGCTCTTTGCATCAGGTGGCCAAAGTATTGAAGCTTCAGCTTCAGTATCAGTCCTTCCAATGAATATTCAGGACTGATTTCCTTTAGGATTGACTTGTTTGATCTCCTTACCATCCAAGGGACTCTCAAGAGTCTTCTCCAAAGCCATTGTTCAAATGCATCAATTCTTCGGTGCTCAGCTTTCTTTATGGTCCAACTCTCACATCCACACATGACTACTGCAAAAACCATACTAGGCCATAGAGAGATCCTAGGTCCTAACTTATGATGATTTCAATGTGTAACTGAAAGATGATGGGAGCATATTTAAATATTTCATACTACATATAGTTAATTCATTAAATATTCTAATGATATTATAGGCATAGTAGACACAGATATGTACTCTTGCACATAGAGGACTTGAATCATTTGAGTTTAAGATAAAAGAACAGAGGATGACTTTATAAAGTTCATAGTTTTAGACGGAATGCAGAGGAAAGCAATCATCATTAATTAAGAAAAGAAATAGAGAGGTAGTCCCAAGATGGAGGAGGAATATGACAGGGAGACCACTTTCTCCCACACAAATTCATCAAAAGATTATTTGAATGTTGAGCAGCTTCCACAAAAGAGCTTCTGAATGCTGGTGGAGGACACCAGGCACCCAGAAAGGCAGCCCATTCTCTTCAAAAGGAGGTAGGATAAAAATATAAAAGATAAAAACAGAAGATTTAGGGATGGAGACCCATCCTGGGGACGGAGTCTTGAAGGACAACTTTCCACACAGTAGGAAACCCTATCACAGGTGGGTCTGTGGGGAGTTTTGGAATCTCAGAGGGCAACATAACCGGGATCTATTCTAGATTTGTGATCTTTGAATTTTGGTGTTTGTTATCAATTTTGTACCTTTAAGAATCTAATATTCAGTATACAATTTCACTTAGAGATTTGATTACTGGCTTGATTGCTCTCTCCCCTTTTGACTCTCCCTTTTCTCCTCCAGGTCACCTCTATCTCCTTCCTCTCTCTTCTCTTCTCTATTTTTTTTGCAAAAATTCCTTATTTAATTATTATTACTGTTTCTTTCCAGATTGTATGCAAAAATTTAAACTTTCTTAGTAAGAATTGTCTCATAGGATACCAGATTGTCTCATAAGATACCAGATTGTCTCATAGGATATAAGACACAAGTTGTATCTTATATTGGAGGGGTGGGGATGGTGAGAAGACCTGATAGTGACAATGGAAAATCTAATCTGAGATCCCCTGTGTGACTATGCACCTCCAGGCAAGATTCCTAACCTTTTCAGTTTCAGCGTCTCCAAAGGAGTATAATGGGGCTGTTTCAGTTCAGTTCAGTTGCTCAGCCGTGTCCAGCTCCCTGAGACCCCATCCACCGCTGCACACCAGGCCGTGAATCTCTCTGGGTGTTCCATGCTGTGGAGAACACTTAGGGAATTGATTACTGGCTAGACTGCTCTCGCCCCCTTTGATTCCCCCTCTTCTCCTCCTGGTCACCTCTATCTCCCTCCTCCCTCTTCTCTTTTCCATGTAACTCTGTGAATCTCTCTGAGTGTCACTTGCCATGAAGAATTGTTTCACCGTTAACCTATGTACTGTATGTCTTGATGCTACTCTAAGAGAAGGATTGATATTCAGAGGCAGAAGGCTTAACTCCAAAACTTGAGAACATTAGAGAACCCCTGATTCCAGGGAACATTATTAGACAAGAGCTCACCCAAAAGTCTCCATACCTACAGGTGAAAACAAGCTGCATCCAAAAGCCAGCAAGATCCAGTGTAAGACATACCATGTTAATTCCCCAGCAAAACAGGAACACAACCCTGAGCATTAAAAGACAGGCTGCCCAAAGCCACGTCAACCCCCCAAACTCACCACTGGACACTACATTGCACTCCAGAGAGAAGAGATCCAGTTCCACCCACCACAACACAGATGCAAGCTCCTTCAACCAGGAAACCTTGACAAACCAATAGTCCAACCCCATCCACAGACCCCACAGTAAAGAGGAACCATGAGCTTACAGGCTACAGAAAGGGCACCCCAAAAACGGTAATCTAAGCAAAATTAAAAGGCAGAGAAATATTCAGCAGGTAAAGGAACATGATAAATACCCACCAAAGCAAACAAAAGAGGAGGAGATAAGGAGTCTACCTGAAAAAGAATTCAGAAAAATGATAGTAAAGATGATAGAAAAATTTGAAAACAAAATGGAGTTACAGATAAATAGACTAGAGACAAGGATTGAGAAGACGCAAGAAATGTTTAACAAGGACCTAGAAAAAATAAAGAAGAGTCAATATATAATGAATAATGTAATAATGGAGATCAAAGCACTCTGGAGGGAACCAACAGTAGACTAACTGAGGCAGAAGAGAGGATAAGTGAGGTGGAAGATAGAATGGTGGAAATAAATGAAGCAGAGAGAGAAAAAAAGAATGAAAAGAAATGAGGACAACTTCAGAGACCTCTGTGACAGTGTTAAACACCCCAACATTCAAATCATAGCTGTCACAGAAGACAAAGACAAAAAGAAAGGCCATGAGAAAATACTTGAGGAGATAATAGTTGAAAACTGCCCTAAAATGGGGAAGGAAGTAGCCACCCATGTCCGAGAAACCCATAGAGTCCCAAATAGGATAAACCCAAGGCAAAACACCCCAAGGCACGTATTAATCAAACTAACAAAGCAAATATTAAAAGCAGTAAGGGAAAAGCAACAGAAATAAGGATAACAGCTGGTCTTTTTTTTTTTTTTTTCATCTTTGAAAGTGTTTAATCAGAGACTGGCAAACCACTTGATATAAATATTGTAGAGACATTAGAAGACCTCAGAGTCCCGCATAATAAGGCAAGGCCTTATCTTTTTCCTTAACTACCAAAGACGAAGTAAATAAAGGAACTCCTATATAAAGCAAGGGAGAATTTAATCAGATATCCCATACTAAAATTATTTCCATGAAGGAAAATGAATGTGGTGTATAGGATGAAGCTCAGGACTTGAATTAGGACATCTGTCAGGATCTGTCAACCTGCTGAGTTGCTTTCTCTCTTTCTACTCTCTGGGTCTTTTTGTCTTTACCTAGCAAATTAAAGTATGGGATCAGATCAGCTCTAAGTTTCCTGGTGCTTGGAACTTTGTTTGGGAGCTCATAATTGATCAGAAAATAAAGTTCAAACATCTGTATTGGATAAACATATGCAGATTCATGGTGAGAGAGTAAAACCCACAGAACTTTCCATGGTATACATGCTATTCAGTTCAGTTCAGTGCAGTTCAGTCGCTCAGTCGTGTCTGACTCTTTGTGACCCCATGAATCACAGCACGCCAGGCCTCCCTGTCCATCACCATCTCTAGGAGTTCACACAGACTCATGTCCATCGAGTCCATGATGCTATCCAGCCATCTCATCCAGGGTCGTCCCCTTCTCCTCCTGCCCCCAATCTCTTCCAGCGTCAGAGTCTTTTCCAATGAGTCAGCTCTTCGCATGAGGTGTCCAAAGTACTGGAGCTTCAGCTTTAGCATCATTCCTTCCAAAGAAATCCCAGGGTTGATCTCCTTCAGAATGGACTGGTTGGATCTCCTTGCAGTCCAAGGGACCCTCAAGAGTCTTCTCCAACACCGCAGTTCAAAAGCATCAATTCTTTGGCACTCAGCCTTCTTCACAGTCCAACTCCCACATCCATACATG
Organism: Ovis canadensis; assembly: GCF_042477335.2. Classification (NCBI taxonomy): domain Eukaryota; kingdom Metazoa; phylum Chordata; class Mammalia; order Artiodactyla; family Bovidae; genus Ovis; species Ovis canadensis. The sequence continues at coordinate 14,804,280 of NC_091255.1, forward strand.
ACCACAGGAAAAACTATAGCCTTGACTAGACCGACCTTAGTTGGCAAAGTAATGTCTCTGCTTTTGAATATACTATCTAGGTTGGTCATAACTTTTCTTCCAAGGAGTAAGTATCTTTTAATTTCATGGCTGCAGTCACCATCTGCAGTGATTTTGGAGCCCAGAAAAATAAAGTCTGACACTGTTTCTACTGTTTCCCCATCTATTTCCCATGGAGTGATGGGACCGGATGCCATGATCTTCGTTTTCTGAATGTTGAGCTTTAAGCCAACTTTTTCACTCTCCTCTTTCACTTTCATCAAGAGGCTTTTTAGTTCCTCTTCACTTTCTGCCATATTCATTTACATTCCTGGCTAAGAAAAGTGCATATTCGGGAAGGAAGTAGGAGAAGGAGTCTTAAAACCTTCTGCATCAATAGTGCTCAATTTGCTAAGGAAGCCTGTTCACAAAATGTGGCTTTTTTTTTTTAGTAGCTTGTGCTTCTGGTCAGAGTAAAGAGAGGGTCTGTGTTTTAAATTCCCAAGAACCCTTGCTTCTGTGGGCTAGGAAGATACTTCTGCTTCCATTCATGCTAGGACTGCCATAACGGACTACCACAGATTCAGTTCCTCAAACAACAGAAATGTATTGTCTCTTAGCTCTGTAGGCTAGAAGTCCAAGATCAAGGTGTCTGCAGGACCAGTTCATTTTCAGGCCTGTGAGAGAAGAATCTGTTTCAAGCTTCTCCTGTTGGCTTGTAGGCGGCCATCTTTCTTCTATATCTCTTCACGTTGTCTTCCCTCTACGTGTATTTCTGTGTCCAAATTTCCCCCTTTTTTAATGTTTTTTTTTTAAAATTTTTATTTTTACTTTACTTTATAATACTGTATTGGTTTTGCCATACATTGACATGAATCCACCACAGGTGTACATGAGTTCCCAAACATGAACCCTCCTCCCACCTCCCACCCCATATCATCTCTCTGGATCATCCCTGTGCACCAGCCCCAAGCATCCTGTATCCTGCATCAAACATAGACTGGCGATTCATGATTGTATACATGTTTCAATGCCATTCTCCCAAATAATCCCACCCTCTCCCTCTCCCTCAGAGTCCAAAGTCCATTCTACACATCTGTGTCTCTTTTGCTGTCTCGTATACAAGGTCATCATTACCATCTTTCTAAATTCCATATATATGTGTTAGTATACTGTATTGGTGTTTTTCTTTCTGGCTTACTTCACTCTATATAATCGGCTCCAGTTCAATAGAAATTTTTTCAGGCCAGAAAGGAATGGCAGGACATACTGAAAGGGATGGAAGAGAAAACCTACAACCAAGATTACTCTATCCAGCAAGGTTCTCATTCAGATATGAAGAAGAAATCAAAAGCTTTACAGACAAGCAAAAGCTGAGAAAATTCAGCACAACCAAACAAGCTCCTCAACAATTGCTAAAGAATCTTCTTTAGACTGGAAGAACAGAAAATGTTATAAAATTGAACCCAAACCAACAAAGTAAATGGTAATGGGATCATACTTATCAATAATTACCTCAAATGTAAATGGGTTAAATGCCCCAAACAAAAGACAAAGACTGGCCAAATAGATACAAAAACAAGACCTCTATATATGCGGTCTACAAGAGACCTGCCTCAAACCAAGGGACACATACAGACTGAAAGCAAAGAAATGAAGAGCTGGAAAAAGGTATTTCATGTAAATGGAGACCAAAGAAAGCAGGAGTAGCAATATTTATATCAGGTAAAATAGACTTTGAAATAAAGACCATGAAAAGAGAAAAAAGAAAGACACTACATAATGATCAAAGGATCAATTCAAGAAGAAGAGATAACAATTATAAATATATATGCACCCAACATAGGAGCACCTCAATATGTAAGGCAAATGCTAGCAAATATGAAAGGGGAAATTAACAGTAACACAATAATAGTGGGGGATTTTAATACCCCACTCACACATATAGATAGATCAACCAAACAAAATTAGCAAGAAAACATAAGCTTTACATGATAAAACAGTCCAGTTAGACCTAATTGATATCTATAGGGCATTTCACCCCAAAATAATAAATTTCACCTTTTTCTCCAGTACACACGGAACATTCTACAGTATATTTCATATTCTGGGCCATAAATCTAGCCTTGGTAAATTCACACAAGTTGAAATCATTTCAATCATCTTTTCTGATCACAATGTGGTAAGATTAACTGTCAACTACAGGGAAAAAATAAAAACATATGGAGGCTAAACAACATGCTTCTTTGTTTAATATAAATTTATTTATTTTAATTGGAGGTTAATTACTTTACAATATTGTATTGGTTTTGCCATACTTCAACATGAATCTGCCACAGGTATACACATGTTCCCCATCCTGAACACCCCCCCCTCCTCCCTCCCCATACTATCCCTCTGGGTCGTCTCAGTGCACCAGCCCCTTTCTTAATAACCAAAAAATCATGAACTAAATAAAAAAGGAAATAAAAACATTCATAGAAACAAATGAAAATGAAAACATGACAACAAAAAAAAACTATGGAATTTAGGAAAAGCAGTGCTAAAAGGAAGGTTCATAGCAATACAAGCTTACCTCAAGAAATAAGAGAAACATCAAATAAATAACCTAACTTTACACCTAAAGCAACTAGAAACAGAAGAAAAGAAGAACCTCAAAGCTAGTAGAAGGAAAGAAATCATAAAAATAGGAGCAGAAAGAATTGATAAAGGAACAAAGGAGACTAGCAAAAATCAGCAAAACTAAAAGATGCTTCTTGAGATGATAAATAAAGTAGACAAACCATTAGCCACACTCATCAAGAATAAAAGGGAGAAGAATCAAATCAATAAAATTAGAAGTGAAAATGGAGAAATCACAACAGACAACACAGAAATACAAAGGATTATAAGAGACTACTAATTATAGGCCAATAAAAATGGACAACTTGGAAGAAATAGACAAATTCTTAGAAAAGATTAACCTTCCAATACTGAATGAGGAAGAAATAGAAAAATTTAACAGACCCCTCACAAGCACAGAAATCGAAACTACAATAAAAAATCTTTGAACAAGCAAAAACCCAGGGCCAGATGGATTCACAGGTAAATCCTACCAAAACTTTAGAGAAGAGCTTACACCTATCCTACTCAAACTCTTCAAGAAAACTGCAGAGAAAGGTACACTCCCAAACTCATTCTACCAGGCCATCATCACCCTAATACCAAAACCAGACAAAGATGCCACCAAAAAAGAAAACTACAGACCAATATTACTGATGAACATAGATATAAAAATCCACAACAAAATTATAGAAAACAGAAGCCAACAACATGTTAAAAATATCATACATCATGACCAAGTGGGTTTTATTCCTGGGATGCAAGGATTCTTCAATATTTGCAAATCAATCAATGTCATACATCACATTAACAAATTGGAAGATAAAAGCCATATGATTATCTCAATAGATGCAGAGAAAGCCTCTGACAAAATTTAACACCCATTTATGATAAAGACCCTCCATAAAGCAGGCATAGAAGGAACATACCTCAACATAATAAAAGCCATCTGCAACAAACCCACAGCAAACTTAATCCTCAATGGCAAAAATTAGAAAGCATTTCCTCTAAAATAAAAAATAAGACAACAGTTTCCACTCCCACCACTACTATTCAACATAGTTTTGGAAGTTTTAGTCACAGCAATCAGAGAAGAAAAAGAAAAGGGATCCAGATTGGAAAAGAAAAAGTAAGACTCTCACTGTTTGCAGATGACATGATCCTCTACATAGAAAACCCTAAAGACACCACCAGAAAATTACTAGAGCTAATCAATAAATACAGTAAAGTTTCAGGATATAAAATTAACACAGAGAAATCCCTTGCATTCCTATACACTAACAGTGAGAAAACAGAAAGAGAATTTAAGGAAACAATCCCATTCACCATTGCAATGAAAAGAATAAAACACTTAGGAATAAATTTACCTAAAGAAACAAAATACCTATATATAGAAAACTATTAAGCACTGATGAAAGAACTCAAAGGTGACACAAATAGATGGAGAAATATCTCATGTACATGATTCAGAATAATAAATATAGTGAAAATGAGTATACTATGCAAAGCAATATGTAGATTTAATGCAATCCCTATTCTGCTTTTTTTTTTTTCTTTTTATTTTTACTTTATTTTACTTTACAATACTGTATAGGTTTTGCCATACATTGACATGAATCCAGCATGGGTGTATATGTGTTCCGAAACATGAACCCCCATCCCACTTCCCTCCCCATAACATCTCTCTGGGTCATCACCATGTACCAGCCCCAAGCATGCTGTATCCTGCGTCAGTCATAGACTGGCAATTCGATTCTTACATTATAGTATACATGTTACAATGCCATTCTCCCAAATCATCCCACCCTCTCCCTCTCCCTCTGAGTCCAAAAGTCCGTTATACACATCTGTGTCTTTTTTGCTGTCTTGCATACAAGGTCGTCATTGCCATCTTCCTAAATTCCATATATATGTGTTAGTATACTGTATTGGTGTTTTTCTTTCTGGCTTACTTCACTCTGTATAATCGGCTCCAGTTTCATCCATCTCATCAGAACTGATTCAAATGAATTCTTTTTTACGGCTGAGTAATACTCCATTGTGTATATGTACCACAGCTTTCTTATCCATTCATCTGCTGATGGACATCTAGGTTGTTTCCATGTCCTGGCTATTATAAACAGTGCTGTGATGAACATTGGGGTACATGTGTCTCTTTCAATTCTGGTTTCCTTGGTGTGTATGCCCAGAAGTGGGATTGCTGGGTCATAGGGTAGTTCTATTTGCAATTGTTTAAGGAATCTCCACATTGTTCTCCAAACTGGCTGTACTAGTTTGCATTCCCACCAACAGTGTAGGAGGGTTCCCTTTTCTCCACACCCTCTCCAGCATTTATTGCTTGCAGATTTTTGGATCGCAGCCATTCTGACTGGTGTGAAGTGGTACCTCATTGTGGTTTTGATTTGCATTTCTCTAATAATGAGTGATGTTGAGCATCTTTTCATGTGTTTGTTAGCCATCCGTATGTCTTCTTTGGAGAAATGTCTATTTAGTTCTTTGGCCCATTTTTTGATTGGGTCGTTTATTTTTCTGGAATTGAGCTGCATAAGTTGCTTGTATATTTTTGAGATTAGTTGTTTGTCAGTTGCTTCATTTGCTATTATTTTCTCCCATTCAGAAGGCTGTCTTTTCACCTTGCTTATATTTTCCTTTGTTGTGCAGAAGCTTTTAATTTTAATTAGGTCCCATTTGTTTATTTTTGCTTTTATTTCCAGTATTCTGGGAGGTGGATCATAGAGGATCCTGCTGTGATTTATGTCGGAGAGTGTTTTGCCTATATTCTCTAGTTTTATAGTTTCTGGTCTTACATTTAGATCTTTAATCCATTTTGAGTTTATTTTTGTGTGCGGTGTTAGGAAGTGATCTAGTTTCATTCTTTTCCAAGTGGTTGACCAGTTTTCCCAGCACCACTTGTTAAAGAGATTGTCTTTTCTCCATTTTATATTCTTTGTTTCTTTGTCAAAGATAAGGTATCCATATGTGTGTGGATTTATCTCTGGGCTTTCTATTTTGTTCCATTGATCTATATTTTTGTCTTTCTGCCAGTACCATACTGTCTTGATGACTGTCCATTCACCATTGCAACGAAAAGAATAAAATACTTAGGAATATATCTACCTAAAGAAACTAAAGACCTATATATAGAAAACTATAAAACACTGATGAAAGAAATCAAAGAGGACACTAATAGATGGAGAAATATACCATGTTCATGGATTGAAAGAATCAATATAGTGAAAATGAGTATACTACCCAAAGCAATTTACAAATTCAATGCAATCTCTATCAAGCTACCAGCCATATTTTTCACAGAACTAGAACAAATCATTTCAAGATTTGTATGGAAATACAAAAAACCTCGAATAGCCAAAGCAATCTTGAGAAAGAAGAATGGAACTGGAGGAATCAACTGGCCTGACTTCAGGCCTATTCTGCTTTTTCACAAAACTAGGGCAAATAATTTCACAATTTGCATTGAAACATGAAAAAACCTCGAATAGCCAAACCAATCTTGAAAAAGAAGAACGGAACTGGAGGAATCAACCTGCCTGACTTCAGGCTCTACTACAAAGCAACAGTCATCAAGACAGTATGGTACTGGCACAAAGACAGAAATATAGATCAATGGAACAAAATAGAAAGCCCAGAGATAAACCCTTGCACCTATGGACACCTTATCTTTGACAAAAGAGGCAAAAATATACAATGGAGAAAAGACAATCTCTTTAACAAGTGGTGCTGGGAAAACTGGTCAACAACCTGAAAAGAATGAAACTAGAATATTTTCTAACACCATCAGTTCAGTTCAGTTCAGTCGCTCAGTCGTGTCCAACTCTTTCCGACTCCATGAATCGCAGCACGCCAAGCCTCCCTGTCCATCACCAACTCTCGGAGTTCACTCAGACTCCATCAAGTCAGTGATGCCATCCAGCCATCTCATCCTCTGTCTCCCCTTCTCCTCCTTCCCCTAATCCCTCCCAGCAGCAGAGTCTTTTCCAATGAGTCAACGCTTCACATGAGGTTTCCAAAGTACTGGAGTTTCAGCTTTAGCATCATTCCTTCCAAAGAAATCCCAGGGTTGATCTCCTTCAGAATGGACTGGTTGGATCTCCTTGCAGTCCAAGGGACTCTCAAGAGTCTTCTCCAACACCACAGTTCAAAAGCATCAATTCTTCAGTGCTCAGCTTTCTTCACAGTCCAACTCTCACATCCATACCTGACCACAGGAAAAACCATAGCCTTGACCAAACGGACCTTAGTCAGCAAAGTAATGTCTCTGCTTCTGAATATGCTATCTAGATTGGTCATAACTTTTCTTCCAAGGAGTAAGCATCTTTTAAAATAAACTCAAAATGGATTAAAGATCTAAATGTAAGATCAGAAACTAAAAAACTCCTAGAGGAAAACATCAGCAGAACACTCTCTGACATAAATCACAGCAAGATCCTCTATGACCTACCTCCCAGTGTAATAGAAATAAAAACAAAAATATACAAATTGGACTTAATTAAACTTAAAATCTTTGGTACAACGAAGGAAGCTATAAGCAAGGGGAAAAGACAACCTTCAGAATGGGAAAAAATAATAACAAATAAAACAACTGACAAAGAATTAATCTCCAAAATATACAAGCAGCTCATGCAGCTCAATCCCAGAAAAAGAATCGACCCAGTCAAAAATGGGCCAAAGAACTAAACAAACATTTCTCTGAAGAAGACATACAGATGGCTAAAAAACACATGAAAAGATGCTCAACATCACTCATTATCATAGAAATGCCAATCAAAAACACAGTGAAGGACCATCTCACCAGTCAGATGGCTGCCATCAAAAAAGCCTACAAACAATAAATGCTGGAGAGGGTGTGAAGAAAAGGGAACCCTCTTACACTATTGCTGGGAATGCAAACTAGTACAGCCACTATGGAGAACAGTATGGAGATTCCTTAAAAAACTGGAAATAGTATTACCATACGATCCAGCAATCCCACTGCTGGGCATACACACCAAGGAAATCAGAATTGAAAGAGATACATGTATCCTAATGTTCATCACAGCACTGTTTACAATAGCTATGACATGGAAGCAACCTAGATGTCCATCGGCAGACAAATGGATAAGAAAGCTGCACTACATTACACAATGGAATATTACTCAGCTATAAAAAAACCAATGCATTTGAATCAGTTCTAATGAGGTAGATGAAACTGAAGCCTATTATACAAAGTGAAATAAACCAGAGAGAAAAACACCAATACATTATATTAATGCATGTATATGGAATTTAGAATGATGGTGACAACAACCCTCAGGGAAGGCGATGGCATGCCACTTCAGTACTCTTGCCTGGAAATGGAAGAGCCTGGTGGGCTGCAGTCCATGGGGTTGCGAAGAGTCAGGCACGACTGAGTGACTTCACTTTCACTTTTCACTTTCATGCATTGGAGAAGGAAATGGCAACCCACTCCAGTGTTCATGCCTGGAAAATCCCATGGACAGAAGAGCCTGGTGGGCTGCCGTCTACAGGGTCGCACAGTCGGACACGACTGAAGTGACAACACACCAGCAGCAACGACAACCCTATAATTCAAGCCATCAAAAGAGACACAAGTGTAAAGAAGACTTGGACTCTGTGGGAGAAGGCGAGGGTCGGATGATTTGAGAGAACTGAAACATGTAAATTACCATATGTGAAATAGATCACCAGTCCAAGTTCAATGCATGAAGCAGGGCACCAAAGCTGGTGCACTGGGACAACCCTGAGGGATGGGATAGGGAGAGAGGTGGGAGAGGGGGTCAGGATGGGGGACACATGTACACCTGTGGCTGAGTCAATGTATGGCAAAAACCACCACAATATTGTAAAGTAATTATGCTCCAAATAAACTAAATAAATTAAAAAAGAAAGGAATAGAAACAGGACAATATGTTGAGAGTGGTAAGGAGGTTACAGGGAAGGTAATGATTTCAATATTGGGCACAATAAGTTCTAGGAGAACAGAGGATATCCAGAGAGAGAGAGGTACTCAATAAAGTGTTTGAAATCTGGGCTTCCAGATTAACTTTATGGGATGGAGATATAAATTTAGGATTCTTCAGAATATGGGCAGCATTTCATGTACTGCATGGATAGTATCCCTCCTGAAGAAATCCTTATGAACAACAACATTTCAATAATGGACAGAAGAAAAGGAGGATCCAGGTGGAAGACTCAAAACCTACACAAAGAGTATTCAAAACTTATGAAAAATGTGAAATTGTCTCTCACCTTTTCACTGTTGCATGCACAGAGAGAAACAAAGTGAAATTTTATTATTAGCCCTTGTAGGCTAGCTTGTTTCAGACCTACTACCCTGCAGAGAATAACTGGAAAAAGTAGATTTATTTTTTACAATCTCATTAAAATCATGGGAAAATTATGAAGAAAGTGATTAAGGGACTAAACATTTCAAGAATAAATGCAAATAGATGAATATGATATTAAGGCTTCATATTTCTTCTTGAGGTTATTTTAGTGATTTATGTTGTCCTTGTTCAGTCACTAAGTCATGTCCAACTCTTTGTGATCCCATGCACTGCAGCATGCCAGGATTCCCTTTCTTTCACCATCTGCTGGACCTTGCTCAAACTCATGTCCATTAAGTCAGTGATGCCATCCAACCATCTCATCCTCTGTCATCCCCTTCTCCTCCCACCTTCAATCTTTCCCAGCATCAGGCTCTTTTCAAATGAGTCAGTTCTTCACACCAGGTGGCCAAAGTATTGGAGTTTCAGCTTCAGCATCAGTCCTTGCAATGAATATTCAGGATTGATTTCCTTTAGGATGGACTGGTCAGATCTCCTGGCAGTCCAAGGGACTCTCAAGAGTTTTCTCCAACACCACATTTCAAAAGCATCAATTCTTCAGTGCTCAGCTTTCTTTATGGTCCAGCTCTCACATCCATACATGACTACTGGAAAAACCATAGCTTTGACTGTTACAGAACTTTGTTGGCAAAGTGATGTCTCTGGTTTTCAATATGCTGTCTAGGTTGGTCATAACTTTTCTTCCAAGGAGTAAGCATCTTTTAATTTCATGGCTGCAGTCACCATCTGCAGTGATTTTGGAGCCCCCTAAAATAGTCTAACACTGTTTCCACCTTTTCCCCATCTATTTGCCATGAAGTGATGGGACCAGATGCCATGATCTTAGTTTTCTGAATGTTAAGCTTTAAGCCAACTTTTTCACTCTCCTCTTTCACTTTCATCAAGAGGCTCTTTAATTCTTCTTTGCTTTCTGCCATAAGGGTAGCATCACCTGTGTATCTGAGGTTACTGATATTTCTCCCAGCAATCTTGATTCCAGATTGTGCTTCATCCAGCCCAGCATTTCTTACGATGTACTCTGCATATAAGTTAAATAAGCAGGGTGATAATATACAGCCTTGATGTACTCCTTTTCCTATTTGGAACCAATCTGTTGTTCCATGTCCAGTTCTAACTGTTGCTTCCTGACCTGCATGCAAGTTTTTCAAGAGGCAACTCAAGTGGTCTGGTATTCCCATCTCTTTCAGAATTTTCCACAATTTATTGTGATCCACACAGAGCTATATGAGCTGTTTGTATATTTTGGAAATTAATCTCTTTTGCTCACATCATCTGCACATACTTTCTCCTATTAAGTAGGTTATCTTTTTGTTTTGTTTATGGTTTCCTCTACTGTGTAAAAAATTTTAAGTTTAACTAAGTCCCATTTGTTTATTTTTGTTTTTATTTCCATTACTGTAGGAAATTGATCCAAAATGGTATTTCAGCTATTTATTTCAAAGAGTGTTTTGCCTATGTTTTCCTCTAGGATTTTTCTATTATCTGGTCTTACATATAGATCTTTAATCCATTTTTATTTTTTATTTTTTTGTGGATGATGTTAAAGAATGATCAAAGTTTATTCTTTTACATATAGCTATCTAATTTTCTGAGCATCATTGATTGGAACGAAAATTGTATTTTATTTGGTGTGTATTCTTTCCTTTTTTGTCATAAGTTAATTGACCATAGTGAGTGGCTCTATTTCTGGGCTTTCTATCCTCTTTCATTGTTCTATATTTCTGTAGTTTGTGCCAGTACCACACTGTTTTGATGACTGTAGCTTTGTAGTACAGTCTGAAGTCAGGGAGCCTGATTTCTTCAGCTCTGTTTTTCTTTCTCCAGATTGCTTTGGCTATTTGAGGTCTTTTGTTTTTCCACACAATTTTTTAAAAAAATTTTGTTCTAGTTCTGTGAAACAAACTTTTTTAAAATTGGGATTTGTGTGGATTTAAAAACCAAACAAATTTTAAAAATTGTTCTAGTTCTGTGAAAGACAAACTTTAAAAAAACTGCTTAAAGACAAAACATTAGACAAGAAGATGAATATTAGATTAAAAAATTGCTGACACCGTGGACTATAGCAAGCCAGGCTTCCCATCCTCCACTATTTCCTGGAGTTTGCTCAAATTCATGTCCATTGAATGGATGATGCGATCTCATTCTCTGCTTCCCCCTAGAGGTGGAAATTAATGTATGTGAAAATAAGTCTATTGGAAATAAACAGACTCATGGAGGTAACAGAAGACTGGCTAAAATAGAGGAGTCTAAGAAAAGTGGATCAAGGTGAAAAAATGTAAAATATGTGCAATTATGATACCTTAAGAGTGAGACATTTTATGCTTCATCCTAATCATCAGTGAGTGGCCTGTGCTTTTCGGAATTTCATTCACTGAGTGCAACTCTAAGGAGCTTTAATTACCTGCTACTTCAGGAAATCAACTCTGAGTATTCATTGGAAGGACTGATGCTGAAGCTGAAGCTCCAATACTATGGCCACCTGATATGAAGAGCTGACTCATTAGAAAAGACCCTGATGCTGGGAAAGATTGAAGGCAGGAGAAAGGGGCAACAGAAGATGAGATGGTTGGATGGCATCACTGGCTTAATGGACATGAGTTTGAACAAGCTCCAGATGGTGAAGCACAGGGAAGCCTGATGTGCTGCAGTCCATGTGGTCATAAAGAGTCGGGCAGGACTGAGCAACTGAGCAACAACAATAGCTTCCTTGATCACAGGAATGAACTAGATCTATTCATTATCCCACAGAACCAGAACAGCTTACCTCCATCCTGAACTTGAGACACATAGAGGCTCTTTGTGGGTGGAATTTTTGAAAAGGGAGGTCTAGAGACATGGATTAAACTATTTGGATTTTCCAGGAGTCAATTAGAGGAAACCATAGTCTAGAGGGAAGTTGTCATGAAAAACTTAAAGATCAAACCACATGCTGACCTTACAGGGCAAGACTCGTAGCCAGGTCAGGATCATGAAAACAAAGACTGAGGCAAGCTGCAGGGGGAAATCAGGTGGTTTAAGCTGACACTGTAAACCTTGTGTGTGTGTTTAATTACAAGCTGCCAGAGCTCATCAGAGTAGGCTGGCAAGTTTTTATGAAGTTATTCACTCTTCTCTCCCTCCTATCTATTACTATAGTTCCTAAATTTCCTACAAGCCTTAGCTCTAACTATTTTCTTCTGCAGATAATTATTCTGAGCCACCCAAATTATGGGGATCTTGCTCAGTTGTCATGAATTCCAAAGAGCTCTATATCTTCATTTTATTTGTTATCTACAAAATCTTTTCTCCAAAATGAATATAACTTTGTTAAAGAAGAAGTGTTAATGCAACGAATTTTAAAAGCCCCAAAGACTTTAGTAGAATAATTTCATTATAGCAGACACATTCAGATCTTACATGTGCCATGCTCTCTCCTGTGAATTTCTCATACATCTCATTTGGCTTTGATAAAAACAACCTACATAGTTTCTCTTATTTTATGCAATTCAAAACTGAGTCATAGAGAGTTTTAAATGCTATTCCTGAGGTCACTGTGCTTAAACCACAGAGGTGCAACCTATGAGTTCTCCTCAGGCCCAGAACAATTCCTTGCAGATTCTCTTGCTTGGCTCAGGTACCAAAGAAGTAGATGTTACAGGCAATCTGCATACAGCACCTGGATGGAGAGAGTTGCTTGTTGGATGAGTTATGCTTTTAAATAAAATAATAAAACCCTTGTCTGGACTGCTTCACTGCCCCAGGCCTGGGCTGTGGTCACTGTGGTCACAAAACACACTTGGATTACCACTCAAGTAGTCATTCACCCATTGGAATGGCAGGGATCTGATTCCAGGTTCCCCGATCTTAAGGCTCCATCAAGTGCTTCTAGCTAAATTTACCATAAGTAAAGTGATGAACAGAGGGGCAATATGATAAAGATGATGAACCTAATAACAAACATCACCATTAACATTTATTGAGTTCTCATCATGTGCTGGGCACCAAGAGAGTACTTTCCAAGCATCATTTCTTTTTTTTTAACATTTAAAATATAACTTTAAAATTAAATTATATTATAAAATACAATTAATTTTTGTTGTAGTAAAGTTGATTTACAATGCTTTATTAGTTTCTGTTGTACAGCAAAGTAAATCTGTTATACATATACATATATCCACTCTTTTAAAAATTATTTTCCATTTGATGCTGCAGAAATCATATGAAGTAGGCAACAGTACTTCCTCCATGTTACAAAGAAAGAAAATAATATGCAAAGTTGTTGAGACATTAGTCCAAGATAACAAAAGATAGTACCAATATTTGAGCCCAAGCTTTTTGCCATAATAGTTTGTTATAACAGCTACACATAAATATATAATGTATGGGTTCTGGATTGGATTCTCCCCTACCCTGGATCTTGAGGCTGAGCACCAAGAGAAGGGTAAGATTTCAACAAATAAGTCAGACCTACAACATTGCCAGTGGAACCCATTCAACCAAAGTCACAAGTTTCAACCCTTACCTCCATGTTTCTGAGTCACCCTTAGGTGACTTAGGGAAATTGCAGACAGACATTGGGGCAGAGGATGGAGTTACTGAGATGTAGTCTCACCTGGTCTGGAGGTCAGGATGCTCAGGGCAGGTGCCTGTGTCAGGAAGTCCTTCTTATCCCATCTGATTGGGAGTCAACTGAGGAGGAAATTTGGGTGCCTGGCCTAGCCCTTGAAAATTCACAACACTGTCATTGAGATATGAGAAGGCCCTTTGTTTCTGACACTCATTCTGGAAAAGAACCAGTTATATGCCCCCTGCAGCCATGTGGGTTGTCACTCTTCCCCACGAGAACAGGGGAAACTCCGTGTGGAATGAGCATGGAGTCATGCCTGACAAGAGAAAAAGAGAAGAACGTGGAATGGCAGATTGGGGACTAGTTTTATATTAATTTTCAGTGAGCACCTTATTTCTTATACGTTTTCCTTTCCCTCCTCATTAAAATGACATCCTTTAAACAATATTACAGCATCATTTGAAGTTTAGTAAAGAACTACTCATGTTCTACTTTTGTCCTTTATGTTTGTTGCTAGACTTTGCTCATATACTGTCCATTTTTATGTGACTGATCAGACTGGAGTGAGTGTTTTTCCATATTGTTTCATAGCCTTAAAAACGTACATTAGCAGTAATGAGTGGATTACTCAGGCCTATTACCCTTTTCTGTCTTCTCTTCATTTATATCTGAGTCTGTGTCTCCATCCTATGTGTCTTTGTACAATTGGATATGACCTTATTCATATCAATTCCAGAGAATACAGAAAGCCTGAAAATCCAGAGCAATATGAAGTTTTCTACTCGATCATGTAATCATGACTCCCATTGAAAATAAGACAGCTGTCAGAAAGAAGAAGGGAGAAGGAAAATAAAATGGGTCAAAGTAGTTTATTAAAATGAGTTTCATTCTAATTATTTTCAAGTTATGAAAACCAAAGGTAAAGACACTCACGAACAAGCTGACAAGCAGCTTTGCCCTCTGCAGGCTTGGCAGTGATCCAGCAGCTACTCCCAGGGCTGGGCACCTCTGGCAGTGCCAGCAGCCTTGCCGAGGCTGGATGAGGGGGGAAAGATGCCTCACATTCCTTTGTCTCTGTTCATAACTGACTCAGGAAATAGGTCTGTGTTGCTCAGCTGGTAGCTTCACTATCTTTTCTGGAAGGCCAAGAGTTCAAGGCCCACATCAGAAATCCACTTCTCAAAGACAATGCTTGCCTTGTCATGGGAGATGGTTAGAGACACTCATTGGAAAAGCGAATTCATTCTCATTGGTTGTTCCAAGTAAACAGGGATCAGAGGAGCAGGAATGACAACACATCACTCAACTGAGTTTGACACAGAAACTCTAAATATCTCCAGAATGAAACCTGCATAACTGCCACCCAGTGCAGGCACTTCCAAGAGGAGAGGGAAGATTGGGCTACTTGCTCCATGTTCCACCATCTCCTTAACTCAACACTCACCTCAGCCTTTGTTTCCACAAGAAGGTAGAGACAAGTGCATAAAACAGTGGCAGGTCAGCACTGCCACAATGAGGATGCAGAAGTCCACAGGTACAGAGGACACCAAACCCGAGACTCAGAGTCATATTTGTGTAGAAAATTCTCCTTTAAAAAATAATAATTAAGTTATCTTAATTAAAAGACAATCAGTTTACAATATTGTGATAGCTTTTGCCATACATCAACATGAATCAGCCATCGGTACACATATGTCCCCCATCCTGAATCCACCTCCACTCTCTCCCCACCCCATCCCTCTGGTTGTCCCAGAGTATTAGCTCTGAGTGCCCTGCTTCATGCATCGAACTTGCACTGATCATCTGTTTTACGTAGGGTAATGTACATGTTTCAGTGCTATTCTTTCAAATCATCCCTTGTTTAAAATGCTTATAAACAAAACTGCTCAACAGTTTCATGTTACATAGGAAAGCAATGTATCACTTATAATATTTATGACTGGTCTAAAAGTTTAAAAAGTATGATTACATTTAAATTATTTGGAATCATTTGTATTAAACATACCTGATAAGTTTGCTTTTGATTAAATACTGGAAATTGGAAAACAAACAAAAATGTTTGCAGAAAGAGGATATGAAGGTGAAGATGGTTATGGATCCTTTAAAATAAAATAAAATCATTTCAATAAAAAAAATAAATGCCTTAAGCGAGGAGTAAAATTTCTTCTTCTGCCTATAGAATTTCTATGGTAATCTGCATGGCTTGTAATACAGGTTTGTGTTTGTGCAACAGGCACTATTTAGGCTGATACATTGCTTAAGGACTAGTTCTTGTTGATTTATTTTGTGGACAGCCCTGATTTCAGAAACCTTTATCACAGGAGTATGGAAACCTGAATGGGGGTGGAGATGGTATTTTTCTGGAAAATTGTCTTTAGGATGGAGAGTCTAAGGGAACAGAGAGCTCTCAGCTGATGGAATAACCCTCCCTCCTTCGAACCAGCTGTTTGTAACAGCTGTCCAGGAGGTAGGACCTGTAATGGGGACTCCAACAAGAGGCTCAAGTCTGCTGTTTCCCAGGACATCCTTGCCATCCCACTGTGGGTTTCCTTTCTAGACAGTTGTTAGAAGCTCTCCTCCTGCTCCTGGAAGTCCCTCTCTCCCACCCTCCCAGACCTACACTTGTGCCAGGAGAGAGGGTGCAGCCTCCAGAGGCAAGGAAAGCCCAAAGCCAGAGAAGAGCTGTGCTGTGTGGGTCTCCCTCAGCCCCTGTGATACCTGACTTTAGTTCCTCGTGTTTCCACATGAAATTGATAACGTGACCTCTCTTTCTGAGGACAAGGTTTTATGTTTTCTTTAACAGCTTTATTGAGGCATTAATAAAACTCACATGCAGTACAATTTGTTTATTTAATGTGTACAGTTCAAGGGCTTTCATTATACACAGGGCTATGCAATCCTCACCACAATCAATTTTTTATATTTTTATTACCCTCCAGAGAACCCCACATCCTTTAAGCTGACACTCTCTAGTTCTCCCATCCTCCCAGCTCCAGGAAATCACTAATCTAACTTTTGTCTTGATGTGTTTGCCTATTCTGAACATGTGATAGAAATGGAGTCAATGATCATGTAATGCTCTCACTTTTCTCCAGCAAAAGACCCTGAACCTAGCAGTGTTTGAGTAAGGTTAAAATAGTAACTTGTATTAGACAGATTAACTGGTTTTAGTATTAACAGAACCCATAGTATGGGCAACTAGTCTTAGTTAAAGTGAAAGTGAAGTCACTCAGTCGTGTCCGACTCTTTGCGACCCCATAGACTGTAGCCTACCAGGCTCCTCTGTCCATGGGATTTTCCAGGCAATAGTACTGGAGTGGATTGCCATTTCCTTCTCCAGGGGATCTTCCCAACCCAGGGCTCGAACCCAGGTCTCCCACATTATAGACAGACGCTTTACCATCTAAGCCACCAAAGTCTTAGTTAAGAAGACCTTAAATGGTATACTGAGTGGATTGATGGTCTGTACATCATCACACCTGGTGGAAACCTATGGTTCATAGCTCCCCTCAGTCAGCTCCCACAGACACGGCTGCCTGTGTGCCTAGCCTATTCAACTTTCCAACAAGGATGTCATATGCTCACCAATTTAGAAACTTATCCCTTGGAAGACTGGCATTCACCCATCAGCTGGCACACTCTCTGCATGTTAATAGTGAATAATACAAAAATACACTAAATACCATGCATTTATTCCCAACAAGTAGTTATTCTTTCCAAACCATTAGCTTTGGAGGAGAATGTTTGCTAAATGTTGTCTTTGTTCCCCAAGCTTGGGGGTAAAGGTCATATGCAACCAATGGCTGAGATATAATTAGCCACTTTACAGTTTCAACCCCCAGATGAACTCTCCCCCACCATCTGTGATAAATCCCCCAGTTTATAGAATGTGAAAGCTTCAAGAAAGATGGAGCTTACAGATCACAATATGATCTGTTAGATAAATAACCAGAAGTACTATTTCTTAAAACCACATCTTGCAAACAAAGTTATCAGAAAGTAACCCCCTCCAAATACCTAAAGGTTCAGCATTCATGAAGATAACATGTGTGCCTCCAGCCCAAGATATGCCAGGGCTTGGAAGGACATTGGGGAGGACTAATACCAAGGACCCTTCAGGGGTTGTTAGGCATTGTTATCCTGGGTCTGACCTCAAAGTCTTCTCTTGTAGGAGAAAGCAAAATGTGACTGACTACATTAAGGCTTAGCTCTCAGAGTTGTCACAAATGATCCAGAAATACCCTGTCTTGCAGCTAACTTCTTTTCACTGAGTTGACACTTAGTCAGAAGAGAAATGATCATTTTGTTCAATAGCTGAAGACATGAATGGCTTATGCTTTTTAACCTAAAGGTTGTCTTTGGCACTGATTCTGGACCCCTGGATGTTGAGACATACCTAAGAAGGTTAGGGAGATCTTGGCCTATGATTTAAATGAAGCCCACATTTTCTTCCTTTGTATCATTATCTTTTCGAAGGTCTGCCCTCTGGTGACCTGGTGAGCATGAGTGGAATTTTGCAGAGTGAGAAGTTGGATTTACTGTGCTAAGTTCAAATTTTACAGGCTTGAGCCTGGTGATTTTGATTCAGATTCTGCATAAGGGAAGGAAACAGGAAATTGTCCCAGCATGTTATTTACTTAAATAGAGAAGGGGTTGAAATCACCTTCCAGAGAGAGGATCTGTCAATAGGAGCTCATTTAATATTAAATTAGTAATTTGAGAAGTATTGGGCCTGGAATTATCATGAGTCCTGCAGAACTAACCATGGCTACTGGCTTCAAGGTGCTTACGTTTTACTGATGATAAGTTGTGGGGGAGAAGGAGAACTTGAATGTGGTAAGCATTAGGACATAAGGGATATGGAATATGATGGAGCACAGCTTAGGAAGAGTCAGAAAGACTCCCCAGGGTAAGTGATTCCTCACTGGGTCTTGAAGTAGTAGTAGGATTTGGCCAGTCATGTGTAGAAGAGACAGGCAGAGATATGAGCTTATGGGGGAAAATAGCAATAGAGATAACCTGACATAATTTACCGTGTCTTGCATGGATAGGTGTGTGATTTTTGGAAGATGGGCTGGACAAGCTGTCAAAGGCCAGAAAATAGAAGCCTTATATTTGAAATGATACGTGGCATGTTCCTAACTCGTCCTGGCTCTTCCAACATGACAACTGATGTTCTCAGTTCTATATTAACAATTTCAACTCTCTTCATGTCCCCCCTTTTTCCCAAAACAGACAGGTCTGTAAGTAATGTGTGGTTTTGCCAATTACTATGTATGTGACCTCAGACAAATTAGCCACCCAAAGCCTCTGTTTTCTCTTCTGGAACACGAGACCAAACTAAGAGCAGTATAGTGGGGCTATTGTGAGTATTATCAGTATCAAAAGCCACAATGCCTGGTATTAAAAAGTCTTCATGAAATATCTGTAGACTCAAACCAGGCATATGAATAAAAAGGAACCTCTACAGCCTGGAAAACAGCCTTTGACTTTCCAAACACCAGTAGTTGCCAAAGCAGTCTAGGACACTTGGGAAGAGGTAGCAAGGGAATCTGAACACTGAGAAGAGTGGCAGGAAGATAATGACCCAGAACCAGGAGACAGTGGGTCAGAAAGCAGGTCAAAGTGGAGACATGCAGCTTGTGCCAGAACAACAATCACTAGGTCAGGAGTGCAGACAGGAGGGAGGGGTGGCAGATACTGCTCACAGGGCACTTCAGGGAGTGGACGCACAGCAGCCCATGGTTTCTTCTTTCCTGATGTCATCTTGATGTCCTACTAGGCTCTAGAAAGAAATAAAAAAAGGGGGAACAAACAAGAGAGAAGAAAGGGAAAAGAGAAAATAAGGGCAAGATAGAACACCTGCATTTTTGTATATAATAAAAATAAAATTCTTTCATGATAAATACACTCAACAAACTAGAAATGGAAGGGAACTTCAACATTATGAAGACCACCCACAGACAACAGCTAATCTCATTCTTAATGATGAAACAAGCTTTCCCCCTAAGATCAAGAGGTAGACAAGTTTGTCTGCTCTTTTCTTTTTTATTTTTATTTTTACTTTATTTTACTTTACAATACTGTACTGGTTTTGCCATACATTGACATGAATCCACCACGGGTGTACATGAGTTCCCAAACATGAACTCCCCTCCCACCTCCCACCCCATATCATCTCTCTGGATCATCCCCGTGCATCAGCTCCAAGCATCCTGTATCCTGCATTGAACATAGACTAGCAATACATTTCTTACATGATAGTATACATGTTTCAGTGCCATTCTCCCAAATCATCCCACCCTCTCCCTCTCCCTCAGAGTCCAAAAGTCTGCTCTACACACCTTGGAGATTCTGATCAATTGGGCAAGAAAAAGAAATAAAAGGCATCCAGATTGGAAAGGAAGAAGTAAAAGTATCTCTTTTTACAAATAACATAACTTTGTATCCAAAAATCTTGAAATGTTGAAAAAGAAGAAAAATTTTGGAAGAGTAACAATTTCTCATTTCAAAATTTACTACATATCAACATTAATCAGTACAGTGAGATATTGGCATGAGGTTAATCATATATCAGTGGATCAGAACTGAGGGTCAGTAATAAACCTTCTCAGTTAAAATCAATTGATTTTCCAAATGTCCATAGAGACAAATCCACAGAGAGTAGGAGTACACTAGTGGTCACCTAGGATTGAGAGATAATTGTGAATGACTGATAATGGGTATGTAGTTTCTTTTTGGAGTGATAAAAGGCCCTAAAAGGACTGAAGTAATGATTACAGAGATTTTCCTGGTGGCTCAGGTGGTAAAGAATCTGCTTTCAACACAGGAGACCCAGGTTCAATCCCTGGGTCAGGAAGAACTCTGAATATATAAAAAATAAACTTGAGGTGCATAAATTGCATGGGATGTGAATTATATCTCAATAAAGTTGTCATAAAAATAATAGTAACAGTCGCATAGCCATCACTGAGTACTTTCCTAATGCCAGGCACAGTGTTAAGCTCTATAGTCTTATCTTTAAGTGAAAGTGTTAGTCACTCAGATGTGTCCAATTCTTTACAACTCTGGTGGCCTGTAGCCACCAGGCTCCAATGTCCATGGATTTCTCCAGGCCAAGAATACTGGAGTGGGTTGACATTCCCTTCTCCAGGGATCAAACACGTGTCTCCTGCATTGCAGGCATATTCTTTACTGTCTGAGCCTCCAGAGAAGCATTAATCTCACAATAAATATGCCAGGAAGTTTTTTTTTTAAATCATATTTATTTACAATGAAAATCCTAAGTTCAGAGATATTAAGAAACTTTTCCATGGTCACAAAGTCAGTATGTACCATAATAGGAAGTAGATCTTTGACACATTTTTGTCTCATCTTGAGGATCAGGGTCTTATTAAGAGGCCTTAGATGGATCTTGTGAGCCTTCTTCTGCTCCAAGTCCAGTGTTTACAACATGACCAAGAACAAAACAGCAAGATTTAGTGAAACCTCTGCTTTCAACTTTCTCACCAGGGAACTGTGGCAAGGTGTTGGGTCCCAGTTGCTGCTGGAAATAGGGTGGAGAGCACTCTGTCCTCGGCTAGCTGTTGTCTCTGGCCTTCTAAGGACATTGTTTTTCTATAAATGCCCTCAGCTCCTTCCTCAGAGGTGTCACAGCTGTAATTCTAGAAGTGAGACTCTTGACCCTCCATTCTTGCAGATTATGTCTTGTGTTTATAACTGATTCTTGTTGCTTTTGGCTTTTTCTGCTTCTCAGTTCTGAGAAGTAAAATATGAGCAGGAAGGTGTTAAGTCCACTAAGACAAAGGCATCAGGTAGCTCTCACCAAGGAAAATGTGGATGAGTTGTGAGAAAATGATTCTGAAGCAGTTGGATTACATGTTCTGTTTGGGCCCAGCAGTCAAGGGGAAAAGGGAGACCCAAGCCAAATATACTTAGGATGTTGTCATATTCCCAATATTGGGAAACCATTAGGATATTTGACTGAGTTTGGCAAAATGAATACCTGGAGCTTGCCCCTTCCTTCTTAGACAAAGGTGACCAAACATCTTACCATGATTCAGATCTAAAAGAAGCCACAGGTATGACCACCCTTTTGTGGGAGATGGCGCAATGGCACCCTCTTTCAGTGGAAATTTTGTTGGGGTAATAACTAAGAACGCAATTATAATAACTGGGTTTTTGAGAAAGAGTTAAAATCAACTGAAGGATCAGAATTTATGTCCTAAAGGAAAGCAATGTATCCTTCCATTCCACTCGTCGTGATCAAGAGCAGAGGCTGAAAAGGAAATTGTCTTACAGTGACTCTTCCCAACCCCTTATTCCGTGGATGCTAAAGTATTCCTAGGAATTCTTTTGTGGTCCCATCTCATCCTTTGATTTTTCCATTAGATTCTTTAGAATCAGAGCGGGACTAAATGAGACTCTAGGGATCAGAGAGCCATCATCTAGATGTCAGTAAACCCAAACCCTCCCTGACAGATTGAGTAGAAGTAATGGAAGTGCAAAGATGATGCCATAGGAAGGAGCTAAGTCCTTCTTGAAACTCTGTAATAGATATGAGACTGTTCATAGGCAGATACAATGCTTTAAAAATGGTTTGTCCCATTCATTCACAGTATTTACTGAATGATAGTCAAGTGGGTCTTAGAAAGCATCACTATGAACAAAGCTAGTGGAGGTGATGGAATTCCAGTTGAGCTGTTTCAAATCCTGAAAGATGAAGCTGAGAAAGTGCTGCACTCAATATGCCAGCAAATTTGGAAAACTCAGCAGTGGCCACAGAACTGGAAAAGGTCAGTTTTCATTCCAATCCCAAAGAAAGGCAATTCCAAAGAATGCTCAAACTATTGCACAATTGCACTCATCTCACATGCTAGTAAAGTAATGCTCAATATTCTCCAAGCCAGGCTTGAGGAATAAGTGAACTGTGAACTTCCAGATGTTCAAACTGGTTTTAGAAAAGGCAGAGGAACCAGAGATCAAATTGCCAACATCTGCTGGATCAAGGAAAAAGCAAGAGAGTTCCAGAAAAACATCTATTTCTGCTTTCTTGACTATGCCAAAGCCTTTGACTGTGTGGATGACAATAAACTGTGGAAAATTCTGAAAGAGACGGGAATACCAGGCTACCTGACCTGCCTCTTGAGAAACCTATATGCAGGTCAGGAAGCAACAGTTAGAACTGGACATGAAACAACAGACTGCTTCCAAATAGGAAAAGGAGTACCTCAAGGCTGTATATTGTCACCCTGCTTATTTAATTTCTATGCAGAGTACATCATGAGAAATGCTGGGGTGGAAGAAGCACAATCTGGAATCAAGATTGCCAGGAGAAATATCAATAACCTCAGATATGCAGATGACACCACCCTTATGGCAGAAAGTGAAGAGGAACTAAAAAGCCTTTTGTTGAAAGTGAAAGAGGAGAATGAAAAAGTTGGCTTAAAGCTCAACATGCAGAAAACTAAGATCTTAGCATTTGGTCCCATCACTTCATGGCAAATAGATGGGGAAACAGTGGGAACAGTGTCAGACTTCATTTTTCTGGGCTCCAAAGTCACTGAAGATGGTGACTGCAGCCATGAAATTAAAAGATGCTTAGTCCTTGGAAGGAAAGTTATGACCAACCTAGATAGCATATTGAAAAGCAGAGACATTACTTTGCCAACAAAGGTCCATCTAGTCAAGGCTATGGTTTTTCTTGTGGTCATGTATGGATGTGAGAGTTGGACAGTAAAGAAAGCTGAGCACCGAAGAATTAATGCTTTTGAGCTGTGGTTGGAGAAGACTCTTGAGAGTCCTTTGGACTGCAAGGAGATCCAACCAGTCCATTCTGAAGGAGATCAGCCCTGGGTGTTCTTTGGAAGGACTGATGCTAAAGCTGAAACTCCAGTACTTTGGCCACCTCATGCGAAGAGTTGACTCATTGGAAAAGACTCTGATGCTGGGAGGGATTGGGGGCAGGAGGAAAAGGGTATGACAGAGGATGAGATGGCTGGATGGCATCACCGACTTGATGGACATGAGTCTGAGTGAATTCTGGGAGTTGGTGATGGACAGGGAAGCCTGGCGTGCTGCAATTCATGGGGTCGCAAAGAGTTGGACACGACTGAGTGGCTGGACTGTCTGATGCCTTATAACGATGCAGCAAGTGAAACCAATACAGTATTGTAAAGTAATTAACCTCCAATCAAAATAAATAAACTTAAAAAAATTATGCCAGAAAAAATAAATAAATAAAAAGAAATAAAGAGAAAAAAAAAAAAAGACGCAGTAAGTGAAACGAACAAAATTCTTTGCCTTCCTGAAGTCCACATTTCAATAGATAAAAAACATTGTCATTTGGGAGATATAGTATTAAACTATTAATTTTAAAAAGTTTTTCATTTTTGGCTGCACTGGTCCTCACTGCAGCACATGGGCTTTCTCTAGTCGTGGCAAGCAGGGGCTGTGCTTCGTTGCGGTGCATGGGCTCCTCTTTGCAGTGGCTTCTCCTGTTGTAATGCGCAGGCTCCGGGAATGTGGACTTCAGTGTGGCAGCATGTGGGCTCACTAGTTGCAGCTCCTGGGCTCTAGAGAGCAGGCTCAGTAGCTGTGGTTCCTGGGCCTGGTTTCTCTGCAACATGTGGAATCTTTCTGGACCAAGGATCACACCCGTGTCCCATGCATTGACAGGCAGATCCTCATCCACTGTACAACCATAGAAGTATAAAAGTTTTTAAAAGTAAGTTGCTGAATTGGTCAAACACGGGTAGAATTTATTTCCTTTCTCCTATAAGCGGTTCTAATCCCCTGTTTGACTTTATACCTTAGTGCTACAAATGTTAATATTTATTCTTTTACTGAAATATTTTAACCTTGACCTCCACTGTTACCTCAGACAAAATATATTATCTTTACCATTAACATAACATCATATGCCCAAAGTTAAATTTTATGAGGAGAAGCAACTAGATGCATTGCTTAGTTTTCTTTTTTCCCAAATGACTAAAAAATGGAGATTGGGAAGTGCTAAATCTTGGAGCTAACACTTCCTCCATGGTTGTGTCTTTCCTTCTCCTTGTCTTCTCATCAGCAGGCATTTTTAATTCACTAAGAAAGCCACATTTGAAAGTAAAAATGTAAAATAGAATCTGATAAAAAGCAGTAACCAACAGCTTGTATTTTTGCTTCAAAGCAAAAATATGGCACCCGGTCTCTACTTCTTCCCATTTCTGCATGTCAGTGTCATATACGAATTTTTTGTATAGACAATGCCATGTTTAATGGATTCCAGTCCAGATAGTTATCAACAGAGCTCCTGTAAGATACCCTTTGTGGACTTTTCACAGGTACAGCCTTTCCAGTGCTGCATTAGCCCCAACCTTGCTTTACTGCTTCTGAGTCCCCAGCTGGTCACAGCTGCTTGTGCTGATACTTCCATCTAGAGGCTCAGCTCTCTCACCTGCTCTAGATAGAGATGAACAATGCAGCGTGACTGCTATTTCAGGTTGGTATTTTATATTATCCTAGATGTGAGACTCTGAGCCCAGGTGACTGAGGGACTCTACACTACTTGCCACTAACTAGATCTGAGATCTTCTAGTTGGATTGGTTACTAGGAGGGATGGGTAAGACTTGGCTGCAGATCACTTCATCTACTTTCTTCCCCTGCATTCACCCAGTCCAGGCTAGAGCTGCAGCCTTGATGCCCTGTCCTCTGTAAAATCAGTTTACAGCCCTAGTTCACTAGTCCAGGTTCTAGCTGTAATGACCCGGTTACTGACATTGACATTTTTGTTTTGAACAACACCTTGGAGAGTCTGTCCACCTAGCCTTCTAGTTTCTCAGTGTCTACCAGTCTAAATCTAGCTCCCCTAACTGGAGGCAAGTTGTTGGTACAGCCTTTTCCAAAATGAAGATGAAGACAGGTACAGCCACAGGAACTTTGGGCATGACCTGATAACTAGTACCTCTGGAGCTATCCCTTGTTTCCCACCTTGACGCATATGTTTCAAGCTAACTCCTTCTCCATCCCCAGCTCACCTAACAATACTGTAGGAAGCTGGTGCTAAGTCACTTCAGTCGTGTCCAACTCTGTGTGACCCTATGGACTGCAGCCTGGCAGGCTCTCTGTCCAGGGGATTCTCCAGGCAAGAATACTGGAGTGGGTTGCTGTGCCTTCCTCCAGGGGATCTTTTGAACCAAGGATTACACACTCATCTCTTACACCTACCTGCATTGGTAGGTGGATTCTTTACCACTAATATCACCTGGAAAGCCCACGTAGGAAGCAGGGGTATCCTAGAATTTTTTTGGAACTAGTTTGAGGCCCCATTAAACACCCTCTTGTAACATCTTGACATTCACATTTCCAGATTACTTGGTGTTCCCAAAGCATGGCATGGATTTCAATCATCACCAGCCCCTTTCAATGTTTCCATATTTTTCTTTCATCTCTTCTCTAGTGATTCCTTGAAAAAATTTGACTTTGGTTATACAAATGAATTTGGGAGGGGAAGAAGGAATCTGGAGCCGAAAGGGAAAGTGCAGTTCAGAAGAAGCTTGTTTAGATAACTAGATGACTCTTACCTTGGGAAAGTTGCCTACATTCCCATCAACTGCATAGGTATTTTAAAGTGTCCTTTTTTCTTGCTTAATAAAAACAGCAATGTGGCCCAAGTGTATAACTCATTGTCACATACAGGTGGTACTAGATATTTATCTTTTCATCCATGTCCAAACAGGGTATATGACTTCTAATATGATTTAAAGCACAGTGAGACAACTATTCTTTTTGTTTGTTTGTTTTTATTTTTAAAAATATAAATTTATTTATTTCAATTGGATGTTAATTACTTTACAATATTGTATTGGTTTTGCCATACATCAACATGAATCCACCACAGGTATACACGTGTTCTCCATCCTGAACTCCCTCCTTCCTCCCTACCCATACCATCCCTCTGGGTCGTCCCAGTGCACCAGCCCCCAAATTTCCTTCTTTTAAAATATCCATGATTCTCCAAGTCAGACTGTATTTCAGTTAAGTTACTCAGTCATCTCTGACTCTGCGAACCCATAAACTGCAACATGCCAAGCATCAGAACTTGCTGAGACTCTTGTCCATCGAGTCGGTGATGTAATCCAACTATCTCATCCTCTGTCATTTCCTTCTTCTCCTGCCGTCAATCTTTCCGAGCATCAGTATCTTTTCAAATGAGTCAGTTCTTCACATCAGGTGGCCAAAATATTAGAGCTTCACCTTCAGCATCAGTCCTTCCAATCAGTTCTTCAGGACTGATTTCCTTTAGGATGGACTGGTTGGAGCTCCTGGCAGTCCAAGGGACTCTCAAGAGTCTTCTCCAACACCACAGTTCAAAAGCATCAATTCTTCAGCGCTCAGCTTTCTTCACAGTCCAACTCTCATATCCATACATGACTACTGGAAAAACCATTGCTTTGTATATCTGGATCTTTGTTGGCAAAGTAATGTCTCGCTTTTTAATATGTTGTCTATGTTTGTCACAGCTTTTCTTCCCAGAAGCAAGAATCTTTTAATTTCATGGCTACAGTTACTGTATGCAATGATTTTGGGAACCAAGAAAATAAAGTCTCTCACTGTTTCCATTGTTTCCCCATCTGTTTGCCATGAAGTGGTAGAACCAGATGCCATGATCTTGGTTTTTGAATGTTGAGTTTTATGCCAGCTTTTTAAATCTCTTTCACTTTCATCAAGAGGCTCTTTAATTTCTCTTCACTTTCAGCCATAAGGGTGGTGTCACTGTATATCTGAGGTTATTGCTGCTTCTTCCAGCAATCTTGATTCCAGTTTGTGCTTTACCCAGCATGGCATTTTACTCTGTGTATAAGTTAAATAAGCAGGGTGGCAATATACAGCCTTGACATACTCCTTTCTCATTTTGGAGACAGTCGATTGTTCCATGTCTAATTCTAGCTATTGCTTCTTGACCTGCATACAGATTTCTCATGAGGCAGGTAAGGTGATCTAATATTCCCATCTCTTTAAGAATTTTCCACAATTTTGTGATCCACACAGTCAAAGGCTTTAGCATAGTCAGTGACACAGAAATAGATATTTTCTGGAACTCTTGCTTTTTCTATAATCCAACAAATGTTGGCAATTTGATCTCTGATTCCTCTGCCATTTCTAAATCCATCTTGAACATCTGGAGGTTCTTGGTTCACATACTGTCGAAGCGTGGCTTGGAGAATTTTGAGCATTACTTTGCTAGCATGTGAGATGAGAGCAATTATGTCCTAGTTTGACTATTCTTTGGCATTGCCTTTCTTCAGGGTTGGAGGAAAACTGACATTTTCCACTCCTGAGGACACTGCAGTGTTTTCCAAATTTGCTGGCTTATTGAGCGCAGCACTTTCACAGCATCATCTTTTAGGATTTGAAATAGCTCAACTGGAATTACATCACCTCCACTAGCTTTGTTGGTAATGATGCTTCCTAAGGCTCACATGACTTTGCACTCCAGAATGTCTGGCTCTAGGTGAATGATCACACCATCGTGGTTATCTGGGTCATTAAGATCTTTTTTTGTATAGTTTTTCTGTATATTCTTGCCACCTCTTCTTAGTGTCTTCTTCTCCTGTTAGCTTCATACCATCTCTGTCCTTTATTATGTCCATCTTTGCATGAAATGTTCCCTTGGTATCTCTAATTTTCTGGAAGAGATCTTGATCTTTCCCATTCTATTGTTTTCCTCTATTTCTTTACATTGATCACTGAGGAAAGCTTTCTTATCTCTTCTTGCTATTCTTTGAAACTCTGCATTCAAATGGGTATATCTTTCCTTTTCTCCTTTGCCTTTCACTTCTCTTCTTTTCTCAGCTATTTGTAAGGCCTCCTCAGACAACCATTTTGCCTTTTTGCATTTCTTTTTCTTGGGGATATTTATTTATTTATTTATTTTAATTGGAGGCTAATTACCACCATCTTCTGTATATAACATTTTATGAACCTCTGTTCATAGTCCTTCACGCACTCTGTATATCAGATCTAATTCTTGAATCTATTTGTCACTTCCATGTAAGGGATTTTATTTAGGTCATACCTGAATGGTCCAGTGGTTTTCCCTACATTCTTCAATTTAAGTCTGAATTTGACAATAAGAAGTTCATGATTTGAGCCATAGTCAGGTCCCAGTCTTGTTTTTGCTGACTCTATAGGGCATCTTCATCTTTGGCTGCAAAGAATATAATCAATCTGATTTCAGTATTGATGATCTGGTGATGTGTAGAGTCTTCTCTTGCGTTGTTGGAAGTGGGTGTTTGCTATGACCTTCTTGGTAAAATTTTGTTATCCTTTGTCTTCCTGCATTTTGTACTCCAACACCAAACTTGCCTGTTACTCCAGATGCCTCTTGACTTCTTACTTTTTCATTCCAGTCCTCTATGATGAAAAGGACATCCTTTTCTGGTATTAGTTCTAGAAGGTCTTGTAGGTCTTCATAGAACCACTCAACTTCAGCTTCTTCAGCATTACTGGTTGGGGCATAGACTTGGAATACTGTGATATTGAATGGCTTGCCTTGGAAATAAACGATCATCCTGTCATTTTTGAAACTGCACCCAAGTATTGCATTTCAGACGCTTATTGACTATGAGGGTTACTCCATTTCTTCTAAGGGAATTTGGCCCACAGTAGTAGATGTAATGGTCATCTGAATTAAATGGTCATCTGAATTAAATTTGCCCATTCCAGTCCTTTTCAGTTCACTGATTCCTAAAATGTTGATGCTCACTCTTTCCATTTCTTGTTTGACCACTTTCAATTTACCTTGATTCATGGACCTACCATCCCCAGTTCCTATGAAATATTGTTCTTTACAGCATTGGACTTTACTTCCATCAGCAGTCACATCCTCAACTGGGCATTGTTTTGCTTTGGTTCAGCCTCTTCATTCTTTGTGGAGCTATTTCTCTACTCTTCTCCAGTAGCATATTGGATATCTGCTGATCTGGGGAGTGCATCTTTCAATGTCATATCTTTTTGTCTTTTTGTACTGCTCACAGGGTTCTCAAGGCAAGAATATTGAAGTGGTTTGCCATTCCCTTCTCCAGTGGACCACATTTTGTCAGAACACTTGGCCATAACCCATCCGTCTTGGGTGGACCTACACAGCATGGCTCATACTTTCATTGAGTTAGACAAGGCTGTGATCCATGTGATCAGTTTGGTTAGTTTTCTGTGATTGTGGTTTTCATTCTGTCTGCCCTCTGAAGGAGAGGGATAAAAGGCTTGTGGGAGCTTCCTGATGGGGGGAACTGGCTGTGAGGGCATCAGTGTCTTGCTCTGATGGGTGGATAATTCTTTAATCCAATTTTCTGTTGGTTGAAGGGGCTGTGTTCCCTCCCTATAGTTAGGCCTGAGGTGAACCTGTTCAAAAGGACTTATGCCAGCCCTCCCCAAGGCTCCCTGAATACTGTGGTATTCAGTGCCTCTGACCCCAAGGAAAGCCACGTTGACTCAATAGTATCTTCCATTTCCTTTGCATCTAGAAGCCTTCCCATTTTCTCACCCCTCCGTCTTTCCCCAGATCAAGTCCTTTGCCTGTCTAGTTTTACTTCTTTTCCTGGATTCCTCCCTATTCTTTGGCTCAGCCAGGTCCACTTCTCCAGACCCACTCCTCACTGTCTCTGCTCCACATTAACTCCATCTCCCCTAAGTCCCACCTTCTACCCAGCTCTTTTTGGGTCTCTGCCAATCACACAGGACCACCCTCTTGCTCCCACCTGCACCACACATATCAAGCCTTTCCTGGGCCTCCCGTGCAGGGAGAATTGCTGCATCAATGGAACAATGGCCTATGCTGCTTGCTGCTTCTCTGAGGTGCAGCTTAGGAATGTCTGTGTGGAGCTCCAGCAGTCCAGGGTAGGTGGGGCTGGCTGGGAGCTCTTGGTGAAGAGCATGGGCTGCAGCTAAACCAAGTAGCTTTTGGTGGGCTAAAGTCACATGGAGCAGCAGTGGGAGGAGTGGGGTGGTGGGGTGAGAGGGTTGGGCCTCTGGGTATGGAAATTATCAGGCTGTAGCCAGAAGTCCAAACCCCACGGGTCTTCTGGAGCCCAGAGAAGCAGGACTGAGGAGCCTTCAGCTGACCTTGCACCCTACAGGTCTCAGGGAGTGCAGAGGTCATCAGAATTTAGTTTCAGATCTGAGGCCTGGGAAAGTAGTTTGTTTGAGAAGGTTCAGTTCAGTTCAGTTCATTTCAGTCGCTCAGTCATGTCCGACTCTTTGCGACCCCATGAATCGTAGCATGCCAGGCCTCCCTGTCCATCACCAACTCCAGGAGTTCACTCAGAGTCGCGTCCATCAAGTCAGTGATGCCATCCAGCCATCTCATCCTCAGTCGTCCCCTTCTCCTCTGAGAAGGTTAATAATAGAGTTAAAACCTGGATGGGCTGATTCTTAGCCCTATGCACTTGCCTGCAAAGAACGTGGAGCCACACTCCTGGTGGAAAGCAGTGCTGTTTGTGTTGCAAGGAGTATTTTAGGATTAAATTTAGGTAGAAAAGAGACTGGACTATTCAGAGAGTTGATGTGCAGAGTGACTTGTGGGGTGAGGAGTGTTGCTGAGAGGAAACCTACTGTCATCTCTAGTCATTTTACTGACTTGCCACATTTGGCAGCTGCCCTCTTCCTTGTAAATTACATTTAAGGTAACTGGCCAGGTGGAAAGATGACCTGTCATCGGTTGCTTTGTGTGCTAGCTACCGCGTGGTAAGTAGTTAAAAAGTCACCTTTAGGCAAGGTAAATGCAGGTTTCCTGGCAGAGATCAGAGTATTAAACTGTTAGAGTAGGGAGGAGCTCTGAATGTTTGTGTCCCAGGGTCACTGGGTACAACAGGATGAGCAGGAAGCTCAGATTAGAATTAATTTCTGAGAGTCATTTCAGCAGTTGCCTTGCTGCAAAAATGAACATGTTTTCAGACAACTTCCTTTTATCTTCCCTACACTCGTTTTCCATACCAGCCACATCCAGGCATTTACCAAGTGTCATTTCACTGCTCAGATGTGTCTGATGTCTGGTCTGTTTATCTTCCTTTTTTTTTTCCTTTTCCTTTTCCACTTTGGGTGACACCTCTCACCTAGAATTGCTGTGGCCTCTTAACTAGCTTCTCGGTCTTCCATCTTTCTGATACCTTCCATCCTATGAATTTACAGCCCAGTCAAGCACCTGAAAGAAAGATCGTAATCTTATCAAGCCCCTTCCAGTGTCCCTGTTGATTGCACAGTTAATAATAATAATGCCTACAGTAAAAACTAACACATTTCATGCTTTCTTAAGCTCTGGGCACTAAATGCTTTCCAGATGTTGACTTACTCAATCTTCATGTCAACCCTATATTGTAAGGTGCTATGCACCATGTTGTAAGGTCCTAAGTATTGTATGTAAGGTACCGTGCTTATTATCTATTTACCGCTTTGAAAATGGATATGTATAAAGATTATGTTGATTGCTAAAGACTCAAACAGGGACTGGAACTCATCTGTCTAGGTCCAGACATGTGCCAAAAATACACTCTTGCGTTGACTCTTTTAAAGAGGGCAAGTGCTGGTAAGTGGGCTATGCCCACTAACCTGTGGTCCTGTTTTACTGTCTATGACTCATCCACATCCCTCCTCTCCTCCAGTCAACACCAGTTATATCAATTACACAATGCATGCCCCCCTACAGGTTTGCATTCATTTGCTTTTGTGCCTTTCATCCCATAGCATCCATTGCCTGAGCTGAGAAAGAGTGACTGGCTTTGTTTTGTGTATTGTTTCCATTGTGTATTGTTATGTAACAGGGTCCTCCTCCCTCCTGTAGGGAGGATATGAGTGTATTTAGAATAGTTTCTGTTCCTTCCAACCATAATATAAAATACGTCTTATTTCTGCCTCTTCTGGGCATGAGGGCAGTCATGAAACATTGATGTAGGCCACAAGTCCTTGCAAGGAATTTCATAATTAGGAGGTCATATGATTCCCATAGGTGTGCCCTTGAGCCTTCACAGCTAGATGGAGGGTCATTGCTCCATGGCCACAGTGATCTTCATCTGTATTAAATGTCAAGTGGCCCTGTTGTCTTGATTACAAGCTCTTTTCTAGAATCCTTACTGGATTCTAGCATACTGAGTATTATTTTTTGCTGCCTGACCCATTTTGCTAGAGCATCATTTTTTGTCCAGGTTAACTCCCATCCTTTACTTTCCTCCTGGAAGAGAATTCCCTCGAAGAGCCATTTAATAAATCTTGTCTTCAGAATACCACTTCACATCAAAGGTGCATTCACTTGTCCCACACTCTGCCTAGACTTGCTCTTGCCTCCTTGATAGCCCTTTGACCTCCTCCTTGTCTTATGAGCCCATACAGTTTCATCCACCATGAATGTTTTTGCATTGTACACCTCTTCTTCCTCCTCCACCCACTTCCCTGCCTGGAGTCGTGTTACCATTTTATATATATGCATATAGTTTTGGGTCCCCAGGTCCTTGACTGGAGGTCAGATCAGACCAGAACAATCTGGCCCCTCTGTCAATCTTCACCTTGGCTAACATACTTGATTTAGTGATTCTAGGCCAGGTTTCTCATTGCAATCTTTTCATTCTAGCATTTTAAATTCCTCCAACTGGAGTACATAGAGTGGATCTGTTTGGGACTCTTCAATACTGAGTGACCAGTGTGTGTGTGGGGAGGTTCTTATTGATCCACCCAACTTTTGATAGTGCTTCATGAAGACCTTTAATTAAATCCCATCCATAGGCACTTCATTAACCTTGTTTCTTAATAAAAATCTAAGATTTCCACTCTGCTAGAATGAGCCCCTTGATTTTTCCTGTCTCCCCTGATTTCTTGTTAATGTAAGATCCATAGGAGAAACGAAGACAAGTAATCTAATAAGTCTTCTTGAGTTGCTCAGTTTCACATCAGTGAGGTTTCATGTGATGCCCATGCAAAAGGAATCCTCTTCATCAACATTTTTGCCAAAGTTTTGCTGTGTCAGGAGCATATTTGATGGATGAATATCCCGACCACAATAATGGCAGTCCATCACAGTTTGATACAAATCATATTAGTTGCTTAATCAAGGGTGTCCCGTCTGGAATTTATAGAATAGGAAAAATCAGACAGTTCCCCTTCTCAGACTTTCTAGTGACTTTATCCTGTTGTTGAACAGGCTGGCTGTTCCTTAGAGGATGATCTGCTGTGAGTCTGGATCATGTACAGCTGTCTATGACTGGCTTAGGAGCCATAGTGAGGTGTGATCATGATTTAAATGATGCTATAATGAAGTTGTTATCCCAAGATGTGAAAAGACTGTAAGACATGTAGAAGCATTTGAAAGAGTTTGCAATGTAACAAATTACATTATATTTTATTTTTTAATAAATTTATTCATTTTATTTTTTTAAATATAAATTTATTTATTTTAACTGGAGGTTACTTTACAATATTGTAGTGGTTTCACCATACACTGATATGAACCAGCCATGAGTGTACATGTGTTCCCCATCCTGAACACCCCTCCCACCTCCCTCCCCATCCCATCCTTCTGGGTCATCCCAGTGCACCAGCCCCAAGCACTCTGTCCCATGCATTGAACCTGGATTGGTGATCCATTTCACATATGATAATATACATGTTTCAATGTCATTCTCACAAATCATCCCACCCTCGCTCTCTCCCACAGAGTCCAAAAGACTGTTCTATACATCTGTGTCTCTTTTGCTGTCTCGCATATAGGCTTCTCATTACTATCTTTATAAATTACATACATATGCATTAATATACTGTATTGATGTTTTTCTTTCTGGTTTACTTCACTCTGTATAATAGGTTCCAGTTTCATCCACCTCATTAGAACTGATTCAAATATATTATTTTTAATGTGTGACTAATATTCCATTGTGTATATGTACCACAGCTTTCTTATCCATTCATCTGCTGATGGACATCTAGGTTGCATCCATGTCCTGGCTATTGTAAACAGTGCTGTGATAAACATTGTGGTACATGTGTCTCTTTCAATTTTGGTTTCCTCGGTGTGTATACCCATCAGTGGAATTGCTGGGTCATATGGCAGTTCTATTTCCAGTTTTTTAAGGAATCTCCATACTGTTCTCCATAGTGGCTGTACTAGTTTGCATTCCCACCAGCAGTGTAAGAGGGTTTCCTTTTCCCCAGCATGTATTGTTTGTACACTTTTGGATCACAGCCATTCTGACTGGTGTGAAATGGTCCCTCATTGTGGTTTTGATTTGCCTTTCTCTGATAATGAGTGATGTTGAGCATCTTTTCATGTGTTTGTTAGCCATCTGTATGTCCTCTTTGGAGAAATGTTTGTTTAGTTCTTTGGCCAATTTTTTGATTGGGTCATTTATTTTTCTGAAATTGAACTGCATGAGTTGCTTGTATATTTTTGAGATTAGTTGTTTGTCAGTTGCTTCATTTGCTATTATTTTCTCCCATTCTGAAGGCTGTTTTTTCACATTGCTTATAGTTTCCTCCATTGTGCAGAAGCTTTTAATTTTAATTAGGTCCCATTTGTTTATTTTTGCTTTTATTTCCAGTATTCTGGGAGGTGGGTCATAGAGGATCCTGCTGTGGTTTACGTTGGAGAGTGTTTTGCCTAAGTTCTTCTCTAGTAAGTTTTTAGTTTCTGGTCTTATGCTTAGATCTTTA
Source organism: Ovis canadensis (assembly GCF_042477335.2). NCBI lineage: Eukaryota > Metazoa > Chordata > Mammalia > Artiodactyla > Bovidae > Ovis > Ovis canadensis. The sequence continues at coordinate 14,839,492 of NC_091255.1, forward strand.
ATCCATTTTTAGTTTATTTATGTGTATGGTGTTAGAAAGTGTTCTAGTTTCATTCTTTTCCAAGTGGTTGACCAGTTTTCCCAGCACCACTTGTTAAAGAGATTGTCTTTTCTCCATTGTATATTCTTGCCTCCTTTGCTAAAGATAAGGTGTGCATAGGTGCATAGATTTATCTCTGGGCTTTCTATTTTGTTCCATTGATCTATATTTCTGTCTTTGTGCCAGTACCATACTGTCTTGATGACTGTTGCTTTGTAGTAAAGCCTGAAGTCAGGCAGGTTGATTTCTCCAGGTCCATTCTTCTTTCTCAAGATTGCTTTGGCTATTTGAGGTTTTTTGTTATTTCCATACAAATTGTGAAATTATTTGTTCTAACTCTGTGAAAAATACCGTTGGTAGCTTGATTGCAGTGAACCTACAGATTGCTTTGTGTAGTATACTTATTTTCACTATATTGATTCTTCCAATCCATGAACATGGTATATTTCTCTATTTGTGTCCTCTTTGATTTTTTTTTTCATCAGCGTTTTATAGTTTTCTATATATAGGTTTTTTGATTCTTTAGGTAGATATATTTCTAAGTAGTTTATTCTCTTCGTTGCAATGGTGAATGGAATTGTTTCCTTAATTTCTCTTTCTATTTTCTCATCGTTAGTGTATAGGAATGCAAGGGATTTCTCTGTGTTAATTTTATATCCTGAAACTTTACTATGTTGAATAGTAGTGATGAGAGTGGGCACCCTTGTCTTGTTCCTGACTTTAGGGGAAATGTTTTCAATTTTTTCACCATTGAGGATAATGTTTGCTGTGAGTTTGCCTTATATAGCTTTTATTATGTTGAGGTATGTTCCTTCTATTCCTGCTTTCTGGAGGGTTTTTATCATAAATGGATGTTGAATTTTTTCAAAGGCTTTCTCTGCATCTATTGAGATAATCATATGTTTTAAGAAATGAAGAACCCCAGGGTTAGTAGAAGGAAAGAAATCTTAAAAATTAGAGCAGAAATAAATGCAAAAAAATGAAAGAGACAGTAGCAGAAATCATCAAAGCAAAAGCTGGTTCTTTGAGAAGATAAATAAAATTGACAAACCATTAGCCAGACTCATTAAGAAACAAAGGGAGAAAAATCAAATCAATAAAATTAGAAATGATAACAGACAACACAGAAATACAAAGGATCATAAGAGACTACTATCAGCAACTATATGCCAATAAAATGGGCAACTTGGAAGAAATGGACAAATTTTTAGAAAAGTACAACTTTCCAAAACTGAACCAGGAAGAAATAGAAAATCTTAGCAGACCCATCACAAGCACGGAAATTGAAACTGTAATCAGAAATCTTCCAGCACACAAAATCCCAGGACCAGACGGCTTCACAGCTGAATTCTACCAAAAATTTCATGAAGAGCTAACACCTATCTTACTCAAACTCTTCCAGAAAACTGCAGAGGAAGGTAAACTTCCAAACTCATTCTATGAGGCCACCATCACCCTAACACCAAAACCTGACAAAGATGCCACAGAAAAAGAAAACTACAGGCCAATATCACTGATGAACATAGATGCAAAAATCCTTAACAAAACTTTAGCAAACAGAATCCAACAATACATTAAAAAGATCATACATCATGACCAAGTGTGCTGTATCCCAAGGATGCAAGGATTCTTCAACATCCGCAAATCAATCAATGTAATACACCACATTAACAAATTGAAAAATAAAAACTGTATGATTTCTCCTTCATATTTGAGTGAGATCCTTGCTGGGGACAGTAATCTGTGTTATAGGTTTTTCTCTTTCATCACTTTAAGTATGTCCTGCAATTCCCTTCTGGCCTGAAGAGTTTCATTGAAAGATCAGCTGTTATCCTTATGGGAATCCCCTTGTGTGTTATTTGTTGTTTTTCCATTGCTGCTTTTAATATTTTTTCTTTGTGTTTGATCTTTGGTAATGTGATTAATATGTGTCTTGGGGTGTTTTGCCTTGGTTTTATCCTGTTTGGGGCTCTCTGGGTTTCTTGGACTTGGGTGTTTATTTCCTTCCCCATTTTAGGGAAGTTTTCAACTATTATCTCCTCAAATATTTTCTCATGGTCTTTCATTTTGTCTTCTTCTTCTGGGACTCCTATGATTCGAATATTGGGGCGTTTTACATTGTCCCAGAGGTCTCTGAGGTTGTCCTCATTTCTCTTAATTCTTTTTTCCTCTCTGCTTCATTTATTTCTACCATTCTATCTTCTGTCTCACTTACCTACCTTCTGCCTCCATTATTCTACTGTTGGTTCCCTCCAGAGTGTTTTGATCTCATTTATTGCATCATTCATTATATAGTGACTCTTTTTTATTTTTCTAGGTCCTTGTTAAACATTTCTTGCATCTTCTCAGTCCTTGTCTCCGGGCTATTTATCTGTAACTTCATTTTGTTTTCAAGATTTTGGATCATTTTCACTATCATTATTCTGAATTCATTTTCAGGTAGATTCCCTATCTCTTCCTCTTTTGTTTGGTTTGGTGGGCATTTATCCTGTTCCTTTACCTGCTGAGTATTTCTCTGCTTTTTCATCTTGTTTATATTGCTGTGTTTGGGGTGGCCTTCTGTATGCTGGCAGTTTGTGGTTCCTCTTTATTGTGGAGTTTCCTTGCTGTGGATGGGGTTGTATGGGTGGCTTGTCAAGGTTTCCTGGTTAGGGAGGCTTGTGTCAGTGTTCTGGTGGGTAGAGCTGGATTTCTTCTCTCTGGAGTGCAATGAAGTGGCCAGTAGTGAGTTTTGAGGTGCCAGTGGGTTTGGTGTGACTTTGGGCAACCTGTACATTGAACCTCAGCGCTATGTTCCTGTGTTGCTGGAGAATTTGTGTGGTATGTCTTGCTCTGGAACTTGTTGGCTCTTGGGTGGTGCTTGGTTTCAGTGTAGTTATGGGACTTTTGGATGAGCTCTTATCGATTAATGTTCCCTGGAGTCAGGAGTTCTCTGGTGTTATCAGGTTTTGAACTTAAGCCTCCTGCCTCTGGATTTCAGTCTTATTCTTACAGTAGCCTCAAGACTTCTCCATCTATACAGCACTGATGATAAAACATCTAGGTTAATGATGAAAAGTTTCTCCACAGTGAGAGACACCTGGAGAGGTTCACAGAGTTACATGGAGAAGAGAAGAGGGAGGAGGGAGATAGAGGTGACCAGGAGGAGAAGAGGGGGAATCAAAAGGGGAGAGAGCAAGCTAGCCAGTAATCACTTCCTTATGTGCACTCCACAGTCTGGACCCCTCAGAGATGTTAACGGAGTTACACAGAGAAGATAAGAGGGAGGAAGGAGACAGAGGTGACCAGGAGGAAAAGGGTGGGGGGATCAAAAGGAGAGAGACAGATCCAGCCAGTAATCAGTTCCCTAAGTGTTCTCCACAGCCTGGAACACACAAAGAGACTCACAGAGTTGGGTAGAGAAGAGAAGGGGGAGGGAGGAGATAGAAGCGACCTAGCGGAGAAAAAGGAGAGTCAAAAGGGGGAGAGAGCAATCAAGCCAGTAATCTCACTCCCAAGTAAAAATGGGTACTGAAGATTGGGTTCTTAAATGTACAGAATTAATAACAAATACCAAAAAGCAAAGATTAAAAATGTAGAGTAGAGGTTAGACTCTCAAAAATACAACATTAAAAAAAAAAAGTCACCAAAATTATAAAATATATATATATGAAGTTTGCTTTAAAAATAGGGTCTTTTTTTTTTTACAAGGTAATAGTAGATTAGAAAAATGAAAATTAAGGGAGTAATAGAGGACTTAAAATTAAAAAAATTAATTAAACAAATGATAATAGTAAAAATATATCTAGGAATTTCTCTGGAGCTGTTGCAGACAGTGTGGGGTCAGTTCAGTTTCAGATAGTTCCTTGATCTGGCTTATACTTCCCAAGATCTATAGGCCCCTTCCAATGTAGTCTGTGCTAACTACAGAGTTTTAATCTGTGGCACTTGTCACTTCCAAAGCAGTTCCCTCTGTTTATTTTAGCTTCTTCTGTTTGCTGGTCTCTTCAGTGTTTAATTTCTACCCTGAAATAAGGGGGTGAAGGTGGTCACTTATTTAGGCTCACTTGTTCAGTCGTGCTGTGGGGAGGCAGGAACACTGTAAATAAATGTCACTGGCATGTGTGGGGAGTGCTCACAGTGTTTCAGCTGCACTGGGTTTGCCCCTGCTCACAGCGTGTGTGCTTTCCCAGTCTACACTTCTCAGGCTCTAGGTTGCTCTGCTGGAAACTGTCTGATGTGGGCCCTGGGTTGCGTGCACTTTCCAGGTCTAAGCCACTCAGGTTCAGGTTCTTGAGTACTCCCCAAAGGCATAGACTCGGTTGGGCCTGCATTTTGTGCCCTTCCCAGGTCCAAGCAGCTCAGGTGACCAGGTGCTTGGCGAGCGCAGTCACCCCCAGGTGGGTGGTGCGTCTTATCGCCTCCCCTGTCCCAGCCACTCGGTTTTCTGGGTGTACAACAGGCACATCTTCTCAGGTGTGCCATGTGTCTCTTCTGGGGAGGTGATGTCTGGCTGTGACCCTCCCAATGGATGTCAACCATCCAGAATCCCAAGAACTCTTGGTTAGCAACGGAGCCTGTTTGCAGTTTGGTAGAGGATGCCTCTCTGGGGCTGCGATTGCCCCTTTCTGGCTCTGGTTGCCCTCCTCTGCTGGTCTCCGGCAGGAGATGGGCCAGTCCGCAGCTAGTACTCAGTCCTTTGTTCTGTGAGCAGGCCTGGTAATGCCTCAGGTTAAGGCTTTTCACAGGATAGTTCTCTCTCTCTCTTTTTTTCCTCTCTCTCTCTGGCTATACCTCAGTTTGGGTTGCTATCTCACATTAGTTCCCTCAGGGCCTTGGGCCCAGTCCTTAACCTAAGCAATGCAGCCCATGCCTCCCTGTTCAGCCCCCACTTGCTGGTGGCAGCTGTGAGCCCTGGGAGTTGCCATTAGGCACATAATCTGTGGGGTTTATTTATTTATTTGTTTATTTTTCCTCCTGGTTATGTTGCCCGCTGAGATCCCAACATTCCCCACAGACCTGCCAGTGAGAGTGTTTCCTGGTGTTTGGAAACTTCTCTTTTAAGACTCCCTTCCTAGGACAGATTTCCATCCCTACCTCTTTTGTCTCTCTTTTTAACTTTTATATTCTATCCTAACTCCTTTCAAAGACAGCGGGCTGCCTTTCTGGGTGCCTGATGTCCTCTGCCAGCATTCAGAAGTTTTATGGAATTTGCTCAGCATTCAAATGTTCTTTAGATGAATTTGTGGCAGAGAAAGTGGTCTCCCCATCCTATTCCTCTGCCATCTTAGGACTGCCCCAACAAATTATGTTTTAAAATAAAGATCATAGCTTCTTCTTAGTAGACACAAATAATTCTGAATCTTGTTTTGAGACAATGACTATGTTTTACATAAAACATTTTTATATAATTTCATTTTCTATTTTTCTGTTAAACCATATAATTTTAGATTTAGAAAGTCTCTTCCATACCCTCTGCCCTATACTATCACCTTTTCATTTTTCTAGTTTTTTTTTCTTTTTCTCACTTTCTCTTTCTTTCTCCCTATATTGTAATGGTAATAACTTATCTTTAGATGGTGTTTTAATATACAAAATGCTATTACATAGAAGTTTTCATTTATCCCTCTCAATAAATCAATATGATAGGCAGAGATGCATTTATTTTCCTATGTTATAGATGGCAATAAGACCCAGAGTTATTAAATGAGCCACACAATACCTCATAATTAGTAACTAGGCATGAATCAGTCTACTTTGATAAACTCAATACCAAATATACAGCTTGCTTCAATTCAGAAGTACATTCTCTTTCCAGAAGCTAAGCAAATCTAGAGCAAAGCTGTTATGTGTTATCCAACATGATATGGCGGGAAGAGCATTGTTTTTAGAGGCAGATATTCTTGGATAAAATCTCTGTTCCATTCCATATTATTCATTTGTTCAGGAGATATTCACTGAATGCCTCCCATGTAGTAGTGTCTTGACAGGCACTGGGCATAAGCAGGGAGCAGGAAGTTGGAGCTGCTGATTCAGTGAATGAGCTTCTCGAACAATGAACCACATTCATTGATGAGAATAAACTCATAGACTATAATGAAATGGCAGCTGAAAAATACTACAAAGAAATTGAAAATGTTAGTAACTCAGCCATGTCCAACTCTGTGACTCCATGGACTGCAGCCCGCCAGGCTCCTCTGTCCATGGAATTCTCCAGGCAAGAATACTAAAGTGGGTTGCCATTCCCTTCTCCAGGAGAGCTTCCTGACCTAGGGATGGAACCCAGGTCTCCAACATTGCAGGCAGATTCTTTACCATCAGAGCCACCAGGGAAGCTCACAAAAAAAGTATAGTGGGATAAAAGAGGGGCTATGGCAGAGGGGGTATCCAGGGATGATGTGATGTACTTCAGACAAAGGGTATATGGAAAGCTCTTTTTCCAGAGATAACACTAGAGTGGAGATAGACATGATGAGAGATTGTATCCCACAAATATCTGGAAGAGAAATGGACTAGAGAGTGTTCCTCAAAGCTCAATCACATTAGAATTGCCTGGGGATCTCTAAGGACATCACCAAGACCTAACCTAGAGCTACAAATTGAATTGAGCTGGCATAGAGTTTGGAAGATCCTTTGGAATAACTCTTCTTTCAAATAGATATGTATTATTCCATCCTTCCTCCTTCTGTGTGTGCCTGAGATGCTGGTGCACAAGAATCACCTGCAGGGCCTGTTAAAATTCACAGTGAGACCCCACTCCCAGTTTCTGATCTTGTAGGTCTAGCTTGAGAGTTCGTATTTCACTTCTTTTCCCATCCTTCTCCTCCTCCTCCTCCTTTTTTTTTTCCAGATAAGGAAGCTGAGGTTTAAATAAATTCTGAGAAATATCTGGAGAAGGCAAATATGTAGAGACAGGAAGTGACTTGGTGTTTGTGACTGGGGATGGAAATAGGGAGGCGACTGCAAATGAACAAGAGGCTTCTTTGGCGATATCACGAATGTTCTAAAATTAGACTTGGGGAAGGATCCTCAGTCAGTCAGTCATGTCTGACTCTGTGATCCCATGGGCTATAACCCCTAAGCTCCTCTCTCCATGGAATTTTTAAGGCAAGAATAATGGAGTGGGTTGCCATTTCCTAATCCAGGGGACATTCCTGACCCAGAGATCGAATCCCATCTCCTGTGTCTCCTGCATTGGCAGGCAGATTCTTTACCACTGAGTCACCTAGGAAGCCTGTGGAAGGATGCGTGACTCCATAAATTTACTAAAAATCATTGACTTGTACACTTAAAATGAATAAATTTTATGGCATTTAAATGATACTTCTCCCCTTCTCTTTGCCATGAAGTGATGGGGCCAGATGCCATGATCTGAGTTCATTTAATATTTAGCTTTAAGCTGTTTTTTTCACACTCCCCTTCACCCTCATCAAGAGGTACTTTAGTCCCTCTTCTCTTTCTTAGAGTGGTATCATTTGCATTTCTGAGGTTGTTGATATTTCTCCTGGTAATCTTGATTCTAGCTTGTGACTCATCCAGCTTGGCATTTCTCACGATGTGCTCTGTTTATAAGTTAAATAAACAGGGTGACAATAAACAGCCTTGAAGTACTCCTTTCTCAATCCTGAACTAGTCAGTTGTTCCACATAGAGTTCTAACTGTTGCTTCTTGACTGGTGTACAGGTTTCTCAGGAGACAGGTAAGATGATCTGGTATTCCCCTCTCTTTAAGAATTTTCCTCATTTTGTTATGATCCACACAGTCCAAGGCTTTAGTGTAGTCAATGAAACAGAGGTAAATGTTCTTTCGGAATTCCCTTGCTTTCTCTGTAATCCAGAGGATGTTGGCAATTTGATCTCTGGTTCCTATGCCTTTTCTAAACCCAACTTGGACATCTGGAAGTTCATGGTTCACATAATGCTTAAGCCTTGTGTGCAGGATTTTGAGCATAACCTTACTAGCATGTGAGATTAGTGCAGTTTTCTGGTGGTGTGAACATTCTTTAGTACTGCCCTTCTTGGGAATTGGGATGAGGATTGACCTTTTCCAGTCCTGTGGTCACTGGTGGGTTTTCCAAATATGCTGAAATATTGAGTGCAGCACTTTGATAGCATCAACTTTTGAGGACTGTAAATAGCTCTACTGGAATTCCATTGCCACCATTAGCTTTATTGACAGCAGTGCTTCCTAAGGCCCAGTTGACTTTGCACTCCAGAGTGTCTTTCTCTGGGTGAGTGACAACACCCATGATCATGATCATCCAGTTCATTAAGATCTTTTTTGTACAGTTCTTCTGTGTATTCATTTATTAACAGTAGTCATATGTGCCTGTGAGAGGTGGACTGTAAAGACGGCAGAGTGCTGAAGAATTGATGCTTTCGAACTGTGTGGCTGGAGAAAACACTTGAGAGTCTCCCTGAACAAGGAGATTAAACTAGTCTATCTCAAAGGAAATCAACCTTTGAAAGTACTGGTGCTAAAACTGAAGTTCCAATACTTTGGCTACCTGATGCAAAGAGCTGACTCATTGGAAAAGACCCTGATGCTGGGAAAGATTGAAGGCAGGAGAAGGAGAGGACAGAGTATAAGATGGTTGGATGGCATCACTGACTCGATGGACATGGTTTGAGCAAGCTCCAGGAGTTGGTGATGAACAGGGAAGCCTTGTGTGCTGCAGTCCATGGGGTCTCAAAAAGTTGGAAACTACTAAGCAATTGAACTGAGACATCTCATCAGAAGCCACCCTGCAAAAATCAGGGTGGAATGAAATATATAATGTTTTGAAAGAACAAACCACTGACCTAAAACTCTATATCCAGTGAAACAGTCCTGCAAAATTGAAAAAGAAATAAAAACTTTTTCAGACAAATAAAAACTGAAGGCATTCATCAGCAGCAGACCTGCTCCAGAAAAAAAAATGCTAAAAGAAGCTTTTAAGGGGGAAAAAAGTGGTATAGGTCAAGAAGTCAGAGCATCTACATAGAATATAAAAAGTGCCTATTACGTTGTCTTAAAGCTTATGTTGATGCTTTTGAACTGTGGTTTGGAGAAGACTCTTGAGAGTCCCTTGGACTGCAAGGAGATCCACCCAGTCCATTCTAAAGGAGATCAGTCCTGGGTGTCCTTTGGAAGGACTGATGCTAAAGCTGAAACTCCAGTACTTTGGCCACTTCATGCGAAAAGACTCTGATGCTTGGAGAGATTGGGGGCAGGAGGAAAAGGGGACGACAGAGGATGAGATGGCTGGATGGCATCACTGACTCGATGGACATAAGTTTGAGTGAACTCCAGGAGTTGGTAATGGACAGGGAGGCCTGGCGTGCTGTGATTCATGGGGTCACAAAGAGTCGGACACGACTGAGCAACTGAACTGAACTGAACTGAATTTCCCCAAAGTGCATTTATTGATGACCATATGTCATATTAGCTCATTGTGTAGGTTAAGTGGGATGACCCCTGTGAAGCACTCAGCCCAGTGCCTGGTATTCAGTAGGCACTCAATGAACATTAGCTATCACTGTTATCTTACTAGTTCTCTGTAGTCCTTCAGGATAAACCTGTCATGTGTTTTTGTAAAGACCTTAAATATTGAATCAGATTTAGTCAACTTTCTTCATATAGTCATGGTACACACTTCCCAATGGCAGCTGCAGCTTTGACACCTGCTATTGGGTGTGATTCTTGTTGGTGAAAAATGCTTACTTTTCATACCATCTGAGTCTGTAACTTGTCATAGAGGGCTGACAGTGGACAGCTCCCACAGTGGTAGATTGGAGAGGCTTCCTGGCCTCTGCAGAATGGAACTGAACTCTTCTATGAGAGGCAAATAGAATTCAGCGCACACTTGAGTTGCATTACAGGATTAGAGAGATGTGAGTCATCAAGTGCCTTGATGAATCACAAATAGTAAGTGATGTAAATGCAGATAAACACGATAATTGAAAAGAATGAATGGTGCCTTTCTCCAGGTCAGGCTGTGGGCTGGGGGTGGGAGAATTGGGATTACTCCATTGTAGGAATTTATCCTGTGGAGTAATTGCAAATATTAAATGCCAACATTATGGGATTTTAACATTTCTCATAAGTAAATGCATTAGCTTTTACATAATTTATTCTGCTTAGGACAAATAAGTGTGTTAGAGGCACCTTTGTTTCTCTAAATATATGTTAATCCTATGAATGCAGTTGAAAAAATGCAGTTTTTTAATGCACTTGAACCACTACTAGTTATAAATATTCAGACTGATTTTTAGGCAAATTAGATAAAACAGCAGAGCATCTCAAAAATAATGATGACAATAGCAAATTGCTTAAACATGCCTTCATATCACCTCTGTTTCTCCCCTGAAACAGTGGAGGTAATGAAAGCTTATTTCATCATTATTTACCTCCCAGCACCATTATGAGCTTAGAACAGGTGCTCCAAAGATGCTAGTTCTTCCCATATGTGCATTATGTTACAGTTCTGAATCCCCAGTTCTTTAATCTGACAAAAGAAGATCATTTTTATACCTACATTGTTAGTGAAAATGATATATAATACATACTAGTTACTTGTAATGTACTAGGCACCAAAGTAAGAGCTTTAGATGGACTACCTAACTTAGCCTTCACAATCATTCCTCTACATAGAGACTCTTTTCAGACCCACTTTGAAGCTGAGGAAAGCAAGGCAAGCAGGTGGAAGAATTTAGAACACATCTGGGGTGTGACTCTAAGCTCCTGCTATAATTACCATGCTGTCTTCTTGGCTTTGGGAGTTTTGAAATGACTCTGGAATAATATGAGAAAAGAAAACACAGCCTAATTCACTTAAGGTAATAATATTCTTACTTCATCCTTACTCCATTCCTGGCTTTTCTTTAGTCCTTGTCTCAAGACCCCAGAAGCAGCACCTAAAAAATTCCTCTTCTAGCTGTTGGAGGCCTATCGCACAAGCACACTAGGCTGGAGGACTCAGGGGATCATCTCAGTGGAAGGCCCATCCTGGGTGGTTTAAGGCAGGAACCCTGGCTTGGAAACTGGAAGGAACAGTTTCCCATCAGGCTTTGCCACCAAGAGTGTCATTGCCTTACTCTTGGCTAGGCAATGACATATTTTACATACGCATCTAAGATCCCTTACAACTCTAATATTCTGTGCTGTCTTTATTGGAATCATTAATTTATGATTTGGAACAATGGCTTGGAGTAAATGTGTGAAGAGACTAGAGCTAAATTAAGACACATTTGGGAAGAAGGGGCTGATGTCACCCTCTTTCTGGCTATCTCAAGCCCTGGTTAATATCACAGATCTTTATTGAGATTACAGGAGATAATGAACCTAAAACTGGAAACTACACTGTGTTTAGAGAAATAAATGTTAGTATTATTGAAAGAATTTATAGCAGGTCAAATTAAAAGACATTTGCTCCTTGGAAGAAAAGCTATGACCAACCTAGACAGCATGTTAAAAAGCAAAGACATTACTTTGCCAACAAAGGTCCGCATAGTCAAAGCTATGGTTTTTCCAGTGGTCATGTATGGATGTGAGAGTTGGACTGTGAAGAAAGCTGAGGGCCGAAGAATTGATGCTTTTGAACTGTGGTGTTGGAGAAGACTCTTGAGAGTCCCTTGGACTGCAAGGAGATCCAACCAGTCCATCCTAAAGGAAATCAGTCCTGACTATTGGAAGGACTGATGCTGAAGCTGAAACTCTAATACTTTGGCCACCTGATATGAAGAACTGACTCATTTGAAAAGACACTGATGCTAGGAAAGATTGAAGACAGGAGGATAAGGGGATGACAGAAGATGAGATGGTTGGATGGCATCACCGACTCAATGGACATGAATTTGAGTAAACTCTGGGAGTTGGTGATGGACAGGGAGGCCTTGTGTGTTGCAATCCATGGGGTCGCAGAGTCAGACACAACTGAACGACTGACTGAACTGAATTGAAAGTGATTGGAAAATTTCAATGCAGAATATATGGCTATCACAGTGACACTGACAGATCACCAAGAGAAATATATTCCAAACTGAAAAGCCAAGTATTGTTTGGCGAAAGAGTTTGTTTGAATTTTTCCTTAACATCCCATAGGAAAACTTGAACAAAATTTTTGGCCAACACATTATAAGCCTATTCCTAATTGTTTGATCATGGCCAAGAATGTAGAGGGTCCCAGAAAGTTTATACATTTTTTCTAAATTTCTTAGTGGAAAGAAGGAGGTGGAACTTTCTGTAACAGAGGGTGTGGAGTTTCAGATGTGCTGTGCTGTGCTTAGTTGCTCCATCATGTCTGACTCCTTGCAACCCCGTGGACTATAGGCTCCTCTGTCCAAGGGATTGATTCTCGAGGCAAGAATGATGGAGTGGGTTGCCATTTCCTTTTCCAGGGGATTTTCCTGACCCAGGGACTGAACTTGTGTCTCCTACATTGTCAGGTGGATTATTTACCATTGAGCCACCTGGGAACCCTCTTTTGTCCTACTTAAGTAATGCCTAAAGCCAAACATACGACCTATGAAAGTAGGATTCTTATCTGTTTTTTTCACCATTGTGTCATCAAAGCCATAGGGAAGGTGTGCCGTAGTGGTGCTGCATGACCAGCTGTTTTTCGTACGCCGTGTAATCTCAGCTTGGAAATAAATAGTCTGCATCTGCCTGTTCTATTTTTATAGCCAACTAGACATTATGAGTATAAGGCCTTTGGTGTTCTGGAGGATTTGCCACCAGATCTACCTGCAGATGTACATATGAACTGGAACTATAGGCGAATGGGATGGATTTGTTAAAGGTGAGTAACACTTGCAACTTTTGAAAATCAGTTATTGAGTAGACTCTATTGTCATTTACTTTAGCCAGTAGACAACAACAGGTTTGATTTCTACAGTGTTATATTTCATTTTAAATTTTGGCTTAGATGTCTGGAGTGCTGGGCTGAACTACGCCTTCACAAATTCCAGGGCTTGCTCTTTGTATACTCATATTTACTCTCTGATTCGCTCTGAAGGCTGCTTGCCCTTACTATAAATTCATTCTTATCCCACGTGCCTGGCTGGGCATGGAGGTCTTCTTGGAGGAGATAGTCCCCAAGCTTTGTTTTCGAAATCGAATCCAAGTTTTAGAGACAACAATGATACATATATGTGGGGAGGTAAGAGGGTGAGGGGCTAGTGGTATAAGAACATTCTAGACCCAGGGAACAGATGACTAAAGTGAGGAAGGCATTAAACAACATGAAATATTTTTTTTTTAAATGGTGAGTAGTTGAGTGCTGTTAGGTTGTTGGGTACCAGAATCTGGAACTAGGCTGGGAGGAGCATCCAGAGCTTCTAGAAAATCTAGAGTTATTAGAAAATCTAGAAAAATGGCCCTAGAAAATCTAGAGTTCTAAGATTTCCCCTAGAAATTATGGAGAGTTATGCCACTGCTGCTGCTAAGTCGCTTTAGTTGTGTCCGACTCTATGCGACCCCATAGATGGCAGCCCACCAGGCTCCCCCATCCCTGGGAGTCTCCAGGCAAGAACACTGGAGTGGGTTGCAATTTCCTTCTCCGATGCATGAAAGTGAAAAGTGAAAGTGAAGTCACTCAGTCGTGTCTGACTCTTCGAGACCCCATGCTCCTCCATCCATGGGATTTTCCAGGCAAGAGTACTGGAGTGGGGTGCCATTGCCTTCTCCGATGGAGAGTTAGTTATAAAAGGCACTAAATAAGGGATCTTCCTGCTACTTATAGCAGGGAGTGGTCTCTGCCATCCCAGTCGCAGTGGAATAGATACACAGCTAGCCCAGAGGCACAGAAATTCTGACAGACCCTTGCTGTGGTCAGGAATCTTGGTTGCAAGAAATAAAAGCTTACAAATGTCAAAAAAGGAGTTTACTGGCTCATGGCATTGAAAATCCATGGGTGTCTGGCTTCCAGGTCAGCTACAATCCAATACTTCATTTCTCCAACTCAACTCTGTTTTCTTCTGTGTTAACCAGATTTTCAGGCAGAGTCTTGTGCCATTGCAGAGAAGCCACCAGAAGATGCAGGCTTACATTCTACCAATGTATGTTACCCCAGAGGAATAGAACAATTCTATTGATGGCAGCCAGAGTCCCAGGATTGGCTCTCAAAACTTCAGCATAGATTATGTACTTACTTACTTACTGGGGACGTTTGTCATAGTTTTGGGCTTCTTAGTATTTTTAGAAAGTCTTACTAGTTAGGGTTAATTGTGATGCTCACTTATTGAAGGGAAAAGCCAGAAATTCCCTGTCCATCTCCCTACCGGCTGTGGTTCAGTCATGTGCTGTAGCCATTTGCAGAGCCTCTCATGTGTGATACCCGACACCAGAAGTCCACAATATAGAGTATGGTCCAAGGCAGCAGTAGGTTGGCTTCTCTGGAATAATCCTGAAGTTCTGAACCTAACTTTGGTCCTCCTAGATCTTCTGTAAGCTACCTGAAAGCCTTTGCTGCTAAGTCACTTAAGTCCTGTCCGACTCTGTGCGACCCCATAGACGGCAGCCCACCAGGCTCCCCCGTCCCTGGGATTCTCCAGGCAAGAACCCTGGAGTGGGTTGCCATTTCCTTCTCCAATGCATGAAAGTGAAAAGTGAAAGTGAAGTCGCTCAGTGGTGTCCAACTCTTCATGACCCCATGGACTGCAGCCCACAGGCTCCTCCGTCCGTGGGATTTTCCAGGCAAGAGTACTGGAGCGGGGTGCCATCGCCTTCTCCTTGAAAGCCTTTAATAAGCCAATTTTTCTGCTAAACATGCTAGAGTGGTGGTAAGCCAAGCCTCTTTTCACAGGTGCCTTCCCTAAACTGATCACTGTGACCGTGTCTGGCTCATTTTCCCAGTCCTGAGATTAATGCCAAGTCAGTCCTGCTTAAACCCACATAGTGGAGAAGGAGGAGAAGGGTGACGCCCTGAAGGAGAATGAGATGCTAGTCTAAGGAGGGGAGAGTCATAGCAGACCAGGCGAAAGCAACCGATGCCGACAACTACCCTTCCTTTCAAGGGCATCTTCAGCCTCTTATACCAATGGGCTGGCAATCTTCATCCCGTGATCTGCTTCTAATAGCTTTCTTTTTTTCAAAAGCTAAATTAACACATTTCCACAGTCAGTATCTCCTCAAGGGTCTCTCTTGGTTCCTGCAGCAGCCTTGGCTTGGATCCTTCTCTAAATGGTTAGCTAGAAGCTTCCTTGGAGAAGGCAATGGCACCCCACTCCAGTACTCTTGCCTGGAAAATCCCATGGATGGAGGAGCCTAGTAGGCTGCAGTCCATGGGGTCGCGAAGAGTCAGACACCACTGAGTGACTTCACTTTCACTTTTCACTTTCATGCATTGGAGAAGGAAATGGCACCCCACTCGAGTGTTCTTGCCTGGAGAATCCCAGGGACAGTGGAGCCTGGTGGGCTGCCGTCTCTGGGGTCGCACAGAGTCAGACATGACAGAAGCGATTTAGCAGAAGCTTCCTACACAGCTTGAAGGCAGAGGTTGTGCACTCCGTAGCATTTCTTTGCTATCTCCCTCCAAAAACTGATGCTATTTGCATGCAATAGCACAGCAGATATTAAAGAGATTTGGCCCCTATAGCTGTGACAGAAAGTAACGTGGGAAAGAGGCAAGAAATTTAGGGTTAGCATAGTGAAATTTCTAGCTGTTCAGGAAGGACACTAACCTCTGTGGAAATCTTATTTCCCTACTAAACACACCAGACTGGGTGGCTTAGTCCCAGGATGCCTGTAATATGTCAAGTCTTAAGAGAGGAGTAAGGGCACAACAGAGCCACTGTTGGTACTCTACTGACATCTGGTGGTTACCCTGATTTTTCAACCAAAAAAATCATTTTTGGATGCCTAATTTTGCTTTACTCATCATAAGAAAATTGTTTTGGTATATAATGCAAGTTTTGTTAGACTGTTTTTTTAAGTCTTAATTGAATGTGTTATAATATTATTTCTGTTTTATGTTTTGGTTTTTTGGCCATAAGGCATGTGGGATTCTAGCTCCTTGACCAGGGATCAAACCTACACTCCCTGCATTGGAAGGCGTTGTCTAAATCACTGGCCAACCAGAGAGGTCCCTGGATTGTTTTACTTTTAATGTGTTTTTATATCTATTAGACATTGTCCCTGGGCCACAAGCCTTCAGTGATAATAAATGTCTGCCTTTTTCTAATATTTTATGCCTAAGTTAGTGGTTTATCGTTCCCTACAAACTCATCATATCAAAGCTTCTTGTGTAATTGAAATCACAGAAGCTTTCAGATGCAGTAACTTCTTTTTTTCTCCTTAGAATTTTATGAAAGAGAGTGCAACAGAGAGGTAGTGGTCTACTGGGAAGTGGAGAGCCCTTCTCACAAGTTCATCAGAGATACATCCTTTCCAAAGGTTCATCTTTACCCATCCTTCTAAGTGTTTCTGTGCTCCGTGGCTGTCACCCAATGGTGGTGTGTCCGGCAGGGTGGACAACATTGTCTGATTCTTTCAGAAGCATCTGCTAAAGCTGTTCCTTCTTGTGTGACTTTCAGAAAGCTCAGAGTGTGATTTCTGGGCCTGACCATGTGCAGTATCTGTAGTTGTGGGAAGGCAGCTCATATTTTTTGAGAACTATTCTAGGAAATCTTTGTGCCACAGTACTGGGGGCTTGGAAACAACTTTTCATAAAAAGTATTCAATACATTCCCTCCATGTATAGAAGACAAAGCCGGAATCCAGAGAGGTAAGGTGACAAGCACACAGACAGGTGGTAAGCAACCAGCTGGGGGCTGGAACTCATGCCCACATTCCCAGCTCTCTCCTCCTACCCTACCCCACAGATACTGGCTCTGGACATTGTGTGCATGTTTTTCCGCTCACTTTCATTGATTATGATATGAAGCAGTTGAATGGATGTGGGAAGTTTTAGCTGATACTCCAGGGTTCTGTGAAGCTTCCTTAGGGTCAGGCTAGGAAGGTGTGATGGACATTTACTGGGTGGGCAGATCGGATGGAATATAGGCAGGGACAGGGGAGATTTCAACTCCACTGTTCTCTTCAATCACACCAGCTCAGTGTTTTACACACTGAATTTCCATAAAATTTCCTTTAAATAGAGTCTCTGTGATTTAAACCAAACTTTGGAACCACTGTACTGGATTATTGCTAGACTATTTTCTAACTCAACCATTCTGTAAGTCTGTGTGTATTGTCCATTAAAAAGAGATGGCGTGTGGGGGCGTGTTTGTGGGAATTGTTTGCATGTATTTTGTGTGTATACCCATCTGAATGCAGAGTTCCAAAGAACAGAAAGGAGAGATAAGAGAGCCTTGCTCAGTAATCAATGCAAAGAAACAGAGGAAAACAATACAAAGGGAAGGACTACAGATCTCTTCAAGAAAATTAGAGCTAGCAAGGGAACATTTCATGCAAATGTGGGCACAATAAAGGACAGAAATGGTATGGACCTAACAGAAGCAGAAGATACTAGGAAGAGCTGCCAGGAATACACAGAAGAACTATACAAAAAGATCTTAATGACCCAGATAACCACGATGGTGTGATCACTCACCTAGACCCAGACATCCTGGAATGTGAAGTCAAGTGGGCCTTAGGAAGCATCACTATGAACAAAGCTAGTGGAGGTGATGGAATTCCCATAGAGAGATTTCAAATTCTAAAAGATGATGCTGTGAAAGTGCCACACTCAATATGCCAGTTCAGTTCAGTTCAGTCCGACTCTTTGCGACCCCATGAATCGCAGCACACCAGGCCTCCCTGTCCATCACCATCTCCCAGAGTTCACTCAGACTCACATCCATCGAGTCCGTGATGCCATCCAGCCATCTCATCCTCAGTCGTCCCCTTCTCCTCCTGCCCCCAATCCCTCTCAGCATCAGAGTCTTTTCCAATGAGTCAACTCTTCACATGAGGTGGCCAAAGTACTGGAGCTTCAGCTTTAGCATCATTCCTTCCAAAGAAATCCCAGGGTTGGTCTCCTTCAGAATGGACTGGTTGGATCTCCTTGCAGTCCAAGGGACCCTCAAGAGTCTTCTCCAACACCACAGTTGAAAAGCATCAATTCTTCAGCACTCAGCTTTCTTCACAGTCCAACTCTCACATCCATACATGACCACAGGAAAAACCATAGCCTTGACTTTAAACTCAACAGTGGCCACAGGACTAGAAAATTTCAGTTTTCATTCCAATCCCAAAGAAAGGCAATGCCAAAGAACGATTAAACTACCACACAATTGCACTAATCTCACACACTAGCAAAGTAATGCTCAAAATTCTACAAGCTAGGCTTCAACTGTACATGAACAAAGAACATACAGATGTTCAAGCAGAATTTAGAAAAGGTAGAGGAATCAGAGATCAGATAGGCAACATCCATTGGATAAATGAAAAAGCTGAATGAAGCACAAGCTGGAATCAAGATTGCTGGAGAAATATCAATAAATTCAGATAGGCAGATGACGCCACTCTTATGGCAGAAAGTGAAGAGGAACTAAACAGTCTCTTGATGAAAGTGAAAGAGAAGAGTGAAAAAGCTAGCCTAAAAGTCAACATTCAAAAAGCTAACATTATGGCATCTGGTCCCATCTCTTCATGACAAATAGGTGGGGAAACAGTGGAAACAGTGACAGACTTTATTTTCTTAGCCTCCAAAATCCCTGCAGATGGTGACTGCAGCCATGAAATTAAAAAATGCTTGCTCCTTGGAAAAACAAGCTACGACCAACCAGCATATTAGAAAGCAGAGACATTACTTTGCCAACAAAGTTCTGTATAGACAAAGCTATGGTTTTTCCAGTAGTCATGTATGGATGTGAGAGTTGAACCATAAAGAAAGCTGAGCACTGAAGAATTGATGCTTTTGAACTGTGGTGTTGGAGAAGACACTAGCAAGTCCCTCGGACTACAAGGAGATCAAACCAGTCAATCCTAAAGGAAATCAGTCCTGAATATTCATTGGAAGGATGATGCTGAAGCTGAAATTCCAATACTTTGGCCACCTGATGCAACGAACTGACTCATTTGAAAAGACCCTGATGCTTGGAAAGGTTGAAGGTGGGAGGAGAAGGAGACGGTGGAGGATGAGATGGTTGGATGATATCACTGACTCAATGGACACGGGTTTGAGCAGGCCACAGTAGTTGGTGATGGACAGGGAAGCCTGGCTTGCTGCAGTCCATGGAGTCACAAAGAGTCAGACATGACTGAGTGACCGAACTGATTTTGTGTGTATGTATCAATCCTAGTCCAGCTAGATTACAGATCCCACAAGGGACCATTTCTGGCACAATTTGCACAGACTGATAATGAGTTTGTATATAGGTGGTTGGTAATTCAAGAAATCATCATTACTTAATCTCTTCGATTTTATGTGGTTTTCTGTCATCCTGCCAACACCTGTGCAGTATAGGAGCCATCATCCCCATCAGACAGGGAAGGCATCTGAGACAGAGGGACGTTCACAACTCTGCTCAGGTTCTTGTCAGGGTCTCACTGCTAGTTGTGGCAGAGGCAGTTGTGGATCCAGGTACAGCTGTGTCCAGAGAAGGTGATCTGGACCAGAGCAAACCCACCTCTCTGACCTCACAGGAACACTGCAGGGAGGTGTTCTCAGGAGTGGACACTTGGCACTCCTTGATGGTTTGTTCCATTGGCTTCCCAGTGCCACACAATCCCATAATGAGTTTCTCAGTCTTTGTATATACGTATAGGTCACATACATATACACAATGGACTATCTGCAGAGAGTCTAGGGGAGGAGAAGACCGGTGTGGGTGCTGCAGGGATTTCGAGCTGACCCTGGCTGTGGTTTTGGCTATTGTAATGTAATTGTGTTACACTTAAAGTGAAGTTTTTGGATTGTTTTAGGCATTGATTCTTTCCCCTATGAAACCTAAAACTCTGCGGTGGGACAGTCTAATGAACACATTAAAGAGCTGAGCCCTCTGCAGCTATGAAAGGGAGTCTCACCAGATTGTGGAGCCTCATCTGGTTCAGACTCAGGTTCCGTCACTTCAGCTGGGCAGTGGGATCTTCTGCAACTTTCTTTACTTTTCTGAGCCTCAGTTTTGTCATCCATAAAATGAGAATACTTATGGCAAATTCACAGGGAAAGTTTCAGCATCAAATTTGATGCTGCATGATATGTGTACATAGTAAGGGCTCAGTAAGATGTGATTCCTGCTGTTTCTTAAAGTCAAATCGTCTTCTCAGTATTAGTGCCATAGACACAGTTGTTGTTCTGTGAGTGTTTATGGAGATGAATGTGAAAGTGTGAGTTACTCACTCATGTCCAACTCTGTGCAACCCCATGGACTGTAGCCTGCCAGGCTCCTTTGTCCAGGAAATTCTCCAGGCAAGCATACTGGAGTGGGTGGCCATTTCCTTCTCCAGGGATCTTCCTGGCCAGGGATTGAACCTGGGTCTTCTGCATTGGATGCAGAGTCTGTACCCTCGGAACCACCAGTGAAGACCTTATGAGATGAGATGGCTTTATTATCCTTGGTGAATCAGAACCAGTGAGGTATCAGTCCACCAAATATTTGGGTATTCATGTGTCTTCCTGCGACCACCAGGTGTAAGCAACTGTGTCTGACCATCCTCTGTGCATAGATGTCAGTGATTTGGGGGAGAACAGAGAGTAATGGCCTCATTTTTATTGAGTGTAATTCTGCTCCAGTCTCTCTCCAGAGCCTCCACCAAGTTGAGTAACTTACCTAGGATCGCACAGCTTATAAGTGAACAATCCTCTGAGACCTCATTGCCTTCTTGGAGAAAGGAGTAGTTTTCCTACATAATTAAGTCAACAAGGAACCATTCACAAGTGGGTAATGCATGTTCTCAAATGAGAACACCAGGTGGGAGGAGCCATGGTTTTGCAGGGCAGGTGGGTAGACAGGGTATGAAGTGAAGTAACAATTGAAGGGAGCAAATACCAAGTGGAGGAACAGAATCATGTCCCTTTGCTTCTGGCTTGTGGGCTTTCCTTCTGCCCATCTGACATGCTGGCCTTGATATTATGCTTTGACTGGTGGTGTAGTGTGTCTATGTGCGGCAGCAGCAATAGCTGGACATTGATGAGCAGAAAATCCATGTGTTCCTGGCCCAGAGTACCTCTGAGCCACAGTTTCCAGAGAAGTCAGGTGTGATCAGGTGAGGCAGTTCTAGCAGAGGCTGGAGATCCAGAGCAATGGCAAGAGGGGGAGCAAAGGTAAAAAGAGGGCACATGTTGGGGTACCTGCCAAGGCCACCCGTGTGAAGGCCACATTGACTGCCGGCATGTAGAGTGCAAGATGCTTATTCCCTGAGGTTAGAGACTGGACATGGTGTAAAGAAACAAGGGAGACTCAATTTATCTCCAGAAGCTTGGGTAAAATGTAAGTGGATGTTTAAATCTGATCAGATCACTCTTTACCCTTGCATTGTCCAGGTGAAATCAGAACATCCAAGTGAATCAGAAGGCTTAGAAACTCACTTCAGGCTCATCTTATACTGCACACACCAGCCTCCTGCACGTGGGCAGGAGAGCTAGTAGGACCATCTCTGAGGAGACACCTCTTCTCAGCAAAAACTCAGGGACTGAGGACCTGCTTTCCTTGAGTTCCAGCCTCAGGAGAGAGTCTGAGAGGGCCACTTGTGGCCACTTACTGGACTGAATGGATGTGGCTATGGGGCTACAGCAAAATCTGAACAATAGTTCTGACGTGTAAATCTGCCACCTTGAACATGTCACCTCACTCTTCTGAGTCTCCAACTTATCGTATATCAACTGGGGTCTATTTTATCAACTTCTTAGAACTGAGATAATTAATGAGCTGCTGCTGCTGCTGCTAAGTCACTCCAGTCGTGTCTGACTCTGTGCGACCCCATAGATGGCAGCCCACCAGGCTCCCCCGTCCCTGGGATTCTCCAGGCAAGAACCCTGGAGTGGGTTGCCATTTCCTTCTCCAGTTCATGAAAGTGAAAAGTAAAAGTGAAGTCGCTCAGTCATGTCCGACTCTTCTTGACCCTGTGGACTACAGTCCACTAGGCTCCTCCATCCATGGGATTTTCCAGGCAAGAGTAATGGATTGGGGTGCCATTGCCTTCTCCGTAATTAATGAGAGAAATAATTAAATGAGTGATATATCGAAGTGTCAAGTACTTGCCAGTCAGTCAGTTCAGTCACTCGGTCGTGTCTGACTCTTTGCAACCCCATGAACTGAAGAATGCCAGGCCTCCCTGTCCATCACCAACTCCCAGAGTTTACTCATGTCCATTAAGTCGGTGATGGCATCCAACTATCTCATCCTCTGTCATCCCCTTCTCCCCCTGACTTCAATCTTTCCCATCATCAGGGTCTTTACAAATAAGTCAGCTCTTCACATCAGGTGGCTAAAGTACTGGAGTTTCAGCTTCAACATCAGTACTTCCAATTTCTTTCAGGATGGACTGGTTGGATCTCCTTGCAGTCCAAGGGACTCTCAAGAGTCTTCTCCAACACCACAGTTCAAAAGCATCAATTCTTCGGTGCTCAGCTTTCTTCACAGTCCAACTCTCGCATCCATACATGACCACAGGAAAAACCATAGCCTAGACTAGACAGACCTTTGTTGGCAAAGTAATGTCTCTGCTTTTTAATATGCTATCTATGTTGGTCATAATTTTTCTTCCAAGGAGTAAGTGTCTTTTAATTTCATGGCTGCAGTCATCATCTGCAGGGATTTTAGAGCTCCCTAAAATAAAGTCAGCCACTGTTTCACTGTTTCCCCACCTATTTGCCATGAACTGATAGGACTGGATGCCATGATTTTGGTTTTCTGAATGTTGAGCTTTAAGCCAACTTTTTCACTCCCTTCTTTCACTTTCATCAAGAGTCTCTTTAGTTCTTCTTCACTTTCTGCCATAAGGGTGGTGTCATCTGCATATCTGAGGTTTTTTATATTTCTCCCAGCAATCTTGATTCCAGCTTGTGCTTCATCCAGCCCAGTGTTTCTCATGATGTACTCTGCATAGAAGTTAAATAAGCAGGGTGACAATATACAGCCTTGATGTACTCCTTTTCCTATTTGGAACCAGTCCGTTGTTCCACGTCCAGTTCTAACTGTTGCTTCCTGACCTGCATACAGATTTCTCAAGAGGCAAGTCAGGTGGTCTGATATTCCCATCTCTCTCAGAATTTTCCACAGTTTATTGTGATCCACACAGCCAAAGGCTTTGGCATAGTCAATAAAGCAGAAATAAATGTTTTTCTGGAACTCTTTTGCTTTTTTGATGACAAGCATTCAATAAACAGCGGTAGAATGTGCCTTAAGGCAGAGCAGAGGAGAGAGTGCACTTGAATCTGTGTTACCTCCCTCCTTACTTTCTGCCCAGAGAGGTGAAAGGTTTGCAGGGTTTGTCCTGTATCTTTCGAACAGTTTCCCTCCTTCTGAATTGTCCTTTTTCCCCTCTCTAGTTTTCATGTTTTACTTCAACAACCTAAATTGTTCAGTTCCAAACTGGCTCTCAAGTGGGCTGCCAAGGGAAGACTCCAGGAGGCAGGTAGGGCTGTCAGCCTGAAAAGATACACTTCGCAGGACTTATGAAGCTATTTTATGATCAGTTTGGTTGACTGACTCTGATTAGGACTAGGTTTGCCAACATCCAGGATAGAGGCTAGAAGAAAAGACAAAACATTTTTGGCTTGAATCTGCTTTCTCCCAGAGATCCCACCAGGGTCACTCTCTGGAATCTCCAGATAACAGTCTGTTCCTTGTAGAAATTAGGGTGCCTGTGGACCCTGCATCTGCTTATGGAGGAGTTAGGCCAACCTGGCTTAGGAGACAACAGGCCGTATCCAAGCTTGGGGAAGCCTCCGGCTTTGTTCTTGTTGTTTTCTTTTTCGGTAAGGAGAAAGGAACTCAGTGGTGCCCAGATCACTAGAGACTGCCTAGGATCTGAAAGCATGGGCACCATTCAGTCTGTTTTGCATGGTCCTACTTACAGGCTGGGGACTCACCAATCCCTTGGGAGAGTGAAAAAGCACATAGACTTGAGTAAAACATCGTATTTTGAACCTCCACCCTGCTTCTGACTATGTAATCTAGGTAACCCAGCAATTTCTTCCTTCTAAGAATGGAGATGGATATTCCCACTCTGTAGTTCAGTTCAGTTCAGTCACTCAATCATGTCCGACTCTTTGTGACCCCCTGAACCAAAGCACGCCAGGCCTCCCTGTCCATCACCAACTCCCAGAGTCCACCCAAATCCACATCCATTGAGTCTGTGATGCCATCCAACCATCTCATCCACTGCCATCCCCTTCTCCTCCTGTCTTCAATCTTTCCCAGCATCAAGGTCTTTTCAAATGATTCAGTTCTTCGCATCAGGTGGCTAAATTATTGGAGTTTCAGCTTCAACATCAGTCCAGGACTGATCTCCTTTAGGATGGACTGGTTGGATCTCCTTGCAGCCCAAGGGACTTTCAAGAGTCTTCTCCAACACCACAGTTCAAAAGCATCAATTCTTGGGCGCTCAGCTTTCTTCACAGTCCAACTCTCACATCCATACATCACCAGTGGAAAAACTATAGCCTTGACTAGACAGACCTTTGTTGGCAAAGTAATATCTCTGCTTTTTAATGTGCTATCTAGGTTGGTCATAACTTTCCTTCCAAGGAGTAAGCGTCTTTTAACTTCATGGCTGCAATTACCATCTGCAGTGATCTTGGAGCCCAGAAAAATGAAGTCTGACACTGTTTCCACTGTTTCCCCATCTATTTGCCATGAAGTGAGGGGTAAATAGAACATTTGCGGGAAGTCTTGAACCATGTTCAACACTAAGTAAAGGATGACATATCCTGCCTTATGCTCCCGACTCTTGCCATTTTCTAACTCGGTAAAGCAAGTTCTTTCTCTCATTTCTCTGGAAGCATCCCTTAGTCCAAGCCAATCTCATTACATGCTTTCATTTTCCTTTTAAAAAATGATGTCTTAGAAATACCTTAGCATTTTATTAGACAAATCTAAAATATACAGCAAGATTTTACAACAGTGGTGCCTGCCTTACCTATGCCCTCAGTCCAGTTCAGTTCAGTTCAGTTCAGTTGCTCAGTTGTGTCCAACTCTTTGTGACCCCATGAGTCGCAGCACACCATGCCTCCCGGTCCATCACCATCTCCCGGAGTTCACTCAGACTCACGTCCATGGAGTCAGTGATACCATCCAGCCATCTCATTTTCTGTCATCCCCTTCTCCTCCTGTCTCCAATCCCTCCCAGCATCAGTCTTTTCCAATGAGTCAACTCTTCGCATGAGGTGGCCAAAGTACTGGAGCTTCAGCTTCAGCATCATTCCTTCCAAAGAAATCCCAGGGTTGATCTCCTTCAGAATGGACTGGTTGGATCTCCTTGCAGCGTCTTACCTTTTGCCATCATCTGTAGCAACACTCTGTAGAAATCTGCTCATGCACCCTATTGTCATATATATTTCCCTAGCCCATCTTTCTTCACCTTCACCACATCCTGAGAATCAGGAGCAATTGGTATATGGGAATAGAAGTGACAGTGTCTTTTCATTTGCAGAATGAAATTCCCACCTACTTGAAAAATGTGGTGAATGCCTGTCTAAAGCACTGGAGGAGAATCTAAGAGAGAGATTTGCAAGCCTCATGTCCATGGAATGACGTCCATGGACTAATGCCCTCAGAAGTGCCACAAGCACTAATGCTCAGCCTGCGTTTCTCTTTTCCATCCTCAAAAGCCTGCACACTCACCAGCACCTTGTCCTTGAGTGTGTTTGCCTGACTCTGGGCTTCCTTTCCCAGTCTTCCCATCCAGGACCCACTGCCTTCCTCCACTGTTGAATGTGGGTAAGATTATGGAAACCATTGCCTGTTTATTTCTAAAAAGGGAAGTCCTCAGTAGGGAACATGGTCATTCCACTGAGACTCTCTAGGGTGGTCATGACTGGAGGACTAATAGCACCACCTACGAGAAGCTGATCCCAGCTAGCAGGCACCTTCCCAAATGTGAGTCATTGCCACACAGGAGGGTGATTCCAGCTGAAGTTACACTGCCTTCATAGCTGACTCAGTGCACCAGGACTGGAAGACTCATGTCCTTTTGCCTTCTGCCTTGCTGACTTGATTTACCTGACTTGAGATGATAATCCACTAAGTCTCTCCCCACTCCTGCTTGGGGAGGATCATTAACTGTTTTGATTTCAAACCATTTTGCAAAACAGTGCAGTCTTGACAAAGCACATAGTTTTCTTATCATTCATGTCTGGGTTTTTCTCTTTCCCATATGCCCCTGGAGAAGTCTGTCCACACCTCACTCAGTTCAGTTCAGTCGCTCAGTTGTTTCTGACTCTTTGTGAGTCATTTGTGACTGACTCTTTGCAGCATACCAGGCCTCCCTGTCCACCACCAACTCCAGGAGTTTATTCAAACTCACGTCCATTGAGTCGGTGATACCATCCAAACATCTCATCCTCTGTTGTCGCCTTCTCTTCCTGCCTTCAATCTTTCCCAGCATTTTTGGGTCTTCTCCAATGAGTCAGTTCTTTGCATTAGGTGGTCAAAGTATTGGAGTATCAGCTTCAGCATCAATCCTTCCAATGAATATTCAGGACTGATTTCCTTCAGGATGGACTGGTTGGATCTCTTTGCAGTCCAAGGGACTCTCAAGAGTCTTCTCTAACACCACAGTTCAAAAGCATCAGTTCTTCAGCACTCCAGCTCTGCATTTTCACAGAAACTGAGGCATTATGATAATGCTGGTGGTTAGCAAGAGCCAACCTGCTTTGTACACAGCATTGAGATAAATTTTCTTTTAGGCAGGAAACGAATTCCCTTGCTAGAATGTTTGGAGATGTTGAAAGGATAAAGTTCATGGTCAGGGAAATATGAATTAGTGTTGTGGTTGACTCTATACCTTTTTTTCAGTAATTCTGTTATCTGCCTCTCTCACCACCAGAATACTTCCCTTTTTCTACTTTTCTCTTGAACTTCAGAAGGGAAGCTATTCTGTGACAAAATGCACAGCCTTAAAATAATCTCAGGGAAAAATTTTAAATACTGTGATAGTACAAACCTCGATTAATGGGCATAAAAATTCAGGACATAAAGGTGGAAACAGAGGGTTTATTCATGGTATATCTCAGACCATGTATTTTCTCTCAGGAAAAGGAAGTGTATTGAATACCAAATAAATACAGAGTGACTTGTACCTGTCCTGTCTACACTCTCCTCCCTACCTTGATCCTTCTGTGAGAACGCATCAAGTTAAGTCTCTTTGGTTTGCAAGTCCAAATGTGATCCAAGCACATTTTTTAAAATGTAACAGATAAAATGCTATTTTATATTTAAAAGATCATAACTGAGTTTTACTTCTGTAATAAGTATACATTTTTATTTGTTTGTTTCTCTCCTTTTAGAATCTTTGTTCAAATGAGTTCTGGCAGTCAATATGAGCTTGTTCTAAGATCTCCACATTCAAATGATTGCTTATCATTCCTGACTGCTCTTCCTCTAAACCAATGATTCCAGGAGGAAGACTGTCCACCAGCAGTCCCTTCAATGTCCACCTTGATGTCTGTGTCCCCCGTGGCTGCTTTGCCCCCAGTAGCACCTGAGGGGCCATGTTTGGTGACAGGCAGAGCTGGGGTGCAGCCTTAGACAGCAGAATCTTGAGGTCTTGTCATGGACTGGAACATGAGATGGAATCTCAGCCTCACTCACATGCAAGGCCAGGGGTACAGGGGTCCCAGGTAGGGATTTGGTACAAGGGCTCAAATCTGACATTAGGAATGAGCTCTGTTCTCAAAGGTTTCTTTGATGTTGGGCCATGTTTGGTGGCAGGATGGCTTCTAAGAGCCAAAGGCAGGCCTACATCTTCCCAGGTTCATGCTGAGTCCAAAAAAGACAACATTTCTTTCCAGTTGATCCCAAACTATCCCATGATTCCCGCTAAACCATGTGTCAATCCCTGCCAGTCACTGTGGTCATATGGATAGAATAATGCAAACAGGTGAATACTTCACAGATGTATAATTAAAATATCACCATTTGCAATACAGCTAGAATTTTAGGTAAATTGAATCTAAATGTCTCATATAACACAGGTCAAGTTGACATTTTATGTATAGAGTCATTCAGACCCAAGCACTAGGATTACAGTGTTTGAGCAGAGAATCAATATGAAATGCTGTCATAGAAACTATATTTTTAAGCAGTGTTTGATGATCTGCTAAGAACTCTGAGAATACTGAGAATAATGAGCTTTTAGATAAGGAAGTTGAAAAAAGTCATTGAGCCTGCTATAATTAGCAAAGTGAAGACCCATTCGCATTTGTGCTTGCTAATACAACGAAGACAGAACCATACAGTATTGATATATGAGATTACGTGGGAAACTGAGAACCTCTGAACCAAGAGTAAAGCTGGCATTAGGCACTCAGATGGTACTTAATGAGCGACTTTAATGATCTGGAGAAGACTGACCACACACACCTCTGGGTGTTTTCCCTCTGCAAAACCTATCCAGACAGAGAGGTTTGATTTGATTATGTTAAATACTACTTGAAAGTTTACTAAAGCAGGAGGAGAAAGGGACGACAGAGGATGAGATGGTTAGATGGCATCACCGACTCAATGGACATGAGTTTGAGCACCTTCCAGGAGGTGGTGAAGGACAGGGAAGCCTGGCGTGCTGCAGTCCATGGGGTCGCAAAGAGTCAGACACGACTGAGTGACTGAACTGAACTGAACTGAACTGAGTTTAATTCAAGCCAAATTCTTCCCCACGCTATCATTTTAGGGGTTACAGATTCCTCAGTTTCTGATTGGTCTTTTCTTGAGACCACCAGATCCTTTATTTGTTAAGGGGTGGTTTTGCTGGTGTGGTTACTGGTTATATTTTAATATTATGGAAATGGCTCAGTCTGGACTGAATTCAGCTGAGATTAGTCAGGATTTCAGAATTTTGATGACGAAAGTAGCACTTCGGTCAGTGTTAATTTCTTTTCCCACAGGCGAATTATTCATACTGTATAACAGTTTAAAGTTAATGAACACCTTGGAAATGAGAAATTCCAGCAGAGAGTCACTTCCTGAAAATGTTCCTATTTCACAGTTTCCTATTTCTTGACCTGGCTCTCTGGCTGAGATTTCACACCCAGCATCCTCATATCTAGGGCCTGCCCTTCAAAACCCCTGCTTCCCTACTGGGCTGAAAGAGAGAAAGCAGGAAAGTCCATTTAATTCTCATGTTTCCAGAAGCACCACCCAGCTGGCTCAGGGAATTGACTTTAGGTGCTTTGATATGTGTGTTCACTTCACAGATATTTCTCAATGGTCTGGCATCCATCTGGCCAGGGGACAGCATGGTAGCTCCTAGGATGAGGGAGACATGTGGGGTCCACCTTCAAAGAGCTATGATCCAGTGAAGACACAGCAGGCAAGCTGTTAAAAGGTTATGAGTTGTGAGAGGGGGCAAGTAAAGGGGGCTAACCAAGTTTGAGGGGTTGGGCAGAACATGTTGGAGTTGGCTGGATGAGTGTTGAAGAAGAAAGCTATTCCACATGGAAGGAATCATTTCCATAAAATCCCTCAAGCAGGAGAGCCCGTCATGTTGCAGGAACAACTGAAAGCCAGTAGGTCTGAGTAATGAGAGTGGAGGAAGGCATCTCACATGTGGCCGAAGAAGGAGGCGGTGAGGCTGTGGGAGATCCTTAGAGACACGGCAAGGACTTTTACTTTATACCCAGAATGTCAGTATGTTTTGAAGGATTTGGGGCTGAGTAGTGACCTGATGAGACATACTCAATCTTAACAGCTGCTCATTCGCCCACGGTTCACCATCTCCAGCATTCCTCCAGCATGGTGTGGGGATGCTCTCCAAGACGCTCTAAGGCTGTTCTATGAATCCTTCCTTCCCACTGTGAGGCAGCACTCTGAGAAGCCCCCACTCAAATCTAGCTTCCAAAGTAGAGCATCGGACTCAGAAGTTTAACCAGAGAAGAGAGATGAGAGACTGTCCATGTGCATGACCCCTGGTGCTCCTGGGCCATGCTGTTGTCAGTACGCCTTCCAGTGTGACTGTATCACACATCCAGTAAGAGCAGAGCCACTGCAAGAGCCAGAAACGGTAGAGAAACAGGGAAGTCATATCAAATGTAAGCAGGTCTGCTTTTCCCAAAGTTTAATTTTTGAAACTCCTCCCCAACTACAAGGAAGAAATGTGTGTGTGTGTGTGTGTGTGTGTGTATGTGTGTGCATATGTGCACACACTCAGTCACATCTGACTGTTTGCAACCTCATGGCCTGTAGCCCGCCAGGCTCCCCTGCCCATGAAATTTTCCAGGCAAGAATACTGGAATGGGTTGCCATTTCCTGTTCCACAGGATCTTCCCTACACAGGGATCAAACCCATGTTTCTTCCATCTTTGGTGGATTCTTTACCGATAGCACAACCTGGGGAGCCTATATATATATGCTTAAGAACACAAAAGCACATTATTTACTGAGGTCCTCAGAGCTTAGAACGAACAAAGTAGAAGGGCTTCAGAAAAATTATTTGTACTGCTAATGTATCTATTTTTATGTATATCTGCTTGGATACATATGATATGTGCTCCATTTCATCAGATATAATAATGGAACACAACGAGGCAGCATGCTATGTGAGTGAGTTTGCAAGTTCTCTACCTGATGTGCCAGGTTCAGTGCTAAGCAGTGGAGTTCACAAAGGTGAACAAATTCTGCCTGCTAAGTCACTCCGTTGTGTCTGACTCTTTGCGATGCTATGGACTGCAGTCTACCAGGCTTCTCTGTCGATGGGATTCTCCAGGCAAGAATACTGGAGGGGATTGCCATTTCCTTCTCCAGGGGCTCTTGCTAACCAAGGCTCTTGCTATCCAACCCACATCTCTTACGTCTCCTGCGTTGGCAGATGTGTTCTTTATTACTAATGCCACCTGGGAATTACAGAGGACGTGGAATCTGTACACAGTTTGTGATAATGAGAGACTATCAGTTATGTAAGGGAAATATGTAATATTTTAAGAGTCTATGGCTAACCACTCTTAAAAACAACACAGCAAGCCCCAAATGGAGTCACTTATGCGAAACTCCACTTACCAAACCAAGACTTACATAGAGGTTTGACTCTCCCAGAAATGTAACCTCAAACTAGTCAATCAGGAATTGCCTTAATCTTCCTGATAGATTAAAGAAAAGAAAAATTACGATAACCAACCTGGGTCTTCCCAGATGGCGCTAGTGATAAAGAACCTGCCTACCAACGCAGGAAATATAAGAGATGCAGGTATGATCCCTGGGTAGGGAAGATCCCCTGGAGGAGGGTGTGGCAACTCACTCCAGTACTCATGCCTGGAGAATCCCATGGACAGAGGAGCCTGGCTGGCTATGATCCATAAGATCGCAAAGAGTTGGCCGCAACCGTAGAAACTTACCACACATCAACTTGCTTTCTTCTTAATGTAACTTCCTATTCTTGCTCCCTTCTGCCTAAGAAAGCCTCTCATTTTGTATTCCCCTGAAGTTCCTTTGAGACTGGTTGTTTGTATGTTGATTCAAGTCTATTTTTAATATGTCTCAGTTTATGTTTTAACAGTTCTAGTGTCACAAGAGGGAACCAAAGGAGACCCTCAAAAACCACCCTGGGAGCAAAAGCAACCATACTTGGGAACCTGTTGAGCCCCTGAGCTTGCTGCTTTCTTGTTCCCTCTGGAAGTGGCAAGCAATGTATATTCCTTGAGGAAGAACTAGGACCCTGACCTACAGTTACACTATAGTTTCTTGACTGCTCCTTTGCTTCTGCATTCCCTTCCTTCTCTTTTAACGACAGATTGAATCTACCCTTGGGAACTCAGAGAAGGTCAACTAATTACTATGTAATCAATTGAGAAACTTGATTAAGAGAGCGAGCCAGACAGCAGCGAGCGGGGACCCACCCGGCTGGAGCAGGAGCAGCCAGCGATCCGAGCACCCCCCGACCCCACGCCCTTGAGCCCCGCAGTCGTCTCCCGCAGGCCCGCCACCCTCCCTGACCCATGGCTGAAGCGGATTCAGAAAGAGTTAAGGGGTCTACAGCGCGACCCACCTGCTCACTGTTCGGCTGGACCTGTGGGAGACGACTTGTTCCACCAGCAAGCAACTATTATGGGGCCTCCTGATAGCGCATATCAAGGTGGAGTCTTCTTTCTCACTGTACATTTTCCGACAGACTATCCTTCTAAACCATCAAAGGCTGCTTTCACAACAAAAACTTACCATCCAAACATAAACAGTAATGGAAGTATTTGTCTTGATATCCTGAGGTCACAGCAGTCAACAGCTCTGACTGTATCAACAGTTTTATTGTCCATACGTTCTCTGTTTGTGACCCTAATCCAGATGACCCCTTAGTACCAGATATCATACAAATCTATAAATCAGACAAAGAAAAATACAACAGACACACAAGAGAATGGACTCAGAAATATGCAATGTGAAGTAAAAAAAAATTTCATGTATACCAGAGTACTGTAAAATCTAGGTTTTTTCAACATTAGCAGGAAATTGAGCACTGTTTACTGTTTCACTGTACCATGAAATCTTTTGGTTTTTACCATTTTAAATGTATTTCTGAAGCAAGACAAAACAAACTTCCAAAGATATTCTTGAGACTGTGATGAGAGCATTTATCATTTTGTATGCATTGAGAAAGACATTTATTATGGTTTTTAAGATACTTGGACATCTCCATCTTCAGCTTACAAGATCTTACAATGCATCCGAAAAGCAACCAAATTATGTTTTTGCTGAAACTAGATGTTTTTACATGAAAAATTCTGTATGTGTTATGTAAGATGTCATCAGTTTTATAAATATGTATTCAGATTTCATTCTTTGTTAGCTCACTTTATAATTTGTATTTTTTACTGTATAGACTAAATATATTCTATCTACATGTATGTCAACTTGTTATTTTTTTTTTCTCTGAACAGTATTGAAAAAACCCAACAGCTGATAATGAAATGAGTTAACTGTCTGTGTCCCTTGTCTTGGGGTATTCTGTAGATTGACTGCAGATTTCTTAAACCTGAAATGATCTTTACACTGTAATTCTCAATGTACTGATTACGGAGAAACACTTGTTTTGGTTTTGTTATACTTGGCTTAACTTTATTACAATGTGAATTAATTGCAGTGCTAGGTAGAAAAATGTGTAACTTTTATTTGCTGCTAGTCACATCTGAATTTTTTTTTCTGTATAGACAATATTATATTGATACCCTTTACAGATCTTAATGTAGCTTTTTCCATTTAAATAAAGTGATTTTTCTACTAAAAAAAAAAAAAAGAAAAAGAAACTCGATTACAATAACCAGAACACAAAAGTTTTGGATATTTCATATTAATAACATTTGCCTATGTAATATAACCTGAAAAAGCTTATCACTCATTTGACAATGCTTCTCACGTAATTTAACATATCAAATAACAAAGGGCTCTTTTCCCCTCATTCTCTGGGATCATAAATGACTAGATTAAGGTTTCAAGTAGCTGATTTATATCTCAAAATCACAAGAAGAGAAATGTGTATTCATTCTAGAAAACTAGCTTCCTATATCTGCACGTGCAAAAACGTGATTTAGAATATCCAAAGAGTTCCACCTTAGCAATTTTCCAGGATTTTTTAAAACTATTAACTCATGTACACCCATGGCTGATTCATGTCAATGTATGGCAAAACCAATACAGTGTTGTAAAGAAAAATAAAGTAAAAATAAAAATAAAAATTAAAAAAAAGACAACAGGTACTAGAGCCAGTCTATCTGCAACTTCCAAGATGTGTGACCTTGGAGAATCTGCCTAACTCCTCTGCACCTTGGTTTTCTCACCTGCAAAATGAATGTAATAATATTTCCTACCTCCTAGGATCTTTATGCAGATTAAATAAAGGAAATAAGTAAAGAACTTAAAAAAAACTATTAAATATTCTATTTAGTCATAATAAACAGCAGTAATAGACAATAAAACATATCATTCACTCACATTCACATGCCTTATTTTCAGAGGAACAAGAATCAGTGTTTGCTTTACAAGTTCCCCGTAACAAGAGTCAAAACCAGGAAGAGAGAACAGGATGTTCATGCACACACCCATGATAAAAGCCACACAAATTCCAAAAGGCTCACTTTGATACAATAGCAGAGCCATTAGGAACTCTTGTTCTCCAGATTCAAGAGTACTGAGGTCAAACAGTATTACAGTAAAAAGGATCATTCTTTTATTCATGAGAGCATAACTAAAGATATCCATTTTGCAAAATTACACCCTAAGGGACTACATGATGAAAAAAAGATTGGATCACTCATACACAAATATCAAGAGAACAAATTACATCATGAAAAATGATCTCCCAAGGTCATAGGTCTCTTTCCCCAGAAAGGGAAAAGTCTCAACTGATGTTCTGCTGTGGCCAAAGCCAGCGCAATAGAGAGGATCATGCTGTCTTCAGAGCTAAGAGACCAGAGATGTCTCAAACAGCCAGTGCTAGTACTGAAACTCAGACACAAACAACATGGTCCTATGAACAAAATGTCAGAGATGTAGCCCCCAAATCCCACTTCCATTTTCAAGTGGATGCCTCAGAATAAACTGGCCCAGCTCTCATAAGAGAATGGGCTCCGATTGGCTAGCAAGGAGCCCAGAGTAGCTTACTTTTTGATAAGGAAGTGACACAAGATGGAATGGGTAAATTTTCTCATGACAAATAATTCTAGTTAGCTTTTTAAAAATCTCTCTGTGATGCCTCAGGATTCCTCTGAATCATCTCAAACTTCGCTGGAGGTCAAAGAACTTCAGATAGAATTCAGTGTTTGTCAAAAACATCAAAAAGATTCCAAAATACTTCGTCAAATAGGATCACAGGTTACTGTGAAACAATACTTATTCACTTAACCAAGTGACAAAAGAATTAAAAAGCAAATACAGATTACTTAAAGGCAAGGAAAATCATATGATCTGTTATCAACAGCAGCATACCAAGAAAATTTTGCTCTCTACTGAGAGAAACCAGATCCACTCTTGCCCCAATCTATTTCTAGCAAAATTCCTTTATCTAATTAAAGTTAATACAATCTTACAAAATCCTGTTCACACACAAAGCTCTTTTCTGAGCATCCTTCATTTTTTGCAAACCCTTTATCCGAACTATTTTTATTTTTATTGGAGTACAATTGATTAATCATGTTTTGTTAGTTTCTGCTGTACAGAAAAGTGAATCAGTTGTACATATACATATATTGACTCTTGTTTAGAATGCCTTCCCATTTAGGTCACAAAAGAGCATTGAGTAGAGTTCCCTGAGCTATACAGTAGGTTCTCAGAAGTTATCTATTATTATACATAGTAATATGTATATGAAAATTCCAATCTTAATTCATTCTTCTTCCTGTTCCCCTCTTGGTAGTTATACATGTTTGTTTTCTACATCTGTGACTCTATTTCTGCTTTACAGTTCGGTTCATTTGTAAAGTTCTTCTATATTCCACATATGAACAGTGTTATGCAAAGTCTGTCTTTCTCTTTCTGACTTAGTTCACCCTGAATGATAATCTCTAAGCCCATCCATATCACTGCAAATGATGTTATTTCATTCCTTTTTATGGCTGAGTAATATTCCATGGTATATATGTACCATTTCTTCTTTATTCACTCTTCTGTTGATGGACATTTAGGTTGCTTCCATGTGCTGAAAATTGTAAACAGTGTCACAATGACTATTAGGATGCATGTATCCTTTAGACCATGTTTTTTTCTGGGTATATGCCTAGGAGGGGAATTTCTGGGTCAAAGGGTAGCTCTGTTTTTAGTGTTTTAAGGAACCTCCAAGCTGTTCTCCATAGTGGCTATACTAATTTACATTCCCACAAACCGTGTAAGAGGGTTCTCTTTTCTCCACACCATCTTAGCATTTTATTGTTTGTAGATTTTTTAATGATGGCCATTCTAACCAGCGTGAAGTCATGTAAACCCATGGCTGATTCATATCAATATATGGCAAAAACCACTAAAATATTGTAAAGTAATTATCCTTTAACTAAAATGAATAAATTTTAAAAAATAACTGGTGTGAAGTGATACCTTATTGTAGTTCTGATTTGAATTTCTCTAATAATTAGTGATACTGAACATTTTTTCATGTTTTTTTGTCCATCTATATGTCTTCTCTGGAGAATTGTCTGTTTAGATCTTTCACCAATTTTTTGATTGATTTGCTTGCTGTTTTGGTACTGAGCTGTATGAGTTATTTGTATATTCTGGAGATTAATCCTTTGTTGATTGCTTCATTTGCAAATATTTTCTCCCACTCTAAGGTTTCTCTTTTAATTTTTTTTTTTAATGATTTCCTTTGCTGTGTAAAATCTCTGAAGTTTAATTAGGTCTCATTTGTTTATTTTTGTTTTTATTTCCATTGCTCCAAGCAGTGATTTGAAGAAAATCTTGGTGTGATTTACGTCTAAGAATGTTCTGCCCATGTTTTCCTATAAGTTTTATAGCATCTGACTTTACATTTAGGCCTTTAACCTATTTTGGTTCTATTTTTGTGTATGGTGTTAGGGAATGTTCCAATTTCATCCTTTTACATGTAACTGTCCAGCACCACTTATTAAAGAGACTTCTTTTTGCTTTATGTTCTTGCCTTTTTTGTCATAGATTAGGTGGACATAGATGTATGGTTTATCACTGGAATTTCTATCATCCTACATTGATCTATACTTCTGCTTTTGTCCCAGTACCATATTGTTTTGATGAATTTGTAGCTATAGTTTGAAGCCAGGGGACCTGATTCTTCCAGCTCTGTTCTTCCCTCTCAAGATTGCTTTGGCTATTCAAGGTCTTTGTGTTTCCATACAAACTGTAGAAAATTTTGTTTGTTCTGTGAAGAATGCCATTGGTAATTTGATATAGATTACACTGAATCTGTAGATTACTTTTGGTAGTGTAGTGTAGTCATTTTCACATTAGTTTTTCCAATCTGAGAACATGTTATATCTCTCCATCTGTCTGTGTCATCTTTTGATTTCTTTCATTACAATCTTATAGTTTTCTGAGTACAAGTCTTTTGTCTCTTTAGGTAGATTTATTACTATATATTATTTTCTTTTGCTGTGATGGTGAAAGTGAAAGCAAAAAGTGAAAATGAAGTCACTCAGTCATGTCCGACTCTTTGCAACCCCATGGACTGTAGCCTATCAGGCTCCTCCGTCCATGGGATTTTCCAGGCAAGAGTGCTGGAGTGGATTGCCATTTCCTTCTCCAGGGGATCTTCCTGACCCAGGAATCAAACCCAGGTCTCCCGCATTGCAGGCAGATGCTTTACCATCTGAGCCACCAGGAAAGCCATGGGATTATTTTCTTAATCTCTCTGATTTTTCATTGTTAGTATACAGGAATACAAGACATTTCTGTGGATTTATTTTGAATCCTACCACTTTACCAAATTCATTGATTGTCTCTAGTAGTTTTCTGGTGGCACCTTTAGAATTTTTTATGTATAGTATCATGTCATCTGCCAACACTGACAATTTTACTTTTTATTTTCAAAT
The DNA here is from genome assembly GCF_042477335.2 of Ovis canadensis. Lineage (NCBI taxonomy): Eukaryota > Metazoa > Chordata > Mammalia > Artiodactyla > Bovidae > Ovis > Ovis canadensis. The sequence goes on from NC_091255.1 coordinate 14,877,068, forward strand.
TTGAATTCCTATTGTTTTATTTATTTATTTATTTCTGATTTCAGTGGCTAGATCTTCCAAGAATATGTTGAACACTGTTGGTAAGAATATGCAACCTTGTCTTGTTTCTGATCTTAGAGGAAATGCTTTCAGTTTTTCACCATTGAGGATAATGTTTGCTGTGAGTTTGTCATACATGGCCTTCATTTTGTTAAGGTAGGTTCCCTGTAAGCTCACTTTCTGGAAAGTTTTCCTTTCTTTTTTTTTTTTTAAATCATAAATGTGTGTTGAACTTTGTCAAAGAGTTTTCTGCATCTATTGAGATAATCATACGATTTTTGTTCCTCAATTTGTTGATGTGGTGTATCTCACTGACTGATTTGCATATACTGAAGAATCCTTGCATGACTGGCATAAATCTCACTTGATCAGGATATATGATCCTTTTATTGTTGGATTTGGTTTGCTAGTATTTTGTCGAAGATTTTTGTGTCTGTGTTCATCAGTGACATTAGCCTATAATTGTTTTGTGTGATATCTTTGTCTTGTTTTGCTATCAAGGTAATGATGATCTTGTACAATGACCTTGGGAGTGTTCTTCCTTCTGCAGTTTTTGGAAGAATTTGAATTAACTCTTCTCTAAATGTTTGATAGAATTCACCTGTGAAGCCATCTGGTCCTTATCCTTTTGTGGGGGAGGGAGTGTTTAATTACACTTTCAATTTTAGTACTTCTGATTGGCCTGTTCAAATTTTATATTTCTTCCTAGTTTAGTTCTAGAAGGTTGTACTTTTCTAGAAATTTGTCCATTTCTTCTAGGTTGTCCATTTTATTGGCATATAATTTCTTGTAGTAGACTCATATAAGCCTTTTAATTTCTCACGTGTCTGTTATAACTTCTCTTATTTTTATTTTATTTATTTATCTATTTATTTTTAATTTTTTTTTAAATTTTTCCTTTTACTTTATTTTACTTTACAATACTGTATTGGTTTTGCCATACATTGACATGAATTTCTAATGTTATTGACTTGAGTCCTCTCCCTTTTTTTCTTGATGAGTCTGGCTAAACGTTTATCAATTTTGTTTACCTTCTCAAAGAGTAAGCTTTTAGTTTCATTGATCTTTGCTATTGTTATCTTCATTTCTATTTCATTTATTGCTGTTCTGATCTTTATAATTTCTTTTCTAAGTTTGGATTTTGCTTGTTCTTCTTTTTCTAGTTATTTCAAGTGTTGGGTTAGGTTTTTTATTTGAGATTTTTCTTGTTACTTGAGTTAAGATTGTATTCCAATAAACTTCCCTCAGAGTTACTTTTGTTGCATCACATAGGTTTTGGACCAACACGTTTCATTGTCTTTTGTCTTTAAATATTTTTTAATTTCCTGTTTGATTTCTTCAGTGACTCATTGGTTATTCAATAACATATTGTTTAGCATCCATGTGTTTTTGTTTTTAATTTTTTTCCTGTAATTTATTTCTAATCTCATAATGTAGTTGTCAGAAAGGTGCTTGATATAGCTTCAATTTTCATAAATTTGCCAAGGCTTGATTTGTGACCCAAGATGTGATGTATTCTCTAGTATGTTCCATTTATACTTGAGAAGAAAGTATATTCTACTGCTTTCAGATGTAATGTCCTATAAATCATTTAAGTGTATTTGGTCTAACATGTAGTTTAAGGTTGGTGTTATTAATTTTCTGTCTGGATGATCTGTCCATTGGTATAAGTGGGGTATTAAATCTCCCACTGCTATTGTGTTACTGCCGATTTCCCCATTGTGGCTATTAGCATTTGCTTATATATTGAGGTGCTCCTATGTTGGCTGCATATATATTTACAATTGTTTTATCTTCTTAGATTGATACCTTGATCATTAATGTAGTGATCTTCCTTGTCTCTTGTAATGATCTTTATTTTAAAATCCATTTTGTCCAATATTAGTATCGCTACTCCAGCTTTCTTTTGATTTTCCTTTTCATGGAAAATCTTTTTCCAGCCCCTCCCCTTCAGTCTGTATGTGTCTAGTTCTGAAGGAAATGGCAACCTACTCCAGTATTCTTGCCTGGAGAATCCCATGGATGGAGGAGCTTGGTGGGCTACAGTGCACGGGTCACAAATAGTCGAATACGACTGAGCTACTTCACTTTCACTTCACTAGATATAAACAACAGATACATGGGTTTTGCCTTTATATTCATTCAACCAGTCTATATCTTTTGGTTGGACCATTTAATCCTTTTACATTTAAGGTAATTATCAATATGTATGTTCCTATTGCCATTTTCTTAACTGTTTCGTATTTTTGCATTTTTTCCCTTTCTTTCCTCTCTTGTTCTCTCCTTTTGTATTTCCTGCCTACAGAAGATCCTTTAACATTTGTTGTAAAGTTGGTTTCATGGTGCTGAATTCTCTTGGCTTTTGCTTGCCTGTAAAGTTTTTGATTTCTTGGTCGAATCTGAATGAGAGCCTTGATGGCTAGAATATTCTGGGCTATACTTTTTCCCTTTCATTACTGTATATATTGTGTCACTCCTTTCTATTCTGCAGAGTTTATGCTGAAATGGAAATTCTTAACTTTATTTTGATTGCCTTGTATTTGTTGCTTTTCCTTTATTGGTGTTAATATTTTTTCTTTGTATTTAATTTTTTTAGTTTGATTAATATATGCCTCTGTGTGTTCCTCCTCGGGTTTGTCTTGTATGTGAAACTCTCCGAACTTCTTGGGTTTGAGTGACTGCTTCCTTTACCATGTTAGGGAATTTTTCAACTACAATCTCTTTGAATATTTTCTCAGGCTTTTTTATTTCATTCTTCTCTTTCTGAGACCCCTATAATTCAAATGTCAGTATATTTAATATTGTCCTAGAGGTCTCTAAGACTTCTCATTTCATTTAACTCATTTTTTTATTCTATTCTATGGCAGTGATTTCCACCATTCTGTCTTTTTTTAAAAAGAAATTAAATATACATTTATTTATTTTAATTGGAGGCTAATGACTTTACAATATTGTATTGGTTTTGCCATACATCAACATAAATCACCATTCTGTCTTTCAGCTCACTTATCCATTCTTCTGCCTTGGTAATTCTGCCATTGATTCCTTCTAGAGTATCCTTCATTGCAGTTATTGTATTGTTCATCTCTGTTTCTTTGTTCTTTAGTTGTCCTAGTCTTTGTTAAACATCTTTTGCATCTTCTTAAGTCAAGGCTATGGTTTTTCCAGTGGCCATATATGGATGTGAGAGTTGGACTGTGAAGAAAGCTGAGCACTGAAGAATTGATGCTTTTGAACTGTGGTATTGGAGAAGACTCTTGAGAGTCCCTTGGACTGCAAGGAGGTCCAACCAGTCCATCCTAAAGGAGATCAGTCCTAGGTGTTCATTGGAAGGACTGATGCTAAAGCTGAAACTCCAGTACTTTGGCCACCTTGTGTGAAAAGTTAACTCATTGGAAAAGACCCTGACGCTGGGAGGGATTGGGGGCAGGAGGAGAAAGGGATGACAGAGGATGAGATGGCTGAATGGCATCACTGACTCAATGGACATGAGTTTGAGTAAATTCTGGGAGTTGGTGATGGACAGGGAGGCCTTGCGTGCTGCAATTCATGGGGTCGCAAAGAGTCAGACACGACTCAGCGACTGAACTGAACTGAACTGAACCTGTGCTTCCATTCTTTATCTGAGACCTTATATTTTCTTTACTATCATTATTTTGAATTCCTTTTCAGGTAGACTGCTTATTCCCTCTTCATTTGGTTGTTCTTACAGGTTCTTATCTTGCACCTTCATGTGCAGATTTCTCTGTTCTCATTTTCTCTTTCTTGTGTTTGTTGTCTCCTTTCTGCAGGCTGGAGGAGTGTGGCCCCTCTTGCTTCTGGTGTCTGCCCCTTGGTGAGTAAGGTGGATATTGAGTGGGCCCTCCCTTTTTTTCTGTGATTGTCACTGACCTGTCGAGGGCATGGTGTGCTCCTTAATTGTTAAAGCAGAGGCCTCAGAATCTGTTTCTTAACTGTGTTTCTGATCTCTACTACAAGGTAGGCAGGACTGGGGCACTCCCAATAGGAAAGAAGCCTCTGAGCATTTCTCCTCTGACTGTTCACTCCTTGAGTGTGCTCTATTGTGTCCCCTTTCAACCATTGTGTAGGCTCACAAAGTACACTGTGTTGACACTGCTCTTGGTCCCTGTGTAACCATGGGTATACCGGCAAATGTAGGCCACTGGCATTGAGGTCCACTGAAGTCAGGTCCCAGAACTGCAGTATTTATGCAATTGGATCCATTGTGGGAATTATGAAGGCAACTCAGACTCTAGCCTGGCCCAATCCTTATGCGTTGGTGCCCACAAAACCCACAGTTGCTAAAGCCAGCTCCATCTCAGCTGCAAGAGTACTTGTTGCCCATTTGGCTATTCTGTAGGCACTGAATTTTGTAAACCATCAGCAGAGGCATAACTTTGTGGTTTGGGTGGCCACAAGGAGAGGTTTTAGCATTGCTTCCTTAGTTGCATAGCCCCTGGAACTCAGCTGTGGTGTCAACACCATCTCAACATTCCTTTCACCAGCATCTGATCCAAGGCTATACTGAAGCACATGCCCACACAGGTCAAGAGTGGGGAAGCATTTAAGGACTTTGTTGAAGCCGTATGGGTGGAAGAGGCTCAAGCAAGCCTGCTGATGTGGGTTCCTTATCATTTCCTCTGGAGGCAGGACTGGAGGGTGGGGAAGGGTGATGCAAAATGGCCCCACCCTTTACACACACACAATGACACCTTACATCTGTGGTGGTCTGAGCTTCTTGAACAAACTTTTCTGGTTGTTGAGCTCTTTAGTCCCTCCCATTCAGGCTGTCTCTTCACAGCCAACAGCTGTCTCCTCCCTGGTCTGTTCTCCAAATCCCACTTTCCAGCACCCATCCCCCTCTGTACATGGAGACACAAGATTCAGGCTGGGGTGTGCAGGGCTGCAGCAAAGACCATGCATGTAGGTCTTACTCTGTCCTGCCTTTCACAGACCAGTTATTGCATTCCCGTCTGATCCCTTGAAGCTCCCTCTCTGTGCCAGCTGATCCACCCACAGTAAAGGGGCTTTACTGAGTATGGGAACCTCCCCTCTCCTTCAGCTCCCCACAAGAGATGCTGGTCCTATCATGTCTCCTCTTTTTTTTTTTTTTTCCTTTATTTCTTTCATCCTACCTGGTTGCATGGTGATTTTTTTTTTTTTGTCCTTTTATGTGTCCAAGCCCAAAGTATGTGGGCACAAGTGCACTCATCTCCCATGCTAGGAAATTCTTGCTCAAAATTCTCCAAGCCAGGCTTCAACAGTACATGAACTGTGAACTTCCAGATGTTAAGCTGGATTTAGAAAAGGTAGAGGAACCAGAGATCAAATTACCAACATCCAATGGATCAGAGAAAAAGCAAGAGAGTTCCAGAAAAATATCTATTTCTGCTTAATTGACTACACTAAAGCCTTTGACTGTGTGGATCACAGCAAACTGTGCAAAATTCTTCAAGAGATGGGAATACCAGACCACCTAACCTGCCTCCTGAGAAATCTGTATGCAGGTCAAGAAGCAACAGTTAGAACTGGACATGGAACAACTGACTGTTTCCAAATTGGGAAAGGAGTACATCAAGGCTGTATACTGTCACCCTGCAGATTGCATCACGCAAAATGCTGGGCTGGATGAAGCATAAGCTGGAATGAAGACTTGTGGGAGAAATATCAATAGCCTCTGATATGCAGATGACACCACCCTTATGGCAGAAAGTAAAGAGAAATGGAAGAGCAAGTACTCAAGGGATAAGTGCGAGATGTAAAGGGGAGATTGCTATATTCAGAAGGCTGTAACCTGAGGAGAGAATGGACTCGTGTCCAAAAACATAACTCCAAAGATTCTGCTTAACCATAAAAGTGTTTAAAGGAGAATTGTTGGGAAAGGAATCAGAGTCTTCTCTATCTTTCATAGTATGCAGACTATCTTCTGATTGGTTGGTGGCAAGGTAACAGGGCAGAAAGTGAAAATGAAAGTAGTTCAGTAGTTTCTGACTCTTTGTAACCTCATGGACTGTAACCTTCCAGGCACCTCTGGACCACAGAATTCTCCAGGCAAGAATACTGAAATGGGTAGCTGTTTCCTTCTCCAGGGGATCTTCCCAACCCAGGGACTGAACCCAGGTCTCCCACACTGCAGGCAGATTCTTTACCATCTTAGCCACTAGGGAAGCCCAACAGGGTGGTATACCATGAATTTTGTGCTCAGACTGAAGTTACAATTCTCCACCTTGGTTAAGGCCTTAGTACTGGCAGAAATGCAAAAAAGCAAAATGGCTATCTGGGGAGGCCTTATAAATAGCTGTGAAAAGAAGAAAAGTGAAAAGCAAAGGAGAAAAGGAAAGATATAAGCATCTGAGTGCAAAGTTCCAAAGAACAGCAAGAAGAGATAAGAAAGCCTTCCTCAGCAATAAATGCAAAGAAATAGAGGAAAACAACAGAATGAGAAACACTAGAGATCTCTTCAAGAAAATTAGAGATACCAAGGGAACATTTCATGCAAAGATGGGCTCAATAAAGGATAGAAATTGTATAGATCTAACAGAAGCAGAAGATATTAAGAAGAGGTGGCAAGAATACACAGAAGAACTGTACAAAAAGGATCTTCATGACCAAGATGATCACGATGGTGTGATCACTCATCTAGAGCCAGATAGCCTGGAATGTGAAGTCAAGTGGGCCTTAGAAAGCATCACTACGAACAAAGCTAGTGGAGGTGATGGAATTCCAGTTGAGCTATTTCAAATCCTGAAAGATGATGCACTCAATATGCCAGCAAATGTGGAAAACTCAGCAGTGGCCACAGGATTGGAAAAGGTCAGCTTTCATTCCAATCCCAAAGAAAGGCAGTGCCAAAGAATGTCCAAACTACCACACAATTGCACTCATCTCACATGCTAGTAAAGCAATGGTCGAAATTCTCCAAGCCAGGCTTCAGCAATACATGAACCGTGAACTTCCAGATGTTCAAGCTAGTTTTAGAAAAGGCAGAGGAACCAGAGATCAAATTGCCAACATCCGCTGGATCATGGAAAAAGCAAGAGAGTTCCATAAAAACATCTATTTCTGCTTTATTGACTGTGCCAAAGCCTTTGACTGTGTAAATCACAATAAACTGTGGAAAATTCTGAAAGAGATGGGAATACCAGACCACCTGACCTGCCTCTTGAGAAACCTATATGCAGGTCAGGAAGCAACAGTTAGAACTGGACATGGAACAACAGACTGGTTCCAAACAGGAAAAGGAGTACGTCAAGGCTGTATATTGTCACCCTGCTTATTTAACTTATATGAAGAGTACATCATGAGAAACGCTGAACTGGAAGAAACACAAGCTGGAATCGAGATTGCTGAGAGAAATATCAATAACCTCAGATATGCAGATGACACCACCCTTATGGCAGAAATTGAAGAGGAACTTAAAAGCCTCTTGATGAAAGTGAAAGAGGAGAGTGAAAAAGTTGGCTTAAAGTTCAACATTCAGAAAATGAAGATCATGGCATCTGGTCCCATCACTTCATGGGAAATAGATAGGGGAAACAGTGGAAACGTGAAAGACTTTATTTTGGGGGGCTCCAAAATCACTGCAGATGGTGACTGTAGCCATGACATTAAAAGACGCTTACTCCTTGGAAGAAATGTTATGACCAACCTAGATAGCATATTGAAAAGCAGAGACATTACTTTGCCAACAAAGGTCCATCTAGTCAAGGCTATGGTTTTTCCTGTGGTCATGTATGGATGTGAGAGTTGAACTGTGAAGAAAGCTGAGCGCCGAAGAATTGATGCTTTTGAACTCTGGTGTTGGAGAAGACTCTTGAGAGTCCCTTGGACTGCAAGGAGATCCAACCAGTCCATTCTGAAGGAGATCAGCCCTGGGATTTCTTTGGAAGGAATGATGCTAAAGCTGAAACTCCAGTACTTGGGCCACCTCATGCGAAGAGTTGACTCATTGGAAAAGACTCTGATGCTGGGAGGGATTGGGGGCAGGAGGAGAAGGGGACGACAGAGGATCAGATGGCTGGATGGCATCACTGACTCGATGGACATGAGTCTGAGTGAATTCCGGGAGTTGGAATGGACAGGGAGGCCTAGTGTGCTGTGATTCATGGGGTCGCAAAGAGTCGGACATGACTGAGCAACTGAAATGAACTGAACTGAACTGAACTGGCAGAAGAATTCAAAAGCCTTTTGTTATGTATTTCTCTTTAGGAAGAACCAAAAACCTGCTCCGTGGCTGCTCTGTTGTTTCTTGCATGCTCCTTTTGTTTTGTTTCTTCTTCTTTCTCTCCTTTCCCTGATATGCAACTGATTCAGTCTGTCCTTTGGAACACAGGAAAGCTCAAAGGAGGATGAATGAGGCCTATTTCCTACAAACAAGGAACAGGGGACACAGAAAGATTTGGTAACCAGGAAGGGCTCATATAGTCCTGCTCCTTTTTAGTCTCTTACACAAATAATAGTAAAAAGCTATCTGAGTAAGTCACCTTAACTTATTCTATTTGCCAGGAACACAGGCACCCAACTGTTGTTTGATAACTAGAGACTTTGTATTATTGTATCCATTTCATAAATAGATTGTTTAAGTGAAAGCTGTAGGACCTCTGTTTCTGTATGTATGGTGCATGCATATTCAGTCGTGTCCAACTCTTTGCAACCCTATGGACTGTAGCCCACCAGACTCTCCTGTCCGTGAAATTACCCAGGTAGGAATACTGGAGTGGGTTGCCATTTCCTCCTCCAAGGTATCTACCCAATCGAGGAATCAAGTCTGTGTTTCCTGCATTGGCAGGCAGATACTGCACCACTGAACCACGGGGAAGCCTGTATGTTTATATATGTCTGTATATGTAAACCACAATCACAGAAAACTAACCAAACTGATCAAATGGATCATAGACTTGTCTGACTCAATGAAACTATGAGCCATGACATGTAGGGTCAGCCAAGACGGATGGGTCATGGTGGAGAGTTCCGACAAAATGTTGTCCACTGGAGAAGGGCATGGCAAACCACTTCAGTATTCTTACTTTGAGAAGCCCATGAACAGTATGAAAAGACAAAAAGATAGGACAATGAAAGATGAACTTTCCAGGTCAGTAGGTGCCCAATATGCTACTGGAGATCAGTGGAGAAATAACTCCAGAAAGAATGAAGAGACGTAGCCAAAGCAAAAACAACACCCAGCTGTGGATGTGACTGGAGATAGAAGTAAAGTCTGATGCTGTAAAGAGCAATATTGCATAGGAACCTGGAGTGTCAGGTCCATGAATCAGAGCAAGTTGGAATTGGCCAAACAGGAGGTGGAAAGAGTGAACATTGACATTTTAGGAATCAGTGAACTAAAATGGACTGGAAAGGGAGAATTTGACTCAGATGACCATTATATCTACTACTGTGGGCAAGAATCCCTTAGAAGAAATGGAGTAGCCATCATGGTCAACAAAACAGTCTAAAATGCAGTACTTGGATGTAATTTCAAAAATGACACAATGACCTCTGTTCATTTCCAAGGCAAACCATTTGTATATCATGGTAATCCAAGTCTATGTTCCAACCAGTAATGCTGAAGAAGCTGAAGTTGAATGGTTCTATGCAGTCCTACAAGACCTTCTAGAACTAACACCCTCAAAAAATGTCCTTTTCATTATAGGGGACTGGAATGCAAAAGTAGAAAGTCAAGAGATACCTGGAGTAACAGGCAAATTTGGCCTTGGAGTACAAGATGAAGCAGGGCAAAGGCTAACAGAGGTTTGCCAAGAGAATTCACTGGCTATAACAAACTCTCTCTTCCAACAGCTCAAGAGAAGACTCTACACCTGGACATCACAAGATGGTCAATACCCAAATCAGATTGATTATATTCTTTGCAGCCAAAGATGGAGAAGCTCTATACAGTCAGCAAAAACAAGATCAGGAGCTGACTGTGGCTCAGATCATGAACTCCTTATTGCCAAATTCATACTGAAATTGAAGAAAGTAGGTATGACCTAAAACAAATCCCTTATGATTATACATTGGAAGTGAGAAATATATTCAAGGTATTTATTAGATCTGATAGAACTATGGATGAAGGTTTGTGACATTGTACAGGAGACTGGGATCAAGACCATCCCCAAGAAAAAGAAATGCAAAAAGGCAAAATGATTGTCTGAAGAGGCCTTACAAATAGCTGTGAAAAGAAGAGAAGCAACAGGTAAAGGAGAAAAGGAAATATATACCCCTTGGAATGCAGAGTTCCAACGAATAGCAAGGAGAGATAAAAAAGCTTTCCTTCAGTGATCAATGCAAAGAAATAGATGAAACAATAGAATGGGAAAGACTAGAGCTCTCGTCAAGAAAATTGGAAATATCAAAGGATATTTTGCCTTTTTGCATTTCTTGCAAAGATGGGTTCAATAAAGGACAAAAATGGCATGGACCAAGAAGAAGCAGAAGATATTAAGAAGAGGTGGCAAGAATACACAGAAGAACTATACAGAAAAGATCTTCATGACCCAGATAATCACCATGGTGTGATCACTAACCTAGCACCAGACATCCTGGAATGGGAGGTCAAATGAGCTGTACGAACAAGGCTAGAGGAGATGCTGGAATTCCAGTTCAGCAATTTCAAATCCTAGAAGATGATGTTGTGAAAATGCTGCACTCAATATACCAGCAAATTTGGAAAACTCAGCAGTGGCCACAGGATTGAAAAAGTTCAGTTTTCATTCCAATCACAAAGAAAGGCAATGCCAAGGAATGTTCAAACTACCACGCAGTTGCACTCATCTCACACATTGGCAAAGTGTTGCTCAAAATTCTCCAAGCCAGGCTTCAACAATATGGGAGCCATGAGCTTCCAGATGTACAAGCTGGATTTAGAAAAGGCAGAGGAACCAGAGATCAAATTGCCAATATTTGTTGGATCATCAAAAAAACAAGAGAGTTCCAGAAAAACATCTACTTCTGTTTTGTTGACTACGCTAAAGCCTTTGACTGTGTGGATCACAACATTCTGTGAAAAATTCTTCAAGAGATTGGAATACCAGATCACCTTACCTGCCTCCTGAGAAATCTGTATGCAGGTCAGGAAGCAATAGTTAGAACTGGATGTGAAACAACAGACTGGTTCCAAATTGGGAAAGGAGTACATCAAGGCTGTATATTGTGACCCTGTTTATTTCACTTCTGTGCAGAGTACATCATGTGAAATGTCAGGTTGGATGAAGCACAAGCAGGAATCAAGATGGCCGGGAGAAATATCAATACTCTCAGATAAACAGATGACACCACCTTTATGGCAGAAAGTGAAGAACTAAAGAGACTCTTGATGAAAGTGAAAGAGGAGAAGTGAAAAAGTTGGCTTAAAACTCAATATTCAGAAAACTAAGATCATGGCATCTAGTCCCATCACTTAATGGCACATAGATGGGGAAACAATGGAAACAGTGACAAACTTTATTTATTTATTTTGGCTCCAAAATCAGGGCAGATGGTGACCGCAGCCATGAAATTAAAAGATGCTTGCTCCTTGGGGAAAAAAGCTATGACCAACCTAGACAACATATTGAAAAGCAGAGACATTACCTTGCTGACAAAGGTCCATCAAGTCAAGGCTATGGTTTTTCCAGTAGTCATGTATGGATGTGAGAGTTGGACTATAAAGAAAGCTGAGCACTGAAGAATAGATGGTTTTGAACTGTGGTTTTGGAGAAGACTCTTGGGAGTCACTTGGACTGCAAGGAGATCAAATAAGTCAATCCTAAAGGAAATCAGTCCTTAATAGTCACTGGCAGGACTCCTAATGAAGCTGAAACTCCACTACTTACCTGATGCAAAGAACTGACTCATTGGAAAAGACCATGATACTGAGAATGATTGAAGGCAGGAGAAGAGCATGACAGAAGATGAGATGGTAGGGTGGGATCACTGACTCAATGGGTATGAGTTTGAGTAAGCTTGGGAGTTGGTGATGGACAGCGAAGCCTAGTGTGCTGCAGTCCATGGGGTTGCAAAGAGTAGTACACAACTGAGCGACTGAACTTAACTGATATATGTATACTCTATGTGCGTCCTCAGTCACTTCAGTCATGTCTGACTCTTTGCGACCCCATGGATTGTAGCCCACCCGATTCCTCTGTCTGTAGGATTCTCCAGGCAAGAATACTGGAGTGGGTTGCCATTTCCTCCTTCAGAATATCTTCCCAACCCAGGCACTGAGCTTGCATTTCTCATATCCCTTGCATTGGCAGGCAGGTTCTTTACCACTAGCTCCATCTAAGGAGCCATGTATACTATAGATTTGTGATTTTTTTGTGCTTTTGCTTCTGAATAGCATTACCAAGATTATTAATATTTCCTAAAAGTTCTATTTTATTGACTAAAGACAAACAAGCATTATATAAATCAAGTATATGCTCAGAAATACAGACACTAATCCAAATATTTTCCAAGTTATTTTGATCTAAGATAATTTTAATAAATTAAAGATATCTTATATTTATTGGTTTAATTAAAACAGGTGTGTCTTTAGAGTTGTCAGCATTAAATACAGTACATTTTTACCTGTGTTTACAAAAAGTCAAATAAGTTCATGATAGCTCAAGCAAGAGAATTCGTCAGCCAGAAAGATTACTTAAGATAACAGTTAGCTGTTTAAGGTGTCATGAAATTTTCATGACTAATCTAAACACACATGTAAAGATGAAGGAAGCTAAATAAATATGAGATAAAATTTGCAATAAAATTTTCAACAAGTTATGTTTTATGCTATATCTACTTACAAAGAGTCTCCAAAATGATTTTAGGACTTCTTAGCCTACATAATCATATGAGACAATTTCTTGCTATAAATCTTGAATTTGGACAGAAATCTGACAAAACATGGGAAGATTTCCTTAGAAAATTGGGAGGTAAAGGAATAGCTTGAGGCAAAGCATAGAGGTAGGGAGCCTGGGAGGCAGGAAGATGTTTGCAGTTGGGAGCAAAAGCTATAGACATTTACTAACCACTTCCTAAATGCCAGGCACAGGATCAGCAATTTCACAGACATTAGATAATTTCATCCTTACACTTATATACATATAAAGATTCCTAGAGAGCATAGAATTTTGCCTAGTTACCAGCTATACACTCAATATAGGGAACACACAAAATACTGAAACTCTATGCTGAGGAATAAATAAAATAATGGGGAAGTAGTATCTCTAAAACCCTGGGAAGACAGTTCGACTCTATGGCAGAAAGATGGGTAAAAAATATACACTTAATCTTATTTTCCACTTTATCCTCATCAGAAGGATGAATTTTGAGAACAAATAAATGTTGGGGCTAGAATTGTTTTGGCTTGCAGAGTTTTTGTTTTGTTTGCTTTATTTTATAACTTAAAATTGTATTTGTTTATTTTTGCCTTTCCATTCTGATTCAACACTTTTGGAGGACTTATACTGACTGTCTAGAAGTCCACACGAGAGAGAGAGAGGCAGGAGGCAGAGCAGGATAAGGAAAGCAGAGCTTTTCATTCACAGGCATGGATCCTGGAAGTTAAAAAAAAAAAAAAAAAAAAAAAAAAAACCTGATTCCCTCAGGGACAGATATAGAGGCTGGTGGGGGTGGGGGCAGCCACCAATCCCATTTTCTCCTCTATATTTTATTTGATTCCTCTCTAGTGGTTCATAAACTGAGAAACAGCCAATGGAAACAAAACAAGAGAAAAACAGTACTTGGAGCTCAGTGAAGGACACACAGCAACTTCTGTTCTATGCCAAACAGCTTAGGAGAGACTGGGTCTGTTTTTAGTGGTCAGGTATTCTGCTCCCTTAATTTTCCAAGGGATAGGGTATAATAGTTTTTCCAGGGACAGTAAGTATTATTTCAGGTCAGTGTTGAATCATTGCTGGATTGCTGAAAGCCCCCAAGTAGGAGTTCTCACTCCACTACACTGTGTGGCTCCTGCTGGCTTCCAGCTACTTCAGGCTCTTGTAAATACCATTTGTTTTCCATCACAAGCTAGGAAATAGGCCTGGGCAGCCAAGGTGCTGGGTCTCTGGAGAGGGGGTTCAGGGAGCCCGTTTCCTCACATCTCATTTTAGTTTGCAACTTGCTGGTGGGGTTGAGTAATCACTGAAGTTCTGTGTCTTCACATCCTATTCTGTTCCACTAACTTATGAAACAGCCAGTGACCTGCTGGATCAACCAGATGTTTCCTGAGCAGAGAGAGCACACACAAAATCTTGCGAGAGGGAGGGCTGGCGGGCACTCACCCCTCTGACATCACTGGGTGAGGTAGCCTATGGGGAATTTCAAAGCAGAGCATCCTGGCCAGGGATGAGCTCAGCTGGCCGCTCTGCGCTGAAATTAACTGACCCAGACAACTAGGGAGAAGGAATCAGCAATTTAAGTGTGTTTATTCTCCAGGAGTGGCTTCCCAGGTGGCGCTAGTAGTAAGCAACCCAATTGCCAAAGCTGGAGACAAAAGAGACACGGATCCAGTGTTCTTGCCTGGAGAATCCCATGGACAGAGGAGCCTGGAGGGCTGCACTCCATGGAGTCACAAAAGAGTGGGACACGATTGAGGCGACTTACAATGCACACGTGTGGTTTCCAGGAGTTAGACCCTGCAAACCCTGTATATCCTAGGGCTCTTGGAGACTTTCTGCATGGCTCCCCATGCACAGACAGGAAAAAAATCTCACCATACTGCTTCTCATTCCATCTCCTTGTTCCCTTGACTTTGTCTGAGGCAGAAGAGGCACAAATTCAACTAATTACAAAACAATAATTAATAATTATTAATAATAAATCAGCTAATCCTTCCTGCCAAAACATAGAGGAGCTCAAATCCTAAAAAAAATATCTGATTTCAAGTTATCTCCCTATAGATCACTAACTTGTCAAATTCAGGGTGTTAAGAACTAGCAAAATGATATACTTTTTAAATATAGGAAATAAAGACATGGAATGGCCAGTTTTCCCTTAGTTGTTTTTGTTCACCATTAAGTAGTGTTCTAGTCTTTGAGACTCCATGAACTGCAGCATACCAGGCTCCCCCATCCTTCACTATCCCCCAGAGTTTGCTCAAATTAATGTCCACTGAGTCCACGATGCTATCCAACCATCACAGTCTCTGCTGCCCTTTTCTCCTCCTGCCCTCAATCTTTCCCAGCATGAGAGTCTTTTCCATTGAGGCAGTACTTCACATTAGGTGCCCAAAAGTATTGGAGCTTCAACTTCACATCAGTTCTTCCAATGAATATTCAGGACTGATTTTCTTTAGGATTGACTGGTTTGACCTCCTTGCAGGCCAAGGAACTCTCAAGAGTCTTTTCCAGCACCACAGTTTGAAAGCATGGATTTTTTGGCACTCAGCCTTCTTTATTGTCCAACTCTCACATCCATACATGACTACCGGCAAAACAATAGCTTTGACTATACGGACTCTGTCAGTAAAGTGATGTCTTTGTTTTGTAACATGCTGTCTAGGTTTGTCAAGCTTTCCTTCCAAGGAGCAAGCGTCTTTTATTTTCACGTCTGAAGACACCATCCACAGTGCTTTTGGAGTTCAAGAAAATAAACTTTATTACTGTTTCCACTTTCCCCTTTTATTTGCCATGAAATGATGAGACTAGAAGCCATGATCTTAGGTTTTTGAATGTTGAATTTTAAGCCAGCTTGTTCACTCTCCTCTTTCACCCTCATCAAGAGGCTCTTTATTACCTCTTCACTTTCTGCCATTAGAGTAGTATTATCTACATATCTGAGGTTGTGGACATTTCTCTCAGCAATCTTGATTCCAACTTGTGATTCCAGCCCAGCATTTTGCATGATATACTCTGCATATAAATTAAATAAACATGGTGACAATATACAGCTTTGATGTACTCCTTTCCTAGTTTTGAACTCGTGAGTTGTTCCATGGAAGGTTCTAGCTGTTGCTTCTTGACCCTTATACAGATTTCTCAGGAGACAGGTAAGGTGGTCTGGTATTCCTTTCTCTTTGAGAACTTTCTGCAGTTTGTTGTGATCCACACAAAGGCTTTAGCATAGTCAGTGAAGCAGAAGTAGATATTTTTCTGGAATCCCCTTGGTTTCTCTAAGATCCAACAAATATTGGCAATTTGATCTCTGATTCTTTTGTCTATTCTAAACCCAGATTGTACATTTGGAAGTTCTCAGTTTACTTACTGCTCTAATATAACTATTAAAAAGCAGAGATATTGCTTTGTCAACAAAGGTCTGTCCAGTTAAGACTATGGCTTTTCCAGCAGTCGTGTATGGATGTGAGAGTTAGACTAAAAAGAAAGCTGAGTGCCAAAGAATTGATGCTTTTGAACTATGGTGTTGGAGAAGACTCTTGAAGGAGATCAAACCAGTCCATCCTAAAGGAAATCCGTCCTGAATGTTCATTGGAAGGACTGATGCTGAAGCTGAAACTCCAATACTTTGGCCACCTGGTGTGAAGAACTGACTCATTTGAAAAGATCCTGATGCTGGGAAAGATTGAAGGCAAGAGGAGAAGGGGACAACAGAGGATGAGATAGTTGGATGGCATCACTGACTCAATGGACATGAGTTTGAGTAAAGTCTGGGAGTTGGTGATGGACAGAGAAGCCATCACCTGGCATGCTGCAGTCCATAGGATCACAAAGAGTTGGACACAACTGATTGACTGAACTGAACTAGTCTAACTTGAAGAATTTTGAGCATAACCTTACTAGCATGAGAAATGAGTATAATTGTATGGTACTTTGAACATTCTTTGGCATTCCCCTTCTTTGGGATTGGAAAGAAAACATTTGTTCTGGTCCTGTGGCCACTGCTGAGTTTTCCAAATTTGCTGACATGTTGAATGCAGCACTGTAACAGCATCATCTTTGGAAATTTTAAGATGTTCAGCTGGAATTCCATTGCTTCTACTAGCTTTATTTGTAGTAACGCTTCCAAAGGCCAACTTCACTTCACACTCCAGGATGTCTGGTTCTAGGTGAGTGACTACACCATCATGGTTATCTGGGTCATTAAGAAGTTATTTTGCATAGTTATTCAGTGTAGTCTTGCCACCTCCTCTTAATCTCATCTGCTTCTGTTAGGCTTTTGCTGTTTCTGTCCTTTATTGTGTCCAGCCTTGCATGAAATGTTCCCTTGGGATCTCCAGTTTTCCGGAAGAGTTCTCTAGTATTTCTCTTTCTATTGTT
Organism: Ovis canadensis; assembly: GCF_042477335.2. Taxonomy (NCBI): domain Eukaryota; kingdom Metazoa; phylum Chordata; class Mammalia; order Artiodactyla; family Bovidae; genus Ovis; species Ovis canadensis. The sequence continues at coordinate 14,894,281 of NC_091255.1, forward strand.
TTCCTCTACTTCTTTGCATTGCTCATTTAAGAAGGTCTTCTTATCTCTCCTTGCTATTCTCTGGAACTCTTGTGTTCAGTTGGGTATATCTTTCCCTTTCTCTTTTCCTTTTTGCTTCTCTACTGTCTTCAGCTATTTGTAAAGCTTACTCAGACAACCACTTTGCCTTGTAGCATTTGTTTTTTCTTTAGGATTGTTTTGATCACTGCCTCCTGTACAATGTTACAAACCTCTGTCCATAGTTCTTCAGGCACTCTGTCTACCAGATCTAATCCCTCAAATCTATTCACTACCTCTACTCTATAATCATAAAGGATTTTATTTAGTTCATACCTGAATGGCCAGTGGTTTCCCTGTGTTCTTCAATTGAAGCCTAAATTTTGCAATAAGGAGTTCATCATCTAAGCCACAGTTAGCCCAAGGTCTTTTTGTTTTTTGCTGACTGTATAGAGATTCTCCATCTTTGACTGCAAAGAATATAATCAACCTGATGTCGATATTGACCATTTTGTGATGTCTGTGTATAGAGTAGTCTCTTGTGTTGCTGGAAGAGGGTGTTTGCTATGACCAGTGTGTTCTCTTGACAAAAGTCTGTTAGCCTTTGCCCTGCTTCATTGTTTAATCCAAGACCAAACTTGCCCGTTACTCCAGGTTATCTCTTGACTTCCTACTTTTGCATTCCAAGCCCATATGATGAAAAGGACATCTTTTGTTGGTGTTAGTTCTAGAAGGTGTTTTAGGTTAGCATAGAACCATTCAAGTTCAGCTTCTTCAGCATTAGTGGTTGGGGCATAGACTTGGATTACTGTGATGTTGAATGAGTTGCTTTGGAAATGAGCAGAGACCATTCTGTCATTTTTGAGACTGCAGCCAAGTACTGCATTTTGAGCTCTTCTTTTGACTATGAAGGTTACTCTATTTCTTCTACGGGACTCTTGCCCACAGTAGTAGGTTTAGTGGTAATATGAATTAAGTTTTAGTTCACTGATTCCTAAGATGTTGATGTTCACTCTTGCCATCTCCTGCTTGACCATGTCTTGATTTATGGACCTAGCATTCCAGGTTCCTATGCAGTATTGTTGTCTAAAGCATCAGACTTTGCTTTCACCACCAGACACATCCACACTGATCATCGTTTCTGCTTTGGCCCAGCCACTTCATTCTTTCTGGAGTTGTTAATAATTATCCTCCACTCTTCCCCAGTAACAAGCATACTGGACACCTTCCAACTTGTGGGGCTCATTTTCCAGTGCTATATCTTTTTGCTTTTTCATACCATCCATGGGGTTCTCAGGGCAAGAATACTAGAGTGGTTTGCCATTTCCTCCTCCACTGGACCACATTTTGTCAGAATTCTTCACTATTGCCATCTGTCTTGGGTAGCCCTGCACAACATCACTCATGGCTTCTTTGAGTTTTGCAAGCCCCTTCGCCACAATAAATCTGTGATCCCCTTATAAAGGTCACTAAAAGTAACTAGAAACAAACAAATAAATGAATATAATGAATGTACTATTTGCTATCACTGTGATCTCATTGAAGCAAGATTAATTTCATTTCCTTTACTCAGATCTCTTAAAGGACTTTTCTTCACGTTCATAATCAAGCCCAAACTACTGAGACCTAAAACGTTCCATATGACTAGGAACTGACACCGCCTGGTTTATAAGTTCCACCTCCTCCTCTTCTTATTTCTCTCCCACCTTTTCTCTGTCACTCAAACATGCCCTTGTCTTTGCATTTGCTCTTCCCCACAGCAGCGTGCTCTTTCCCTAGATCGATGGACAGCACCATCCTGTTGTCTGCAGCTTTTTGGCTGGGCTTCCAGGGATCTACCTCCTGGGATTCATGTCTGTGTGATGCTGTCCCCTCTGTGTGACTTCTAAAAAATAGACCAGCACAGACCTGCTGTCAAGAAGAGCAACAGCGATGGGATGTCCCCCAAAGATTAGGCTATGAAAGACTGTGAAGTCTTGCTCACTCTCTCTCTTTGATGCTTCTCACTTGCTCTGTGAGTTATCATCTTGGGGCTGCTCTCTGGAGAGACTAATGTGACAAGGAACTGGAGGTGATCACTTCACCAGCAGCCAGTCAAGAGCTGAATCCTCCAACAGGTTGGGAAGGACTGAGTCCTACCAGCAACCTCCTGAGTGGGACTGAAGAGAATCCTTTTCTGTCTTGTCTATCTTTGCAAGGACTGCAGTCCTAGAGGACTCTTGACTGCAGCCTCATGAGAGACTCTGAGCTGAACGCCAGAAACACTGAAAACCTGGAATAAGAAGTGTTATTTTTAGCCAATAAGCTCTGGTGTAATTTGATACAGCAGTAATTGATTAATCTTCCACCTCACTTTGCTCAGGTCTCTGCTCAAGTGTCTCCCTGTCTAAAAGAGTCCTTCACCTCCCAAACCAAATACACCAACAAAATATGACCACACACAATGACTTTTCCTTTACCCACTTCCATTTTTCCTTATGAAAATTATTGCTACTTACATTTATATTATATATTATTTTTTAGCTGGCTTTCCTACTAGAATATAAATTTAAAAAAAAACACTATGTCTGTCATTTTCCTGGTAAATAAGATGAATATATATTTGTCCTAATGGTACTTAGGTTCATTGGTCAAATTCTTATTGTAGGGCTACTGTATACCAGGGACCACAGATTTATTCCCATTCCATGTCACATAATATAAAGTGCACAAAGTGAAGATGGACTAGGATCCCAGCATTAGTGACTTTGTGCACCGTGACAAGCCTCTGAGGTAGCATTTTTCTCATCCATAAAATAGGGTAATAGTCACATCCTAAGTTGTTCACAACTGAGCGACTGAACTGAAGTTGTTCAGAAAAGTAAATAAAATTATGTACATAATCACTTAGCTTATTTAAAATGTGTCTGCCCCACTTTCACTATTTTCTTTACTTAGCCATCTTGCGCATAACTATTGCTTCCTATTTTTTTTTTTACAAATCTGAATTAAATAGTTAATTCATTCTTTTTCCTTCTTTTACTTTTTGAAAACTAAAACTCTTAGAAAGACAAATCTATAGCATATTATTAGATGCTTCTGTCTAGTAATTTTGGTGTTAGAAGACGTGAGTTCACCCATCACCTTCAAGTTTCTTCTTGTTCAGATATGGGATTGATGTTAAGAAAGTGCCTTTCTTATCCTGGCTAGGTGGTCAGAAATTGCCACTACTTTGTAAATGCTTTATTGCCAACGTGTGTCTTGATTCAGCAAGTTCATGCTATTATTGTCTGTGTGTACTGATTCCTCTGCTTCCCTTTTTTTTTTTTTTTTTTTCCTTTTATTTATTTATTTATTTATTTTTTTAAATTTTAAAATCTTTAATTCTTACATGCATTCTCAAACATGAACCCCCCTCCCACCTCCCTCCCCATAACATCTTTCTGGGTCATCCCCATGCACCAGCACCAAGCATGCTGCATCCTGCGTCAGACATAGACTGGTGATTCAATTCACATGATAGTATACATGTTAGAATGTCGTTCTCCCAAATCATCCCACCCTCTCCCTCTCCCTCTGAGTCCAAAAGTCCGTTATACACATCTGTGTCTCTTTCCCTGTCTTGCATACAGGGTCGTCATTGCCATCTTCCTAAATTCCATATATATGTGTTAGTATACTGTATTGGTGTTTTTCTTTCTGGCTTACTTCACTCTGTATAATCGGCTCCAGTTTCATCCATCTCAACAGAACTGATTCAAATGAATTCTTTTTAACGGCTGAGTAATACTCCATTGTGTATATGTACCACAGCTTTCTTATCCATTCATCCGCTGATGGACATCTAGGTTGTTTCCATGTCCTGGCTATTATAAACAGTGCTGCGATGAACATTGGGGTACATGTGTCTCTTTCAATTCTGGTTTCCTCGGTGTGTATGCCCAGCAGTGGGATTGCTGGGTCATAAGGTAGTTCTATTTGCAATTTTTTAAGGAATCTCCATACTGTTCTCCATAGTGGCTGTACTAGTTTGCATTCCCACCAACAGTGTAGGAGGGTTCCCTTTTCTCCACACCCTCTCCAGCATTTATTGCTTGCAGATTTTTGGATCGCAGCCATTCTGACTGGTGTGAAGTGGTACCTCATTGTGGTTTTGATTTGCATTTCTCTAATAATGAGTGATGTTGAGCATCTTTTCATGTGTTTGTTAGCCATCCATATGTCTTCTTTGGAGAAATGTCTATTTAGTTCTTTGGCCCATTTTTTGATTGGGTCGTTTATTTTTCTGGAGTTGAGCTGCATAAGTTGCTTGTATATTTTTGAGATTAGTTGTTTGTCAGTTGCTTCATTTGCTATTATTTTCTCCCATTCAGAAGGCTGTCTTTTCACCTTGCTTATAGTTTCCTTTGTTGTGCAGAAGCTTTTAATTTTAATTAGATCCCATTTGTTTATTTTTGCTTTTATTTCCAGCATTCTGGGAGGTGGATCATAGAGGATCCTGCTGTGATTTATGTCTGAGAGTGTTTTGCCTATGTTCTCCTCTAGGAGTTTTATAGTTTCTGATCTTACATTTAGATCTTTAATCCATTTTGAGTTTATTTTTGTGTGCGGTGTTAGAAAGTGATCTAGTTTCATTCTTTTACAAGTGGTTGACCAGTTTTCCCAGCACCACTTGTTAAAGAGATTGTCTTTACTCCATTGTATATTCTTGCCTCCTTTGTCAAAGATAAGGTGTCCATATGTATGTGGATTTATCTCTGGGCTTTCTATTTTGTTCCATTGATCTATATGTCTGTCTTTGTGCCAGTACCATACTGTCTTGATGACTGTGGCTTTGTAGTAGAGCCTGAAGTCAGGCAAGTTGATTCCTCCAGTTCCATTCTTCTTTCTCAAGATTGCTTTGGCTATTCGAGGTTTTTTGTATTTCCATACAAATCTTGAAATTATTTGTTCTAGTTCTGTGAAAAATGTGGCTGGTAACTTGATAGGGATTGCATTGAATTTGTAAATTGCTTTGGGTAGTATACTCATTTTCACTATATTGATTCTTCCAATCCATGAACATGGTATATTTCTCCATCTATTAGTGTCCTCTTTGATTTCTTTCATCAGTGTTTTATAGTTTTCCATATATAAGTCTTTAAAAATATGGAACGCTTCACGAATTTGCGTGTCATCCTTGCGCAGGGGCCATGCTAATCTTCTCTGTATCGTTCCAATTTTAGTATATGTGCTGCCGAAGCGAGCACTGCTTCCCTTTTTGAATGAGCAAAAACCTTGCACTTCTTCAGAATAAATTCAGTGCTGCATCTTCCACTGAAAGCTTTCTGAATCCCTTCTTCCAGGCTTTACTCATATGTTTCCAGTGTAGTGTGTCCTTATATCCTTTGCTGCTAAGTGGTCAGCACCATGCAGCCAGAGGAAAGCGCTCTTTTGTCTTTCTATTCCCAGATGATAGGACTGGGAACAGCCAATAGGCACTTGATAGAGATAGCCGATGAATGCCTGTGTTGATAAATGGCTAGAGTTCATGGGCTTTGGGCATCAGATTTCAGCCTCTAAAAAAGGAGAGATAGCCAGTGGCCTTATTAAGCACATTTAACCACCAACAGGTGAAGCTTCTTAGCCTTTATATTTTGTTACTCAAATAAAGTATGTTTTTAAATTTCAAGTGTTTGTCTTAATGCCAGAGATTTTGGTATGGTCAGAAGCTTTATGATTTTTTGTTTTGTTTTGGGCCATCCTACATAGCATGCAGGATATTATTTCCCCAATCAGGGATGGAAACTGCACCCCCTCTGCACTGGAAGCCTGGAGTCTTAACCAAAATTCCCTTGAATTTTGAGCAACTGAGATTTGAAAGCTTATACAACTCCTGTCACTGACTCTTTGCCTGTAATTGCACCAATGATGTGGCTGAGTTATCACTTCCTGACAAAGCCCCCACTCCAAACAAACAAAAATGCATCTCTTCATTTCCTTCACCTCCGTCTCCCGGATTGCCGGGCTTAGCACGTCCCTTCAGTTCTGCGAAGGTTTAGTGGATTCACACATCCTCCAGGCTGCTGGGTCTCTACATAAGTATTAAGATAATCTGGGCTTTCTAGGTCTCAGACCATTTAATCCTCCAGCAGCTACTGGGTCCAGTTGCTTGGAAAATGTTTAAATTCTAACCTAACATACTGTGAGCCTCCACTAATTATTAGAGAGGATGAACACCACTAGGGGTGAGGAGAAATGCTGTGTGTGCTTGTGTGCTCCGTCACTTCAATTGCTTCTGAATCTTTGCAACCCTACGGACTGTAGCCCACCAGGCTCCTCTATCCATGGGGTTCTCCAGGCAAGAATGCTGGAGTGGGCTGCCATGCCCTCGTTCCAGGGGATCTTTCCACCTCAGGGATCAAACCCGTGTCTCCTGCCTTTCCTGCATTGCAGACAGTTTATTTTCCCCTGAATCACTGGGGAAGCCAGGAAGAATATTAGGGAGGTGCCAAACCTAATATTTCACCCCTCCCTCCTCACTATTTAATTACCAGTCATGCAGAATATACTTAATATTCACAGTGCCCTACACTGTCATCCAATCCTTTGCTTCTACTTGACACAGCTGTTGACTCTTCTCTAACTTCTGTGTCTGCTAAAGCTTATTCATCCCCCGGGTCTCAGCTGAAAATATCACTTCCTACCAAAGGAATCTCCTGATTCTCCTATTATAACACTTACTGCACTCTTTGGCAATTTTAGTTGTGTGTGTGTTCTCTTAATTGCAATTTGCCTATGCGATAAGATGCTCCATCTTTTTGTTTATTGTTTTATCCATAAAGCTTAGCACAGTGTCTGACACACAGGAATACCTCATCCTATGAAAGTGAAGTCACTCAGTCGTGTCTGGCTCTTTGCAACCCCATGATCTGTAGCCTACCAGGCTCCTCTGTCCATGGGATTTTGCAGGCAATAGTACTGGAGTGGATTGCCATTTCCTTCTCCAGGGGATCTTCCCAACCCAGGGACTGAACCCGGGTCTCCCGCATTGTAGACAGACGCTTTACCATCTGAGCCACCAGGGAAGTCCCTTACCTAATGAATAAATTAATGAATGTAGGAGTCCCCGCTCTCATAGGGGCTGAAATGTTATAGAACGCACAAAATAAGCATGCAAACTGTCAATATTATATTCATTCCTGTTGTTTATTCTTTCCAAGGAATCTGGCATTAGCATTATTTCTCCTATTTGCAGAAAGGAAATTTTAGACTTAGAAGATGTATTATTACCAAAATGACTTTACAGCTAGAAAGTGGCTCAAGTGGATTTGAATTCTAGTTTTGTGATATCATGTTAAGTGTTCTCTACATAATGCTACAAAAATATGCAGCAAGTGGGAGAAATTGGTACAAAAATCTATTGCTTTTCAGAAAAGGGAGAATTCCTTTCTCCATAAAGTATTTAAGTTTGAATCTAAACAATAAATCAGGTTTTTTTTTTAAGTAATTATTTTCAACTAACAAAACAATCACACAACTCTTACGCATGCTGAGTCACTTCAGATGTGTGTGACTATTTACAGCCCTATGGACTGTAGCCTGCCAGGCTTCTCTGGCCAAGGGGTTTTCCAGCAAAAATACTGGAGTAGGTTTCAAGCCCTCCTCAAGGGCATCTTCCCAAACCAAGGATCAAACTTATGTCTCCTGCGTCTCCTGCATTGTAGGCAGATTCTTAACTGATGAGCCACCTGGGTAACCCTTTGTATTAGAATAAATTCAACTATACAGACAAATTGATTGTAAGAAGTGAAAGTTTGGCCCACTCTTGCTTTAATCACACTCGCAAGACATAACCATCATTAAACATATCTGTGTATGTATACATGATATGCTGGTTTTATTTGCTTTAAAATTAATCATACTACAAATACCGTTTGGCAGTGCCCCACCTTTTTAAACTCCAGTATAACTTGGACAGCCTTCTACTTATTATATTTATATTTATCTACTGTACATTTAACTTCTGTATCTCTTTTCTTTGTAAGAATGTTTCATAATTTGCTTACCCAATCTGCTATTATGGGCATTTAAGTGATTTTCTATTTTTTCTTTATGAATATTTCTGGAATAATTCTCTTATATATGCATCTCATATACAATGGCTCTAAAAAAATCATTAAAGACTTTCTGTCCATTAATTCCTAAACAAGAATTTGTTATGTCATGGCTTATATACCTTTTTAGTTGTGAATACACTGCGCATACAGTTGTACATTCTGTGAATACAAACATGTGCAGAATGTGAATACAATTGACAAAAATGTGCAGAATGTGAAAAGTTTTAATTGGGGGGCAAAAAACATTCGAGGTGGGGGCAGTCACATAAGCAAAGGTATTGAAAAGCGCTAGTCACTTTCCTTTATTTTTCCTGAGAAACTTCAGCATTCTGACACTGTGAGTGAACCCAAATGACAAATTCCAGCTCCTGCCAATTGACCACAAGCTATTTGTCAGTTTCTCTTTCTCCTGGCCCTTCAGTGATGAAGTTCCCAGAGGTTAAACACTCTCATTAGTAATCTTACCACTAGAACTCCTGAAAACCAGTGTTTGCTGCCCTTTTAAAAATTTTAATGACTCTGCACCACACACAGACCCTTCATTGTGCTTTTGGAACTTTCCAAATGAAACCAAAGACTTGATTCAACTGTAGTCAAAGAAAAGGAATTCTGCAAAATTTCACACACATACTAACCCTCCATTTTCTACCAGCAACTAAAACTTAAAATTAAATGATCATGATGTGAGATGTTTCTAAAGAGCTCTCTCCTTGCCTTCAGTTTTATTAAGGCACAAATGTGCAGCCACATTTAATGATGTTTACCTGGAAGAGTGCATGTTTACCTTTGGAAATCTATTATGTTTCTCTCAACTTACCATGAGCAAAGGGGCATTGTTACTTCATATATTCTGACTACTTGCTTAAATTTATATCTACACTCAAATGAGAAAAATGCTTGTGTATCAGTCATCTTGGAATCCAAGGGACTTATTCATAGAGCATGTGGGGCTCTATTCATAAATGATTTATGTCTTTGCATAAAAGAGAGTGGGGGCTGTGTGTGTGTGTATCTCAGAGAACCATCAATTGCCTCTCCTGAGTAATTTATACAAGATCAATATTTATCAAAGTGAACCAAGAATTGTGCCCTACTCATTGAGAGCCAGATACTTCATTTTCAGTTCCTTCAGCCGTGGAAGGGAGCATGACAGATTGAAATGTTTGCATAAAAATCAAAGTGGTCCTAGCTTTGTTCCTATTACTTTAGATGCAGGGTAATTCTTTGGTTAGATTGCAGATTTCTGTCATGAATAATGCTCATAACTAGTACATAGTAGATATTCAAAGTGTATTTGTTGAACAAATAACTAAAGAAAAATAAGCAAGCATCGTTGGCACTGTTCCCATAGGAAAAAGAGAGTTGCTTGCTGAAATTACTATTTTAATGTATGTTAGTTGAGCACCTACTAGACATTTTGCATTGAATGAGAACACTGTTTTTAACAGAAATGCTTTCCCAGACATATACATAAGTAATTAAAAACATAATAGTGAGAAGTGCTATGTTCTCAATTAAAGATTAAAAAGGTGTTCTGGAGATCTAGAGGAAGGGTCAACTAATTCTGCTCAGAGAAATTTAGAAAAGAATAAAATAAAAATCTGAGTTAAACAGGCTTATAGTAAAAAAGGGAAGATAAAATGCCATTTAACTCAACCAGTGAGCAGATGCCTTTTTTGTAAGCAAGAGGAGATTCTTAAACATGGAAGTGGCATAATCGGATTTCCTGCAGAGATATATCTCCAATGGCACAATTCATACTATATACTGACCATCTGGTAGAGAAGGACAGAGAGGAGATGGTTTCAACTTGCTTGTCAACTCTAAAAGTGTTTCTAGGAAATGCTGCTTTGAGGAAAACTTCAGAATTGCATCTGGATTCCAGTAATAAAGTAGTAGAGTCCCTAGTAATAAAAAATAAGCTTGTCTTTAGTGAAAGAAAGGAAAGAAAAATGTGGAAGCAAACATAAGGTAGGCATTTGCCATCTCTGAATTAGTAGGATGTTGGGAAAGTCTAGGTGAGCAATCGTAAGTCCAAACTTAGGCAAACCCAGTGTGTAAGTGGGAGTTAAAAGAAGCATACTTAAATATTTTATACTAGATATATTTAATATATATACTAAATATATGCTTTTATAAAATATCATATATTATATCTACTCTTCATATAATGTACATGATGAATCATGCAAAATTTACAATAAAAGGATAGAGGATAGCTTTAAGTAGTTTGTACTGAGCAACTTCACTTTCACTTTTCACTTTCATGCATTGGAGAAGGAAATGGCAATCCACTCCAGTGTTCTTGCCTGGAGAATCCCAGGGACAGGGAAGCCTGGTGGGCTGCCGTCTAAGGGGTCGCACAGAGTTGGACATGACTGAAGCGACTTAGCAGCAGCAGCAGCAGTTTGAGATAGGATCCCGGGGAAAGCAACCGACATTAATTAAGACAGGGAATAGAAGCAGAAAAATAAATTGAGAGCAGTGAGGTGAAAACGAAGACAATGGTTTCATTACTGGACATTCTGCATTCTAGGAGCACAGAAGATGTCCAGAGAGAGGTATTCCACAAAGTGTTTAAATACTGGGGTCAAAGCCAAGATGAATGTTCTGGAATGGGTTTATAAATTTGAAGATTCATCAGAGCTAAGACAGCATATCATGCTTTGTATGTACAGTTCCACTCAAGGAGAAATACTGAGGAATACCAACATTTAAATAATGGGCAGGAAAAAATGAACATCCATGTAGATGATTAAAACATCCAAAAAGAATATTTATAGTTTGAGAAAGATGTGAAATTGCCTCTCAATCTGTCATTATCACACACGTAGAAAACAGGAGGCATTTCCATTTCTGGAAATGGAAGCTATCTATGATAGGATAACTTGTTTCCACAAACGATTCTGCAGAGAATAACTAGAAAAGGTAGATTAATTTTTTAAAAATGTTTGAAACCATGGGAAAACTACAAATAAAGTGGTGACTTAGGAGCTAAAAAATCCACACAGAAGTGGAGATAGACAAACGAGATATTAAACTTTAAAATGGATAATTTCTCTTGAGATTTTTGCTTATTTAGTCAAGGCAAGAAATTAAGAAGCTCAGCAGAGCTTAGAAAATCTAAGATGTGAAGAAAAGTCAGGATTCAGAACATGTCAAGGAAAAATTGCTTGGTAACTAGCACAGATTTTCAGTTCATATTAGGGCCAAGACTAAGAAAATGCAAATTAAGCATTTATGGGGCAAAATTTTAGGCAGCACTCACTTATTAACTTTTGTGCCTTATATGTCTCACTTTCCTCACCCTAGTCCTGATTTTTTTTCAGAAACATGAAAGTTTGCTTCAAACAATAAACTAAACTGTGTTTCACAAGGACCAGATCTAAAATAGATCAATGCTAACTTTATTTGTGACTTGCCTCTACCATAATCACCTGATAAAAACAAAATTTTATCCTCTCTGGAGGAAAAGCATATCATCCACAAACATATTGCCACCATATCTTTTTCTGACAAGATGACTTTCAAAAAATTTTACCAGGCATGCAAGGATGTAAAATATGATAATTGATAACCAAGAATAAATTCAGGTAAGAGTAGCAGGCTTGAAAGTTATTTAGATCATCTTGTATTTATAAGATATAAACTTTTTAAAATGGGAGTTTATATGCCCAAAATATTAGATTATAACATGAAAGATTTAGTGAGAACTAGAATATATTTTAAAATCAAATAAAATCATGAAGCTGAAAAAATATAACTAAAATTAAGAACTCAATATAGGAACTTAACAATAGATTAAACACAAGTAAAGGGGGGATTAAAGCATGTGAAAATATACAGAAACATTCATTGAAATAACAGAAGAATGGAAAATACTGAGTAGTTGAGAAAAATATGGAATCAACTGTTAAAATTTAAAATGTGTGCAGTAATAATACCATAATAGTGAGAAAGTAAGGTAAGGCAGAAGCAGTGTTTGAGGGGTAGTGGTGGAAAACTTTAAATTGCTAAAGAACATCAAGCTGTAACATTCAAGATATGTTACAAACAGTAAAATTATATAAATAAAACCATATTTTAAGTCATCACAGAATTAACTGGTGAAACAAGATAAAATATGAAAAACTGTTGGTGGGAAAAAAGAAATGCTTTATCCTTTAAAACCCCCCTAAGACTTACAGGTGACTTCTCATCAGAAATTACAGAAATCAATGAAAATTGATTGGCATCTTCAAAATGTAATACAAATAAAAACCTGTCAACCTAAAACTCTCTACTACAAAATATGTGAAAAATATATGAAAAATTTGACATATTAAAAGCACTTCTGGGGACTTCCCTGGTGGTCCAGTGGGTGAGACTTCACCTTCCAATGCAGGGGGTATGGGTTTGACCCCTGGTTGGGGAGCTAAGATCCCACATGCTTGGAGGCCAAAACAACAAAACAAAAAGCAGTGACGATATTGTAACAAATTTAATAAAAACTTTAAAAAATAAAATCACTTCAGTAGAGAATGGCTAAGACGGCACAGTCAGAGGACAAGTGTTTATCTCCTCCTGCAACTGAAATCACAGCAGTTGAACAATCATTGACAGGAAGATGCTTCTTGTTGCTGTTCAGTCACTAAGTCATGTCTGATTCTTTGCAACCCCATGGACTACAGCATGCCAGGCTTCCCTGCCTTCTCTATCTCCCAGATAGTGATTTGCTCAAATCCACTTCCATTGATTGAGTCAATGATACTATCTGACCATCTCATCCTCTCCAATACTTTGGCCATTTGATGCAAAGAGCCAATTCATTAGAAAAGGTCCTGATGCTGAAAGATTGGAGGCAAAAGGAGAAGTGGGTGACAGAGGGTGAGGAAGATGCTCAGTTCTAAACTGAGCACATATACACAATGGAATATTACTCAGCCGTTAAAAAGAATTCATTTGAATCAGTTCTGATGAGATGGATGAAACTGGAGCCGATTATACAGAGTGAAGTAAGCCAGAAAGAAAAACACCAATACAGTATACTAACACATATATATGGAATTTAGGAAGATGGCAATGACGACCCTGTATGCAAGACAGGGAAAGAGACACAGATGTGTATAACGGACTTTTGGACTCAGAGGGAGAGGGAGAGGGTGGGATGATTTGGGAGAATGACATTCTAACATGTATACTATCATGTGAATTGAATCGCCAGTCTATGTCTGACGCAGGATGCAGCATGCTTGGGGCTGGTGCATGGGGATGACCCAGGAAGATGTTATGGGGAGGGAGGTGGGAGGGGGGTTCATGTTTGGGAATGCATGTAAGAATTAAAGATTTTAAAATTTAAAAAAATAAAAATAAAAAAATAAACTGAGCACAGTTGCTCAGTCATCTGCAGCATGCCAGGCCTCCCTATTCATCACCAATCCCAGAGTTTACTCAAACTCATGTCCATTGAGTCAGTGATGCCATCCAACCATCTCATCTTCTGTCGTCCCCTTCTCCTCCCTTGGAGTTTCAGCTTCAGCGTCAGGACTGATTTCCTTTAGGATGGACTGGTTGGATCTCCTTGCAGTCCAAGGGACTCAAGAGTCTTCTCCAACACCACAGTTCAAAAGCTTCAATTCTTCGGTACTCAGCTTTCTTTATAGTCCAACTCTCACATCCATACATGACTCCTGGAAAAACCATAGCCTTGACTAGATGGACCTTTGTTGGAAAAGTGATGTCTGCTTTTTAATATGCTGTCTAGGTTGGTCATAATTTTTCTTCCAAACAGCAAGCATCTTTTAATGTCATGGCTGCAGTCACCATCTGCAGTGATTTTGGAGCCTCCCTAAAATAAACTCTGTCACTGTTTCCACTCATTCCCCATCGATTTGCCATGAAGTGATGGGACTGGATGCCATGATCTTCACTTTCTGAATGTTGAGCTTTAAGCCAACTTTTTCACTGTCCCCTTTCACTTTGGTCAAGAGGCTCCTTTGTTCTTCTTTGTTTTCTGCCATAAGGGTGGTGTCATCTGCATATCTGAGGTTATTGATATTTCTCCTGGCAATTTTGATTCCAGCTTGTGCTTCATCCAGCCCAGCATTTTGTATGATGTACTCTGCATATAAGTTAAATAAAAAGGGTGACAATATACAGCCTTGATGTACTCCTTTCCCAATTAAGTAAATGTGAATAGGAACAGGCATATGAATAACTACCTCAAATGTACATGGATTAAATGTTCCAACCAAAAGACATAGACTGGCTGAGTAGTTACAAAAGCAAGACCTGTATATATGCTATTAGCAAGAAACCCACCTCAGATACATCTAGGGACACATACAGACTGTAAGTGAGCAGATGGGAAAAGGTATTACATGAAAATTGAAGCCAAAAGAAAGCTGGAATAGTAATAATCACATCAGACAAATAAACTTTAAAATAAAGACTGTTGTAAGAGACAAGGAAGGACATCACATAATGATCAAGGAATCAGTCCAAGAAGAAGATAATAAAATTGCAGACATGTATGCATCCAACATAGAAGTACCTCAATATATAAGGCAAACATTAACAGCCATAAAAGGAGAAATTGACAGTAACACAATCATTGTGGAGAACTTCAGCATCCTACTTATACCAATGGACAGATCATCCAGACAGAAAGTCAATAAGGAAACAAGCCTTAAATAACTCAATAGAGCTGATAGATGAATTGATATTTATAGGACATTCCATCCAAAAGCAGCAGAATGCACTTTCTTCTCAAGTGCGCATGGAACATTCTCCAGGATAGATCACATCTTGGGCCATAAGTCAAGTCTCAGTAAATTTAAGAAAACTGAAATCATACCAAGCATCTTTCTGACCACAATACTGTATGCTTAGAAATTTATTTTTTTAAAAAAAAGTCCTCTTAAGAAACATAAACATATGAAGGCTAAACAATATGTTACTAAACAATGGAGATCACTGAAGAAATCAAAGAGGAAATAAAAACATACCTAGAGGCAAATGACAATGAAAACGTTATAATCCAAATCCTATGGGGCACTGCAAAAGCAATCCTAAGAAGAAAATTTCTAACAATAAAATCCTACCTCAGGAAACAAGAAGGATATCAAATAAATTACCTAAAATTATACCTAAAGCAATTAGAGAAAGAAGAACAAACAAAATCCAAACTTAGTAGAAGGAAAGAAGCCATAAAGATTAGAGCAGAAATAAGTGAAAGATCAATGAAACTAAAAACTGGTTCTTGGAGAAGATAAACAAAATTGATTATCCTTTAGCCATACTCATTAAGAAACAAGGGAGAGAACTCAAATCAACAAAATTAGAAATAAAAAAGGAAAAATTACAGCTTTGACACCACAGAAATTCAAGGGTCATAAGAGACTACTAGAAGCAACTACACGCCAATAAAATGGACAACTTAGAAGAAATAGATAAATTCTTAGAAGGGCTTCCCTGGTGGCTCAGCTGGTAAAAATCCATCTGAAATCCGTTAGACCTGCATTTGACCCCTGGGTTGGGAAGACTTCTTGAAGAAGGGAATGGCTACCCACTTCAGTTTTCTGGCCTGGAGAATTCCATGGACTATTACAGTCCATGGGGTCATAAACAGTAGGACGTGACTGAACGACTTTCACTTTAGAAGGTTACAACTTTCCAAGTAGAAATAATAGAATCTTCCAGGAGGAAATAGAAAATGTGAACAGAAAATCACATGTATTGAAATTGAACCTGTTATTTAAAAACATTCAATGAACAAAAGTACAGGACCAAATGGCTTCATAGGTGAATTCTATAAAGTATTTAGAGAATATTTAACACCTATCTTTCTGAAACTGTTCCAAAAAATTGCAGAAGAAGCAATCCCATGTTCAACATCACTAATTATTAGAGAAATGCAAATCAAAACTACAACAAGCTATCACCTCACACTAGTTAGAATGGCTATCATCAAAAATCTATGAACAACAAATGCTGGAGAGGGAGTAGGGAAAAGGAAATATCCTGCACGGCTTATCAGAATGTAAACTGATACAGTCACTATGGAGAACAGTATGGAGGTTCCTAAAAAAAAAAAAAAAATAGAGCTACCATATGATCCAGCAACCCTAATCCTGGTCATATTCCTGGAGAAAACCATACTTTTGAAAGATGAATGCACCCCGATGTTCATTGCAGCACTGTTTACAATAGACAGAACATGGGGAAGCAACCTAAATGTCCATCAATAAACTGATGAATAAAGAAGATGTGATACATACATACAGTGGAATTTTACTCACTGAAGTAATTACTCAATGAAGTAATGCCATTTTCAGCAAAATGGGTGGACACAGACTGTCAAACTGAACTAAGTCAGTCAGAAAGAGAATACATATCATATGATATAACATATATGTGTTCTAAGAAATGGTACAAGTGAACTTATTCACAAACAGAAATAGAGTTACAGATGTAGAAAACAATCTTATGGTTACCAGAAGGATGGGAGGGATGGATAAACAGGAGATTAGAATCAACATACGCACACTACTATATATAAACAAGCAAGCTAGTCATTCAGTCATGTCCAACTCTCTGTGACCCATGGACTGTAGCCCGCCAGGCTCCTCTGTCCATGGAATTCTCCAGGCAAGAATACTGGAGTGGGTTGCCATTTCCTAATCCAGGAGATCTTCCTGACCCAGGGATCAAACCCAGGTATCTTGCATTGCAGACAGATTCTTTACCATCTGAGCCACCAGGAAAGTCCTATACATAAACAAGATAGCTAATAA
Source organism: Ovis canadensis (assembly GCF_042477335.2). Taxonomy (NCBI): domain Eukaryota; kingdom Metazoa; phylum Chordata; class Mammalia; order Artiodactyla; family Bovidae; genus Ovis; species Ovis canadensis. The sequence continues at coordinate 14,911,130 of NC_091255.1, forward strand.
GAGCTTACTATATAGCACAGGGAACTGTACTCAGTATTCTGTAATAAACTATATGGAAAAGGAATCTAAAAAGCAGTGGATATATGTATATGTATAACTGATACAGTGTTACACAGCAGAAAGTAACAATATTGTAAATCAACTATACATCAATTAAAAAAATTAACAAAATAAAATAAATAAATCCCAAAAGATATTGACTTGGTAAAAAAAAAAATAATGCCATATAGGTTTTAAAATATCAGTACATTTAAAACGAATTGCAACACTAACATGCAAGAGAGCAAGAGTTAAATAGTTCTAATCTTTTACATTGATTAAAGTGATAAAAATTATATCAGACTTTATTTTATTTTTTTAGTTATTCTCTTTTTAAAATTAATTTACCTATTTTAATTGGAGGCTAATTACTTTATAATAATGTAGTGGTTTTTGCCATACAGTGAAATGAATTAGCCATGGGTGTACATACATCAGACTTTAAAAAACGAAGTATTCATGTTTTATTATCAAGAATATATATTAAAGAATTTGTTAAAGAATGTGTAATCAACAAGATAACAATAGGTGGAATTGGAATAGTGATTAATGAATGGAATAAATGAAATGAAAAAATAGATACTTATTTAATCCCAGGTATGTTTATAATCACTTGAAATCTACATGATTAAATATTCACCCTAATAGACAAAGATTTTCACAATGAAAAACTCAATCATATGCTGCTTACAGGAAACACAGTTTAAATATAGAAGGTTGAAAGTAAAAGCCTAGATAAAGAGAGATGGAATAGCTATACACATATCATATAAAATAAACCTGAAGTTAAAATCACTAATCTTGAATTTTAAAGCGAATTTCAAAGTGATAAAAGAGTCAATCACCAGGAAGACAGCACAATCATAAATTATTTTACAGCCAATAATATCACTTCAAATTTTATAAATAAAAAACTTGAGAGAAGTAGGAAAAATAGACAAACCCAGCATTATAATGGGAGGTTTTAACATACCTATTTCAAGAGGTGAGTGACAAACTTATGTGTTCAGTAAGAATACAGTTCTGCACTATACAGTTAGGAAATCTGTATTCTTTTCATACCAGATTTGCCTGTGTTTGGTTTTGCTTTGGTGTTTCTCTCTTTCTGTGTGTGTTTGGGAGGGAGAGAACGCTTTTAGAGAAGTATCTCTGGTCTTACTGGAAAGAGTGATACATCCTGAATAAGTCCTGAATAATAAAAATGCTTTTATTTTTCTTCAAGTGCAAACAACAGGTGGTATTTTTGGTAAAGAACTCACCCACCAGTGCAGGAGACAAGGGTTTGATCCCTAGGTCAGAAAGATCCCCTGAAGGAGGATATGATAACCTCCTCTAGTCTCTTTGGCTGGAAAATCCCATGGACAGAGGAGCCTGATGGTCACAAAGAGTCTGACATGACTGAGTGACTGAGCACTGTTTGGTCTTATTGGAGAGAGTGACACACCCTGACTAATGAAAATATTTTTATTCTCATTCAAGTGAAACAAAGTAGGCTATTGTGTTTCTAGGGAATGGTTCTCCTTACCATTCTGAAAGGATGAACAGGAAGCCAAGGTTTGGGTTCTTTCTAAAGGCCACTAAGCTCTTTAAAAACAGACCACTGATTCTTTTTATTAGAACACAGAAGGACAATGAGAGTTTTGCAATCAGAAAAGGGAATTGAGAGAGAAGAAAGAAGGAACCAGGACTCAAGCACTTACCTAGGTGCTCCATCTGAGAGGGCTCTTCTAAGGAGAGTGCAGAGGCAGTACATCGGGAGAAGAATCTCATTGCAGGGTTGTGCTGAACTACTGGCTCATCCTGTCTCCGGAGAACCTTTTGTGAGCATCCCTTCCCAGCTCTAAGTTCTGTAATATCACATTAGTAGAATAAAATCACCTGTGATAGGAATATTCACACCATGAAAGTGAAAGCTGCTCAGTCGTGTCTGACTCTTTGTGATCTCATGGACTCTCCAGTCCATGGAATCCTCCAGGCCAGAATACTGGAGTGGGTAGCCTTTCCCTTCTCCAGGGGATCTTCCCAACCCAGGGACCAAACCCAGGTCTCCCACATTGCAGGCAGATTCTTTACCAACTGAGCTACAAGGGAAGCCCTTTTCACTTTCACTTCACCATCAGTTCAGTTCAGTTCAGTCGCTCAGTCATGTCCGACTCTTTGTGACGCCATGAATCGCAGCACGCCAGGCCTCCCTGTCCATCACCAACTCCCAGAGTTCACTCAGACTCACGTCCATCGAGTCAGTGATGCCATCCAGGCATCTCATCCTCTGTCGTCCCCTTGTCCTCCTGCCCCCAATCCCTCCCAGCATCAGAGTCTTTTCCAGTGAGTCAACTCTTCACATGAGGTGGCCAAAGTACTGGAGCTTCAGCTTTAGCATCATTCCTTCCAAAGAAATCCCAGGGCTGATCTCCATCAGAATGGACTGGTTGGATCTCCTTGCAGTCCAAGGGACTCTCAAGAGTCTTCTCCAACACCACAGTTCAAAAGCATCAGTTCTTTGGCGCTCAGCCTTCTTCACAGTCCAACTCTCACATCCACACATGACCAAAGGAAAAACCATAGCCTTGACTAGACGGACCTCAGTTGGCAAAGTAATGTCTCTGCTTTTCAATATGCTATCTATCACTTCACGATAGACATTGGCAAATGCTTCAAGTCAAGACTTTTTGAGGGAAGCTGGTTAATAGACATTTACCACTATACCACTGCCTGAGGACTACCGTCTGATGCCCTGGACTAAACAGGACCAGGAAAAAGAACTCCAGTCTCTCAATCACATGACTATTTGACAGGGTAAGTTACCTGTTGGAGACACAACCCATTGGGAAAATGGACCCAATACTAGCCACTATTTTATTCAGTCACTGTATAATTGGAAACTTCGTTCTACCTGTACCCACAATTGATGGGACCTGACCTGAGCCATGACAGGCTCGACAGGGCACACTAGGCCTAAGCCTCAGGTTCTTGTAAGCATGAGTCATAATTCTAGGAAGCCCCACCAAGGTCCCTGATGACACCAAGGTCCCTGGTGACACCAAGGTCCCCCCCCCCCCCGATGACGGCAAGGTTAAGTCAATCACCACGATGACCCAAGGTTGAGTCAATCACCACACTATTGCTGAGACAAAAGACCACATGTATATAAGCAGCTGTGATTCAGACCTCGGGGTTCTCGTCAAGATTCCACTGCGCTGGATGAGACTTGAGCCCTAGATTGAGCTAGCAATAAACCCCTTTATGTTTTTGCATTGCTGTGGACTTCTTATTCTCTCAGTTTTGGGGACTCGGACACTGGGCATAACATTTGGGGCTCGTCCGGGGTTCCTTTTAACTGAGGGGAATAACACCCTCCTGGCAGAAGGGGTTCCTTAACCTGAAAGAGGTCGACCTAGCCGGCATAAGGCTGAGGCCCGGCATTGTGCTGGGAAGGCGGCTGGCTCTGTGGACACCTTGTTGGTAAGATAACCTCAAGGGAAAGGAAGTTTTAGGGGGGGCCCAAGAAGACCTAGTGCTGTGTTCTCAGCCGATGTGTATTTGTTATCTGTTTGTAGTGTCTGTGTGAGTGCTGGCATTGTCTCTGTACCTTGTGTGTTCATTTTGTCTCCTGTGTTCTTCTCTGTAATCATGGGGCAAGCAACTTCTACTCCTTTGTCCCTTATGACTGAGACTTTTTATTCCCCAGAACTTTAGTTCCCCTCCCCCCACTTCGTCTATCCCACAGGTACTTGTTGTGGAAACATCCAGAGAGGAAGAACACAAAGGGTGCAACGGCCAGGTAAAGCCGGTATTCCAAGAATTCTCACCATATCCTAACCTAATTGACCTAGAAACTGATCTCTCCCCACCCCACTATGTGCATCCGCCTTTGCCCCCTCGGGTACCTCAGATTTCGTCTGGAGGAACGTGAAGGGATACAGAACCTTCAGCCCCAACCCAGGAAGGGGGCCCCACCCAGGGAACTCGGGAAAAACTAGGGGAGTCCCCAATATGGGGGACGAAGATAACCCAGAAGCCCCCCACCTCCACGGTCCGGGCACTTCCTGTTCGGGTGGGGCCAGCCCACCCAGACGGGGAACGAATGTACCAATACTGGCCCTTTTCCACTAGTGATTTATATAATTGGAAAACTCAAACCCCTTCATTCTCGGAAAAGCCTCAGGGCCTCATTGACCTTTTAGAATCCATTCTTTTCACCCATAACCCCACTTGGGATGATTGTCAGCAGCTATTACAAGTGCTTTTCACCACAGAGGAATGTGAATGGATGTTGTTGGAAGCATGGAAGAATGTTCCAGGGGTAGATGGGAGACCTACAATGCAACCTAATCTGATTGATGAGGGATTCCCCCTGACGTGGCCCCGATGGGACTTCGAGGGCGCTAAAGGTAGGGAGCATCTCTGAGTGTACCGCCAGACTCTTATGGCTGGTCTCCGAGCAGCTGCCAAAAAACCAACAAATTTGGCTAAGGTAAATCTGGTTAGACAGGAGCCAAATGAGAGCCTGGTAGCCTTCCTTGAGGGATTAATGGAAGCTTTTATGCAGTATACCCCCATGGACCCACAGGCCGATGAGTCATGCATGGCAGTTATGCTAGCATTTGTGAATCAGGCAGCCCCGGATATCAGGAGGAAACTGCAGAAAATAGAGGGATTAGGGGAACAATCCATACAAGACCTGGTGAGGGCAACAGAGATGGTTTTTAACCATAGGGAAACTCCAGAAGAAAAAAAAGAATGTGTTAGAGGGAAAGAGAGAGAGTTCAGGGCCAAGGAAAATCACAAGAATCAAAAAGAATTAGCCCAGATATTCTTTGCAGGGGTGAGACAAGGAGCTAATTCTCAGGGAACTAGTAAAGTCAGGCCGAGAGACAAAAGAAAAAGACTAAGAAAGGACCAATGTGCATATTGTCAAGAGCGAGGACACTGGAGAAGAGAGTGCCCTAAAAGAAAACCGGGGGAAAAGCCCACCAGGGAAGAAGCACCTTCCCCAGGGGCCCACGTCTTATATGCAGGAGATGATAGCAATTAGGGGGGTCAGGGCTCAGCCCCCCTCCCCAAGTCCTGGGTAACTATACATGTGGAGGGGAAACTGGTCGGCTTCATGGTGGACACAGGGGCCTAATACTCAGTCCTTACTCCTCGTCAAGTGAGAGAATTTCTTGGGACTGTTGGGTGTTGCAGGCTGTGGATCTTGGGGTTTGCTGAAAAGGCCCAGCCATTATATGAAGGGAGCAAAGAGAGTAAAAACTGGACATGGACTGAGCAATGAGACAGGCATTTCAAGAACTTCGGCCAGCTCTGCTGAAAGCCCCAGCCCTTGCTCTCCCTAACCCGTCTAAGCCCTTCCAACTGTTTGTGGATAAAAAACTGGGAGTAGGAAAGGGAGTCTTGATGCAGCAATGGGGGCCTTGAAAGCAACCTGTAGCCTACCTCTCTAAAAGACTGGACCCAGTGGCCACGGGGTGGCCTCCCTGCCTCCGAATCATCGCAGCCACTGCTCTCCTGGTCCATGATGCTGACAAGTTAACGTATGGACAACAGCTACTGGTCTACACTCCCCATGCCATTGAAGGGATTCTCAAGCAGCCCTCGGAGACTGTAAAACCCCCATATTGACTGTGGGATTGCCACCCCCGGGAATGGGAACCCTGCCCCCGACCCCCGAGTATTCTTCCACTCTAAGCTAGATTAAAGAGAATGCCAACTGTCTGGAGGGCAAAAATGGATGGTATCGGGACCAAAATGACAACTTGTTGCTTCTGGCTAACTTGGGTCGACACCGTTGCATGTACCTACGTCAGACCACCCATCTGGGAGGAAAAAAAAAGACTCTAGCACTCTTACAGACAGCGCGTCTGTGGTTTCCCCGACAAAAGGCATAGTCTGTGCCTGTAAGGTGTGCCAGACGATGAGACCAGGAAAAGGACAGCACACGGGTATGAGGTACCAGGGAGAAAGGCCGGGACAACACTGGGAGATAGATTTTACAGAGGTAAGGCCAAGCAAGTATGGGTACCATTATCTGTTAGTTCTGGTTGATACTTCTCTGGGTGGGTAGAAGCATATCCCACTAAGAGGGAAATAGCAATAAGGGTAGCTAAAAAACTCCTAGAAGAGATAGTGCCTAGGTTTGGGCTGCCAGTAACCATCGGCTCTGATAATGGACCTGCTTTTGTGAGTCAAATTGTTCAGGGACTGGCCTTAGCTCTGGGCACCAAATGGAAACTACATTGCAAATACAATCCCCAGAGCTCAGGACAGGTAGAAAAAAATGAATCGGACTCTGAAAAAAAAAACTTTGGCAAAACTGGCAATAGAGACTGGTGGGGACTGGGTGACTCTCCTTCCCTTTGCTCTCTTCTGAGCGTGTAATACCGCCCCAAACAGCATCAAATCAAGACATTAAAGCCTAGATGGAAGGGCCCTTATGTTGTTCTTACTACCCCTACTGCCCTGAAGGTCGACGGTATTGGACCTTGGGTGCACTGTAACCACGTGTGCTGTGCCACTCTGGAAGAACACGAAAAGGCCCAGAGAGAATGGAAGGTGACACCACATCCCTCCAACCCTTTAAAGATGAAGCTCACCCGTCGACAGGACCCAGACGAATCACCCTGGACCCTCAGATAGAGGAAGATTCCTCTATATGATCAAAAGACAGGGGGGAATGTTGGGACCTGACCTAAGCCATGACAGGCTCAACAGGCCACACTAGGCCTAAGCCTCAGGTTCTTGTAAGCATGAGTCATAATTCTAGGAAGCCCCACCAAGGTCCCCAATGACACCAAGGTCCCTGATGATACCAAGGTCCCCCCCGATGACGCCAAGGTTAAGTCAGTCACCACGATGACCCAAGGTTGAGTCAATCATCACGCTATTGCTGAGACAAAAGACCGCCTGTATATAAGCAGCTGTGATTCAGAGCTCGGGGTTCTCGTCAAGACTCCACTGCGCTGGATGAGACTTGAGCCCTAGCTCGAGCTAGCAATAAACCCCTTTATGCTTTTGCATTGCTGTGGACGTCTTATTCTCTCAGTTTTGGGGACTCGGACACTGGGCATAACACAATCTACTATTCTGTTCTGCAAAAGGGTAGGAAGCAATACCCTATGCTATGAAGATAATTCCCCTCAATATGTGAAAGTTAAGTAAGTAGCAAGGTTCCTACCTCAACCTGAAGACTGGACAGGAATTTGTGAATATACTCAGTTTAAATGGAGTGTTAATATTCCTGCCATAGTGTTTGTGTGTGAGTAATATAAAGAATCTCTTGCATTTTGTATCTTTTATGGAATAGGAAAATATTTTCATTTTCATCATTAAAAATATGTTTGTGGAAGAGATAGTGACTCCCTAGTTGAGTCCTAAGAAGTAGTGACCTTCTATGTTCCTAAGTTATCCATAAGTCATGGATAAATGCTGCCCTGTTGATGACTCAGGAGACATTTGGTGCACTTTTCCCGGTATTGAAAATAAAATTTACATACATGTATAAGAAAACAGGAGATATCAGAGCATGTGAAGAATAGAACAGTGAATGGAACAGTGAGTTTGAAGGTGAAATTCCTTCTTTATTTTCAGAACTTACTTGGATGATGGAGTTAGGCAACAATGGAGTCTACAAAACTGAGCTGTGAACAATAGTCTAATCCTTAGGGCAATAAAATGATGCCAATAGATTATGACTTTTTTTTTTTTTTTTTGGTCTTTCACCATCGTCATCATGACTGCTACTTGAAAACCACTCGGTTTATACCAGCTGCATTCATGAAGGGCTGAGCTCTCAAGAGTTTATAGAATTAATACATCTCAGAGATTTATACTGTCAGAAACTAGTCATCAGTGTTCTGGGCTGTTTAGTTTCTATATTCCTTTCTCATATGGGGCTTGACAAGACTGACACAAGTGTCAGGACTATGCCTACAGTTTTAAATTAAGATGGACTTTCTTCTTTTCCTTCCCGTCTCCTCTGGCACAGAAAGAATCCTTGGATCCTTATAGTTTTTCCCATTTATTAGTAAATTTTGGAGAACCTTTTCTTATATAAGAGAGTAAATCTCTGATACCCTATCCATTTTGATCAAATGCACTGTAGAAGATGTGACTGACCTTATTGTTAAACTTTCTGCGTGAAACCCCTGATTAAATGAGTGAAGCTTCAATACTTTGGCCACATGATGCAAAGAGCCGATTTATTGGAAAAGACCCTGATACTGGAAAAGATTGAGGGCAAGAGGAGAAGGAAATGACAGAGGATAAGATGGTTAGATGGCATCACCAACTCAATGGACATGAGTTTGAGCAAGCTCTGGGAGATAGTGAAAGACAGAGAAGCCTGATGTGCTGCAGTTTATGTGGTCGCAAAGAGCTGGACATGGCTTGGTGACTGAACAGCAAAGCATACAGCTGCTCTTTACATAGGCAAATATCACAGTCTAGAGAGACTGGTGACATGTGTTTCATCTTTCACTTTGAATCATCTTTTAGCATTCTCCAGAGTTAAAATCCAGAAGTAAGGTGAGAATAAAGACAATTGTTAAATGAACAACAGTTGTGTTGAATTTAAGTTAATCCACTTGGAAATTCTATTTCTCAACTCCCTCAGAGTAAAATAAATTTCAGCAATTTTAAATTATCTACAACTTTTTATTTTTTTGGTAGGAAGCCTATCCATTATTTTTGGTGGGAAGTTTATGTATGAAGGTCTATATTCATGATTACAACCTCCTAAAATGCTGGGAGTAAATAAGGGAGTACTGGTGATAATGATACTTACAGTGTTGGCAAGAGCATTGGTTTCAATAATGATGATGACACTTCCCAAGTTCTAGGTCTTGTGCTAGCTTCTTGACATATTCCACATCATTTGATCTTTCCAACAAAATTTATGAGGCGGAGAACTAAAACCTAGATATGTGAAGTGATTTGTTCAGGTCACATAGCCCATAGATACTAGAACACATTTTGGAATCTAAGAGTTTTGTCTTCTGGCTCAGGCTCTTTCATGTACTCATGTACTTATTGCCAAGTCTGATGCATAAAGTGTCTTTCCTTCTCCTGACGTGATGCACCTCACATCAGTCAGAACTTGGATTAACCTTACCTCAACCCAGAAACATTGCCTGAATTTTATCAGCTCCTTGGTTTTAGGCAAAATTATATAATGCAAGTTTACTCATCCATAAAAAGGATGTGAAAGTACTTGCATCCAGAATTGTTGCAGGACTTCTCTGGTGGTCCAGGTGTTAACAATTCACCTGCCAATGCAGGCTCCAAACCCTATGGGGAAGATTCCACATGTTGTGGAGCATCTCAGCCTGTGCACTACTGTTACTGAGTCTACACTCTATAACACAGGAGCCACGACTACTGAAGCCCACATGCCTGAGAGCCTACGCTCTGTAACAAAAGAAGCTCCACGGTGAGAAGCCTGTGCACTGCGATGAGAGTGCAGTCTCCATTTGCCACAACAAAAGAAAGCCCATGCGCAATGGAGACCCAGGGCAGAAAACTTTTAAATAAATTAATTAACTCAAAACCAAAAACAAAACAAAAAAAAAGAGCTGATGCAAAAATAAAATGGGTCAGTGTAGAAAAGTCTGGGCACTAGCTTATACTCTCCAGATTATATTTCATTTTTCTATACTGGCCACTAGAATGTTATGCTTTATCTTGAGAGTCCCTTGGACTTCAAGGAGATCCAACTAGTCCATCATAAAGGAAATCAGTTCTGAATATTCATTGGAAGGACTGATTCTGAAGCTGAAACTCCAATACTTTGGCCACCTGATGGGAAGAGCTAACTCATTTGAAAAGACCCCGATGCTGGGGGAGATTGAAGGCAGAAGGAGAAGAGGATAACAGAGAATGAGATGGTTGGATGGCATCACGGACTCGATGGACATGAGTTTGAGTAAACTCTGGGAGTTGGTGATGGATAGGGAGGCTTGGTGTGCTGCAGTCCATGGGGTTGCGAAGAGTCGGACATGACTGAGTGACTGAACTGAACTGGATATGAAGAGTGTAAGCAACAACAAAAAAAGTCATATTAACCTGTCTCACAGGATTTTTATGTCAGCATATTATTCCAGATGACTCATATGAGCCCAGAAGTTGAGATGTTTTCTTTCTGTCCAGAGCTCTTAACAGCATTGCACTGGACCTTGGTAATGGAGAACAAAGGAAAGTGTCCAAAGAAAAGGGGGAAAGAGAACCCTGGGAGATTCTCTGTTCTAGAATGGGCCAAAGCTTGCATCTCCTTAGAGAAAAATATCCTTCCTCAGCTCATTTCATATATAGTTACCAAGAGGTTTGCCTAACAGACTTTCAGTTCAGTTCAGTTCAGTCGCTCAGTGGTGTCCAACTCTTTGTGACCCCATGAATCACAGCACGCCAGGCCTCCCTGTCCATCACCATCTCCCGGAGTTCACTCAGACTCACGTCCATCTAGTCCATGATGCCATCCAGCCATCTCATCCTCTGACGTCCCCTTCTACTCCTGCCCCCAATCCCTCCCAACATCAGAGTCTTTTCCAATGAGTCAACACTTCACATGAGGTGGCCAAAGTACTGGAGTTTCAGCTTTAGCATCATTCCTTCCAAAGAAATCCCAGGGCTAATCTCCTTCAGAATGGATTGGTTGGATCTCCTTGCAATCCAAGGGACTCTCAAGAGTCTTCTCCAACACCACAGTTCAAAAGCATCAATTCTTCGGCTCTCAGCCTTCTTCACAGTCCAACTGTCACATCCTTACGTGACTACTGGAAAAACCATAGCCTTGACTAGATGGACCTTAGTCAGCAAAGTAATGTCTCTGCTTTTGAATATACTATCTAGGTTGGTCATAACTTTTCTTCCAAGGAGTAAGCGTCTTTTAGTTTCATGGCTGCAGTCACCATCTGCAGTGATTTTGGAGCCCCCCAAAATAAAGTCTGACACTGTTTCCACTGTTTCCCCATCTATTTCCCATGAAGTGATGGGACCAGATGCCATGATCTTTGTTTTCTGAATGTTGAGCTCTAAGCCAACTTTTTCACTCTCCTCTTTCACTTTCATCAAGAAAGAGGCTTTTTAGCTCCTCTTCACTTTCTGCCACAAGGGTGGTGTCATCTGCATATCTGAGGTTATTGATATTTCTCCCGGCAATCTTGATTCCAGCTTGTGTTTCTTCCAGTTCAGCGTTTCTCATGATGTACTCTGCATATAAGTTAAATAAGCAGACTTTAGCCAATTTGATATCAGGCAACAGCTCCAACACATTTCCCATCAATACCTGGTGAGATGGCACCGTCCAAAAATAACGAGTTAAAGCAAAGGGAGCAAAAACTCAGTCATATCTGAATGCCACATCATCAGTTTTCTCCAACTGTTGCTTTAAAAAGACATGTTTGGTAAAAGACTATGGAATACTACTTTTTCTTTCAAAATGATGCTATTTTTCTTGTGTATCTCCAAATAAGAAAATACAATTCTGACATGAAAAAATAATATTTAGAATCTTCCTCGTATAGTTCTGTTTGCCCTTTTCATTTTTTTCTTTTGCTCCCATAAGAGTATTCTTTTTTCCTTAAAAAAAGCAAATATAAACTCTAAATTAGTTGAGACTGAGTTCAGTATGTTTTTCTTTTATTTGGAAAGGTTCTCTAGGTATGATTGTACACCTGTTGTCTGTTGGCACTATGATACTCCTTAGGGTAAACACAGCTACTTTTACAATTTTTATTTTATAATGGGGAAGGAAGCTTAGAAGATTTTGTGACACACCCAGATGTCTCAGCTTGTAAGGTGTGGGGCAAGGACTAGGACCTACAGGTTCTGAGTCTGGTTTCCAATGTCAGATGCTCACAGAGCTTCTGTTTACACCTTTGCTACTATTGCTCTTGTGATGGTGTGTGTTTCCTCCATAAACACCAAACATAGATATTCATTATGCTTAATCATTAAAAAAGAGAGAAAGAAAGAAACTCCAAATAAAGAATACTAAAGACTTCTGGGAATAGGTGAGGACCCACCATTCTATAATATTCACGTCCCTGGTTTTCCCAACTGCTGTCATAATCAGGGGTAAGGGGATTTTCTCACTGAGTAGTCTTCACTTTTAGGAAGTTCTGTCATTGAGTGTGTTTTTAATAAGCTTTAAAAAGAATTTTTTTGATGAAGTATAGTTGATATACAATGTTGTGTTAGACTCTGCTGTACGGCAGAGTGATTCTCTTACACATATATATTATTTTTCATATTCTTTTCCATTATGACTATCACAGGATTTTGAATATAGTTTGCTGTGCTATACAGTAGTACAATAGAATGTTTATCCATTCTATGCATAGTAGTTTACACCTATTAATACAAAACTATCAATCTATTCCTTCCCATATCCCCTCCCTCTTAGCAACAATAAGACTCTTCTCAAGAACATGGGATAGTTTTCCATTTCTTTGTATTGTCTTCAGTTTCCTTTATTAATGTTTTATAGTTCTCAGCATATAAGTCTTTCACCTTTTTGGTAAGGTTTCCTCCTGAGTATTTTATTGTTAATATGATTTTTGTAAAAAATTGTTTGCATTCCTTTTCTGATATTTCATTGTTAATATAAAGAAATGCAGTCAGTTTCTACATGTTAATCTTATATCCTACTACCTTACTGGTTTATCAGTTCTAGTAGTTTTTTTGTGTGGAGTCTTTAAGGTTTTCTATGTATAGTATCATGTTATCGGAGTGTAATGACAATTTTGCCTCTTCCCTTCCAATCTGTATACCTTTTCTTTATTTTTTCTTGCCTGATTGCTGTGGCTAAGACTTCTGATTCTATGTTGAAGAGAAGTGGTGAGAGTGGGCATCCTTGTCTTGGTCCATATTTTAGCAGGAAAGTTTTCAGCACTTCACTGTTAACTATTATGTTGGCTATGGGGAAACACTTTTTTTTGAGATATATTTCCTCTATGCTCACTTTGGTAAGAATTATTATCATGAATGGATGTCAAATTTTATAAATTTTATAAATTTTGCATCTATATGGATGATTATGTGGTTTTGTCTTTTCATTTGTTGATGCAGTGTATCACATCGATTGATTTGAGTATGTTGAATCATCCTTGTGACATTAGAATGAATCCTACTTGATCATGGTGAATAATCTTCTGTTATGTGCTGTTGGATCTGGTCTGCTAATACTTTGTTGAGAATTTTTGCATCTATATTTATCAGCGATATTTGCCTGTAATTTTCTTTTTTTCATAGTGTCTTTTTCTGGTTTTGATGTCAGGGTGATGGTGACTTCTTAGAATGACTTTGGGAGTGTTTCTTCCTCTTCAGTCTTTTGAAAGAGTTTAGAAGGCTCAATGTAAGCTCTTTGTATCTTTGGTAGGATTCCTCAATGAACCCATCTGTTCCTGGAATTTTGTTTGCAGGGAGGTTTCTCATCACAGATTCTATTTTGCTTCTAGTGATCACTCTGTTCAAATTATCTTTCTTCTTTATTCAGTATTTGTAGGCTGTATGTTTTTAGAAACTTGTCCATTTCTTCTAGGTTGTCCGTTTTGTTGGTATATAATTGTTCATAGTATTTTCTTATGGTTTTTAGATTTCTGAGGTATCAGTTGTTATGTCTCCCACGTCATTTATTATTTTGTTTATTTGTGTTCTCTCTCTTTCCTTCTTATTGAGCTTGTCCAGAGGTTTGTTGATTTTGTTCCCCCTTTCAAAGAGCTAGCTCTTGATTTTATTGATTTTTTTCTTACTGTTTTTTAAATCTTTATGTATTTTTTCTCTGATCTTGATTATTTCCTTCCTTCTGCTCCCTTTAGGTTTTGTTTGCTCTTTTTTTTCTAATTCTTTTAAGTGGTAAGTTAGGTTGTTTGAGATTTTTCTTGGTTTCTGAAGAAGGCATATATGAACTTCCCTCTGATAACAGTTTTGGCTACATCTCACAGATTTTGTAAGGGTGTATTTTCATTGTCATTTGTCTCAAGCTATTTTTTTTTAAATCTCTTATTTGACTTCATAATTGAACCATTGAGCTTTTTAAAATTTCATTTAATTAATTATTTTTTGGCTGTGCTGGGCCTTAATTAAAATTTCACTTAATTAACTGATTGATTGATTTGGGGCTGCATGCAGGCTTTCTCTAGCTGTGGTGAGCAGGGGCTGCTCTTCATTGCAGTGCACAGGTTTCTCATTGCTGTGGCTTTCCTTGCTGTGGAACACAGGCTCTAGGTGCATGCTTCAGCAGCTGCAGCCTGTGGACTCAGTAGCTGTGCTTCATGGGCTCTAGAATTCGGGCTCAGTAGTGGTGGCACATGGGCTTAGCTTCTCTGCAGCATGTGTAATCCTCTCAGACCATGGATTGAGCCCATGTCCCCTGCACTGGTGAGCAGACTTTCATCCACTGTGCCACCAGGGAAATCCAACCCATTGGTTTTTCAGTAGCATGCTGTTTAGTCTCCATGTAATCATTTTTTTTTCCCCCTATTTCTCTTACTGTGGTTGATTTCTAGTTTCATGCCTAGAAACTAGGCATCTTTGTGGTCAGAAAGATGCTTGAAATAATTTTTATCCTCTTAAATTTGTTGAGGCTAGTTTTGTGTCCTCATACATTATCAATATTAAAGAATGTTCCGTGTGTACCTGAAAAGAATGTGCATTCCATTATTTTTAATGTAATGTCCTAAAATTATTAGCTATGCCTCACTGTTCTGTTGATTCATTTAGGATCTCTTTCCTTATTGATTTTTTTTTCTTCATCTAGCAGATCTGCCCATTGATGTCAGTGGGGTGTTAAAGCTCCTACTATTATTGTATTCCCATCGCAATATGTTCCTCCTTTTTTTTCCTCTTAGCATTTGTTTTATGTATTTGGATGCTCCTATACTGGGTGCATATATCTTAAAGAATATAATGTCTTCTTCTTATTTTGATCCTTATATCATTATACAGTGTCCTTTTTTATCTTTCTTTGTGGCCTTGTCTTAAAGTCTATTTGTTTTTTTTTTTTTTAATTTAAATTTATTTATTTTAATTGGAGGCCAATTACTTAACAATATTGTATTGGTTTTGCCATACATCAACATGAATCCTCCACGGGTGTACACGTCCTCCCCATCCAGAAGCCCCCTCCCACCTCCCTCCCCGTACCATCCCTCTGGGTCATCCCAGTACACCAGCCCCAAGCATCCTGTATCCTGCATCAAACCTAGCCTGGCGATTAGTTTCTTATATGATATTATACGTGTTTCAATGCCATTCTCCCAAATCATCCCACCCTCTCCCTCTCCCACAGAGTCCAATGAGGACAGCTACCCCCACTTTCTTGTCATTTCCACTTTCATAAAATATTGTTTTCCATTCTCTCACTTTCAATCTATGTATGTCCTTTGCACTAAAGTGAACCTCTTAAAGGCAGAATATTGCAGGCTCTTATTTTTTACCCAGTCTGCCACCCTAGATTTTAGATTGGAGCATTTAGTCCATTGATATTTAAGGTAATTATTGTTAAGTATGCTTTTATTTTCATTGTACATCTTGTTTTCCAGTTGATTTGTATTTCTTCTTTGTTTCTTTGTTTTCCTTTTGTGGTTTGATGGTTTCCCTTTGTATTATACTTGTGTCCTCTTTGTGGAATTTGTAAATTCATTATGTTGTTGATTTGTGGTTATCCTGTTTTTACAAGTACATTAACCCCTTCCTATATCTACTTGCTTCGACTGGTGGTCATATAGACTCAGACATGGTTTTAAAAATCTGTATTTTCTTACTCTCCTCCCTCACATTTTAGGATTTTGATGTCTTCTTTTACATCTTCATGTTTATCCTTTTGCTGTTCATTGCAGTCATCACTGCTTTCACAGAAATTTTGATTGCTGGCTTATAATTTGAGAACTGGCTTACTTAAGTGATTTGCTTTTCTATGGTACTTTTGTCTTTCCCATGGATTCTTGCTTCTTTTTTATTTTGAGAAGATCTTCTAATATTTCTTTTAGGATAGGTTTAGTATTGCTGTATTCTTTCAGTTTTTTCTTGTTTGAGAAATTCTTATCTCTCCTTCTAATGTAAATGATAATCTTACCGGTTAGGTATCCTAGGGTGCAGGGTTTTCCCTTTCACGACTTTGAATATATCTTGCCAATTCCTTCTAGTCTGCAACATTTCTTGAGAGGAAATGAGCTGACAGCCTTATGGTGTTTCCTTTGTAATTAACTCTTTTGTTTGTTTATTTATTATCTTTAGACTCTTCTCTTTATCTATAAATTTTGCCATTTTAATTACAGAATGTCTTGGTGTAGGTCTGTTTGGGTTCATCTTCTTTGGGACCCTTTGTGCTTCCTGTAACTGGATGTTGAGTGATGCTTCCTAAGGCCCACTTAGGAATCCCTTGTATGACAAACCTACACAGCATATTAAAAAGCAGAGACATCATTTCGCTGACCAAGTTCTGTATAGTCAAATTTATGGTTTTTCTAGTGGTCTTATATAGATGTAAGAGTTGTACCATAAAGAAGGTTGAGTGCCAAAGAATTTATGCTTTTGAACTGCAGTGTTGGAGAAGACTCAAGAATCCCTTGGACCACAAGGAGCTCAAACCATTCAATCCTAAAGGAAATCAACTCTGAATATTCATTGGAAAGACTGCAGCTGAATTTGAAGCTCCAATACTGTGGCCACCTGATGCGAAGAACTGACTCATTGAAGTCCCTGATGCTGGGAAAGATTGAAAGCAGGAGGATAATGGGACAACAGAGGATGAAATGGTTGGATGGCATTACCAATTCAGTGAATATGAGTTTGAGCAAGTTCTGGCAGATGGTGATGGACAGGGAAGCCTCGCGTGCTACAGTCCATGGTATCGCAAAGAGTCAGACACAACTGAGTGGCTGAACTACAACAATAATATAAGTTTCAGGTGTACAGCATATTGATTCACAATTTTTAATGTTTATTTTTTATTTAGAATTATGAAATATTGACTATATTCTGTGTTGTACTATACATCCTTGTATCTTACTTATTTTATACGCAGTGATTGGTACCTCCTTATCTCCTCTCCCTATATTGCCCCTCCGCTTTCCAATTTATATTTATGCAGACACATTCTGCCACACATGGAAGTAGTCTTCATGGGTTTTACTGGATGCATAATACTTCACTGAGTAAATGCCCATTAATCAATCATCCTTTTTTGTTACACATTTAGGTTATATTTATTGTTCAATACTCTATGCAATTCAATAATGAACATCTTTGTAATCACAGCCTTTTAGAAAACCTTATGATTATGACATTAGGATTGTTGTTTTTCAGTTGCTACATCATGTGTGACTCTTCCTGCACCAGATATTAAATGAGGCCTCCCATTTGCTCTGTGGTTGTCACAGTCCTGTTGGGAGTGGGATCTGATGCCCGTTTGCTGGAGTAGAAGCTCCCAGATCCATTTCTGAGCTGTAGTGTGAGGTAGGCAGTGTTGGAGCACACCCACTGGGAGAGGAACCACTCTGGAGCCCACTGGGAAGTGTACTCTGTGGCGTCACTCGCTGTGCAGGCTCAGAAAGTAAGGGTTGTTTTTGGCACTGCATTCATCCCCACCTCAACCGTGGAAACCAGCAGGTAACTAACCGTGGTGTCCCTCAGGTGCTGTGTTCACAAACTCACCAAAGCCAGGTGCCAGGACCACAATCGTCATGGACCTTGACCCACTGTGGGAGCTATGGAAGCAGCTATGGAAGCATCCCAACCCAGCTTCCGCATGTGTGTGGCCACATGCCTCAGAGCTGCCAAAGCAGCCCCATTCAGCTATAAGGAGCACATGCAGTCTCCTGGCATGTCCCACAGCCTCTAAACTTATGAAGCTGGAGGCAGTGCCATAAGCTGGCTGATCACATGGATGGAAGAAGAGGGCTTAGATTTCAGCCTTACATTCCAGAATACAGGGAAGTTGTTCAGTTGTCATGTATTTCAAAGAGCTCTGTATCTTCATTTCATTTGTTCCATACAAATTATTTTATCCAAAAAGAATATAAGCGTATTAGAGCAGAAGTTAGAATGTGATGCATTTTGAAAGTGCCAAAGGTCTTGGTATAATAATCACTATCACTAATATCAAAATGATCCTATATGCAGGACAACAAAGGAGATGAAGACTTGAAGAACAGACTTTGGGGCCCTCTGGGAGAAGGAGAAGGTGGGGTGACTTTAAGGGACTAGCACTGAAATATATGCATCACCATATGTAAAACAGACAGCCCGTGAGAGTTTGATGTATGACGCAGGGAACCCAAAGCCAGTGCTCTGTGACATCATGGATGGATGAGGTGCGGCGGGGAGAAGGAAGGTTCAAGAGGGAAAGGACACATGCATGCCTATGGCTGATTCATGTTGATGTATGGCTAAAGCCATCACAATATTGTAAAGTAATATTCTTCCAATTAAATAAACACATTTTTTAAAACCACATTTAGGCTTTACTTGTGCCATGATCTTCCCTGAAAATTGGTCTTCATAACAACAACATACACAGTATTTCCTATTATTTCCTTATTTTATGCATATGAAAACTAAGTCCTAGAGAGTTTAAGTGATATTCCAGAGGTTTCCTTGCTTAAACCATTGAGATATTAACCTCTGATATCTCTCCAGACCCTGAACAATTTCTCATAGATTCTTTTCCCTGGCTCAACTGCCAAGGAAGTAGATATTATGTGCAAACTAAATACAGTACCTAAATGGGGAAGGCTATTTGCCTGATGACTCACACTTTTAAACAAAACAATAAAATTCTTGGCTGGTCAACTTCACCACCCAGCTCCAACTGGAATGTGGTCACTGTGGGTCCAAAACATACTTGGATGATATTCCAGCTTCAGTAGCATAATTTGCACATTCAGTTGGGAAATTCTGCACAGTGGTCTTGTGATAGCAGCACTCATCTAGCACCTGCCAGATCTGGCTCCTGCTTTGGCTCCCTATCCTGCTGCTCTTTGCTGGAAGCAGCACAAGGAAGCCTTCTCCTTTAACTGCAAGCTTAAATTAAAAAGTTACAAGCTGGGTGAGTGGCTCAGCAGAAGTCTTGATGCAGCGATTATGTACTACATTATTTACCACGCATTTATTATATGTCAAACATTTCCCAGCTCTGTTGAGTGTCACTATCTATGTTTTACAAATGTGGTAATATATTCAAATGTGCTAAGTACTTGTCAGTGTTATTCAGCTACTAGGATGGATGGGATCTAATTCCAGGTTCCCTGTCCTTGCCGCTCCATCAGGTGCTTCCAGCCTCACTTTGTGATGAAGAAAGTGAAGAAGGGAGGGTGAATATAATAAAGACAATGATAATAATAGTAAACATCACTGCTAACATTTATTGAGTTCTTATCATGTGCAAGTCAACCTGGGAATATTTCACAAGTATCTTTTCATTTCATCTTCACAACAACTATGTGAGGCAGGCACTAACTTCCCTCCTGTTACCAAGTAGGAAAATAATGCCCAGAGATGTTAAGTCATCAGTCCAAGATAATAAAAAATAGCACCAAGGTTTGACCCAGGCATTTTGTCAGTACAGCTGGTTTTAACAGTTATACATAAACATACAAAGTAGGGATTCTAGATTGAATTCTTCCCCTGGTCTGAATACCAAGAGAGAGGTGAGATAAGCACTTTGAAAAAATAGGCCTGACAGCTAACATCACCAACAGTAATAGTTAAGGTCTCAATTCTCAATATTTAACTCTGTGTTCTAAGGCTGAATTAAATAAAGCACAAGCAGAGTTTGGGGCAGAGAATGGAGTTATTGAGATGTAGTATCATCTGGTTTGGAGGTCGGGATGCCCAAGCCAGTTACTTGTGCCAGGAAGACTTTCTTATCCCACCTAATTGGGAGTCAACTGCGGAGGAAATTTGGGTGCCTTGCTTAGTATTTGAAAATTCACAACCCTGTCATTGAGATGCAAGAAGCACCTTAGGTTAGTAGCGTTATGACACCCCTTCTGGAAGAGATTCAGCCATGAGTTTCTGTTGCCATGGGGGTTGCCACTCTGCCTGGCGAAGGCGGTGGAAACTCTTCTCAGAGTGAC
The DNA here is from genome assembly GCF_042477335.2 of Ovis canadensis. Lineage (NCBI taxonomy): Eukaryota > Metazoa > Chordata > Mammalia > Artiodactyla > Bovidae > Ovis > Ovis canadensis. Next base: position 14,931,241 of record NC_091255.1, read on the forward strand.
TGAGAACAGAGTTATGCCTGCCAAGGAAGAAAGGGAAAAAGGAAAGGAATGGCAAATTGATGATTTGTTTTATATCCAGCTGTTAACATATTAAACCCAATAGAGGCAGGATTATTTTGTGTGTGGGCACTATCTGTGATACATTTTCCATTCCTTCCTCATTAAAAAAATCATTTAAACAATATTATAGCACATTAGAAGTTAACAGAGAAAATATTCACATTCTTCTTTAGTTCTTTCTGATCCTTGCTACTCTTTGCTCATATGCAATCCATTTTTATGTGACTGTGATCATGGACTAGACTGAGTGTTATGCCATGGTGTCCCATAGTCTCAAAAACAATTTAAATCAGAAGATAACTTAATATGTGGGGTTACCCAAGCCTATTACTTCTTTCTGTCTTCTTTGCACTGACAATGTTCAAGTTTGCATCTTCATTCTAGAGTGTAAACTTATTCATATCCATTTCAGAGGGTGCAGAAGCCATGAAAATCCAGGGAAATGTGAATTTTTCTATTCTGTCATGTAGTCATGACTCTCACTAAAAAATAAGACAGCTGTCAGAGAGATGATTATAGAAGGGAAAGAAGGGTGAAAACAGTTTACTAAAACTAGCTTTCATTCTAGCTATTTTCAAGTTATGAAAACTGAAGGTGAAGAAATTCACCAAAAAGCTGAGAAGCAGCTCTGTACTCTGCAGGCTTGGCAGTGGCCTTGCAGCTACACCCAGGGGAGGGCATCTCTGGCTGTGCCAATAGCCTTGCCAAGGCTGGGAGAGGGAAAGGAAAAATGCCTCACATTCCTTTGTCTCTGTTTAGTGTCACTAACTCAGGAAATAGGTCTGTTTCACTCATCTGGTAGCTTCACTACCTTTTCCTGGGAGGCCAAGGGTTCAAGGCCCACACCAGAAATTTGACAGCTTCCCAAAGGCAATACTTGCTTTGCCGTGGAAGGTGGATGGAGGCATTCACTGAGAAAAGAAGCTCTTTCTCTTTGGTTCTCCCAGGGAAAGAGGGATCAGTTTGACCCACAAACTTCAAAGATCTGCAGTATGAAACCAGCACAGATATCACCCAGTTGTAGGCACTTCTAAGAGGAGGGAAAACATTGAGCTCCCTGACTCAGGTTCCACTCTCTTCTTAACAACACTCAATTCAGCCTTTGTTCCAGTGACAAGAATGGAAGGACTAGAACAGCATGAACTGGTGGCAGATCCTCATCGCCAGAGTGAGGAAGTAGAGATCCAAGATGCAGAGGACACTGAACCTGGAACTCAGTGTTACACTCATGCAGAATAATCATCTCTCAATCAACTTTTTCTTTAAAATGCTTATACACAACACTGCTTAGCAGCTTATTATTATATAAAAAAGCAACTTATCACTTATTTATAATTAGTCTAAAGTTTTAAAAAGTATAATCACATTTGAAATCATTTGGCTGTATTTATATTAAATGTGCCTGATAATCTCACTTTTGAATAAATTTTGGAAATTGAGGGAATAAGCAAAAATGGTGGCTGAGTGGGTATACGGTAAAGGTAACAATAGAGACTGATTCTTTTAAACAAAGTAAGCCCACATCAACAAAAACTAAGTCCCTTACACATGCATAAAATGTCTTTGTCTGCCTGAAGAATTTCTATGGCAGCTTGCAGAATAGGTTAGTGTTGCTTGTGTATGGGGCAATATTTAGGCTTCTAAGTTGCTTCAGGGCTAATTCTTGTTGATTTATTTTGTGGACAGCCCTGATTCCAGAGCCTTTTCCCTAGGAGCATGGGAGGTGGGATGAGAGTAGGGATAGTGATCTGGGGAAATTTAGAATGGAGAGGCCAGGTATAGGAAACCCTTTTTAGATGAAGGAATGCCGCATTCCCCTACTCTCCCCCTTTGAATGAGACATGTTCTCTCCACCGGCTGCCCAGGAGGTAGGACCTGCTCTGGGGCTACACCAGGAGGCTCAACTCTGGTGTGTCTGCTCCCAGGACATCTTTGCCATCTTCTCCTTGGTTTTATTGCTAGTTATTTATTAGAAACTCTCCTCCTGCTCCTGTAAGTCCCTCTCTCCCACCCCCCAGACCTAAACCTGTTGCCAAGAGAGGTTGTGACCACTCCAGATGAAAGGAAAACCCAAAGCTGGAAGAGAGCTGTGCTATGGAGATCTCTCTCAGCCCCTATGGAACCTGACTTTAGTTCTTCCTGCCTCTACCTGAAAGCATTAACGTCTTTTCTCTCTTTGTGAGGGCAAGATTTTGTGGTTTTTAAAACAACTTCATTGAGTGTAATTCACATACCCTACAATTTGCCCACTCAAAGTATACAGTTCAAAGGCTTTAATACATACACAGGCTTCCCTAATAGCTCAGCTGGTAGAGAATCCACCTTCAATGCCGGAGAACCCAGTTTGATTCTTGGTTCGGGAAGATTCCCTGAAGAAGGGATAGGCTACCCACTGCAGTATTCCTGGGCTTCCCTGGTGGCTCAGACAGCAAGAATCTGCCTGTAATGCGGGAGACCAGGATTCAGTTCCTGTGTCGGGAAGATCCCCTGGAGGAGGACATGGCAACCTATTCCAGGATTCTTGCCTGGACAGTCCCATGGACAGAGGAGGCTGGCGGGCTACAGTCCATGGGTCGCAAAGAATTGCACATGACTGAGCACCTAGGCACAGCACAGCACAGGGTTATGCCACCCTCACCACAATTAATTTTAGAATACTTTATTATCACCCCCTCTTTTGAGGCAGTTCTCCATAATCCCCTCATCCTCCTAAGTCTAGGAAATCAGTAATCTAATTTTTGTCTCTATTGATTTGCTTATTCCAAATGTTTCATAGAAACAGAATCAATGATCTTCTAAAGCATTTCACTATTTTCCCACTGAGTCTGGGGAAAAAAAAAAAAGAAAGCAAGACCCAAGGCTTGAACACAGCAAGTGAATTAGTTAAATTAGCTACTTCATTAGGTATATTAGATTACCTGGTTTTAAGATTAATATAACCCATTAATATTTTAATATAATCCATTGATATAACCCATTTCATCTTGGACTATCTGGAAACTAGTTAGTCCAAGATGAAGTCTCAAATGCTATACTCAGAGCCTGCTCTGGATATTATCAAAATGTAAGGACAGCCTATTGATTCACAGCTTTCCCTAGGTTGGCACCCACAGACATGGCCTTCTGTGCTCCCAGCCTTTACAACAGAGACACTATAAACTCAACAATTAAGAAATTGGTTCCTTAGAAGAATGGCATTCTCTCACAAGCTGGCACACCACTCTGCATTAACAGGCAATAGCACTAAAATGCACTAAAGACCATGTAATTTATTCCCAACATGCTGCTATTCTTTCCAAAACATTAGCTTTGGAGCAGAATATTTGCTAAATGTCTTTATTTTCAAAGCTTGGGGGTAAAAATCATATGCAGCCAATGGCTGAGAGACCATTGGCCGCTGTATAGTTTCAACCTCAAATGAACTCCCCTGTCTGAGTAAATTTCCTGGTAAAAGATCCTGTTTTAATAGAATGTGAAAGCTTCAAGAAGGATGGAGTTTAAAGATCACAGCATGGTCTGTTAGATAAATGACCAGGAGTATATTTCTTTAAACTATATATATATATATATATATATATATATATATATATATATATATATATATATATATTTCATATATATATATATATATGAAATAATTAACAGAAAACCTAGGGGGAAAAAATTACTGACTGGTTCAGCATTCATGCTTAAATGAAAATAGCATGTGTGATTCAGCCCAAGATGTGCCAGGACTTGGAGGGAAATTGGCAAGAACTAATTCCAAGAGACCTTCAGGGCCTGTTAGGCATTGCCATCCTGGGTCTGACCTCCAGCCTTCTCTCTGAGAAAAAAGCAAAAGGTGACAGGCTACATTAAAGCTTAGCTCTCAGAGTTGTGACAAAGGCTCCAGAAATATCTTCTCTTGTAACTGGTTTCTTTTCATGGGAGCTGGCATTGAGTCAGATGAAATGATCATTTTGTTCAATAATTGAAGACAGAATATCTTGTGCTTTTCAAGCTAAATGTGGTCCCTTGGATGTCGAGAATTATCTAAGAAAGTTAGGGTGCTCTTGCCCTGTGTTTACAGTGAGACCTTTAATTTCTTCCTTTGAATCATCGTATTTCCTGAGACGTGCCTCATGGTGACCTGATGACCATGAGTGGTGCTTTGCAGAATGGAAAGGTAGTTTTACCTGTTTAAATTAAAGTTTCAGGGGCTTGAACCACAGTGTTAAGATTCAAATTCTCCATAATGGAAGAAAACATGCAAATGGCCAAGCCATTCCTCTACTTGGGTAGAGAGGGCATCTATCAGTAGGACCTCATCTTGAAGATTAAATAAGTTATTCAAGAAACACTGGACTAGAAACTATCCTGAGTGCTGGAAAACAGGGGAAATCTAACAATGCCCACTGTCTTCAAGCTGCTTGTGGCCTATTGGCGACTGGCTTTGGGGAGAGGGGGAAATGTGGTGAGTATTATAACATAGGTGAGTATGTAATATGATGGAGCGTAGCCTGCTACAGATCTGAAAGACTTCCCTGGGGAAGTGATTCCTTTATTGGGTCTTGAAGAGTTAGCCAGGCATTCTAGAAGTTGGCAGTTGAGTAGAAGAGACAGGCAGAGACACATCCTATGAAAAAATACAGCAATAGAGAAAGCCTAACATATGTTTTTTGAAAGATGCGGCTGGGCCAATAGGCAAAAGCCAGAGAAATAGAACCCTTGTATTTGAAATAAGATGTGCTACTTTCCTGGATTTTCCTGGCTTTTTCAACAGGGCAACTGGCTTCATGAGTTCTATCTTAGCAGTTATGACTGTACACGTGTAACTTTCTTTTTCTTCAAACAGACAAATCTGTAATTAAATAATGGTTCCAGCACTTACTGTATGTAACCTCAGACAAGTTAGCCACGTGGAACCTCTGTTTTCTCTTCTGAGAAAGAGAAAACTTGTATCATGGGGTTATAGTGAGTGTTCTCAGGATCAAGCAAGCATAATTCCTGGCACTAAAAGTTAACATAAAATATTTGAGGAATTAAACTGGGCATGTGAGTGAAAAAGGAAACTAATGCCTGGAAACATCCTTTAGCTCTCCAAACACCAGTAACTGCCAGTGCAGTCTAGGACACCTGGAAAGAGGTAGAAAGAGGATCTGAACACTGGAGAAGAGTGACACGAAGCCAGTGACCCAGGAGCAGGAGACAGCAGGTCAGAAATGCTGATCAAAGTGGAGGGATGCAGCTTGCGCCAGAACAACGGGGTACTTCAGGGAATGGATGCACAGCAGTCCATGGCTTCCTTTTTCCGGATGCCAGACCCTGGACAGAAATCAAAAGAGGAGAGGAAAAAAGGAAAATAGAACAGTTGCATTTTTGTATAGTGATAATAACATTCTTTCATGATAAATACAGTCATCTAACTTGGAAAGAAAAGGAACTTCATCAATTGTATGAAGACCATTCATGAACAGACAACAGCTAACCTCATCTTAATGATGAAATATTTTTTTTTCCCCTAAGATCAAGAGCAAGACAAAACTGTCTGCTCTTGTGACTTCTATTAAAAATTATAGTTGAGGAAAGTAAAAGAAATAAAAATTATCCAGATTGGAAAGGAAGAACTAAAAGTATCTCTGTTTGAAGATGGCATGACCTTGAATGTAGAAAAACAATCTTGGAAGAGAACAAAATTTTGAGGATTTATAGCTTCTGATTTCAGAACTTAATGCAAATCAACATTAATCAAGACAGTGTGGTATAGGCATGTGGACAATTATAGATCAATAAATGGGAACTGAGAGTCAGCAATAAATCTCATTTGGTGATCAATTGGTTTTTGACAGGGGATACCACAAAATTCAAAGGGGAAAGTATAATCTTTTCAACATGCAATACTGGGACAACTGGATATCCATGTACAAAAAAATGAAGTTGAACTATTACTTCATGATATATCTAAAAATTAAATCTAAATGGATCAAAGACATAAATATAAGAGCTGAAATTACAAAATGATTAGAAGTAAACACAAAGGAAAATCTTCATGATCCTGGGTTTCACAATGATTTCTTAGATGTGACGCTAAAAGCACAAACAACAAATAAATAAATTGGACTTCATCAAAAGTTATGTATTTTCTGCTTCAAAGGATACTATCAAGAAAGTAAAAATGACCCAAAGAATGGGAGAAACTGTTTTCACATTAAGTATATATTTAGATTAAGTACTGATAAATCCTACAATGCGGTTGAGAAAATTATGTCATGTGAAAGAAGTCAGTCTCAAAAGAACATGTACTGTATCATTCCATTTATATGAAATGTCCAGAGAAAGCAAAGCCACAGAGACAAATAGTGGTCTAGTGGTCACCTAGGATTGGGAGGTAATGGGGAGTGACAACTAACGGGTATGGAGTTTCTTTTGGAGTGATTAAACATCCTAGCATTAATTGTGGCAATGATTGCACAACTATGGGACTATACAAAAGCCACTGAATTGTGCATGTTAAATGCCTAAATTGTCTGATATGTGAATGATATCTCAATAATGCAGTCATAAAAATTACCAATAATGATACACACATTTGTCATTAACTGAGTGTTTTCCAAATGACAGGCACTGTGCTAAGCTCTATAATCTTATCTAAGCCACACAATATGGAAGCCAGGAAGGTTTGATTATTTTAAATACAATGAAAAAAGGTAAGTTCAGAACATTAGTGAACTTGTCTGTGGTCATAAATTAGTAAGTACCTTAATAGTTAGGAGTTAGGACTTCGAACCACTTTTGTCTCACTTTGAGTGTCAGAGTCTTATTAAAAGGTCTTAGGTGGATCTTGTGAGCCCTCTTGTGCTCCAAGACCAGGGTTTACAATTTGACCAAACGTCAAACAGCAGGAGTAAGTGAGACCTCTGCTTTCAACTTTCTTACCAGGGAACTGTGATGAGGTGTTGGGTCCTTGGGGCTGCTTCATATGAGGTGATGAGGACTCCGTCCTCAGTTAGCTATGTTCCCTGGCCTTCTAAGGACACATTTGTTCTAGAGATGCCCTCAACTCCCCCCTCAGAGGTGTCACAGCTATAATTCTAGAAGTGAAACTCTTGACCCTCCACCCCAGGACCTGCTTTTACAGATTATGTCTTGTGTGTGAAACTGAGTCCTGTTACATTTGACTTCATCTGCTTCCTAGTTCCAAGAAATAAAACATGAGAAGGAAGGTTTTAGGTCTTCTAAGACAAAGTCACCAAATAGCTTTCACCAAGGGACATTTGAATTAATATTGGGAAAATGACTTTGGAGTAGATGGATTCCAGGTTCCCTTTAGGCTCAGCAATTAGAAAAAAAATAGGGACCCAAGCCAAACATGCTTGGAATCTTGCCCAATTCCCAATGTTGGAAAATATTTCAGGATGTTTGACTGAACCTGGTAAAATCAGTACCTTGACCCTACCTCTTTCTTCTTAGACAAAGGTGACAGAACACTTTGCAATGATCCAGGTCCAACAGAAGCCACCGGCATGATCACCCTTTAGTGAGAGGTGGCACAATGACACCTTCCATCAATGGAAATTTCACTGAGGAATTAACTAAGAACATGGTTATAATAGGGTTTTTGAGAAAGAGTGAAAATCTACTGAAGTATCAGAATTGCAGTCCTCGATGGAAGCAATGCATCCTTCCATTCCGCTCTTTGTGATCAAGTGCAGAGGCTGGAAGGGGAATTGTCTTTCCATGACTGTCCCCAGCACCTTTTGTGTTCTGAAATATTTCCAGGAATTTCGGTAGCCTCATCTCATCCTTTGGTTTCCTTCATTGGATTCTTGAGAATCAGAGCAGGCCAAAATGGATGCTCAGGATGAAGGAGCCATCCTCTGGTGGTTGTCAGTAAACCCAAACCCTCCCTGATAGTTGAGTGGAAGGAAAGGGAGAGCAAAGCTGATGTCAAGGGGAGAGCTGAGCCCTTGTTGAAACACTGAAAGGGGTATGAGACGGTTCATAGGCAGGTACGATGCTTTCAAATAGATTTCTCCCATTGATTCACAGTATTTGCTGGGTATTTCTTATGTTCAATGCATTAGAAAGACAGCAGTAAACAAAAGAAGCAAAATTCCATGCCCTCCTGGAGTTCACATTCCAATGAATAAAAAAGAAACTTCGTTTTGGAGATATAATATTAAAGTACTAAAGTTCTTAAGTCAGTTGCTTAGCTATCAGAGGGAGTTAGAAAGTCTTTTTTCCTCCTCTATGCAGCTGTAATCTTCTGTCAGAATTTTTACCTTAGTATTAGAAATATTTATTCTATTTTCCTGATAAAATTTAATCCACTGTTACTCCAGATGGAATATGTTTTCTTCACCATTAACATAGCATTTTATGTCCAAAGCTAAATTTTCTAAGAAGAAGAAGCAACTAGATGCATCTTTAAAAAATTATTTTCTCCCCAAATGATTAAAAAATAGAAATTGGAAAGTGCTTATGCCCTCTTGGATATCTTCTTTTTATGCTTATTTTCTCATAACTGCATATTTTTTATGCACTGAGACAGCAAGATTTGAAAGTAAAGATATACAAAAAAGAGTCTTATGGAAAAATTACCCAGGAGCCTTTTATTTTTGCTTCAAAGTGAAAGAATGGTTCCCAGTCTCCACTTCCTTCCATTTCTTCATGTCAATGTCACTCATGAATCCTTTGTGATAGGAAATCTTATTTTTAGTAGATTCCAGCTCAGGCAGTTATCAGCAGAGCTCCTGTATGGTCCTCACTGTGAGCATGTTAACAGGAACAGCCTTTTAAGCGCTGCATTAGCCCCAGGCTTGCTTTCACTGATTCTGAGTTCCCAGCTGGTCACAGCTGCTTCTGCTGATGTTCCCTGGCTAGAGATTCAGCTCTGTCACATACCACCCCAGACCCAAGATTCATGGCCCAGATGACTGAGGGGCTCCCACCCTGCTTGCCTCTAATCAGATCTGATATCTACTAACTGGGCTGGTTACCAGGCAGGACGGGTAAGACTTGGTTGCAGCTCGTTGCTTCTACTTTCTTCCCCTACATTCACCCAGTACACAGACTGTAGAGGCAGCCCTGATGCCCTCTCTGTACCCAGTCAGTCTACACCTCTTAGTCCAGATTCTGGCTGTAGTGATGCATTTACTTACCTAGATGTTGTTGCTGTGAACAAGACCTTGCAGAGCGTGCCCACCTGGCCTGTTAGGGCTTGTCTGTGCCCACCAGTCTAATTCTCATTGCGCTGGCTGGATGAAGCTTGTTGGTACAGTCTTTTCCTAAATGAAGATGGAAGCAGGGACCACTCCAGAGCACTAGGCATAGCCTGACTTCTAGCCCCTTTGGAAGCGTCCCTTGTCTCACCTCCACATGCGCATCTAAATTCTACTCCATTCCCAGATGACCTAATAATATTATTGGTGCCAGTGCAAAGTTTCTAAGGCCCAAACCTCAAGCAGTGATAATCTATCATTGGGGTTTCCTTATGGTAGGAAGGGAAGCTTTTGGTGTTGACATTTATTAGCTGTTAGGCATTCTGTAAGGTCACTTGGTCCCTGATCATAGAAATAAACAAATTTGGGTTTCATCCTTATCTCAGTTCCTTGAAGAGGGTCAAGGCATTTGAAGTAGGAGTGACCTGGAAGTTCTCTGAAACTAACTCAAGTTCCCAATAAACACCCGCCTGGAATATCTAGAAATTCATTTTCCAGATTCCTTAATACACCCAGAGTATGATATGGATTTAAATCATCACCAGTCCCTTTTAATGTTTCCACTTTTTTTTCTTTCATGCCTGTTCTAATAATTCCTTGAAAAAAGACAATTTTGTGTGTATGAATGAATCTGGGAGTGGGAAGGAGGAATCTGGGAGAAAAGTGAAAGTGAAGTTAAGAAGAAGCTTCTTTAGGAAAATCAGCTACATTCCCACCCAAGTGCATAAATATTTTTGTAGCCTTTTTTAAAACTTATTTAAGAAAAAGAGCAACTGGGCTAAATATAGAACTCTTTGTCAAATACAAATGGTTCGGTTTGGTTCAGTTCAGTTCAGTCGCTCAGTCATGTCCAACTCTTTGGGACCCCATGATTCCCAGCATGCCAGGCCTCCCTATCCATTACCAACTCCCAGAGTTCACTCAGACTCACGTCCATCGAGTTGGTGATGCCATCCAGCCATCTCATCCTGGGTCGTCCCCTTCTCCTCCTGCCCCCAATCCCTCCCAGCATCAGAGTCTTGTCCAATGAGTCAACTCTTCACATGAGGTGGCCAAAGTACTGGAGTTTCAACTTTAGCATCATTCCTTCCAAAGAAATCCCAGGGTTGATCTCCTTCAGAATGGACTGGTTGGATCTCCTTGCAGTCCAAGGGACCTTCAAGAGTCTTCTCCAACACCACAGTTCAAACGCATCAATTCTTCAGCGCTCAGCCTTCTTCACAGTCCAACTCTCACATCTATACAGGACCGCAGGAAAAACTATAGCCTTGACTAGACGGACCTTAGTCAGCAAAGTAATGTCTCTGCTTTTGAATATACTATCTAGGTTGGTCATAACTTTTCTTCCAAGGAGTAAACGTCTTTTAATTTCATGGTACTAGACATTTATATTTTTGTCTGTGTTCAGACAAGGGTTGTTGTTGTTCAGTTTTTAAGTCATGTCCAACTCTTTGGACCCCATGGACTGCAGCACATCTGGGAAGATCCACTGGAGACAGGATAGGATACCCACTCCAGTATTCTTGGGCTTCCCTCGTGGCTCAACTGGTGAAGAATCCGCCTGCAATGCAGGAGACCTGGGTTCCATCCCTCAGTTGGGAAGATAGCCAATTGGAGAATGGAAAGGCTACCCACTCTGGTATTCTGGCCTGGAGAATTCCATGGACTCTGTAGTCCATGGGGTCACAAAGAGTCAGACAGGACAGAGAAACTTTCACTTCACTTCACTTCAAATGTCCATTGAGTCATTGAAGTCTCTTAATATGAACTCTGAGAGCCCAGTCAGAAGCCTGTTCTTATAGTTTATGGAATAGCCATCCCCCTCCTTTTTTAAAAAATAATTCTATGATTCTGCACATCAAGTGCTAAGTAATAATGAGACAAGTTTAAGGCTGCTTCTGTTTTCTGTTGAATGAATGTTTGCTTGACATAGAGATGCAAAAGTAAAAAAAAAATGTTTTTAAAATGAAATATTTTGATACATTTATTAAGTGTTGGATGTTACTGCCATCTAGTGATGACTTAATATCTGGCTGCCAGGGGAAGGCAAGAATCATATTTTTGCTGCAAAGACAGGGGCATCAAACTATAGCCTATCAATGCTTTATAGGCTCTGGAATAGAAATGACATTGGGGCAAAATTCTAAATACCAGAGGAAGGTGCATGGTGAAACAGTCTTCTCTTTACAGGTCTGAGAACAATGTGTGGCCTTATATGAAATCCTAAATCTCTCTATGATACTTCTGCTTCTGTTTTTAAAACTTCATTGAAACAAGAACTTGGCTTCTTTAAATACAACTCATATTTCCTAACACATTCTACATGTTGCCAGACACCAAGTTCTATAGCACCCCTCCCTGTGTCGTCCACAGTCTTATCTCTTTGAGAAGCATCATTAAAGCATCATTAAAGCTTCCCTTTTGAAGGCAAAAGGGAAAGGGAACAGCAGAGGATAAGATGGTCTAAGTACAGCTTTAGCAGTCCCTCTGGTGCTGAGGGGACTTCCCAGGTGGCGCTAATGCAGGAGACATAAGAGATGTGTGTTCAATCCCTGGGTCGGGAATATCCCCTGGAGGAGGGCATGGCAACCCACTCCAGTATTCTTGCCTGGAGAATCCCAAGGACAGGAGCCTGGTGGGCTACTGTTCATAGCGTTGCAGAGTTGTACATGACTGAAGCAACTTAGCAGCAGCAGCTGGTGTTAAGAGGAAGAACACTGAATTTGGTGGACCAGATAGAGCATGGGGCTTCTGCTGCCTTGGAATTTGGGATGAAGCCTTACAGCTAAGACTGTGGAAACAACCTTGCTTCATTTTCTTTGTTAGCACCAAAGAAACTGCCCTTTGCATTTAGATAGTCAAGGAAATCTAAGCCAAGTTCAGGCCAATAGGAATAAGGTAAGAAAGATCTGACGTCTGAAACCTCCTAGCTACCCATTTCACTCATTTTTTTTTTTTCCCCCTCTCACCTGACATTACATATTCCTGAGCTTTTAAAAGAAGGTGGAGTCAAATCTGGGGCCTTGAAAAATTACATAGAGCAGAGATACTTCTTTCCAACACACACCACCCTTTATTGGACTGGGGTGTTAACAAGAAAAAAGGCTACTGAGATGTTTGGCTTGTTTGTTACAGCATTCAATGTAATGACTGCCTTAGCTAGACTGATACACAGCCCATTTATGCTAAGTGTCCTTCCAGTGGGAAATTGCAAAACACAGCCATGCTTCACTGTTCCTTGCATCAGGGTTTTGTCAATCAGGCTCTGCACTTTCTTGCACTAAAGAGATGGAGTCTCTTTCCCCACCCCTTGACTCTGAGTGAACTGTGACTTCGTTTGACACACTCTTTGTGGAACTGAGGCCATTAGAGGTTTTTTCCTGCTTCTGTTACTCTTAGGTTCTTGCCCAGCCATTGCAACAGCCACTCAACTTGCTGAATGAAGACAGACATGAGGTCCAGGCCCCCAACCCAGCCAAGATATGTGGATGAGGCCATCACGGTTCTGCACTCAGCCAGCCCCCCGCCCAGCCATCTCAGCTGACCACAGGAGCAAGAGTACCCAGCTGCAGTCAGCACAACCTGGCCTGGAGCAGCAAGAACCCCAGGAGACAGCATTGTGTAGATTAGTAAATGCTATTTATTTTCAGGTGCTAAAGTTTGAGAACTTGTCATGGGGCATTAGCTAACTGATACAACTGATTTTTACCATCTCACACTGCTGGAGGCTGAGCCAACTGATATGCTTTGCTCCCTCTGAAGCTCCATGTGAAGCCTGCCTCCTTGCCTCTTCCAGCTTCTGGTGACTCCAGATGTCCCTGGGTTGTGGCAGCCTGACTCCCAGCTTTGCCTCCATTTTCCCACGATCATCTTCCTTCCGTGTCTTCACATGGCATTCTCCTCTTTTTGTGTGTTGGTTTCCAAATTTCCCTTTTCTTCTAAGGACACCTATCTCTGGATTAGAACCCACCCTAATGAATTCATCTTAACTTGATCCCATTTGGAAATACCTTGTTTCCAAATAAAGTCGCAGCCACAGTCCTGGGGGTTAGGACTTGGTAGGGGAAGAGGATGGAGGGGGATGATCCAACCCAAACCATTGTCCGAAAGGTTGGGTGCTGGGTGAGGGAAGCCATCAGTAAGAACTGCAGAGATTTATGACTTTAGGAGCCAAGGTGGGGAGTGAGACGAGGCCATGTTGCCCTTCAAGGCTTCCAGAAGAATGCACAAATGCACCACAAGAAAACCAGCAGGAGAACTCTCGTGGTGTCAAGAGAGGACCACTAACGGCTGCAGTCAAGTCAGAAGACGCCCGCCGCCTTCCCTCCCCACTTCCCTCCCAGCAGCAGGCCGTGCCTGCAGGAGGCGGGAGAAAAGCAGGAAACAGAGGCCATGTCCCAGGAGTGAAAGATAAGGCCACAGTCCCACTCCCCACTGAGGGCCCTTGAGCCACAGGAAGGGCCACAGCAGAGGAAAGGGAGTCATAAGAAGGACTGGGCCTTGTGTGAGCTGGATTAGATTGAATGAGACTTTGTGAAACCTGAGTGGACATACAGAGCTGAGATTTGCCCAAGAAGTGATCGAGGAGCGGGGAGAGGAGCTTGAGGGATAGTAAGTGGGAAAACAAGCCCTGCTGCTGTGCCTGAAGGCTGGGTTGCTCCCTTTTTAATCTCTTTAGTTTTTTGTTTACATCTGACAACTGCTATGATGATGAAAAAAATCGCAGTGTTTATTGATAGACTAGGAACATGTTGATTTGGGTCTGATTTTTTGGACCTAGAGATTTTTTTTTCACTTTGTCTTTGTCAGGATTGTTGAACTAATTGACCATGTTCAGTTTGCAACATGAACATGCGCCTGTCATCTTAAAAAAGAAACTTGGTTGAGAAAGTCTGAATTCTGATGGGAAAAATAACATCACTCTCATGAATCAGAAGGAGAGCTTTCTTTCCACTACAGAAACAATTGCTTTTATATTTAGAATAATCTCCAGCATCTTAGGAGGGCCACAGTTGCACTGTAGGATAATACTCAATGTGAATAAATCAGAATAAATGCAGGCACGCAAAACACCTTCAGAAGTGCTGAACAGAAAAAGACAAAGAATATCAATTATCTGGGGAGGGGAGGTAGACGAAAGTGCCCATGATGAAAGAAGATTTCTGGAAGAGGGTTTAAACACATCTAGGAATGCATGAGCTCACTCAGGCTGTTGTGATACAGCGGTAAAACTGCCCTGTAGGAAATAGCACAGACTTTAGAAAGGAGTGGTTAAAAGCTTAGGTCAAAACCTGATGCTACAAAGGCAGATATGTTCTGAGAAGACTTTCTTGTCAACTGTGAGCGGCTTCTCTTCCAGTCCAGTTTGTAGGGCAAGGGCAGCAGGCTTCTTCTCCTCAGCCTAAACAGGAGAAGAGTTCATTTAATCTATTACAGGCTGTCCAAAGAGAGCTGAGACCAAACAGCTTTCTCCTCCTCCTCCTGCTTCTGCCCTAGAAGGCACAAGAATGAAATGCCAGAATTCAAAAGCAGCTCAGCTACTGACAGTTCCTGTAATACTCCCAGTCTCAGCTGCTCTCCTAACTCCAGGGTGTAATTATCCTGATACTTAATTGGAGGTTCAGGAGAGCTTATTAACTTGCTCTATTGTTGCATAATTCAGGAGTTTGGTTCAGGCTTCCTTAAGAGCCTTTTCTTTGCTTTTGGTCTCACAGGACCATTTTCCAAATGGTCCATTTGGCAGGAAACTTCAGGATGGAAAGAGAGCTGCAGAAAGCAGCGCAAGCAGCAAGACTAGAGCCCCAGGAACAGGAGACCTGGTCCCATCCCTGCTCTGCTGCTGATTCACTGGATGGTGTCAGCCAAATGGCCACCTCTCTGGACATTCGTTCCTTCCTCATCAATGAGAAGGCAGAACTGGGTCAACACTTCCAAAAGTGTGTTCCCTGGAACACTGTCTCTCAAGGTGTTTCTGAAGTAAATGGTTCTATGGCAGTAAATAACTTCTGGAAATGCCGTGTAACCAGGCCTGCCTGTGGTGCGGATGACGATGGCCTCACTGTATCACTGCCCCAGCAGCCCTCTAGCTTATTCCTTTAACACTACGTTTCCCAAACTCTTTTGCACTAGAGTCCAGATATGACTTGGGCTTCTGCTAAGATGCATTTGTGCATTAGGGACTCAAGGATCTAGGCAAAGAGGCCTCCATTTAACTGGCATTGTGTATGGTTTTGGTGGCAACTTCCTGAATGCTCAGCTTCCTCACTCTGCTTGGGTTCCCTCAGCAAGCCAAGTCTCTGCTGCGGCTCTGAATGTTTTCCCTGGAGCCCCAGTATGGAGCTTGCTTTGCTAGCATTCCGGCAGTATCGTAAGTTCCCAGCTCCCTGTATCAAGTCTCTTGCTGATTAAAATGACAGCAGTGGTTGTGTTATCTTCAGCTGAGTTTAACTGTAGCACAGCTTCTTGGATATTCACAAGAAACATAAAATCTGTTAAATGGTCTAAGAGTTTTGGCCGTAAAGACATCTATTTTACCTGCTACATTTCAAGTCGAATAGGTCTATGTTGACTATTCCTATACATTATATAATTCAAAACACTCATGCTGTTAAAATTCATTATGGAAAGCAATATATTTTTTTCTTTATGTCGAGCAATATATATTTTTCTTTATTGTCCTATGCAAATTCTGGTTCTCACTTTGCTTCTAGCCTTCTTGATACAGGTTATACAACTGAGAGATTGATGGAGATAAATGTTCATGATCCTCTCTTTTCCATTCCATGTCTCACTTCTTTGTAAGGATTCATTCTCCTGGACAGTTTATGACTCTTTGGAATATATTGAGGGGTCCAAGACGCGAGTGATTAGCAAACACCCCTGGTGATTCTGCTGCAGCTGATGTGTGCACCACTCTTTCAGAATCACAGCCCAGGCCTCAGAATGAAATGAGCAGGTGCTCGTGGCTGTTTTCTGAGAAGCCCTCTCCCAGGCACACAGAAATTCAGCCTGAGAGCAGCTGTCTGGGCAGCCCCTTCCACTCCAGCACATCGAGCTGGGTTATGAGAGGAATATTTTGCATCAGATATTTGCCATCAAATCAGTCACACCCCCGGTAGGCTAGGTCCTTTTCTTTCCTCTCTGCATGTATGAAATGCTGCAATGCTTCCATCATTATGCTCCTGGAGTGCTGTCTCTAAATGTCTCTCTCCAGTGAGGATGTGAGATCTTTGAGGACAAGGCCTATGTCTCAGTCATCTGTGATTCCCTAGTGTGAAGGGCATCGTCTTGCGCAGAGTACAAAATTATTGCTATCATTCATTGTATTTGTTTATTTTTAACATCCAGACTTATTCTAATATACTTACTGTCTCAGGATATCGGAAGAGGGAAAGAGAAATCAAAACTTCTAGTCCAGGAAGACTTGGAATGATGAACAAAGAGCAAATTGTTTTCCTCTCCTTGCCCCAATCCCAACTCTTAGAAGTCTCTTGCCTGCGTGAATATTTGTCTTGTCTCTTTGCTTTGTGGGTCTTTCAAAAGCAAAACCTGCCAGGTTGAACAGTGCGGACTCAACCTAAGTGCACTTTCTAAATGCTCCTGGGCCTTTGAGGACTGCCCTGTGCACGTCCTAAGAATATGGCAGATTCGTGCTTGTATCAAATTACATCTTGTCTGAGCCATCTGGGCACAAAGGAATAATCCCTTTGATTGATAGGTTTGATGGGATGGCAAAATTTTGCTGGATATCAATTATCGCTGTGTTCTGCTGGACCCAAGCCATTGCAGAGTGATTTCCAACAGCCCGCATGCTTTGATCAGGGCCATCAGCTAAGCTACGTTCTTGAGGAGCTCTAGAGGATTATAACAGCTTCATCACAATTCAGTGTAAACAGTTCAAGAGTTTGAAGAGATGACTGTTCCCCTCTGGGAACATTTCCTCTTGGCTCTACTTTTTGTCACGCATTCCCCAGAGACTACTGCACCGTGTACACACTCCACGTAATGACTGCCACTCTGGTCCTCAGCAGGGTGAGGACTGAAGCAGTTAGAGTTGGTTTCTGGATTGGTCTCTTAGGAAAGATCACTTATAAGAGTTTCAGGAGCAAACCTGAGCAAAATCATGGGTCTGAGGAGGTTAGAGCCAAGAAGGACCTAGAAGATAAAATAATTCAACACCTTTATTCAAGAGTAAGAAACCTAAGACCCAAAGACATATATACATAAACTTGGAAACCAGCAGTCTTTTCTGAGTACCATCAGAATCCTCCAGGATTTTTTTTTTATTTCTAGGAATAATCAGAGAAGGAACTTAAATCATACTTCCTACATACTTCCTCTAAATTTCTCCAAATGCTTTTTGTAAAAACAAACACCACTTGATCTGCAACATTGGTCCATGTAGTGGAGGAATCCTCCTACATTGGGTTGCCTCACACTCCCAACCCTGGTACAGCATCTGGCTCTGAAGAAATGCCAGATTTCACAAGGAGTAGTTCTCAAAATGGAGTCCCAGCATCACCTGGGATACTGTTAGAACAGTGAACTCTCACATACCACCCCAGACCTAACAAATCATAAACTTAGAGGTGGTCCCAGCTCTTCGAATTTTTACAAGTCTTTCAGGGGGTCTCTCATGTATGCTCAAGTTTGCAAATGACTAAACAATTCTGGCCTCTCCTTACACAATGTGATTTTAGTAGCAGTTAGACTACTCCCCATCCTCCAAAAGACCCAGCCTCCTGCCTGCTGTGGCCTAGAATTTCCACTCCTTAGACTTACATATTTGGATTAAGACTTCTAGCTCTAGGTTATCCTGGAATATAAAGCATGTTGAACCTTCACATGTCAGTATGTAGATGCTTATAAAAATTTTATTTAAGATTATATTTTGATAGAATGCATTTATATTTATAGCTAGTTTTAACTGAACCTATTCCCTGGTGGCTCAGACGGTAAAGCGTCTGTCTAAAATGCGGGAGACCTGGGTTCGATCCCTGGGTTGGGAAGATCCCCTAGAGAAGGAAATGGCAATCCACTCCAGACTATTGCCTGGAAAATCCCACGGACAGAGGAGCCTGGTAGGCTACAGTCCGTGGGGTAGCAAAGAGTCAGACAGGACTGAGCGACTTCACTTTCACTTTCTTTCATTGAACCTAGCAGTTAAGAAAAAGTAGGAGAATTTATTATAATGGAAGAGGTGAGTATCTACCAGGAACTGGAATGCCCACAGCCACCCTGCTTGTCTCCCGTCTCTGCTCTGCTCCAGGAATACTTCTTTTTTGTTCTCCTTCCTGAACACTGACTTTCTCTGCTTCTCAATTCACATGGGAGATGATGGGTACAGGTGGCAGCTCTCAGATGGAACAAGTCCAGCCACCAGCAAAGAACCTGAATGTCTCTTCCTGTCTCAGTTTCAAGTTTCAGAATGGAGATTTCAGCCTAGGAAGGATCAGCTCTTCATCTGAAGTCAATCACCTGTGTGTTGGGTGTAGGAACATAGACTTGGGAACCCCACACCTGTAATGGTGTGGATGGTAATTGGATAGTTTCCTGAGAAAAGGGAATGGCTGTTAGTTACCCTAACAGAGTTTGAGGGCCCTGAATTGGAAGGAAATTTTCTGTTAAAAGATGAAGTGGACATGGAAAAGGGAAATAGAACAAGGGAATGCAAAGAGTGAACTTCCCAAATGATAGTTCTAAGAGCATTTGTTACAGAATAAATTGTGCCTCCACCCCCTGCAAGATACACTGAAGTCCCAATCTCTGGGACCTCAGGATGTGACCTTATTTGAGAATGGGGTCATTTCAGATGTCCTGAGTCAAGGTAAGATGAGACCACGCTGGTGCAGGGTGGATCCCGAATCCAGCATGATGGTTGGCCTTAAATGAAGCGGGAAATTTGGACAGACACCAAGGGAAGACAATCGAATGAAGCTGGAGGCAGTGATTCTAGTATGACCACAAGCCAAGAAATGTCTGAGGCTACCAAAAGCTGGAAGAAGCAAGGAAGGGTTCTTCCCTAGTCTTCAGAGTGCTCAGGGCCCTGAAAACACTTTAATTTTAGACCTATATCTCCAGAAATGTGAAACAATGGCTGTTTTTTTAAAAAAATATAAATGTATTTATTTTAATTGGAGGTTAATTGCTTTACAATATTGTATTGGTTTTGCCATACATCAACATGAATAAGCCACCCATTGTGTGGTATTTTGCTATGGCAGCCCTTGTTCACCTTGCGATCATCACTCAGTTGTGTCCGACTCTTTGTGACCCCACAGACTGTAGCCTGTCAGGCTTCTCTGTCCATGGAATTCTCCAAGCAAGAATACTGGAGTGGATTGCCATTCTCTTCTCCAGAGGAACTTCCCAACCCAGGGATTGAACCCTGGTCTCCTGCCTCACAGGCAGATCCTTTACCATTTGAGCTACAGGGAAGCTACACAGCAGCCCTAGGAAACTGATTTGCTGCTGTTGTTGTTGCTTAGTTGCTAAGTCGTGTCTGACTCTTTAATGAACCCATGGACTGCGGCCCTCCAGGCTCCTCTGTCCATGTGACTTTCCCAGCAAGAATACTGAAGTAGGTTGCCATTTCCTGCTCCTGGGGATCTTCTCGTGCACTGCAGGTGGATTCTTTTCCACTGAGCCACCCGGGAATTTATACAGTGTTCTTTGGCCCTTGCATGTCTGCTGACCTGGCATCCTGCCCCCATATTCCAAGTGTCAGAATACTACAAGCAGTGGGTGGTAACAGCAAGATTTTAAACAAATAACAACCCAAATTGATCTGCACTGGTAAAGGCTATTCTGTGCCTGCGTGCATAATGGATGGTAAGAATTGTGCCGAAGATTCTTACAGTGCACTCGTGGGATCTTGTCTTGTATTTATAAAGACACTTGTCTTTGGTAAAATATGCAGCTTGGATGACTTAGAGGATTAAAACTCAGCGTATCTGAAAACTATGTTATAGTGCTCTTCAGTACTGCCCTCCTTCCATACAATCCCAAACCTGGGTTTCATGTTTTCACAAATAGCATGAACATTCATTTTCATTTGTTTTTGCAATCTAGAATCCATGAATTTCTTTCTCTCTGTCACCTCCCATTGCAAATCTTTCACCAAAGATGTCTATGCACCCCCACCCCTACAATAGCCCTCAAATCCATTGTATCTCTACATCTGTGTCACCACCATCTGCCCGAGCCACCTCTTGCCTGAAGGACTGCTGCCTCTTCCCTCATCTACTCATGGGCACTCTGTATAACTCTCCTCCAATCTGATCTTCACACCAGGGTGATCTCAAAATGCACATTTGATCATGTCACTTCCCTGCTTCACATCTTGTGATAGCTTTCTTTGCTCTCAACATCAGACAGACTCTGTTAACACGGCCTCCAAGTCCCTTCAATGGTTAATCTTAAACCCTCCCTCAGCCTCATCTCTCTCTCTGATTCAGTCACAGTGAGTTCTATGTGTCCCCTGACTGCATCAAACTTCTGCTACAGGATTTTGTCCCTGCCGTGCCCTCTGCCCTATTCTCTCCACCTGGTTAACTTATATTCCCACATTATCTCTCTGTTCAAGGGTCACTTGACCTTGAAATGACCTCAGTGAGCTTCTGACTTCTTTGACTAAGTCAGATCCTCTTCTAGCATCTTCCAGCTCCATGCTGGTGCCTGTTGCCACTGCAACTTTGCATTTGTCTCCAGTTTTTCTCTTTCACCCACTAGATTGCAAATTCCATGATGGAAATCACTGTTTTATTCACCATGTAGCCTAGAGCTTCATAGAACCTCAGTGGTATTTGTTGAATGAAAAGTAACTAAATAAACACATACCAAATGGTGTTTTTTGTTGAATATCAGTTGTGGACCAGGCACTTTACACACATTATTCCAGACTTTATCAGAATCTGGAAAACTAGCATCTTTTAAAATTTAAGATAAGGAAAACTTCAGGTTAGAGATATGAATTTGTCAGAGATAACAGAGTTGATGATGGTTATCTATCCAGGATTAAAATCCAGGTCTAGCTATTTCTATAGGTGGCGTCATTTCTAATATAGCATATAGAAGGTTAAGGCTAGAGAGAACCTAGAAACACTGGGAGTATCTGGGAACAAAACCACCATCATCCTGCTGAGAAGGAAGCTGAAATGCCAAGTTAAGAAAAGAAAAAAAGCTTACAAATTCACATAAAGCATCCACTAGAGATCAAAGATAGAAATTAAACCTCTATTGGCTGTGGTTGTTCTATTATCATATGCCATTTTAACCCTTTGAAGAGTAGGAGCCATAACTTCATAGACTTTAGCCTATTTTGCACCACATGTAATTGTTGCAAGTGGCCACCCAGATCAGGGTCACAGGTAAATTATACTTATAGGAAGGAATTCAGGGTCTAGGGACTGCAGAAGGGGAGATGAAGGGAGTATGACTGAATGGTAAAACAACCAATTTGCTTGATGCTGATTTTCTTGCTACTTAATATAAAGCCATAATCATTACCATAGCAACATGCTCATTGCACAAAACATGAATATGTAGACACCCTAGGGGAAAATGGAATAAACTGTACCTTTGCACACATAAAACACTTAAAAAGAGAAAAAGCTTGCGTAAATCCAGTTCACAGTTGCATAAGCAGGGTTTTGCATCTATGTAAATGATTATTCCAGTGACTCTACAACCAGCAGAAGTGGATGATGCTCACTGAGGCCATAGGAAAATAACCAATAATTTACGTTGTGTGCATGTGTGTGTGAGAGAAAGAGAGCAACAGAGAAAGAGATCATAGCCATAGGGATTTCTGGAGGGAAATCTATTTAAATAGAAGCCTTCTTTCAGGGTTCAAGTTTCCAAAGTGCCCTGATTATTGAAGTACTTGTATCATTGAGGTATAGAGGTTACCCGAGTGGAAACGACTTTGTAGTTTGTGGATCTTAGAAGGGCACTCTAGTTCCAGAGTTTCCGTAGAAGAAAGCTTTAGAGTGACCATCTCGTGCGATGGTTGGAGTGGGGCTGGGTAACCATGGAATTGTCCTAGAATATTTGCAGTCTCACCATCGTTTTTATTTCGATTACATTCCTAATGGATTAGTCTTAAGAGATGGGACTGTGATAAAAGCCCCTCAAGCCATTCTTTGGCACAGCCAGAGAGAAGCGCTCCCTTGTTTTCCACTTTACCTGTCCAAGGAAGACTGATGACGATGTCTGTGATTTGGATGCGGCTCTATGTATCGGAGAAGGCAATGGCACCCCACTCCAATACTCTTGCCTGGAAAATCCCATGGATGGAGGAGCCTGGTGGGCTGCAGTCCAAGGGGTCGCTACGAGTCGGGCACGGCTGAGCGACTTCATTTTCACTTTTCATTTTCATACTTGGAGAAGGAAATGGCAACCCACTCCAGTATTCTTGGCCTGGAGAATCCTCGGGGCGAGGAGCCTGATGGGCTGCCGTCTATGGGGTCACACAGAGTCAGACACGACTGAAGCGACTTAGCAGTAGCAGCTATGTATAGGCCGTTCTGGATCTCAGCCTGATATTCCAGGTAAGGACGGGGGTCACCATTCCTTCAGTGAGAGCATCAGAGACCAGCCTGGGTTTCCTGGAAGAGTCTCAATTCCAAACACTCTTCTGGGATTCCATCAGTAATTGTTAGATTGGATATGTTTATTATCTCTACAGAAACCATTGTGTCTAGAAGCATATACACGGTGATCATCATCTGGCTGACTCTGTTTTGCTGTTTTCTATCTATTCTTATGTCTCTTCCTTTGCACTCATATAAACACAAAGCTGTCTGTACCTACTTACTTATTAGCTATCTATATCTTCATCTGTATCTACCTACCTACTTGTCTTTATTGAAATATAGGTGTCATTGTGTATGTTTATCTACACATTTCTTACTATACACATTTATACATATATAAGGGAATAGAAGGCAGGCAATAATTTAAATAAATTGCAATAAAAGGTTCACAAGAATTCGGGTGGCACAAGTGGAATGGAGGTGGGGCAGATTGCAGTCGTAAGTAACATGCTCAGCAAAGTCCTCAGTGAAGTGACGCCGAAGTAGGAGTGTATTTTATCCAGGAGGAGCTCCTAAGTCTCAGAGCAAATGGGAACTGTTTGGTTTAAGTTACATGATTTTTCCATTGCCTGACTTTCATTGAGTTGTTGCAAGTCCCAGGACACCCAGCATTGTTAGATCAGGGTTCTTGAAAGGGCGGACGTTTGACTGAGAAAAGCCAGATCCTAAGTTAGTCAGAAAGAGACTGGAAAGATCCAGCCTTTAGTTTAAAAAGTGAAGAACCAGACTGGAAAGATAAAGACCAGATCCTGATGACAGGTTGGCGTCAGCTTGGAGGCGTGAAGAAATTGGACAATTTATGGTCACCCAGTGAAGTTGCATCATAATTCCTTGTCTGCACAAGAGCTCCAGGAAAAGAACAAATAAGTTTTCTGGTTCTATTTTCAGTTTAAGCTGCTGTCTCTTTGTTGAATTTCAGACTCTTCAAAGATATGCTTTAGTGGCTTTTGTTTCCAAGGAAAACCTGGAGAATGATACTGGAATTTCACAAGATAAAGCTGCTGAAAGAAAGGCTCACCCTGTTCAAAATCCTGGGAACAACTGTTTTCACCCGCTAACTGCAAAGTGGGGAAAACAGATAAACAAGATGGGCCCTGGAAAGTGCAAGTGGTTTGACCACATCCTGTCAAAGTGGAGAAGATGCAAAGAAGATGGAATCATTTACTGTTTGTACAAAAATGTTCTAAACCAAAGAAGCTGATTCATAGATGCTATCATCACCCCATAGACACATTAAAAATCAAGTACAGATTATATTACACATACTATCCTACAATGATAAAACAGAAATTGTCAACAGTTTAAAAATTCTGATCACTTATTGTATTAATCCTCATTGACATATTATCCTTAGCCTTAGTTTTGTTTATGTTTTGAGCACTGATGCCTTTGAAATGCTTTCTGAGTTTTCTTAAGGATGATTACATTTCAGGAAATCCTTCAGTGGCTTCCAAATTTCTTTAGGATAAAATTCCTTTAGGATGAACTAAATAGTTTATAAAATATTTCAAACTTATTTTTTAAAATTTATTTATTTTAATTGGAGGTTAATTACTTTACAATATTGTATTGGTTTCACCATACACCAACATGAATCCGCCACAGGTATACACGTGTTCCCCATCCTGAACCCCCTTCCCTCCTCCCTCCCCGTACCATCCCAACCTAGATGTCCATCAAACTTATTTTTATCTGTCCCCTGCCTACCTCTCCAAATTTATCTTCAGTGGCTTTCCCACAGTCATCCTCTTGGTTGCCAGAATAACTTCATGCATTTCCCTGAATAATTCACAACTGTTCCGTGCAGCAGCATCTTTGCTCATTATAGTCCCTCTGCCTAGAACATGCTTCCCACTCTTACCTGTTAAGCTGGATTTGTCACTTCCTCATGACAGTTTTTCTAACCATTTTTATTTTTCCAGGCTACTTTGAGTTGTTGAGCCTCACAGCATCCTGCACAGCTCCCTTATGGCCAGTTTGTCATGCAATGGTTGCTCTTTTCTTTCTTTCTTTTTTTCTTATGCTATAGCCTAAGAATTTCTTGAGGGTAAAGTTGAAATGAACTTACATCCCATCTTCTAGAATAAGACTGTAGTGCTTAGCATTTATGGAGGATCAATGTGTGTGTGTGTGTGTGTGTGTGTGTGTATGACAGAGACAGAAAGAAACAGAGTTTGAATTAAAGTGCTGAAGATCTCAAGTACTGCAATATTTACAAGCAAAAGAATGAAAACTTTTCAACTTCTTGGCAAACATTTAACTAATGCTGATAGCAGAGATGAGGCTTAATATGTCATAAGCGTTATTATAAGAAGCAATTTTCCAACCTCAGCAGTTCGTTAAGATCAGTGACTGGGTCTTACTGTCTGCTCCATAATCCTGAAGGAGACAGACAGATTTGGCAGGGAGGGGAACAGAAATGACCTTTTAATTTCATTTGCTTTCACAGTTTTTAAACACTATACCCCAGCAACTTCAAATCAATTCTAATGAGAATGGATTCTGTTCTATACATGAAATTGATAAAATTGTAGCATGGAAGAATACTTTGCCTCTGATCTAAGATAGACCAACTAACCACCTTAACAACCTGTGCAAGGCTACTTTGAGTTCAAATTAGGAAGCAGGGGCATTCTGCGGTTACAGGACACACATCTGGCCCTGGCTCCTCTGTCTAGGACTCCACCCTATATTCAGTTTTCCCAGGCTCCAGGTTCCCCATCACTGCACCCCACGCACAGTGGGCACCCATCCCTACTCCCCTGCCCATCACTTCCTATTTTGTCTCCTTTCAGGGCTGTTATCTGACTTGCTAATCTGTGTTGAACTAATTCTTGTTACACTGTCAATGCCATAGCTTCACAGAAACTTAGCGCTTTAATCCTTAGAGGAGTTCTAATGCATTCCCTTCACTTTAAAGAGGGGAGGTGGATGGTGGAGAGAGAGGAGACAACCAGCTCAAAGTCATGGCGCTGATGGTGGCAGAACTAGCAACTGGGCTCCCCTGGACCTCACAGCACAGTCCCACACAGTGGGGTTCAAGCCTCTACTAAGCCATTTGCTGCTCACTTGGTTACTGAAAAGGACATCAGCCTCCAGAGCCTCCTCCTTGTTCTCCCTCAAACCCAGAAGATGACGATTAAATAAGGAAATAGGTGCAATGGACTTAGCATAGCTTCTGATATGTCTTACATCATAAGTGCTGAAAAGTTTTACGAGAGTAGGATGCCTGGAGCGGGGTGACCCTTTTGGTTTTCAGATGGGCCAGTGGGCATCCCTGATTTTGACCAGCCACTATGCACTTGGTTCATGAGTCTTTCAAGATCAAGCGAATGTTCCCTAACAACTCACATCTTAATTATCCACAGCGACCCCTCTTGAGAAGGCAAAGCTGTTTCAGCCTCCTCCTTCCTGTCAATCTTCCTTTAAATCCTCACCTCGTCCTCTTCCACAGGGATCCAGGCTCTGGAAGATCGCTTGTGAAGTTGGAGCTCTGCGCAGGATTTCAGCAGAATGCTCAAGGGGGCAGTGTGGTCATGCTGAAGAAGGCAGCCTCGCCTCAAGGAATGCCTTGGCCATTTTTGCATGAAAGTGTTTACCCTGGAAATTAAATTATATTTGGGATTTTGGTTTCCCCTCCCCCAACCACGCCGTGGGAGGTTTTGAAAAGTTACTGTGGTGACCGTTGCAATCAGAAGGCTGTCAGCATTTCAGCTCTGCACCGGGAGGCTCTGCAGTCTCCTTCAGCGCCCAGGTCTCCAGGGACCCTGTGCCCGTGGGGGAGGACGCAGTGCACGTGGGGGAATGAGGTCCCCGTCGGGGGCTGGGCCTCTAGCGGCAGTCACTGGCTCCCAGCACCCCCTCTGCACACAGACATTCTCCCATCTTCAGCCAATTTTGGATCAACAACTGAGCATGAATTTCAAACTTAGGTTGGATAGTTGGAGAGTCGTTTTTGTTTATGTATTTTTATTTCCCAAAGTATTTCTGAAAGTAACTCTTAAATGCTCCCAGTCTATCCATGGATTCTTGCATATTCATAGCTTCTTCCTCTAGGGAGGCTCCAGACTTCTTCTCTGTCAAACGAGGCAGGAGATAAGTTCCCAGCTCTGGCTTTCCAGAGTGCTAGGTTTTCAAGACTAGAGAGAAATATATGAAAAGACTCAATCCTTGGGAAATTCCTCTTTTATTTGTGGCTTCCCCCACCTAAACAACTCAAGATCTCTCCTCCCCACCCCCCCAAAAAAAGATTTTATTTATTTTATTTTTGGCTGTGCTAGGTCTTATGCACAGGCTTTTCTCTAGCTGCAGAGAGTGGGGGCCACTCTCTAGTTGCCTGCACGGGTTTCTCATTGTAGTGGCATTTCTTACTGCAGAGCACGGTCCCCGGGATGCACAGGCTTCAGTAGTTGTGGCTCCCAGGGTCTAAAACAAATAGCTGTGGCGTTTGGGATTAGGTGCTCACGTGGCATACGGTATCTTCCCAGACCAGGGATCGAACTCGCATCTCCTGCATTGGCAGGCAGCTTCTTTACCCCTGAATCACCAGGGAAGTCTCTCCCTCAACATTCTTGATAGCTTGGAGATTAACAATTTCTGTTCTCCAAGCATCCTACTCAGTTAGTCAACATGAAATGTTAGTCGCTCAGTCGTGTCTGATTCTTTGCAACCCCAGGGACTGTAGCTCACCAGGCTCCTCTGTCCATGGAATTCTCCAGGCAAGAACACGGGAGTGAATAATCATTCCCCTCTCCAGGGGATCTTACCAACCCAAGGATTGAACCGGGGGTTTCCTACATTGCCGGCAGATTCTTTACCATTTGAGCCACCAGGGAAGCACACACAATAAATCATTATTCACCACCAAGTAAACACTTAAGGGGCACTTGATCTTGTCTCAAGGACTGATGTAGGTCCTTCATACCAAGTGGCGAAGAAAACAGACACAGTCCCTACTCTTATGAAGCTTTCAGATCAGTGGAGTTATAGACCCTATGCAAATAATCACACACAGATATAAAGTAATTGCAAATTGAAAGGAATGCTTGGCAAGAAAATTAAAGGACAATGAAGATCAAGTATAAAGGGACCTAATTTAGAATTAAGAGTCAAGGAATGAGGAAACAATGTTTTAGTTAAGACGTGGAGGGGATGTGGAAGTGGCATACTATGTGTAAAACCTAGAGATTGAAACCAAATTATTGACTTATAATGGTCACAGTGACCCCCATATTTTGACTCTGAAGGAAGGAATTAACCTATTCTAATTTTCAGTGAATACTGGTAGCAAAGTTCTTGATATTGCTTGCAGATAATTGGATTTGTCAGAAACCCAGAGCATCCTGCAATGAGAAGAAACTTCTGATCCCCTCTCTTCTATTTTATGAATCTCCTCAAAAACATGCTAAATAATTAGCAAGATTCCACCTGGGGATCTGGTCACTTTTTCCACTTTTAACAGTTCAACTTTTTCTTTCCATTGATTTCTTAGATTTCTTATTACCTGGATTTCCCTTGCTAGACAGGGAGATGACATTTATTTTCTTTGTTCATTGATATATCTTAGCTGTCAAGACAGTGCCTACCATGTAGTAACTCCTCATAGGATATTTGTTGAATGAATTAACTGAGGCAAAAATAGACCTCCCTAAACTTTGGTTCATTGGCTCCAAGTCTGCTCTCCGACTCAACAAAGAACAAACCTAATATCTCCTATAAGGATAGCCTTACAATCACTTGAAAATATCTCTCATTTTCCAGTTCTTTTCTTAGTTAAATACTTCCTTTGATGTAGCTTTGAAACTTTCGCAGTTTTGATTATTAATTGGGATCCAGTTAGGCCTGGTAATTCAACAAATATGGATATGCTTTTCTATACTATCATCTATCCATCATGGCTCTAATTTTTTACATAAGTATATTTCTTTCTTTAACCCTTCACATATTTGGAGAAGGACATGGCAACACACTCCAATATTCTTGCCTGGAAAATCCCATGGAGAAAGGAGCCTGGCAGGCTACAGTCCATGGGATCGCAAGGAGTCAGACACGACTGAGTGACTAGCACTTTCATTTCACATGCTTTGTGTTATTGTTCTTGGAAGACATTGTGTTTTTTTTTTTTTTTTTTTTTTTACAAATTGATGGTTTGTGGTTACCCTGGACCAAGAAAGTCCGTTGCATCATTCTTTCAGTAGCATTTGTTCACTCTGCATCTCGGTGTCACACTTTGATAATTCTCACAATACTTCAGAACTCCACCTGCAAAAAGGTTATGACTTGCTGAAGGCTCAGATAATAGTTAGCATTCTTTATTAATAAAATATTTTTAAATTAAGGTGTGTTCATTGACTTTTTTATATATAATGCTATTGAACACTTAATAGACTACAATATAGTGTCGACATAAATTTTACATGAATTTTAAATTCATCTGAGTCATTTTATCTCAATATTCACTTCATTGTGGTAGCCTGGAATTGAACCGGCAATATCTTTGAGATAAACCTGTGTACATAGAAGTATGCTTGTATGTATAAGGCTGAGAAGTCCCAAGATCTGCAATTGGCAAGCTGGAGATCTTGAAGAACAGCTGTGTTTCCAGTATGAAAATTGACAGTCCTAAGACCCAAGAAGAGCCCATGTTTCAGTTCAAGTCTGAAGGGCAGAAAAACTGATGTCCCAGCTTAAAGCAGTCAAACAGGAGAAGTTCCATCTTACCTTAGACAGAGGAAAACTTTCTTCCATCTTGATTGGATGCAGGCCACCCACATTAGGAAGGGAAATTTACTGGGTCTATGATTCAAATGTTAATCTCACCCAAAACACCCTCACAGACACACCCAGAACAATGTTTGACCAAATATGTGGGCACCTAGCTGACACCTAAAACAAACCATCGCATTACCTATCTATCATACTGTCAAAGAGGAGTGTGCGTAAAGAAGCCTTGAGCTAACTTACAGAGAGAGTTCCTCAAAGGTGAGCAGCAAGTTGTGGTAGCTTCTGGGAGGAGGGTAAATTACTGGATCTAGGTACAAGCAAGAGAAGAAGACTGTTTTCCCTTTACTGAATCCATAGAAGTCAGTGGAGCTAATAGCTCTGATTGGAGGAGATGGGACAGATTAGAATCAGGAAAATTCCACATGCACTAATAATTTGCTTAAAATAATGATTTCAACAGTCATCTCACAATTTTATTTTTAAAAGGCCGGTGAAAGCAGAACCCCAAACTAGTAAGAACACTCTCAAGTATCCGGGGGATCTTTGAAGTAGACCTGAAATAGCTCAATCCAAGGGTGATGCTGAAGCCCCTCCTGGCTTCAGGATCAAACACTGATAAGAAGAGACTGACTCTTAGCCATGAGTGCCTACTGCAGCAGAACTGGCAGTTGGGAATTGAGCTAATGAAAAATGTGGTCAGTTTTTTAATGTTGGGGATCAATCCTGGATCAACTTACCACATGGTAAAATGTAAACAATCACTCTCTTATCTTTAGCTATTACACATAAAAAGTGTTTACAACCTCTAGAATAAAACAAGCAAAATAGGAGCACAATTCCATCTCTGCCATAATTAATATACAACTTTTTATAATAAAATCTTATGAGGCATATAAAGAAGTTAGATAAAAATATCAGTCATCAAAAAATTCAACAAACACTGACCCACAGATGAACCAGATGTTGCAATAAGACAGAGTTTTGTTTTGTTTCTTTTAATTGTAATCAGGCTTGAGGATATACAAGGAAAAGATGAAGGGAGTAAATGAACAGGCAAAGAATCTCAGGAGACATTTGGAAACTATGAAAAAGAGCCAAGATAGAAATTCTAGAGCTAGGAAATACAGCAGCTAAAATTTTAGAAATTATGTTATATGGCTGAAAAGGAACTTTCAAGGTCCATTGCCGGGAGAAATATCAATAACCTCAGATATGCAGATGACACCACCCTTATGGCAGAAAGTGAAGAGTAACTAAAAAGCCTCTTGATGAAAGTGAAAGAGGAGAGTGAAAAGTTGGCTTATAGCTCAACATTCAGAAAACCAAGATCATGGCATCTAGTCCCATCACTTCATGGAAAATAGATGGAGAAACAGTGGAAACAGTGTCAGACTTTATTTTTGGGGGCTCCAAAATCACTGCAGATGGTGACTGCAGCCATGAAATTAAAAGACGCTTACTCCTTGGAAGAAAAGTTATGATCAACCTAGATAGCATATTCAAAAGCAGAGACATTACTTTGCCTACTAAGGTCCGTCTAGTCAAGGCTGTGGTTTTTCCTGTGGTCATGTATGGATGTGAGAGTTGGACTGTGAAGAAGGCTGAGCACCGAAGAATTGATGCTTTTGAACTGTGGTGTTGGAGAAGACTCTTGAGAGTCCCTTGGACTGCAAGGAGATCCAACCAGTCCATTCTGAAGGAGATCAACCCTGGGATTTCTTTGGAAGGAATGATGCTAAAGCTGAAACTTCAGTACTTTGGCCATCTCATACGAATATTTGACTCATTGGAAAAGACTCTGATGCTGGGAGGGATTGGGGGCAGGAGGAGAAGGGGATGACAGAGGATGAGATGTCTGGATGGCATCACGGACTCGATGGACGTGAATCAGAGTGAACTCCAGGAGTTGGTGATGGACAGGCAGGCCTGGCGTGCTGCGATTCATGGGGTCGCAAAGAGTCGGACACAACTGAGTGACTGAACTGAACTGACTGAACTGAGCGGTTTTACTGACAAATTTCACCAAGTATTTAAAAGAGAAATAACCCTAATTCTAGACAATCTCCTTCAACCAATATCAGGGAAATATTAACAAATATGCCAACAAGGTTATGCTAAAAATCCTCTAAGCTAGGCTTCAGCAGTACGTGACCCGAGAATTTCCAAATATAAAAGTTTACATATATAAATAGCTTAAATGATTAGATCAATTGATGGGAAAAAAAAAACCCCCACACTTTCAACAAAATTCAACAGTTATTTATGACAAAAGCTCTCAGAAAGCTAACAACAACAACAACAAAACTTCCACAAACTGCTGAAGAATATCTATAAAAATGTTGCAACTTACACTATACTTAATGATAAAATGAATGCTTTCCCCATAAGATTCGAAAAAGGGAAAGGATGTCTGCATTCATCACTTCTTTTCAGCATGGTACTAGAAATTTTAGCCAGTGAAACAGGGCAAGAAAAGGAAACAAAAGAGAAGACAATTAGTAAAGGAAAACTATAACTGTCCTGGATTACAGGTGACATAATTGTGCACATAAAAGCATCTCAAAGAATCCACCAAAAAAAGTTGTAATAATAACTAAGAAGTAAGTTTAGCATGGTGACAGGACACATCAAGCATATTTCTTTCTTTTCTTTTTTCTAACTTGCTCTTGACTTTAAAACAAGTTTTTATAGACTTTTACTCCATGATGACAATGTATAAATTCATTTTTTAAATTTAGTTTTAAAAATTTTATTTCATTGTAAGAACACTTAACATGACATCTACCCTCTTAGTTTTTTAAGTGTAAAATGCGGTCTTATGTTGTTGACTGTGGGCACAATGCTATACAGCAAATATCTAGAAGTTATTCATCTTCCTTAGCTGAAACCTTATGTGCATTGATTGGTAACTCCCCATTTCTCTCTCGTCCAGCCCAACAACCAGCATTCTTCTCTTTGATTTTAAATTGACTATTTTGGACTTGGTGAAACTGTGTTGTATTTGGCTTATTTCAAAATGAGGTCCTCAAGGTTCTACCATATTGTTGAATACTGCAGAATCCTCTTCCTTTTTAAAGCCAAATGGTATCTCATTGTTTGTACATCTTTTTTATTCATTTATCTGCCAATGGACATTAAGGTTGTTTCCACATCTTGACTATTATGAACAGTGCTGAAAACTCTATAAAAATGCCACTGGGATTTTGATAAGAATTGCAAGTGTATATCTATTGATATTTTGGGTAGTATGAACATTTTAACAATATTAATTCTTCTGATCCATAAGCATGCAAAATCTTCTTTAACTAGTTTAATCAATATTTTGTAGTTTCAGTACTCAAGGCTTTCACATTCTTAGTTAAGCGTTTTCCTAAGTATTTTAATATTTTTCATTCTATTATGAAAGGGATTGTTTTCCACATTTCCTTTTTAGATAGTTTGTTGTGAGTGTATAAATCAAACATTTCTTTATACAGAGAGTAACAATACGAAAGCGAACATTTAAAACACAGTAGATTTACAACAGTCCTGTCCAAATAAAATACACACATGTAAATATAATAAAATGCATACAGAATACATATATTGAAAACTACAAAACATTAAATAATGAATTAAAACTTAAATAAATGGAGAGACATACTGTGATTATGGATGGAAAAATTGACAGTAAAGCTAATTTTCTCCTAGTTTATATACAACTTCTTTAAAACTTCCAGCAAGATGTTCAATATAAAGACAAGCTGACCTTAAAATGTATATCAAACATTTTAACTATAACAGCTGAAAACAATTTTAAAAAAATAAGAATAAAGTTGGAAGATTCCCATTATATGATTATAATACTATATAGTTAAAGCAATTAAAATGGTATAATTTTGTAGAGGGTTAGACATATAGATCAATAGAATAGGATAAAGTCCAAAGTAGACTCACATGAATATGGCTGACAGATTTGGAAAAAGTTGCAAAAGCAACTCAGTGGCAAAAAATTTGTGTTTAACAATTATTCATAGATAAGAAACATGAATGTTTATGATAACATGTACCTCATACAAAAATTAACATATAAAGATTATAAATCAAACCAAAAATGTTAAACTGCAAAATATATTAGATGGACTGAATATCAGAATGAACACTGCAGAAGAAAGGATCAATGAACTTGATGACAGGTCAATTTTAAATTATCCAAAATGAAGCTCAAAGGGAAAAGACTGAAATAAAAATTGAATAGAAGGTTAACACTTTGACAGAATATCAAGCAATATAATGATATGTAATCAGAGCCCCCCCAAAAAGAATGAGACAGAATAATATCTGAAAAAATCAATATGATATTTTTTGTATAGTAACACTTCAAATTTGATGACAATCACACATCTTAAATAGTAGAACTCTTAAATCACAAGCAGGAAAAAATGCGAAGAACCACACTTATTCACAGTATATTAAAACTGCTGTAAAACAAAGAGAACAAAATTTTAACAAGGAATAAAAAGTTATAAATGACTTGGGGATAGAGAGTTGTTTGCCCATCACATATGGGCAAACAATAGGATTAATAGTTAATTCACCATGCGATCATGCTCTGGAATTATATAGATCATAAATAAATGGTAATCTTGATCAAATTTTATGTTTTCAGCCCCTTTGGTTACCTTCTGTGAATTACCTGTTTATATACTTGGCATATTTTTAGAGCAGTAGCTGTCGTTTGAACTGTGGTGTTGGAGAAGACTCTTGAGAGTCCCTTGGACAGCAAGGAGATCCAACCTGTCTATCCTACAGGAAATCAGTCCTGAATATTCATTGGAAGGACTGGTGCTTAAGCTGAAACTCCAATACTTTGGCCACCTGATGCGAAGAACCAACTCAATGGAAAAGACCCTGATGCTGAGAAAGGTTGAAGGCAGGAGGAGAAGTGGACAACAAGGAATGAGATGGTTGATGGACATGAGTTTGAGTAGGCTTTGAGAGCTGGTGATGGACAGGGAAGCCTTGCGTGTTGCAGTCCATGGGGTTGCAAAGAGTCGGACATGACTGAGCGACTGAACTGAACTGAACTGAACTGTCTTTTTCTTATTGATTTATAAGAGTTCTTTATATGTTGTAGATATTAAACTGTGTTCAGTTATATGAATGATTATTAACTCTAGTTCATGGCTTGTCTTTTAATTTTGTGTGTATGTGTGTGTTTTTTTCCTATGCAAGTATTTACTTTTAAAAAAGACTTTGTTGAAACACTCTCTATGTGAAAATATTCAACAGAGCATGATGAACTCACCTGTATAACCAGCACTCCAGAGGCTTCACCCTCCCTCTCAATTATGACCTTCCCTCAAAGGTAACCCCTATGCATATTTATAACAGTTAGTTGTATCTATCATTTGTATTTCATCTAAAAGGAGTAGTGCAGAATATATTGCTCTCCTTTGACTTATTTTTCTCAACACATCAGTGCAATGTGTCCGTGTTTTGTTTGAAATAATATCTTGTTTCTTCTCAACACTATATGATATTTTATTCTTTGACCATACCGCAGATAATTTATCCCTTCTAATATCAATGGGTGTGGCTTTTGCTTAATTCAGATAGTTTTTCTACAAACATTCTTGTGTTTATTTTTGAAGAACATGTCAAAGATGAACATTTCTACTTGACATAGTCTATCAGTGGAACTGCTGGTGGCAGGATATGCATGTACCATCTTTACTAGATAGTTATTTTCACTATACAATATTCCATATTTTTGTATCAAGTTGCATTCCACCAGCAATGCATAAAAGTTCCTACTGCTCCACAGGCTTGCTGCAGTTTGGTACTGGCAGTTGCTTTTATTTGCACCATTATAGCATATATACTTATGGTGAGTTTAATATGTATTTTCCTCATGGCTAATGAAGTTGAACATCTTCTCCATGTTTATTGTAATGAGAATTTCCTCATTTGCAAAGGGTCTGTTCATGTATTTAGCCATTTGAGAGAGGAGTTGTCTGTCTTTTCCTTTCAATTTTTGAGAGTTCTTTAATATATTTTAGACACGAGTTCTTTAAAAGATGTGTATTTCTGAAATATACATGCCTCCTACTCACTTGGTTTTCCTTCACTTGATTCTTTGCTATTTCAATCCCTCACAGCATCTTTTTCTTCTAACTCTATGATTTTTTTCTGTGTATTTCTATATTTTATCTTTCTATATATTTTGAATCATATAAAATTATCTTTTAAAAGTTGAGCATAACACATAGGCAGATAAACACATGGAAATATTTAACTCAAATTTTCACACACTGAACACATCCATGGGCTCAGATCCCAGATTAAAACAGAATATTGTGAGTAAATTGCATCTCCTTTGCACTCCCTTCTACTTACAGGGTTCACTGATAAGACTTTTCAATCCATGAAGTATTTTTTGTGGGTTTTTGAATGCAATATAAATATACATTTAAAATTTTTTAATATATATATATTTTTTATTTTGGGGGGAGTTAGGGGCAGAGAAGGCGATGGCACCCCACTCCAGTACTCTTGCCTGGAAAATCCCATGGACGGAGGAGCCTGGTAGGCTGCAGTCCATGAGGTCGCTAAGAGTTGGACACAACTGAGCGACTTCACTTTCATTTTTCACTTTCATGCATTGGAGAAGGAAATGGCAACCTACTCTAGTGTTCTTGCCTGGAGAATCCTAGGGACGGGGGAGCCTGGCGGGCAGCCATCTATGGGGTCACACAGAGTCGGACAAGACTGAAGCGACTTAGCAGCAGCAGCAGCAGTAGCAGGGGCAGAGCCTGATTTCCTTTGTTCAATAATAGCTTTTGTTGTCTATGTCAATTATTTCATTGTTAAGTGGAATTTTCTTGTATGAATTCCATAATGTATATGTCCATTCTAGATTTGATGGGAACTTTGATAATTTACATGTTGTAGCTATTGCAGGATAGTCTGACTGTGAACAACCAGTCTCTTACTAATCTACACTCCCACTAGCAGTTTCTAGAGACATTTGAGAAAGCCACTAAGACAAGAAGTACAAAGCTCACTTACATACTTCTAAGCTAAACAAATGTTATCACTTTGAGCTATTGAAATTCAGGACAGTTTGTTATGCATAACTTTTGTCACATATATATGCAAAAAGGCAAAATGGTGGCCTGAGGAGGCCTTACAAACAGTTGTGAAAAGAAGAGAAGCAAAAGGCAAAGGAGAAAAGGAAAGATATACCCATCATAGAGTTCCAAAGAATAGCAAGGAGAGATAAAGCCTTCCTCAGTGATTAGTGCAAAGAAATAGAGAAAAACAATAGAATGGGAAGGGAAGAGAAAGGAAGTCGCTCAGTCGGGTCCAACTCTTTGTGACCCCATGGACTGTAGCCTACCAGGCTCCTCCATCCATGGTTTCCAGGCAAGAGTACTAGAGTGGGCTGCTATTTCCTTCTCCAGAGGATCTTCCCAACCCAGGGATTGAACCCGGGTCTCCTGCATTGCAGACAGACGCTTTACTGTCTGAGCCAAAAATCAGAGATACCAAGGGAATATTTCATGCAAACATGGGCTCAATAAAGGACAGAAATGGTGTGGACCTAAAGAAGCAGAAGGTATTAAGAAGAGGTGGCAACAATACACAGAACTATACAAAAAACATCTTCATGACTCAGATAATCACAATAGTGTGATCACTCACCTAAAGCCAGACATCCTGGAATGCGAAGTCAAGTGGGCCTTAGGAAGCATCACTACAAACAAAGCTAGTGGAGGTGATGGAATTCCAGTTGAGCTATTTCAAATCCTAGAAGATGATGCTGTGAAAGTGCTGCACTCAATATGCCAAGAAATTTGGAAAACTCAGCATTGGCCACAGGACTGGAAAAAGTCAGCTTTTGTTCCAATCCCAAAGAAAGACAATGCCAAAAAATGTTCAGACTACCACACAATTGCACTCATCTCACATGCTAGTAAAGTAATGCTCAGAATTCTCCAAGCCAGGCTTCAACAGTACATGAACCATGAACTTCCTGATGTTCAAGCTGGATTTAGAAAAGGCAGAGGAACCAGAGATCAAATTGCCAACATCCATTGGATCACTGAAAAAGCAAGAAAGTTCCAGAAAAACATCACTTCTGCTTTCTTGACTATGCTAAAGCCTTTGACTGTGTGGATCACAACAAACTGCAAAATTCTGAAAGAGATGGGAATACCAGACCACCTGACCTGCCTCTTAAGAAACCTGCATGCATGTCAGGAAGCAACAGTTAGAACTGGACATGGTTGAAACATGTATAATATCATATATGAAATGAATCTCCAGTCCAGGTTCGATGCATGATACTGGATGCTTGGGGCTGGTGCACTGAGATGACCCAGAGGGATGGTGCGGGGAGAGAGGAGGGAGGGGTGTTCAGGATGGGGAACTTGTGTATACCTGTGGTGGATTCATGTTGATGTATGGCAAAACCAATACAATATTGTAAAGTAATTAACCTCCAATTAAAATAAATAAATTTATATTAAAAAACAGAAAAAAAAAGAACTGGACATGGAACAAAAGACTGGTTCCAATTTAGGAAACGAGTATGTCAAGGCTGTATATTGTTACCCTGCTTATTTAACTTATATGCAGAATATATCATGAGAAATGCTGGATGGATGAAGCACAAGCTGGAATCAAGATTGCCGGGAGAAAGATAAAAAACCTCAGATATGCAGATGACACCACCCTTATTGCAGAAAGTGAAGGACTGAAGAGCCTCTTGATGAAAGGGAAAGAGGAGTGTGAAAAAGTTGGCTTAAAGCTCAACATTCAGAAAACTAAATCATGGCGTCCCATCATGTCATGACAAATAGATGGGGAAACAATGGAAACAGTGACAGACTTTATTTTGGGGGGCTCCAAAATCACTGCAGATGGTGACTGTAGCCATGAAATTAAAAGAAGACCTTGGAAGAAAATCTATGACCAACCTAGACAGCATATTAAAAAGCAGAAACATTACTTTGCCATCAAAGGTCAAAGCTATGGTTTTTCCAGTAGTCATGTATGGATGTGACAGCTGGACTATAAAGCAAGCTGAGCACCAAAGAATTGATACTTTTGAACTGTGCTGTTGGAGAAGACTCTTGAGTGTCCCTAGACTACAGGGAGATCCAACTTGTTTATCCTAAAGGAAATCAGTCCTGAATACTCATTGGAAGGACTGATGCTGAAGCTGAAATTCCAATACTTTGGCCACCTAATGGGAAGAATTGACTCATTTGAAAAAAACCTGATGCTGGGAAAGATTGAAGGCGGGAGCAGAAGGGGACGACAGAGGATGAGATGGTTGGATTGCATGAGTTTGAGTAAACTCTGGAAGTTGGTGATGGACAGGGAGGCCTGGTATGCTGCAGTTCATGGGTCACAAAGAGTCAGACCAACTGAGCAGCTGACCTATAACTGTAACTGTTGCATTCTTGGGTTATCCTTAGTTGATGATACTACGAATTTCCTTTTATATATCACTGAATTCAGGTGGCTAATATTTCCATTAAGGTTTTCCCCTCTATTTTCATTAGGGATGTTGGCTTTTAAATTCCTTCCGTTTTACAATATTCACACTTGCCAGTAAATAAATTGACAAGATAATTTTCCCATTCACCCCATCCTTAAATGTTTTCTCCCCCTAAACTCTGGCAGAGAGTATGAGAAATTGTTGCTATTCCTTCTTTAAAATTTAGGAAGAATTCACTGGCAAAATCTTTTAGGCTTTGAAACTATATAATGGAAAGGATTCAAATTCTAGATGTCATTTATGTAATACTTATGGGATTGTTTATATCTTTTATTTCTTATTATTTCAGTATGCCAATTTCCCTTATGGGCAATTAGAGAACTTCAAAAAAATGTCAGTTTCACTAAAATTTTCAATTGTATTCATGTGAAATTGCTAATAATATACCTTTAATATCCATTAATAGATACAAAATCTGTAGTGATGTCCTCATTTTAATATCTGCATTTAGGGGATTTTTTTCTCTCTTTTTGTTCAGCTTTGCTAGAAGTCTTAAATTTCTTAGTTCTAAAAACCATTTTTAGTTTTCTATTTTTGTACTAATAAATTTAATTTCCACCTTATTAATTTTTTTCAAATTATACTTATTGTTTTCTTCACTCTTGGGGTTAATTTTTTTTTCAATTTCTTGGATTTGAATACTTAGATAATCGATTTCCAGCCCATCATGATTTCTAACATATGCACTTTTACTATACATTTCACCCTTAGCATAGCTCTAGCTGTATTTCACAAGTCTGATATCTGTGCTTTCATTATTATTCAGTTCAGAATGTTTTCCAATATTCTTTGCTATTTCTTCTTTGACATTTGGATTATTTAGATACTTATTGCTTATTTTTCAAAGAGTGAGAATTTTCTAGGGATGTTTGTTAGGTTTTTTGCTTCATTTCACTGTGGTTGGAGAACATGTTCTGAATGATTTATCTATCCGTGTTCTATGTTCTAAGCCGAGGATAGTGTCAGAGAACAAAATTATCACACCATCTCGGTTGATTTTCAGGTTTTGAGACACTGGCATCTTGTGGCTTTCCAAGTTACCTGGGAGTCAGGAAGAAAAGTAAATGAATAAAAACAAGCTAATTCTAGTCTACTCTCCTGCCTTATTTCACTTTATTTAGAGCAGTGTCACTTTGGCTTATTTATTAGGTGTTATTTCAAAAGCTTTTTGTTTAAAAAAGAATTTGGCTGTTTGTCATCCACTGAATTTGAGTATACTGCAGTTCTTTCAATTTTGGAATACCATTATTCTATGTATTTTGCTACTGTCAAACCCCAAATCACCTTGTAAAGTCAGTGTTTAACATGGCGCTCTAGTCTTCCCATATTAAGTCCAATAAATTTGTCCAGTTACATTATTATTATTTAATTTACATATATGATCTATGTGTGAATGATCAAAAAAGCCTCCACTAAATTTTGTAAAAATCAATAGTCCAGCTAATCAATAGACTATTAATTAGTTTAAAAATATAATTGAAGATCTAAAATATTTTCAAGCCATCTAAGGAATCAACAATATACAAATTAAATCGATAGTGCTAAATGATTTTCTTTATCAGAATGGCATAGATTAAGTATTTTATACACTTTTGGCTGGGATCTATATTGAAAAATATTTTCTTTAAGGAAAAAGCTGGACTAAAGTCACATGTCACAAACTTAAATACCTGCAGGAGCCAAGAAAGGGAAACCCCATTGACCTTAGTCTTCCCCATGGTGGCATTCAGCTATAAAAGCCTTATGCAAAGTTTCTGAGGGCATGATCAAGAAAAGTGAATTGAGCCAGGATCTGTTTCAAATATAAAGGAACGATTAGATACATTCAAACATGAAACATTTTAACATCCAGCAATCCTTCTTATCACAAACACACACATATGCCTGATGACAAATTCAGCTAATAAAAAGTATGAAGCAAAAAACAAATTAAATTAAAAGTGAAAGAGCCACAGTAAAATATTAGTGGTATATACTAAATTCTTATAAAACCAAAACTAATACCAGAAATTATGTAAATTGTATTTACATGACACTTTAATCATGAGACAAGCATAATAATAAAGATAAAATTACTTTTAAAATTAAAGAAGCAGTTAGAAGAGGCAGGAGTAAGCATGGTATTGTTCTTTGATAGAGTCAATTAACAGGGCAAAAATGAAAGTTTAATTTAAAAAGTAAAAGACATAATGATTCCAACCACTTAATAGTTTTCATGATATCTTTCATCTGCCTGTCAGAAATATTTAGGAAAAGAAGAAATATGGTCACTTTGTATTTTTCCAGTTCCTATTAAAATCAAGTTAAGTGAAAGACTTTTATGCAAAAATATGACGTGTTCTTATTCTTTAAATTTTCAGATCTATTTATTAGTCTCTGTATATTAAAAAAAAAAAAACCCTGATATCTAAAATGGTATTTCCCTAATAACAATGGCTATTTCTTGGTGGAAGATCTAAGATGATGAGGGAACTTTCTTCTTTGAACTATTCTCCATGGCTAAAATTATAAGGATGTAATAACTTAATAATAAATGTAACCAAGTTTCTTTCTTCAAAATTGTTGTTCAGTTGCTCAGTCATTTCCAACTCTTTCGAAGCCCATAGACTGCAACACGCCAGGGTTCCCTGTCCTTCACCAACTCTTGGAGCTTGCTCAAAATCATTGAGTTGATGATGCCATCCAACCATCTCGTCCTCTGTCATTGCCTTCTGCGGCCTTCAATCTTTCCCAGCCTCAAGGTCTTTTCTAATGAGTCAGCTCTTCACATCAGGTGGCCACAGGATTGGAGCTTCAGCTTCAGCATCAGTCCTTCCAATGAATATTCAGGACTGATTTCCTTTAGGATGGACTAGTTGGATCTCCTTGCAGTCCAAGAGACTCTCAAGGGTCTTTTCTAACACTGCAGATCAATTATTGGCCCTCAGCCTTCTTAATGGTACAACTCTCACACCCATATATGCCTACTGGAAAAGTCATAGCTTTCCCTAGATGGACCTTTGTCAACAAAAACAGTGCCTATGCTTTTTTTTTTCCCCCCTTCCAAATTAAAATAAGCCAATTATGAAACAAACACATAAATAAAATTGCATGGTTCACTCCACAGGCTAAGTTGTGACCTAATGACTGTTGAGACTTCTCTAGTTCTAAGTTCTATCCTGCTGGTCTTAAGTGATGAAAAATGGAAAAACACATGAGACATGTCTCTGCCCCTCAGAGGGCATCCCATCCCCTTCCTGCTCTGGCCTTGGGACTGAGACTCTTCTGCCCCTTTCTCACGTCACCAGCTGCCTCTTTTTCCTCTTCTGCCTTTGTGTATAGGTTCTTCCCCTGTCCTATGCCAACTGGAATTTAAATCCTACAACTACACTGTGGGATTAATAGATCAGAAGAGATCTTTCCTCGCTGACTACTTCTCCCTTGAAGGAGACCATATTTATTGCTTTAATTAGAGCACAAATCTGTAGGAGGAAGTGTAAGTCTTCAGCCTTTCTCCTGACAGCATCTAACTGGGGAGGCAACTTGGAATCTCTGCTCCAAGAAGTGCCAGCTGGGTAATTAGTACTGTACAGCTAACAGTTTTGGAAAAAAAAAAAAACGTGGGAGGGGGGATGAGAATCAGTGTAAGCATCTTTAACAAATTTTAACTTTCTAAAATGGGTTTCTGAATTTCTTGCAGGTGAAGCATTAAGGAGATCTTTTTCTTAAATATGACAACATATTAATATTCTCTTTGTGTGGAGGGAGAAGCAAGGTGTTGATATTCATCTAACCTGCAGCAAATGTCAGTGAATGGCTGAGTTGGCTTTCTTTCTGTATTGAAAGGAAAAAATAATTCCCCACAATTATTCCTCCAAGGAGCATTAAATTTGCCAACTGATTAAAACAAAAAAAAGATAGTTTCTCGAGTTTATTTTAGGAATTCAGCAACGTCTAAATAAGTCATAAGTTTTTAAGGTAACAACTTATCGTGTGTCCAGAGGTGATTACCAAAATTATTAATAAATGGGTGGGCAGGCATTGTGCTGAACAGGTCCATTATGCCTCAATATTAGCCCCAGTTGAGTCTTTCATCCACATACAATGCACCTCTGCTTTGTTTAGGAGCAAGGATATAAATCTCTGTTGGTCTCTAGAAGAAGGAACTTTTTATAGGCAAATTTAACGACTTTTCATAAAATTTGAACACAATCATTCTTTATTCACTTATTCATTCAACAACAGAGCATATAATGCCCTCTGTGCCAATTATTAGGACTACAGAGATAAACGACAAAGACTACCCCTGCTCTCACAAGTTGACTTTCTAAAGCAGGCATTAGCAAACATTTTTAAAGCAATAGATAATAAATGTTTTTGATTTTGCAAGACCTACAGTATCTGTCAACACTACTTGACACTTCTGTTGTAACATGAACACAGCCATGGGCATGTTAGTCAGCCAGTTGTATCTGACTCTTTGCAAACCCATGGACTGTAGCCTGGAGGTTACAGTCGGACACAACTGAGCAACTGAGAACCTTCACAGAGTATTTGCTTCCTCTACAGGACATTCCCAAAAGGTAACAAGCCACTGTTTGAGCACGTTCAATGG
Organism: Ovis canadensis; assembly: GCF_042477335.2. Lineage (NCBI taxonomy): Eukaryota > Metazoa > Chordata > Mammalia > Artiodactyla > Bovidae > Ovis > Ovis canadensis. The sequence continues at coordinate 14,974,963 of NC_091255.1, forward strand.
CAGGACATTGGCAATTTCCAAAGGCACCCTATTTCATTGTTGGACAGAGGTATTTTAATTAAATTTGTACTTCTATTAAGTACAAATATTCATATATATGTAATAAAGACTCTGAGTCCCAATAAATTTAGCTCAACTAGTATCCCAGGTCTGTCCTCTTTGGTAGCTCTCAGGAAATAAATAAAAGCAACTTTTCCATATGACAGCTATCCCATCATTTGCAAATCTTTGTATTAATTATAGCGTTTGTTCATTTTTGGTCCAATAGTTTGGTTCTTCTAATTAGAAGGTTAAAAAAGGTGTGGTTTGGGTGTTCTTTCTGATTCCTTCATATATTCAATATTAGCTCTTTTGTTTCTCAGTTCAGTTCAGTTCAGTCGCTCAGTCGTGTCCGACTCTTTGCAACCCCATGAATCGCAGCACGCCAGGCCTCCCTGTCGATCACCATCTCCTGGAGTTCACTCAGACTCACGTCCATCGAGTCCGTGATGCCATCCAGCCATCTCATCCTCTGTCATCCCCTTCTCCTCCTGCCCCCAATCCCTCCCAGCATTGGAGTCTTTTCCAGTGAGTCAACTCTTCGCATGAGGTGGCCAAAGTACTGGAGCTTCAGCTTTAGCATCATTCCTTCCAAAGAAATCCCAGGGTTGATCTCCTTCAGAATGGACTGATTGGATCTCCTTGCAGTCCAAGGGACTCTCAAGAGTCTTCTCCAATACCACAGTTCAAAAGCATCAATTCTTTGGTGCTCAGCCTTCTTCACAGTCCAACTCTCACATCCATACATGACTTCTGGAAAAACCATAGCCTTGACTAGACGGACATTAGTTGTCAAAGTAATGTCTCTGCTTTTGAATATACTGTCTAGGTTGGTCATAACTTTTCTTCCAAGGAGGAAGTGTCTTTTAATTTCATGGCTGCAGTCACCATCTGCAGTGATTTTGGAGCCCAAAAAAATAAAGTCTGACACTTTCCACAGTTTCTCCATCTATTTCTGATGAAGTGATGGGACCAGATGCCATGATCTTCGTTTTCTGAATGTTGAGCTTTAAGCCAACTTTTTCGCTCTCCTCTTTCTAGTACAGAGAATATTAAGATAGGAAGAAGAAAACTAGATTTTTTCCTTCTAAAGTGGCAACCCAAAACATATTTGCATAGTAATAACAATATGTGCCAGTGTGCCCTATTAAAATTAATCTGCTTATGTGATAAGGCTTTTGGGACATGAGACCTAGCTTAGTTTCGACTTGAGAAAAAGTGCTAATCTTAAAAAGGCATTATCTTCTTTGCCCTTTATATCTTTGGCCCAAATTCTTCAAACCAGGCTTCAGCAGTACATGAACCATGAACTTCCAGATGTTCAAGCTGGATTTAGAAAAGGCAGAGGAACCAGAGATCAAATTGCCAACATCCATTGGATCATTGGAAAAGCAAAAGAGTTCCAGAAAAAACATCTACTTCTGCTTCATTGACTATGTAAAAGCTTTTGACTATGTGAATCACAACAAACTGTGCAAAGTTCTGAAAGAGATGGGAATACCAGACCACCTTACCTGCCTCCTGAGAAATCTGCATGCAGGTAAAGAATCATCAGAACTGGACATGAAACAACAGACTGGTTCCAAATTGTGAAAAGAGTACGTCAAGGCAATATATTGTCACCCTGTTTAACTTATATGTAGAGTACATTTTGAAAGATGCCAAGTGGGATGAAGTACAGGCTGGAATCAAGATTGCTGGGAGAAATATCAATAAACTCAGATACACAGATGACACTACCCTGATGGCAGAAAGTGAAGAAAAACTAAAGAGCCTCTTGAAAGTGAAAGAGGAGAGTGAAAAAGTTGGCTTAAAACTCAACATTCAAAAGACATGGCATCTGGTCCCATCACTTCATGGAAAATAGATGAGGAGACAATGGAAACAGTGACACATTTTATTATCTTGGGCTCCAAAATCACTGCAGATGGTGACTGCATCCATGAAATTAAAAAACACTTGCTCCTTGGAAGAAAAGCTATAACCAACCTAGGCAGCATATTAAAAAGTAGAGACATTACTTTCCTGACAAAGGTGCATCTACCCATAGCTGTGGTTTTTCCAGTAGTCATGTATGGATGTGAGAGTTGGACTATAAAGAAAGCTGAGTGCTGAGCAATTAATGCTTTTGAACTATGGTATTGGAGAAGATTCTTGAGAATCCCTTGGCTGCAAGGAGATCAAACCAATCAATCCTCAAGGAAATCAATTCTGAATATTCATTGGAAGGACTGATGCTGAAGCTGAAACTCCAATACTTTGGCCACATGATGCAAAGAACTGACTCATTGGAAAATACCCTGATGCTGGGAAAGATTAAAGGCAGGAGAAGAAGGGGACAACAGAGGATGAGATGGTTGGAGGGCATCACCAACTCATTGGACATGAGTTTGAGCAAGCTCCAGGAGTTGGTGATAGACAGGAAAGCCTGGTGTGCTACCCTCCATGGGGTTGCAAAGAGTCGAACACGACTGAATGACTGAAGTGAACTGAAATGATCATCTTTGCAAAATAAATATTGCCAGAGCTAGCATTCTAATCTTTTTTTTGTGTTCTCTTATCTTTATTCAAATACAAGGCAATTGGCAAAATTCAGTGTAGTAACAGAAATTGCATTCAAATGGACAAAAATACTAGGGTGTAATCCATGGTGTGTGTATATAATTTCATTTAGAGCACTATATCATAGCCACTGGAGAGCACACTATACTAGGAACGTAAGAGATTTTGGAGTCAGAATACAACAAAGAACAGCTTCATTACGCAACACTTAGATTACTTCAGGAAGTTACATCTCAGAGCAACTTTTTACAATATTTTTAAATTAATTTTTATTCAAATATGCTTGCATGTGTGCTGGTTACATCTGTCTCTTTGCAGCCCTATGGACTGTAGCCTGCCAGGCTCGTCTGTCTATGGGATTCTCCATGGGCTGCCATGCCCTCCTCAGGGGATCTTCCTGACCCAGGGATCAGATCCACATCTCTTATGCCTCTTGCATTGGCAAGTGGGTTCTTTACCACTAGTGCCACCTGGGAAGCCCTTATTCGAGTGTAGTTGCTGTACAGTGTGGAGAAGGCAATGGCACCCCACTCCAGTACTCTTGCCTGGAAACTCCCATGGATGGAGGAGCCTGGTAGGCTGCAGTCCATGGGGTCGCTAGGAGTCAGACACGACTGAGCGACTTCACTTTCACTTCTCACTTTCACGCATTGGAGAAGGAAATGGCAACCCACTCTAGTGTTCTTGCCTGGAGAATCCCAGGGACGGGGGAGCCTGGTGGGCTGCTGTCTATGGGGTCGCACAGAGTTGGACACGACTGAAGCAACTTAGCAGCTTCAGCAGCAGCTGTACAGTGTTGTATTCGTTACTATTGTAAAGTAAAACGAATCAGCCATACATATGCATAGATCCCCTCCCGTTTGGACTTCCTTTCCACTCAGGTCGCTGTAGAGCATCAAGTAGAGTTCCTTGTGCTCTATAGAATGTCCTGATTAGTTGCATGGTATCAACAGCGTACATGTGTCAACCCCAGAGCAAATTTAAGTCCTAGCTATTCATTTGTAAAATGAAAGTAATAATACACATTCTACAGTACTAGATAAAATATGTTGGCAAACTGTTAAACAGAATGTCTAATTACTTCAGTTCAGTTCAGTTCACTTGCTCAGTCATGTCTGACTCTTTGTGACCCCATGGACTGCAGCATGCCAGGCTTCCTTGTCCATCACCTACTCCCGGAGCTGGTACAAACTCAGAATGTCTGATACTCAAATATTATTCTATTTTCCTTCTTTTCAGCCTCCTCCAAGTTGCTTCTAAGGTTAGTAATTGGCAAATTAAGGGTGAGAGGTGAAAAAAGTGGGATGAGATAGACACTAACAAATTTAAAAGGAGAAAATCTCAAAAGGAAATACAAACACATCATCCAAGCAATTCATTCTCTGACCTCTTTATATGAAAACCTATCCCTAGAGTAATGAGTATATGATTGTAATATGATTAAATATTTAGCTTACAAAGAAAATCCCTTTCTCATTTGGAGGTGATTATAAGGAAGCAAGCTGGTATGGTCCTCATTTAAAATGTAAATGTTAGTTAAGGCATGTGAGATTGTCTCAACGTTGGGCTCTGAGACATTTGGATAATAGCTCACATTTTTATAGCAGTGTACTGGTACCTTTAGACTGTGTGTTTTATGAGTGTCACCTTCTTTAATCCTCACAACCAAGTTCAAGGTGTTATTATCTTCATACACAGATGGAGAAACTGAAATGGTTTAGACCCACCATGAGTTAGTGGCAGAGTCAGGAATGGATTCCAGGCTGTGTGGCTGTGGTTTACACTCTGTTCTCAAATGCACTCCTCCCCTCTCCACTGCTCTTCATCCTTCCTCTCTATTTCATTGGGAAGAAAAGTGAGACAGCACTTTCTACCTGATGAACAGAAGTCTTAAACCCAAGCCTCTAAGGCCCACAGGTGATGTGAATGAGAGATGTAGGTCATGCTAGTAGGTCCACAGAAAAGGCAATGTATAGGGAGCAGTGTATTAAGCATCAATTAAGTTTTTTTTCCAACTTTTGGCAAATAGGTGCCACTTTTCTAGGCACTGAGACTACTATGGATAAGAAAATAAAACCCTTCTGTCTTTGAGTTGAGTAGTGCATCCCCCAGATTCATGTCTACCCAGAATCTCAGAAGGTAATCTTATTGAGAACCAGGGTCCTTGTAGCTCTGACTACGGTAAGGATGAATATGAGACCATATGAGATTAAGGTGGGCTCTAAATCCAATGAGAGTGTCCTCATGTGAGACAGAATGGGACACGCAGACACGGAGGGAGAAGAGAGCACTGTGAAGATGGGGGCAGACGTCTGTGCAATGTGTCTATAAGCCAGGATCAGCACAGACTTCTGCAGCCACCATGGACCAGGTCCTCCCTCACAGTTCCCGGACAGAATCCACCCTGCTGACACTTTGATTTAGGCTTCTGACCTCTGAATGATGAGAGGAAAGTTCTGTTGTTTTAAGTCTCAAATTTGTGGCAATTTGTGGCAGCTGTCCTAGGAAATGTATTCTGCCCTTGCTGATGTGCATTCTAGAAGGGAAAAGAGAAAATATGATATATATATTACATGGTCCTCAGTGCTTCTTGTTGCAAAAAATCCTGGAGGACTAAACATTTGTAACTAGCTCCCTGCTCACTAAACACAAAGTATGGCACAAGAACTACTAAATTTCAGTCCTAGTCTTGTCCTCCCTTCATCTTGTCCCAAAACTAACAGACTCTCATTTTCCTCAGTGAAAACTGCTTGGCACAAAACTGAGCACTCACAGACCTTCTCTGATTTCCTCTTAACCTTTTTAAGCCACTGGCGTTCTACTGAGCAGTCATGTTGAGTTGTTTTCATATCGAAGATTTTAATAAAGGCTCAAGCTAGCAATTTTGGTTGTCTTTCTCCTTCATCTTAGGATAGAAGGGATCTTAGGAATCTACTCTACCCCTGTGGTAGGAGCAGTCATGATGTGATTGGAAAGGATCATGATTGGCGAGCAATAAAATGGACTTCCCCAGGTGGCGCTAGTGATAGAGAATCCACTTGCCAATGCAGGTTATACAGGTTCGATCCCCGGCTCTAGAAGATCCCCTGAAGTGGGAAATGGTAACCCGCTCCAGTATTCTCACGTGGAAAGCTTCATGGACAGCGAAGACTGGCAGGCTACAGTCCATGGGGCCACAGAGAGTTGGACATGACTAAGCAGCTAAATGGCAACAAGATTATTGTATGTGATTATTCTATCACATAAAAACTGAGTGAACTTGTCACCCCACCAATCTACTCTCAGTTTCCTCATCTGTAAAATGGGAAGGAATTGGAATAAGTGACCCCAAAAGTCCTTTCCAATCTTAGTCTTGTATGCCTTTATGGGTACAACTGCATGAGAACAAATCATTTGCATATACTGTGGCTTAAAAATACGTAAAACCCAAATCAAGACCAATTGAATAATTCAACTATTATTCACTACACTAAAGGCCCTATAATAACAAATCTTATAAATCTGTAAATGTCTTATTTGTAGCTCATCCAGCATGTTTACTTTTTTCAGTCATGTGAAAGTATGAAAGTGTTAGTTGCTTAGTTATGTCTGACTCCTTTCTACCCCATGGACTGTACCCTCCAGGCTTCTCTGCCCATGGGGTTGTCCAGGTAAGAATACTGGAGTGAGTAGCTATTCCCTTCTCCAGGGGATCTTCCCCACCCACAGATCAAACCCAGGTCTCTGTAATTTGACCTCCTCTATGAAATTTTTGCCTTACCTCTCCTGTTCATGACAATCTCTCTCTTCTGTAAACCTTACCACTTATAGTCATTACTAAGTGTCACTGCTCATGATGCTTAGATTTTTCAGCTGGACTATAATTTAGTAAGAGTCTAGTAATTCTACATTCCACAGCTATGATTTTTCAAGAGAAACAAGAGACCTAGATTTATTTGTAAAATTTTACATTTAAATATTATCAATTAAATCAAACATTTTCAAAACATCATGTGGCTATGTAACACATTGACAAAACAAATTTGTTTCATGGGCTGAGTTTGAGACCTCCGAAAGAGAGACTCACGGAAAAGTGGAAGATTTTCTTTTGGGAAGTGAGAAAGTCTCTGAAACTAACATCCATCTGAATACCCAACAAATGCCCCCAATTCCCATGTCCAGAACAAACTAGGACTCTCTTCAATATATGACAACATTCATTTTGAGTCTACTTGCTAAACATTATTTCTACTCTCAATAAACTGATAGGCTTATTTAAGAACAAGTTTTTAAAATTATGCACTAGTACATATCTATTACAAATAAATGAACTTCCCGAGCTCCTACAAACACATGAGAAAGGAAGAGTACACTGTGATTAAACTGATTAATGAAGCTCTATCTCAGAGGTGCAAGGTTGGCTCAACATTAGAATATCCGGGGAGTTCCCTGGTGGCTTAGTTAGTGGTTAGGATTCTGGGCTTTCACTAAAATGGCCTGGATTCAAATTCAGTCCCTGATCAGGAAACAGATCTCCACAAGCCACATGATGTGACCACCCCCTGGCCCCCCTCAAAAAAAACACACACACACACACACAAAAGGAAGGAGAGAAAGAAAATTTGGTCTCATACTTCATGAAGAAAATAAAGAGAAAAATAAAGACTGTGATCCTATCTAATAGAAGTTGAATTTTTAAAATAAAATTTGGTATTAATTCCTGTTAAAACTCTAAATAAAAAGAAAGAAACCTCTAACAGATGATAAAGTCTCATTATAAGTAATAATTAATAAACTTATTTAGTGGTTTGATGCTATAAGCATTTTCACTGGTGTCACAAATAACACAGAAACACCTACAACCTCCACTGTCACTCAACTGAACCAAAATTACAGCAAAACGTGTATAAATAAAAAGAAGCATATAATACTCTTATGAACATGAAAATTCAACTGAAGAACATAACATAAAGTCTGAACAAAGGAAAGTATATATGCTTCTTTTGAATGGAAGCTTAAACACTGTAAAGATGTCAAACATTCCTAAATTAGTATACACATTCAACCCAATCACAATGAGAATGTCAAGGCGTATTTTTTTACTTTGTGTTAGTGGGAGGAGAGCTTGGCAAATGATAGTAATATCTCACTGGAAAGAATATATGCATTAAAATAGGTGAGAACTTTTTTTTCATTTTGAGACAATTTTAAGCTTACAAAAGAGTTGCAAAAATAGTGTCATTCTTTATAGTATTCATCATCTAGTTTTCTCTTACATTAGCAACTTACATAGCCATGGAACAGTTACCGAAATTAACCTTGCTATAATATTACTAACTAAATTTTCAGAATGCATTCAGATATCGCCAATTTTTCTGCTAACATACCTTTGGTGTTTCAGGATCCCACGTTGCATCTAGTTGTCATGTGTCTTTAGTTTCCTCTGACAAGTGACAGCTCCTTTGTGACTCTGACACATTTGTAGACTACTGGTTAGTTACTCTCTATTTGATTTTGTCTGATGTTAATTTGGCTTTTAATTTGGTCCTTAATTTGGGCTTGTCTGCTGTTTTCCATCATTATGTTAGGGGAAGCACCCTGATTGAAACAGTCCACCCTGGCCAGGCACCATAGTAACCATTTGCATAAGTTGTTTTACGACAAGGGGTCCCAGTTAGGCACACGGAACTAATAAGCCTCCACCAACCGGAAGAGTTCGGGAAAGGTCAAAAGGAGACACCACATGTCCGACTACCTCCCAGAATCCTCTCTGGCATCCATCTTGGCTGAATAAGGTTTGCACCACCAGGAAGGACTCTGAGTCAGAATGATTGGCTAAAGACATCCCCAAAACTAATCCCATCACCATAAGACCCAAGACTGTGAGCCATGTGCCAGAGCTGTTCTCTTGGGTTCCCTTACCCTACTGCTCTCCACCTGGGTACCCTTTCCCAATAAAATCTCTTGCTTTGTCAACACATGTGTCTCCTTGGATAATTCATTTCCAAGTGTTAGACAAGAGCCCAGTTTTGGGCCCTGAAAGGGGTTCCCCCTCCTGCAACAAGTAGATTGAAGTTATGCATTATTGGGAAGGATGTTTCAGAAGTGATTTACCATTCTCTGTGAGTCATATCTGTGTATGTGATATTGACATGTGCTATTGGTAATGCAAACTTTGATCTCTTGGGGAAGTGCTATATGCCAGGATTCTCTCCTACAAATTTATTTTTTTGCCTCCTGTAATTAGATATAGTTGGGAAGAGAATCTTTGAGACTATTCAAGTATCTTATTTATGCATAAATTTTGCCTAGTAATTTTAACATTCATTGATGGATCTAACAAACTATTCTGAAACAGAAGATGTATATATCAAGACTCGCCCTATCAGATTTTAAATGAGTATACAGCTTCAGTGATTTAAAGAAGCATGAAGAATAAACAACGATATTAGTGGATAAGAAGACAGCCCAGCAAAAGCTCCAAGTGTATATGCAAATATAGACATAATAAGAAACAGATGTATTATTCAACAAATTATGTAGGGATAATTGGCTAACCATTTGGAGAAAAATACATTAGATCTCTATTTTCAGTTCAGTTCAGTTGCTCAGTCATGTCCGACTCTTTGTGACCCCATGAACCACAATACGACAGGCCTCCCTGTCCATCACCAACTCCCAGAGTCCACCCGAACCCATGTCCATCAAGTCAATGATACCATCCAACCATCTCATCCTCTGTCATCCCCTTCTCCTCCTGCCCTCAATCTCTCCCAGCATCAGGGTCCTTTCCAATGAGTCAGCTCTTTGCATCAGGTGGCCAAAGTATTGGAGTTTCATCTTCAATATCAGTCCTTCCAATGAACACCCAGGACTGATCTCCTTTAGGATGGACTGGTTGGATCTTCTTGCTGTTCAAGGGACTCTCAAAAGTCTTCTCCAACACCACAGTTCTAAAGCATCAATTCTTTGGCACTTAGCATTCTTTATAGTTCAACTCTCACATCCATACATGACCAATGGAAAAATCGCAGCCTTGAATAGATGGACCTTTGTTGGCAAAGTAATGTCTCTGCTTTTTAACATGCTGTCTAGGTTGGTCACAACTTCCCTTCCAACGAGTAAGTGTCTTTTAATTTCATGGCTGCAATCATCATCTGCAGTGATTTTGGAGCCCAGAAAAATAAAGTCAGCCGCTATTTCCACTGTTTCCCCATATATCTGCCATGAAGTGATTGGACCGGATGCCATGATCTTCGTTTTCTGAATGTTGAGCTTTAAGCCAACTTTTTTACTCTCCTCTTTCACTTTCATCAAGAGGCTCTTTAGTTCTTCTTCACTTTCTGCCATAAGGGTGGTGTCATCTACATATCTGAGGTTATTGATATTTCTCCCGGCAATCTTGATTCCAGCTTGTGTTTCTTCCAGTTCAGAGTTTCTCATGATGTACTCTGCATAGAAGTTAAATAAGCGGGGTGACAATATACAGCCTTGACGTACTCCTTTTCCTATTTGAAACCAGTCTGTTGTTCCATGTCCAGTTCTAACTGTTGCTTCCTGACCTGCATATAGATTTCTCAAGAGGCAGCTCAGGTGGTCTGGTATTCCCATCTCTTTCAGATCTCTATTTTATGTATGCACAGATTATATTCCAAATGCATAGATTTAAAATTAGATCATTAAATATTCTAGGATACAGTATAGGAGAATAGTTATATAATCTTGAACAGAAAATCTTGAAAATTTGCTAAGCGTGATTCAAAACTAAAAGCCTTGGAAGTGTGTGTGTGTGTGTGTGTGTATTTGTGATCTCTTTCAAATCAATATAAAACAATAATCCACGAAAGAATTTATAGGCAGGAGTCATAATCAGGAATGTAAAAGATACATATGCATATACAGATTTCATTGTAGCATTACTTAACATTTCAGAAACTAGAAACAAATGTCAACCTATAGATGCATGGTTAAATCAACTATAGTATAGCCACACAAAGGGTAAACTACAGAGTTATTAAAATAATATGAATGCTGTTTGTATAACTTTTATGTATAATGTTTCTTATAACCAGGAACCACATTTAATTAAAGGAAAAGCAAAGTTAGACTGGGAAAGGATACCTCAAAAACTGAAAAAATGTTCAGTTTCTTTAGAGATTATAGAAACTGAAGACATAACAATGAGAATGCAATAAAACTACCTCTTTCTCTCTTTCTCTCAGTCAGATCCTTCTATGAAATTACTTTACCTCTGTTATTTTTATCTTATGTAAATAACATGGATGTAACCAAATTTAAGACCATGGGTTTTTATTAAAATACCATCAAAAGTCCAACATTTGGGGAGCTTGCAAGTAAAATAAGTATAATGTGAAATGATAAAAAGCAAAAGAAGTACATATGTGTAGTGTCATCTCAAGTTAGTAAAAATGCATAGGAGGAAGGGACAAAAATTGCTCTGTTTTAAAAAGCTCATTTCCTTCAGATTAGAAATTCCATAGCTGGGAATCTGTCTTTTACCATTCAAAAGACAGGCATCATTAAAGCATTATTTGTTGCAGCTTTATTTGTGACATCCCAAACACTGGAAACTAAATGACTAGAAATTTGAGATCTGTTAAGCTAGAGTATGATATTTTCATATGATGGATTATTTTTCAGCTATTGTATGCTGAAAAAGAATTTTAAGTGGCATGCAAAACTACAGTATCATATAAAAAGCAGAAAATATTAGAAAGGTACCTGATGTTAGCTGTAAAAGTATATACTTTGGAAGAAATTCAGGAAGAAAATGCAGTAAGTTGCAATTTTTTTGCGTGGTAGGGTTATGGGCAATCGATATTTTCCTTTATGCTTTTCTTCATTTTTCATATTTTCTCCTATGGGAATGTGTCAATATTAATCTCAGAAAATAGCCTTTTCTTTAAAAACAAGAATAAGTATGTGGAATAGGTGCTTTTCAGATGGGTGTTCTATTCAATGATATCATTAGCTTCCCCTAAAACAATGATGCACCAAAAATTGGCCTTTAAACTTGAACAACTCATAGATCTGAGAGAAAGTGAAGGGCAGACCTTTAACTGTTGATTTTACTCTAGCTAAGGGACGAGGAGTTCAGTAAAAATAATGTTAGGAATAGAAGGATAATTGGTGCCTTGAGGTCTGCACTGTGCTGCTTTGAAAGAAAAAAAATTGTGATAATGATATTTCTGAGTCAGTAAGACACAGACCTCTGGCTGTGAATAAAAACCTAAGAGAAATGTTTGTTAAAAAAGTCAAAGGATGAGAAAACAGCTTTCAATTCAATGAGGTTGAGCATAGGGTTTTGTTTGCTAATTTTAAGCCTGATTAAAAGAGAAGTTTACAAAACCCCTTTGGAAGGGGGTGATGACTCATTTCTCAAAAAGATGATTCTAGAGTACTTTAACACCAAACTTGATTGACTCATATACATGCTCACGTTTTAATCATTAAGACTGTTGAGAAGAACTAGGTGTAGAAAGAAACAATTAGGGTGGGGAGGATCACTGTCAAATCCCAAACCCTCAGAAATTAAGACAAATGAAAGCAGAAGTTAGTGGGATTAGATATATACATCTCATTTATAGACATTTCTTTGGGAATTCAGCTGCAGGAGCTCTCCAAAGTAGATTGATTCTGAGTTCCTTATCAAAGTAAGATCAGTAAGTGGAAGTTACAGAGTTGGTATTTCAGTTCAAAGAAAAAGCAGAGTTTTATTTTTTTATTTTTATTTTTTTAGCCATTAAAATATTTTCAATGGTTTTGGTTACATTTTGCACCCGTGAGAGCTCATGCCACTGCAACTGGGTAGATGACATTCTCCTACTACACGATATTTGGTCACCTCACCATTCCATGTGTTTTCCTTCTGTATTCTGATCTAGCTAATGGTATTACTATGTGCATGCTAAATCACTTCAGTTGTTTCTGACTCTTTGCAACCCTATGAACTGTAGCCCTCCAGGCTCCTCTATCCACGGGATTCTCCAGGCAAAAATATTGGAGCGGATTGCCATGGCTTCCTCCAGGGGATCTTCCTAACACAGGGGTGGAACCTGCATCTCCTGTGGCTCCTGAAATGCAGGCGGATTCTTTAGCACTGAGCCATCAGGGAAGCACTGTGGTATCACTACACACTGCCCATTTGCCTAAATTGGGAGTCTAGGGGGCATTTTAGTCTTATTCCACCTTTTCATATCAAATTAGGTCAAGTGAAGGCTTTAGGATATATCCTAAGCATCTCGTGGTTAATCCACTCCCCCACTGTCATACTTTCCAGAATCTTGCCAGCTTCAACTTAAGCATCATAATAGCCTTCTCGGTAGCCTCCCATGCTGTCATTCTTACTCACTCAGCCATATTGATAGCAAGATTATCTTGGGTTTGTGACTCAGAGGCACACCTTATATGTACTCAATAAATATTTGGTGGATGTATGAAAGGATAAGTTCATCTAATGAATAGCAAAATGTCAGTCAAATTATGCTTCCTTCTGCTTAAAGCCCCTCACCTCCACTCCTTTTATGTACATACTGAAGCTAAAATCCTCCAACTAGATCTGGCTCTGTATTATTGTGATGTATAGTAATATATGATGAAAGTGAAAGGGGAGAGTGGAAAAGTTGGCTTAAAGCTCAACATTCAGAAAACGAAGATCATGGCATCTGGTCCCATCACTTCATGGGAAATAGATGGGGAAACAGTGGAAACAGTGTCAGACTTTATTTTTTGGGGGCTCCAAAATCACTGCAGATGGTGACTGCAGCCATGAAATTAAAAGATGCTTCCTCCTTGGAAGGAAAGTTATGACCAACCTAGATAGCATATTCAAAAGCAGAGACATTACTTTGCCAACGAAGGTCCATCTAGTCAAGGCTATGGTTCTTCCATTGGTCATGTAGGGATGTGAGAGTTGGTTTGGAAGAAAGCTGAGCACCAAATAATTGATGCTTTTGAACCGTGGTGTTGGAGAAGACTCTTGAGAGTCCCTTGGACTGCAAGGAGATCCAATCAGTCCATTCTGAAGGAGATCAGTCCTGGGTGTTTTTTGGAAGGAATGATGCTAAAGCTGAAACTCCAGTACTTTGGCCACCTCATGCAAAGAGTTGACTCATTGGAAAAGACTCCGATGCTGGGAAGGATTGGGGGCAGGAGGAGAAGGGGACGACCAAGGATGAGATGGCTGGGTGGCATCACCGACTCAATGGATGTGAGTCTGAGTGAACTCTGGGAGTTGATGATGGACAGGGAGGCCTGGCGTGCTGCAATTCATGGGGTCACAAAGAGTCGGACACGACTGAGCAACTGAACTGAACTGAACTGAACTAATACAGATATTCCTCAATGTATGAAGGGATTATTTCTCAATAAACCCATCATAAATTGAAAATATCTTAAGTCAAAACTGTATTTAATATACTGCTAGGTGAAAGTTAGGCATGAGCAATAAGGGGTGGCCTGGCTGAAAGGGATGCAAACTGATCTCTAAACTCCATCCCAGACACACCCAGAAGAGCTAACAGATATGCTACAAAATAATCACAGAAATTTTTCAAATCCTGCACTTGTGTCCTAGGCCCACAGTGGATTCAAAATAACCACAGGGAATCCTCCAAGTAACCTTAGGCAGTTAGGGGCCCATTAAGAACTTTTAGAACTAATGTCCAAAAAAGATGTCCTTTTCATTATAGGGGACTGGAATGCAAAAGTAGGAAGTCAAGAAATACCTGGACTAACAGGCAAATTTGGCCTTAAAATACAGAAAGAAGCAGGGCAAAGGCTAATAGTGTTTTGCCAAGAGAATGCACTGGTCATAGCAAACATCTTCTTCCAACAACACAAGAGAAGACTCTACACATGGACTTCACCAGATGGTCAACACTGAAATCAGATTGATTATAATCTTTGCAGCCAAAGATGGAGAAGTTCTATACAGTCAGCAAAAACAAGACCAGGAGCTGACGGTGGCTCAGATCATGAACGTCTTATTGCCAAATTCAGACTGAAATCGAAGGAAGTGGAGAAAACCACTAGCTCATTCAGGTATGACCTAAATCAAATCCCTTATGATTCTACAGTGGAAGTGAGAAATAGATTTAAGGGACTAGATCTGTTACACAGAGTGCCTGATGAACTATGGACTGTGACTCATGACATTGTACAGGAAACAGGGATCAAGACCCTCCCCAAGGAAAAGAAATGCAAAAAAGCAAAATGGCTGTCTGGGGAGGCCTTAAAAATAGCTGTGAAAAGAAGAGAAGCAAAAAGCAAAAGAGAAAAGGAAAGATATAAGCATCTGAATGCAGAGTTCCAAAGAATAACAAGTAGAGATAAGAAAGCCTTCTTTAGAGATCAATGCAAAGAAATAGAGGAAAACAACAGAATGGGAAAGACCAGAGATCTCTTCAAGAAAATTAGAGATACCAAGGGAACATTTCATGCAAAGATGAGCTCAATAAAGGACAGAAATGGTATGCACCTAACAGAAGCAGAAGATATTAAGAAGAGGTGGCAAGAATGCACGGAAGAACTGTACAAAAAAGAGCTTCAGAACACAGATAATCATGATGGTGTGATCACTCACTTAGAGCCAGACATCCTGGAATGTGAAATCAAGTGGGCCTTAGAAAGCATCACTATGAACAAAGCTAGTGGAAGTGATGGAATTCCAGTTGAGCTATTTCAAATCCTGAAAGATGATGCTGTGAAAGTGCTGCACTCAATATGCCAGCAAATTTGGAAAACTCAGCAGTGGCCACAGGACTGGAAAAGGTCAGTTTTCATTCCATTCCTAAAGAAAGGTAATGCCAAAGAATGTTCAAACTACCGCACAATTACACTCATCTCACACACTAATAAAGTAATGCTCAAAATTCTCCAAGCCAGGCTTCAGCAATACGTGAACCAGGAATTTCCAGATGTTGAAGCTGTTTTTTTTTTTTTTTATTCTTCAATTACTTTTATTTATTTATATATATATATATATATATATTTTACTCTTTATTTATTTATTTTGAAAGGCAGAGGAAACAGAGATCAAATTGCCAACATCTGCTGGATCATGCAAAAAGCAAGAGAGTTCCAGAAAAACATCTATTTCTGATTTATTGACTATGCCAAAGCCTTTGACTGTGTGGATCACAATAAACTGTGGGAAATTCTGAAAGAGATGGGAATACCAGACCACCTGACTTGCCTCTTGAGAAATCTGTATGCAGGTCAGGAAGCAACAGTTAGAAGTCGACGTGGAACAACAGACTGGTTCCAAATAGGAAAAGGAGTACGTCAAGTCTATATATTGCCACACTGCTTTTTTAACTTCTATGCAGAGTGCATCATGAGAAAGGCTGGGCTGGAAGAAGCACAATCTGGAATCAAGATTGCCGGGAGAAATATCAATAGCCTCACATATGCAGATGACACCACTCTTATGGCAGAAAGAGAAAATGACTAAAAAGCCTCTTGATGAAAGTGAAAGAGGAGAGTGAAAAAGTTGGCTTAAAGCTCAACATTCAGAAAACCAAGATCATGGCATCTGGTCCCATCACTTCATCGGAAATAGATGGGGAAACAGTGGAAGCAGTGTCAGACTTCATTTTGGGGGGCTTCAAAATCACTGCAGATGGTGACTGCAGCCATGAAATTAAAAGACGCTTACTCCTTGGAAGGAAAGTTATGACCAGCCTAGATAGCACATTCAAAAGCAGAGATATTACTTTGCCAACAAAAGTCCATCTAGTTAAGGGTATGGTTTTTCCAATGGTCATGTATGGATGTGAGAGTTGGACTGTGAAGAAAGCTAATCTCCGAAGAACTGATGCTTTAGAACTGTGGTGTTGGAGAAGACTCTTGAGAGTCCCTTGGACTGCAAGGAGATCCAACCAGTCCATCCTAAAGGAGAGCATTCCTGGGTGTTCATTGGATGGACTGATGCTGAAGCTGAAGCTCCAATACTTTGGCCACCTCATGTGAAGAGTTGACTCACTGGAAAATACCCTGATGCTGGGAGGGATTGGGGTCAAGAGAAGAAGGGGACGACAGAGGATGAAATGGCTGGATATTATCACCCGCTCATTGGACGTGAGTTTGAGTGAACTCCGGGAGTTAGTGATGGACAGGGAGGCCTGGCGTGCTGTGATTCACGGGGTCACAAAGAATCAGACACAACTGAGAGACTGAACTGAACTGAAGTGCTCAAAAATACTCTATATCTAATTATGACAGACTGTATTATGGGAAGACATAAACAACACAACTTGCCTTTATATAACTTGAAATTGTCGATCAGCCTTGAGCGTATGCCCATTGAGCGTATCCCCTTTCATTGATCGGTGGTGGGTACAAGCCCATACTTAGCCCAAGACATAATCAGGAGGAAACTTCATGTATGAAAGGGGGAAGCCAAGAGGGATTGACAGGAAGGATGAAGAGGACTCCTTTGAGAATGCCTGACTAATAAAAAAAATATCTCTGCTTGAGCTGACCTGAGCTATAATTTACCTATTGTTCTACACATTTTAGTCCATCATTCCAAATTTTTGTTGGCATGAGATAAGAACTGACAAAGCGAAATAAAACATCCTGACATATACCTAAACTACCAAACAACCTACCTTCAGTGTGCTCAGAACATTTCTGTTAGTTTACAGTGAGGCCTGAACCTATTTTATATAAACTGTTGAACATCTCATGTAATTCATTAAATACAGTGGTGCTGTCCTGGTGGCTCAGCGGTAAAGAATCTGCCTGCAGTGCAGGAGATGCAAGTTCAGTCCCTGAGTTGGGAAGATTCCCTGCAGAAGAATCAACCCATTCCAGTATTCTTGCCTGGAAAATCCCATGGACAGAGGAGCTTTGTCGGCTACAGTCCATGGGGTTGCAAAAGAGTCGGACACCACTTACAGATGAAACAGCAACTTAGAGACTAAACCAAGAAAGTGAAAAGCAGGAAGGTTGTCAGCGCATCAGTTATTTACTGTCGTGATCCTGCGACTGGGAGCTGCGGCTACCACCCTGCTCAGCCTCAGGACCGTGTATTGTGCTGAGAATTGCTGGCCCAGAAAAAGCTCAAATTTCACAAATTTCGAAGTTTGGCTTCTACCAAATGCTTATTGGTCATCTTAAAGTTGAAAAATCATTAATTGCAACCCTCGGTATTGGGTCTTCATCTCAGTTTCTAGCAAAGAGCTCCTAAGACCCTTGGCATTTTCTAAGTGTGGGAGGGTGAAGGTGCCTTTTGTTGTGTTAATCAAGTAAATTTTGGATCCCATCTAAGGACGGGGGCTGGTTGCCAGAGGAACCAATGGCATGATTAAGTGTTGTAACTTTCAGTCACAACCCCTTGGCTTCCAGAGACGGGAGAAGGGTTGGAGGTTGAATCAGTTATCAGTGAACAATAATTTCATCAATCATGGCTATGTAATGAGCCATCCATAAAAACCCAAACAGGATTTGGTGACTTCCAGGTTGGTGAACACACGGAGATTTAGGGAGAGTGACACTTGGAGGGAACATAAAAGCTCTGGCCCTTTCCCCATATCTTGCTCTATGCAACTCTTCCATCTGATAGCTCTTGAGTTATATCCTTTTTATAATTTATTTAGTAAGTAAAATAGTTCTCTGATTTCTATGAGTTGTTCTAGCAAATAAATCAAACTCAAAAATGCCATCACGGAAACTTCTGATTTATAGATAGTAGATCAGAAACATATGTGACAACTTGGACTTTCAACCAGCATCTGAAGCCAGTGGGTGGAGCTAACCCCTGATCTATGGAATCTGATGCTGCCTCCAGGTAGGTAGTGCCAGAATGATTCGAGTTGTAGGACACCCAGTTGGTATCCCAAAACTGTTTGTCAGTGAGGGGACCCCCTCCACACATTGAAATTGGGTTCAGTAAACCCAAAGAGGCCCCACAAATCTTTCCAAGTTCACCTCTGGACAATTATAGATTCTGGTGCACAGTATATCTCAAGTGGTATATGCATGATGAAGTGAAGTGAAGTGAAAGTCGCCCAGTCGTATCTGAATCTGTGACCCCATGGATTGTAAGCCACCAAGGCTCCACTGTCCATGGAATTCTCCAGGCAACAATACTGGAGTGTGTATCTGTTCCCTTCTCCAGGGGATCTTCCCAACCCAGGAATCAAACCCAGGTCTCCCACATTGCAGGCGGATTCTTTACCATCTGAGCTACCAGGGGAGCCACTAAGCATGCAAGGTGCTGAGCTAGGACAGCAGTTCTTGTTCCTCACAATACAGCAAGAGGGCTCATAAAAACAGGTTGACGAGTTTCTCTTCCAGAGTGACCTGAGAATTTGCATTTCTATCCATTTCTCAGATGATGCTAGTTCTGCCAGGTTAGAGAACTTCTGTGAAAGATTATATTAAAAAATCATTTTAGCTATGACAGCAAAGGATATTGGGTGTTATCAATATCTGTAAGGCATTTTTTTATAACTTAAAATAATATGGTTCAAAATAATACTTGAAATTATTTGAAGTTATGATTTTGTTTTGAACTAGGCCAGAGAAGCTAGAGCAATTTTATAGAAGGGGATATGGTGTCTTATGGCTTCCCAGGTGGTGCCAGTGGTAAAGAACTCACCTACCAATGGGAGAGACATGAGATATGTGGGTTTGATCCCTGGACTGGGAAAATCCCGTGATGGAGGGCAGGGCATCCCACTCCAGCATTCTAATCTGGAGAATCCCATGGACAAGGAGCCTGGTGATCTATGGTCCATAGGGTCTCAAAGAGTCAGAAGCGACTGAAGTGACTTAGCACAGCACAGCACATGGTATCTTAGGGAATGCATTTTTATATTCTTGAGCTCAGAAAAAAAGAAAGAAAGAGAACAAAAATTTATCTCTGATCATGAATAGTTAAGCTGTAAAGTTCTGGTGGCTCAGAGGTTAAAGCGTCTGCCACCAATGCGGGAGACCTGGGTTCGATCCCTGGGTCGGGAAGATCCCCTGGAGAAGGAAATGGTAACCTACTCCAGTATTCTTGCCTGGAGAATCCCATGGACGGAGAAGCCTGGTAGCTACAGTCCACGGGGTCGCAAGGAGTCAGACAGGACTGAGCGACTTCACTTATATGATAATCTCCAGGTCCATCCTTGTTGCTGCACATAAAAAATCTGTTATTCTTCTTTATGACTAAGTAATATTACTTTGTGTGTATAATATTTGCATGCATGTTTACATATATACATTATTACTGAATGAAGTAGTTCAGTTCAGTTCAGTCGCTCAGTCGTGTCCGACTCTTTGCGACCGCATGAATCACAACTCGCCAGGCCTCCCTGTCCATCACCAACTCCCGAAGTTCACTCAGACTCACATCCACTGAGTCGGTGATGCCATGCAGCCATCTCATCCTCTGTCGTCCCCTTCTCCTCCTGCCCCAATCCCTACCAGCATCAGAGTCTTTTCCAGTGAGTCAACTCTTCACATGAGGTGGCCAAAGTACTGGAGTTTCAGCTTTAGCATCATTCCTTCCAAAGAAATCCCAGGGCTGATCTCCTTCAGAATGGACTGGTTGGATCTCCTTGCAGCCCAAGGGACTCTCAAGAGTCTTCTCTAACACCACAGCTCTAAAGCATCAATTCTTAGGTGCTCAGCTTTCTTGACAGTCCAACTCTCACATCCATTCATGACCACTGGAAAAACTTAGCCTTGACTAGACGGACCTTTGTTGGCAAAGTAATATCTCTGCTTTTGAATGTGCTATCTAGGCTGGTCATAACTTTCCTTCCAAGGAGTAAGCGTCTTTTAATTTCATGGCTGCAGTCACCATCTGCAGTGATTTTGGAGCCCAGAAAAATAAAGTCTGACACTGTTTCCACTGTTTCCCCATCTATTTCCCATGAATTGATGGGACCAGATGCCATGATCTTGGTTTTCTGAATGTTGAGCTTTAAGCCAACTTTTTCACTCTCCTCTTTCATTTCCATCAGGAGGCTTTTTAGTTCTTTTATTTTCTGCCATAAGGGTGGTGTCATCTGCATATGTGAGTTTGTTGATATTTCTCCCGGCAATCTTGATTCCAGCTTGTGCTTCTTCCAGCTCAGCATTTCTCATGATGTATTCTGCATATAAGTTAAATAAGCAGGGTGACAATATACAGCCTTGACACACTCCTTTTCCTATTTGGAATCAATCTGTTGTTCCATGTCCAGTTCTAACTGTCGCTTCCTGACCTGCATATAGGTTTCTCAAGAGGCAGGTCAGGTGGTCTGGTATTCTCATCTCTTTCAGAATTTTCCACAGTTTATTGTAATCCACATAGTCAAAGGCTTTGGCATAGTCAATAAAGCAGAAGTGATGCTTTTCTGGAACTCTCTTGCTTTTTCCATGATCCAGTGGATGTTGTGAATTTGACCTCTGGTTCCTTTTCCTTTTTGAAAACCAGCTTGAACAAATGGAAGTTCATGGTTCATGTATTGCTGAAGCTTGTCTTGGAGAAGTTTGAGCATTACTTTACTAGCATGTGAGATGAGTGCAATTGTGCAGTAGTTTGAACATTCTTTGGCATTGCCTTTCTTTGGGATTGGAATGAAAACTGACATTTTCCAGTCCTGTGGCCACTGCTGAATTTTCCAAATTTGCTGGCATATTGAGTGCAGCACTTTCACAGCATCATCTTTCAGGGTTTGAAATAGATCAACTGGAATTCCATCACCTCCACTAGCTTTGTTCATAGTGATGCTTTCTAAGGCCCACTTGATTTCACATTCCAGGATGTCTGGCTCTAGGTGAGTGATCACACCATCATGATTATCTGTGTTCTGAAGCTCTTTTTTATACAGTTCTTCGGTGTATTCTTGCCACCTTTTTAATATCTTCTGCTTCTGTTAGGTCCATACCATTTCTGTCCTTTATAGAGCCCATCGTTACATGAAATGTTCCCTTGGTGTCTCTAATTTTCTTGAAAAGATCTCTAGTCTTTCCCATTCTGTTGTTTTCCTCTATTTCTTTGCATTGATCACTGAGGGAGGCTTTCTTATCTCTTCTTGCTATTCTTTGGAACACTACATTCAAATGCTTATATCGTTCCTTTTCTCCTTTGCTTTTCACTTCTCTTCTTTTACAGCTATTTGTAAGACCTTCCCAGACAGCCATTTTGCTTTTTTGCATTTCTTTTCCATGGGGAGGGTCTTGATCCCTGTCTCCTGCACAGTGTCAGGAACCTCAGTCCATAGTTCATCAGGCACTCTGTGTAACAGATCTAGTCCCTTAAATCTATTTCTCGCTTCCACTGTAGAATCATAAGGGATTTGATTTAGGTCATACCTGAATGGTCTAGTGGTTTTCCCTACTTTCTTCAATTTCAGTCTGAATTTGGCAATAAGGAGCTCATGATCTGAGCCACCATCAGCTCCTGGTCTTATTTTTGCTGACTGTATAGAGCTTTTCCATCTTTGGTTGCAAAGAATATAATCAATCTAATTTCAGTGTTGACCATCTTGTGATGTCCATGTGTAGACTCTTCTTTTGTTTGTTGAAAGAGGATGTTTGCTATGACCAGTGCGTTCTCTTGGCAAGACTCTTATTAGCCTTTGCCCTGTTTCATTCCGTATTCCAAGGTCAAATTTGCCTGTTACTCCAGGTGTAACTTGACTTCCTACTTTTGCATTCCAGTCCCCTATAATGAAAAGGACATCTTTTTTGAGTATTAGTTCTAAAAGGTCTTGTATGTCTTCATAGAACCTTTCAACTTCAGCTGCTTCAGTGTTACTGGTTAGGGCATAGGCTTGGATTACTGTGATATTGAATGGTTCGCCTCAGAAACAAATAGAGATTATTCTGTCATTTTTGAGATTGCATCCACGTACTGTATTTCAGACTCTTTTGTTGACCATGATGGCTGCTCCATTTCTCCTAAGGGTTTCCTGCCCGCAGTAGTAGATATAATGGTCATCTGAGTTAAATTCACCCATTCCAGTCCATTTTAGTTCACTGATTCCTAGAATGTCGATGTTCACTCTTGCCATCTCCTTTTTGACCACTTCCAATTTACCTTGATTCATGGACCTGACATTCCAGGTTCCTATGCAATATTGCTCTTTACAGCATCAGACCTTGCTTCTACCTCCAGTCACATCCACAGCTGGGTATTGTTTTTGCTTTGGCTCCATCTCTTCATTCTTTCTGGAGTTATTTCTCCACTGATCTCCAGTAGCATACTGGAGACCTACCAACCTGGGGAGTTCCTCTTTCAGTATCCTATCATTTTGCCTTTTCATACTGTTCATGAGTTGTCAAGGCAAGAATCCTGAAGTGGTTTGCCCTTCCCTTCTCCAGTGGACCACATTCTGTCAGCCCTCTCCACCATGACCTGCCCGTCTTGGGTGGCCCCACAGGGCATGGCTTAGTTTCTTTGAGTTAGACAATGCTGTGGTCCTAGTATGTTTAGATTGATTAGAATGAAGTAAGCCATATAAAGTAAATATGTGATATCACTCATATGTGGAATCTAAAAAATAATACAAATTAATTTATTCACAAAACAGGAACAGAATCTCAGGCATATAAAACAAGCTTATACTTACCAAAGAGAAAAACCAGGGGTAGGAGAGAGAGATAAGTTAGGAGTATGGGACTGACAGATACACACCACTACATAAAAAACAGATAAATAGCATGGATGTACTGTATAGAATAGAAAACTATATTCAATATCTTGTAATAATATGCAATGGAGAAATATATGTGTATATGTGGAACTGAACCACTTGGTTGTACACATGGAGCTACACAATATTTTTAATCAACTCTACTTTAATTTTTTTTAAAGGAAAATAAGGAAAGGAAAAGAGTGCCTTCGTGGTTGTTGAGTTCCAGCCTTGCCACTTAGTAGCTGTGAAATATTGGGTAACTAACTGAACCTCATTAAGCCAAAATTTTTCAAATATAGATGGTAATAAGATCTACTTCTCAAGTTTGCTGAGAGGATTAAATAATGTTCTTAGCTAGATGCCTGGAACATAGTTGAAGTGTAATAAATAATGTCATTAAAATCTTTAGAAGTAAGAAACTTGGTCAACAGAATTAGTGGCAAGAACAGCAATTTGTATATTTTTATATGACTCAACTTCTCTTAAGAGTACATATTCTACCACTTGACAAAAAAAGAAAATCAACTCAATTCAGTCCCCATCCAACCTCCCTTTCTTCAGGGTACATCTGCTTTCTAGGGACTTGTGGGGTGCCTTAGCTTGGTATAAAGGGACATCCCATTAGTCCTTGGTTATTAACTATTTACACTTTATGCTCGAAGGTTATAATCTGAGTAGCCTTCAATCATGAATCTAATCATTGCTACATTATTCCCAACCATAAGACTCCATCCCGTTCAGCTTCCTTGCCACCTTGGGGACTCTGGAGCAACTGTCCTGAACTACTCTGAACCAAAGAAACACATTGGGTTTATGTAAGAGCCTGCCTCTGGTTCCCTAGTGGGAGCAGGAAATTGTTTCATTACTTCCAGCTTCTCACTGGGGTATACAAAACTCTGGGAATATGCCTCAGTCTGATGCACCCAGAGGTACTGTGCCATCTCTATACTACTCCTAGGCCTAGCTGGGATGTGGGTTCTGTAAGACCTCACTGCTTTCCCAGATGCCATAGAAAGGGAAGGAACAGTTTTGAATCACCAATGTGATTGGAGTTTCTGTGCACTTCTAGGGCAGTTTGGAAGTCTGAATGAGGGAATGGGAAGAGCCCATTTCTCTGAATAGTTGCATCTCAAGTTCTCTCATTGCCCCTCTGAATCAATTTCCCTCCCCACTTCCCAGCTTAATTTTACGTCACTTTAGCAACGGATAAAATCAGTTCTCCCTACTCCAAATATTTCTCTTATTCTTTGTCCTTTATTTTTAAAGCTCAAAGGCCAAAAATGCAACGATTTTAAAATATGCATTTTGCCCCGGAGACATTGAATGCCATTGTTCAAAGAAGGAAAGGTAAGAGAGTGGTGAAAAATAAAATATACAGAAAATAAAGACATACGTTAATGCCTCCGCTATCTTGTCATCATCCTCATCCTCATCCTCATCCTCACCATTCCTTCTCAGGTAAATGTGTGCTAAGTCACTTCAGTTATGTCTGAGTCTGTGTGACCCATGGACTCCAGCCTGCCAGGTTCCTCTGGATTTTCCAGGCAAGAATACTGGCGTGGGTTGCCATGATCATCTCCAGGAACTGAGTCTGAGTCTTTTGAATCTCCTGCATTGGCAAGAGGGTTCTTAACCACTAGTGCCACCTGGGAAGCCTCAGCTAAGTAGACCTACACAAATTTGGGCTCAGCACAACTGTAGGTTTCTACCCTGTTTCTACTTTGTCATCTGCTTCCTTATATCTTCCACCCCCCAATACATGGAACATTTTTTACCCATTTTCTTAATTGTAAAATGGGAGGACTGTCTTATACCTCCAGGAATTAACTTGCAGACAATAAATAAAAGTACTGAGTTTCTTTTTACTGGAGGATATAGAAAGTTGAAAAGACATCATTTTCAATCTAACATCATATGTGATAAGCCCACAGTAAACATTCTCAACGGTGAAAAACTGAAAGCATTCCCTCCAAGATCAGGAACAAGACAAGGGTGCCCACTCTACCACTATTATTCGGTTTTGGAAGTGCTAGCTATGGCAATCAGTCAGTCAGTTCAGTAGCTCAGTCATGTCTGACTCTTTGTGACCCCGTGAACCACAACACGCCAGGCCTCCCTGTCCATCACCAACTCCCGGAGTCCACCCAATCCCATTTGCATTGAGACGGTGATGAGGTCCAACCGTCTCATCCTCTGTCGTCCCCTTCTCCTCCTGCCCTCAATCTTTCCCAGCATCAGGGTCTTTTCAAATGAGTCAGCTCTTCACATCAGGTGGCCAAAGTATTAGAGTTTCAGCTTCAGCATCAGTCCCTCCAATGAACACCCAGGACTGATCTCCTTTAGGATGGGCTGGCTGGATCTCCTTGCAGTCCAAGGGACTCTCAAGAGTCTTCTTCAACATTACAGTTCAAAAGCATCAATTTTTTGGTGCTCAGCTTTCTTTATGGTCCATTCTCACATCCATACATGACTACTGGGAAAACCATAGCTTTGACTAGACTGAACTTTTGTGGCAAAGTAATGTCTTCTCTTTTTACTATGCTTTCTAGGTTGGTCATAGTTTTCTTGCAAGGCGCAAGCATCTTTTAATTTCATGGCTGCACCACCATCTGCAATGATTTTGGAGCCCAAGAAAACAAACTCTGTCACTCTTTTCATTGTTTCCCCATCTATTTGCCATGAATGACGGGACCAGATGCCATGATCTTTGTTTTTTGAATATTGAGTTTTAAGCCAACTTTTTCACTCTCCTCTTTCACTTTCATCAAGAGGCTCTTCAGTTCCTCTTCACTTTCTGCCGTAAGGGTGGTGTTATCTGCATATCTGAGATTACTGACATTTCTCCTGGCAATCTTGATTTCAGCTTGTACTTCATCTGGCCCAGCATTTTCCATGATGTACACTGCATATAAGTTAAATAAGCAGGATGACAATATACAGCCTTGACGTACTCCTTTCCCAATTTGGAACCTATCTGGTGTTCCATGTCCGGTTCTAACTGTTGCTTCTTGACCTGCATACAGATTTCTCAGGAGGCAGGTAAGGTGGTCTAGTATTCCCATTTCTTCAAGAATTTTGCAATTTGTTGTGATCCACATAGTCAAAGGCTTTGTCATAGTCAATAAAGCAGAAATAGATGTTTTTTTCTGGAACTCTTTTGCTTTTTCAATGATCCAGCAGATGTTGGCAATTTGGTCTCTGATTCCTATGTCTTTCCTAAATCCAGCTTGAATGTCTGGAAGCTCTTGGTTTGTGTACTGTTGCAGTCTAGCTTACAGGCTTTTGAGCATTACTTTGCTAGCATGTGAGATGAGTGCAATTGTGCTGTAGTTTGAACATTCTTTGGCATTGCCTTTCTTAGGGATTGGAATGAAAACTGACTTTACCAGTCCTGGAGCCATGGCTGAGCTTTCCAAATTTGCTGGCAAATTGAATGCATCACTTTAACAGCACCATCATTTAAGATCTGAAATAGCTCAGCTGTAATTCCATCATCTCCACTAGCTTTATTCATAGTGATGCTTCCTGAGGCCCCACTTGACTTTGGACTCTAGGATGTCTGGCTCTAGGTGGGTGATCACACCATTGTGGTTATCTGGGTCAATAAGATCTTTTTTGGTGTAGTTTTTCTTTTTTATTCCTGCCACCTTTTCTTAATTTCTTCTGCTTCTGTTGGGTCCATATATTTCTGTCCTTTATTGAGCCCATCTTTGCATGAAATGTTTCCTTGGTATCTCTAACTTTCTTTAAGAGATCTCTAGTATTTCCCATTCTGTTGTTTTCCTCTATTTCTTGGCAATGATCACTGAGGAAGGCTTTGTTCTCTCTCCTTGCTGTTCTTTGGAATGCTGCATTCAGATGGGCATAACTTTCTTTTTCTCTTCTGCCTTTAGATTCTCTGCTTTTCTCAGCTATTTGTAAGGCCTCCTCAGAAGACCCTTTTGCCTTTTTGCATTTCTTTTTCTTGAAGATGGTCTTGATCAGTGCCTTCTGTGCAATGTCATGAGCCTCCGTCCATAGTTCTTCAGGCACTCTGTCTATCAGAACTGATCGCTTAAATCTAGTTGTCACTTCCACCATATAATTGTAAGGGATTTGATTTAGGTCATACCTGAAGATCATGGCATCTGGTCCCATCACTTCATGGGAAATAGGTAGGGAAACAGTGGAAACAGTGTCAGACTTTATTTTGGGGGGCTCCAAAATCACTGCAGATGGTGACTGCAGCCATGAAATTAAAAGATGCTTCCTACTTGGAAGGAACATTATGACCAACCTAGACAGCATATTCAAAAGCAGAGACATTACTTTGCCAACAAAGGTCTGTCTAGTCAAGGCTATGGTTTTTCCAGTGGTCATGTATGGATGTGAGAATTGGACTGTGAAGAAAGCTGAGCACCGAAGGACTGGTGCTTTTGAACTGTGGTGTTGGAGAAGACTCTTGAGAGTCCCTTGGACTGTAAGGAGAGCCAACCAGTCCATTCTAAAGGACATCAGCCCTGGGATTTCTTTGGAAAGAATGATGCTAAAGCTGAAACTCTAGTACTTTGGCCATCTCATACGAATATTTGACTCATTGGAAAAGACTCTGATGCTGGGAGGGATTGGGGGCAGGAGGAAAAGGGGACGACAGAGGATGAGATGGCTGGATGGCATCACTGACTCGATGGACGTGAGTCTGAGTGAACTTCGGGAGTTGGTGATGGACAGGGAGCCCTGGTGAGTTGTGATTCATGGAGTCGCAAATAGTCAGACATGACTGAGTGACTGAACTAAACTGAACTGAAGGGTCTAGAGGCTTTCCCTACTTTCTTCAATTTAAGTCTGAATTTTGCAATAAGGGGTTCATGATCTGAGCCACAGTCAGCTCCCAGTCTTGTTTTTGCTGACTGTATAGAGCTTTTCCATCTTTGACTGCAAGGAATATACTCAATCTGATTTCGGTACTAACCATCTAGTGATGGTCATAG
This sequence comes from Ovis canadensis, assembly GCF_042477335.2. NCBI lineage: Eukaryota > Metazoa > Chordata > Mammalia > Artiodactyla > Bovidae > Ovis > Ovis canadensis. The sequence goes on from NC_091255.1 coordinate 15,003,155, forward strand.
CAAACTCCCTCTTCCAACAACACAAGAGACATCTCCTCCTAATGCCATACACAAAAATAAACTCAAAATGGATTGCAGACCTAAATGTAAGATCAGAAAGTGTAAAACTCTTACAGGAAAATACAGGCAAAATGCTCAATGACATATATCAAAGCGAGATCCTTTATGACTCACCTCCTAGAATAATGGAAATAAAAATGAAAATTAAAAGTGGGACCTAATTAAACCTAAAAGTTTTTGCACAGCAAAGGAAACTACAAAGAACGTGAAAAGACAATGCTCAGAATGGGAGAAACTATTAGCAAAGGAAACAACTAACAAAGGATTAATTTTCAAAATATACAAGCAGCTCATACAACTCAATACCAGAAAAACAAACAACCCAATCAAAAAGTGGGGAAAAGACCTAAATAGAGACAAATGTCCAGAGAAGACACACAAATAGCTAACAACCACATGAAGAGATGTTCAACATCACTCATTATTAAAGAAATGTAGATTGAAACTACAATGAGATACTACCCCCACACCAGTCAGAATTGTCATCATCAAAAAGTCTACAAACAAATGCTGGAGAGGGTGTGGAGTAAAGGGAACCCTCTTGCATTGCTGGTGGGAATGTAAATTGATACATCTACTATAGAGGACGGTATGGATATTCCTTACAAAACTAGGAATAAAACCACCATATGACCCAGCAATCCCATTACTAAGCATTTAGCATGAGGAAACAAAATTGAAAATGATGCATGTACCCCAGTGTTCATTGCAGTGCTACTTACAAAAGCTAGAACATGGAAGCAACCTAGATGTCCATCGACAGATGAAAGGATAAAGAAGTCATCATACATATATACAATGGAACTCAGCCATAAATAGGAGTGCATTTGAATCAGTTCTAATGAAGGGGAAGAACCTGGAGCCTATTACACAGAGTGAAGTGAGTCAGAAAGAGAAATGTAAATATCATGTACTAACATATATATATGGGATCTAGAAAGATGGAACTGATGACTTTATTTGTTGGGCAGCAATGAAGAAACAGACATAGAGAACAGTCTTATGGATACAGGTGTTGAGGAGAGGAATAAAAGAGTGAGATGTATGGAGAGAGTAACATGGAAACTTATATTACTATATGTAAACTAGACAGCCAATGGGAATTTGCTGTAAGACTCAGGAAACTCAACGGGGCTCTGTAACAAACTAGAGGGGTGGTATGGGGAGGGAGATGGGAGAGAATTTCAAGAGGGAGGGGACATATGTACACCTATGGGTGATTCTTGTTGATGTTTGACAGAAAAAAAAAATTCTGTAAAACAAATTTTCTTCAATTAAAAAATAAATCAATTTTTTTTAAAAAAGGACAATTTCATGACTTCTCTTGAAACTACAGGAAGACTGAGTTTTCAGGGCAACCAATTAGCCCCAAAATATAAGGAGAGATGGATGTCAACCATGACAGAGGCATGCTACTGAAGTAAGAGAGGGAAATATATCCTGGGACACACAGGGGCCCTGGGATCGACCAATAAGTGATGGTGCTTGGCTTCATGCAGGAAAGAATTCAGGAATGAACCAAAGTAATGCCAGCAATCCCATTGCTGGACACACACACTGAAGAAACCAGAATTGAAAGAGATACATGTACCCCAATGTGCATCACAGCACTGTTTATAATATCCAGGACATGGAAGCAATCTAGATGTCCATCAGCAGATGAATGGGTAAGAAATCTGTGGTACATATACACAATGAAGTATTCAGTTCAGTTCAGTTCAGTCGCTCAGTTGTGTCCGACTCTTTGCGACCCCATGAATCTCAGCATGTCAGGCCTCCCTGTCCATTACTAACTCCTGGAGTTCACTCAAACTCATGTCCATTGAGTCAGTGATGCCATCCAGCCATCTCATCCTCTGTCGTCCCCTTCTCCTCCTTTCTCAATCCCTCCCAGCATCAGAGTCTTTTCCAATGAGTCAACTCTTCGCATGAGGTGGCCAAAGTACTGGAGTTTCAGCTTCAGCATCATTCCCTCCAAAGAAATCCCAGGGCTGATCTCCTTCAGAATGGACTGGTTGGAGTATTACTCAGCTATTAAAAAGAATGCATTTGAATCAGTTCTAATGAGGTGGATGAAACTGGAGCCTATTATACAGAGTGAAGTAAGCCAGAAAGAAAAACACCAATACAGTATACTAATGCATATATATGAAATTTAGAAAGATGGTAACAATAACCCTGTATGAGAGACAGGAAAAGAGACACAGATGTACAAAACAGTCTTATGGACTCTGTGGGAGAGGGTGAGGGTGGGATGATTTGGGAGAATGGCATTGAAACATGTATAATATCATATGTTAAACGAATCACCAGTCTAGGTTCGATGCAGGATACAGGATGCTTGGGGCTTGTGCATTGGGATGACCCAGAGGGACGGTATGGGGAGGGAAGTGGGAGCAGGGTTCAGGATGGGGAACACATGTACACCCATGGCGGAATCATGTTGATGTATGGCAAAACCAATATAATATTGTAAAGAAATTAGCCTCCAATTAAAATAAATTTATATTAATAAATAAATAAATAACCAAAGTAAAGCAAAAGCAGCCTTACTCAGAGAGATGCACATTCCATAAACAGAAAGCAGAACTTCTTTGAAAGTGAAAGTAGCCCAAGTTGTGGGGTGGGTAATTTCATAAGCTGATGAGTGGGAGGAATATTTTAATTATTGGGAGGAAGGGGGAAGGGATTTCTAGGAGCTGGGCCACTGCCCACTTTTTGGACTTTTGTGGTCATACTTGGAAAACTGTCATTGCTTTGGTGACTGTGTCACTTAGCATATTCTAATGAATCACTGATAGAGAAGCTCCATAAACTCAGCAAAAAAAAAAAAAAAAAAAAAAAGACTGGGAGCTGACTGTGGCTCAGATCATGAACTCTTTATTGCCAAATTCAGACTGAAATAGAAGAAAGTGGAGAAAACCACTAGACCATTCAGGTATGACCTAAATCAAATCTCTTATGACTATACAGTGGAAGTGAGAAATAGATTTAAGGGACTAGATCTGATAGACAGAGTGCCTGATGAACTATGAATGGAGGTTGGTGACACTGTACAGGAAACAGGAATCAAGACCCTCCTCATGGAAAAGAAATGCAAAAAAGCAAAATGGCTGTCTGAGGAGGCCTTTCAAATAGCTGTGAAAAGAAGGGAAGCAAAAAGCAAAGGAGAAAATGAAAATATATCCATTTGAATGCAGAGTTCAAAAGAATAGCAAGGAGAGATAAGAAAGCCTTCTTTAGCGATCAATGCAAAGAAATGGAGGAAAACAATAGAATGGGAAAAACTAGAGATCTCTTCAAGAAAATTAGAGATACCAAGGGAACATTTCATGCAAAGATGGGCTCGATAAAGGAAAGAAATGGTATGGACTTGAGAGAAGCAGAAAATATTACGAAGAGGTGGCAAGAATACACAGAAGAACTGTACAAAAAAGATCATGACCCAGATAATGACAATGGTGTGACACTCACCTAGAGCCAGACATCCAAGAATCTGAAGTCAAATGGGCCTTAGGAAGCATCACTATGAACAAAGCTGGTGGAGGTGATGGAATTCCAGTTGAGCTCTTTCAAATCCTGGAAGAGGATGCTGTGAAAGTGCTGCACTCAATATGCCAGCAAATTTGGAAAACTCAGCAGTGGCCACAGGACTAGAAAAGGTCAGCTTTCATTCCAGTCCCAAAGAAAGGCAATGCCAAAGAATGCTTATCTCATATGCTAGTAAAGCAATGGCCAAAATTCTCCAAGCCAGGTTTCAGCAGTACGTGAACCGTGAACTTCCATTTGTTCAAGCTGGTTTTAGAAAAGGCAGAGGAACCAGAGATCAAATGGCCAACACCTGCTGGATCATTGAAAAGGCAAGAGAGTTCCAGAAAAACATCTATTTCTGCTTTATTGACTATGCCAAAGCCTTTGACTGTGTGGATCACAATAAACTGTGGAAAATTCTGAAAGAGATGAGAATACCAGACCACCTGACCTGCCCCTTAAGAAACCTGTGTGTATGTCAGGAAGCAACAGTTAGAACTGGACATGGAACAACAGTCTTCTTCCAAGTAGGAAAAGGAGTATGTCGAGGCTGTATATTGTTACCCTGCTTATTTAACTTCTATGCAGAGTACATCATGAGAAATGCTGGACTGGAAGAAGCACAAGCTGGAATCAAGATTGCCGGGAGAAATATCAATAACCTCAGATATGCAGATGACACAACCCTTATGGCAGAAAGTGAAGAAGAATGAAGGAGCCTCTTGATGAAAGTGAAAAAGGAGAGTGAAAAAGTTGGCTTAAAGCTCAACATTCAGAAAACCAAGATCATGGCATTCAGTCCCATCACTTCATGGCAAATAAATGGGGAAACTGTGGAAACAGTGGCTGACTTTATTTTCTGGGCTCCAAAATCACTGCAGATGGTGATTGCAGCCATGCAATTAAAAGACACTTACTCCTTGGAAGGAAAGTTATGACCAACCTAGACAGCACGTTAAAAAGCAGAGACATTACTTTGTCAACAAAGGCCCATCTAGTCAAGGCTATGGTTTTTCCAGTGGACATGTATGGATATGGATGACAGTTAGACTATAAAGAAAGCTGAGCACCGAAGAATTGATGCTTTTGAAGTGTGGTATTGGAGAAGACTCTTGAGTCCCTTGGACTGCAAGGAGATCCAGCAAGGCCATCCTAAATGAAATCAGTCCTGAGTGTTCATTAGAGGGACTAATGCTGAGCTGAAACTCCAATACTTTGGCCACCTGATGCAAAGAGCTGACTCATTTGAAAAGACCCTGATGCTGGGACAGATTGAGGGCAAAGGGATGAAGGGGACGACAGAGGAAGACCTGGTTGGATGGCATCACCGACTCAATGGACATGGATTTGGGTGGACTCTGGGAGTTGGTGATGGATAGGCAGGCCTGGCTTGTTGCAGTTCATGGGGTCACAAAGAGTCAGACACGACTGAGTGACTGAACTGAGCTGACTGAATGAATCACTGTGAGCATATAATGAGAACCAAGATCTGCTAAGAGTTGAATTTTCTCTCTTCTTAGGCCTACTTGTTCTAACCTGTTTTTGTCCTATCCTGTTTTCCTCAATGACTGCCGTTCTCTGCCACTTTCTTCCTATCTCATTAGCATTTGCTTAGCAAGAAAGGTGCAAATGTCTAGCAAGAGGAGATTGTAAAGCCACTGGTGAGCTGCAGAAATGGGGGGATTCTGAAATCTCTTGTGTTTTTCTCCATGAACTCCATTGCGTGCTCTCAGAAAAGACTAGTAAGAATACTGTGAAAGTGTCCCTTAAGGCATAAATGCGAAGAAAGGGAAGAACAGCCAATGAAGAAATGTCACAAAACTCTACTAGACCATTCTCTCCTTTTCACTGTGGAGCAAATGTTTAACTCTGTGGGAAGAAGGGCAAAAACACCCTGTAGAGCACAGCTAAGGAAAGGACTAGAAAGGAAAAACTCCCACACCTGAGGGAAAAGCAGGCTAGTATGGGCAACAGGCTATTGCTGGAAGAGGAGGAGGCCTCATCTCTGCGACCTAATGTTCTACAAAAGATATTCAAAGAAGTTTTCCTGCAGGCAGAAGACATGTTATAAGACAGAAATTTGGATCAACAGAAAGAAAGGAAGAGCCCTGAAAATAGAATAAATAAAGATAAGTTGAAATAGATTTACTCTTATATTTAATGACTTTCAAAATTAATTTGTCTAAAGGAAAAAGAGATGCAATGTGTTGTGAAAGTGAAAGTAGCTCAGTTGTGTCCAACACTTTGTGATCCCCGTGGACCATACAGTCCATGGAATTCTCCAGGCCGGAGTACTGGAGTGGGTAGCCTTTCCCTTCTCCATAAGATCTTCCCAACCCAGGGATTGAACCCGGGTCTCCCACACTGCAGGTGGATTCTTTACCAGCTGGGCCACTAGGGAAGCCATATAGCAATTGCAAAAGTAAATTATGACATTAATAGAGCAAAAATCAATGGAAGGAACATAAGATACTCTATGTGTCTTAAATTATATATGAAATGACATATTATTTGAAGGTTCAGTTCAGTTCAGTCACTCAGTCATGTCTGACTCTTTGCGACCATATGGACTGCAGTACGCCAGGCCTCCCTGTTTATCAACAACTCCCAGAGTCCACCCAAACCCATGTCCATTGAGTTGGTGATGCCATCCAGCCATCTCATCCCCTGTCGTCCCCTTCTCCTCCTGCCTCCAATCCCTCCCAGCATCAGAGTCTTTTCCAATGAGTCAACTCTGCATGAGGTGGCCCAAGTACTGGAGTTTCAGCTTCAACGTCAGTCCTTCCAATGAATATTCAGGACTGATTTCCCTTAGAATGGACTGGTTGGATCTCCTTGCAGTCCAAGGGACTCTCAAGCATCTTCTCCAACACCACAGTTCAAAAGCATCAATTCTTCAGTGCTCAGCTTTCTTTATAGTCCACCTCTCATCCATACATGACTACTGGAAAAATCCTAACCTTGACTAGATGGAAATTTGTTGACAAAGTAATGTCTCTGCTTTTTAATATGCTGTCTAGGTTGGTCATAACTTTCCTTCCAAGGAGTAAGCGTGTTTTAATTTCATGGCTGCAATCACCATCTGCAGTGATTTTTGGAGCCCCAAAAATAAGGTCTGCCACTTTTTCCACTCAAAGGTAGACTCATTAAAGTTGCATACTGTAAACTGTAGCATAGGAACAGCAAAGAATTTAAGTAAAAATATATAAATAATGAGCCATGAGAGAAGATAAAATCAAATCATTTTTTAAAATGCTCAACTAAGTCAAGGGAAGCCATAAATATAGAAAAACAAAAAGAAAAAAAAAGATAACTAAATAGGAAAGAGCAGACAAGATGATAGATTTAATCTATCCGCATCATATTAAATGTAAATAGTCAAAATACACAAGTTAAAATACAGAGATTGCCAGAATGGATGAAAAAACAAGACCCAATTTTATGCTGTCTAAAGGAAACCCGATTTAAATGTAAAGACATAAATACATTGAAAATAAAGAGCTGGAATAGACACTAGCAAACAGAGTGAGGGTAAGAATACCAACATCAAGCAAAGTAGAAATTAGAACAAGGAATACTATCAGGAATTAAAAAAAAAAGAAACAATAGGTAATGATAAAGGGTTTAAATAAGCAATATATATATATACACATATGTATGTATAAATCCTAAATATGTGTGCACCCAAGAGTAGAGCTTCAAATGCATAAATAAGTCAACAGAATTGAAAGAAATAGAGATATCCATGTTTTACTGGACTAATTTCTGGCTGATTCTTCTATTGTTTTTGAAACCACCATGGGGCAGAGAAGAGAATAAGAGGAGAGGCAAGAAGTCAGAGCCATAGTTAATCATAAAAATCTAAGTTCCCTTGGGAATTTGTGGAAATCTTGGGAGAACACTAGGATTTCCAGGATATGGAATAGGCATGGGAAAGGAGGATTAGTTCCACACCCATTCCTTTCTGGGTTCCAGGAAAGCACAAGTTTTGGCTCATTGGGCAGATTATGGCTTTGAGATATAGGCCATTACCTCAGAGGCACATTCTACAAAGGATATGACAGGAAGACAGCTGAACCAAACTTTATATAACTCTCAGAAGTTGCACAACTTATCCCCTTAGAATGTAAAAGTGGGACCCCATTGAACTGGGGAATTGATGTTTGTCTCTGGTTTTGGCAAGGAATGAAGTATTGCACAGCACAGGAAGAATTGCCCATTTGACCTAAATTCTGTGTTTTGAAATTCTCCAGAAAAGCATGAGCACAACTTTATGTCTCATATTTTTTAAAAAAGCGAGCTTCCCAAACTGAAAAGACCAGCCCAAAGCTGAGTCTTGTCAGTCAGCCCTATCTCTAACAAAAGGTTAGTGATCCCATCTGGGGGTAGTTTAAGCTTCAGCAAGGCTAGTTTTAGGGGTGAAATTGACACTTTCAGGAAGCTCACAGAAAATCCTGGGGGAGGAGAGCAAAGATCTAATTGCTTTGCTCAATGTTCTGTGACTTCACTAGAGCTCTGTGGCTGTTCATGCCCTCAGGATATGTTAATAATTACCAGACTATATTACTGAACAAAATTTAGCTCTTGGGAGGCCAGAGTGTTTTTTAGTAGTGTAAGCCAATATAAAAAAACAATATACTAATATTAACACTGGAAGGGTTGAGAGACTTTCTAAACTCAATGTTTTCAAACACATTCTGTGGATCCCAAGCTACTGAAGAGGTACTGAGGCATTAGAAGGTAGAGGGAAGCTGAGGAAACAAGATTCTAAAATCTCTCAGCTCTTCACCCAGAGCAGTTCTCCCTATTTGTTTCATTTGGATTGGACCACATATGAAACTTCATTTAGTAGAAATTAATATTTTCCTTCTTAAAAAAATTGACAGTGATCCAATCATAGGTTGGCAAAGTTTTTTTGTAAAGAGCCAGAGAGTAAATATTTTAAACTTTTGGGCCACCTATGGTCTCTATCACATGTTCTGGTTTGTTTTGTTTTGTTTTTTAACCCTTTAAAAATGTAAAGAAACACTCAACTTTGTAGGCACATGCAAACAATTCTGAGAGCTGCTCTAACTTGACTTTGTTGTTCAGTCACTCAGTTATGTCTGACTCTTTGTGACCCCATGGACTGCAACACGCCAGGCTTCCCTGTCCTTTACCAACTTTTGGAGCTTGCTCAAACTCATGTACATTGATTCGGTGACGCCATCCAACCATCTCATCCTCTGTCATTCCCCTTCTCCTTCTGCCTTCAATCTTTCCTAGCATCAGGGTCTTTTCTAAGGAGTTGGCTCTTCACATCAGGTGGTCAAAGTATTTGAGCTTTAACTTCAGCATCAGTCTTTCCAATGAATATTCAGGATTGATTTTGTTTAGGATTGACAAATTTTATCTCCTTGCAGTCTAAGGGACGCTCAAGAGTCTTCTCCAACACCACAGTTCAAAAGCATCAGTTCTTTGGTGCTCGGCCTTTTTCATGGTCCAACTATCACTTCTATACATTGCTACTGGAAAAATCATAGCTTTAACTAGACAGATCTTTGCTGGCAAGGTAACGTCTCTGCTTTTTAATATACTGTCTAGGTTTGCCATAGCTTTTCTTCCAAGGAGCAAATTTTGTTTAATTTCATGGCTGCAGTCACCATCTACAGTGATTTTGGAGCTCAGGAAAATAAAGCCTGTCACTGTTTCCATTGGTTTACATCTATTTTCCATGAAGTAATGGAATGGGATGCCATGATCTTAGTTTTTGAATGTTGAGTTTTAAGCCAGCTTTTTCTATCTCACATCAAATTTTGACTTTGCCTTTGGTCAAGAGACCTACAGGGGTATGAAATCCATTGAGGCTATCAGAAACTATATGCCTTGGAAACAGTTGGACTGATAGAATATTGGAATTTTCTCCTAAATGTATCAGAATTAGGGGTATTATCTTTCAATATTTGGAATATACACTGAACTAATGGCTATTTTATGCTGCTTAGCATCCTATAGGTATGAGTCTGAAAATCAAAGTGTAAAAGTATTACTGGGCCCTCTCACCATCCTCCTAGGTTCACTTGGGTAATTTGTGAAATCTGATCCCACAAGTTTAGTTTGTTAGTCTAAAGCTACTAGTTTCCAGGAAGTGGCTGCTTCTACAAGGAGACTTGGTAGGAATTTCACTAATTCTCAAGTCACAACTCTTACTTGGTTGTTTTGGGCTCTTTAGTCAATAGCTCAACTAACAAATGATGAGTTACTGTATATTTATACCTTGCCAAAAAAAAGACCCTGGTTATCATGAGAATATTGGATTGTTGCTATATAAGGGAACCAGGAAGAGTAGCATCTGGAAGTCAAGGGAGTCACTAGGATATTTGCTGCTGTTGTTCAGTTGCTCGGTCATGTTGACTCTGTGACCCCATGGACTGCACCATGCCAGTATTTCCTGTTCTTCACTAACTTCTGGACTCTGCTCAGACTCATGTCCATTGAATTGGTGATGCCATCCAATCATTTGGTCATCTCCTTCTCCTCCTGCCTTCAATCTTTCCCAACATTAAGAGTCTTTTCCTGTGAATTGGCTCTTTGCATCAAGTGGCCAAACTACTGGAGCTTCAGCTTCAGCATGAATATTCAGTGTTGATTTCCTTTAGGATTGATTGGTTTGATCTCCTTGCTGTCCAAGGGACTCTCAAGGGTCTTCTCTCAGTACCACAATTCGAAAGCATCAATTCTTCTTTCTGGTCCAACTCTCATATCCATACATGACTACTGGAAGAACCATAGCTTTGAATGCATGAATCTTTGTTGGCAAAGCACTTTTTAATATGCTTTCTAGGTTTGTCTTTTCTTCTAAGGAGCAAGTGTCTTTTAATTTCATGGCTGAAGTCCCCATCTGCAGTGATTTTGGAGCCCAAGAAAATGAATTTTGTCACTGTTTCCATTTTTCCTCCATCTATTTGCCATGAAGTGATGGGACTGGATGCCATGATCTTCTTTTTTCAAATGTTGAGTTTTCAGCTTTTTCGCTCTCCTCTTTCACCTTCATCAAGAGGCTCGTTTGTTCCTCTTCACTTTCTGCCTTAAGGGTGGTGACATCTGCATATCTGAGGTTATTGATATTTCTCCCAGCAATCCTGATTACAACTTGAGCTTCATCCAACCTGACATTTTGCATGATGTACTCTGCATGTAAGTTAAATAAGCAGGGTGACAATATACAGCCTTGACATATTCCTTTCCCAATTTGGAACCAGCCGATTGTTCTATGTCAGTTCTAACTGTTGCTTCTTAACCTGCATACAGGTTTCTCAAGAGGCAATAAGGTGGTCTGGTATTCCCATCCCTTTAAGAATTTTCCACAGCTTGTTGTGACCCACACAGTCAAATGTTTTAGAGTAGTCAATGAAGCAGAAGTAGATGTTTCCCTGGAATTCCCTTGCTTTTACTATGATCCAACAGATCTTGGCAATTTGATCTTTGGTTCCTCTGCCTTTTCTAAATCCAGTTTGTACATCTTCAAGTTCTCCGTTCATGTACTGTTGAAGTCTAGCTTACAGGACTTTGAGCTTTAACTTCTCAGCATGTGAAATGAGTGCAATTGGGCAGTAATTTGGACTTTCTTTGTCATTGCCTTTCTTTGGGACTGGAATGAAAACTGACATTTTCCAGCCTTGTGTAGCCACTGCTAGTTTTCCAAATTTGCTGGCATATTGAGTGCAGCACTTCAACACCATCATCTTTTAAGCTTTGTAATAGCTCAGATGGAATTCCAACACCTCCACTAGCTTTGTGCATAGTAGTGCTTCCTAAGGACTACTTGACTTATACTCCAGGATGTCTGGCTCTAGGTGAGTGATCCCACCATCGTGGTTATCTGGGTCGTTAAAACCTTTTCTGTATAGTTCTTCTGTGTATTCTTGCCACTTCTTAACCTCTTCTGCTTCTGTTGGGCCCATACCATTTCTGTCTGTTATTGTACCCATCTTTGCATCCAATATTCCATTGGTATCTCTAATTTTCTTTAAGAGATGTTTAGTCTTTCCCATTCTATTGTTTACCTCTATGTCTTTGCTTTGTTCACTTAAGAAGGCTTTCTTATCTCTCCTGCTATTTTTTGGAACTCTGCATTTAGATGGTATATCTTTCATTTTCTCCTTTGCCTTTTGCTTCTCTTCTTTTCTCAGCTTATTTGTAAGGCCTCCTCAGAAAACCATTTTGCCTTTTTGTAATTTTTTTCCTCGGGGATAGTTTTGATCACCACTTTGTCCATAGATCTTCAAGCACTCTGTCTATCAGATCTAATCCCTTAAGTGTATTTGTCATTTCCAGTGTATCATCATAAAGGATTCGATTTAGCTCATACCTGAATGGCCTAGTAGTTTTCCCTTAAAGTGCTGCACTCAATACTCCAGCAAATTTGGAAAACTCAGCAGTGGCCACAGGGCAAGAAAAGGTCAGTGTTCATTCCAATCCCAAAGAAGGACAATGCCAAAGAAAGCTCAAACTACCACACAATTGCTGTCATTTCACTTGCTAGCAAGATGATGGTCAGAATCCTTTAAGCTAGACTTCAACAGTACCTGAGCTGAGAGCTTCCAGATTGTCAAGCTGGAACTAGCTGCTGAACTACCATCAACAAGAGAATTTTGGAAACCACCAAAAAAAAAAAAAAAAAAAAAAAACCCTGTAACCAAGGACAAAGGAGAAGCCACAGCTAGATGGTAGGATGGGCACAATTACGTTTAAAATCAAACCTCATATGCAACAGAAATGCTCAGAGGACACAAACAAAACCTTGTGTGTATGAGGACCAAGGGACCTTTCACATGTGAGAGGGTCTCAGGTGACTCCCACGTGAGATTGAGCCAGGGTCTGGCTTGAGTGTCTGAGGGTCTCCTGTGGAGGCACGAGTCAGCAGCAGCCTGCTGTGGAGACAGAGGCTCTGGAACAGCAGTCTGGGTAGGTGCAGTGTCACACAAGTCCTCTTGAAGGAGGTCGCTATGAGCTCCACTACAGAGCCACTGGACAGGCGACTCACAAACAGGAGAGCAATCACGCCAAAGAAGGTCTCACGCAGTTGCAGAAGTTCTAGGGCCCACAACAGACTTCCCAACTTGGGGATCAGGCAAAAGGACTGAGTATCCCTAAGGAATCTGACTTTGAAGGTCAGTAGGATTTGAATGCAGACCTTCCTCAGGACTGGGGAAACAGACTCTTGGAGGGCACAAACAAAACCTTGGGCACACCAGGACCAGGAGAAAGGAGCAGTGACTCCACAGGAGACTGAGCCAGACTTGCCTGTGAGTGTCCAGGAGTCTCTGGTGGATGGGTCGACAGTGGCCTGCCAAGTGGTCAGGGGCACTGACTACAACAGTCCTGAGAGGCCTGGCATGCTGGCACAAGTCCTTTTGAAGGAGTTTGCCATTACTGCTATTTCCCCTACCATAATTTGGCTTGAGGGCTACAGGGGGGGAGGGAGGGGAACACAGCCCCAACCATCAGCAGGAACTTGGATTAAAGATTTACTAAGCATGGCCCCACCCACCAGAGCAAGACTCAATTTCCCTCAAAGCCAGTGCCTCCCATCTGGAAGTTTGCACTAGCCTCTTATCTTCATCTATCAGAGGGCAGATAGAATGAAAACCACAATCACAGAAAACTAACCAAACTGAAGGGCTTCCCTGACAGCTCAGTTGGTAAAGAATCCACCTGCAATGCAAGAGACCTGGGTTCAATCCCTGGGTTGGGAAGATCCCCTGAAGAAGGGGACAGCTACACACTCCAGTATTCTGACCTAGAGAATTCCATAGACTGTAGTCTGTGGAGTTGCAGAGTCAGACATGACTGGGCGACTTTCACTTTCACTTCAGTTTCAACCAAACGAACCACATGGACCACAGCCTTGCCTAATTCAATGAAACTATAAGCCATGCCATGTAGGGCCACCCAAGATAGACAGGTCATGGTGAAGAGTTCTGACAAAACGTGGTCCACTGGAGAAGGCAATAGCAAACTATTTCAGCATTTTTGAGAACCCTCACAAACAGTATAAAAGGGTTTCCCCTACTTTCTCCAACTTAAGTCTGAATTCTGCAATATGGAGTTCATGATGTGAGCCACAGTTAGCTCTCAGTCTTGTTTTTGCCGACTCTATAGAGCTTCTCCATCTTTGGCTGCAAAGAATATAATCAATCTGATTTTGGTATTGACCATCTGGTGATATCCATGTGTAGAGTCCTCTCTTGTGTTGTTGGAAGAGGGTGCTTGCTATACGGTGCAGTGCATTCTCTTGGCAAAACTCTGTTAGCCTTTTCCCTGCTTCATTTTATACTCCAAGGACTAACTTGCCTGTTACTCCAGGTATCTCTTGACTTCCTACTTTTGCATTCCAGACCCTTATGATGAAAAATACTTTTTTTTTTTTTTTTTGGTGTTAGTTCTAGAAGGTCTTCTAGGTCTTCATAGAACCATTCAACTGCAGCTTCTTCAGCATTAGTGTTTGGGGCATAAGCTAGCACATACACTTGTGCTTTTATCTCCAGTGGGAACCTTTTTGTACAGTGCAACAACCCTGGTCTGAAAAAAGTATAACCAGGAGTTTAGTCATCTCAGGGTGAAGATCTGGTTACCCTACCAATCAAACAACCTAGACTGGTAGGTTACCTTACCAATCAAACAACCAGAAGAAGTTCTGGTTCTGGATAACAGTAATCTAAAACAGGTAGTATTTAGATAAACATGATGAATATCATTAAGCTGGTTTACAGGAAATGCTGCCAGTGTCTAATCCATAACTCTTTGCCTTTATCACTTTGGTGTATGGTAGTAGTTACCTGTATTCTTTTTCTTAAAGTTTCTTTTTTTTAAAAAAAAAAATTAAAATACCAAAGCTTGGTGTGCTGTCTCTAGTGTAACTCATAAGTGCTAGGGAATTACTGTCCTTTGGAAGAAGTCTTCAATCAATGACTGATCCTAGTCAGAGTATAAACAACACAACTGTCTCAAACTGTAAGTGGGAAAGTCACTTTATACAATTCTTTTACATGGGATCCAAGAGTTTTTTGGCTCAATCAAGCTTCAGTTGCCTTCAGAAGTAGCTGGCTTGATTCTGTCCCCTTTATTTGCTGCTTTCCCATTCTTGTTTCATGTCCCTTCTCCTCTGCTTGTATTTTTCTTCACCTCCAGAGGAGCGACTTGCGTATGAATCATTTTCTCAGGATCTTCTTTGGGGAAACATAAATAAATTGGGAAAAGAAAGATGGGTTATTATTGGTTTCTTTTCAAACATAATCATAAACTGAGAACTATGTTTGGTGCCCATGTATCTCATACATTAATAAATGAAAACCTAACAGAAGCTAGAAGTATAAAACATAGTTCTTGGAATCTATCCCAACTTATTTTAATGTGAACATTAATAATAACAGTTGAAAATGAAAATTTCAAAGGAAATGCAAAACTGAGCTGAAATTATAGGTATAAAATGGGATTGTTCTTGAGAAATTAGGATAGACTATCCTTTGCAGTTTGTACTGACTTCATAATTTGGATTCCATTTTTGGTTTCACATTCCTATGAGCCCGAAGTAACAGAATCTTGGCTGTTTTTCTATGTTCTGACTCTTGACCTTTGCGCAGTGCTAAAGATATCTCTTCATCTCAGTCTTCTGGGTCCAGGACATTCTGCCATGACTTGAACCTTAGCTGTATAATTCAGCACCCCACTATCATAAGCCTTTGAAATATTTGAAATCATAATTCTTGTCTATTATTATTTTGTGAATAATCTCAGGACATTTTTTTTTCTGTTTCTTTTCTATCTTTTTGATGGTCTTTGTACTTTTCAATTCCCCAGTACCTCAAAAGATCTTGGATATTTCCAATGTTCTAGGGAACATCCCAGTCTGATTAAGAAGCAACCACTGTTAAATAAGACAGTTTTTCTTTCACTGTCCAGCCTGGACCTTTCCAGACTTGGCTGAGCATCCTTGGCCCATGGGGATATCCTCATCTCTCAACAACTCTGGGAAACAGAGTGACGCCCAATTTACACATACCAAGATTTTAGCAAGGCAGATCATTTTAATTGAATTCCAAGGTAGTTAGTTTGGGTCCTGGAAATTCATCACTGACTGTGGGTGGCCTCTTGAGAGCAGTATATGTGTGTGTGTAGTGGAGGTGTGTGTTTGTCGGTGGGGCGGTGGGGGGGGAGGATGCGTGTATGTATGTGTGTATTTTTTTCCCCTTCTTTTGGATGGGTCTACCTAAGACATGTTTGGTATACTGAGTCATATGAACAAATATGGCCCCAGCCCCAGCCACACTCCTGGATCATCAACTCTGCATAATATCCCTTTCTTAATTCTGAAGGGGCCAAGTCCTACTTAGCAACAGGATATTCGCCTAGCACTCAAGTTGACTCCTTGATGATGCCTGATGAATCCCAGAGAAGGCTTGTCTGTCTTTTCTATTTGTGACCTCACCTCTATGTCCTTCCAGAATGGCAGCGTCAACTAAGAAAGTATTTTAACTTAGAAAGTTAAAAATATCCCAGACAGCATAGTTTAACCATCAAAATATTCCACCTTCAGGGAAGAGTAATTATAGGTCTCCTGTCTCTTCTATCTTTTGTGGAAAGTCTACATGGCTATCTTCTTTTCTTTCATTAAAGAAGAACAGTTTTGTATCTACAGAGATGATTGTTTTCACATTGGGAGCCTACAGCCTTCCATGGTCAAGATCTTCATTGAGGCTAAGTATGCTCTTATGGGATAGAAACTTAACCAGACTGTGAAATCAGGAAGAGTTGCTGTTGTTGTTGTTATTGTTTTAATGTGAAGCATGAGCTAGCAAAATTTTAGAAATACCATTACAAGCTGCCTGGAACCTATATCACCACTAACCAGCTCAGATAACCCAGACTTCACCTGACTCTTTCTAGTGAGGTCAGAATTCCTCTCCTACCCTCAGAAACAAGCAGTGTGCCAGCAAACAACCATGAGGCCTAGCTCTTCTTTCCATCTCCCCTGAACACCTTCCTCCTTCTGCCATGTTCTAGGAGACTTTGGAAAACCGAGCAAAACTTCTATTTTCCTCATTGTTTGATTGAGACATAAGCCTGAACTTGCTCACAGTGCATTTTGTAATCTCCATTCTTTAGCTAAAGTTAATCCTGTATCCTCAGCCTCTCTGAGAGTTGTTGCCCATAAGAGAAGTTGGCTTCTCTCTCAAGGACACAATTTCCCTTTCTAGTTCATCCTGGGTAGCAATGATGATAATGACAATGGTAGTGTTGTTCAGCCTCTCAGACTTGTCTGATGAGTTGCCACCCATAGACCCATAGCATACCAGGATTTCCCATCCTTCACCATCTCCCAGAGCTTGCTCAAACTCATGTCCATTGCATAGATGATGCCATCCAGCCATCTCATCCTCTGTCATCCCCTCCTCCTCCTGCCTTCAGTCTTTCCCAGCATTAGGGTCTTTTCCAATAAGTCAGCCCTTTACATCAGGTGGCCAAATTACAGCTTCAGCTTCAGCATCTGTCCTTCCAAAGAATATTCAGGATTTATTTAATTTAGTATTGACTGGTTTGATCTCCTTGCTGTCCAAGGGACTCTCAAGAATCTTCTCCAACGCAACAGTTCAAAAACATCAACTCTTCAGGGTTCAACCTTCTTTATGGCCCTACTCTCACATCCATACATGACCACTGGAAAAATCATAGTTTTGACTATATGGACCTCTGTTGGCAAGGTAATGTCTCTGTTTTTTAATAAATTGCCTAGGTCTGTCATAGCATTTCTTCTAAGGAGCAAGTATCCTTTAATTTCATGGCTGCAGTCACTGTCCACAGTGATTTTGGAGCCCAAGAAACTGAAGTCTGTCACTATTTCCCCATCTATTTGGCATGAAGTGATGGGACTGGATGACATGATTTTGATTTTTTAAATGTTGAGTTTTAAGTCAGCTTTTCAGTCTCCTCTTTAAACTGCATCAAGAGGCTCTTTACTACCTCTTCATTTTCTGCCATTACAGTGGTGTCATCTGCATATCTGAGGTTATTGATATTTCTCACTGCAATCTTGATTCCAGCTTGTGATTTATCAAGCCTTGCATTTTGCATGATGTACTCTACATATAAGTTAAATAAGCAGGGTAGCAATATACAGCCTTGATGTACTCCTCTCTCCATTTTAAACCAATCCATTTTTCCATGTTAAGTTCTAATTGTTGCTTCTTGACCTGCTAAAGGTTTCTCAGGAGGCAGGTAAGGTGGTCTGATATTCTCTTCTCTTTAAGTATTTTCCACAGTTTGTTGTGATCCATACAGTCAAAAGCTTTACTGTAGTCAATGAAGCAGAAGTCGATTTTTTTTTTTTTTGGAATTCACTTATTTTTCCTATGTCCAACGGATGCTAGCAATTTGATCTTTGGTTCCTCCGCTTTTTTCTAAATCCAGCTTGTACATCTGGAAGTTCTTAGTTCATGTATTGTTGAAGCCTAGCTTGAAGAATTTTGAGCATTGCCTTGCTAACATATGAATAGAGTGCAATTGTGTGGTAGTTTGAACATTCTTTGGTATTGCCCTTCTTTGGTATTGGAATAAAAGCTGATTTTTTCCAGTCTTATGGTCACTGCTGAGTTTTCCGAATTTGTTAGCATATTGAGTGCAGCACTTTCACAGCATCATCTTTTAGGATTTGAAATAACTCAACTGGTATTCCATCACCTCCACTAGCTTTATGCCTAGTAATGCTTCCTAAAGCCCACTTGACTTCACACTCCAGGATGTCTGGCTCTAGGTAAGTGATCCCACTAAGGTGGTTATCTGTGTCATTAAGACCTTTTACATATAATTCTTCTTCTTAACCCTTTCTGCTTCTGTTGGGTCCATACCGTTTCTGTCCTTTATTATACCCATCTTTGCATGAAATGTTCCTTTGGTATCTCTGACTTGAAGAGATTTTTAGTCTTTCCCATTCTATTATTTTCCTCTATTTCTTTGCATTGTTCACTTAAGAAGACATTCTTACCTATCCTTGCTATTCTTTGGAACTCTACATTCAATTGGTATATCTTTTCCTTTCTCTTGCCTTTTGCATCTATTCTTTTCTCAACTATTTGTGAGGCCTCCTCAGATAACCATTTTGCCTTCTTGCATTTATTTTTCTTTGGAATGATTTTGGTCACCACCTCCTGTACAATGTTACAAACCTCCATCCATAATGGAGGACAGTGATAAATTATCTCACATTGCAGTTGGATGGGAATATGATATGTCTATCCCTTTTTCCCCCTTATAACTCACCTGCACATTTTTATAAGTATACCCACCCATCTGCTGCTCCTTTGGAGTACAG
Organism: Ovis canadensis; assembly: GCF_042477335.2. Classification (NCBI taxonomy): domain Eukaryota; kingdom Metazoa; phylum Chordata; class Mammalia; order Artiodactyla; family Bovidae; genus Ovis; species Ovis canadensis. Next base: position 15,022,095 of record NC_091255.1, read on the forward strand.
TGGCCTAGCCCCATCATTGTGCATTCTATGAGCATCCTCTGCTGATGATCCTGTGATCCATTCATTATTGGCCAATGGCACAGCCCTGTTGACTCAGCCTCCCCTGGGTTCCTGTGGTCTTTGCAGATACCTCTGATTCTCTTGTAAAATCCTTCATCCAGATGCCTATCCATGTGAAGCCCTTGCATTTTTAGGATCCTGTGGACCTTATCTCTCCCTCTTTCTCGTCTCAATCATTTCCATGTTGTGTACCACCTGTCTAGGGTCGGTTTGGTTTAATTTTGCTATGTGGTTTGGAAACACTGCCAGTTTCCTCCTAAAACCCAGCATTCCTGATATTAGTCCCAGGTGTGGGGCCTCAGGACATATTTACCTTCCACTCAGCTGCTGTCTTATGCCTGTGGAC